>NC_133406.1:125830000-127080000 GCF_049350105.2 Macaca mulatta | reverse complement strand
ACAGGCGCCTGCCACAACGCCTGGCTGATTTTTTGTGTTTTTGGCAGAGACAGGGTTTCACCATGTTAGCCAGGATGGTCTAGATCTCCTGACCTCGTGATCCGCCCGCCTCAGCCTCCCAAAGTGCTGGGATTACAGGCATGAGCCACTGCGCCCAGCCCGAAAATTTTTTAAACTTTGAAATTATATGAAGTGTCTTCTCAGACCACAATGGAATAAAAGTAGAAATTAATAACAAGAGGAACTTTGGAAAATGAACAAATACATGGAAATTAAACAATATGCCCCTGAATGACAACTGGGCCAGGGAAGAAATAAAAACATTTCTTGAAACAAATGAAAATAGAAACACACACAATATACCAAAACCTGTGGAATACAGCAAAAGCAGTGCTAAGAGGGAAGATTATAGCAATAAGTGCCTATAGCAAATAAGTAGAAAGATTTCAAATAAATAATCTTATAATGCACCTCAAGGACTAGAAAAGCAAGGACAAACCGAATCCAAAATTAATAGAAGGAAAGACATAATAAAGATCAAAGCAGAACTAAACACAATAGATACAAAAACAAAACAAAACAAACAAAAACCCAAAACAGCAAAGGATCAATGAAACAAAAGTTGTGTTTTTGAAAATATAAACAAAATTGATAAATCACTTGCTGGACTAACCAAGAAAAAAGACAGAAGATCCAAATAAACAAAATCAGAAATGAAAAAGAAGACATTACAACTGATAATACAAATACAAAAATACAGAAATACAAAAGGTAATCAGAGACTATTATGAATAATGATATACTATCAAACTGGAAAACTAAGAGTAAATGGACATATTCCTGGGACACATATAGCCTACTAAGAATTGAATCAGAAATGTTAAAAGAGAAACTTCAGCCGAATTAAAGTTAAAGGAGTTTAATTGAACAATGAACAATTTGCGAATCAGGCAGCCCCCATAATCACAGCAGATTCAGTAGACTCCAGGGATGCCTTTTGGTCAGAACAAATTTATAGACAGAACAGGCACAGTGGCTCATGCCTGTAATCCTAGCACTTTGGGAGGCCAAGGTGGGAGGATCATTTGAGGTCAGGAGATTGAGACCACCCTGACCAACATGGTGAAACCCCGTCTCTACTAAAAAAAAAAAAAAAATTAGCTGGGCATGGTGGTGGGCACCTGTAATCCCACCTACTCAGGAGGCTGAGGCAGGAGAACCACTTGAACCCAGGAGGCAGAGGTTGCAGTGAGCCGAGATTGTGCCGCTGTACTCCAGCCTGGGCAACAGAGGAAGACTGTGTCTCAAAAAACAACAACAAACAACGTACAGACACAAAAAGGGAAATGACATACAGAAATTGGAAGTGAGGTACAGAAGCAACTGGATTGGTTACAGGTTGGCATTTGCCTTATTTGAACACAGTATGAACACTTAGCAGTCTATGAGTGGTTGAAATATGTCCACTGGGATTGGCCAAGACTTAGCTATTGTTACAGGCACATACTCCTAAGTTAAGTTTTCAATCTTGTCTGCCTATTAAGCTAGGTTACAGTTCATCCACAAGGACTCAAATATAGAAGTACGGAGTCCTTTTCAGGCCATAGTTTGCTTTAACAGGAAGAAATAGAAAATCCTGAAGAGATTAATAACAAGTAATGAAGTCAAGGCAGTAATAAAAACTCTCCCCACAAAAGAAAAAGGCTCTGGACTGAATGGCTTCACTGCTGAATTCTACTAAACCTTCGAACAGAAATTAACACCAATTCTCCAAACTATTTCAGAAAATTGAAAAGGAGAAACCTCTCCCAACTAATTCTATGAATCCAGCATCACCCTGTTACCAAAACCAGACAAAGACGCAACAAAATTAAAAAAAAGAAGGAAAGGAAACTATGGGCCAATATATCTGATGAATACAGATGCAAAAATCTTCAACAAAATATTAGCAAATTGAATCCAAAAGCACATTTGAAAAAACACACTATGACAAAATGGGATTTATCCCAGGGATGCAAGTATGGTTCAACAAATGCAAATCAATAAATGTGATACACGACATCTAGAGTGAAGGATAAAAGCCATATGATCATCTCAATATATGCAGAAAAAACATTTGATAAAAATTCAATATCCTTTCATGATAAAAACTCTCAACAAAATAGGCACAGAAGGAACATACCTCAACAAATTAAAGGCCATATATGACAAACTCACAACTAACATTATACAGAACAGGGAAAAGCTGAAGGCCTTTCCTCTAGGAACTGAAATAAGATGAGGATGCCCGCTCTCACCACTCCTATTCAGCGTAGGAGTGAGAGTCCTAGCCAGAGCAATCAGGCAAGAGAAAGAAATAAAAGGCAACCAAATTGGAAAAGGGAAGTCAAATAGTCCCTCTTTTGTAATGATACGATCTTATACCTAGAAAAACATAAAGACTCCATCAAAAAACTCTTAGATATGATAAATTCGGTAAAGTTGCAGGATACAAAATCAACACACAAAAATCAGCAGCATTTCTATACAACATTAATGAACAGCCAAGAAGAAATCAAGAAGGCAATTCTATTTAAGATAACTAGAAAAAATAAATTAAATACCTAGAAATACATTTAACCAAAAAAGTGAAAGATCTCTACGAGGAAAACTACAAAATACTGATGAAAGAAATTGAAGAGGATTGAGAAGAACGAGATAGCTGACAAGATGCAGCCAGGAAATGCCTCTCCCACTGAGAGAAACCAAAATATTGACTAATCCATCATACTTCAAACAGATCTTTTGAGAGAAAATACAGAAAATCAATAGAGAGGCGACACAGACACTAAGGTTGAAGAGGGAGGAAGCTGGGAATACTTCACAGAGTCGCTGAGCACCAGTACCAGCTCCTGGCCCTAAGCAGGTCCTAAGGAAGAAATTCAACTACAAGAGATTCCATGACCCCCATAGACATTTGAATTGGCAGGGGAACTGCCTGGAAAGTAGGCAGAGGCAGAACTCCAACCTGTGCTAAGCCCAAAAGGTTGTGCATGGGGGACAACTGCAGCAAAATGTGACCATAGGTGTCCATCCTCCAAGGCTCTCCATTTTGCTCTGAGTGACTCTAGCCCTTGCTGACTGCTAGGCTGGAAGAGAGCAGAGCTGTCTTTCCTGCAGTACTAGGGTGCATCTGATCTGCACACCCCGCCATCCACTGGCTCCTCCTAAGGCCCCTGCCTGGCTGCTTGAGCAAGAGCTTGCACACAGCACAACCTCCACTGCCCCACCTGATTGCTTTGCTGGTGGCCTGGGAATGATTCAGCCTCCCCCATCCCTCAGCACAGCCAGTGCTCAATCCCAAGAAGCCAAAGGACAAAGCCATGGGCCAGGTCCCAACTCCCCAGGGTTTGAGCACATAGCTCAGGGGTATCGAGCTCAGATCTGTGGCCTGAGCTCAAGCAGGTGAGGAGCGCCTACTCTCAGAACATCTCAGAAGAGTGAGGTGGAGGTTCATGCACTAATGTGGGATTTGGGCATGTCTCCCTCCACACGAATCAGTCTGGGAAAGGTGTATCCTGTTTAACAGCCCACAGCCTCTGCCCAAGGGAGCCCCACAGCCCAGAACACCTAACAGCCCAGCAATCTGGGCACAGAAGGCTTAGAACAAAACTAGCTGTTTGGGTCTGCTATGGGGGCAGACACCAGAAGGAGACTCAGTCAGGGGAGCACAAGCTGGGTAGTCCCCACAGTTTTCTGCTGAGCAAAACCCCCCAGTCATGGGTGCTGCACCAGCTGTGCACCCTTGACGACACCGCCCTGCCTGAGGATCCTCCAGTCTTGGCCCACTGCATCTAGAGACCATCTGCAGACATACTCCATAACCCACTCTCTCTATGTCAAACACAGAGGACCAGTGGGTCTCAGGGGAGATGTGGGTCTCCTGGCAACCTAATTGTTGGCTCTGGCCACCCAAGAGAGGTGGGAGTGTAGCCTGACAGGGGCCCTCTTGAGGCTAAGGAAATGCAGGCATGATGCCAATGATTAGAGGATGCTCCTCCAAGGCCTAGAAACAAACTTGGGATTGTCTCTCACCCCCAACATCTCTCCCTCCACAGAGCACTGCTGTGAATGCCCTGAAATATAAAAGAGGCACATAGCTGAGTGACAGCCTATTTGCTGGCCCTTACTCTTAAGCTCCATCTACTGGAATGCAGCCTGAGTTAAACCACCAATTAAAAATTCTTTAGCACACACTGACTGTGAAACTCAGTACAGGAGTCTAGCCACAACTCAATAACCCATACAGAGTCTTGGCCCTCTGAAAACACCCAAAAATTAAGCCAATCAACTATACACAATAAGCACGACAGTCAAAGCCTCAAGAGAACAAAAGCATATATATATATATATATATATATATAAATTAAAAAGCCCCATCCAAATAAAAGCAACTTCAAAAGGATAAACACCAGCCCTCTCAGATAAGAAAAAATCAACATAAGAACCCCAGCAATCAAGAAGGAGTGTTTCCTTACCTCCAAATGGTTGCACTGGCTCCCCAGCAATGGACCCTAATCAGATTGAAATGTGGCTGAATTGACAGATACAGAATTCAGAACCTGAATGGCAAAGAAACTCAATGGTATTCAGGAGAAAGTTGAAATCCAATCCAATGAAGCCAGTAAAGTGATACAAGAGTTGAAATAGTCATTTTAAGAAAGAACCAAACTGAACTTCTGGAATAGAAAAATTCACTATAGGAATTTCAAAATTCAGCTGGAAACATGAACAACAGATTAGACCAAGCTGAGGAAAGAATCTCAGAGCTTGAGGACCAGTGCTTTGGATCAACCCAGTCAGACAAAAATAAAGCAAAAATAATTTTACAAAATGAACAAAACAACTGAGAAATGTTAGATTATGTACAGAGACTAAACCTACAACTCATTGGTGTTTCTGAGAGAGAAAAAGAGAGAATAAGCAACTCAGAAAACGTTTGAGGATATGGTCCATGAAAATTTCTCTTCCCAACCTTGCTAGAGAGGTTGACATGAAATTCAAGAAATTCAGAGAACTCCTGTGAGATACTATGCAAGATGACCATCCCTAAGACACATAGTCATTGCACTTTCCAATGTGAAAGAGAAATACCTTAAAGGTAGCTATAGAGAAGGGGCAGATCACGTACAAAGGGAATGCTAACAGGCTAAGAGCGAACTTCTCAGCAGAAACCTTGCACGTCAAAAGAAACTGGGGGCCTATTTTCAGCATTCTTAAAGAAAAGAAATTCCCATCAAGAATTTTACATTCTACCAATCTAAGCTTCATAAGCAAAGGAGAAATAAAATCTTTTTCAGAGAAGCAAACATTAAAGAGATTTTAGGTCTTTAAGGGAATTCTAAACATGGAAATGAAAGAATGATACCTGCGACCACAAAGCACACTTAAATACATAGCCCATAGAACCTATAAAGCAATTAACTACACAATCAAGTTTGCCAAACAACAGCTAACAGCAGAATGACAGGATCAAAACCTCACATATCAATATTAATATTGAACGTAAATGGTCTAAACACCCCACTTAAAAGGCATGGAGTGGCAAGTTGGATAAAAAAAAACAAGACTCAACTGTCTGCTGTCTTCAAGGGGGTGTCTCACATGTAAAGACACCCGCAGGATCAAAGTAAAGGGATCTATCATGCAAACAGAAAACAAAAAATAACAGGGGTCACTATTCTTATATAAAACAGACTTTAAATCAACAACAGTTAAATAGACAAAGAAGGGCATTACATAATGATAAAAGTTTAATTCAACAAGAAAACTTAACTATCCTAAATGTATATGCACCCAACATTGGAGTACCCAGATTCATAAAACAAGTACTTCTAAACCTACAAAAGACTTAGACAGTCAGATAATAATGGGGGGGGACTTCATCACCCCACTGACAGCATTAGACAGATCATTGAAGTAGAAAACTAACAAAGAAATTCTGGATTTAAACTCAACTCTTGATCAACTGGACCTAACAGACATCTATAGAACACTCCACCAACAACCATAGAATACACATTCTTCTCATATGCACACCAAACATACTCTAAGATGACCACATGGTCAGCCATAAAGCAAGTCTCAATAAATCAAAAAAAATGTAAATCATACCAAGCATACTCTCAAACCATGGTGGAATAAAAATAGAAATCAATACCAAGAAGATATCTCAAAACCACACAATCACATGGAAATTAAGCACTTACTCCTGAATGACAGATAATGAAATCAAGGCAGAAATAAAAAAATTCTTTGAAATTAATAAAAACAGAGACATAACATACCAAAGTCACTGAGCTGCAGTAAAAGTAGTGTTAAAAGGAAAGTTTATAGCACTAAATCAGAGCAGAACTGAATGAAACTGAGATGCAAAAAAATTCTTACAAAGGACCAACAAAACCAAAAGTTTGTTTTTGAAAGGATAAATAAGATTGATAGACCACCAGCTAGATTAACAACAACAAAAAGAGACAAGATCCAAATAAGCACGATCAGAAATTACAAAGATGACATTACAACCAATCCCACAGAAACACAAAAGATCCTCAGAGACTATTTGAACACCTCTAGGCAAACAAACTAGAAAATACAGAAGAAATGAATAAATTCCTGGAAATACACAACCTCCCAAGACTGAACCAGGAAGAAACGGGAACAGGCCAATATTGAGTTCCAAAATTGAAGCAGTAATAAAAAACCTACCAACCAAAAAAAACCCTGCACCAGATGGATTCACAGCTGAATTCTACCAGACATACAAAGAAGAGCTGGTACCAATCCTACAGAAACTATTCCAAAAAATCAAGGAGGAGGGACTCCTCCCTAACTCATTCTATGAAGCCAGTATCATCCTGATACCAAAATCTGGCAATGACACAATGAGAAAAGAAAACTACAGGCCAATATCCCTGATGAACATAGATTCAAAAATCCTTAACAAAATACTAGCAAACTGAATCCAGCAGCACATCAAAAAGTTAATTCACCACAATCAAATAGGTTTTATTCCTGGGACGCAAGTTTGGTTCAATATACACAAATCAATAAATGTGATCCACCACATAAACCGAATTAAAAACAAAAACCATATGATCATCTCAATAGACACAAAAAGCTTTTGATAAGATCCAGCACCCTTTATAATAAAAACTCTCAAAAAACTAGGCATTGAAGGAACACACCTCAAAATAATAAGAGCCATTTATGACAAACCCATGACCAACATCATACTAAATGCACAAAAGCTGGAAGCATTCCCCTTGAGAACTGGAACAAGACAAGGATGCCCACTCTCACCACATAGTACTGAAAGTCCTAACCAGACCAATCAGGCAAGAGAAAGAAGTAAAAGGCATCCAAATAGGAAAAGAAATCCAACGATCTCTCTTTACCGATGATATGATGTTATACCTAGAAAACCCTAAAGGCTCCACCAAAAGGCTCCTAGAACTAATAAACCTCTTCACTATCGTTTTAGGATACTTTAAATCAATGTACAAAAAAAATCAGTATTATTATTATTTTTTTGATGTAGTCTCACTTTGTCACCCAGACTGGAGTGCAGTGGCGTGACCTCGGCTCACTGCAACCTCTGCCCCCCAGGTTCAGGTGATTCTCCTGCCTCAGCCTCCTGAGTAACTGCCCACCACCACGCCCAGCTAATTTTTGTATTTTTTGTAGAGACAGGGTTTCACCATGTTGGCCAGGCTGGTCTCAAACTCCTGACCTCAAGTGATTCACCCGCTTTGGCCTCCCAAAGTGCTGGGATTACAGGCGTGAGCCACTGCTCCTGGCCTAAAAATCAGTAGTATTCTATACACCAATAATGTTCAAGCTAAGAGACAAATCAAGAATGCAGTCCCATTTATAATAGCCATAAAAAATACCTCAAAATACATCTAGCCAAGGAGGTGAAAGATCTTTACAAAGAGAGCTATTAAACACTGCTGAAAGAAACCAGAGATGACACAAACAAACAGAAAAACATTTCATGCTCATGGATTGGAAGAATCAATATCATTAAAATGGCCATAATGCCCAAAGCAATTTATAGATTCAACACTATTCCTATCAAACTACCAACATCATTTTTCACAGAATTAGAAAAGAGTATTCTAACACTCATATGGAACCACAAAAAAAGCCTGAATAGCCAAAGCAATCCAAAGCAAAAGGAACAAAGCCAGAGGCATCACATTACCTGACTTCAAGGTAATATACTACAAGGCTACAGTAACCAAAACAGCATGGTACGGGTACAAAAACAGACACACAGACCAATGGAACAGAATAGAGAACCCAGAAATAAAGCTGCACACCTACAGCCATCAGATCTTCAACAAAGTCAACAAAAATAAGCAATGGGGAAAGGACTCCCTATTCAACTGGGATAACTGGCTACCCGTATGCAGAAGAATGAAACTGGACCCATCACCATGTACAAAAATTAATTTATGATGGATTAAAGACTTAAATGTGAGACCTCAAACTATAAAAATCCTAGAAGGAAGCCTCGGAAATATACTTCTCAATATTGGCCTTGGCAAATAATGTATGGCTAAGTCCTCAAAAGCAATCGCAACAAAAACAAAAATTGGTAAGTGGGACCTAGTTAAAGGGCATCTGCACAGCAAAAGAAACTTTCAACAGAGTAAACAGACAACCTACAGAATAGGAGAAAATATTTGCAAACTATGCATCCAACAAAAGTCTAATGTCCAGAATCTAATGGGAACTTAAATCAACAAGCAAAAAGCAAATAACCCCATTAAAAAGTGGGCAAAGGACAAGAACAGGCACTTCTCAAAAGAAGACATACGCACAGCCAAAAGACATATTAAAAAATGCTTATCATCACTAATCATCAGAGAAATGCAAATCAAAGCCACAATGATATACCATCTCACATCAGTCAGAGTGGCTTTTATTAAAAAGTAAAAAAAAAATAACAGATTTTGGTGGTGCTGCAGAGAAAAGGGAATGCTTGTACACTGTTGGTGGGAATGTAAATTAGTTCAGCCACTGTGGAAAGAAGTTTGGAGATTTATCAAAGAACTAAGAATAGAACCATTATTAAATCCAGTAATCTCATTATTAGGTACATACTCAAGGGAAAATAAATTGTTCTACCAAAAAGACACATGCACGTGTATGTTCACTGCAGACATATTCATAATAGCAAAGACATGGAACCAACTCACATGTCCATCATTGGTGGACTGGTTAAAGAAAATGTGGTGCATATACACTGTGGAATACCACACAGCCACAAGAAAGAATGATTTGATAGCACAAGAGGGGAACTATTAGTCAATAATAATTTATTGTACACTTGAAAATAACTGAAAGAGTATAACTGGATTGTTTGTAACACAAAGGATAAACGCTTGAGGGGACAAATACCAAATTTTCAATGATGTGATTATTATGCATCGCATGCCTGTACCAAAATATCTATGTACCCCATAAATATATATGCCTACTATGTATCACAAAAATTAAAAAAATGTAAAAAAAAGGTAAATGAAGAAGAAGAAGAAATAACAAAATTATGTCTTTTGTAGCAAGACAGATGGAGTTGGAGGCCATTAACCTGAGTGAACTAATGCAGAAAGAGAAAATCAAATACTGCATGTTCTTGTCTATAAGTGGGAGCTAAACATTGGGTACACATGGACATAAAGATGGGAAAAACAGACACTGGGGACTACTAGATGGGGGAGAGAGGGAGGGAGGCAAAGGCTGAAAAACTACCTATTGAGTACTATGCTTGATACCTGGGTGACAAGCTTCAATCATACTCCAAACCTAAGCAGCATGGTTTGTAACAAACCTGCACATGGACCCCCATTTATAAAAGTTGAGAAAAAAGCCAAAAACAAAAAAGAAATTGAAAAGCACACAAACAAAGGGTAAGACATCCATGTGCATGGATTGGAAGAATTAATATCACGAAAACGACTATACTTCCCAACGAAATCTACAGATTCATGCAATTCTTGTCAAAATACCAACATCAATTTTCCAGAATTAGAATGAAAAATCCTAAAATTTATATGGGAAAAAAAAAAAAAAGCCTGAATAGCCAAAGCAATCCTGAGCAAAAAGAACAAAACTGGAGGCATCACAGTATCTGACTTCAAAATATATTACAAGGCTGTAATAACCAAAACAGCATGGTATTAGTATAAAAAGAGACATATAGACAATGGAACAGAAGAGAGAATCCAGAAATAAATTCAAGTATTTACAGTCAACTGATTTTTGACAAAAGTGCCAATAATATACACTGGGGAAAGGACACCCTCTTCAATAAATGATGCTGAGAAAATTGGATATCTATATGCAGAAGAATGAAATTTCACTCCTAACTCTCAATATATAAAAAAATTAAAGACTTCAAATTATAAAACTATCAGAAGAAAACACAGGGAAAACACTTCAGAACGTTGGTCTAGCAAAGATTTTATGGCCAAGACCTCAAAAGCACAGACAAAATGTACAAATGGGCCTATGTTAAACCAAAGAGATTCTGCACAGCAAAGGAAACCATCAAGAGAGTGAAGAGACCACCTGTTGAATGGGAGAACATATTTGCAAGCTATTCATCCAACAAGAGACTAACATCCGGAATACACAAGGAACTCAAACAACTCAACAGTAAAAATAAAAACAATCTCATCAAAAAGTAGTCAAAGGACATGAATAGACATTTCTCAAGAGAAGATGTATAAGTGGCCAATAGGTATATGAAAAAATACTCAACATTACTAATCATCAGAGAAATGCAAATCAAACCACAGTGAGATATCTCACTCCAGTTAGAATGGCTATTATTAGAAACAGAAAAAGTAGCAGATGCTGCTGAGGATGTGGAGAAAAGAGAACTCTTATACACTGTTGGTAGGAATGTAAATTAGTATAGTCATTACGAGAAACAGTATGGATATCTCTCAAAAAACTAGAAATGGGCTGGGTGTGATGGCCTATAATCATACCTATAATCCCAGCACTTTGGGAGGCTGAAGTGGGAGGATCACTTGAGTCCAGGAGTTGGAGACCAGCCTGGGCAACATCGGGAGACCCTGTCACTACAAAAAATTTAAGTTAAATTAAAAAACTAAAAATAGAACTACCATATGATCCAGCAATCCCATTACTGTGTATTTACCCAAAGCAAAATAAATCAGTGTATCAGAGGGTTACCTGCACAAACATGTTTATTGCAGCACTATTCACAATAGCATAGATATGGAATCAACCTAAGTGTCCATCAACAGACGAATGGATAAAGAAAATGTAGTATATATACACAGTGGAATACTACTCAGTTATAAAACGAATGAAATCCTGTCATTTCAGCCGGGCATGGTGGCTCAAGCCTGTAATCCCAGCGCTTTGGGAGGCCAAGACGGGCGGATCACGAGGTCAGGAGATCGAGACCATCCTGGCTAACATGGTGAAACCCCGTCTCTACTAAAAAATACAAAAAAAAACCTAGCCGGGCGAGGTGGCGGGCGCCTGTAGTCCCAGCTACTTGGGAGGCTGAGGCAGGAGAATGGCGTAAACCTGGGAGGTGGAACTTGCAGTGAGCTGAGATCTGGCCACTGCACTCCAGCCTGGGCGACAGAGCAAGACTCTGTCTCAAAAAAAAAAAAAAAAAGACATCCTGTCATTTGCAGCAACATGGATGGAACTAGAGGTCATGATGTTACATGAAAGAAGCCAGGCACAAAAAGACAGATATCATATGTTCTGACTCATGTGGGAGCTAAAAAAGTTGATCTCATGCAGGTGGAAGGCAGAATGATGGATACCAGAGGCAAGGAAGGGCATGTGGGTGGGAGAGGGGTAAGAAGAGAGGTTGGTTAAAGGGTACAAACATACCGTTAGATAGAAGTTATAATGTTCCACAACAGAGGAGAGTAATTAGCAACAATGTGTTATATATTAAATATTTGAAAGTAGCTAGAAGAGAGGACTTGAAATGTTCTTAACATGTGGAAATGATTAATGCTAGGCCAGGCACGGTGGCTCACGCCTGTAATCCCAGCATACCGGGAGGCCAAGGTGGACGGATCACCTGAAGTCTGGTGTTCCAGATCAGCCTGGCCAACATGGTGAAACCCTGTCTCTCTACTACAAAAAGTACAAAAATTAGCTGGGTGTAATGGCATGCACCTGTAATCCCAGCTACTTGGGAGGCTGAGGCAGCAGAATTGCTTGAATCCGGGAGGCAGAGGTTGCAGTGAGCCAAGATCGCACTACTGCACCCCAATCTGGGCAACAGAGCAAGACACCGTCTTAAAAAAAAAAAAAAAAAGGATTAATCCTCAAGGTGATGGATATCCCAAATGCCCTGACTGGATCATTACACATTCTATTCATATAACAAACCAGGTAAGTCTAGCTTTGGTGTTTACAGCAGTGCATCTCTGAGCAAGTCACTTAGTCTCTCTGAATGTTGACCTTCTGGTCTGTAAAATCAGGAAAATACAAGGATTGGGAAAATGTATGTAAGGCATTTGGTATATATAGGCACCCAATAAATGGTTGTTATTTTGCAAAAATCGCATCACTCATTTGTTTCCATTTTATTGTAAATTTTTCAAACACACAGCAAAGTAGAATTTTACCTTGAATAGCTGCATACTAACCACCTAGATTCTACCATTAGCATTTTACTAAAATTGCTTCTTCACTTATCTGTCCATCTCTCCATTCTTCTATTTACCCATTAATCTATCCTATTTTAGTGATTCATTTTAAAGTAGACTGCAAGCATCAGTACATTTTCCCCTAAATACTTTAGCATGCATATCATTAACTACAGTTCAGTATTTGGTTAGCTTTTTCATTTGATGTAAAATTTAGATACAATGAAATGCATGAATCTTAAGAATACATTTGCTGAGTTTTGATGAATATAAACACCTGTGTAATCCAAACACCCATCAAGAAATATACAACATTTGTATCACCACCAAAAGTTCCCTCATGCTGCTATAGCAAGATGTCCTAGACTGGGTGAAAAGGAGAAAAGAAAGAACGTTCCCTCATGATCCTTTCCAGTCCTTTCCTCTTTCACCCCTACAAGTGACCATTGCTCGGATTTTTTTTCCCTCTGTTGATTACTTATTATGGAATGTCATTTAAGTAGGATCGCATGCAGGACAGTTGTTCAGGTGGCCTCAGACTGAGCCAGTTATTCCCCTTTTCTTGCTTGTAGTGCTCAAGGATAACTGTAGAATATGCTGCAAATGCAACATCTTGACATAAGGGGAAGCTGGCCAGAACAACCTGGGCTTTGTGCCTGTTCCCCACTACCCAGAAATAGGATTCCTTCAATACTCTGGCCCAGAGTGTCACAGTACCCCTGGGTCTAAAACCCAGAGCAGGCTGCTTGCTGCCTTCAGCTGCAGTGCAAGTAAGGCATTCACAGTCAAACTCATCCACCCCAGGCAGTTTTCTGAGCCTTGTGGGACTGGGTCACAACGAATCCTAGGCTTCTGTTATCCTTGCTGCGTTATCTGTAAGGAATAAACCCACTTCGTGTAATTTGTATGTGTGGCTCTTCTGTCTTACCCGACTCAGACAAGCAGTGTGCAGTGAACTTGCTTCTCATGATATAGTCTGTACTCTTATGTAAGGCTCCTTTCACTCAGCATAATGTTTTTGAAACTCATGTGATTAGTGTCCTTTTTTTTTTAATTGCTAAGTAGTATTCTATTGTATGAACATGCCACCATTTGGCCATTATCTTGCTATTCATTTTAAATAAATACTGGTTACCTTCCTTTCCTTATGGTGGATCATCATGAACAGTATCAACTGCCACGAAACTCAACCAGAAGGGAATCGGCATCCCTGAGAAAAAACACTAAGCTAGTGGGGGACGACACTCCTTACACTGTAAGATCTTCGGTTAGTTCTTTAGATATAGCATGATCAGAAATAGATTAGATTTTAATTTCCTCCAGGGAGATCCCTCACTTTGTCTTATTTTTATTCAGTGCATTTCCCCAGCTTCCTTCACCATGAAATGACTTGGAGCCAATTAAGAGCCTTCTGCTTCCTCATCAGTAATATTTATGACTATGGAAATGTTTATGATGCATGGAGAGAGCTTGGGTCAGGTAGGAGATCAAGCTTTTGCTGTCCTTGTAAATGGGATTTGTCTCCTGCTTGTTTTTGCCAGAGTTGTAAAATGGAAGAGTGCACATGGTATAGTTTAGGGTTGCTTTTTTTTTTCCCATCTAACCTTTGCATTCAGGCTGTGGATTATTACTGACCTTTGTGCTTGGAATGAAGGAGGTATTTTGGTTTTCTGGAGACTTTGGTCGTGTCACCCCCTTTTTCTGGGCCTGCTGTCAAACTCCCTGTCCAGGCTAGAGGTGTAACATGCTAGGGGAAGGCCTTTTTAAATCCAGTAACAGAAATTTCTGCAATCTGTATGAGGCTTAGGAGCTGCTGGAAGCCACCTAAATGCATAAATGTGGAACGGCTAGAGTCATTTTGTGTTTCTGGTAAAATTGCCAGGGAAGCAATTCTTTCACCCCAGTATCCATTTTTCTTTATCCTCCCTGCATGCCTTTATTCTCATCTCTCAGGAATTGCCTTTCTCCAAGTCTAAGGCCTCCACCTGGACTGGAAACCCATCCTCTGCTACTCAGACCTGGCCCATCTCTGTTGCTAAGAACTCCATTGTAAACGTGGCTTCTCCCTTCCCCCTTCCCCTACTGCCCCCAAACACTGTTTGCATCCCTCCTATAATACTAAAATATGTTTATAAAAATAAACATTTGTATCAGGAACTCATGTATCCAAACAGATCTATTTAGGAATGCCTCCTATGTGCCAAGTCGCCCTTTGACATGACTGCCCTCTTCTCTTCGCTTCTGGAAGTCTTGAAACCTGCACTCTCTGCCGTAGTTTCCCCACTCCTTAGTCCTTCGCAGCCTTGTCCATTCTTACCACTCTACTGACAGAGTCCCAAAGGTTGCCATCGGCTTCTCAGCTGGCAGACAGGGCAGGCTGTCCTCAGTCTTGCCTCCTTCTGGTCCCGATAACCCTGTCACCTTCTGAGATGCAGCAACATCCCATCACTTCCCACAACCCTACCATTCTGCCTTCTCCTTTATTGGATTTTATTTTTCCTCCCACATCCTAAAGGTGGTCATTTCTCAAAGTGATGCCCTTGAACCGATGTCATCCCTTCTCCAACCACAATTTCAGCTCTCCCTGTGGGCGGCGCATCCTGAGTCTGTGTCTAGCTCTAACCTCCCCTTGGATTTCAGACCCTAATTCCAAGTTGCTTTCTAGACAACTCTTCCTGAGTCACTTTACCCCTAACACCAACCTTCTCTCCTAAGTGAAGAGGTATAAAACATGGCTTCTGCCCCCAGGAGCTCATAATTTAGTCCGAGAGACACACATGCAGATTTTGAAATGTTCTGTAACAAACCCTGAGAGCTAATTAACATGAAAGGTGATGTTATAATGAGAGTCATGCCACATGACAAAATGTTAAGGAGTGGTACTATCACCCTGTTCTTACTCACAGTAGAGAGAAATTGTGGGCTCCATTGCCCAGGAATGGTCGTATAGAATCTGGGTCCCATCAGTGAGGAGGAACAGAAAGGGGTGTTCATTCCAGACATGCACGGGAAGCAAGGACCTTTCAAAGAACGTTCTTTTAACCTATATTCAGCCACACTGGGCATGATGCTTCTTGACCTGAGGTAGAACTGCTCCCTTAGGGAGATTTTGGAGGCCCTTTTGTTGTTAATTGTTACAATGACTGGGGGATGCTAACAGCATTTAGCGCCTGGAACTCAGAAATGATAAATGTCCTGCAATGAGCGGGTTAGTCCCATGTCCAGCCAGTAGTGCCTAGGCTGAAAAACAACACATGTGGGGTAATGGGAAATTGACTCTTCCCTGTCCTCTCCATGCTCCCAAGAACTCCATTCTGGCTTGTGAAAAACCAGTCCTGGAATTACCCATATATGAAAGTAACTAATGCCCAACAGACAAACCAAACAGTTGCCTAGGGCACTAGCAAACTGAGAGACAGAAAGAAGGGTAAGTTCAGCTGTAATGAGCTTATTCACAATTTTGCAGGCAGAAAATCTAGAAAGTCGCTTTTTAAAATTTTAGCATAAACTTTAATGTTAAACCAAAAAATAAAATTTTATTTTGAATTTCATGTGCTGTAAAATTGTATTTTGAATTTCATGTGCGAGTCCCTGTAAACTTGTCAGTGCTTAGGGCAATAAAGACATTAATCAGGTTGTAGGAGTATCCCATAAAAAAGCTATAAATGTGTGATTGAGGAGTTGCTGGAAATATTCACGATGCTGACGAGGCTCATCTCAGGAAGGCAAGACTGAAAAGGAGCGTAATTAGGAAATCTAACCAGTGAAGCTCTATGTTGTCTGGGGGAAAACAGTAAACAGATGATGAGAGACCAGTCACTGGTCTGTTGGTCAACAAATAATTACCCACTAACTACTGTGTCCCAGGCACTGGGCTGGACACGGGGATACAGTGGAGAACAAGACAAGTCCCTCCCTTCAGTGTGTTTACATTCTGGGGTGGGGGAGGGGAAAACAGACAAAAATACCACAGACACAGACCCATTCATACACACCCAGACAGACATGCAGATGATCACAGGTCAGCAGAAAGCCTAGCGAACAGTGAGTCAGAACCATTTTGCAGGTTTTTCCAGCCCTCTCAGGGAAGGTCAGTGGCCACTTGATGATGGGATCCCTAGGTCTCAGCAGGGTTGGTGGAAAGGAACCTTGAGGCTACCTACCTTCCCTTGTCCCTGCACACCCTGTCCTAGCCCAAGGTGCTGAACTTGGCAGCATCATCCTGTGTGGGACAGCATGGTGGGGGGCATCCAGCACTAGGAAAATCCCCAGGGTCAGAGCTGGGAAATCTGAGCCCTACTCAAGTCTGGGTGGCTAGGAGCAGAACTTGACCAGGGAGACGAGGCCTAGGAAGATCCTGATTGCTCACCAGGTAAATGGCTGGAGCATGTGTTCTTGCCTTATTAGCTGTTGGGCTTGCAGGGGTGTGGTCTGATTTAAAGGAACTGGGAACTATTTTATGTACAATTCAGCCTGGTGTCAGGTGTGTGACTCAGAGTCCCAACAGGAAACAGATGTCATACTCATTAGAGTAACTCAAGGAGGGTGAGCTGAACAAAGGTGTGGGTGAAGTGGTGGGAACCAGAAGGGGTGTTGGGGTGTTTCTGCAGCCCGTAAGCTGAGCTGTAACCACTCCAGGCCCAAGTGAAAGGGGAGGGAGTGGACATTGAAAGGAGGAAGTAAAAAAGTCATGTAGAGGAAGGTAGATATGACAGGGTTACCTTGAGAGAGACTGAGGGGCAAAGCTAGCCTTGGGCCTTCTCATGGGGAGGCAAGGTCCTCATAGGGGACCTTGTTCCTCTGCTCTGCAGTATTCGTGGGCTTCCCATTGGCCAAACCCAGTGAGAAGTCAGAGGACAGAGTGAGCAGAAAATAAGCAGCGCATGGTGACCAGTAGCCAAGGGTGCAGACAGTCCGGTAACACCATCCATTATAAACCAGGAACCCAGTCTCCCAAGAGGTTAGCTAGCTTTAGGAAGAAAGAGAAACTATGCACCAGCCTGGCACCTGCCCTGATGTGACTCTATCTTGCCTACCTAAATCCATTAGGTACACAATGTTCCCCTTTGGAGCTGTCTACTTCTTTCTCCCCATGCCACACTACCTGTGGCCACCACCTTCTCTAACAGCTTTGCCATCTCATCCAGTCCTCTCTTGACCATGCAACCATCTCTTTCCAACGTGCTGGCCTGGGCCTATCACTTCCTTCCCTAACACCACCTCACCACAGCATCCAAATGAAATCCACACAGCTTACCATGGCTTATGAGGTCCTTCATGGTCTCGCTGTGGTTTACATTTCCAGCCTCATTTCTTGCCAATTCTCAATCTCCCCTCAACAAATGCCCCTCCTCAAATCCATCCCACTATGGTCCAGCCTTACAGAACTGCTCGCTGATCCCTCTTTGACTCCAGGGCCTTTGCACATGGTATTTCTCCTCCTGAAAGTCAGGAAGTCGATTCTAATCTAACTCTTTCTCATTCCTCATTCCTCTGTTGCTGGTTGGGCTAGACAAGAGTTCTATGCTGTTCTTATATGCTCCCATAGCACCCTGGCCCTGCTCAAATAATACTTTTTAAAAATTAATTCAATAGATATTTACTGAGTACCTGTAATGCACCAAGCCCTTCCCACCTCAGGGCCTCTCCCATGCTGTTTTTCCGCTTGCACATTTATCCTTTTACTCTTCATCTAGGTAACTCTTACATATTCTTTGAGTCTCTGCTGAAACGTTATTTCCTGCAAGAGGTCCCCACCCCTTTTCTCTCCCACAGCATCCTGTATGACTTCGTTTATTTGATGTCTGTCTCTTTCTCTCCACGTGGGAAGGGGCCAGGTCTGTTTCATCCATGATTGTGTTCCCATCCCTAGCTCAGAACCTGGCATGCAGCAGGCACTGGTTACATATGTGGTAAAGGAGGGAGGCAACAGGGTTCGCCCATAGACCATGACAAGGAATAAAGAATTGTATGTTCCAGGGGTGAACTCAGGTTTTGCGGAGCCTGAAGCTTAGACAATTTGAGGGTTCTCTTTTAAGAAAAATACAAAATTACAAAAACAAAATTAGGCAGAAAAGTGGACCTTTATGTAGATTGGGGAAAGAAATAATAAATTGTTAAGCCTTTAAAGTGGAAAAATACTTCAAATATCACAAAATACAGAAAAATGTTTTTGTTAACTGCCTAGCACACTGCAATAAGTC
This sequence comes from Macaca mulatta, assembly GCF_049350105.2. Lineage (NCBI taxonomy): Eukaryota > Metazoa > Chordata > Mammalia > Primates > Cercopithecidae > Macaca > Macaca mulatta. The sequence goes on along the minus strand of NC_133406.1, from coordinate 127,061,099 downwards.
TTTCTCCACATTTTTTGGCTGAATAATACTCTTTTATTGCCTCTTCATATGTAATGATTCTGTAATATTTTCTATATAGAGAATGGAATGAGAATTAAGTCCTCTGGCATAATAATTATATTTATGATTGACGCAATGCATAAACACATGTGACCACAGCCAGACTTATTTGTTGTTTGCAGGACCGCTACAGTTTGTATCCTACAAACACAGGAATTCTGATAAATTATATTCGGCATTTTAAAAAGGGGAAAAAAAGGAAAGCATGTAATTGTATCGCCGCAGTACTCAATATATATATGCCTAAGGTATATGACTATGTATCAGTGAGAACTGGATTCTGCACTTACGATCTTACACATCTGATGTTTGGAAGAATTTCCTACAGACTAGCTTTTGGCTCTATACAGTTCAAATCCTGTTTCTCCTCTATTACCCACATGCTTCCAGGGCCAGGCTGCATAGGACACTCGCAAATCCCATATGGTCTTTGGCCCTGCATTTGAGTGCCATAATGCCAGGTAAGTCGGCACCATGGGCAGTAAGTGTGTTTCTGGGAACCATTTCTGCACTGAGATGGCTAGCAAAAGCCAACTCTACACAAAAGTGACTGCAAACCACCTAGATATGTCCCATAAAACAACTGTATCCCCAGCTTAACCTCCCCCAGCCAGATCACAAAAATGTCCATGGCCACTTCAGTTCTGGGCAACATGAGGGGGAGTGTGACAGAGGGGAAGTCTGAGTGGAAAGGGATAGCAGTCTTAACTGAGTGTGGTTCAAATAGCTGACTTCGGCAAGTTTCACAAAACATGTGATCGCCACAAACACATTACTAGGGTCCCCTTCAGAACTTGTCCTAATGGGCGGCCCTAAAGCTTAAGTTTTATTAACTTCATGGTAAATTTGCCACTGCCTGTATCGTATTATTATGTGTGACCCCTGGCACCACATCTGGCACATAGTAGTTGCTTAATAAATATATGCTGAGTAAGGAAAAGTGTTGCTTGGCCCCATTACCCAGACGATAGTCTTTTCCCCCAGTAGATCTCATCCCTTTATTGAAAGCTGGTGCTCAGAATAGTTGATAGACTTATTGGAGGCACTGGGAGGAGAAAGAAAGGGACCGCTTGGTGGGATAGGCTTTCCCATCTCCCCATCACCGGGCAAATAAACTGACGCCAACACATCAGCCGCCCTCATTAGCAGCGAAGCGGCCCTGGCTGCCCTCTTGGGGTCATTCTAATTGGCTCTAATCAGGGAAAGCCAGTTCTGGGCTTTATAAAGTGACAACAGCTCCACTGTTAGAAGAGCAGGTAGAAAGATCACACTGGAAACACCATTTCCAAGCACAGAGTAATTACAACTCATTCTGGCTTTCGCAGCTATGCTGAGGAATCTTTATTTGTCCAGCCCTGCTGATAGTGGCCTTCCGGCTTCCTGCTTCCATTTTCTTCCTTGTTGTGAGGCAACAAGGGATCCCACACACTTTTTTCTTCATGGCCTTGGGTCCAGCAAGAAGAAATCTGGATTCCTAAGGGGCTGACTCTAGGGGTCTCCGGTGCTGAAGAATTAAGAGTCTAAAATTCTAGGGTAAGGAGAGTAGGCTATGTTCTAGACAGGCGAGACTCTTCGGAGGACCGTGGTTTAAATGTGCTGGTGACTGAGAAGCAAATACACTTCCTACTCTAGCAGCCACTTGGCATGTCCACATTGTATGCTGCACTCTCAGCAAAACCTTCCCGGACCCCCGGGCGGTGAGCCACTCCTCTGGGCTCCCACAACATTGGGCCCATGTCTCGATTACACGATTCACTGCATTGTCTTTCATTTACTAGCTTAGCCATCTGTCTTCCAAGATGGACTGCCAGCTCCTCAAGGGCACTAACCAAGCCTCATTCGTATTTATATTTTTGGTTTATTCCCTCGCACAGAGCCTAGCACTTGGGACATATTGACTGACTCCTCAAAGGAAGGGAATGGAAGACATTGGTAGTAAGATGAACCAGGAGCTTCCAGACAGCTGAACACATGGATGGTGGTGCACCCGGAGAGGACACAGAAGCTCCATGCTCCTACACCCAAATCACGCTCTGTGTCTCTTCATCTGTATCCTTTATAATAAACCAGTAAACATAAGGTCTATAAGAAAGTAATAGGGTTAAGTGATGTCATAAGGGCAAGGCCTTATCCCAAAGGACCGTTGTCCTCATGAGAAGAGGACAAGACACCAGGGAACGTTCTCTCCACACAAGCATAGCCAAGAGGCCATATGAAGACGCAGCCAGAAGGCAGCCAACCACCATGAGGGAAGACAGCCCTCATCAGAAACCAACCCCGGTGGCGTATTGATATTGGATATAGCCTCCAGAAGTGTGAGAAAAGAATTTTTTTTTTTTTTTTTAAAGACGAACTGGTGTGGGCATAGAGTTTTACAGTAGAAATAGCAGGTCAAAGAGGTTAAGTTTGGTCTTGGGAGTAAACTGGTTCAAATTCCAGTTCCACCACTATTTTAATGAGAATTAGATTTGGCTATAAATGACAAACCCCAAAACAATACCAGCTTAAGCAAGTTAGATGTTTACTTTTCTCTTTCTTGTAAAATTTTGGAGGTGGCCAACTCAAGATTCCCAAGTTAGGTCCAGCGTGTCCTCAGGGACCAAGGCTCCTGCTCCCCTGAGGCTCTGCTGTTGATGGCCTTGATCACATCATGGCACTGGCTGGCACCCTCTAGCTCAAGCTGTCATGTCTGCATTTCAGCAGTGGAGAGAAGGCTGAGAGTTCCAGGAAGCCGCACATTCCGCTTTTGCTTATATCCTATTGCCCACGATTTAGTCACAAGGACACCTAGCTTCAACAGTCTGGAGAATGTAGTCATAACTCCAGAAGGCCACATGCTCAGCTAAAAATGAGGGTCTATTACTGTACAAGAAGGAGAAATTAGATTTTAGAGGAAAATAGTCTCTGTCATACTAGCTGTGTGACTTTGGGGAAATGAATGAATCTCTCTGATTCAGTTTCCTCATTCAAGAGTTAGAATAATGCAAGCAAACACCTTAGCAAAGTGCCTTGCATTGATGAAGGGTTGAGCTATTATTTTCCTTTGGTTGTGGCTAGGCTGGCAGGTGGCAGGATACCTCACAGGGAGCGTGTACACGTAAGCCTGCCCAAATCTGAGTTTTTATTCGTGCCACTTACCAGCTCTGTGACTTGGGGTTACTTGACCTTTGTGAACCTTAGTTTTCTCATTTATAGAATGGAGGCAGCAATAATCCTTTCTTTATAGGGTTCTTGTGAGGATTATTTGAGATATCATATGTAAAGCATTTCGTAGAGTACTAAGCAAGTCTGTAAGTGCTGACTTCTTTTATTATTACTAGTCAAGACAAGCCCTGAGTGACCTTGAGATTGACCATGAAGAGGATGCTGGAGAAGGTTCCATAGGATTCTGCCTGGCCACCAGACTCCAAAATTCAACTCAGTCTAAGGGGTGGGACTGAGGCTGTAACCAGGAGGCAATAAATTAACTTGGCCTCCAGTGACTGTATTAGGACGCTTGCATTTTGAATTCTCTCCAAACACAGCTGACCTTAAACGCAACGGGAACATCCTCTGCCTTCCTGCATGTTTTCACTCCCTCAGACTGTCAGCAATTCTCATCTACAGGGTGCCTTTCCCAAAGGGCTCAGGCAAGAAGCACCAGGATGAGGAGTCCTAAAGCCAGAAGGAATTTCTGGTCCCAGTAGGACCTGGAGGGCTGTGCCCAGGCTGTGTATAGGCTGGGACTGCCTGGCCCCTCAGGCAGAAGTTGCAGAGGAGCAGAAAATAAGCCTGGATCAGGTGACCCAGACTTCAGCTTGATGAAACAAGCAAAACACACTATTTCTCTTTAGCTCGGCTCCTGGGATTAGCGGTTAGGTCCCCAGAGTATACTGGGTATTTATTCTCGGAGACACGAAGCTCCAAGGAGTAGCAAGAGTCGGAGGCACAGGGCCTCCCCAGGTAGCTCACTGTTCTACTTCTTGCAGAAGCCAAATTGGGATCATCTGCCATATACCCTTCATGTTCACACGTTGCTTCTCAATTCAGCACCAGCTGAGCAACTGCCAGGGGTCCCTGAGAGACAGGAAAGACTGGGTGGGAAATGGACGACTGCGGCCCTGCTAGCTCCCAGGCTTCCAGGCTCCCAGGGCACCCTTCCCACTCAGTCCTACTGACCAGCACAGTGACTGCTCCATCAGTTACCATGGCCGCTCGGCAACCTACCTGTAAACGAAGCCACTGTTTGATCCCAGAAAACTCCCAGTTAAATCACAAATCTGCTGTTTTTCTGCAGTCTGCGAAGAGGATGTATCACCTGAAGCGAAAAATTGTAAACAACCTAAATGACTAAGGGAAAGGGATTGGTTGCACAAACGATGATTCCATCATTTCAAGTAATATTAGGTGGCCATTAAAAAATATAAATCATTTTTCTGAGGATCCGGCAAGATGGCAGAGGTAGAGCAGAAGAAGAAGCGGACCTTCCGCAAGTTCACCTACCGCGGCGTGGACCTCGAGCAGCTGCTGGACACGTCCTTCGAGCAGCTAACACAGCTGAACAGTGCGCGCCAGCGGCTGCGGCTGAAACCAGGACTGCGGCGGAAGCACCATTCGCTGCTAAAACGCCTGCGCAAGGCCAAGAAGGAGGGACCGCCCATGGAGAAGCCGGAAGTGGTGAAGACTCACCTGCGGGTCATGATCATCCTGCCCGAGATGGTGGGCAGCATGGTGGGCGTCTACAACGGACCTTCAACCAGGTGGAGATCAAGCCGGAGATGATCAGCCACTACCTGGGGGCGAGTTCTCCATCACCTACAAGCCCGTGAAGCACAGCCGGCCCGGCTTCAGGGCCACCCACTCCTCCTGCTTCACCCCCTCAAGTAGTGGCTCAGCTAATAAACGCACACGTCTCAAAAATAAATAAAATAAATAAATAAAAAATATATATATAATCATGAGGATATATATATAATCATGAGGAGATATATACATATATAAATTCGTGAGGATTATGTGGTGACTTGGAAATATGTTTATATTATGATGTTCAGTGAAAATATAAAATCTCATCTCTGCCATGAGTGCAGTGGTAAAAACTATATGTACATCTGGATAAAGAAAAACACACCAAAAAAGGGAAAAAATGGGGTGGGAAGATGGTGGGTACAATTTCCTCTCTCATGTATTTTGGTATCTATTCCTGCTGTTTGTGCACTAAGTAAGAAAATCGTTTTAAAATCTTGCTCACTAACCTATCATGCACTTTCACCTTCCCCCAAAGAGGAAAAAGCCTCATTCACTGAAATGTGCTAGTGTAGCTCCTTTGCTTATTTTGATATCAACTTTTCAATCAATATTCTCAGGAAAAGATACGATTATTTTAAGTTGAAAGCAAACCACAGATGAACTCAGTTCCCTGGTCAATTCTCCTCCCAGTAGGTGCTGACAGTTAAAAGCAGCTCCTTAAGGGTCAAAAACAGCTCCTTAAGAGCCAAACCCTGCAGTGAGGCCTGTAAACAACTTAGATTCTTCAGGTGCTCGCAGCGTTTGAATTCCTGGATCACCTGCGGCAGGCTCACCTGAAGTAGACATTAGAGGTGGGGCTGTTCTGCACCAGGAACAAAGCTACTCAAAAATTCTTGGCTCTTTGAATTTGGCTGAGTGAACAGGAAAAATAAGAAATCATCACTTTAAAATGACCCAGAATTTCAAGAGCCACTTTAATGCCATTCCTGCCACCAACTCATTGTGTAAGCCTAAGCACATCACTCAGCCACTCTCCAGACTAAGGGAACAGATTGTAGCCTGCCTGTAAATGGCTGATGGACAGAAAAACATGAAAATGATGGTGCTAAGCACTTTGCAAATAGGAAACAGAGTCCATTTGAAAGAACCTGGGATCTGGAGTCAGAAAGTCTCCAAGCCAAGCCAAGATCTGCCACGCATGAACACTGGGATGTTAGGCTATTCGTTTCTGAGTCTGTTTCCTCAGTAAAATGGGGATAATACTCTATGCAACTGGATTGTTTTGACATTTAAGTGAGTTTATGAGAAAAAGCTTTGTAAATTGTAAAGCACATATATTAGTTTTTAGGATTGCCATAATAAAATTCCACAGACTGTGTGGTTTAAACAACAGAAATTAATTTTTTTTTTCACAATTCATGAGGCCAGAAGCCTGAGATTACGGTGTCAGCAGGGTTGGTTTCTTGTGAGGCCTCTCTCTTTGGCTTACAGACAGCCGCCTTCTCTCTGTGTCTTCCCATGATCTTTCTTGATGTGTGTCCGTGTCCTAGTTTCCTCTTCTTGTAAGGACACCAGTCATATGGAATTAGGTTCCACCCAAATGACCTCATTTTAACTTCATTACCTCTTAGAAGACCCTATCTCCAAATACAGACATATTTTATTTGTATTATTTTACTTGGCTTTATTATGCTTCACAGAAACTGCTTTTTTCACAAATTGAGGGTTTGTGGCAACCAGCATTGAGCAAGTCTATTGGCATCATTTTTCCAAATACATGTGCTCACTTCCTGTGGCTTTGTGTCACATTTTGGTAATTCTCATAATATTTCAGACTTGTTCATTATTATTTCTGTTATAATCTGTGATAAGTGATACTTGATGTTACTATTATAATTGTTTTGGGGTGCCATGGACTGTACCTATATAAAATGGCAAACTTAATTGATGAATTTGTGTGTTCTGATTGCTCCACTGATTGGCTGTTCCCCAGTCTCTCCCTCTCCTTGGGCCTCCCTGTTCCCTGAGACACAATATTATTGAAACTAGGCCAATTAGTAATCCTAATATGACCTCTAAGTGTTCAAGTGAAAGGAAGAGTTGCATGTCTCTTTCCACCAAAAACTAGAAATGATTAAGCTTACTGAGGAAGGCATGTCAAAAGCTGAGATAGGCCAAAAGCTAGGCCTCTTGTGCCAAACAGTTAACCAAGTTGTGAGTGCAAAGGAAAAGTTCTTGAAAGAAATTAAAAGTGCTACTCCAGTGAACACACAAATTATAAGAAAGCAAAACAGCCACCAGGTGTGGTGGCTCACACCTGTAATCCCAGCATTTTGGGAGGCTGAGGTGGGTGGATCACGAGGTTAGGAGTTCAAGACCAGCCTGGCCAACATGGTGAACCTCTGTCTCTACTAGAAATACAAAAAAATTAGCTGGGCACAATGGCAGGTCAGGAGTTTGAGACCAGCCTGACCAACATGGAGAAACTCCATCTCTACTAAAAATACGAAATTAGCTGGGCGTGGTGGCACATGCCTGTAATCCCAGCTACTTAGGAGTCTGAGGCAGGAGAATCACTTGAACCCGGGTAGAGGAGGTTGCAGTGAGCCAAGATCGCACCACTGCACTCCAGCCTGGGCAACAGAGTGAGACTCCATCTCAAAAAAAAAAAAAAAAACCAAACAGCCTTATTGCTGATATGGAGAAAGTTTGAGGGGCCTGCATAGAGGATCAAACCAGCTACAACATTCCCTTAAGCCAAAGCCTAATGTACAGCAAGGTCCTAACTCTCTTCCATTCTGTGAAGGCTAAGAGAGCTGAGGAAGATGCAGAAGAAAAGTCTGAAGCTAGCAGAGGTTGTTTCATGAGATTTCAGGAAGGAAGCCATCTCTAAAACACGAAAGTTCAAGGTGAAGCAGCAAGTGCTGATGTAGAAGTTGCAGCAACTTATCCAGAAGATCTGGCTAAGATTATTGATGAAGGAGCCTGTGTTAAACAACAGATTTTCAATATAGATGAAACAGTCTTGTATTAGAAGATGCCATCTAGAACTTTCATAGCTGGAAAGGAGAAGTCAATGCCTGGCTTCAAAGTTTCAAAGGACAGGCTGATTCTCTTGTTAAGTCCTTAATGACTAAGCAGCTAGTGACTTTAAGTTAAAGCCAATGCTTATTTACCATTCCAGAAGTCCTAGGGCCTTTGAGAATTATGCTATTCTACTTGGCCTATGCTCTAGAAATTGGACAACAAAGCCTGGATGACAGCATATTTATTTATAGGATGGTTTACTGAATACAGTTGACCCATGAACAATCCAGAGGTTAGGGACACTGACCCCCACCACAGTCAAAATTTGTGGATAACTTCTGACTCCCCTAAACTCAAGTACTAATAGTTTACTGTTGACCAGAAGTCTTACCAATAATGTAAACAGCCGATAATACATATTTTATATGTTATATGTGTTATATACTGCATTCTTACAACAGAGCAAGCTAGAGAAAATAAAATGCTAGTAAGAACATAATAAGAAAGAGAAAATGTGTTTATTATTCACAAAGATGGAAGTGGATCATCATAAAGGTCTTCATCCTTGTTGTCTTCATGTTAAGTAGGCTGAGGAGGAGGAAGGGGAAAGGTTGATCTTGCTGTCTCAGAGGTGGCAAAGGTGGAAGAGGCGGCAGAGGTGGAAAGTGAGGCAGAAGAGGCAGGCACGCTCAGTGTAACTTTTACTGAAAAAAATCCATGGATAAGTGAACCTGCATAGTTCAAATCTGTGTTGTTCAAGGGCCGGTTGTATATTAAGCCCACTGTTGCGACCTACTGCTCAGAAAAAAAAGATTTCTTTCCAAATATTACCATTTATTGATAGTGTACTTTGACATTCAAGATCTCTGATAGAGATGTACAAGGAGATTAATGTTTTTATGTCTGCTAACACAACATCCATTCTGCAGCCCATTGATCAAGGAGTAATTTTGACTTTCAAGTCTTGTAATTTAAGAAATACATTTTGTAAGGCTATAGCTGCCCCAGATAGTGATTCCTCTGATGGACCTGGGCAAAGTAAAATTGAAAATCTTCTGAAAAGGATTCACCATTCTAGATGTCACTAAGGACATTTGTGATTCATGGGAGGAGGTCAAAATATCAACATTAGCAGGAGTTTGGAAGAAGTTGATTCCAACCCTCATGGTTGACATTGAGGAGCTTAAGACTTCAGTGGAAGAAGTAATTGCAGATATGGTAGAAACAGCAAGAAAACTAGAATTAGAAGTGGAACCTGAAGATGTAACTTGAGAAAAGAAAAACAGCTCAGACCAGAAAGACTTACACCTACCCATGCCTGGGGGTAATTGTTGAAAGACATTTGTTTCTGAGCAGCTGCCTCACCCATGATCTTCTTGTTCCTGGAATTTGTGATACAAAGGACAATGTATAGCCAATGAATAGCTTATGTTATTTTAATGTAAATTCTTGGTAAACACCTTTGGAACTTGCTCTTCTTTTTTCCTTTAAAAACCCACTTATACCTGCTGCTAATTAGAGCATATGTTCACAGCAACTTGATTCTATGCTCCTGTGTTGCAATCCTCAAACTTGACCCAAATAAACTCTCTACTTATACTAATTTTGCCTCATTTTTTTCCTCCAGGTTGACATTTTGAATTGCTGCAATTTTATGATAAAACTTGAATGGATGAGGAGTTGCTTATCATGGGTGAGCCAAGAAAGTGTTTTTTCATGTTTTTTTAGATGAAGTTCACTCCTGGTGAAGATGCTGTGACCATTGTGAAAATGACCACAAAGGTTTTAGAATATTACATAAACCTAAAGCAGTGACAGGGTTTGAGAGGATTGTGTCCAATTTTTTTTTTTCCATCTGTGGGATATGATGAGGTTTCTCTTCAAATAATCTGATCAATCTTTTATTCTTTAATTCATAGTTACACCCCCCCTTTTTTTTCTCCTTTTTTCTCCTTTTTTCCTTTTTGCCTTTGTTAGGTACACAGGCATGCCACAGTACCAATCGTTATCAGTACCAGCTCACATTCCTTTCCTTATTTGGAAAAAGGACTAACTTTCTAGCTCATTACAGACACCCTTTCCCTTCCTCTCTACTTTCTTTTACGTGCCCTTCCTATCTAAAAAAAATCAAATGTTTAGCCAACCGGGATTAGTTTAGATTGGACGACCCGACCCCGGCCAATGAGGAAAGGGCACAGGGGCAGGACTTGCATCAGGAATAAAGGCTCTCGTGCCCCTTTGTTCAGGTGTGCTTTCATGGCAACTGGCCAAGGAGGCACCCCTCTGCACAGAAGTAAAATTGCTTTGCTAAGAATCCTTTGTTTGAGTGTTCGATTTCCTTAGGATTTTAAGCCTTATTCCTAACACATGCCCTCAAGAATTTATCCTTTGAATTACAAAAACAATCCAATAACACTCTTCACGTTATTTAAAAATGTACAGTGCAGCCGGGCACAGTGGCTCACGCCTATAATCCCAACACTTTGGGAGGCTGAGGCAGGTGGATCACCTGAGGTCAGGAGTTCTAGACCAGCCTGACCAACATGGAGAAACCCCATCTCTACTAAAAATACAAAATTAGCTGGGCATGGTGGCGCATGCCTGTAATCCCAGCTACTTGGGAGGCTGAGGCAGGAGAATCACTTGAACCCGGGAGGCAGAAGTTGCAGTGAGCCAAGATCACGCCATTACACTCCAGCCTGGGTAACAAGAGTGAAACTCTGTCTCAAAATAAATAAATAAATAAAAATTTAAAAAATGTACAATTAAGTTATTATTGACTATTCTCATCCTATGGTGCTATAAAATAGTAAGTCTTATTCATTCTGTTTTTTGTATTAAATACTTATCAACCATCTGCACCTCCCCTCGAGTTTCCTAACACCCTTCCCAGCTAGTAACCATCCTACTCTCTGTGTCCATGAGTTCAATCGTTTTGATTTTTAGACCCTACAGGTAAGTGAGAAGATACAATGTTTGTCTTTCTGTGCCTGGCTGATTTCACTTAACATAATAATCTCCAGTTCTATCCATATTATTGTGAACGACTGGATCTCACTCTTTTCTTTTATGGCTGAATAGTACTCTATATGTATATGTACCACATTTATTATTTATTTTTTATTTTTTTGAGACAGTCTTTCTCTGTCACCCACGCTAGAGTGCAGTGGCATGATCTTGGTTCACTGAAACATGAACATGACTCAACAGGCCTACCTCCCTCCTGGGTTCAAACAATTCTCTGCCTCAGCCTTCCAAGTAGCTGGGATTACAGGCATCCGTCACCATGCCTGGTTAATTTTTTTGTAATTTCAGTACAGACAGGGTTTCACTATCTTGGCCAGGCTGGTCTTGAACTCCTGACCTCATGATCCGCCTGCCTCGGCCTCCCAAAGTGCTGGGATTACAGGCATGAGCCACTGTGCCCAGCCCCACATTTTCTTTATTCATTCATCTGTTGATGGACACTTAGGTTGCTTCTCAATCTCAGCTATTATAAACAGTGCTGCAACAAACATAGGAGTGCAGGTATCTCTTCAACGTACTGATTTCCTTTCTTTGGGGTTTACTTTCAATAGGATTGCTGGATCATATGGTAGCTAAATTTTTAGTTTTTTTCAGGAACCTCCAAACTGTTCTCCATGGTGGTTGTACTTACATTCCCATCAACAGCATATAGGGTTCCCTTTTCTCCATGTCCTTGTCAGCATTTGTTATTGCCTTCTTTTGGATATAAACCATTTTAACTGGGGTGAGAGGATATCTCATTGTAGTTTTGATTTGCATTTCTCTGATACTCAGTGATGTTGAGCACCTTTTCATATGCCTGTTTGCCATTTGTATGTCTTCTTTTGAGAAATGTCTATTCAGATCTTTGGCTCACTTTTTATTGGATTATAAGTTTTTTTTCCCTATAGAGTTATTTGAGCTCCTTAGGTATTCTGGTTATTAATCCCTTGTGGGATGGGTAGTTTGCAAATATTTTCTCCCATTCTGTGGGTTGTCTCTTCACTTCGTTGACTGTATTTGCTCTGCAGAAGCTTTTTAACTTGATGTGATCCTACTTGTCCATTTTTGCTTTGGTTGCCTGAGTTTGTGGGATATTGCTCAAGGAATTTTTGCTCAGACCAATGTCCTGGAGATTTTCCCCAATGTTTTCCTATAGTAGTTTCATAGTTTGAGGTCTTAAATTTAAACCTTTAATCCATTTTGATTTGATTTGATTTGTGGATATGGTGAGAGATAAAGGTCTAGTTTCATTCATCTGCATATAGATATCTACTTTTTGCAGCATCATTTATGGAAGAGCCTGTCTTTTCCCCAGTATATGTTCTTGGCATCTTGTCAAAAACGAGTTCACTGTAGGTGTGTGGATTTGTTTCTGGGTTCTCTATTCTGTTCCATTGGCCTATGTGTCTGTTTTTATGCCAGTACCTTGCTGTTTTCGTTACTATAGCTCCGTAGTATAATTTGAAGTCAGGTAGTATGATTCCTTTAGTTTTATTCTTTTTGCTTAGGATAGCTTTGGCTATTCTGGGTCTTTTGTAGTTCAATATATTTAGGATTTTTTTTTTCTATTTCTGTAAAGAATGCCATTGGTATTTTGGTAGGAATTGCATTGAATCTGTAGATTTTTGGGGGTAGTATGGACATTTTAACAATATTGATTCTCCCAATCCATGAACATGGAATATTTTTTCCATTTTTTTTGGTGTCTTCCTCAATTTCTTTCAATTGAGACCAATTTTGAAAGACGTTCTGGTTAAAATGGTATCAAAGTCCAGTGTGGTGGCTCATGCCTGTAATCCCAGCACTTTGGGAGGCCGAGGTGGGCGGATCACAAGGTCAGGAGTTCGAGACCAGCCTGGCCAACATAGCAAAACCCTGTCTCTACTAAAAATACAAAAATTAGCCGGGTGTGCTGGTACGTGCCTGTAGTGCCAGCTACTCCAGAGGCTGAGGCAGGAGAATCACCTGAACCTGGAAGTGGAGGTTGCGGTGAGCCAAGATCGCACCATGCACTCTAGCCTGGGCGACAGAGTGAGACATTGTCTCCAAAAAATAAAATAAAACGGTATCAAACAGCATCTCATGCTACAGAGAAAACTTTCGTGAAAGGAAGAGTCAATCAATGAGACAAACTTCACTGTCTTATTTTAAGAAATTGTTACAGCCCAGCTTTCAGCAACTATGACTGCGATCAGTCAGCAGTCATCAATATCGTGGCAAGATCTTCCACCAGCAAAAAGATTACAACTCCCTGACAGCTCAGATGATCATTAGCACTTTTTAGTAATAAAGTATCTTTTAATTAAGGTATGTTCATTTTTTTCTAGACATAATGCTGTTGCACACATAGTAAACTACAGCATAATATAAACATAACCTTTACATGCACTGCAAAACCAAAAACAAAAAAAAAATGTGTGTGACTGGCTTCATGGTGATATTTGTTTTATTGCAGTGGCTGAAACTGAACCAACAATATTTCCAAGGTAGGCCTGTTGAGTCATGTTCTGACGTATTGGGGTTTAGGACTTCAATATATGAATTTGGAGACACAATTCAGCCATAACAACACAATATAAATATTTTTCTGGACTTACCTGGTACTTCTCATGATGGGCTTTTAGGACACAGTAGGAAACAGCCTTGTTGACCATTTTTCCACTACACCATCATGGCGAGAGGCACCAGGAGAGAACTGACAGCACTCTGAGCTTACTCTCTAGCTGCTGTGGGGCCAGGATCTTCTGCGGCTGTGGGCCTCCAGTCCCACTCAGCAAATAAATGAGCCATATTCCCTTTGGGTTTGGAATGCTTTTCTGTAGGAAAGGAGTAATCAAATACTTAACAGCTACTAACTGTTAAGTATTAACAGGGGGAAACAGGTGTGCATGGGCTGTGGGCATTTGTCTCTGTTTACATTTGTGAGTGTCTTCTGGAACAGCCCATCCAGGCCTTTTAAGGAGCTTTCACCAGCTAAAGGAAAAAGCTACCAAAGGGGAGGCCAGGTCACTTTTCTTCCAAATTCTTCCCAAATTATTTACTTTCATCTGCTGGGAAAAGACCTCAACAAACATTTATCAAGGACCTCTTTTGTGCCTGAGGCTGTGCTGGGTCTGGAAGGAATGTACTGCTTCACTGGGCCTGTTTAGTAAATACAGACATTGCTCAACCCACAAGGAGGAGAGAGAGCCCGTGGGTTCAGGATCTGGGAATGCACTTGTGCCAGCAGAATGGAGGAGGGCCCTGGTCAGGAAGATAGGCTATTTAGTGCTGCTATGTTACTTTTTATTTTGTCTCTTTACGGATGTTAGGAAGAAACATAGCCACGTTACCTGCGAACCATCCCTCAGTGGCACAGAATCCCATCCTCCCAACATTGCTGCGACCCAATGCTTCCAAGGTGGTGGGGGTGAGGAGAGGGTTCAGTGCTTTTCACGGAATCTGGATTTCAATTTAAGGCCAATAGATTTGCCCTCTTTCTGAATGTCTAGAATTTATCCTAGCAGAGAGAGGATCTAACTGTGTCAATTTATCCCTCTCCAAAACGGAGCTCTCCTATCTGCCAGAAGCAAAGGACATTTGTTGTTTTTGCCTGCCCAGCTTACCTCCCACTTCTCTTGGAAATAAAACCATACTTTCCTTCCTCGAACGCATTCTATGTGGTTCAGGTGGGGCCGACCTCACCTCCCGCAATGCAGGGAGGGTGCCCTGTCTTTAGTCTAGCCAATAGGAGTAGTCCTCTAGCCCTTGTCACAGTGATTGGCACAGAGCTGGGCACATGATGTAAGCACAGCCAATCAGAGCCTGCTTCAGGCATTGATGTGGCAGCCGGAGGAGAGCAGTTCTGCCCTCCTCTTGGATAATATGCTCTAAGGATGGCTTGGAGCTGCTCGCAGCCATCTTCTCCAGTGGTACAGGGGCACAGAGGACACTTTCATCATCTGGAGAAAATGAAGTCAATGTACAAAGAGAAATCGCAGAGAGATGGAAAGCTAAAGGCAACCTTAATGACAATGTTTGAGTCCCTGGATCCATCTCTTCTTAGGAGCTAATACATTTCCTATGTTGCTTATATCCCTTTGAGCTGGGTTTCTGTCACTGGGATTGGAAAACTGTCGCAGCAGCAGGGTTTTGTACTGAGCCTCCTCGGAGACAGTCAGCATTTCTCATGCTCGGCACATGGTGTTTACCCTTGGCTGGAGCCCTGATTCTCATTAAACTAATTATGGGCAGAGTATGGGGACTACATTCACTCAGAGATCAGGGCACAAAGCATTGCAACTTTATGCAGAAATTACTACTGAGGACCACTCCCCTTGGAAGTAAGCTGTGGACCAGAGAGTCATTTCACACTTAAACCCTTCCCTCTTTGTCTTTGGCCTTTAAACTCTGGTTTCTATTCTTTACTTTCTGAGTGTGTATTTTCAAATCACCCCTTTGTGGGGAGGTCTCAGGAACATCCCAGACTCCATAGCAAATGCAGGAAGGTATTTAACTTGCATGACAGGGTTTCCTATGGTTTGGACTGCAGAGGAATACTGCACTGCATGCATGAGCATGGATGGTGGGGTCAGATGGAATGAAGATCTTTGGCTTTGAGGCAGTGTAACCTGTCTGCCTTTCTCTGCCATTGTGAGTTCCTCAATTCACGTTACCGTCAACCTCGCCTCATGTCTCCAATTTACCCTGTGGTCCATTGGCCATTTTATATGCATGTCATTCTAGCCTCAGAACATGCCAGCTCCCTTCCCTTAATGTCTTATTGTCTCTATGAATCTAAACTTGGGGGAGTCTACTGGATTATCTTGCCCACGACCATAGCAGTTTTTTTTGTTTTGTTTTGTTTTTGTTTTTGTTTTTTTTGAGACAGAGTCTCACACTGTCGCCCGGCTCGTGTGGTATACAATGATGCGATCTTGGCTCACTGCAACCTCTGTCTCCCAGGTTCTAGCGATTCTCCTGCCTCAGCCTCTGTAGCTGGGATTACAGGTGCCTGCCACCATGCCTGGCTAACTTTTTTGTATTTTTAGTAGAGATGGGGTTTCACTATGTTGGCCAGGCTGGTCTCGAACTCCTGACCTTGTGATCTGCCCACCTCAGCCTCCCAAAGTGCTGGGATTACAGGCGTGAGCCACTGCACCCGGCCAACCATAGCAATTTACATGTGGGTTTGGTTTGGGATTGAGGGTCAAGATCCACTGAGGGACATGGCTTCTCTTCCAGTATTTACTTTTGTTTGCAAATGAGTACATATTCTGACTCCGACTCCGAAGTCTTATAAAGCTTTTCTAACTCAATTTTCAGAGGTAACAATAGACACAATAGACTCAACCTGAACATTTGATTGGCAGTATCCTCTGTTTCCTTTTGCATAAGATACCTGTGTCGTTTCTCCTCCGCTAAGTAATTGCAGCAGCTTTGGTTTCTCCCTCTGCTATGTGACACAGCATGAAGGTTTGGACAGGAGTTTAACTATTACCCTTTAATGTTTTTGTTGTGTTACTGTCAAATTGTGTCTTCTTAAAGGTTACTTCCTGTCCTGTCTTAGGAGCAGGAGAAAAAAGTGGCTGTGTGCCTTATGCCCTATCTGTATAAAATGCCTTTCATTATTGATAAAGATACACTATTCCAGGAGACTCACCTATTTAACCAGGTCAAGAGCTGGAAACCTTTCTCCAGTCTGTGTTCAGCCTCTAGCCCCACAGTGATGTGAATACAAAGCAGTCTTCCTTGCAGGCGTTCAGCACACAGGCCATAAGCCAAGAGCAGTGGATGGCACACAGAAGGAAGAGGCTCACTTTCTGCTTTATCATTTGGGATTTGAGCGGACCCAGAGAAGGAACGCCAAGGAGAGGACCTAGACTCGTAACCCCCACATGCCACCCTTTTGTTTCTCCTAAGATTAAAAATGCTTATCACTATTTGAGGTTCTGTTAATGTGCCAGATACTTCAAGTGCTTGAGATATGTTAGAGAATATGATTCCCATTTTATACATAAACAAACTCAAAGATGTTGAGAGAATACCTGAAGAAGTTAAAAGGCTGTCATGCAGCCAGAGGTGACCCTGGGCTTTTGAGGGCTGGCAGGTGGCAAGCACCCAGGTGAGAGCTGTGGGGTGGCCTGCAGACCCCGAGGAGTTAGAAACAGAGACCTTGGGACAGGCTCCAGGAAGGTGGCCTGTGTGAGAACCTCTCTAGTCCCCCGTGCTCCTGGGAGAGGCAGCTCAAGCGCAAAGCCAGAGGCACCCCCCAGTGGGGTGAGAGAGGGGCGTAGATCACCTTCCAGAAACAGCTGCCAAGTGGATGTTAAATTTTGTAGGTTTTCTTGATTCCATTTGTTAATATAATCTTGTGCTCATGGGTGTTAAAAGACGTGGGCCTGAGGTAACACTCATTTGGTTTATTGTAATAGTTACTCCTGGGGATTACACATGCTAAACAAAGCAAAATATTCACCAAGCTCTCAATCTGAGCTCCTTGGGTCAGTAAGCAGAGGTCACCATCTTTTCCTAGTCCCACTGGTGAGTTAAATTCTGGAATGGCTCTGAATTATCAATATGTCAATAAAATGTCGGTAAGCCAGGACGACATGCTGTTGCAGTATTGACTGTCGGATCCTAAAGCAAAAACATGTTTTAATTGTTTTTTGCCAAGTGTAGGGAAGCCAGTAAGTAGAGACCCGGATTGAGAGGGTTAGAGATTGCCACCGATCTTTAGTTTTCAGTTTTGAGAGTCTTGTAGCGTTGTGGAATCCATTTCTCATTTTCACCCACAGAATTTATATCAGAGTCAGAAACAGGAATGTGCAAAGGGAAATATCCGAGAAAACAGGCTGTTCCAGGCTTACCTGGTAGGGTAGGGCTGGTGCCCAGGTACAATCATTGGCCAGTGTAAACATATTTGAGTCAGCTCGTGGTGATGACTTTGAAGCATGGGAGGAGGAGATGGGTCCGACTTTACTTCCATAAGCATTTGCTTTACCTGATTAGATTCTCCAGGTACAGTGTGGTGAGGAATGAGACTAACTGCAGCCAGACTGCAAAACTGTGGGTGTGGTATGTCTTCTGGAAAGACCTCCTTCTCTTTCCCCACAGAGCAACAATGGTTCCCCTTTTTCTTTGCTTTAGCCCAAAGGTGGGTCTCATCTTGGAAGTCACTTAGGGTTCTCTTTCTCCTGAGGGACACACATGGGCAAAGATTTGAATACGTCTGCGCCCAGGGGCTTTCCCATCCTAAGGACCTTGTCACCCTTTGTGCTTTGCCTTGTTTCTCTTTTCTTTCTTTCTTTCTTTCTTTCTTTCTTTCTTTCTTTCTTTCTTTCTTTCTTTCTTTCTTTCTTTCTTTCTTTCTTTCTTTTCTTTCTTTCTTTCTTTCTTTCTTTCCTTCCTTCCTTCCTTTCTTTCCTTTCCTTTCTTTCTTTCTTTCTTTTTTTTTTTTTTTTGATGAAGCCTTGCTCTGTTGCCCAGGCTGGAGTGCAGTGGCACAATCTTGGCTCACTGCAGCCTCTACCTCCTGGATTCAAGTGATTTTCCTGCCTCAGCCTCCCAAGTAGCTGGGACTACAGGCATACACCACCACACCCAGCTAATTTTTTTTTTTTTTTTGTATTTTTAGTAGAAGCGGGGTTTCACCATGCTGGCCAGGCTGGTCTCGAGCTCCTGACCTCAAGTGGCCTCAAGAGGCCCCCCTCGGCCTCCCTAAGTGGTGGGATTACAGGCACGAGCCACTGCATCTGGCCATCTTTTCATTCTACTCTTAACTCTCACCCTAACCCACAGGAGACCTATGCGAACTGGAAAAAGAACGCCTCTCTGGGCAGGGGTAGCCTGTACCAGGCTGCATGGCTGGGTGGGCAGATGATGGGCTGGATTTGGGCCCCCAATTTTCCCCTCGGTGGGTGTTCTTGTGCAGTGAACACTGCATAGCTGAATGTGGTGGCCCTGTTAATGCTCACCATTTTCTTACCTTACACTACAAAGGTAAGCTGCAGAGCCCTTTTGGGGCTAAGGCAGGTGTAAATGAATTAAGTATTAATGTGATATAGCTGAGTAGGCTATTCCCCCACTGTTAACTTGGGAGGGTAGTACCAGGTGGGGTCCCACACACCTGGTGGGGGAGTGGTGGTCACCTCTGGAGGAGGCTTCTTTAGAAATACAGATATGCTTTGCAGGGTGAGCTGAATGGAAACTGCAGCCACTACTGGGGAGTAAGGGTGAATCTCGGCACAGGCAGGAATCAGCATGGATTTTGAGAGGCATAGATGGAACGATTCTGGAGTAGAAACAGTGATGTGAGTTGATGCTGTCAGATGGCAGCTGAAACAGACAGCAAAAGCTGTCATTAACTGGTCAGAGCCAATTGCAGGAAGAAGATAAGAGAAGAGAGGAAAGCAGAGCAGCACAGAGGAAAGAAGAGAAGCGGAGGAGAAGAGAGAGAAGACAGAGAGGGGAGATGGGGGGAGAGGAGATGAGGGGAGGGAAGATGGGGGGAGGGGAGAAGAAGACAGGAGAGGAAGTGGGGAGAAGAGGAGAAGGGAAGGGAGAGGAGCATAATAACATTTCCAAGGTCTGAGGGATTCAGTTTTACTCATGCTCACTCTGTTACAATTTATTACCTCCTCCATTCAGTACACATTTATCGAGCTTCTTCTCTATGCCAGGTACTATGACAGAGAGATGAGCACACAGTCCAGTGGGGAACACAAACATTGAAAGCAACGATTACTGCTTGCTAGGCTCTGATGGATGATGTTATGGCAGTACAGAGTGGGCTTAGGAGTTAATAATGGGGAAAAGTGCAGGATGGCACCATATTTCTGTTTTAAGCGACTGCATGGATAA
Source organism: Macaca mulatta (assembly GCF_049350105.2). Classification (NCBI taxonomy): domain Eukaryota; kingdom Metazoa; phylum Chordata; class Mammalia; order Primates; family Cercopithecidae; genus Macaca; species Macaca mulatta. Next base: position 127,041,434 of record NC_133406.1, on the reverse strand, counting down.
GAGTGCTCCTGGCTAAGAGATGAACATAGGTGCCACGAACTGGGATAAAGAACATGAAAGAAGCAAGTGTGGTGGATGTAAGAATATGAGCCCAACATTAGACATGTTGCATCTGGGGTGGGATGACACCGACTGATGACCGGGTAGATAGATAAGCCACTGGAAGGCAAGCTCCAGGGCGACAGGGCTTTCAGCCTACTGCACCTAATACTGCATCCTGAGGACCTGCAAGAATGCCTGGCGCACATGAGGTGCTCAGTACATATTTGTGGAGTGGGTGCGTAGCTCAGATGTGGAGGCACGCCTGTGGAAGTCCTCACTGGTTGCCCACATTCATCTTGATGCTGCACTTAGTTAGCATTTTATTGCACACCCTGCCACCCCCAACCCCAAAACAAAGCTAATATCCACAATGCATCAATGAATTGTGCCTGTCACATAGGAAGTGCTCAATAAATATTTATCAATGATAAATCTCATATTAATGTTAATTCAGGATCGACGGTTATATTAACATAGAAGATATTATAATAATAAATGTAGATTATATAGAGATGTATAGATAATAAATAATATGCCACAGTTCTCGAGGGGAGTTTGGGAATAATAATGACATTGCCCAGCAGAGAGCAGAAGCCTAAATATGTCTTCTCTCCTGCCAGTCATCTTGGCTCTCCTCCTTCTCTTTCCTCATGTGACCTCTGAACTCTCCATTAACTGAACTGTTCATCTTTGACTCTTGGCCTGCATGCCCCTGGGAGCATAACAAAAGCCTGGCATTCACTCAGCAGTGTCTTGGAGCCTTCTCTTTGGGGGTACTTCATTCATCCCACCACCAATGGATCTGAAGCTCAGGCAGCATCTAGGAATGCAGATTTGGGGGCCAAGGGAGTGAGTGAGGAGGTAGAGTGAGGGAAAGAGGCTGAGGTGAAGCCCCTGTGAAACACTGAAGACTGAGAGATGGGGAGGAAGAGGAGTCTCTGCAGAGACAGGAGCTTGTGCATCTGCATCCAGCTTCCAGCCGGCTTACCTGTCCAGCTTCACAGCTGGGTGTGTCCAGCCCATCACTGCAAGAGTCAGCTGGTCATGCACTATCAGGAACAAAGTTTGCAATAAATAGTTTTTGAATGAAGAAAGTTCCTGCCACTCTCACAAAAATGGACTCTCTGCTCTAGTAATTCCAAAATAACTTCAGTTCTCAGAACATGCCCTGTTCTTTTCAATCTATTTTTAGCCATCCGTTCACTCATCCATTTGTTCACTCAACAGGCCCATTTCCAAAACCATTCTCCCATTTTAGGTTTTTGTTATGGCAGCACCCCATTTCTAGGTACCCACGGTATTGTAAAGTCACCACAAGTCCCTACCACACGAAGCTCCTCCTGGGCAGGGACAGAGATTTGGCCTCCGTGTTGCCCTGAAGGCTCCAGCCTGACTCAGCCAACCCTTGCTAAGACCAGCAGTCACAGGCCTGTACCAGCTCCGCAGACGACCACTCTCACCCTAGTACCATGATACATTTTCAGACAATTTAGCCAAGTCGGCAGCTCAAGAAGCAGCATCATTGCAAAGAGGTGAAGGTCAGAAACAAAGGGAAAAATAATGGCTCCGTGCAAATCTTGCAAGGAATTTAAAAGGATACAGGAAAAGGTTTCAGGAAAGACTCCTTCAGGAGCTCAGAACCAGGCCCAGGATTCTCATCCAGATGCTGCCTTTTGAAAAACAGCATAATTTCACTCTTGGCAACTCTATGAGCCCATTCTTGCATTGCTATAAAGAAATGCCTGAGACTGGGTAATGTATAAAGAAAAAAAGGTATAATTGGCTCACAGTTCTTCTGGCTTTGCAAGAAGCATGGCGCTGTCATCTACTTGGCTTTTAAGGAGGTCTCAGGGAGCTTACAATCAGGATGGAAGGTGAAGGACGAGCAGGATGCCACACAGTGAAAGCAGGAGCAAGCCAGGGGTGGGGAGATGCCACACACTCTTAAATGACCAGATCTTGTAAGAACTCACTATCACAAAGACAGCATCAAGCCATGAGGGGCCCACCTCCATGATCCAAACACCTCCCACCAGGCCCTACCTCCAGCACTGGGGATTACAATTCCACATGAGATTTGGGCAGGGACAAATATCCAAACTACATAATTCCAGTCCGGCTCCTCCCAAATCTTGGATTCTTCTTACATACAATCATGCCTTCCCAGCAGTCCCTCAAAGTCTTAACTCATTCCACATTAATTCAAAAGTCCAAAGTCACATCTGAGACAAGGCAAATCCCTTCCACCAATGAGCCTGTAAAATAAAAAAAAAGTTAGTTACTTCCAAGATACAATGAAGATACAGGCATTGGGTAAACATTGCCATTCCGGAAGTGAGAAATTGTCAGAAAGAAAGGGGCTACAGGCCCTATGCAAGTTCAAAATTTAGCAGAGCAGTCATTAAATCTTAAATCTCCAAAATAATCTCCTTTGACTCCATGCCCCACATTCAGGGTACACTGGTGCAAGGGGTAAGCTCCCAAGGCCTTGGGCAGCTCTGCTCCTATGGCTTTGCAGAGTTCAGGCCCTGCAGCTGCTCTCACAGGCTGGAGTTGAATGACTGCTTCTTTTCAAGGTGCAGGTACAAGCTGTCAATGGATCTACTATTCTTGGATCTGGAGGATGGTGGCCCCTTTTCACAGCTCCACTAGGCACTGACCCAGTGGGGAATCTGTGTGGGACCCCCAACCCCACATTTCCCCTCCACGCTGCCCTAGTAGAGGCTCTCTATGAGGTCTCTGCCCCTGCAGCAGGCTTCTGCCTGAACACCCAGTCTTTTCCATATGTCCTCTGAAATCTAGGTGTAGGCTGTCACACCTCCTTCACTTTTGCATTCTGTGTGTCTGCAGGCTTAACACTACATGGAAGCTGCCAAGGCTTATAGCTTGTATTCTCTTAAGCAGCAACCTGAGCTGTATCTGGGGCACTTTGAGCAAAGCTGGAGCTGGAATGGGTGATGCAGGTAGCAGTGTCCCAAGGCTGCCCAGGTAGTCCCAAGACTGCCTCAGGCATTGGGGCCCTGGGTCTGGTGCCCACAACCATTCTTTCCCCCTAGGCCTCTGGCCCTGTGATGGGAGAGGCTGCATGAAGGTCTCTGAAATGCCTCTGAGGCCATTTCCCCATTGTCTTCGATTATTAGCACTTAGCTCCCTTCTAGTTATGCAAATTTCTCCAGCAAGTGGTTGCTCCACAGTCAGCTTGAATTCCTCTCCCAAAAAAGTGTTTTCTTTCTCTGCTACATGGTCAGAGAATTTTCTAAACTTTTACACTCTGCTTCCTATTGAATTTCCAACTTTAAGTCATTTTTTTGTTCCTGCATCAAAGTGTAGGCTATTAGAAGCAGCTATGCCACTTCTTGAACACTTTGAGGCTTAGACATTTCTTCTGCCAGATACTCTAGATCATCACTCTTTAGTTCAAACTTCCACAGATCCCTAGGGCATAAACAGAATGCATCCAGGTTCTTTGCTAAAGCATAATACATGAGCTTTTGCTATAGTTCCCAATAAGTTCCTCATTTTCATCGGAGGCCTCGAAAGCCTGGACTTCACTGTCCATATCACTATCAGCATTTCGGTCACAATCATTAAACCAGTCTCTAAAAAGTTTCAAACTTTCCCTCATCTTCCTGTCTTCTTCTGAGCCTTCCAAACTCTTCCAACCGCTGGCCATTACCCAGTTCCAAAGCTGCTTCCACATTTCCTGGTATCTGTATGGCAATGCCCCACTCCTCAGCACCAATTTTCTGTATTAGTCCATTCTTGCATTGCTATAAAGAACTATCTGAGACTGGTTAATTTATAAAGAAAAGAGGTTTAATTGGCTCACAGTTCTGCAGACTTTACAGGAAGCATGGTGCTGACTTAGCTTCTAGGGAGGCCTCAGGAAGCTTACAGTCATGACGAAGGGGAGCAGGCATGTCACATGACAAAAGCAGGAGTAAGCAAGAGAGAGTGACAGGGAGGTGCCATACACTTTTAAATGACCGAATCTCATGAGAACTCACTATCATGAAGACTGAGCACCAAGCCATGAGGAATCCACCTCCATGACCCAAACACCTCCCACCAGGCCCCACCTCTGGCATTGCAGATTACAAGTCAACACAAGATCTAGGTGGGAGCAAATATCCAAACTATATTAGCAACTGTCCATCCAGTGGAATTTTGGTGGCTTCATGGGGAAGACATTCTATCCCTCTTCTTTTCCCATACCTTCCTTCAGATGACCTATTCCATTACCTTCAAAGAATTGCACAGTCACAAAGTTGTTCCTTAGGCATAAGACTCTCTGGCTCCGGGAAAATAGAGAATCTCTGGAAGGGATGGTCTAGGTCTTATCAGAGTCAGGGAGAATTGGTGTATGCAGTCCTCTGCCGGGGGCAGGCTTATATGAGAACAAAAGAAGAGGAAGCCACTGTGAAGATGTTCAGAGGAGAGGGTACAGAAGATGGTGGTGAAAGGGGAACAGTAGGACCAAGGAGCAAAGACAACCAATGATTTGGGGATTTCAGAAACTCTGACATCCTGTCCTTTATAATTCTGGGGGTGCTGCTGAGCCCTGCTGTCTGCTCTGGAGCTTCTTGGCATTTACTTTGCCTGTTTGCTCATTTACTATCAGCAAAATAGCCGGACATTTCACCAGTTATCAAGGACTGTACTAGGTTGGGCAGCAGCAGGGGCTACGGACACATAGCCTCGGCTGCAAGGGCCAAACATCATCACTCCAGAGATAGAGGTCAAGCTCCAAGCTGGCCTCACCCGCGGCTGCCTGAAGATTGGGAAATGCACAGGCTTTCTAGTGGGAGAAAGCTGAGTTCAAACCTGGCCCCACTCCTCTAGCTGTGTGGCGGAGGGTGTTTATTACCCTTTCAGAAGCATAGCTTTACCATGTGTAAAGTGAAGATCATCATACCCAACCCAGAGGGTTGTTAGGAGAAAAAATGAAAGAAGTTTTGTAACATACCTAATGCAGGGTCTGGGACACAGCAATTGCTCAAAAACAGTTGTCCCCTTCCCCTTCCCTGTTGGCTCTGTCTTCCCGCATTTCATTAGTCAGATCTCTGTGGTTTTCCTAGAACATCTCTGACTGCAAACCATCAACTACTGAAAACCCTCAAGGAGGGGTAAAATGGATAATAGGAATTTCTAGGGACATAAAAGCGATATCATGTTTGTATGTGTAACTATCAATCAGTTTCAGAGAAAAGCAGGCTTGCGTAGCTGAGCAGACACCACCAGCTTTCTTCTGCTTCTGCAGACTGAATTTTATTTTATTAACAGCAGAACAATGGGCCTGATTTTCCTCTTTGGATACTAAAGAAGACAAATCAGCCCAAAGGAAATTCTGCTGAAACTGTATTTAGTATTTGAGATCCTAAGCCCCAAGACAGAGCCTCTGTGTGACCTTGAGGAGCTGCGTGCATGCTCACTGCTGGATCCCAGCATGATGTGGCCATGGCTGGGTCAGGAGCACAGGAGGCTCAAGGCCAGTCCAGGGCCTGGTCAACAGAGCAGCACATGCAAAATCAAAGTGACCCTGGGTCTTGATGAGGGACACGCTGCCTTCCTGAGCAGTGCATGCTGCATGAGTGTAACTGACTACCACATTTTTAAAAGAAAAAAAATGAATTTTCTTAACCTTTTTCCTTTTCCCCCACCTCCTACTTAGCTCTTTAGGAATGCAATTATAACCTTTACCTTCTCTCCACCAGACACTCCCTACACGGCAAGCTTATCTAACTATGTGTTTACTTAGAAGTTCCAGAGGCTGAACCTTGAAACACAGTAGGCACTTCTGGAACTCTCTCCTGCCAGGAGATTGCCTCAAGATAACAGTTAATTTACAACCTAAATTTTGCCCTAGGCAAAATTAAAATCGTCACTTTACAACATGGCTCTGCTCACAATGGTGCTAGCCAGACCACTTGATAGATAAGACACAGGAAGCAAGTCACGTGGGCCCCACACCTCCTCCCCTACCTCCTACGTGAGGTTCACCCCAAGTCCCCCTTTAAAAGCCCACGCTTTGTGCCCTGAAAGCTGAAGTAATACCCTTAAGGCAGGAGCCTGTACTTCTTCCTCTCAGCTAAGCTCTGAAATAAAAGTCACTTTCTCTCCACCACAACTCCTTCTTATTAATTGGACTCTGCAAGCCATGAGCAGCTGGATCTGTGGGACTTACTGTCACAACTGGTTGTGGGGACCGTCCCCCACACTGGCAAGTTCAAGTCAACAAACTATGCTAGGTAGTGTTAGAGGTAGAGGGCGAAAAGGGACTACAACACGGTCTCCACCCTCCTGAAATATTGAACACAAGCTAGGCCAGGGATTCTTAACCTTTTTGGTGTCATTGGAAATCGGAAGTATAGACCCCTTCTCAGAATAATGTTTTTAAATGTGTGAAATGAAATGAGATCACAAATGAAACCAACTCGATTGGAGCACACGAGGTCTCATGCACACATGGAGGGATGTGTTATTGCTAATTTAGAGGTATGAGCAGATCATAATGGTCAGGGGGTGTCTGAAAACTTTATGGATGAGCCGTTAAGGACTTCTACACAGAGAAATGGGGGAAGGCATTTCATGCACAGGGAACAGCATGAACAATCGCTTGGAAACAAAGACTTGCAGATGCATTAAGGGAACAGAATAATCAGGTGAGGCTGGGGCTTTGCAGGAAGCACCCAGTGCTTATGTCTGGGTCCTCTCTCTGTCTCTTAGAGTCCCAGACAGTGTGAAAGGAAAATAAATCTTGGGGTCCCCAAATCACTAAGCTAAAGGGAAAAGTGAAACTGGGAACTGCTTAGAGCCAACCTCCTCCCATTCTATTCAGTCACCCCTATGCCCACTGAGATTAATGCATATCTGATTGCTCCTTTGGAGAGGCTAATCAGAAACTCAAAAGAAGGTAACTATTTGTCTCTTATCCACCCGTGACCTGGAAACCCCCTCCCCACCTTTGCTTCAAGTTGTCCCGCCTTTCCAGACCGAACCGATGTTCATCTTACATATGTTGATTGATGTCTCATGTCTCCCTACAATGTATAAAACCAAACTGTGCTCTGACCACCTTGGCACATGTCAACAGGACCTCCTGAGGCTGTGTCACAGGCATGTGTCCTCAACTTTTGCAAAATAAACTTTCTAAATTAACTGCAACATGCCTCAGATTTTTGGGGTTCACACCGGTAATAGATGTGGACCGAGCTTGCACATGAATTGCCCGTGCTTCTGTCAGTCAGGCCACTGGCAATGGAAAGGTGAGCCCTTGGCATCTGTCCACTCAGCAGTGATCTGCTAGGAAGGTCAGAAAAGCAGGTGGGGGTGAGGGAGGCAAAAAGCAGCCTGGGAAGAGGGTGCTTCACAGTAGCTCTGTTTTGCCCCAGGAGGACAGCGGCGCTGGGAGTTGGACCTGCAGGGGCAGACACCATCAGCCACTGCCAACCCACCTAGGCAATGCTCACTCCTCTGCCAGCCACTCTGTTACTCTGTTGGGACAAGTTTTGGGCAGAATTGTACTCAGGAAAAAATGTAATTCGACATTTATTCTATGAACATGCCAGTCCTGTGTTTTTTTGTGTTTTTTGTTTGTTTGTTTGTTTGTTTGTTTTTAGGTTCTACAGGACACCCAGCTCAAGCTCCTGATTAAATTTGTGCCTGAATTGGGGCCATCCTAGAATCCAGGCCCAGAGTGACCACAGGCCTGGTGGGAGGTGGGCCTACCAGGGCTTATGGAGCTGGCTGGGAAAATGTACCTCAGAGGCAGGAGTCCAGCACACCAGTTTGGTCCAGACACAATGGCCTAGTCAGCAGGAGAGGGTGATTTTGACATCTTCCCTTAGGTGGGCCTCTGAGGCCAGGCTGAGGGGCTGCAGTCAAAAGAGCAGGCGAGAGCAGCCACAGCAATAGCTCACGTTTATGAAGCGCGCATGCAGCACTCAGCACTGCGCTAAGCACTCTTCACGCACTCAGTCATTAAATGGGTAACCCTGCCAGCTATGGACTGGTGAGATCTCCTTTATTCAGATAAGAAGACAAGCTTACAGGGGTTAAGCTGCTTGTGCAGAGCCAGGTCAGTGCCTGCCCCCCTCTGCCGAACTCCAAGTGTCAGTAGACATGAGTACGGGAAAATAAAATATAAAGAAACTGGCCAGGTGCAGTGGCTCCTTCCTGTAATTCCAGCACTTTGGGAGACCAAGGCAGGTGGATCACTTGAGCCTCAGAGTTTGAGACGAGGAACATGGCGAAACCCTGTCTCTACTAAAAATACAAAAATTAGCTGGGTGTGGTGGTGCGCACCTGTGGTCCCAGCTACTCAGGAGGCTGATGTAGGAGGATTGCTTAAGCCCAAGCGATCGAGGCTGCAGTGAGCTGTGATCACAACGCTGCGCTCCAGCTTGGGGGACAGAGCAAGACTCTGTCTCAAAAAATAAAAATAATAAAATGTAAAGAAACAAAATACGAAACATGAGTGTCACCAGAGCCAGCAGCTTCTAGTGGTCAGGTTTTGCAGTGAGGGAAGAAGTCAGGACTCCGGTAGCCTTGGTCAAGGCAAAAGGTGACCACCCTGGACTCTGAGCACTGGCAACAGTAACCAGGTGCTCCCCACAGTGCATCTGAGCATGGAGAAGGGACCATGCAGATGCCTCACAGCAACCGAGAGGAAGCATCTGCACCTGCAGTGGGCAGACCATTTGAGACACCACCAAAGGATGTCCAGGACCGCATGGCAACTTATGCTGGGTAAGCCCTCCTATAAGCAAAGATGTGTGTATTGGAGAAAGCTTGTAGGTGTAGGGGAAAGGTCATGCAAGGCTGCTTGAATCAGGTGGGAGTGATTTCCAGTAGATCACTGAATCTGAGTCTGTTCTCTCACCTATAAAAGGAGCATAACAATGTTGACTTCACCTGTTGACTCTAAGGATGAAACGAAGTGACATAAATAAAGCAGTCCAGTATGGGGCTTGACAAACCATGAGGGTTCAATAAATATACGTTTTCCTCCCTTCTCCTTCAGAAGAATTTTTAGAGGCTGTGTAGGCTTTTTGAAGCTTTATGTAAATTTATGTGAAGTGACATTCAGTGAAATCACTCATCTGTATGATCCCTTTAATCCTACCTGCAGCTTCAGTAAAATTGAAATTTAAATCATACATTTTATTTAATGGCACAACTCAGATGCCCGGGGAGGGGGGTGGGGAGGAAGGAGAGAGAGGAAAGAAAAAAACCTGTATTAGAAAGAAAAGACCTTGGCACTAAAAATATTCCAGGGGTGAAAGTGCTTTTGTTAAATGGACTCTTATCTTTTTTAAAAAAAGGTCAAATTTTAATCCAAAGATTTAGATTCAAATCAGGCTTTGAAAAAACAAGGGCCTCCATATGAAGTTTGCCCTTTCAAATTAAAATCCATTCTTTTTGTCTTGTGATTTTTTTTCCCCTGCTATTCCTCATGCATCTTACTTTTTTAGTTGGTCTTGTCTTACTACATGAATACATTAAAGGCTATGTATAATGATAAATACTACAAAGCAGAATCAGTGGACAATTCTGGAAACATTATTTTGGGCTTTAGATTTTAAGCACTAAAAAAAGATGCCCATCCACATTTTTTAAAAAGCAGGTTTTAAAAAACTGACAATGAATTTAATGTATTAAAAATAGTTACTGTAAAGAGAAAAAAATTATAGAAAACTATAAAGAAGAAATTAAAATTGTCCCAAATTCTACTACTCAATGATAGCCAAATTTTATAAATTTGTAAAAGCTTTTTGTATATTGAGGATATTAACCATATGCAGGTTTTATATGTATGTGTGTGTGTGTACATATATGTATATTCATAATGTGTCCTCTATCATTCAAACCTTTAAATGGTAGTTTTTTGGTGAGAAGACTTAATTTTTATATTGCAAGATGTACCAATAATTTCTTTCTTTTTCTTTCTTTCTTTTTTTTTTTGAGACAGGGTCTTTCTCTGTCACCCAGGTTGAAGTGCGGTGGCATGATGAGGCCTCACTGCTACCTCTGCCTCTCAGGCTCAAGAGATCCTCCCACCTCAGCCTTCCAAATAGCTGGGATTACAAGTGTGCGCCACCACGCCCTGCTAATTTTTGTATTTTTACTAGAGACAGGGTTTTGCTATGTTGCCCAGGCTGGTCTTGAACGACTGACCTCAAGTGATCTGCCCGCCTTGACCTCCCAAAGTGCTGAAATTACAGGCGTGAGCCACTGCGCCCAGCCTTTACCAGTACTTTCTATCTAAATTTTTTTGTTAGAAAGATTTTTCCATCCAAAAATTATGAAAATTTTCACTTATTTTTCTACCACTTTCACAGTTTCATTTTTACATACACTTTTGGTGATAATTCTGGATTTTACTTTGATATAAAAATTAAGGCTTGGATCCAGGCTTACTTCTTCCAAATGGCTAGCCAGCGTTTTTCACCATCATTTCTTGAATTGCCTATGTGTCTGTACTGATTTGAAATGTTACTTCTCTAATGTACCTATACTTGGCACTATAGGAGTATTACAGTCTCTTCCATGATCTGTTCATCTAATTTCATTGCTTTGGTGACTAGGACTTTTAAAGACATTTTAAATATCTGATAAGACAGTTGTTCATACTATTTTTGGGGAAAAATCAACATTTTTAATGAACAAAGCACTTTATAAAACAATATTTAAAAAGTCAAAAATAACAGATGCTGGCAAGGTTGTGAAGAAAAAGAAACACTTATACACTTACACACTGTTGGTGGGAGTGTAAATTCATCCAACCATAGTGGAAAGCAAATCCTTTTGGGACGATACGAACATTCTAAAATCGGATTGAGGTGATGGGAAAACTGTGTGAATTTACTAAAATTATTGAATTGTACATGTAAAAAGTGATAAATTTGTGGTAAGTAAATTTACTTCAATAAAGCTGGTTTATAATACCAAAAAATATTTAAAAATCAAATACTGTACACATGAAGAAAGAGAGAGAGGGAGAGAGGGAGGAAGAAAGGAAGGAAGAGAGGAAGGGAGGGAGGGAGGAAGGAGGGAAAAGAAAGGGAGGAGAGAGCAAAGGAGAAAGAAGGAAGAGAAGAAAAAGGAGGAAAGGAGAAAGAATATTTCTTTTTGTATGATGAAAACAATGAATGTTAAAAAGACTGCCTTTAGCTATTCTATATCAGAATTAGTAAACGAAACTAGCTCAAAGCAAAATCAAAACAAGGGAAGAAAGACAAAAGTCGTGGAAGTTGAAATATAATGTTGAGGAATTACCACAATTCTTTCCAGAAGAAAATTGTCACCTCTGAAAATGAAGGATCCAAGTCTCTGTAAGAGTGGAAGATAAACAAATAAATAAGATTACACCACAAGCCTGTAATCCCAGCACTTTGGGAGGCCGAGACGGGCGGATCACGAGGTCAGGAGATCGAGAGACGATCCCGGCTAACATGGTGAAACCCCGTCTCTACTAAAAAATACAAAAAAATAGCCGGGCGAGGTGGCGGGCGCCTGTAGTCCCAGCTACTCGGGAGGCTGAGGCAGGAGAATGGCGTGAACCCGGGAGGCGGAGCTTGCAGTGAGCTGAGATCCGGCCACTGCACTCCAGCCTGGGCGACAGAGCAAGACTCCGTCTCAAAAAAAAAAAAAAAAAAAAAAAAGATTACACCACAAAGGAGAGTCATTTAAGAGGTCAGTCTCTTTCCCGGGGTCTCACGCCTGGGACTCTCTGGACTGATGGCACTTCTGTTACTCCTTGCCCAGCCCTGGGTGTGTGAACGGAAATCTCATTCTGTGCAGCTGCCCGTGGAAAGCCTCACAGCACTGCAGGGCCATGTGGAGCGGGTCACCCCCAGCCCACACCATGGAGACCTGAGCTTGCGCAAGCTCCTAGAAGCTAAGTGCATTCAGCTCTGATCCCCTGGGTGTAGGAAACAGCCAAAAGTTAGGCCTGCAGTTCTGTTAGCGTGGCCAGAGAGCATTGAACTCCATATTTGAATAATTAACTCAGCAAGCAGCCTCCCAAGTCAGCCTCGAACGCTAGTTTATCTTCTCGAATAACGGATGATAATCTCTCCTCTCTAACTCATTTACTTCTAACTCAAAAATGTCAAAACGGGGCCCAGCGCGGCGGCTCACGCCTGTAATCCCAACACTTTGGGAGGCCGAGGTAGGCGGATTACGAGGTCAGGAGTTCAAGACCAGCCCGGCCAATATAGTGAAACCCTGTCTCTACTAAAAATACAAAAATTAGCCAGGTGTGGTGGCGCGCGCCTATAATCCCAGCTACTCAGGAGGCTGAGGCAAAGAATCGCTTGAACCTGGGAGGCAGAGGTTGCTGTGAGCCGAGATCGCGCCACTGCACTCCAGCCTGGGTGACAGAGCAAGACTCTGTCTCAAAAAGAAAAAAAGAGTCAAAACTGAATGCAACATTTTCCTTCTGCGTGAGATGGAAAGGCTTCATAGCGTGTGTTTGGATGCAAATGAGGTCTCTGGTTGGGGCATGCTCATGATTCCCTGGCAATTGTTAACAGGAAGATGTGCTGATGGCAAGAGCTTCCCATTTGAACTCTAAAGACCTCTGTCTACACCCTCATGGACATGACAGGCTAGTAGGAAAGGCAGATGGTAAGTGAGTAATAGAGATGAGATGGGAGCAGAATTACGAGGGAGGTACAAGGTCCCGGAAAGCATACAATTTTATAGAAATCAAAAGCGTGCAAATGGCAAAAAGTTCCACATGAATAGACAACAAACTGTTAACAAGTATCTATGAGGTAGAATAACAAAGGCCTTTAACTTTCTCAGGTATATATTTATGTATTATTCAAATGTTTCACAACCAGAGTATACTACTTTTGTACTTATTAAAAAAAAGACATTAAAAATTAAATTAATTTTTAAAATGTGTTTACAGGTTCTTAAGAATATGAAACTATTGGATTTTTCTTTTCTTTTTTTTTGAGATGGAGTCTCGCTCTCTTGCCCAGGCTGGAGTGCAGTGGTGCAATCTCAGCTCACTGCAGCCTCTGCCTCCCAGGTTTAAGCAATTCTCTGCCTCAGCCTCCCAAGTGGCTGGGACTACAGGCGTGCACCACCACTCCTGGCTAATTTTTGTATTTTTAATAGAGAGGGGGTTTCACCATGTTGGCCAGGTTGGTCTCGAACTCCTGACCTCATGATCCACCCGCCTTAGCCTCCCAAAGTGCTGGGATTACAGGCGTGAGCCACCACGCCCAGCCTTGAAACTATTGGATTTTGATGTTTTATTTTGTTTTGTTTTGTTTTTGAGACAGGGTCTTGCTCTATTGCCCATGCTGGAGTGTAGTGATGCAATCTCTGCTCACTGCAGCCTTGACTTCCAGGGCTCAAGTGATCCTCCCATCTCAGCCTCCCAAGCAGCTGGGACTACAGGCATGCACCACCACACCTGGATAATTAAAAAAATTTTTTTCAACCAGGATCGGTAGCTCATGTCTGTAATCCCAGCACTTTGGGAGGCCGAGGCAGGTGGATCACCTGAGGTCAGGAGTTCAAGACCAGCCTAGCCAACATGGTGAAACTCTGTCTCTACTAAAAATAACAAAAATCAGCCAGGCATGGTGTCAGGCACCTGTAATCCTAGTGACTTGGGAGGCTGAAGCAGGAGAATCGCTTGAACCAGGAGGTGGAGGTTGCAGTGAGCCAAGATTGCGCCATTGCACTTCAGCCTGGGCAACAGGTGCGAAACTCTGTCACAAAAAAATTTTTTTTCTAGAGATGAGGTCTATGTTGCCCAGGCTGGTCTCAAATTCTTGAGCTCAAGGGATCCTCCCACCTCATCCTCCCAAGTTGCTGGGATGACAGGCATAAGCCACCGCATCTGGACTGAAACTATTTGATTTTGAACCTGGACTTTCATGTTGTAATTTATTTTTTGCTGTGGTGACTTGAGGAAGGTAAAGATGAAGCATTTCAGCAGGAACCATGAGTGGGCAGCCCATAGTTTAGGATCTGCTAGTCTACAACAGCAAATGTCAGTCTTCCCTTATGCAGCAAGGGTAGCCCTGTGGATTGAAGTGTCCACTGAAAACCGCACGGCATCTTTCCACATAGTCCTGAACCAAGACGGGTGAGGCCCGACACAGCAGGAATAACAAGCAGTTAAATAGAGCCACAAAGGAGAGGGCATTGACGAAACAGGCAATGGAACACAAATCAAATGGCCATTTTCCATGGAGAACTGGTGCCAACTTAAAGGGAATGACTTGGAGCCTCCTTCCCTGTTCAGTAAATGGCTTTTCTTTATCCGTAGCAAAGTTCTGCAAGGTCACCGTGTGCAATGCGGAACTCTTCCCGTCCTCCGTTCCCAGTTAGTGCCCGCTGCCCACGGTCAGCTTTTGTCAAAGGCGTGGTGGAGTTCGCAAGCCGCAGCTCTTTGTTTTAAAATGAGTAAGCCAGGGCTTTCCCCCTCCTTCGTTTTCTTTTCCTGGCTCTGAATAGGTCTGTTCGTACACAGCAGATGGCTTTCTGACGAGGCCCAAATTCATCCAGTCTTTGGGGAAAAAAACTACAGCAAGAGGGACTGTTATTCCAATCTGATAAAGTTTTCTATTTTCAGTTAGAAAAATGAGTCTCCGTAAGTAGAAAAGGAAAAAAAAAAAATAGGAAAGTGAAAGGAACAAAAGCAGTCGATACTTCACATGAGAGATAGATTTGGGGGGTTTTCAATTATGTAGATCCTATCTATCTCCAGACACCATTCTCGCCTGTGGCTCAGAAGCTCCAGGGAAGACAGCTCCAAACAGTAAAGGCCTGTGTGTAAAACACACACCAGAAGGTGGGAAGGTCATACACCAGCTTCCATACAGTGGCTGTCTCTGGAGAGAGCTGGAAGGGATCAGAAATAAGAGCTTAAAAGGGGGTTTCAACTTCTTAATTCTTTTTTTTTTCCAGACAGAGTTTCACTCTTGTTGACCAGGCTGGAGTGCAATGGCGTGATCTTGGCTCACTTCAACCTCCACCTCCCAGGTTCAAGCGATTCTCCTGCCTTAGCCTCCCGAGTAGCTGGGATTACAGGCATGCACCACCATGCCCGGCTAATTCAACTTCTTAATTTTTAAAAAATACTTTGTTTTCTTTAAAAAGTAAAGCAGGTATTAGTGGGTACCTGGGCATTGTTGGTTGTGAAGAGCAAGGACTATGGAACCACACTGCTAGGGTTGGGATACCAGCTCTGCTATTTACAAGTTGTATAACCTTAGCAAGTTACCCAACTCTGTGCCTCAATTTTCTCATCTTTAAGATGGGGATAATAATAGAAGATATTGTATGGGGCTATGGTAACGATCAAATGACCTCACTTATTCATTCCATAAGTATTCCTGAGGGCCACTATGTACCAGGTACTGTCCTAGGTGCCAGGGATACAGCAATGATCAAAGCACACAAAGATATCTGTTCTGAAAAAGCAAATATTCTGGAGAGAGAGCAATAAGAAGCTAGATAATGAAAAACAGCATGTTAGATAGAGATGAACAATAAGCAGAAAAAAATAAAGCAAAGATAAGATGGGTCAAAGAGGCTGGCATTTTAGGGAGGGTGGTCAGGGAAGGCCTCATTGAGAAGGTACATTATGACAAATGAGTAAAGCTCGAAGGAGGTAATATTTACTGCAAAGCTCCTAGAAGAGTGCCTGGCACTCAATAAATGTTAGTTGTTTTTTTATTATCTATGTTTGAACTATGTCTTATTTTTATATTAATAAGAAAACATTTTGAATGACCAAGAAGAAAAAGAGTACATGGACATATAGAAACGCCTGGAATCAGTAGCAGAATCACCGCAGCACAGGTTTTTGGAAACATTGGTCAAGGAATGCTTCGTTGTGTCAAGAAACCTTGCCACCCAGTGATACAGACCTACAGAGGGACAAAAATGTAGCCAAGAGACAAACAATTCAAAAGTAATTTATATTTTAAAGACAAAGACACAAAAGACTTCAGTCATTTTTCTTTAAAAATGAGAACAGAAAACTATTGAATTCAGTAAGACTGGGAATGAGCAACTATTCAAAATACAGAGCAAAAATGTAAATGGTAGAAGAATTCTGTAGTATAGCCTTATTAAAGAAGAGAGAAGTGTAGACACACCATGAGATGAAACAATGAAAAGGAGAATGAAAGAGATCTATCGAGTGAACAATAGAAATGGACAAGCTGACACACATCCAAAAACAGGCACAGAAAGAAAATATAAAAAGACAGAAACACAAAAAGATACAGCAAGGAAAAGACACTGAGTGAATTTCATGGAATCTAATCCCATCTTTTGGCTTCTGTGATGTTATCATTAAAAAATAAAATTAGTACTTTGTGTTTTGTGACTTCAGGCATTATGGGGTACAGTATTGGCGGTGCATTCTTTGCTAGAAGAATAAATGGAATCAAGAAGGGACCCCTGCTCTTGGGAAGACACTCAGGCCCTTATCTGTAGTCAGGGTAAGCTAGAATGTCCTCAGGAATTCTTCATGCTGTCTGGAGCTAGGAGACGGTGGGCCCAAACTGCCCAAGAACCTCCTCCCTCATTGCCAAAATATACTCAAGCCAATAAATTTAGACTGAAAATTTTAGCAGCTTGAAAAATAAGAGTATTTATTGCAAAATGCTGCAAAAAATTCACAGAATTTGTCTAGATTTTGAACTTGTCAAGCTCTCTTTTTATTGAGAGCAGACCAGTGAAATCATAGGTAGATTTAGTCATGCAATTGCCTAAGAGATTCTGAGATACAAATAAGACTCAAGGCACAAATCTTTACTCTACCAAAAAGTAGATGAACAGAGAAAAGATCACAGCCTAAGCTGCAGAGGTAACGGCTGAAAAGCAAAGGACTGGCATCCCGATGAAGGTTTCTATTCAGAAGAGCCAAAATGGAAATTCAGGCTAATGCAAAATGCAAAACAATATTGGAAAGGAGCCCTGAAAAGTGTTTCAGAGTACATTTTGATCCTGGTGAGGTGAGCTCAGAGCAAGAAGCTAATTCCCCATAGCCTGGAGGAGCTGTGTGGGAAACAGCAGCCAAAGAGAAGCACAATCAAACAGAATTGAGGATGACTGTTCCAGGAGAAATGATCTAAAAGAAAGGGGAGCATCAGGGGGATGGCAGACTCATGGGGAGAGGGACGGGTACACCACCATAACTGTCTGGGGTGACATAAGATGGACGACCTTTCAATTTGTACAAGTACCTACGAAGAGTCTTTAAATTGTTCATATTCTTAGGTTCAACAAGTCTGTATTTAATGTTTTATCTTAAGGAAATAAATAGTATAGGCAAAACATACCTAAACAACAAGGCTAGATAAATCACGTCACATCCATATACAAGAGTTCATGCCGGGCACAGTAGCTCATGCCTGTAATTCTAGCATTTTGGCAGGCCAAGGTGGGAGGATTGCTTGAACTTACGAGTTTGAGGTTACAGTGAGCTATGATTGTGCCACAGCACTCCAGCCTGGGTGACACAGCAAGACCCTGTCTCTAAAGAAGAAAGAGAAGGAGGAAGAAGAAGAGGAGGAGGAGAAGAAGAGTTACTATGCAATCATTAAGAATATTGTAAAATATTTCAAACAGTGTATGACCAGGTATATGGGCACTCCTCATTAAATATGGCAAGTTGAATCCATATATTTACCTCTGCCTGCTAGGAAAACCCTACAAAATTACATTAACAGGATCACAAAGGAGAAAGCTCCTAAGGCTTAAAGAACAGGAGTGCAGACAGCAGCATATTAGATATGTCAACAAAATTTTAGAAGCTTGAAAGCAAACAGATGAGCATTCACCAGCTTGACACACCAAAAGATGACCTCTGAGGGAAACCTGTAGTCCCAGCTACTCAAGAGGCTGATGTAGGAAAATCGCTTGAGCCCAGGAGTTCAAGTCCAGCCTGAGCAACACAGTGAGACTCCTGACTCTTTACAAAAAAAAAAAAAAAAAAAAAGGAGGCGACTGCTAAATGCCTGAGGGCAGGGGGCGGTTGGGGAACTAGGAGGCAAGCCAGTTTGCTCCTCAGAAGCCTAGAAAGTCTCAGGAAGATGAGCGTAGGAACGGGCAAGGCTGAAAACAATGGATTGCTTGAGAGACTCTGAGAAGCATCTAGACCTCAAGATGCCTTTCCCCCACCATGGGTCCCTTCCTTTCCCACTCTTCCGCCCCGCAGGAGCCTGGAGGGTCCCTCTCTGGAGGAGGATGCGGCGGCCACACCATGGAGCATGGCTCACTAGGCACTGCCAAGCACAGAACTGTCTTCTGCGTTTTCCCTTTTCTTTTCATTTTCCTTGTTTTTCAAATTATCTACAATAAACATATGCTACTGGTAATCAGAAAAAATATTTTAAAAATTACAGCAGTAACTTAGGCTTAAAAGAAGATTTGAATAATGCAGAAGAAAGCAAAGTTAAAGGCCCCCTCATGCTCACCCCTACCTCCACAGAGATAACCCCAATTTAGAGTTGCTTTGTATATCCTTACAGAAAAAAATCATAAAAATACAATGAAAGCAAAATGGAAAGAAAAACAAAAAGAAGTAAGGTGAAGACCAGGAGACCACAATTTTGCTAAAACTCAGCAAAAGGGGCAGAGATGAACACTTCCCTGGGGAATCCAAGAGGCTCCTAAGCACAGAGGAAGAGCAGGCAGGGGAAGAAAAGGAGAGAGGAAAAGAATTGTGTTGTCTTTAAAGATGTTGGCTAGCATAAAAGGGCCTAAGTTCTCTTAATTTAACAACATGGTTCTATCATTAAGAAAACAACTTTTGGCACAAAAATAAAATTAAGGAAATAATGAGTAGTTCATCTCTTCCCTATGATTCATATATTTTCCCATTAGGCTCTAACTGCCTCAGATTTTTTGTTTGTTTGTTTTTTAGAAACAGGGTCTCACTCTGTGGCGAGATCATAGCTCACTGCAGCCTCAAACACCTGGGCTCAACGATCCTCCTGTGTCAGCCTCCCAAGCAGCTGGTACTATAGGTGCATGCTACCACTCCTGGCTAATTATTTTATTTTTTGTAGAGACAGGGGTCACGCTATGTTGCTCAGGCTAGTCTCCAACTCCTGGCCTCAAGTGATCCTCCCGTCTCAGCCTCCCAAAGTGCTGGGATTACAGGTGTGAGCCACCACACTGTCTTTTCCCGGGATTTTAAATAAAAACTCTGAATGTTTCAGTAGAACCATGTACTTTGTTAACAATTTGTCTGTGTAACTGGCTAATGTCACAGGGAGAGAGAGAGATCCTAACATGCTTTAAAAATTTTTTCAATTTATGATAAAAAAAATTGTGCTGTCTCTATTTCTAATAATTAAATTTTGGAACTGTATCCAGCCCATGTTCTGCCTCCACAGTAAAATCACAGCTCTTCTTGCCTTATGCAAATACATAGATTTGCTTTCATCTGTGCACTGGCTATCCACACAGCAGTATTGTGCCAAGGTGAATAATCTTGATTAAATTAAGCATTTCCAAGGTCTTTTATGTACTTAAGGAAATATACCACATATTAAGTGGAGGTTTGATATGTCTTCTACATAGGTTACCCAGGCTATTTCTTAAATCAAATTAACAAATTTAAAATGCTTTATTATGCCAAAGGATTCCCAGGGACTTCTGTACTTGAATCATGACATTTTGTTAAGAGGAACTATTGGACAGACATAGAAGAAAAAAATCCTATTATATGCTGAGCTGTACTTTAAAAGATCATTTTTCTTATAATGTTCTTGGGAAGTGTTTTAATATACTCAAGAACCTTGAGAGATTATAGAAGATACAGAATGCGAGGCTTACCTGAAATTGCATTAATGGCTTTGCTGTTGAATGTAAAACAAATCCAGCCAGGGGAATTTGGGGGCCCGTTAAACATGTTTGTGTTTTACCAGAAGGCAGAAAATCCACTTACAGAAAATCTGCAACAGAAAATCACCGAGAATGCTCTGTGGTTTACTGTGTGTTTTTGTCTCAGAATTTCTGAGGTGATGAGGTTTATTGCCGGCCAATACACTGAATTTTAAAGCTCTTCTCTTCAGAATTTATTGCACAGACACATACTTCGGAGAGTCCACATACACTCGCATGCACGTGCAAGGCGGGAGCCAGGGCCCTGCCGGTGAGCTGGGGGGATGGTGGGCGCGCACTTCACTGCTCCTCTGACCCCAAAGGTGGCCCACACAGGGTCCTGCTTTACCTCAGGAGACAGGGGTGCACTGCCAGCTGCTCCTCCTGCAGATGTGAGAGCTCTCCTCCCTTCCACCCCCAAACATTGCTTCTTTAATCCCTTTTACACAGTTTGGTAAAACTTCCTCCCCACTCTTTTCCTGGTACCTAAGAGAAGGCTGCTTTTTGTAAACTACCCCAAGTCTGGGAAGCAGATTAGGGCCTCTTTGGTCTAGAGAGGTTTGAAAGAATCAGAATGAGGTTAGACTTAGCAATGAGTTCGGTTTGCTTGTCTTTTAAATACTCCATTCTGGAGCCAGATCTCTGTGATGGCCTCTACCCTGCCTGCTTCCAGCTTCACGATCTGAAGCTCCCTTACATCCCCCCTCCCCATCCAGCTGCAGCATTAGAATTTGTTAAAAATGCCAATAACTGGGGTGAGAGCCCGGGTGGAGGCGGGAGACAAAGGGGCTACAAATATCTAAGGGTTTGGAAGAGGGAAAGGTGAGAGAGTGGTAATGAAAGGGTGTGGCTATGAATAAGGGATGACCCTGTGGTGTCCACCAAGAGTATAGAGCTGGAGTCCTGCCCCGTGTACAAAGGGAGGGCCCAGATTAAGATGCACGGGAGCCACTAAAAGGCCCCCAGTACCACCCTGTACAGACTGTGTCAGTTGGAGAGGTGTACAGGACTGACTGTATGTTCCCCAGGATTCCATGTACATGCTCAAGCAACTAAAAGTGAGACCTTTTATTTTTTTTTCTCAACTGTATGCCCTTCTTTCTCTTTCCATGATAAAGGATATAGTAATGATGGCATAACACCAGTAATACAAGTTACCTGCAGCAAAGTCAGAAAACACAGGTGAGCAACAACAACAACAAACCCATATTCTGAAATCTCAGTATCCTGTGAAAAAACCACAATTTAAGACTTTGGTGTGTAGATTAGTAGATCTTTCCTATGCAAATGGGTACAGAATCAGCCTAGAGAATAGCAAGTACAGATTGGAGCTGGAGGGCAGAGTTCTAGCAGGGATGTCACTTAAAAAAATAGTAACTGATGAGTTTCCTAATGTGGTCAACTGCACTGAGAAGGAATTTGTAGTTCTGACATTGTTGGAAAGAATTGGTACTAGGTAAAAAGCAAACCAAAGCAAATAAAATGTGAGGGAATTTTTAAATCTAAGGGAAAAATGTCACACAAGAAAGGAAATGTGATGATCATACTCTATGTGGCTCAGCTGCGAGCTGTTTTTCAACTTCATAATGTAAACACTAAATATTGGCTTTTTAAAATGTTTGGAAATAATTATAGATTCACAGGAAGTTGCAAAGACAGTACAGAGAGGTCCCATGTACCCTTCCCCCAGTGGTTACATCTTACATACCGACAAAAAATACCAAGCAGGAAATTGACACTGGTACAATGTGTGCAAGTTCTATGCCATTTTACCACATGTGTAGATCCACGTGACCATGACCATCGAGGCAGAACCATTCCATCACCACAAAGGTGTCCCTTTGCTACTCCCTTATAGCCGCATGCTCCTCTCCACCATCCCTAATATTACCCTGGCAACCACTAAGCTGTTCTTCATCTCTCTAATTTTGTCATTTCAAGGATGTTATATAAATGGATTCATAAATAACGTGGCCCTTTGAGTTTTATTTTTTTATTTTTTATTTTTTTGGAGATGGAGTTTCACTTGTGTTGCCTATGCTGGAGTGCAATGGCGTGAACTTGACTCACTGCCACCTCTGCCTCTCGGGTTCAAGCGAGTCTTCTGCCTCAGCCTCCTGAGTAGTTGGGATTACAGGCATGTGCCACCACGCCTGGCTAGTTTTGTATTTTTAGTAGAGATGGGATTTCTCCATGTTGGTCAGGCTGGTCTTGAACTCCTGACCTCAGGTGATCTGCCCACCTTGGCCTCCCAAAATGCTGGGATTACAGGCGTGAGCCAACGTGCCCAGCCTGAGATTTTTTTTCACTCAGCAAATGCCATTGAGATCCACCTAGTTGTTGCTTACATTAAGAGTTTCTTCCTTTTTATTGTTGAGTGATATTCCAACTAAATATTCTGTTAAACAAAAATTGCAATACAACACATGACCAACTGTGACCAGAATCTGGTCATAGCTCTAATAATGATAGCAGTTAACAATTCTTGAGTCCTTAAGATTTGCCAGACACTGTGCTTGGTGCTTTTCCTACCCTATCTCATTCAATCCCCACCACAACAACTTTCTTTTTTTTTTGAGACGGAGTCTCGCTCTGTCACCCAGGCTGGAGTGCAGTGGCCGGACCTCAGCTCACTGCAAGCTCCGCCTCCCGGGTTTACGCCATTCTCCTGCCTCAGCCTCCCGAGTAGCTGGGACTACAAGTGCCCGCCACCTCGCCCGGCTAGTTTTTTGTATTTTTTAGTAGAGACGGGGTTTCACCGTGTTAGCCTGGATGGTCTCGATCTCCTGACCTCGTGATCCGCCCGTCTCGGCCTCCCAAAGTGCTGGGATTACAGGCTTGAGCCACCGCGCCCGGCAACAACTTTCATTATCTCATTTTATTGATAAGGAAACTGAGGCTCACAGAGGTTAAGTACTTTCTCAGGGTTAAGCAGCTACCAGGTTGATCCTGATCCACCGCCTAAGCTCTTAACATGCACATGTGCTGAGGAAACAGGACACCATTTTATTCATAGGCCTCAAAGGGAGAAAAGCCATAGGCTAAGTCCCTTCATGAATGTCGTCTCCCTGGAGGCCACACTAGCTGTCCAACCCCTCTTTTAAAGAAAGGTTGAAGAGCACAGACTCTTTCTAAATACTCAGAAACTCAACTGCTGGTGTTAAGTCACTCAAATAAGATTTTACCTTTACAACGGAATTAGATTAACTTACAACTGGCTTCTTGTTTTTATAACTTCTACCAGCGACTCCAGTATCTTCCACTCAGTAGAAACCATTAAGAGAATGTAAGTGACAATATAAGGATTTAATATGCACAGAAATACAGAAATCAGACTGAGAGCCAATTTTGAGATGAATGCCTTTAGGCCCTAAATATGCCTGAGTGATTTTTATAAAGCCTTATAAAATTATGTTCGTTGTAAATGAGCAACCAACTGTTCTGACAATAGGGTTAAATTAATTTACTGACTTGCCAAAACCAAAGGATGAGTAAATATGTAGCTAATAGGAGTTTCCAAAGAAAGGACATCTTGGATCAGAGCTGTTGCTCAAAGGGCACCACGGAATCCTTTCTGTGTCCAACATTTTTCCCTG
The DNA here is from genome assembly GCF_049350105.2 of Macaca mulatta. NCBI lineage: Eukaryota > Metazoa > Chordata > Mammalia > Primates > Cercopithecidae > Macaca > Macaca mulatta. The sequence goes on along the minus strand of NC_133406.1, from coordinate 127,017,921 downwards.
GGAGGACGGGACCGCCCAGGCCTCCACAGGCCTCTGGCACTTGCCTTGCTGTGACTCCCATGGCTGACTCCTGTGGGTCTTCCCAGGGCCCTCTCTGCAGAGCAGATTGTTGATTACTGTCATAAGCATCAGAAAAAAGCTCTATGCAGAGGGATGACTGTCTTTTTTGGGAACAGCTCCACTGATGGCTGCAATAAGCCTGTGGTAATGACAAGTGATAAAAACCCAAACCCTGCTCAGCATCCCTGTGATGTGTTCTCTGGGCGCCGGTTGAAAAATCCTCACTCTAACAATGAAAATAAGGATACCAGTTCACCTCCAAGAAAGGCTTACATGTCAGGCCCCTGCCATGTGTTATTTCCTTTAATCTTTATAACAATTCGGAGTTGGGTCATATGATCATTCCCATTGTATAAATGGGAAAACAAATTCAGAAGGATTGGATGATTTGCCCACAGTCACGCAGCTAGCTGATGGTGCTCCTGGGGTCAGCCGGGCAGGCTGACTTTCCTACACGAACTAAGCCTCAGGGTCACCAAAGAGCTGACAAAAGAAGTTTCCCTTCATAGGAGTATTGCAGCTAGTACATGAAAGAGGAATGATATCACCATTTTGCAACTCTCTACTGAATTAGTAGAAGTGATCGTTAAGCAATGATCATGAATAGTTTCTAACATTATAAAACTAGAACCTGAACCAGATCAAACATTTAGATGTGATTACCAATGTACTGGAAATAAAAGGGACAGAATAACAGGTAAAGAAACTATGGCGTGCAATCAGCAAAATCCAAAATGTGGGAAATTCTATAGGGTAAACAGTCCAGTTTCTTCAACAGAAGAATGGCAGGAAAAAGAAAAAAAGGGAGAGAGAATCTATAAGTTAAAAGACACTTTAGAGACATATTAAGCAGTAGCAACGTATGAACTTCTTTTAGAGCCTGATTGAGACAAATAAACTATTTTTAAAAGCTATTTATTATCAGACAATTGGGGATGTGTGAACACTGATTTGATGCTATTAAAGAGTTGTTGTATTAGGGGGAGTGTGGTTGGGTAAATTGAGGTTCTGATTTTATAGACAGAGTCTTGCAAAAACACACAATGAAATTCTAACCGCTGAAACGATGACTGGGATTTACTTCACAATCCTTTGGGAGCAGGGAGGTGGGGTGGGGGATGTCTAGGGCAATTGAGATAGGCCACAAGGAGATCATTGTCAGAGATTAGGGACAGATATGTAGGCCTTCATTGTACTATTTTCTCTGCTTTTATGAATGTTCGGAGTTTTCCATAATACATTTGTTTTAAAGGACTCTCAGAAAGAGCAGCTATAATGAAAGAAGAGGGGAAAACCCAGGCAAGTGTCATATCCCTGGATGCAAGGAAAGAAATGCCTCTAGAAGGAGGGTGTGGCCAGGTGGATGAGATGCCTCTGATGGGTCAGGCATCCAGCACTGAGCCTGTCACCCGGTGTCTCCAGGGAGGGACCCACATCCCTCTGGCCCCTCTCACTTCAGGGTGTGCTCCCTGCCACCCAGGAAATGCTCCTGGGCCAGGGATCTCCTTGGTCTCCTCAGTTCCCAGTGTCATCCTTGGTTACTCTGGAACATTAGCAATTTTGCAAGTAGGACTCAGAGCCTCTGAGGATGGCGGGGAGGTTATTCTGCTTCCCTTTCTAATTATGCTGTGCCAGGGTTCCGTTTTAAAAGATTTGTTGACACAGCGTTCGAGGGGAAATTAGTGAAGCTACCAGCATGATGCAAATTTAGTTTCCAGAATCTAGACCAAAGGTTACTCACTTGTCAATTATGACCTCATGAAACCCTCTTGTTGTTTCGCAAAGATCACCTCAATCATTTTGTAGGTTTTGGTAGTGATTTGGTTTTGCCACAGGAAGGGAGGAAGTTTTCCGGGGAAGATATTAACTGCTTGGGCCACAGTTTGTCAACTCTAGCTGTACTCTTAAATGATCTCTCTCTCTCCCCGTCCCTCTGCCCACCTTTCTCTCACCCATTCCACATCCTCTTCTCTTTCGCCTTACCCTTTTATCTCTCTCCCCTACCTACCTACTGTAGGCAGGGAATATGGTGTCTGGAAGTTACTGGTTTTCAGCCCCCTCTGCCTGGCTTCTCTGGGTGAGCCAGGCAGCAGCCTCCCAGCATGGGCTTTCTGTATTCCAGGTACTGCCTGAAGAACACAGCCCTGGATACTCAGAGTGAAGTGTGACTCTCACCTCTCCTCGCCATCAGCCTTGCTACTTGTTTTTGTTTATCATCTTCCCAACCCTTCAGATTTGATCCTTTCTCTTTAGTTGCCAGTGATAACAAAGGCCTGGTTTCCTTTCAGACTGGCCTGCCTCTGCCTCTCTGTTCCAGCAATTACGCCCTTGGAATGTGGGCCATCATCTGGATGGATGGCAGCTCCACCTGCCTCTCCCCAGCCTTAGGTGTGAGGTCAGGACAATTGCTGAGAAAGCCCTGGAGGCCGGAGATTTTTGAGTGATGTGTGGTGCATAGCGAAGGTGTGTGTCCATCATTTTCTGACCTTAGGTGGAGTCCCTGATGGTGTGAAACAGTGTTCAGAGGTCCTCCAGTGGGCCTCTCTCACCTCTGTAGAGGAAACGAGGCATCCGTGGAGCTGCATTCTCCAGAGCCATCAAGAATGGTTAAGAAATGAGTCTTGGTCTCTTGTTTGGCTAATTTTTGTTACTGTCTGCCTCTAGCTCCCATAGGAGCACCTGTCTAGCTGTGGCTCTTCATCAGGCTGTTGTAGGACCTCACGGGAATGATTCCATCCCCCTCCCCAGGATGATCACACACACACACACACACACACACACACACACACACACACAACCGGAAGTTGTATGCCTGTTGTAATTGCTTAATTAAAAAGGAAACTTAGCAGGACTCAAGGGCTTTCTTCTGACTGTTTTACATTTTCATTGAGTGGATTCTTCATCTTTGCTTCTGTGTTGGTGGATTGATTATTCAAGCTATAATAGGATGTGGGTCCTGTATTTCACCATCACTATCAACTATTGTCCTTTTTCTCATGCACACTTCTTTTATGTTAATTGCGAGTCTAAGTGTCTTCATTTCAATATCCATTATTTCTCTCGTATAGTTAAATTGCTGGTATTTTTTTGCTTTCATAGGGTCCAGAAAATATAGGAAGTTACACTAACAACACGGCTCTCAAAAAATTAATTTTTATAGTTAGCTTCTTTCCTGTGGGGGGCACAGAGACTCACTCAAGTTGCCTAAGAAAAATGGTGTCTAGAGTGAAGATGCACATGGACAAATCTCAGCATTCTCTCCTCCGCGTGTCGGTCTCTGCCTCAGAGCATTGCTGCCTCTCTCTGTGCATTTGCTTCCTTCTCTTTCGTCTACCAGCTTTCTTAGAGAGTCTGCTTCTTCAGCACTTCAGATGGCCCATGCTACAGCGTGGCCTTATGGGACACAATTCAATTCTACTTGTGAACGTTCTCTTTCAAAACCACCCCTAACCGCTTTGCCTTGTTTCCCAATGCACATTCTCCAGAGTTAGGATCAGCTAAGTACAGCTTGTCTTTTTATCATGGTCACTGGCCAGTCTGGTTGGCCTGGGGTCAGGTGCTGCACTCATTCTACCACACATAGCGTGTGTGATGTGGTGGATCGTGGTTAAACAGGGCAAAACATGGCCACCAAAGAAGTAGGGGCTGTGGTAGCTAGACAGTTTCCCTCAAAGGGGGGTGTGGGCAGGCAGGTACCAATGGATATTGCTAGTGCACTGGTTAACTAACAATCTCATTAACTGTTGGCCTAGAGAATCAGAAAGTTAAAATAGATGTTATAAATTCCATTCACAAAAACCCATGTTTCCTTCTCACAAGAAATCCTCTCAGCCATTTGATGAGTATTTACTCTTTTTTCAGGCAAAATATGCCTGAATATCTGGGTTTCACACCCACCACAGGTTATAAATAGCAAAACTAAGGAGGCAAAGAAGCACTAATACAGACAGACACTAATAGCATTGAGAGTCAATAACTGAGAGGCTGACAGCATGGCAGAAAATCTATGAGAAGCAGACATAAGAACTCAAATAGCACAGTAGTCTGGGACCACTTAAAATATAGGTTAAAAACAGTCCTATGTACTTCAACAGTCCCCAAAGGCACTGCTGTCTTACAGCCTCATTAACTGTAGCTAATGTTCATGTTGGTGAACCTTGAGTATATAAGGAAAGGCCAGAGGCTAAATTATGTTTAGAATATCCAGCTTAAGAAGGCAAAAAAATTACATAATACACTTAAGAAAAATTTCCATACACTTTTAAAAATTGGTGTTTAAATGAGTAAACCCTAAGCTTTCCAAAGCAAGTCATTTGCTAAGTGTTCCAGAACAGCCACAGTCATAACCACGTGCTCTGAGTTTTAATGTTGGCTATCAGGAACCAGGGTGGTAAAATGTCCTTGCTCCTGCAAGCTGCCCAGGGAAGATCACCCTGTTAAATCTCCCAAACCTCTCTCAGGAGGCAGAGAGGCATGGCAGCTGAGAGCATGTGCTCTGCAGTCAAGTCGGTCTGGGTTTGAATCCTGGGATCCTGAGCAGTCTCCTGACAGGCCTAAGCCTTCATTTCCACATCAGGAAAATGGACAAAATAAAATGTATCACACAGAGTTGTGAGAACTTACTGTTCATAGATTTTTTTTTTAACCTTATTTGGAATTTTTAATTTTTATGTAGTCTTCTAAATAAACAAATGTAATGCACTTGCTTTGAATTTATATGGTTCTCTATTATTATTTTTTTCCTATGGGGCAGTGGCTCCTAGTAGGAAAAGACTAAAATAACACCTCAGCTTGAATCAGTTTATCGGATTAGCCAAGGAGTCATGCAGTTTTTCTAGAAGGGTGGGATAGAGCAGTCCTAGAAGGGACTGGGGAGGAAAAGGATGGCTTCAGTGTCTACACATGAAGACAAAGGGTCGCTTGCAGGGAAAGGAAGTGAGAGGAGAGTGGGATGTTTGAAAGGGAGAAGAGGCCATAGGACAGCAAGCAGAGAGGTGCAGAAGAGAATTATAGTTACCTCTACGACATTCCCAGGATTGTTCCTTGGTTAAACTATGCTTTTAAAATGTTCTAAAAAGGACAATTAGAGAATTTCAGTCACTGTGACTTTTTCTTTCTCTCTCCACCCCACCCCTTTTCTACAGGTAATTTGCTTGAAAGCTGAAAAGGCCACCATGAAAGAATAAGATAGATGAGTGTGAGGTCTGCAGAAACCTTGCAATCTTGGCTTAAAAACTATCTCAGTCATGTGGTCTGCCTGCCTGCCCAGGAATTCAATCACCTCAGTCATTTTCTTCAAATAACCATTATTACATTCCTTTTAAAAATAAACAACTCTAGGCTTCCCAGAATCCCTGATAGATGAGAGACGAAGTTTAGCTGTCAGTTGTAGGTGAAGACATCAAATTCACAAACAGAAAATTGAAAAAGAGAGGGCATATTCACTTCATGCTCTTTCCTAGACCTGTTAAAATAATGTGCATTGAACAAACATCAAAAATAATATGGCCAGGCGCAGTGGCTCACTCCTGTAATCCCAGCACTTTGGGAGGCCGAGGCAGATCGCGAGGTCAAGAGATTGAGGCCATCCTGACCAACATGGTGAAACCCCGGCTCTATAAAAACACAAAAATTAGCCAGGTGTGGTGTCAGGCACCTGCAGTCCCAGCTACTTGGGAGGCTGAGGCGGGAGAATTGCTTTAACCCAGGAGGCGGAGGTTGCAGTGAGCTGAGACCATGCCATTGCACTCCATCCTGGGTGACAGAGTGAGACTCCATCTCAATAATAATGAATAATAAATAATAATGGTAATAATAATACATGTACCAATAGGCCCTTTCACTGTGTGCTCACCTCATCAAACCGAAATCAAAGACCCTGCCTCTGAACTATCCCACAAAGCTGGCAATCTTCAATCACCGACTGGACTGTGGGTTCATCTCATCATAATTATCTTTTTGTTTTTGTTTTAGAGATTCTTCCCTTTTTTTTTTTTTAAGGGGTTAAATATTTTTCTTATATACCAGGGATTTGGGTTTATTTGTTTTTAATAAAAGTGGTTCTTGGCATCTACAGATTGCTATTGTTGTTTTATGGCCAAATTCTCAAAAACCATGATAAAAGCATGTCCACCGTGTTCATCTACAAACCTAATATAACAACATTTTTGCAAACAGGTTCTGCAAAGCCATACATTCTTTTGTGTGCACCTGATTAAACAATAGTTAAATCCTTCTGTCTGGGGATGAGCCAGTGAAAACCAGTCTCAACTCTTGCAGAGAACACTGGGGTTGGCAAAGTTATTTCACATTGTGTGCCAGCCCTGATCACTTGGTTTTCGTGTTTTGCTGGGAGCTTTATTGAGAAGCATTTTAAGGCAGGATTCTTGCTCATTCGGAAAAGTTCTATAATTAGTGATGTCTGCTTAGGTGCAGAGTAGGAGAGTCATACATGTTTGCCACTTACTTACCATTTTTACAGAAAGCCTTTGACATTGAAAAATTCAGACTTTGTGGTTTTGACCACTTTTCAGCTGTCCCGAAAGTCCTTGATGCATGGGCACAGGGAGAGGAACATCACACACTGGGGTCTGTCAGGGGGTGGGGGGCTAGGGGAGGGATAGCATTAGGAGAAACACCTAATGTAGATGACGGGTTTATGGGTGCCCCAAACCACCGTGGCACGTGTATACCTATGTAACAAACTTGCATGTTCTGCACATGTATCCCAAAACTTAAAGTATAATAAAAAAAGATTTAAAGTAAAAAAAAAAAAGAAAGAAAGAAAGCCCATGATGTATAGTAATTTGGAAGTTTTATTGCAGATATTTATTAATATACACATAACATATACATAACATATATCTAACAGATAACATTATATATATAATGTTATATATATAACAGATAATGTGATAGCTATATATATATGTATGTGTGTGTATATATATGAGGGAGAGTTCCTATTCCATGTATATCTTGATGTATAACAATTACTACAAATTGTGTTGCTTAAAACAATAATTTTTTAAAAACATTATTTATTTTATTATACTTTAAGTCCTGGGATACATGTGCAGAATGTGCGGGTTTATTCCATAGATACATGTGCCATGGTGGTGTGCTGTACCTGTCAACCCGTCATCTACATTAGGTATTTCTCCTAATACCAATCATTTTATTATACTTAGAGATTCCGTAGGTCAGGAATTTGGAAAGAGCAAGGTGGGGACAGCTTGTCTGTGCTCCACAAAGTCTGGGGCCTTCTTTAAAAAGACTCAAAGGCTGCGGGTGACCCGATGGTTGAGGGCAGAGCCATCTAAAGGCTTGTCACTACTCACATGTCTGGCAATTAACGCTGAGGACCTAACGATGGGACTTCACCGCCTCATGGGGGACTTTGGCCAGAACATCTACATGCAGCTGCTTGTGCTTCCCGATGTTCCAAGAAAACCACAAGGAAGAGGAAGCTATATGCCTTTTGTGACCTTGCCTCAGAAGTCACACAGTGTGCCATGGCCATAAAAACCTGCCAGATTCAACTGGAGGGAACATAGGCCCCGCCCTTCAATGGGAGGAATGCCAAAGTCACATTCGATAAGAGCACAGAGGAGGAGGATACTGATGCAGCCACTTTCAGAAAATACAGTCTGCCACAGTCACTGGGTGAATGAGCCAGTCATTTCATTCCAATACACTTTGTAGTTTTTTCTGTTCCCGCAGTAATTACTTGCCTAGATTAATAAAAACTTGATTTTTGTGTGAAAAATGGTTAACAGTAAGAAATCAAAATCAAACTTCAAGGAAAAGTTCAAAATTCTTAAATTACGGTATGAAAACCTGTATAGTAAACCACTGATAAGGAAATAAAATTCAGAAGAAAGTCATTTGCTTTTATATTCATTTTAATCTTTACAAATATGAAGTTTTGCTAATGGTTTGTTTCCCTGAATAACACCATAATGGTGACAGACCAGATATATCCATCTAACTTCGGGATTCTCAACCTTGGCACTATGATTCTTTGTTGTCTGGGGCTGTCCTGTGTTACTGCAGAATATTTAGCAGCATCTCTGATTTGTATCCCTTCGCCCCGTCGTGGAAACTGAAAATGTCTTCAAACTTCGCCAAATGTCCCCTGGGGTGCAAAATCTTCTTCAGCTGAGAATTGCTGATATATGAGGCTGCAAATATATTCTCCAAAATTTGTTTCCTAGGACACTCTTAAGAGGTTTGCCTAATATATTTTTTGAAAGTTTGCATTGCCTGATTCTATAGGAACCTCTATAGTTCATAATCATTTAACATGTGCCATGCATTCAAGATACTAAGTCTCTAGTAAACTGAGTCTTTTTCCTGTTAACAACATTCATTCTGCAGGGCAGAGGCCCCTCCTCTACTGATAAGACTGGAGGATTAAGTCAGGCAGAATAATTTAAGTGAAAGAATAATGAGGATATTAATGTCTTGGCTCATCCTACCTGAGAATGCGTGGGTGTGCCTTTGGGGGGAGTTGTGGGTGCACACACTCTTCCCCATCACCCACCCATCACAACCTACCCCTCCCACTTTCCAAGAAGAAGGTGTGAGTGGAAATAAAAAGCAGTGTGGTGATCACTTTATTTCTTGCATTCACAATTTGCTAGGGGCTGAGAGTGAACACTGAGAAGGTGTGAAAACAAGGAACAATTTCTGCACTGGGGTGTTACAACATTCAAGCTCCAAGGTGCAGGGTAGAGTGCAGAATCACTGCATGTACCTTAGGTGGAAACCAAACCCTTTCCTGTAGACTCACAGGTACTTAAACTGGTTGGAATTTCAGGATTGAGTGGCAATAGGGATGGCATGGATAGGCAGTTCTCAGTTTATAGATAAGTGGATTCTGAAAGTAGATTAGTTGAAATCAGTAATGTATGTTGCATAGAAAAGTAATGTTATAATATGCTGGTTATACCCCTAGACCAGTTGAGAAAATCCTGCTTAACTTCTTTGGAGCAGTGCTGTGGGTCTAAAGAACATAATCACCATGTCTAACGGTGCTTCTCAGGACAGTTGCATTCAGATTTCTAACATGGGATGCCAGAAGTTGGAGAGAGAACCTGCTGACTGGCCTGCAGCCCATGCTCATTGCAGCCAGCGCTCATGGCAGGCCAGAGCTCCCTGCAGGCCAGTCAGCAGGCTCTCTCTCCAACTTCTCTTCAATTCAGCAAGCTTTACCTGAAAAAAAAAAATAATGTGCCAGGCAGGCTATAGGTGTTGGGGGTTACAAAAAATGTATGCCTGTTTTTAAGAGGCTGAACTGCCAGCCTGTGCCATTCTTTCCTCTTGTACACATGAGAAGACAAACTCCCTTTCAAACCTGGAGGTGACCTCCAAGACAGCCTGAAAGGTTGGAGCTCTTACAGAAGGAGGTAGTGAGGGACATGGATCTGGGGACTTCTGTTCTTATTTTCTGTTGTTTGTCAGGGCCTCTGACTAGTGTTCCTGTCCTTCCTAATAACCAGCTACTGCAGAACAGAAGGTAACTTCACAGTTTCTCCCAGTCCTCTAGTTCCTGAAAAGTATAAATATTTGTGGAAAGCTGTTTTACCAACCCAGGGATGGGGTGGATTTTGATCCTCATTGTCTCCATTCCCTGCTGCCTACTGAGAATAAGCAAGAGGTGGCTTAAGGTTCAGGAAAGTGTCATTGCAAAGCTGATGCCAAGTTTTTAGGCATTGTAGTGTGGAAATTCCCTTATGTAATGGTACTCTTCAAGTACGCTACCAGGTAAGCTATTCCAAGGGTCACAGAAGGGAAAGACTCACAGGTCAAATTAAGATGATTCAATAACAGGGTTTATTAAATCCATTTAAAACTTACAGCAAGAAGCAAGAGGAAAGAAATGAGAGGTTAACACTCAGGGTGGGGTACATGTGGGTAGGACCACACTATCTCATTCCTGGGTTGTGCGATGGTTCTGCCTTCTGTCTCTTTTGCAGCAACATCAGACTTGCCTGATAATGGGGAGGTTAGAGAACTACAGTTGAGGGAGGCTAGTGATAGTTAATCACATGGGCCAACTTGGTTAGGCCACAGTACCCAGATGTCTGCTTAAATATTATCCAAGATATTTCTGTGAAGGTATTTTTGGATGGGATTAAGATTTAAATCATTAGACTTTGAGTGAAGCAGTTTGCCTTCCATACTGTGGGTAGGCCTCATCCATTCGATTGAACGGAGTCCAAAGTCAGTCATTCAGGTAGAATTCCCTATCTCTCAAGGGAGCTCTGACAGCAGACTGACTTTGGATACTTCGCTGGGTCTCCAGCCTGCTGGCCTACCCTGCAGATTTTAGGCTTGCACAAAGCCTCCACAATCATGTGAGCTGATTCCTTAAATTCCCTCTCTCCCTCTCTCTTTCTCCACATTCTCCACATTCTGTGGGTTTCTCTCTGGTGTCACAATTCTCCCATTCAGGTAGGTCTGACATCAAGTACTCTTCATGCAGTCATGGTGGTAGGGTGGAGCGTTAACAGTCATGGTGGTAGGGTGGAGCGTTAACAGTCATGGTGGTAGGGTGGAGCGTTAACAGTCATGGTGGTAGGGTGGAGCGTTAACAGTCATGGTGGTAGGGTGGAGTGTTAAGGAACAGGACAGAAAGGGAAGGGCAGCCTGCCTCCCATCACTCACTGGGAGAGGGAGAGATATCCTCTTAAGGGGTCTCTGCCCAGGAGATCTAGGCACAGATGTGGGCAGAGACATGAGTGGCAGAAGAGGCACCTGCCAGGTGGATGATTCAGGGGTCATCCCTGGGATAAAGGGAGACAAATGTCCTCAGTCTCAAAAACAACAAACCTGACTATATTAGTAACACATTTTGAGTTTCTCCTGAAGCTAGTTTACTTCCTTTTTGCTTCCACCTCTGCTATGGTTTGATGTGTCCCTCAAAGTTCACGTGTTAGAAAATTAATCCCCAGTGCAATACTGTTTGGAGGCGGAGCCTAGTAAGAGGTGATTAGTCATGAGGGCTCTAGACTTCATGGATGGATTAACGTTGTTGTCACAGGAGTAGGTTAGTGATCAGAAAAGTAGGGTGGTTATGAAGTGAGTTTGGCCCCCCTTCCTGTCTTGCTCTCAAGTGCTCTCTTGTTCTTCTGCCTTCTGCCATGGGTCAATGCAACACAAAGGCCCTTATCAGATGCCGACCCCATGCTCTTGCACTTCCCAGCCTCCAGAACTAAATACATTTCTGTTCATTATAATTTACCCAGTCTGTGGTATTCTGTTATAGTGGCAAAAAAATAGACCAGACTAAGACAACCTCCCAGAACCTGCAAGAAAAAGGAAAAAACACAAAGCTAATAACAGTTGGTCTTAGACTATACAGAGGGCTAGAGTGAGATTCATCTGAATATTTGAGGAAAGTTCAAACTCAATGAGGCTTCAAGGCATTTTTGGCACAGAAACAAAATGAGGCCTCACCTTGGTGGCCTTCCCCTCCCCTCTTGCTGCACAGGTCCTGTCTCAGGTGACCCAGGCCCCACTAGTTCCCTCCCCTCTGCTGGAGTAGAACCCTATGCTGGTTTCCTTTATCGCATGCTGTCACTGCCTGAATCCTTAGGTGCCTCCCCCACTGCATTGTAGTTTATTGAAGTCAAGGAGCAGGACTTTTGCACCATTGAGCACAATGCTTAGCACATAGTCAGCACTCAAAAGAAATTTGTTTAATGAATAATTGACCCAGCACCAGACCAATCTAGAATGAGATGGGAAGCAGGACCTAAGGATGGGAGCCCCAGGCAGACTGCAAGTCAGCTGTCAGGTAAGGAACAAAGAGAAAAACATCACTGTTGGAGACAGCTGAGGCCACGCAGCTGAACAGCTAGTTTCCATGAAGGTAACAGGCATATAAAGTAGGGGGCAACCTTTATTAGAAAAGAAAAATTTCTAACTCATATGCAGAGAGGCAGACAATCTTATCAAACAACCAAATGTCAGATCTCAAATATTTACACACTGTCTTGCCATGGAACATGTTTTTCCACCAGGGAAACTGGTGAAACTCCATTCTACTGTGTGCTGTTGCCAGAGTAATATTCCCAAAACCTGCTCAAGAGCCTTTCATGCAGTGTTTGCTTACTGTTCGTGGTCACAACATTTTTGAGAATCTGATGAAAGCTATGGTCTTCCTAGAAAAACATACCCAAATTTGCATTCAATGATAGGGGGCAGTGGTTTAGCCCACCCCCCTTCTGCTGATCTCCCATTTCCTTGAATAAAATCTATCCCTTGCTGCTCTGCCTCTTCCCCACCTGGCTTTGGAGTGACACTGTCCCATCCACTCTGCTCTTTTTCCCACGCCCCAAACACACCTTGTGGCTTTCCCACCTTTGAACTTGGAGTCAAAGGTACTAAAGTTCTTTTAAGGTGCCCTGGGGACAGGAGCTGGGCCCCCACAGCCCACTCGTGGCCAGGGCAATAAAAGTAAAGGGAACAGTCATAACCTGTTCTGTAGCACAGTCCTGGCTGGCCCCACCCATCTTTCTGTGACTCTGGGCAGTGCAGGCTTCCGACTTGGTGTGGTCTCTTGGCCTCTCTGACTCAGATCTGTCCCTGGACTTGCAAATCCTGCTGCTTCCAGAGACTCCCTAATGGCTCAGACTCCTAGAAATTCCTGATACAGAGCCTGCCAGATTTGACCCCGGGAGAGTGCTCCTGCTTTCTACCTACTCATTCAATAAACAATCAATCCAGTATCCAGGCTGTGTCATGGAGTGCTCCGGAAAGCTGTGGGAGTATAGCTAGACCCAGTTCCTGCCTCAGGAGCTCAGTCTTAGAGGGGCGGCAGCTACACACAGAAATGCCTCCACAGGGATGTCATAGAGAAACAATCACCCCTGGTGTTAGCAGGAAGGAGGTGACTGCTAAGATGAGGCCTGAGGAACAAGGCCTGACATGCTCCAGGAAAAAGAAAAACATTCAAGGCCAGAAGAAAGAGAGGATGGTGTGGGAACTGCAAGTTTTTTGGGACTCTGGAGTCCCTGGAGGGAGTGATGAGGCTGGGCAGGTCCGGAGGGCCGGGGAGATGAGGGGCCCTTGTGAGCAGGATTAAAGAGACCCCACACTACCCCGAGGGTAGGGGAAGGCATGGAAGCGGAGTCTGGATCAAATGATCTCTCTCAGGCCCGGGCAGTTCTCTTGCTCCAGTTGCCCTGGGCTTGTTAATGCTGCCACCTCCTACTCTATCCCTTAGGACTTTTTTGAGTCTGAGCAATACAGAACCACAAATATGATACACACTTTCATCTCATTCCTCTTTTTTGCCATTGAACTTCAACCAGCACCTCAAAAACAGCTGGTCCAAGATGGAACTCGGGGTTCCTGTGAAGCCCCTCATCCTCAGGCCTGCTCCCATGGCACTGAGAATAGGATACAGCCCTCCTTTCTCCCTCTGCCCCTGCCAATGAGGACACAAGCCCTTATGATTTCAGGGGTTGGTGTTTATTTTTTAAACAGCTAATCCCTAAAAGGAGCCAGAAATGGATATCATAATAACCTGAGGTATGGGTGGGGCCTGTGGTGGAGTGGGAAAGGTTCCAGCACCTTCCAGTACCTTCCATTCAGTCTCTATCCTTAGTCCTGACTCCCTTGGTCATAAAAGTACTCCCTTGTGTTTTGTTCTTTGGATGGGCTTAATAAACACTCCTTATACCTCAATCTTCCCTACACTTGAGTAGTGGCTCATATACTTCTTTGACCACTAACCATAGAAAGAAAGACATTTTATATCATGAACCAGCACACACAAACATGTAAAACAAATTTCCTGAAATAATATTATACTTTCTACAAATGATGCCCTCTAATATTTTAGTCCAGTCTTTCCCTCCCTCTCTCCCTCCTTCCCTCCTTCCTTCCTTCCTTCCTTCTTTTTTTCTTTCCTGGTCACAGCCCACCAAACTGATTTCAATACCCAACTAATGGGATGCAGCTTATAGTTGGAAAAGCACTGCTCAGCAGAAGAACATGCAGAGACCTTCCCTAAGAGTACCTGTCTCCAGCCAAGGCAATCCAGATGAAGTCAAAAGTGCCCCCTATCTTAACGGTTATTTTGAGTTTTGAGCTGCTTCCTGGGCCTCGGTTGACTTAGAAATGTTCCCTTTTGGTAACTGCCTTAAAGAGTATGGATCCTGGAAGAGTGTTAGGTCTGTGTGTTGTTCCACCCACAGTCTGCTGGCAAGGGAGAATGGCAGAGGGAAAAGGAGCAGACCATGTTGTCGGTGTCTGATGATAATAACAGCAATGATAATACCAACAGCTATCGATCTTGGCCAGACACTGTGCTGGGCTTTGTCTCACTCAGTCCACACCACAACCACTGAGTTCAACATTATCCCCATTTTACAGAGCGTCAAAGGGAGGTGCAGAGGATTCACCCAGGTAGGTACTAGCAGAAGACCATGCTGGAATTCGCCCAGGTCTGCGGGACACCAGAGCCTGGGTCTCCACAAACCTGAGTGTTCTGGGTATACTCCGTGGTCTAAAGGTGCTGGGGAGATTGGTCACCTCTCATTTCACATAGAGTGTGTGTGTTCCATATGTTGCCCTGTCTCAGGGATTCCTCATTGGAGTTGGTTTCATTCCCAGAAGTTTCATGAGCCCTTGAAATGGTGAAACAAGACTTTGAATGCACATTTTTCTGGCTACCCTCTCAAAGCAGTCCTTGACTCACTGACCCATCTGGCTGAGCTAAATGATCTGAATATAATTACAGTCAGCTCTTTGTATCCACGGGTTCTGCATCTGTGAATTCAACCAACCACAGACAGAAAATATTTGATAAAAAATTGTGTTTGTACTGAATATGTGCAGACTTTTTTTCTCATCATAATTCCCTAAACAAAATAGTATAACAGCTATTAACATAGCATTTACATGCATTAGGTGGTATAATTAATCTAGAGATGATTGAAAGTATAGGGGTGGCTGTGCATTAGTAATATGCAAATACTACACCATTTTATATCAGGGACTTGAACATTCATGGATTTTGGTATCCACGAGGAAGTCCTGGAACCAGTTCCCCCACTGGTATCGAGGGACGACTGTACATTTTGGCAGCAACGATTGATTCAAGTATGTGTACGGTTGGGAGGGGCCTGGCTGTTGGCGATCAGTACAATAAGAGAGATTGTCTATTTGTAGGTCCCTGTGGGACAGGAAATTCATGTGGGAAGGAGATGCATGCAACTGAATTGGGTGGGTGATGGGGATGTTCCTGCCCAGAAAAGGGGAGTGGAGGCTGGTGAGAGCACAGCTTCCCTGGTCTATAAATGAGGGATTGTTCTAGACTAGGTTTCTGAGAGCCCCGCAGAGTCTGCAGAGATGCCTTGAGGCTGAGGCTCTTCTGCTATTACCTCAGGCTTTAACCATAGCTATTCCCTCTTTCTGTCTGAGGGAGAAGGAGGCCACCTCTGCTACTTCAAAAAGGAGGAGAAGGAGAGAACCTCAGACAAATCCCAACTGAGGAACGTCATACAAAATGCTCAGCCAGCATGCCCCGAAACCGTCAAGGTCATCCAAAACAAGGAAAGCCTGAGAAAGCACAACAGTCTAGAGGAGCCTAATGAGACATGATGCCTAAATGTGACCCTTAGTCAATAATGTATTAAAATTGGTTCATTAATTGTGATAAATATACCAGTATAAGACGGTAATCATAGGAGAAGCTGAGCACTGGGGATACGGGAACTCTGTCCTCTCTTTGTAACTTTTCTGTGAATGTAAATCCATTTTAAAATTTAAAACTATTAAAAGAAGGGGGTGCTACTGACTAGTTGACCTCTGAGGTCCTTCCCGGCTCTGACGATCCCTGAGTAGTCTGTGCAGTGGCCTGGGCTGGGGCCCTGGGGGAGAGAGGGTTTTCCAGAGGTGCTGAGCATGGAATCCAGGGGCGTGAGCTGCATCTGAGCACCCAGATGCTTTGGGGGAATAGAATTGCAGCTTGAGCCTGGGTCTTGCCCCTTGTGTCTGGCTAGAAAGCTGGCAACCTTTGCATCCCAGAGCCATAGATGTGACCCACACTTGGATGTCTTTCCTCTCTCTTGCTCTTGAACATCAACAGCACCTCAGAGACATGTTGGTCCAAAACTGAGCTCAGGGCCTCCCGCCCTGCTCACGGCTCACCCCTAGGTCTGCTTCTCTTCATGTGTCCTGGGCACAGCACCACCCTTCTCCAGTCACTCATGCGGTGACCAGCAAGTCATCCTCAACGTCTCTCTTCACTCCTGCCATGCTCAGCCAGTCATAACCCCCTAAGGATTCCTGTCCCTGGTATGGTGGGTATACACAGACCCTCCTCATCCTCACTGCTACTGTCTTAGCTCAGGCTCTCCCCACTGGTCTAGCTGGTGTCCAGCCATCAATGCTTCTAATCCACTCTTTTTAAAATACTATGATGAAATGTTTCAGGCAAACCAAAGGATGCAGGTAGTAAATGAACCTATTACCAAGCATAAGAAAGATAATTGCATCAACCTTACTGATGCAATTAAGGCTCCCTGCATTCCCTGTCTCATTCCCCACTCTCCAACCTATTTCTTCCCATTCTCAGACCTCTTATGTTGTTCCTTCTCAACATGGCCTACTCTGACCACTCAATTTAACATTGCATTCCAGAGCTCAGCTTCCTCAGCACCACAATCTCTTTTACCTCTGCTCTTTTTTAAAAAAAATGCATTTGATCACTTTTTTCAGGTTAAGGAAGTTCTCTTCTATTTTTAGTTTTTATCATGGAAAAAGTTTGAATTTTGTTGAAGGCTTTCTCTGCATCAGCTGAGATACTCATGCGCTGCTTCTTTAATCTGTTAGCATGGTGTTTTGTAGAACTAGATATGCTGGTGTTCCTGGGATAACAGTTCAGGGTTTTCATCAGGTGATTAACATGATCTACTTTTCATTCTAACAAGTTCACACTGGCTGCTGTGTGGAGAATGCATTGTGGGGAGTGAGGGTGAACGAAGGGAGATTAGCCAGGCGGCTAGGACAATCGTCTGGGCCAGAGAGGATGGGAAAGTGGCAATGGAGATAAGTGGGAGGATTAGGAAGATGTTTTGGAGATAAAACTGACAGAGCTCACAAATGGATTAGAGGAAAAGGGAAGAGCTGAGAATGATGATTAGGTTTCGGTGGAGCAGCGAGGTGGTCCCACTTTTCTTAATGGAGAGCCCAGGGAGAGTCAAAGCAGGGAGGGCAGGAATCAAGGTTCTTTTCTAGATTTGTTAGGATTCAGATACCTGTTAGACTCCCAAGGGGAGGTATGAGCAGGTGGTTGGGTATTTGAGTGTGTAACTCAGTAGCAAGAGAGTTATCAGTGTACAGGTGGTGTTTAAAGCCACAGTCATTGATGCGATCCCCAAGAGGGAGAGGGAGACAGAGAGGATGGGGCGCAAGGCCAAGCACAGGGCTTTCTAGCACCAGTCAGGTAGCTAGTAAGGGCCAGCGAAGGAGACTGGATAAAGGAGGCTGCAGGTGGGAAGAGAAACCCAGAGAGGAGGAAGGTGAAGGCAGGGCTAGCCAGCCATGCAAATGCTGTTGAGAAGTAGAGGAGGGTGAGGGCAGAGAAGTGTCCAGTGGTTACCAATGGACTTCATTAACTTAACATTCCTGAGTTTTGTTATTTTCTGTGCTCAGTTGTGTGAGGAAAACACCAAGGACCATTTATTTGCACACGGTACTGAATAAAAGCAAACATATCCTCAGCCCTCTTTCAGACGTTTTAGGGACAGGAAGGTGACTTTTCTGAATATCTTCTTCTCAAAAGAGCATCTCTGGATTTGCCTCTGGTCACCAGCTCCCAGTGTTGTTGTAGCTGTGACACTCCACGTTGAGTTTGATGTTGCTGTCTCCTAAGCTTGACTCACAGAGCTATAAATACAGCTGTTTCCACACACACACTGAACTCATTCTCCACATCAAGCACCCTAAAGGGCTGTGGAGTTCACAGAGAGGAGCACTGCCTCACCCCTGCCCTGAAGGTCCATTAAAAAAAAGAAACTGAATTTAAATTACCTTCATTTAGGCAGTTTCGTCACACACCCTTTGAGATAATATTTACACATAACACTGGGACTCCTCGCAGTAAGATGTCAAAACAATTGCGGCTGGGGTTTAAGGTATGCATGTAGGTTACCAGAGTCTGGAAAGACAGCCTTACCTTAACCCGGGGGCATTCAAGTTTAAAGTTTCCACCTTGGGATTTATGTTTGGCCAAGAAAGTGGTAAGGGCCTCCTCTTAGCCATCCTCATTTAGTCGTTCCTATTTCAACAAGCCTTCCCTTTCTTAAACAACCAAGATTCTTCTCAACAAAGGTAATTTTCTGCTTCTCTGGTTCAATTCAATTTATCTTTTAAAAAGTAATTAGTATCCCTTTAGAGTTCCTTTATGCCCGACTAATTGCACCTTAGTTCAGGAGTTAAAGCTTCTCCCTATCCATTTAGGCAACTACAATAATATCCTAGTTAAAGTCCAGGCCAGACAAAAATGCCGATTTTGGATAACACAGTCTCCTTAGCTTTCTAAGTATTTAAATTTCCACCAGTCAGGGAGAGGTAGGGGATCCATTTATATTGTAAGGCATTCCTGAGAAGGAGGTATTTCCAATTAACTGAGCATGGGAGGAATTGGAAACTAGCACAACTAGAGGACTTAAATATGCATTAAGAAAAATTCCACTACTCATTTGAAACTAGTTGGTAGGCCGTAAGTATCAGCAACACCGTGTAACTTGTATTTTTCCTTTGTAAACCAACACTACTTGTTTACTTAAGCCTGGTAAGTCAATCTAGACTTAACTAACACAGCGACCCGATTAGACAGATCTTTTTACAGGATAGATAGCTTTAGAGAAGTGCCAGGTGTTACAGAAAAACAGCTGGCCCTGCTATGTTCTTTGTTTCCAGGAGAGAGACCAGTTGAAAGAGAATCATAGAATTTTAGAGCTCAAATCATCTTAGAATAGAGTCATTCATGATTTTTAGTCCAAAAATTTGTTAATGGCAAAGGCAGGATTTGAAAATTGCTAATTTTATTCCCAGCCCTTTGGTCTTTCCACTAGAGAGGTGGTTCTTGACTGTGCAACATACTGGAATCAACAGGGAAATTAAAGCGAGTGAAGACACAAGAAAAAGCCTTCCACAGAGATGGAGATTTAACTGGGGAGCTCTCTGGGCATTGGGATTTTTTTTTTTTTGAGACAGAGTCTCCATCTGTTGCGCAGGCTGGGGTGCAACGGTGGGATCACGGCTCACCACAGCCTTGACCTCCCTGGCTTAAGTGATCCTCCTGCTTCAGCCTCCTGAGTAGCTGAGACTACAGGCACATGCCACCACGTCTGGCTAATTTTTGTACTTTTTTGTAGAGATAGAATTTTGCCTTGTTTCCCAGACTGATCTCAAACTCCTGGGTCAAGTGATCCACCTGCCTTGGCCTCCCAGAGTGCTACGGTTACAGGCATGAGCCACTGCACCCAGCCAATATTAAGATTTTGAAATACTCCTTCTCCCACCCTCCCACCCCCCTGCACCCCACCTGCTCTGGGTACTAGAGGGAGCAGAAAAGGCAACTGAGTTTCAAGACACATACTATACATTTGCAAGGTGCTTACTGTAATCCATCTGACCTCACCTACCACTGGCATGAACTTCTGAATTAAAAAAGCCTCTTTTTGAAATTCAACCCCCAGACTTTCTTTTTGATTTACAATATATAGCATTATTTTCTTCTTTAGTGGAGAGGGCCAGGAACAGATTTCCATTTGGCTCCTGGACTGGTGTATTTATTTGGTAAACAGAAAATGGCCTTGCAGAAATATAGAGGCTGTGGGAGCCAAAAGAATCATCTCATCTCCTAGGAACCAATTAGGATCCTTAAATGGCAAAACTCCCATTAAAAAAAAAAAAATTACAAAGCCCTCCGAAGAGGCACACTCTTAGAATTACCCCCGAAAGTTTCCACTAAACTGGCAAAGGAGCGAGGCTCTGGGACACTTTGATAGAAAGTTAGGCAGCAGTTTGACACAAAGCAATTAGGGAAGGAGACGGAGTGTCAAACCTGCGGCAGGCAGACATACAAACAAACATGATGTATCGATTTTGGCAGTGGTTCCCATTAGTTTTTGTCAGAAGCCAGCCACATTGAAAAACCATTGGCAGCCTAGGTCAGAAGCTGAACTGAGAGCTGTGGTCCAGTGGGCCTCTGCTCAATTCTGTAGCCTTGCATCTGTTTTGGGGGCCTCATGTCTAGCTGAAAAGATGCTAGAGCCGTGAAACCTAAGCCTAGGTTGCTAACCTTTCTCAACAATCCCAAGTAAACCATTCACCTAATGAAGCTGAAAGTTTCGTCTGTTCAACTGAGTGGTAAGAAATAAAAGGGAACTCCCTTAACCTGCCCAACTGGTTCTGAGGCTTGAACTGGGTCCAGCACCTTTATATAACATAGAACCCAGGACGCGAGTTCCAACTCCACTCCGACTCTGATCTCAGCAACACCCCAAAACCTACCATATACACCACCTCCCCGTACAGATTTCCCTCTCTGTAACAAATCCTAAAAATTTAAGTGTCACGCATTTGTCTTGAGGATCCATAGGAAGGCAAATAATTTTAAGAGAAGCATTTTGTGGTAACAAAGAAGAGGGAAGAATGCCTGAGTGAATGACAATCGTAGAAACAGCCAATTAACTGGTAAATCCCTGTGGTCTGCAAGCTGAACCAGGAACAAGCGCGGGAGGAGGAAAAGCAGCTGCAGCCCAATTAAACTCAGTAGCGCAGATACCTCAGGAGGATTCTTACTACTGGTTTACCTAGACAGACCTGCTTTCTCAGAGATCTTAGGAGACTGCCGTACAGAAGCACAGACTCTAATGATTTCCTTCTTTATTATTGTGAGCAACTGAGCTAAAATATGCATATAAGCAAATTAAGAAGATGGGAGGGTCACAAGCCTCAGAAAACATACTTTTCTTGTATTGGGTAGAAGAGAGAGAGAATGCTAGATCCTGCAATAAACTGGATTAAAGCAACTGTATACACACACAGTCCAACAGCTGGAGGAAATAATTTCAGAACTGGCATCCACTTAGTAAGTCTTTGAGAATCCAACTGATCCTTCAATTAATGAGTTCAGAGAATCCAGAATACCCTGTTTTGAAATGGGCTCTCACAGAAAGATGATGTTATGAAACCCTAGGGGTTGGGCATCCTGGTCAGGCCCATGAAATATTCTCTTTGCCTGTTTTTATCATGTTTCTTTTTTTCCCATATTTCTTTCATACGGACAGAATTTTCCAGCTTCAATTCTTGACTGAAATACAGACTTCATCTTCATTCAATAAATCCCTATGAAGAGCTTGCCTCCTGCCCAGAGCACTATTCAACTAGGGCAGATTCTGTCAGTCTGGTCCTGGACTATCTGAGTCCAGGGCTGAATTAAGCCACCTGGGCTCCTTGCTTAAACGACCCCTAACCTAGAATTAAACCAAAACACTGTGCTAATCTTTTTTTTTTGAGATAGAGTCTCACTCTGTCACCCAAGCTGAAGTGTAGCGGTGTGATCACAACTTACTGCAACCTCGACCTCCCGAAGCTCAGGTGATTCTCCCGCCTCAGTCTCCTGAGTAGCTGGGACTACAGGTGCACGCCAGCACGCCCAGTTGATTTTCTGTATTTTATGTAGAGATGGGGTTTCACTATGTTGCCCAGGCTGGTCTCGAACTCCTAGGCTCAAGCGATCTGCCTGCCTTGGCCTCCCAAAGTGCCGGCATTACAGGCATGAGCCACTGTGCCCGGCATTGTACCTATTTTTTAAAATAAAAAAAAGTTTTTTACTATTTATCATGAATGTGTTTAAACATTAGAGAGAATAGTATGTTATCTATTAGAGAGAATAGTATAAAGAACCTCATGCACCCATCATTCAGCTTCCATAACTATCAACATCCTATTATTCTTGTTTCAATTCTACCCAGCTGTACCACTTTTTTGGACGCAAAAGTACTGGAGTATTTTAAAGTGAATTCCTGACTCTTATCCTCTTATCCTTTCATCCATTAGTTCTTCAGTGCATTTCTGTAGCAGATAAAAACTTTTTAAAAAACATAATCACAATGCCAGCATCATATCCAACATTAACTATATTTCTTAATATTATCAAATTCTCAGTCTGTGATCAGTTTTCCATAGTAGTCTCAAAATGTCTTTTTGCATTTGGTTTATTCAAATCAGGATTCAAAATGATCCATACATTGTGTTTGTTTGGGATGTCTCTTTTAATTTATAATAGCTTCATTATTTAGTGTTATTTATTTGTTGAGGAAACTGTATCATTCCTCCTGCAGAATTTCCCACTTTCTGGATTTGACTGATTATATCTTCGCAGTGCTGTTTTTAACATGTTTCCCTATCTCTCTTATTTCCTGTAAGCTGATGGTTAGAAGTTTGATTAGATTCAATTTTTTTTGCAAGAATATTCCACAGGTGGAGGAACATTATGCCTGGCTGTTTCACTTTTAGTTAAGGTTGATCAGTGGGTTCAAGTGTGGTCAGCCTGATCCATCCACTATAAAGTTCTCCATTAACATTTTATTTAATGGCTCCGGCAGGCAATTTGATCACCGCCTGGTTCTATTATTTCATTGATTTTCTAGTTCTGTCTCTCATCTTGCATTTATTAGCTATGATTCTTCTAGAGAGAAGAAATTTCCTTGATAAAATATTTGGTTACCAAGAAATTCAGTCTGTACAGGAAAGGCAAGATATTTTTCCTTTTATTTATCATTTTCATATTTATTTTTTATAGGCTTTATTTTTTTCCTTTTATTTATCATTTTCATATTTATCCAAATGATTGATGCCCTAGTATTCCCCAAAGATGACTGATGAAGTTTTCTTTCTTATAGGGGAGGGACATTATGAGCTCATAATTTTAACATACTTGATGTGTTTTAATTTATTACAGTCATTACTTTTTTTCATGTTCAAACTGTCCCTCCTTGGCCAATGGGGGCCACTTCAAGTTGGCTTCTCTGTTTGTCTTTTTGACATGAACTCGTAATCGCCATGATTTTCTTGCTTTCAGATATGGAAAGATGTTCCAGGTTCATCTATTGCAGATCTGTAAGTAGCCCTTTCTCCAAGGAACCCTGATTCTGTTTAATGGGTCATGGTCCTTAGAGATTATAATCTGGGCTCTAGGGGTGCTCACTGCTCATCAATCCTGGCCATTTTCATTGGATAGAGCTAGGAAATATGCACTATTTTAAAAGAGAAAAAGTAAATTATGAGTTTATACTTATATTTCCAATTCAAAGAAAGATTATATTTTTATATACTTTGGTTTTATATTTTTATTCCTTTTCTCTTATGCTGAAAAGCTTGGCTCCTAATGATATTAACATAGTTGTGTATTTTCTCTCTTTCTCTTTCTCCAAATTGGTACAAAATACCAATATTGTAACTAGCATAATAATACTGAAGGGAATACAAAATTTCTTTGTGTGTATATTTGTCCTCAAAATATATGTGTGCATATTTGTTTCAAAATCACTTAAAATAATTCTGTTTATATTTATAGAATCAACTTGATATACGGCTAGGTTTATTTGCTTTAGATTTTCAAGTAAACTTTTTATTTCATATGTACAGAAAAATGATGAGGATAATACAAAGAGTTCTCATCTATCTCACACCCAGTTTACCCTATTATTTACATCTTATATGAATGTGGTGCTTTTGCCACAATTAATGAACCAATATTGATACATTACTGAAGTCCACACTTTATTCAGATTTTTTTAGTTTTTACCTAATGTCCTTTTTCTGTTCAACATTTGGAAATCATGTCTGCTTAGGCTTTCCTTGGCTGTGACGGTTTCTCAGACTTTGTTTTTGATAACCTTGACAGTTTGAGGAGTATTGGTCTGGTATTTTGTCAAATGTCCCTCAGTTGGTATTTATCTGATATTTTTCTCATGATGAGACTGGAATTACTTGGTTTTGGGAGGAAGACAACAGAGATAAAGGAAGACAACAGACATAACGTATCAAAGGTACATAGTATCAAGATGACTTATCACAGTTGATGTTGACCTTGGTCACCTGGCTGAGGTAGTGTTGGTCAGGTTTCTCCACTGTAAAGTTACTCTTTTTTCCCACCCTTTCCATATATATATATATTTTTTTTTTGCAGGGGGTGAAGAAAGTCACTATGCACAGTGCACACATAAGGAATAGGGAATTATGCTCCATCTCCTTGAAGGTGGATATTTACATACATTATTTGGAATTCTTTTGCATGTGAGATTTGTCTCTTATTTATTTAAAAATTTATTTATATCAGTATGGACTCAGATATTTACTTAATATTTTGAGTTATAACCCAATTCTATTTTTATTTATTTTATTGCTCAAATTGGTCCAGCATTAGCCATTGGGACTTTTGTGTTCTTTATAGACATGCCCCCTTAATTTTTTTTTCTTTTTGAGCACTGTCTTACTTTCTGGTATTATAAGATGCTCCAGGCTTATCTTGTAGTTTTCCTGACCCAATCCTAAAATCAGCCATTTCTACAGGGACCTCTGGTTCCCCTCGTTGGATAATGGTATTAGAAACTAAGATCTGGGCACTAGATGTGTTTGTTGCTACTGGGGTATCATTGCTTCTAGCTCCTCTCAGCTGACAGGCCAAGGAAATATATGCATGTAGACTAACCTGTGCATATATGCATCTCTCTAAGTATTTCTATGTGTAAGCATCTGTGTCTATATTCAGCTAAACATGAGTTCATACTAATGTCTCCAACTCTAATCCATTGCTGTGTGGCTCATTCTCTTGCTTATCTGTAATCTCCCACCCCAGCAGTAGAAACCTGGCTGCCAATCATTTACTTGATTGTTTAATTCCAGCATACATACATAGCTGTTTCCATTTGTTTTTAATGTTTTCTTTTGATTAATTTTGTTTTTGATTTATTTTGATTTATGAAACAGCTACATACATAGCTGTTTCCATTTGTTTTTAATGTTTTCTTTTGATTAATTTTGTTTATGATTTATTATAAAGTCAAAACATAAACCAAGATACATTCAGGGAGGTCCATTTTGACCCCAGTTCCCTCCCCACTGATTTCCCCTCCATCATAGATAGCAATTTTTGTTGGTTTTCGGTTTAATCTTTCATTGTTTCCTTCGGAAAACACAAACAAATGTATAAATAGTCATATTCCCTCCGTCTTGCATAAATTGTAGCATAAATTGTAGCATATCACACACATTTTTCATTGTTTTTGGTTTTAATTATACTTTAAGTTCTAGGGTACATGTGCACAACATGCACGTCTGCTACATATGTATACATGTGCCATGTTGGTGTGCTGCACCCGTTAACTCATCATTTACATAGCATATCTTCTAATGCTATCCCTCCCCCCTCCCCCCACCCCACGACAGGCCCCAGTGTGTGATGTTCCCCTTCCTGTGTCCAAGGGTTCTCATTGTTCAATTCCCACCTATGAGTGAGAACATGAGGTGTTCGGTTTTCTGTCCTTGTGATAGCTTGCTGAGAATGATGGTTTCCAGCTTCATCCATGTCCCTACAAAGGACGTGAACTCATCCTTTTTTATGACTGCATAGTATTCCATGTATATGTGCCACATTTTCTTAATCCAGTCTATCAATGATGGACATTTGGGTTGGTTCCAAGTCTTTGCTATTGTGAATAGTGCTGCAATAAACATCATATGTGTGTATGTGTCTTTATAACAGCATGATTTATAATCGTTTGGGTATATACCCAGTAATGGGATGGCTGGGTCAAATGGTATTTCTAGTTCTAGATCCTTGAGGAATCACCACACTGTCTTCCACAATGGTTGAACTAGTTTACAGTCCCACCAACAGTGTGAAGTGTTCCTATTTCTCCACATCCTCTCCAGCACCTGTTGTTTCCTGACTTTTTAATGATCACCATTCTCACTCGCTCACACACATTTTTCTTCACCTCGCTGTGTTTACTTACCAATAGATCCTGGAGATCATCTGGAACAGCCTGTAGTGATCTTTCCTCATCCCTGCACCATCCTCTTTTATATGGATGTACCACAGTTAACCAGGCCTGTACTGATTGACATTGACATATTTTCCAGTCTTGCACTTTTATAAATAGTAAAATAGTAAAGAATAGCTTTGAATACACAGCATTTCAGATTTTTGCCTGTGTATCTTCAGGATAGATTCCCCAAACTGAGACTTCTGGGTCCAAAAGAGTGTACATACAACATTGCTGGATGCTGCCAAATTCCTTTCCTTAAGGGATGTATCATTTTGCATTCTCACCAGTGATGTATGAGAGGTCCTTTTTCCCTATAGCTTTGTCATCAGACTTTTTTTTCTCAGATTTTTGCTTATCTGGGTGGTGATAGTCAGTCAGTGAGATGGTGCATGTCTCTTATTCTAATGAGGTCTAGCATCTTTTAGAATATTTAAGCGTCATGTACAGTTCTTATTTTGCAAACTGTCTGTTTCTACCTATGTGCACTAAAGTTTGAGAGCCACTGCCCTGGTGAATATAAGAAGAGCATGGAACATAGACCCTTATTATGGAAGGAACGTACATGGGCTTGCCCAAATCACATTCCCAAAATGACAATACAGAAACACACATCATGACTTTGACTTTTGAAGTCCTTGACACAGATGAAATGTTTTGAGAGTTCAGAGAATAGAGATGACTGTAGAAATTAAGGAAGGCTTCATAGAAGAGGAGGCATTTGAGCAGATCTGAAAGATATCTGGGATGGCATAAACAGAAGAAAGGGAGGCTGGAAGACATGCCAAAAGTAGGCTGAGAACAAAGAATATATTAATACAAGGAGAGGAAGCAGTATGCTTTGCTCTGGAGTCAGACTTCCTGGATTCCAATCACAGCCTCTCCATTTTATTAGCTGGTTTCAGACTCTGCATCTGTAAAATGAGGGTAATAATAGTACCAATCTCAAAAGGTTGTTGTGAGGATTAAATGAAAAAAAAAAAAAAAAAACCACCTAGCACGAAAACACAGAGGACCACCTGACTGGAGTCAAATGTTCTCTTTTTGGAATTGTGGGAGGTTCTGTTGAAAAATATAGACGAGCTCAGATAATAGAGGACATCAAACTCTATGCTCAGGAGTCTGGATTTCATCTAAAAGTGAAGAAAGAGGCACTGAAGGGAGCTTTTAAAGCAAGAGACTGACAAAGTGAAGGTGTCTTCAGCTGTGTATAACCAGAATGCTGAACAAGGAGGACTCTTGAAATGTAATCAGAAAGAGACTTTATTTTGGACTTCCACTGCATCTAAAATGGGGCAAGTTCTTTCCCTGCTCATCGTTTTAATTCAATAGTTAATAGTGTGCAGGGCCAACATAATGATCAGAATTCAAAGCTAGGCCGGGCACGGTGGCTCAGGCCTATCATCCTAGCACTTTGGGAGGCTGAAGGAGATGGATCACTTGAGCTCAGGAGTTTGAGACCAGCCTGGCCAACACGCCACAACCCTGTCTCTCCAAAAAACCACGAAAATTAGCTGGGTGTGGTGGTGCATGCCTGTAGTCCCAGCTAATTGGGAGGCTGAGGCAAAGAATCAATTGAACCCAGGAGGTAGAGGTTGCAGTGAGCCAGAATCATGCCACTACACTATAGCCTGGATGACAAAGTGAGACCTTGTCTCAAAAAAATAAAATAAATTGAAAGCTAAACCTTATTCTATTCTCTCTTAGGTCCTTCTGCAGGTGGGAGGAAAAGGAGGGCTGCAGCTTCTCTGTCACTTGCCTGGCACATCCCCTCTCCTCAACCTTCTAGCCAACGGGGATTTCTGTCCTCCCTGTGGCTGAAGAGGGGGAAAGGAAGAAAGCAGGAAAGTTCTTATTTGACTAGTACTATCCCAATACTGCTTCACAATTTGGACACCTATTTTAAAGCTGACTTATGGGCTTTTTTGTGCGTTCTTGGGAGGCTCCATTGGTAACTTTCAGCAGCATTTCGTGTGACGCAGTTTCCTCTGAATGACACCCTCCTCAGCCCCGGTTTCCCAGCAGCCCTCTCTATGCAGACCTCCAGGTGGTTCTGTCAGGCCGACTTCAAAATGGCTCCAGGCCAGCTCTCATCCTGACACGATCCACATCCATTCCATGAGAATTATCATCACATTTTTTGTCTCCGCAAACTGCGTGTGCGGGCTTCCCAGTGCAAACTATGCTCCTCCACCCTGGCCATCAGAACAACTAGCCAGCCCATCTTTACCTTTTGGATTTTCTAGTCCAGAGTCAGACACCAGTCTATGAGGTCTCCCCAACTGCTGGTGCCACACATCAAGCTCCCCACATGATCCCCCTGAAACCCATCTCTATTGACTTGAGGAGAAAAGGGAAGCAGCCCTCCCCTACACTTGGGAGGAACGGCATTCACAGCCGGGTCACACATTATCTTTGCTCCCGTCTCACTATCTCCAGTCTCAGGTCTTTTATATTACAGTGGGATCTTATTGGGCATTTAAGGATCTCCTTGGCCAATCACTTTGAAATTTTTGCATGGTAGCATTTTAAAAATGTAGCACCTATTGTCTTCTTGTTTTAGCAAAACGGAGATAGAAGAGTCTAATTTTAGAACTCTGTTAACCTATCTTTCTCCAGTACACGGCAGTGCCTAGCCCTTGGTGAGTAGTGCCTGGCACACTAGGAGGATGGCTCTAGCTCAAGTTCATATGATAGATGGGTGCATGGTAGAAGGAAGACCAGTTTGAATCTGCTGGGATCCAGAAATAAGACAAAATTTGTGTAGATTCGGGATATTTCACCCAGAAAAGAATACTTAGCAGGGCATAGTAATTCTCAACCTAGGTAAAGAAAATGACAGTCATGTAGGAAGGAGGAAAGACAATTTCATTTTATTGAAAAGGAGGAATTAAGACAATTGGGTAAATTTGGACAGAAACAGAATTGAATTCAATACAAGACTTTGCTGATATCAATGGCATCGTAGCCTGTCCTTGTAGTGAGTGTCCCATCATTCAAAGTGTGCAAGCAGAGATTTGATTTTCTATATCCAACAACCTATCCCACCCCAGACTATTCCACCTCAGGAAATAACATCACTATCCATCCATTGCTTGAGCCAAAATCTAGGAGTCATTCTTAATTCCTCTTTTTCCTTTATCCCCATGTCCAATCCATCAACAAATCCTATCATTTATACCTCAAAAATATTTTAACATACATTTGTCCACTTGTGTCCACTTACACTGTGCTCAGCCATCCAGGCTGCCGTCATCCCTCAGCTGGATCCCTACCTGCCCTCCCTGCATCTTCTCATGAGCTGCAGGATTCATTCTCCATTCACTAAGCAGCTAAAGTGATCTCATGAAAATGCAAAGCAGGCCAGGTGAGGTGGCTGAGGCCTGTAATCCCAGCACTCTGGGGGGCCGAGGCAGGCAGATCACTTGAAGTCAGGAGTTTGAGACCAGCCTGGCCAACATGGTGAAACCCCGTGTCTACTGAAAATACAAAAATTAGCCGTGTGTGGTGGCACGCACCTGTAATCCCAGTTACTCGGGAGGCTGAGGCAGGAGAATCACTTGAACCTGGGAAATGAAGGTTGCAGTGAGCCAAGATCACGCCATTGCACTCCAGCCTGGGTGACAAGAGTGAAACTCCATCTCAAAAAACAAACAAACAAACAAACAAACAAAAAAACAAAATGCAAAGCAAATCATATCACTGTCTTGCTTAAAACCCTCCTATGGCTTCTCTTTGAATTTAGGATAAAACTCTGATCCCTCAGCCTAGCTGAAAAAGCCCCATGTGGTTTGGCCACAGCTGCCTCTGTAAACCCATATTTTACTGTTATCCCCTTAGCTCACTGCATTCATAACATACCCATCTTTCTTGGTTTCCCAAACAAAGCCAGGTTCATTTCCACATAAGGTCCTTCACACCAGATGTCCCTTGCCTGGTGTACCCTTGGAGCCTGGCATGATTGTCTCCTTCTGTTCATCTGGGTCTGAACTAAAATGTCACTTTCTCAGAAAGAACTTCTCTGACTACTCAATTTAACAAAGATTCCATCCTACCCCCTCAACCATCTCTTTCCATGACATTATCATATGTTGTGCTTACCAGTTTTTGCTATCTGAAGTTATTTTATTTATTTTCATATTTGTTGTCTCTCTGACTATAATATTCAGTTTATGAGAGCAAGGACTTTGTCTTCTTTGTACAGCACTGTATACCCAATATACTTAATAGGTACTCAGTAAATATTTGTTGAATGAATAAGTGATGGAATGATCTTGGCTGGGGACATTAGAGAGGGAATTCTAGTCATCAGAAGAAGATGAGGCTAGACCTTTGAGGTCATTTCAAAGTCTGTATGTTGGGTGGATGAGTCAACAGGAATAAAGAAGGACTGTATCTGAGATGAGCTCATCACTGAAAAAGTGATGACATATTATAGGAGGAGGCTGAGAGCTGAGGATAAGAAAAATTAACTCCACAGTTGGAATTATGGTGGACTCAAGAATGGTAATACTCACAGAAGTTTGGAACCTGAGAAGGGGTCTTTGCAGAAACATTTTTAAGCTTGTTTTTGGACATGGATGATTTTAGGTTGGAAATATGACAACAGAGTCTGAGGAGAGAAGTTTGGGCTAAAGGTGTGACTGGGGAGTCATAAACTGATAGTTGAGATTTAAGCTGGAAGACCACATAAATTTGGGAATAGTTGATGGCAGGAAAAGTAGACAAGCTCCCTGAGGACCAGGCCAGGCAGCGAACAGGAGCTGAGTCTCAGTCAGTGCTCACGATGAGGGACTAAGAGAAGGAGAAAGAGCTGCAGAGAAAGGAAAGAGCATGGTGGCCACAGAGATAGAAAGAGACTCATGAACCCTCAGTGTTCAGCAAATTCAGAACAAGAGTTTCAAATGAGAGGTGAAGGCAAGATAAGGAAGAAGCTCTTGCTGGTTACATATACACACACACAGAGATTCTAACAAGAAGGATAGGGCAGAAATGATGGGTGACCTTTAAGGGAAATTTCAATAATGTGATGCAACAAAAATCATATGGCAAGACATTCGGGAGGGAACACGTGGTGAGAATACGGATGAGCAGACGCAGAAAGTGCCACTCACTGAAAGGTATATATAGGAGAAGAGACATAGGAAAATGGCTGGAACAGCTGCATCGCACAGCATTTTAAGGTTTAAAATTGGAGATCTGTGCATATTTAAGGAGAACAGGAAGGAGAGTGGGGTTCAGTGTGGCAGATCCTTCAGGAAATGGTAAAAAATGGGGCCTACAACTTAACTGCTGAGGTTACTTTTAGAAAGGAGAAGGGTTTCCCACCAAAGCCGGGCCATCTGTGCTGCCAGAATCCTTCTCTGTTCTTGTCCCAAGGCATCCTGTTCCTCTCAAAAGATGTTCTAAACCTTCTCTCTTCTCCTCAGATCCCCTTGCCCAGCCATCCCTCATTCTCAGCACATGGCTTTGTTTCTCACTGCACTGAGGGTGATGAAGGCCTTGAACTCTTCCCCTTCAGCTCACTCCTTCTTGCTTCCCCCCACACCCAGTTTCTCCTGAGGTCTCAGTGTTGACAGCTCACCTCTCCACTTGGGCTCACAGCATTCTTGCCTCTTCCCTTCTTATAGTGCCAGTGTTCAAGCCTGTCACTGCCTTCATTAGGGGCCACCCAATCCCTTCGACAACCAGATGGGATAAGAATGAGTTAATACGTTAATAAACTGAAAGTAAGTCTCACCATCTCCAAAAAATTAGCCTTTAAAAATCTAAATCTGATGGTATATTTTTCTACTTAAAACTGTCCACAGCTTCCATCTAGGCTGGAAGCAAACCTCTTTTTCGTGACCCATAAAGCCCCGCGTGATCCTGCCCCTGGCTCCAGCTCCAGCCTCCTCTCCCGCCACCTCCCACTTGCTGGCCACACTTCAGCTGCACCAGCCTTCGTGCTGCTCCTCCAACACGTCAAGCATGTTCCAGCCTGAGGGCCTCAGCACTTAATGTTTCCTCTGCTTGGTGTGCTGACACCCACATCTTCCCTCCATTCAGATCTGTGCTCAAATGTCCCCTCCTCAGAGGGGCAGGACCAGCTGCAAAGTTTGCACAGTGAAAATGCAGGGCAGGACCCCTTGTCCAAAAAGCAGGAAGAAAAGCTTTTTCCTTTCTTCTGTGGTCTCTCTCCATCCATAATGGTGTGTTTTATTTGTCATTTTATGCCATGCCCCCTTGGGCACAGGGATACTCATAAGTGCAGACCTTCATAGATGCCCCCACACTGGGATTTGGCCCACAGGGTGCGTGCATCCCACCCTGACTCTCCCTTTGCCCACACCCAGAGCCCCACTGGGGCTGAGAGTGGCAGAAATTGCTTGAGTGGTCTGGGAGCGGCCAGCCAAGAGCCCAATGGAAGTGGGACCACATACACGCTGAGGCTCCGAGCTCCTAGCCCATCAGGCTTCACTTACAAATCACAGACTCAGAAAATTTGAAGATGACTGCAGAGCATTAAACCCCAATCACAGGGTCACCTTCTGAATGTGGTGGCTTGTGTGACTGCACTGGTCATACACTCACTCATGAAGCTGGCCCTGTAGAGGGGACGTTTTGACCACTATATCCTAATAGGATCTCTCTATCCTCATTCTTATCTTTTCCACCTGAATCCACTTTATTTTCCTATAGCACTTACAACTACCTAAAATTATATGTGTTTATTATCTCTCTTTCCTATTAGAGTGGAAGGTCCGTGGGGATAAGGACTTTGTCTGCTTCACTTGCTGCTGTAGGCCAGGCATGTAGCAGATGCTCAATAAATAGTTGTCAAATTAATGCATGAACAGTTCACAGAATCAGTTCACACATTTGGCCTACTTTCAGTCACCCATGGCATCACCTCATAAAATCATAATGCTTTGCTCATAAAATTCAACTTGGCATATTTTGCTGCACTTGAGCTAAAGATGAATTTTTAAATTTTCAGATCTAAAGTATGTTGCATCTTTCCCAAGCCCTCATTTTCACCTTTCAAAAGAGAGATGAAAAACTAAAATCTTGTTTAAGAGAGGAAATAATAACAAGGACGATCACATTATTTTTTGTTTACTGAGCAGTGACGCCCCTCTCCGTAGACAAGTCAAGAAGAATGATTCTCTCTTGCTCCATGACATTGCCTTGCTCAGTTTTGCTTTTCCCTACACCGCAGCCAGGGGCTCAGGGTCAGGCTTGAGAGGGCTCACCCTGCTGGAATCCATCCACAGTCCCACAACACGTTGTCGCCATTATAGCACATCCCCATCTAGCTAGGATCAGACGACTCATTCGTGTTTCTGGCTCCCTGCTCTAGTGGGAGCATTTGAAGGGAGAGACCAGAGCTGCCTCCCACCTCCCAGTGCAACCCCATCCTCACTTAGCTAACTCTGATTTATCCTTTGGTTCTCTCCTTAAACATTACTTCCTCAGGGAAGCCTTCTTCAAGTGCTCAGAGCAGACCTTCACCACACTTTCTCATAGCACCTGGACGTCTCCATCAATTTACACGATATCAACGAATTACTTAATTGTGTGATTATTTGTGTAATGACCGTCTCCCTTACAGTCTACAAGTTCTATGAGGGGCGGGATCGTCTCACGTAGCACCTAGCCTACTGCCTGACAAAGGGCAGACACTCAGCAAATATATGGTGAATGAACATGCATCTCCTAGTGCCTAGTGGTGGTGTTCAACAGAAGTTTGACAGGCGTTTGTTGAGTTGTATTGGATAAATTTTTTTTTTATCTCACCAATATGACTTGCTAAGAATGAGTTGTTTTTCCTTATTATCAAAATAAAAGACAGCTTGCATAATTAAGCCATTTTCCAAAGAATGGTCTTTCCTTACTAGAAGACCAGGCGATTAAACCATTTAGAGGTAATAAATGAGCAACTCCTTGGAAACATACAAAACTCAAGGGTGGACTCAGGTGAGGGCATTTCTCTTTCTCTTATTTGTATCATCATGGACTTTCTTTTCTCTGCTTCCAGGCACAGCCAATTGCATACTATATTTAAACCTATTATCTATGGCCAAGCTTTGTATCCTTTAAAATCATTATGTTCTGGCTCTTCGAGCTATTTGATACTAAAAGTAATTATAGGCAGACTTGCGGACAAAAACCTAACTCCTTTATGGTTTCTCCTATCATAATAAAGACTCTAGAGGTAAGGATTCAAATAAGACTGAAGGTTGCAAATTGTATTGTGAGGAAGGATAAATCATTCTTTGTCAAGGCAGTGGAGCTCGTCCTCCTTCACAGGCAGAATCAATAGTGACAAATGGCGAGGCCGGAAACAAATGCTTTGCTCCAGTGGCCAGGAATCATGGTAAGTCCTAGTAGAAGATTTAGCTTTATTTGGTGATTGTTATTTCTGTGGGTCTTTTATGTTTTAATCCATTGATTCTCTATTTACAAATAATGGAACACGAGACCGATAAATATGTCAACAATATTCAGAACAGAGGTTAACACTTTTCTGAAGTGTTGGATAGGTCTTTTTAAAAAATAAGCAAAGCAGGTGTTGTCCACTAGTCCTGAAGTCTGAGGGTCCTGGCCCCTCAGGGCCAGTACTGCAGAGGTTGCTGTTACCATTGTCCCTGTGTCTCATTTGCTGCCGATTCTCCCTGCCATCCCTCCCACCGCCATCTCACCTCTGTCATGCCTCCCTGGTGTGACATTAATCACAGCATGCCTAGTGGCTTTGTGGAGAAACCACATTCTATGAAATGTAAGTTATGACCTTAATACTGTTAACCGCATGGCATCTTTTATATTGTTACAACTGATTAGGCAGTAGCCATAATGAAACTGTATATAAATTTAAAATATACATAACATATATATACATTTAAAAATATATCTTAAATATAT
The DNA here is from genome assembly GCF_049350105.2 of Macaca mulatta. Lineage (NCBI taxonomy): Eukaryota > Metazoa > Chordata > Mammalia > Primates > Cercopithecidae > Macaca > Macaca mulatta. Next base: position 126,982,873 of record NC_133406.1, on the reverse strand, counting down.
ATAAATTTAAAATATATATACATAAATACGGTGTGTGTGTGAATAATTTTTTTTTTTTTTTTGGAGACGGAATTTCGCTCTTGTTGCCCATTGCAACGAGATCGTGCAATGGTGTGATCTTGGCTCACCGCAACCTCCGCCCCCCGGGTTCAAGCAATTCTCCTGCCTCAGCCTCCCAAGTAGCTGGGATTACAGGCATGTGCCACAGGCCTGGCTAATTTTGTATTTTTAGTATAGACGGGGGTTTCTTCATTTTGGTCAGGCTGGTCTCGAACTCCTGACCTCAGGCGATCCGCCTGTCTCAGCCTCCCAAAGTGTTGGGGCTGATTACAGGTGTGAGCCACTGCGCCCAGCCAGAATAACTTATTCTCATTTGAGTTTCCCTTTTATCAAGGCAAAATGATCACTGCCTTCCTCAAATGCAATTATGTTCTTTTTTTTGAGACAGGGTCTCAGTCAGTCACCCAAGCTGGAGCGCAGAGATGCAATCACAGCTCACTGCAGCCTCTACCTCCTGGGCTCAGGTTGTGCCACCACACTTGGCTACTTTTTCTGTATACTTTTGTAGAAATAGGGTTTTACCATGTTACCCAGGCTGGTCTTGAGTTCCTGAGCTCCACTAATCCACCTGCCTCAGCCTCCCAGAGTGCTGGGATTACATGCATGAGCCACCCTGCTCAGCCAATATTTGTTTTTTTCTTTAAGACATCTAACCAAATTTTCTTCCCTCTAAAAGTCTCATTTAATAGTTTTCCTCTGACTCAATATCCAAATAATGAAGCCAGAGCTGAAAGGCTCAAGGACCTCGGAGATGGTGGTTGGTGATGAGAGAGATTGAATCTAAGCTCACATCAGCCTATTACGAGAACCGGAAGACTTCAGTAAACATCATTAGCTTTGTTTTATCTGTTCCCTGAAGGTGACAGTAGAGGCAGTTGACAACAAGAATGTAATGCAGTCTGGGCTGGAACAGGATCCTAAATGAAAAGCATTGATGTGAAAACAGGTGATGCTAAGTCCTGTTTAGGAATCAGGTTCAGGTTTAAAGAACCCTCTTCCCCACTGTAATAGACTTAGGCTGAACACATCCTTGAAGCCTTGGTCCAGACACCATTCATAGTGCAGATGACAGTCAGTTTTTCCACTATGCTTATTAGCACTTACCATCTCAAACTGTACTCATTTGTGTTTGCAGTCACTCTGCTCCCACTAACCTTTGATATCTGGGAAGGCACAACCCCATTGACCATAACTTTATAGCCTAGTTTAAAGCCTGGTATACAAGGTGCTCACATAGAAGCCACATGTTTTACTGGTGAGCAGATAAGTAACTCAGCAGGGTTTCCTAGAAGATTTAACCTTCTTTTACATTTTTTCCTCATTAAGAGAAAGCTTTGGCTGGGCATGGTGGCTCATGCCTGTAATCCCAGCACTTTGGGAGGCTGAGGTGGGCAGATCACAAGGTCAGGAGTTCGAGACCAGCCTGGCCAAGATAGTGAAACCCCGTCTCTACTAAAAATACAAAAATTAGCCAGGTGTGGTGGCAGATGCCTGTAATCCCAGCTAATCAGGAGGCTGAAGTGGGAGAATCGCTTGAACCTAGGAGGCAGAGGTTGCGGTGAGCTGAGATTGCACCCTTGCACTCTAGCCTGGGGGACAAGAGCAAGACTTCATCTCAAAAAAAAAAAAAAAAAAAAAAAGAAAGCTTTTTTATTATGGAGAATTTTGAAAATACACAAACATAGATTATTATAATACATGCCAATTTACACATCCACCCAGGCTAAGCCTAACCAATTCACATCCCATCTTCTTCCTCCCTCATATTGCTTTTTTCCCCATAAGTTACTGGGGTACAGGTGGTATCTGCTTACATGAGTAAGTTCTTTAGTGGTGATTTGTGAGATTTTGGTACACCCATCACCCAAGCAGTATACACTGCACTATATTTGTAGTCTTTTATCCCTTGACCCCCTCCCACTCTTCCCCCCAAGTCCCCAAAGTCCAATGCATTATTCTTATGCCTATGTGTCCTCATAGCTTAGCTCCCACATATCAGCGAGAACACACAATATTTGGCTTTCCATTCCTGAGTTACTTCACTTAGAATAATAGTCTTCAATCTCATCCAGGTCTTTGCAAATGCTGTTAATTCATTCTTTTATATGGCTGAGTAATATTCCATCATATATATTTTTCTTTATCCACTCATTGATTAATGGTCATTTGGGTTGGTTCCACCATTTTGCAATTGTGAATTGCCTCTCATTGGTTTTTATTTTTATTTTTTTGAAGCAGGGTCTCACTCTGTTACACAGGCTGGAGTGCAGTGGCAAGATCACAGCTCACTGCAGCCTCTATCTACTGAGCTCAAGTGATCCTCCTGCGTCAGCCTCCTTAGTAGCTGGGACTACAGGGATGCACAACTACGCCCAGCTAGTTTTTTTTTTTTAACCTTATTTTTTGCACAGATGGGGTCTTGTCATGTTGTTCAGGCTGGTCTCTAACTCCTGGACTTAAGTGATTCTCCCACCTTGGCCTCCCAAAGTGCTGGGATTACAGGCATGATGAGCCACTGCACCTGGTCTGTTCACATTGTTTTGAAGCACTTACAGATACAATATGACTTCATCTCTAAATATTTTGATTTGGGTCTCTAAAAGATAAGGACAGATTTTAAAAAATGGCTACAATAACCTCCATCATCACATCTTAAAAAAAAAAAAACCCTACAATTTCTTAATAGCATCAACTATTGAGCCAGTGTTGAAATCTGCAGTGTCATGTGTTTTTGTAGTTTGAATCAGGATCCCAACAAGATGCACAAATTGCAATCTTTTCTATTTATTTTATTTTTTAACTCTTTGAGATAATTGTAGGTTCACATGCAGTTGTAAAAACTAGTGCAGAGATATCCCTATGCCTTTCACCCACTTTCTCTCAATGTTAATACCTTGCCAATAAAAGTACAATATCACAGTCAGGAAATTGACATTGATACAATCTTCCAACCTTACTGACATTTCAACAGTTCTACACATGCTAATTTGTATGTGTATTTAGTTCTATGCATTTCTAATCATGTGCAGATTTGTGTGACCACTACTACAGTCAAGATACAGAACAGTTCCATCACAAAGGTCCCTCCTGCGCAGCCACCTTCTTCCTGCCTCTCCTTCCTAACCCATTCACCTGTTCCCCATCTCAATAATTTTGTCATTTCAAGAATGTCATATACATGGAATCATGCAGTAATCTTTCAAGATGGACCTTTTTCATTCAGCATAATTCCTTGAGATCTACCCAAGTTACAGCATGTATTAATCGCTTGTTCCATTTGATTGCTAAGTGGTGTTCCATTCGATTGCTAAGTAATATTCCATGGAATAGGTGTATCACAGTTAAACAGTCAACCATTCACTCACTGAAGGACATCTAGGTTGTTTCTAGTTTGGGGCTGTTATTAACAAAGCTGCTATGAACATTCATGCATAGGTTCTTGTGTGAACAAAAGTTATTATTTCTCTGGGATAAATGCCCAAGAGTGCAGTTGCTGGGTTGTTTGATAAGTACGTATGTTGTAAGAAATTGCCATATTCTCTTCTGAATGGGTGTACCATTTTACATTCCCACTAGTAATAGATGAGTGATTCAGTTTCTCTGCATCCTTACCAGCATTTGGTTTTAGTATTTTTTAGTTTAGCTATTTTGGTAGGTGAGTAGTGATATCTTGTAGTTTTTTTAATTTTTAGTTTTAGTATAAAAGCTCACTTTTGTCCTAATAGAAAAGCTTATTATAAAAAACATAGATAACAAGACAATCACAAAAAGGAAAATAAAAATCATCCATAATTCTCTCCATTCAGATATAACTACAGTTAATATGTCAGTACATATTTTTCTAGTATTTTTCTGCAGACTCATCTATTCATCTAGCTATTCACATTTGATAAAACTAGAAACATAAGATACAATTTTGCATTCTATTCTTTCTCATAATGTTATGTGGGGAATATTCTTATGTATCATATGGAATATTATTTGAAAGCATGTTTTTAATGGCTGTATGATACTCTATTTTATGGGGCTAATTTTTAACTATTATTTTTGGACATTTATGTTATTTTCTAATTTTGATATTATAAATACTTCTTTGAATGTCATACATATACGTGGATTTTTACTACGTTCTTTATAATAGATTGTTAGTTCTTTATAATAGATTGTATAACTGGGATCACAGGTCAAAGCATATAAACATTTTTAAGACTTCTGGCACATGCATACACATGTCCAAAGTGCTTTCCAGGAAGATTACATTTTTTACTCACCACAGTGCATATCTCACCAGATCTTCAATAACAGTGAACATTTTCTAACTTTGTTTTTGTCTTTTTAATTTTTGTTTTTAATCTTTTTATCTTTGCCAAGTTGATAAATTAATTTGTTTTTTTTTTTTTTTTGAGACAGAGTCTCGCTCTGCCGCCCAGGCTGGAGTGCAGTGGCGTGATCTTGGCTCACTGCAAGCTCCGCCTCCCGGGTTCACGCCATTCTCCTGCCTCAGCCTCCCGAGTAGCTGGGACTACAGGCGCACGCCACCTCGCCCGGCTAGTTTTTTTGTATTTTTTAGTAGAGACGGGGTTTCACTGTGTTAGCCAGGATGGTCTCGATCTCCTGACCTCGTGATCCGCCCGTCTCGGCAGTAAATGAAGTTGAAATCTGTTCATAAATTTTCTTAGATACTTGTATTTCTTCTTCCTTCGTTATCAGTGTTTGCCCTTGGCCTGGTTTTCACCGGCACGTTCATCTTTTTCTTATTAATTTGAAAAAAAGTCTTTATATATTATGGATAGTAATTATTCTTTTCTTATATTTGTAGAAAATATTTTTCTTTTTTGGTCAGTTCCTATTTTTTTGACTGTGAGATTTTTTCACTCATTTCTTTATTCTAGAAGCATTTATTAGATGTATTTTATATGCCAAAGAGTGTGCTAGTAATGGAATTTTTTTAAAAAAATTGAATATCAAAGTTCATGTCCTCAGGGAATTCAGAATTTAGTGAGAAACACACACATATAAATAAATGTTTTCATTATGCCTATTTCAAAAGGAATAGATATGGAATTCCATGGGACACAGAAAAAGGAAATATAAATGGCCAGGCTTCTTAGAGGAGGTAATATTTCAGTTGGACCCAAAGAATGAGCAGGAACTGGCTAAGTGCAGAGGTGGGAGAGGAAGTCCCAGGCAGGAGGAGTATGTGCATAAAAGCACAGAGTCAAGATGGTGCCTGGTGGAAGCAGTGTAGCTGGAGCAGGGATGGGAAGTGAGATAATGAAAAAACTCATCTTGTTTCTGAAAATACAGAAACTAAAGATATTGGAGCAAAACAGGAAGTTATTCCACATCAAGGATCTAGTCAGGGTCTGTGTTTTTCATCTGTGGAGTAACAAGCCCAAGGGAGACTTATTGCCCAGGATTAACCCACTTCTGCACTTACCCATACACCCCACCTTAGCCAAGGGGATCAAGGGCTGAAAAGCCCCAAAAGATGTTGCTAAAATCACAGCAATAGGCTCTGCTGCATGGCCTTCTGTTTCTCTCATGGTTAAGGGATTTGGGATAGACTGGAAGATGGATAATGGGAAGGTGAAATGGAATCTGGCTATGGGTTTCTTCTCGAATGTTCCTACTCTTGGCCACACACCTGCCTTGAACTCAGGCTGAAGAACCCTAGAGGTCGCTGATCTTCATAAATGCAATGAGTGGCAGACATGTGCTTTCTCTGGTGACAGCTGAGACTGTAAGCAGCTAGGCTGTCTTAATCCTCATTCCGTGGTGAAGCATTCTGGAGAAGGCAGGACATCTGAGGGGAGTGACATCCTTGCCTGCTTGTAGCCTGAAGCTCAAATAGGTAGCCTGATACCAAAGATGTCAGCATTCCCTCTTTCCTCTAAATTCCTTTATAAATCAAGATGCAGCAGGTTCACATTGGCAGAAACAAAAACTACACTGACCCAAGGTTGTTATTCTGTATGGCCAAACATAAAGGGTATATTCAAAGTATTAAATACATACAGTATCTCTCTCTGCTCATGTCATGCCTTTGTCCTCTGTACTCAGAGATGTCAATAGTGACAGCATTCAGAATGTTAATGAAGAGAGCCAGGAGAGGAAAAGGTGGATCAACTCTCAACAATCCACATGTTAGAATCAACAATCCTTTCCTGACCTCCTTGTCTCATCTACCTTTTAAAAATCTTCAGGATTCACCCAATCCACTGTCCCAGATTTGAAGGTGATTTGTTTAAAGTTTTATTTTTAAAGTTGCCCTTTCTATGCTTTTTAGACATCCAAGTAGCTGCAACTGCTTATCTGGTGATTTTTTTTTTCCTGTGGCGGTGGTCACACACTGATAGACTGGCTCTTGAGTGGGCAGATTACTGAGTGGTATTTACCTGCCTGGTGGATGATTCTAATGTATTTTGCACGTACGTCCCTTGGGAATCTGGAACTCAATGTATCTATCAGTGAAATAGGCTAGGGGAGGGGAGCATAATCTCTAAACTCACCCCCGCACACCCCCAGCTTCCCCAGTTCTAACCATTCTCAAAATCTGTGAATCTCAGTGACGACTTTTTCTGGGAACTTTTGGAAACATAATGCTATCTCACAAAAGCCTCCAGGGATGCCTATTGGAGCTCCTTCACTTCAAAGGAGAGGTCCTTGGTCATTTTGATAACAGACAGTTGAAAAAGCACACACCCAGCAGTTTCAGGCTTTTCTCCTTTATGGTAGTTATGTTTTTAGATCACTATCCTTCTCAGAAATTTAAACGCAGGATGGTGGAATAGAAAGACAGCTGCATTGAAATCTGGGGTTTGAAAAATAATCTAAGGTCTTTCTCTCTCTCTCTCTTTTTTTTTATGTATTTGAGTTTTCCCCTGAGAAACCTTGGCTTTTGAAAATAAGACCTCCTCCCATGGAACGTTGCTCCATAGGTGGGATGCAGCCCTTATGATTCTTCACTGAAAACATGGAAAGCAAATAAGACAATCCCAACAGCTCTGAATTGGAAACAAGAATTCAATGTGTTGGTATTTCTGAAGCTTATGAGAAAGAAAATCTAGGCTGAAGGAAGAAAAGAAATAGGATGAAAATAATGGTAAAAAGTGGGGGAAGAACTATCCGCCAGTTACTTCACACCAATTATTTCTGTTTTCCTTACCATCCTAGGAGGCAGGAGTGATCCCCATTCCACAGAGGAAGAAACCAAGGTTCCAAGAGGAAAAGTAACTTGCTCAGCATCACACAGCTGGAAAGTGTTGAGGTACGCCTGGAACCAGTCTAATTAACACCACAGTCTCTTGCCATTTCTCTCTGTTATCTGTTTAACAACACCACATCCAAAACTCTGATCTGAGGAAAGCTATTTTTTGCATATGTGGCTGCGAAAGCCTAGGAGCACGCTTGTGAGTGCGCTCTCTCTTTTCTCCCCACTGTCACTGTGAATTTGTCATCAAATTATCCTGGTGGGGATGCTATGAATACTTGAATCTGTTTTTATTTTTCTCTAGATTTCCTGATTTATTTATTTATTTTGGCTGGAGTGCAGCAGGATGGTCACGGCTCACTGTAACCTCAAACTTCTGGGCTCAAGCGATCCTCTCATCCCAGCCTCCCAAGTAGCTGGGATTACAGGTGCACACCACCATGCCTGGCTAATTTTTTTTTTTTTTTTTTGTAGAGATGAGGTCTCACCATGTTGCCCAGGTTGGTCTTAAACTCCTGGCTTCACATGATCCTCCTACCTTGGCTTCCCAATTCCTGATTTTCTTATCCTGATGGAGACAAACTATTTCACTTCTGTTCCTCTCAATAACAACAAAAAATCCTGAAGACCAAGAAGAGGGCCCCAGCACTTTCCCCCTAACTGTAATATCTGTAACTATTCCCCCTAACTGTAATAACTATAATGTAATGTCAGGGAAAGGTACCTGTCAAAGCTAAGCCACTTTTATTTGCCCTAAGCTATTTTGGGGACCATGTGATTGGTTTACTGTTAACTTTAACTATAAAAGAGCAATTAACTGTAGATATTTATAATCTTTTCATCTTCAAAGCACTTTACAGTATTAATTAATTAAATCTTAGCAACACCTTTGATGAACTCCTTTTTATGGATGTGGGAAAAGTGGCATGGAAATAATAGAAAATGCCCTTGGCCATGATGGAATCAGCATTCTAAGGTAGGATTCGAATTCAAAATTTTCTGTCTCCACCTTTCATGATAAAACCAACAGATCAGTCTCCTGTTCTGATGCCTTGGTGGAAGAACATGATTTGACCAACTCATTCTTTAAATTCTTTTAAGAAAATAACTTTCTGTATTTTTTTTTTTTTCTGAAACAGAGTCTCGCACTGTCGCCCAGGCTGCAGTGCAGTGGCGATCTCAGGTCACTGCAAACTCTGCCTCCCTGGTTCACGCCATTTCTCGTGCTTCAGCCTCCTGAGTAGCTGGGACTACAGACGCCCGCCACCTCGCCCGGCTAATTTTTTGTATTTGTAGTAGAGACGGGGTTTCACCGTGTTAGCCAGGATGGTCTCGATCTCCTGACCTCGTGACCCGCCTGCCTTGGCCTCCCAGAGCGCTGGGATTATAGATGTGAGCCACCGCGCCTGGCTGAAAAGAACTTTCTTAAAAGTGCCTATCACCTCTCCAGTGCTCTTTCCTATTAATTCTCCATGGCACTGTGCCATAACTTTATTCACTTCTTAAATCAAAGGCGTTACTGGAAAAAGTGAACAATATGCCCAATTCTTATGGTTCCACTGAGCTCCCTTGTGTCTCCCCTTGGAGTCTATTCTTAGACATACTGTTTGTTCAGGAATCCAAAGTAAGCCAACTTTATCTGGCAACGTCCCCAAAGATTTCTTCCTTCTGTATGTCCAGACAGAAAGCTAAGCAATAATTCAAAGACAGAAAGGGGTCAGCAATAACCATTTTCACAGCTACCAGGCAGAAACTCATCATCAATTTCACCTTCAGCACAATTTCCCCATCTTTTTAATGTTGGAAGAATTACTTGAAATGTGAGATTTATGGGCAGCTGTTCCAGCCGGGTGAGAGTCTTGCAGACAGGTATCAGACTGTTATTAGCATCTTGTGTTCTAAATTAAAGGAGATGACTTGTCTCTGAATATATCCTAGAGCCTTGGCAGGTTGGTAGGGATGGAGTGGGCATTGGAGTGCCTACCCTCAACAAAAACTTGGCAAAGTCTAAATAACCTTTAATGACCCCCTTCTCTAAAAAGTTCTTATTCTTTGCTGAGCTTGATAGCTTTGGTATATTTCAGTTAAGATTATCATTGTGACAATAAGAACCTTATGTCAAAACCCAGTCCCAAAATTCGGTGGTGCTAGACGGTTGTACGCTAGACACCCTTTTTCCTCCAAAGTAAATCAGACTCAGCAAGTTAAAAAGAATAACATGGAAGACTTGGCTTGGAAAACCTGGATTTGAATTTTGGTTGTGCTTCCTACTCGTTATGTGATCCATTAACCTTGTTGAGCTATGGTTTCCTCACTCTAAAATGGAATGGTAATAGCATTACTTGCATTACATAATTGTTGGAAAAATTAAATGAAAATATTTTCTGCACTCTAAAAATTGTTATCAGTTTTATTTGTTAATAGTAATGGCCAATATTTATTGAACCCTTACCATGTGCCAGACACTGTGTGTGAGGGATGCTTTTATGTGCATTATCTCCTTTATCATCTCAACAACACTATGAGATAAGGACTGTAATTATGCCCCTCTTACAGATACAGCAACAGAGGCCTAAAATCACCTGTCTCATAACTGGTGTAACCAGGAATCACACCCAGTCTGGTTAGAGACCCGTGTTCTTGACCACTACACAATATTGTCTGTAATCTCCAGTTCCCTGCTAGACATTTCCTTTCAGATATCCTGCAGTTCTCTCAAATGTAACCAGTCTCAAACAAAATTCACTATCTCCTCTCAAATTACAGTCTTTTCATTGACTTTCTTATTTGCAAAAGTTATCTTTTTTTTCCTCCCTGGTTTGAAATCTCTGGGTCATCTGTGTCTGTGTCTCTCTCTTTTTAGCTGAGTCGTCGCTCTGGTTATTCAGTTCCACTCTTGAGACAGCACTCTACCCATTCCCTCTAATTCCTTTTGTCACCACCATGGATGAGAGCTCATCCCCCCAAGCATGCATTGTGCAATACCTTCCTAACTTGTTTTTCTACCTTCTACCTTTAGTTTATCTTGTATACTACCTGCTAATTAATCCTAAAATATAATTCTCAATAGTTACCTCCTTGATCAAAAACTTTCAGTTGCCTATGGGAGAAAGTCCACGTTCTGACATTCTTGGCCCTCCACAGCCTGGTCCCAGCACACCTTCCATCCCTGAGCACGCCCTGCACCTTCTTACCTTTGCACTTTAGTTAATAATGTTTCTCTTCTCCTTCCTCCTCCCCTTCTCTACCTACTGAATGGCAAACTCTCAAGATCCAAATCACTTTGTTGACTTTGCCATTCCCAAATATTTATTTCTCCCAAATTAGTAAGACTATACCACTCACCAACCTGTTTACTACTACCCGTTGCTAGTTAATTTTTCACAAATAATGTGTATATCTTATCTTACCTTTCCAATGGGAGGGGGAGGATAGGAAATGTGCTTTATATTTCTTTACCTTCCATACAACACCAAGTGAGTATCTACTATAAAGCCAAGTGCTATGTTGCACACTTGGGATACTGAGAAGAACAAGATACATTAAGGTGCTCACAGGCTAATAGTATAGATCAACATGTAGACAAATAGTCACAACTGGGTATGAAACAGCTAGTGAAGATATGCCTTGAGGACTCTGGGAATACCGAGAAGAGCATGGACAACCAACTAGAGAAATCAGCGAAAGCTTCACAAAGGGAACTTTGAGCTGACTCTTGAAGGTTGAGTAGGAAATAAAAGCTCTTTAGGTAGAGAAGTAGAGAAGAGCTTTTGAGGAACAGAGAACACCATGTTCAAAGGTCCAGAGGCATGTATGGTATGTGTGAAGCCTGGTGAGATAAGAGCAAAATGTGGGAAAGAACACCAGGAGAGGAGGCTGAAAAATAGGCAGCTTCCAGATTATAAGCACCTTTTCACGCAAAGAATATGGGAATTGATCCTACAAGATAGGTAGGAAGGTTTGTAACTAAGGAAGTGACATGGTCAGATTCATATTTTAGAAAATTAACTCTGGCAGCAGCATGTAAATAAATGGCAGCTGGAGACACTTGAGGGAGAGACACCAAGAGAGTTTAGGTGTCTGGACAAAGGCTAGGCTAATGGGGATAGAGAGGTCTATTTACCTGAGGTATGTTAAGGGGAGCATAAATAGACTTAGTCTACCACTGGATATGGTGAGTGAGGGAGAGAATGGGAGACTATGGATCACTAAGGTTTTTAGGTTAAGAGACTAGTAGTGTATGCATGACCCTATTCAACGAGGTGGAAAATACAGAGGTGAAAGACTGAGTTGTTTTGGCTATTGCCGCTGTTGTTGTCATTTCTATTGTTTGGGTGGGGTAAGTAATGAGGTTAGTGGTAGATAAGTTAAAGGCACTTGCAGAACATTGACAAGGAGATGTTGAGTAGCAGGTAAATTTTTCTTGTGCCTATCTCAGAGCCTGGCACACAGTGTGTACTTAACAAATGTTTGCGTACAAACAAAATGAGAACCACCCAGAGTAGGCATGTAAGCAATACAGGAATTGACTAATTACCCATGTAAAATCATACCCTTGTTTTCATGGCAAGGAATATGATATGTACTAGTTCTTCTAGTGATAAGAGATCACACAAAAGTCACCTGAGAGTCCTCAAGAAGGTCAATGCCATGGCCTGGTTAGCACAGACACTCTGCCTTCTCTGGCAGACATCATCTGAGGGACAGCATGAACCAGGGAACCTCAGAGTACAGTGACATTGACGTATGAACACACAAACCTTGCACAAGGCCTGTAAAATTTCTCTCAAGGACACAGAAAACAATGGATTTCAAAGTCCATAAATGTTGACTTCATACGAATTTTTAAAATGAGACATGGATATTTAGTACTTTTTTTAAACCTAAGAAATCTGAAATAAATCCTGATAAATCATATCCTCTTCCATATGTATAACCCTTTTTCTAGTCTCTTATAAATAACATTCTCAATTAATCCCAGAGAAATGGGGGTGAGCTAGGGGAAAAGGTTGGAGAGAGGGAAAATAGAAATGGAAGAGAGAGGGAAAATGGAAATGGGAGAGAGAGGGAAACAGAAGCCCAACAGAGAGAGACTTGAGAAATGGCCTGATGCACCCAGCAGATTCCAAGCCATTCAGCTTCAGTCAGCAGATGTAAGTGATGTCCTGGGACATGCAATTTTAAATATTAGTGGACATGTTTCAGTAGTACAGCACAAGGCCATTAATTTCTTTGGCATTTTCAGCACTTCATTGCTGCTAAGCATTCCCAGTATGTTCAAGTTAATAGAAAATTTGCAAACCAAGGATATTTTATGCCTGCATAACTCTAGTTAAAACCACAGTATTGGCCAATATTTATAAAAGGTATAGACAGTGTTCACACAGGTCCAACAAATGCTATTTAAAAGATGATAATGCACTTGTCTCACTTTAATTGCTTTTTCTGCTACTAGATGCTAATCACAATAGCAATATCATGCTCAAGGGCACATTTCTATCTGTGATATAATGGCAGTCAGTGAGATAATATACATTTACCTTTCATGGTGATGCAGAAAGAAAGAAATCACATGGGCTTAACGTACAGTTGGCACTCAATAAATTGTTTTGAACCGATTACAAACATGGGAAGCAGTTTCTCTGGAAACACCTGTTTTGCTTCAGAATACTACAAGGCTCTTCCTCCACCATTCTTCTCTTAAAGTCAGAATTATAGGCTGTGGATTTATGATAACTTCCAGCAGAATTCCCCCATTTTCATAGATGAAAAATGTGATAAAGATGCATAGTTAGTACTCTCTTGGTAGCAAGTGACAGAAAACATAACATCAATCAATTTAAGCAAAAAAATTGATTGTATTGTCCTGTGTAGATGAAACGTCCAGAGGGTAAGCATAGTTTCAGATGCGGCTGGATTCAGAGCTCTGTATTCCACCTTATATGGCTGTCTTTCACCACATTTTTGGCTGTCATCCCAGAATCTAAGTGCCCCTGATAGAAAATGGCGGTGCCAGCCCTCAGCTTCCGGTAGAGCAAAAGTGTCTGTCTCAGTCCCAGAAGCCTATGGCATTTCATTGGCTCCAGTGGGGTCACGTGCCCCTCCTTGGGCAGCTAAAAGGCGCCAGTGGCGGCTTAATCTAGGTCATGTGCCTGCTCAGGGGAACCAATGTCTTGCTGTAAGGGCACTGGCTTCCTGGAGAAGAGGGGTAGCTGTCTCTGTGCAGAATTGAAGTATACTATAACACCATGAGAAGGCAGAGTGAATCCTGGGGTGGGGAACCAATAAGTGACCTTGCAACGTTATGTAATATTTAAATTAAGATTTTAAAACAGCCTTCACATCCCAGGGTAAAATCTTCCTCCATCTTAAAGAAGAGTCCCCGTTAGGGGAAAAAATATATATATATATAGCGGTTGTTTGAGGGCAGCTGAGTGAAGCTGCTTCTCCCATTTGTGTCTCTTCCTCCACCTTCCATTCTTCTCTTTGTTACCACCAGCATCAGTCAGAATTCCCCAGAGTGTCTTCTCCTCCAGAACAAAGTATTCAACAAATATTCATTTCTGATTCCTGTGAGAAATGTTAATTGAGTCTGGGCTTCTCCACTGAATCCTGAAAATTTCAGTGTATGTCCCCAACTTCCCCACCCACAATCCTGACAGTTTTGGTGCCACCTTAATCTAAGAACCCAACCTAATCTTCCAAGTCCGCTTGCATTTTGTTTGTTTGGGGAAGTTAACGAGTATTAACAGCTGTTTATTTGGAACTGGATGGGTCAAAGGCCCTGGATGTGGGCCAGAACCACATAGAAGTCAGAGGCTTTAGTAATATCCCTCTGCTCTGAATGCATCCGTTTCTTTTGTTTCTCATTATTATTTTGAATCCTTCAGATTCTTTCAGTTCATTTTCCATTCACATCCTTGTCATAAATATACATTGTACAGGCATTTTCTTTTTAACTGTGTCCCCTAGATTTTACTTGACCACTTGGCTGTATGCATTTGCCAGATGAAAATCTATGTTCTTCAAAAACTGCTGAAAATGCCAGTGTAGTCATGCATGCTAAGTGTCAGGAGGAAGAATTGGTGCTGCAACACACAAGATGATGTCAGAGAGTTATTCCTAGGAGCACAGCATGTCCTTGCTGCCAGCAAATCTCTCTCCTGCCATTCAGAAATTCTCACTTTATTCAGGTGAAGGTTCTGTTGCAACACTTTTTTGAAAATTGCACAGACTCCACTTCACTTCTCATTTATCCAAAATTAACTAAAATGAATAAGTGGGCTTTCTGGATTTGCCACAAATGAATCTCATCTTTTATACAGTAAAATGTCTTTGCTAGAAATACAGAAAAGGGGAGGACAAAAATAACTGCCACTGTATCTATAAATTTTAATTTTAATTGCATTAGTTATCTATTGCTTTGACCATCCCACCACTTAATGTCTTAAAACAACAACTACTTTACATGTTCATTATTCTATAGGTCAACAGTTGGGGCTGAACTCAGCTGGTCTCTGCTGATCTCTTCTGGGGCTATTTTTACCTGAAGCCATTAATGTGGTTGCAATCATCTAACAAGTCAGATAGGATCAGATAGTCTGAGATAGCCAGACTCATATGGATGGGGGTTGATGCTGGCTGTTGGCTAGGTCATTGTTTCCAGCAGGCTGGCTTGGGTTTCTTCACATGGTCCCAGAAAAATTCTCGGCAACAAGAGAGAGAGTCAAGCCCAATGGGCAAGCATGCTTCAAGCCTCTGCCTCTGTCAAATTTGCTAATGTCGCATCAGCTGAATCTAGTCATACGGCCAAGCCCAAGTCAATGTGGGAGGGCAATACTCAAATGCATGGGTTTGAGGTGGTGGAATCCATTGACAACCATTATTATAAAAATCTATCACATTAAGTTAAACATCTACATCATTTTTTTTTCTGAAAAATGAGATTTACTTGGGAAGATGTCAAGGCAAACTCATTACCAGGAAGAATATCTGTCAGAGATTTACAGATACAGAGCAGAGATATAAACCTTTTATAGATTTATTAGCACCAGTGAAGCATAATCTGTGCACTGAGGCATTACCCCAATTGTAAAACCAAATCCACTTCAAAAATAGGAGTATAGGCCCTGAACAGTGGCTCATGCCTGTAATCCCAGCACTTTGGGAGGCTGAGGTGGGAGGATCGCTTGAGTCCAAGAGTTTGAGACCAGCCTGGGCAACATGGTGGGCCCTATTTCTACAAAAAATTGTAAAACTTGCCAGGCATGGTGGCATGTATCTGTGGTTCCAGCTACTCAGGAGGTAGGACAATCACTTGAGCCCAGGAGGTTGAGGCGGCGGTGAGCCATGTTGGCACCACTACACGCTAGCCTGGACAACAGGGTTGATACCCTATCTCCAAATAAAACAAAATTTAAAAATATACTTAAGGCTGGGCGCGGTGGCTCACGCCTGTAATCCCAGCACTTTGGGAGGCCGAGGCGGGTGGATAACCTGACGTCAGGAGTTTGAGACCAGCCTGGCCAACATGGTGAAACCCCGTCTCTACTAAAAATACAAAAATTAGCTGAGTGTGGTGGTGGGCACCTGTAATCCCAACTACTTGAGAGGCTGAGGCAGGAGAATCACTTGAACCTGGGAGGTAGAAGTTTCAGTGAGCCAAGATCACACCATTGCACTCCAGCCTGGGCAACAAGAGCGAGACTCCATCTCAAAAACAAAACAAAACAAAACAAAATTTAAAAAACAGAAGTCTAGGCCTGCATATTGATTCTGCCTAGATATTTAATATACAGTTGCATTTAAGGTCCTTTCAAAGGACTTCTACAATGGGGGAAGGTGAGACATTCATTGGGTTAGATAAATCAAATTAGTCATCCCAGTTCTGGTAACAGGGAGAGAATAAGACAACTCTGACAGTTAATAGTAACTAGCATTTCCTGAACACTTATTCTCAGCTACTGTGTGTGGTTTACTTTCTTTAAGGCTTGAACAGTTCTGTGATGCGGGTAGTAATCTTACATCCATTCCACAAATGTGGAAACTGAGGTCTAGAAAGTTTAACTTACCCAAGCACACACAGCTTAAATAGAAAGGTTGTGACTTGAACTCTGTCTGTAGAGCCTCAGTAATTGTCCACTAAGTCATGCTACTTATTCCATCACATGGGAAAAATGGATGGGGTCCATGAAATGATGTCTCTCCCAGGCCCAACACTTCAAATGTATGGTCCTGTTGCATGTTGCTCCTTCACGGAATGCTTCCCTTCTGGTAAGACCTCTGGACTTCCAAGTCATAAACAGGGAGTCCCAGAGGGCCTGAGGGAGGGAAATGGCTTCCATACAACATAAGAATTGATTATAGGATTGATTGTTTCCTACTTGGATTATACTGGGATCCTTTCCCAGTATAATTACTCCTCCAGAGCACTTTCACATTGCTGTGACTATTGTGTGAGAGAAGTCAAACCTTTCTCTCTTGACTCTCTTGACCAGCTCTCGGTCAACATCCCTTATGTTTCTCAGTGAAGTAGCTGCTGAGCCCAGCATATCTGGGCTTAAAGATGTAAATGATCCTCTGTTTATGCCAGCACCTTCTCATCAAATAGCATTATTGAAAATCAGAGATTTAGAATGACTGCCCTCCAACACATCTTAATGGAGTTATTCCAATAATATCAGTAAGTACAGATGATGATTAGAATGTAATGAGGGAAGAGAAATACTATTCTGGGATTAAGTCAGTTTTCTCATAAACATTTTCATAAAATCATAAATAAATTTAGGCTCTGTACTTTTGTGGTCTATTCCCAAAAATAGACCTCCAGGAAACTTGGCCTCCATTCTTTCATGTTTGCTTCTACACACCTTGAGCATCATACAGATTTTACATTAGGTTTTGTGAAATGAGGCCCCACAGATTTTTTACCACTGTCCAGTCATATGCCTTTTGGCAAAGAGGAGCTAAGAAGCAATAGCTTGTGTCAGAGAAGTGTCCTTACATCTGCCTTTGCAGGCAGATTGATTTAGCAGAAGAGAAGGCAGTGTTTAGCTAATTTTGAAGAAGAATAAATGCATTAGATGGTATTCAGTGGAGCATGATTTGCATAGCATATAAATTATATAGAATTGCAGTGCAGAAAACTCAGAGCTTTCCAGTAGTGAATGGGTCTAATTTGTAGCTATTTCTAGGGACTAAAACATTCTGAAATAATAACTGGAAGATTCACTATCCATTTCACAATTTGTGGAAAACACAGAATAGGTTAAGGTCTTTTTTTATGTTGTTGTTTTCAAGTAAACCTCTTGACTAATTCATTTTGATTTTAAAAACATAATGCACTGGTTTTTCCCTAATTCTGCACTGAGGTTGTACACATATTATCTGCCTCAATTTCCAAGCTTCAGTTCATATTTATGTATTTATAAAGTTTGCTGTTCTCAAAATGGAAGAAACCTTAGAAAAATTAATTATTTAATGAATTTCAATATTCAGATTTGTGAGTTTTCACTTAGAAATAGAATATACATTTGGAGGCACATTCAAAATTTAAGCATAGCTTGACACAAATTAATATCCACATGAGCAGTGTGAAGTCAGATGAAAAAGAGATAAGAGAAGGTCTTCAAAGAAGATAGGACAAAGAATCTCTTTCCCTGTGAAGCTTGTTGTTCTGACTCAGTGATGTAACGAAGGTACACTGCAGGAAAAAGACATTGATTCTGATCCCAAATCCAGCCACTCAAGTGCTGCTCAGAAGAAGAAATAGGGAATAGGGAAACTGGAATTCCATTCAACTAGAATTTTCTGGGCATTAGAATGTTTACAAGTATGTAGATGAAACTGACAGAGATACCGGCTTCAAGAAATGAACCATCCAGTATGATAGACAAACATCTATCAAATGGGAGGCCAAATGTGCTATAAGTTTGGATCTTGGTAGAGGAGTTGGTTGTACATTATGAATGTGCTAAATGCCACTGAATTCTATACTTTAAAATGGCTAATTTTATGTTATATGAATGTCACCTCAATATTTCAAAAAATGTACTGTAAAGAGGCACAAAAGGAGAAAGGAAGAAAGAACCCCACTTCCTTGGGAAGCTTTGCCTATCATCTCTGAAGAAAAGAAGGCTTGCACATGGAAGGTGGGGAGCATTTGGGGGCTTGAAGTACCTGAGTATCTCAGTTCTGTTTTTGTGTTACTAGTGGACATCTGGTATTTTGAAAACTCTGCTGTTGTCTGGCCATTCTGGTTAGAACATAAGTTCCGTGAAGAGTAGGTCCACTGGAAATGTATTTGTCTACCTGGTGAGAGTTGGGGACCACAGAAGTGACCAAAATACCAGTGAACTGGGGAAAGGACCTTAGATTTTAAAACTAACACTGCCCCTACTTGCTGTGTGGCCTTGGGCAAGTTAATTAACCTCTCTGAAATTCTGTTTCCTCACTAGCAGATTAGGGGGCATGAAAACTGTCTCAGATGGTTTTGGGAAAGATTAATACCGTAATGCAAAGTGTATTGCACAGAAAAGACACTAATACATGTTAACAGTTTCCCTTTCTTTCCCATCTCCCAGCCCCCTCACCTCGCCCCTATGATTTCACTTGATGCTGTCATCATAGAAGTCATTTCCTACGAAGCAGCAACAACAGTAGCCCAAAAAATCACCCTCGTTAGGTTACAATTACTCTGGAGGAACTCCTTTCTCTCCACTTCATATTTTCTTATGAAACAGCTTCCACTAGAGCAGGGATCTGCAAACCAGATCTAGCCACCACTTGATTTTGGACAGCCCACGAGCTACAAAATGATCTTTAACATTTTTAAATGGTTGAAAATCAGTCATAAGTAGGCTGTTGTGTGGAACATGAAAATTCCAATTTCAGCATTCATAAATAAAGTTTTATTGGAACACAGTCACATTCATTCGTGTATGTACTGCTTATGGCTGCTCTTGCACTACAATGGCAGAACTGTGTAGTGTGACAGAGACCCAGTGGCCTGCAGAGGACACAATTCTTATTTTCTGGCTTTTTATGGGAAATGTTTGTGACCCCTGCCCTAGCATGTCATTCCTGGCCCTTCGCTCCCCTCTCCACTTACTTCCCATTGACACGTGAATCTCTTGGCTGGGTGGGGCCAATCTGTTAAAGACTACAAGATTTCATCTCCTTTTCTTTCTGTTCTGTCGTCCACCAGTGGGAAGCACCGATCCCGAGTGACAATATCTACTCTACAGGGCTGTTTCAAGGCCTAGGCTGGGAGAGGGGGAATAGGAGGGTCCCAAGAGTTTGAGCTGACTCCCTAGATTTCTAGGAATCCATTTCTCCCCAACGCTAGGTCCTTAGTTTGAACCCTCATCGTCTCTCATCTGGATCACTAAAACATCCTCCTACATGGCCTTGCTGCCTCCAGCATCATCTTCTTCCAACACACAGCAGCCAATATGATCTTCTTAAAACAAAAATCTGATCTTATTTCTTCTCTAACTGTGAAGATTAATGGCATGAATGGCCCAATCTTTCATGCGTCTCTACCCACACCCAAGGTGGTGCCTTCCCACACCAATTCCAGGCTCAAGCATGTAAATTGCTTCAGCTAAGGGAATAATAGAAAACTTGACACAGAAGAGGCTTGAAAAAGCACTTTCATGCTTCCTCCTCTCTTGGATCCCCACTAGTGCCACAAGAACATGCCCACACTAGCCTGCTGGAGGGATGTGGGAGACACGTGGAAGAGAGGCGAGTTGTCCCAGTCAAGGCCGTCCTAGATGAGCCAGGTCCCAACCAACCTGCTAGCTGCCTGAAAATGCATAATGAGTCTAAACCAGAGAAGCAGAACTGTCTAGCCAACCAGTAGATCTGTGAAAAACGATTGAAGATTGTCATTTTAAGTTTCTAAGTTTTGGTGTGGCTTGTTATTCAGCAATAGCTAACTGATAGACCCACTTTAAACTCTTCAATGCCTTTCATTGCCTCTGCAAAAAGCCCAAACTCCTTACCTTAATAACATAGAAGGTCTTTCATCATCGTGCTGAGCTCCATACCTTTAGGTAACCAGCCCTTTCCAGTGATGTGCAGCTATCATTGTAAGAACAGGCTCCCAACACCCTTGCCTCGTTCTCGCTTTACTGAACGGTTCCTGCTTTCCCCTGCTTAGATCGCCCCTCACACTGAGTTGATCTTAGATTCCCTTTTTGACTATAACTTACACTCACCCTATAAATCAAGGTGTTTTCCAAACTTTGAGTTGATCCACTGGGTTATGAGATAAGTTTAGAGAGTTACGGCTAGCATTTTTTTAAAGATGACATTGGAAAAAAAAAAAAAAAAAAACAGGCAGGATAAAATAGAAAAATATCAGAGTGAATTCTAGGTAGTAAATTTTCAATGTGCGCGCATTGGTTTGCTATGCAATATGTGTATATTTTTTCTGCTGGCCATGATAAAAAAAAATGTTTGAAAACACACTGCTTTAGAACATTACTTCTAGCTACTCTGCATAAATACTGCCCCAATCTGCCTGTCCTCACACCCAACCGGTGATGGCCCCCAGTAGGCAGCTTCCCCCAGGGCCTGCCCTGTCTCACCTGCCCTCACCAGCCTCTCTGCCCACATCACCCTCCACTCCCCAACAGACCCTGTCATACAATGAAGCAGCCGCTTCCCTGCACAATTAGCACCCTCTCATGCCTGTGTGCCTTTGCAATTTTGTTTTTCCTCTGCCAATAAAAACCTTTCCTGCCTCATTCGGCTGGAAAATTCCTATTTGTTAGGAGCGGTGTAAGTGCATCCTCCATGATTCAATCTTCAAGATATAGCACATTTTCTGGGAAGCTGCTTCTTCCCCTCCCTTCTCTTACACACCGAAGCTTACAATACATCAAACTTAAAAGCATTGTTTTTAAATTTTAACTTCGATTTCCCATGTTTTTTACTGGAGAATCATCTGTTTTTCTATGTGCTCCCATACGTCCCTGTGCAGGCAGCTGGCATACCCTTAGCAATTACAGATTTATAGTTGTTGCATCTGTGTGCATCTTTTCCATACAAGGTTGGAAACTCCTTGAGGTTAAGGACTGAGTCTTGTTTATCTTTGTATCACCAGCACCTAGAGCGGGGCCTGGCATCAATACAAGTTGGCATTCAACTCGAGTTAAAATTGTCCCCTGGTATGTTTTGGGAAGCACGAGTGGCCTGTGGGGATGAGATACAGGGCCACTTGGCCTCAGTGGGAAGACGATGGCCCAAGGAAACAGACAGGAGAGGGCACGTTCCAGTGCTGGGGTTCCTTCAGAGGAAAAGGGTGAGCTCCCATGAAGCCCATTCAGCTTCCTTAGTAATTCATCCAGCCATGTTCCCAAGCACTTGAAAAACAAAGCGAAAGAAGCCCAAGCCCGCACAATGTGAAGAAGCAGGAAAACACTCCATAGCCTCTTCTAGAGGGTTTTGTGTGCTGCGACACAGGAGATGAATAAAGGAGCACACAAAGTAATCAGAGATAAGAAAAATCCCGTGAAAGGCACAGAAACCTCAGGGCTGGGGACGGATGGGGCCGTTTACAGACTGTAAAGAGGAAGAAAGAAGATAAGAGCCGAAGCTGAGACTGACATGAAGATGGGCATGCAAGGGGCCCTGACAAGTCAAAAGGAAAATGTTTCTCATGGATTATATAAAGGAACAGAAGTGAACCGGGAAGTAACGACAGCTTCAGAGAGACCAGGGGGAATAATTCAGTTACTCAAAAAGTACACTCTGTGCAAAATTCACACGAATTCTTTGCTCCATGCTGCACTTGCACTGTAGTGTTGTGGGATTTTTCCACAGACTGCTTGTCCCAGTTACCAGGTTTCCTATAAAGGGCTCTGTTGTGGCCATGGTTAATTAATTACAGGTACAACAAATGGTTGCGGAGTGCCAAATGGAGAAAGTTAGTACAGGAGGCTTTGAAAATTTCACCCTAACTTACACAAGTTATAAAAGGGGGATTGACTTACCCTTGGGTGTTTATAAATAATTCCAGCACCTAGCACAGTGCCTGGCACACTCGTAGGAGGAAACAGCTGAAGAGGAGTCAATGAATCATTTTATAGCTCTTTTACCCTTGCTAAAGCAACCAAACCACTTTGGTTTGTAAGAATAGCAGTTCCTAAAATAGACAACATGTCTCTAGAAGACTGTGCTAACTGGGCAATGAGGAGTAGAGAGAGGAAAGGGCGGAGGGGGAGGAGGGGAAAAGGGAGAGAAGGAAAAGGAGTTTCTCTCTCTTTCAGGCCATACAGGCCAATTTCAAGGAGAAAATGTTCTGTAGGAACATTTGGTTCAACCAACTCAATCAGATTCAAAGGGAAATAAAGTAAGGCAGGTGAAACCCAAAGTCAGGAAGAGTGGAAGTGACTTTGGACTCAGAGTTCATGATGAGATAAGTCTAAAAGAACATAACATAACTGTCAATTTCTTATAGCAGCGACAGCTTCCTGGTTTTTTAAATGACTTATATCATCAACCTGGGGGATTTGAACCAGGTGATGAATCAATTACCACAATAAGATAAAATGCCTAAACTCCATTAATGCATCTGGGAACAACAGAAACAACAACAACAAAATACTGTCAGGTGTCTCCTGCAAAGCAGATTGAGCAAATCTTCTGATGTTGGTCTCTTAGACTGAGTCCAGGGGTTACAAGCTATTCACCCCCACGGTGAACTCCAAGCAGTGCCTACAATAGGTTGTTGGGCGAATACCTCACTGCCCTTGGGAATAACAATAAGAAAAGAGATGGCAGGGAGAAACCGAGAAGGAAAGGGATCACTTAAGTAACCAGGGGTTAGACGAGGCAACCTAGGACACAAAAGGAAGGAAGAAATGGAACTAATCAGAAATAATTTGAGTATAGTCAGTTGGAGCTTCCACCTACATGGGCTGCTGAAAAACACAAACAACTTCACGTCAGTTATTTATTGACTACTGCCTTCAAAGGCAGTCCATAATATCCCCAGCTATCCCCTAGGAAAAAAGTTCTCGAGCAATTCAGGCAGCTGGAAAAAACACACAAATACTCCAGGACAACAATTTTAGAATAAGAAAGCATCAACAGAGAGAGAAGAGATCTTTAGATTCTGAGTCACAGTGTTTGTACCTTTAACACAGTTTGATATATAAAAATTACCACTATATATGAGCTAAATTTCTCTCTCTCTCTCTCTCTCTCTACACACACACACACACACACACACACACACACACACACACACACACACAGGTATACCCAAGGCACTCTATAGTCTGTGCCTGGTTCCTACCTCTTCTGCTGGTCTCTATCCAGATAGCTAGGCCATTTGGATCCCTACCTATAAACTAAGCCCTTGCTCTCATTTTTATGACCAGTCTGGACTTCAAACAGTAGGAATTTCTGGAGCTACAACTCAGTCTTATGGAGCAAACCATCAGGTCATCCAACTAGAAATCTAGCCTGGTCTGTGCCCCCAGTTGGATAACTAGCTTTCTGTAACCATCACAACACTCACCATCTCCTTGTACAGCAGGATTGCCAATGGGCTTCTATCTTGAGGACCCTCTGCCTGAGATCGTGTTTAGATAACTTGCCTACTACTTTCACTAGGACTGAGGCCTAACAAGCCCCAGTCACGTCGTTTTGTTCCAATCACAAACAGGCATAGAGTTCAAGGCATTATGGTCCTCAGCAACCAGGACAGAACCAACAGGGAGGAGGAACCAGGCAACAGCTGCCAGACGCTCCCTCACCAGGGAAAGAATCACCTCATCTCACCAGGATGGGGCAGAGGAAAGCATGGAGTGTGTGGAGGGAAACTGGGTGATGCGATCAGAGCTTTAGGTCTCGCTTTAGAGTCACAGGGAATGCAGGGGGAGAGCAGTGTAGGGGAGATATGTAGGGAGGTGGCATGCTTGGAAGTTTTACTCACGTGCACCAGTGCTCTAGACAGCAGGCTGGACCTCAGCGACAAAAACTAGTCCCAGAGCACGGGTCTGGAAAGAATATACAAAGTGGCAGTCAGTGGGTTCTTGTCCTAGGAAGAGGAGCTGATATCCTAGGCAGCACAGCTGAGCGCTAAGAAGACCTGTAGATCAGGGCCGGGCACGGTGGCTCACTCCTGTAATCCCAGCATTTTGGGAGGCTGAGGCAGGTGGATCATTTGAGGTCAGGAGTTCGAGACCAGCCTGGCCAACATGATGAAACTCTCTCTCTACTACAAATACAAAAATTAGCTAGGCGGTAGTGGCACATGCCTGTAATCCCAGCTACCTGGGAGGCTGAGGCAGGAGAATGCCTTGAACCCAGGAGGTGGAGGTTGTGGTGAGCTGAGATCATGCCACTGAACTCCAGCCTGGGCGATAGAGTGAGACCCTGTCCCAGAGTAGGGGGGAAAAAAAGAAGAAGAAGACCTGTAGATCAGGAAATGCCTCCCAGAGAAGAAAGACATGAGATAGACACATGAGGATAAGTAAGGTGTCATTGTCTCGTAGTCCTTTCGCTGCCTCCAATCTTGCCCCTTTCCCCTCTGCCTTGCCTCTCACATTCAGATCGGATTTCCTAAAACACACCTTTTGTCAGGTCACTTCCTATTCAGGATCTTGGCCAAATGCTTGCTTATCACCAGATACCTGTGTTTTCAGCTGTCCAACCTGGTAGCTGTCATGAGTTCTCCAAGACAGGACAGTGTGGCACCACCAAAGCCAAGATCAGCGGTGTACTGCAGAAAAGGTTATAAGGCAAGAATTGAGAATAGATAGCTTAGTTTGGGCGTGGAGGACTTGCTGAGACTTTTAAGTGGAGCACTTTTAGTGTAGTTTTGAGAATGGATGACCGATTATAGGGATGGGTGAAAAGAAGATAGTAGGAACTGGGTTTTTGATCAGCTGAAGAAAAAAAGACTAATGCTTAGTGTTTGTTGGAGTGAAGTCACATGTGATCAGTGTATTTTTTTCACACCTTAATTTGTGTGCCCAATATTTATTCATTTATTCTACATATATTTGTCGAGGACTTATTCTGTCTGGGCCCGGTACAAACAGTAGGGGATACAGTGCTAAACAAGATGTACATGGTTCTCAGGGGCAAGGGTTGAGGGTGAGGAGACATTGGTCAAAGGATACCAAAATTTCATTTAGGAGGAATAAGTTCAAGAGATCTATTGTATAACACGGTGACTATAGTTGATAACAATGTGTTGTATTTTTGAAAAATGCTGGGAGAGTGAAAGTTCAGTGTACTGACCACACAAATGATAATCATGTGAAGTAATACATATGTTCATTAGGTAGATTTAGTCATTCCACTATATATATATATTTCAAAACGTCATGTTATATACCATAAATACATATAATTTTATCAGTCAATTTTTAAAAATCAGATTTCCGAGCAGACCAAAAGTTTTATTTTTCTCGAGACAGATTCTCACTCTGTTGCCCAGGCTGGAGTGCAGTGGCGCGATCTCAGCTTGCTTCAACCTCTGCCTTCCAGGTTCATGTGATTCTCCTGCCTCAGCCTCCCCAGTAGCTGGGATTACAGGTGTGCACCACCAGACCTGGCTAGTTTTTGCATTTTTAGTAAAGACAGGGTTTTACCATGTTGGCCAGGCTGGTCTCGAACTCCTGACCTCAGGTGATCCACCTGCTTTGGCCTCCCAAAGTGCTGGGATTATAGGCGTGAGCCACCATGCCCCACCCAGACCAAAAGTTTTAAAAGCAATAGAAAGTCCTTCTTATATAGAGATCTAAGGTGCAACATGAGTAATGTAATTATAACATTGTATTGTATACTAGATATTTGCTAAGAGACTAGATTGTAGAAATAACTATGTGAGATGATGAATATGCTAATTTGCTTGACTATAGTAACCGTTTCACTATGTACCAAAACATCATACTGTACACCTTAACCAAATGTTAAAACGAAAATGGTAACATTTTTGTTTTAAAGATATACAGGGTTCTGCCAATTGTAAAGGGAGGATGGATGTGATGAGAGGGGATGTGTAGACTGTTCCAGAAACACATGCGAGGGGCATCAACACTGGCTTGGGGATCCCCTAGTCTCAACTGCCGTGGTTCTCCTTAGCCAGATTGGTTTTCTCCTATTTTCTTGCACACGTCCTACGTATTCTTGACTTCGACTCTGGGATTATAGTTTCAGCCAGCCTACTCAGGACCTATTAATTCTTTAAGACCTAGCTTGTGTCTCAAATTCCGCTTAAAGAGACTTCTGTTCAAGATGGCATACATATTTACACGTTTAGGTCCACACCCTGTCCCTCAGCTCCAAACACATAACAATGGTAGATAAAAATGTTTTTAAAGAAATCTAAACACAAATGGCCATGCTAAAAAAAAATTCTTTTTTTATGAACCAGAAACAAAGCAAAAACCCAGTACCATAAGCAAGGCTACTAGGGATGAAAGGAGGCACAGGCTGCGAAATGGTAATACCTGGTACGCAAAGCAGGTCAGAGAGAGCCAATTTCATTGAGTGAAACCAGTACTTCTGCAGACTCTCTCACCCATGAAAGGAGGATGAAAAAAAAGTTGCAGTGGGTCCTTACCTGGAGCAATGGAGTATATGAAGCTGAGTATCTTGAAAGATAGGAAATAATGGATCTCATCTTGAAGTAAGAATATGGGCCAAGCAGCCCACTGGGTTAGTAACCTGTACCTTTTTCAATTTCAGTAGGACAGGAGCTTCTGAACTGCTGGGAGGAAAAAGCTGGTATCTACACACAAAATTGTCAGAGTCTGAGGGAACAAAGAGAGAGAAAACAATAAAGCCTCCTATTCACAATGAGCCTTCAAACCAAAATTCCAAAACACATGGAGAAAACTAAGACAACAGAGATAAGTAAGTAGGGATATACTTATTACCGAGAAATCAAAATAATAGATTAATATGAAAATGTCTTCAAAATAGGTGAGTTTCCGATCCTCAAAGAGATAAAGGAAGGACCATCACTTACTAAAAAACCAGAATTCTGAAACAAAATAGTCAGATGAGACAAGAACAAGTAGATATAAAACATAACCAATTGAAAGTCCTAGGAATGTAAAAACTGCAGTCACTGAAATAAAAACCATAATAAATAGGATACGCTCTAGAACAGACATATTGGACAGATAATTAAAGAATTGGAAAATAGTATTGAGAAACTCACCCAGAATGCAGCACAGAATGATAGAGATTAAAACTACAAAATGTCAGGTAGAAAATATAGAAAACAGATGGAATGACTCCAGCATGGCTCTTACAGGAATTCTCTTTTTTAAGAGAATAGAGAGAGTAGCAGATAAGATATATTTGTAGAGATGATGGCTGAGAATGTTCTGGACTTGAAGACAGATGAAAGTATACAACTTGTGCTGAGCAGGAGACATTTTTAAAAATGCCTTAGGTTCCCTGGCTCTACCTACCTCCATGACCTCATCTCTACCTCTTTGCTCCTCTCTCCCATTGATTAGCCATCCTGACCTTCTTGCTTAGTCCTTGAACAAAACAAGGCACTCCTACCTCAGAGCATTTGCACTGCCTCTTACTCTGTTGAAATGCTTTTCCCCAGGATAATCTGTACGCTTTTTTTTTTTTTTTTTTTTTAGATTTCTCTTCAAATATGACCTAATTGGTGGAATCTTCCCTGTGATACAAACAAATAAATATTTGCTTAGGAAATGAATGACTGAATGGGTGGATAGAAGCATACTATCCTTTCTCCATCTCAAAACCTCACCCACCCTCACATGTCTGGTACAGTGGTGGGTACATGGATATATGTCTAATTTAGTTCTGCTAAATTCAATGAAAGTCCCAATCTGTGTCCTAAAACTTGCCATTACTACATGTGCATATGAATTAATATTTAATGACGGATGTGCTCAATCTATTTCCCCCAAAAGTTTATAGTTCTTTACAACAGAAGAATGAAATCATGGAATTATAAAGTTAAAAGGGGTGTTTAGAGCTTACTAACTTCATGTTCTACATTTTAGCCTTGAAAAACTAAGGCCAAGAAAGGTGAAGTGGACACACAGTCAAGCGATGTAACAGAGCCAGGACCAGAAATCAGTCTCTTGACTCTGAGCCTAGTGTTCTTTCTACCATACTTCATGTCTCCTGTATCCTACCTGCATTCAGAGAGAAACGAGGTCATAAATCTGTCCCTTAAACGAACATCTTAACCTCTCCGTACGTGCGCATTGTTCCTAGGTAACAACAGAGTACCCTTACTTGCTTCGGACAAGTTGAGGTTTCCAGGTGCCACTTCATTAAAAATGTAATTTTAATGTGTTTTTATTTCTACAGCTTCTTGTCATTAAGAGCCTATAATTAAAATAATTAGAAGAAGAACCTTGCCTGTTAATCAGTCTACATTTCAATAAAACATTTTAAAATTCTCAGTCCAAAGCTGTTACCTTATTATTTAAGCATGAGTTCTATTATATAAATTGTCACCACAGCACTGCCAACCAGTTATTTATAGAAAAAAATCTGTTAGCTTTTCCTTGGTAAACCAAAGTCACTCTATGCTGAAGTTATTGAAGAAATTACAGGGAGATGGAAGATGGGTGGGTTTGCATCCCCCCAGCGTAACTGGGCCCTGGAAGGTTTCCAAAATCTTTTTTGGATGCAGTGTACGTCAAGAGGGTTGAGAAGGAACACAATTTTTTTGCAGCAGTGAGAATTCACGGTGCTAAATTTTGGGTGTCATGCATACATATATATATATACACACAGACATATGTATGTGGTGATAGTGATGAAAAGATTTTTTAAGCTGCTATAATTCAGGCAGGCTACATTCCACTGGTGCAGTGGGGTTTGAGACACTAAAAAGCAATAAAAATGATAACCTCTAAAACCAATTTCTCATTGTAAGTGTTCTGTTCTGTTTGCTGTAAGCCTGCACTGCCAGAAGCCTTGTGCTAGAGAGTTTCTGTAGGACACAGAAAACAGTTTGCATTTCTCCCGGAGGGAACCTCTGTTTGACCCAGGAGAGGCTTGGTTGAAAGGCCACTAGAGCTCATTCACAGGGTGTGGAACTCATGCCATCTATTCATTTCATGACCCTGCTAACTTCATTAAATACCCACTTCCCTGGGGTCCTATATGCAATGAGCTTATTTCCAGAAACAAGGTGATCATGCAACTAATAAGAATCAGGGTCCAAGTCTTAAGAAATAATAATTAATATTTTAAGAAACTACTATAAGATAAATATTCCAGTGGGATTTTAAAATAATTTGAAAAATAATTGTGAACCTTTCTCTCTTCCTGGACAGGGAGCTTTAGGATAAGTTTATGGAATTAGAAGAAATATAAAGGAAAAACATGGAATATTTGACATAACTCCCTGTGGCATATAGACCCTAAGATGTCCACCCCCCCACCCCCCGTCTCCTATTAGCCACATCTTTATACAATCCACATCTTTATACAATCCTTTCCTCTCAAATGTGGGCAGGACTGGTGACTTGCCTCTAAGCAATAGAAGACTGTAAAGGTGGTGGAATGTCACTGTCATGATTATGTTATATAAGATCGTAACGTCCATCTTGCTAGCAGACTCTCTCCCCTGATAGCTTTGATGAAATAAGCTACCATGTAGAAATGCCCACACAGCAAGGAACCAAGGGTGTCCTCCAGGTGACAGACAGCAAGGAACTAAGGCCTTCAGTTCAGCAACCTGCAAGGAATGAAACACTGCCAAAAACTATGTGAGTGTGGAAGCCAATCCTTCCCCAGTCGAGCCTTGGAGGAGACCCCAATGCTGGCTGACACCTTGATTGCAATGTTTTGAGAGACCCTGAAGCAAATGACCCAGCTGAGTTGTGCCCACATTCATGTCCTACAGATAATAAGTTGGCATTTTGAAAGCCACTAAGTTGGTGGCAATTTGTTATGGAGCAATAGCTAACTAATACATTGTTTATTGATAAAAGTGGGGTCACATTCCTAAGAAAGGAAATGTTGTATGAAATGGAAACGAGCATAGACTTGGATAACAGAGTCCCTGCTGTGCCATTTAGCATCTGGTTAGTTTCATATCTTTTCTAAACCTTGGCTGCTCTGTTTCTAATATGAAGATAATAGTTCCTGCCTCATGGTACTGTTTGCAGGGGTAAATCAGATATAGTATTTAGTAGCATGTCTGGCCGATATGAACTATTTAGTAGACGCTATTCGTTGCTACTATATGATGTAGACTTCATCCACTGGAACAATTACAGCCTTCACCCAGGGACCTTAGCATGATATAGCTATCCAGGTTGGTTTTGCTAGCTTTTTTGTTTCCTCTTGTCAGGACTTTATGTTTCAGGGAGACTGAGTAACCTTCCATTCAGCCCTGAAAGGTTTTACTCTCATGGGTATTATAAATGTTCTCCTCTTGGTATGTGACATGATTATCTAATTCTTTTTCTCTGAAGTAAAACTAGGGAAATATAGAAGTGATGAGTTATTAAGAATCCTTTTTCAAATAAGGAAACAGATGAAATTCCCTCAGTGGTATGAATATATGACCTCAGTCTTGGCACACAAGGTGGCTCTGCATTCGGGAGAGACTTCATTATCTCCCTGAGAACACTGAGCTGTCAGTCACAAATTTTCAGCAGCCTTTTGCTTTTTTCGTTGGCATTACCACATTAGAAATTGTGAAATTTTTATCTTCCACTTGAATGGTGTCAGTCAATGCAATAGTAAAAAACTTCAGTCTATAATGCAAAGGCTTCTTAGACCCTGACCAGGCTACACCTACAGTTAAAAAGAAACTATAATTTCATTTGAATGCCCTGCCTTTGTGATTTAAAAAAAATTAGTGAAAATTTATATTTAAAAGCCGTCCAGCTTGGAAACCCAAGAAATAAGAGATCTGTTTTGCAGTCATGTGATGGCTATCTGCATGATAGGAGAGATGGGTTGACCTTTTTTCAAGGAGAACCCATTCTATTCCTTCATGGAGAATTATAGGAAGATGAGTTTTTTTTTCTATTCCTCCTCTACCTCACCCCTAAACCTGCCTTTCCATTTTTTACAACAGCCATATAAAGCAAAAACATATTCCTGTCATCACTTTGTGTATCTATTGATTGTTTAGAAGACCTGGGTTCAATTCTTGGCTCTGCCACTTACTAGTTTTGTCTCTTGGGCAAAGCATTTCCTCTCTCAAAGTCTTAGTTTCCTCATTAGTCAAATGAAGAAAATAATAATAATAATCTCAAAGGGTGGATATAAAGATGCAATGAGATATGTGAAAAGGCCAGACTCAATAATTTTGTTCTCCATACATACTTTAGGGGACAGCATTAATTTCAGGGAAAAAAATTAATGCTTCTATTTTTCTGTATACACTAAATTTTTCTTATGTCTGAGCAATAAGCTATCTAGTACACTGTTCATAAATGTCCATTGTATTCTAAGGTATATTGCAGGTCAAAATATTTGCTTATGATTCATTTTAATGGAGATAATATCTAATGTTTAATTAAGCACTTGCTATTGGCAAGTATGTCACATGTGTAATTCAATCAATTCTCATAGTAGCTCCATGAAGGAACTGAAGCTCAGAGAGGTTGAATAACCTGCTAAGAGTCATGCAGCTTGATGGAGTTAGGAATCAAACCTAGTTATCTGAATCAATAACCCGCACTACAGCTGACCCTGCAACGCTTCCACGCCCCTTGTGCACGTATTAACTCTGTTGGGGACTTAACCTCTAAACCAGTAGAACCAAAGAAACAGGGAGCAGCCGGGCGCGGTGGCTCAAGCCTGTAATCCCAGCACTTTGGGAGGCCGAGACGGGCGGATCACGAGGTCAGGAGATCGTAGACCATCCTAACATGGGCTAACACAGTGAAACCCCGTCTCCACTAAAAAAAATACAAAAAACTAGCCGGGCGCGGTGGCGGGCGCCTGTAGTCCCAGCTACTCGGGAGGCTGAGGCAGGAGAATGGCGTAAACCCAGGAGGCGGAGCTTGCAGTGAGCTGATATCCGGCCACTGCACTCCAGCCTGGGCGACAGAGTGAGACTCTGTCTCAAAAAAAAAAAAAAAAAAAAAAAAAAAAAGAAAGAAAGAAACAGGGAGCAGAAAGTTTTGCAAGTGGGGTATTAGATGCAGCTGGGGTTTATGCTGCAGACACTGCCAGCCTTGGTTCCCTGAGACAAGTATTCTGATTTGGGGAGAAAAAGCCGCATGTATTGTAGGTCCCTGTTGCCACGTATAGCAAGACGGCAGTTGCAGTAAACATTACGCAGAGCTCTTTGATTTTGCAACCTAACTGAAACCTTCAAAGGTGAGTGTGTTATTAGTAGAAAGTGATGATTTTAATTCCTGTTTATTATAAGTATATGCTAATGAAAATTATATAATCAATGATAAAAGAAACTATTTAAATGGCATTGCCTCTAAATAGCTTTACCTCCACCAGCTTCTGCCCGTTACAGCAGCATTATAAATAAGCAGCTTTATATAGTTGTATTTTCTTATTTTCCTTTAGAATCACTGTGATCCATGAGCCTTCCAAAGCCTATCCTATCCAAAGCATCAGTAATAAATCATAAATATTTATAGCATTTAATCATGAGGCGGCCAAAGAACTAAAGAAGTGTTATATTATTCAGCAACTCATTAAGCACCCAGCATGCTTATAATCCAATGGTGAGGCCTGTGAATGGTTTCCTCTATCACCAGCTTTCTTCTCCCTCTACTTTAGGAAAAAAATTCATTAATGCTTGCATATGTTTAAGTTGCAGCAGGTGTGAACCAAAGTCAATTAGACAACACCATCCCTGATGTCCTAGAGATGTGTAATTTACCAAAACAACAGAATGTATTCTCCTTGCCATCCCATTACAGAGGAAAGAAGGGAAAGATGAAAGGGAGGGGAGCAGAAGGGAGAGAAACAATTACTGAGCCCTCCTGTGAGCTAGGCAATAATAGCTGGAACATCACATTTACATTATTAATGACGCGATTTCATTTCCATAGCCATATTCCCTTTATTATTTCTGAAGGGAAAATATTAGATATGTTACTCAGTGTACAGGACACACAAACAGTAAGAACCATTCAAATGTGGAATGGGGGCCTCCCTTCAGAGACAAGTCTGATCACCGGCAGTGTTCATACAGAAGCAGGATGCCCCCTAGCAGGGGTTTTGAAGAGGGGATTTCCATCAAAAAAGATGACCAGAATCACTTCTTCAGCACACAAAGATGCAAACCTCCTTTTTCTTTTTCTACAACAGAGGTTTAAATTCTAAAATACTCACTTTCCCAGCCTCAATTGTAGGTGGGAGTGGCCACATGACCCTGTTCCGGCCAATGAGATGTTAGCAGGAGTCCTGGGGCGGAGTGAGGGAGGCTTTTGAGAAAAGCTTTTAGAAGAGACAGACACATCGGAACCCTCTTACACTGCTGGCAGGATTGTAAAATGGTGCAGCTGCTTTCGACAACGGTTGGCAGTTCCTCAAAAAGCCAAAACAGAGTTGCCGTATGACTGAGCACACTCATAGCTAGATACCCAAGAGAAGTGAAAACATATGTCTACGTAAAGACTCATACACAACTATTCATAACAGCGTTATTCTTAATAACCAAAAAGTGGAAACAGCACAAATATTCATTTACCAATGTGCTATATACAGATAAGGGAATATTATTCAGCCATAAAAAAGGATGCAGCACTGATACTTCCATTCAATGGATGAACCTTAAAAACATCATGCAAAGGGGAAGACACAACAGGCCACATATTGTATGATTCCATATATATGAAATGTTCGGAATCGGCAGATCCATAGAGACAGAAAGTAGATTAGCGATTGCCAGGGTTTGGGGAGGGGGAAAGGGGGAATGAGTGCCAGCTGCTGATGGGTACAGATTTATTTTGGGGATGATGGAAATGTTCTGGAATTAGACAGTGATAATGATTGCACCACCTTGTGAACATAAGAGGTGAATTTTATGGTATGGGAATTATGTCTCAATTTTTTTTTTTTTTTTTTTTTTTTTTTTTTTGAGACGGAGTCTCGCTCTGTCACCCAGGCTGGAGTGCAGTGGCCGGATCTCAGCTCACTGCAAGCTCCGCCTTCTGGGTTTACGCCATTCTCCGGCCTCAGCCTCCCGAGTAGCTGGGACTACAGGCGCCCGCCACCTAGCCCGGCTAGTTTTTTGTATTTCTTAATAGAGACGGGGTTTCACCGTGTTAGCCAGGATGGTCTCGATCTCCTGACCTCGTGATCCGCCCGTCTCGGCCTCCCAAAGTGCTGGGATTACAGGCTTGAGCCACCGCGCCCGGCCCTCAATTTTTTAAAGAGACAGATTCAGCTGGCCTAACAGTAATTGCTCTTGCATTGCCCTTTACCCATAACCTTATTTTCCTTGCTGGAATGAAGATGGAAGAGCTGAAGTGCAGTGGCCATGTTATGATTGTGAAGACAAAGGCCATTTGCTGACGAGGATGAACAGAAGTAGTCAGGGCCCATTAAACCTCTTACTTAAGCTGCTGTCTGTCAAGTTTTCTGCTGCTGGCAGCTGAATGCAATCCTAATATACCTCCCAACTTCAAGATTTTATGAAAAGCCAATTACTCTTAAAATGAGAAGAATCGAGTTATGAAATGCAATACCTAGAGAGGTGCAGAAAAATAGTTTTTGAGAAAGTACCATTTAAAGAGGATTTCACATTTTTAGAGATATTTAGTACTTGTACTGTAACAAGAAGTGGTTTGATATTTAAGTTTATGATGCTGCATTATGACAGAGTAATGAAATGTGAAATATATATTTTAAGGCATCTTTAAGAAAAATATAATAAACATGAATAATTACCATTATAACTATTTTATTAAGACATGCTATGTAAAGATGAATGGTCCATTTTTGGCTTGTTTCCAAAATGCCTGAAAGAAAAACTTCTATGGTATGTTTTTGTTACATCTCTAGATAATACTGAAGATACTAAAAAACTACAATTTTAGTAAGAAATAGCCATAATTTGAGTAAAAGGGGAGCCATCATGAGTAAAGACAGTATGAAATATGCTGACATTTATAATCTTCTGAGATATTAGCGTGTGCCAGTGCCATTTTAAACCAAACTTTCTGAAATCTATACTCATAAATTCTCTGGTTAGTCTCATGTTTTTTTTGTTTTGTTTTTTGAGACGGAGTCTCGCTCTGTCGCCCAGGCTGGAGTGCAGTGGCGCGATCTCGGCTCACTGCAAGCTCCGCCTCCCGGGTTCATGCCATTCTCCTGCCTCAGCCTCCCGAGTAGCTGGGACTACAGGCGCCCACAACCGCGCCCGGCTAATTTTTTGTATTTTTAGTAGAGACGGGGTTTCACTGTGGTCTCGATCTCCTGACCTTGTGATCCGCCCGCCTCGGCCTCCCAAAGTGCTGGGATTACAGGCGTGAGCCACCGCGCCCGGCAGTCTCATGTTTTTGTATTTAATAAACAGATATCTTAAGATCCCTCTGTTACTGATTTCTCGCCCAGTCCCAATGTTATAAAATTCTGGGATTCTAAATTTTAAAGTTGTTGACTAGATGAATGTATACTGGTTGGATTTACTTAACCTGGCTCTAGAAAATTGAAATGAAGTTTGATTCCTGTGTATGATCATTTTCAGAAATCATTCATTCATGTGGAAGGAAGTGTGGTCCCAATATCTTTCACTCATCAGGCATTTTAAATACCAAAGATTTTGTTCAAAGACTGAAAAATCAAATTAATCACACAGTTATCTGAGCAAATAACTGACAATTATATTATGAATTTAAAAACACAGGTAAAGTTAACAACAGTGTGAATTCAAATCACACACAGGCCAAGATACTCTTTCCCTTCGTATTATCAGCTGGGGGAAGAAATAGACAGAATATGATAGTCTGCTTAATAAGTCCCTAGATCTCTGCTTCATTTCGCTCCTGAAGACCTTATGTTAGTGTTTGTTTTATGGTGGTGCGAACAATTCAAAATTTGGAAAACTGGACTGTTCTTCACAGGTCACATATTGAGCAATATGATTTCCAGCTATGCTCATTTGGTCTCAAATTCAATTGGTATGATCACTCCCAGATCCTGTGAAGAGCAAACAAGAATGTGGGTGTGTGAAAGCTCTTTGAAAAGTATGAAGAGGCCGGGCGCGGTGGCTCAAGTCTGCAATCCCATCACTTTGGGAGGTCGAGACGGGCAGATCACGAGGTCAAGAGATCAAGACCATCCTGGCTAACACGGTGAAACCCCGTCTCTACTAAAAAATACAAAAAACTAGCCGGGCGAGTTGGCGGGTGCCCATAGTCCCAGCTACTCGGGAGGCTGAGGCAGGAGAATGGCGTGAACCCGGGAGGCGGAGCTTGCAGTGAGCTGCGATCCGGACACTGCACTCCAGCCTGGGCGACAGAGCGAGACTCCGTCTCCAAAAAAAAGAAAGAAAGAAAGAAAGAAAAGTATGAAGAATTATAGGAATTTAAGGACTTATTATTATATTATAAATGATATATCTAATTCTTCTAATCTTTCATTCTTTCTACTACTGTGGGTGTGGCAGCTCCAATAACTCTCTTCTGTAACTTCTTCGGATACATGCTCAGTAAAGTGGCCACATTTGATATTAAACCGAAAAATTGTAGACAGTAATTTTTCAGATACTACAGATAACTTTTTTTAAACCTACAATTTCTACACCTACTATCTCCTTCTATTGAAATGATGTGTCCGCTCATTATATTAAATTCGAGCTTATGGGCCACTGGCTATATGCACAGTTATTGAACGGGTCCTCAAAAGGCCAGGTGAGAATATGGTCAACATGGGAGCTGACTATTCTCATTAAGCCCCAGCTGGCTTTCTTGAGCAGATACAAAGAGAGAAATATGTGTCACAGAAAGAAGAGCAATGGGAAAAAGGTGGTTCACCATTTGTGGAAACATATGAGAGCACACTGCTTCAGTATAGGTAGAAAACATATGGAATTCCTCCAAAGCTTGAAATACTTTTTAGGGATGAAAAGAGAAAATAAATATATTTAACTCTAAAGGAAACTTTGCTGGTGAAAATAATCACAATAATTAGTCATTGCATCAAAAATGTAGTGTGAAAAGTAGCTCAGCTGGAACAATTACTATTCTTTCCACCCCACTGACCTTTTAAGAAGCTTGATCTTGCAGTTAAATTTCACATTCATCCCCCACACCATAACCTCAACTACTTTGAAGGGATCAGTTGTGACGCACGTTTCTACGCTAAGTTTATAAATATACACAGATGTGATAACAGGAAAGTCATTAGATTCACATCCAAATGCTGCAGCTACCTTAAAATAGCAGAGCATTTCTGTTACATACTCTTCAATCAGTGTGATGTGTTGTTATTTCTTTATTTATTTTTGTGTGATTTGTTTTTAGCTTTTCTAAGAGGCACTGATGTTGTAAAGGCACTCAGTATGTGGAAAACCAGTGTAGTAATATTCTCCCTTATCTGCAGGGAATACCTTCCAAATCCCCCAGTGGTGGCCTGAAATCTCAAACAGTACCAAACCTTCTATATACTATCATTTTTCCTATACATACATACCTATAATAAAGTTTAGTTTCTAAATTAGGCCCCATAAGAAAGTCACAACAATAAGAACGAGTATAAGAATATACGTCAATAAGAGTTATGGGAATGTGATCTGTATCTCTCAGATTATCTTCTTGTTCTGTACTTACCTATTTTTGGAATGTGGTTGACCACCTGTAACTAAAACCACTGAGTGCACAACTGTGGGATAAGCGAGGATTTCTGGAACTTCTAGCTTGTAGTAGGAGTCAGGACCTGATCCCTGAGGTACTTGATATGAACTGTCTTCTCACCTTCGAGGCTCACACACCCTAATCACCAGTTCAACCCAAATGATCCTAAGGGGAAGTAGAAGACTAATTCTCCTACAAAGGACTTTACGTTCCTCAGACGGAAAGGTCACTCAAGTAATATTAACAAAATCAAGGCTCATAATGGTTACTTTAATGACAAGTCAAATTTTAATATTTTAAAGAAATTACCCTAATATTAAGATGTAGGGCCACATTAAGGGAACAAAACTGTTACAAAATTCTGAAGGAAATTGACTTTTTAGAAGAAAAGATCACCTTTGGCAAATGCCATGTGACTTCCGTGTTCTTTTTTCATTGGTTAAAGGATCTTATTTTCATGTTTGCCAAGAAAAAATTTCTCTTCCTTGTTAAATCCTGAAGAGTTAGTCAACTCTTATTCCATCACAGAGTTATTAGGAAACATCTAAAGCTTATAGTGGTGCGACTTGCAAAGTGATTTCCTAATACACTAACTTCAAAGGAACTTTGAAATCTCAGAATGTAAGAGCCAGCCCAGTGTTAATCCACCAAAGCACCACATAGTAGTCTGTTCGGTTTGTTTTGATAGGTCTTTAACAAGCAGTCAAGCATTGAAGGTAGCATTCTGAAAAACACATTTCCCTGTGCTATTCCTCTAATCTTTCTCTATGAAGGTGTCATGTTTTATAACATGGAGAGCACAGTGAAACTACCATTTTCTTTTTCTTTTTTTGAAACTACCATTTTCATCTATACCTGCCAGCACATATCATCTTTAGCTTAATTTCCTGCTCTTTTAGGATCACAGCATAGAGATTCAGATCTTTCCCTCCAGCCAGGAAGGACTCTAGCCACAAACCTTGCTAGGGGGAAGAGATGATGTGAACACCTTTCTCCCGACCTATTACTCTTTCTTACGCCTCAATAGAAGAAAGAGTGGCAGAACAGGTGGCAAAATGAGACAACTGCTACAAATCCCACTCCCCATACTTAGGCATCTGGGCTGGGAAGAATGATTATGCCCGCTTCAAAGGGAACATACCTCTTATTACCTCGCTGAAGAGCCGCGAGTGAGTAATGATGTAATTGTTGTGGTTTCTTTATGGCCATACCCCATCTGGGCCACATACCCTTTGAAGGTATGTATACGTGGACAAGGATGTAGGTGTTGGGTGTGGGTGTTTGTGTGTGTATGCGCGCGTATGAGAGACAGAGATTGATTTTGTCTTTCCTCCCCTGCAAGAAAGACATTTCTTTAACAGCTCTGCTCTCATATGTATGTAAAATCTCCTAACTAGAAAATATCAGCCATTAAATTGCTCAAGGTCCTTTATTAAAAAATTTCTCTTCCTTTATTTAAAAAAACCCTGTGACAAATTATTTTCAGAGTCCAGTGTCAGAAAGGGATTGTTTCTCATGAATAATTGGCCTGTTTGCTTCTATTGAAAAAATGTTATATAACTTATTTATACAACTTATATAAAAATAAGTTATATAACTCATCATATTTTCCTCTTTGCCTTGGTTACTAGGAGGCTAACTTTTGTGTACAAACACTATAGCTTTTTTTCCATGTTTTTGCTAAAATACAATTTTCAACTCTCTTTCCCTTGCCTGTTTTTACTTTGAGTAAATCTGATAGATCTGAATGTTACTGAAAACCAAAATTTGCACAGTTTATAACAAATTAACAGGAACTGCTCACATATAATGTTCTATAATGTTAATGTGTAGTTTGCAGTATAGCCTTCTTATTTTTTCATAATACCTGCCCCATCCCCTTCCATCCCACACCTCTTTTTTTTTCCCTTGAGATGCAGTCTCACCGTGTTGTTCAGGTGGGAGTGCAGTGGCACCATCTGGGCT
Source organism: Macaca mulatta (assembly GCF_049350105.2). Taxonomy (NCBI): domain Eukaryota; kingdom Metazoa; phylum Chordata; class Mammalia; order Primates; family Cercopithecidae; genus Macaca; species Macaca mulatta. The sequence goes on along the minus strand of NC_133406.1, from coordinate 126,942,868 downwards.
CACTGCCACCTCCATGTCCCAAGTTCAAGCAATTCTCCTGCCTCAGCTTCCCAAGTACCTGGGACTACAGGAGCGTGCCACCAGACCTAGCTAATTTTTGTATTTTAGTAGATATGGGGTTCCACCATGTTGGCCAAGCTAGTCTCCAACTCCTAACCTCTGGTGATCCACCATCTCGGCTCATCCCAAAGGGGGATGAGCCACTGCACCTGACCCCAAACCTCTTTTTTAAAACTACAACAAATCAGAAGAAGTAATGCTTTCTTTGGACCATTGGATTCAGAAGAGTTACTTTGAGGGAAATTCTAAGAGATTCCCTTGATGATAAAGGGGTGTTTCCTTTTCAGCCTTGTTTTTCTCATTTTAATTTACTAAATAGCACATTTGCCTCATTAAAAGTTGTGTTTTCACTAATAATCAAGTCACACATTATTTTCTGCATCTGAAGTTGGACTCTACTTCTCAAAATTGGGCATTTGTGGGCTATCAATCATAACTGTCATATCCATAAACCCTTGTTTATCTCAGACTTTCTACATTTCAAATATTTTGATTTTTTCCTATAGTAAGAAGGTCACAGAAATGTTAGTAATGTGGTGTCCACAATACATCACACAAAATATCTCTTATTGTTGATTACAAGACAAAAATCCCAGGTCAAACTGTATATCCTTGTTTGGTGTCTAGAAAATGTGACCAACAGAACCCCAAGTTTTTAAAGGGGCATACTTAGAGGAGCTTGGAGAATGCAAACTGTTGTAAGAAAATAGCCGCGACCTACAGTAGGGTCAACTATAATAATAACAGAATCTAGGGATCAGGAGGCAGAGCAAGATGACCAAACAGAAGCCTCCACTGATCATCCTCCCTGCAGGAACACGGAGTTGAACAATTTTCAACACACAAAAGCACCTTCATAAGAACCAAAAATCAGGTGGGCATCATAGTACCTGGTTTTAAATTTATATCACTAAAAGAGGCACGAAAGAGAGCAGGAAAGACAGTTTTGAAATGCCGAAGCCACCCACCCCCATCCCCTGGCAGCAGCCTCATGGCACACGGAGAAAATCTGGGTACTTGGGGGAGGGAGAGCACAGGGATTGTGGGGCTTTGTATTGGAACTCAGTGCTGCCCTGTCACAGAAAAAAAACAAACAAAACACCAGATGGTTCTCAGCTGGCACCCATGGAGAGAACATTTCAACCAGCCCTAACCACAGAGGAACTGCCCATCCCAAAAGTTGGAACTTGAATTCCAGCCACCCTTGATACCATGGGCTAAAATGTTATGGAGTTCTCAATACACTCGAAAGTCACTCTAGGCCACAAGGACTGCAATTCCTGGGCAAGTCCTGGTGCTGTGTGGACTTGGGGTGCATGTAACCTAGTGAGACACAGTCCGGGGTGGCCAAGAGAATGGTTGTGCCATGCCTACCCTAACCCCAGGCAGCTCAGCTCACAACTCTGAAAGAGACTCCTTCCTTCTACTTGAGGAGAGGAGAAGGAAGAATAAAGAAGACTTTGTCTTGTAACATGGATACCAGCTCAGCCACAATAGGATAGGGCACCAGGCAGAGTCGTCAAGGTGCTCATTTCAAGCCTTGGCACTCCCATATTTCTAGACACACCCTGGGCCAGGAGGAAACCTGCTGCCTTGAAGGGAAGGACCCAGTCCTGGCAGAATTTATTAACTGCTGACTGAAGAACCCTTGGGCCCTGAATAATCAGCAGGGGGTAGTGAGGCAGCATTTGTCATGACCCTTGGGTGAGACTCAGAGACGTGCTAGCTTCAGGTGTGACCCAGCACATTCACAGATCTAGGGGCTACATGGAAGGACTCCTCCTGCTTGAAAAAAAGCAGAGGGAAGAGTAGAGGAGTCTTTGACTGGAGCTTAGGTACCAGATTGGTCACAGTGGGGAAGGGCACCAAACAGGCTCTTACGGCCCCCAATTCCAGGCCTTGGCTCTTGGATGGCAGTTGTGGATTTTCCCTGGACCAGAAGGGAGCCCATTGCCCTGAAGGGAGAGTCCTAGGCCTGGTGGCATTTACCAAAAGCTGCCTGAAGAGCCCTTGGGCCTTGAGTGAGCATCGGTGGTAGCTAGGCAGCATTTGCCACAGGCCTGGGGCAGCAGTAGCCATGTGGGGAGACTCCTCTGCTTGTGGATATGGGAGATAAGAGGGGGAAGGATGCCTGTAATCCCAGCACTTTGGGAGGCCGAGGCAAGGGGATTACCTGAGTTCAGGAGTTCGAGACCAGCCTGGCCAACATGATAAAACCCTGTCTCTACTAAAAATACAAAAATTAGCTGGGCATGGTGGCAGGCATCTGTAATCCCACCCACTTGGGAGGCTGAGGCAGAAGAATTGCTTGAGCCCAGAAGGCGGAGGTTGCAGTGAGCCGAGATCGAGCCACTGCACTCCAGCCTGGGCAACAGAGTGAGACTGTATCTCGGAAAAAAAAAGGTGGGGGGGGGCGGTGGGGGAAGGACTTGCCTTGTGGCTTGGGTGCCAGCTCAGCCACAGAACAATAGAGCACTAGGTAGATCCCTAAGGTTTCCAACTCTAAGTCCTGGCCTCCATACAGTGTCTCTGCACCAGTCTGGAGAGTGAGAAACTCGCCACCCTAAAGGGAAGGACACAAGCCTGGCTGATTTCACTACCTGCTGACTGTAGAGTCCTAGGGCCTTGAGTGAATGTGGGTAGTAGTCAGGCAGTAGTTATGGTGGTCTTTTGGTGAGACCTTAGTGCTGTGCTAGCTTCAGGTCTGACCTAACACAGTCTCAGTGGTTGTGGCCACAGGAGTGCTTGTGTCACCCCTCCCACAGCTTCAGGCAGCTCAGCACAGAGAGATACTCCATTTGCTTGGGAGAAAGTAAGGGAGGAGTCTCTGCCTGGTAATTCAGAGAATTCTTCAAGATCTTATCCAAGACCACCAAGACAGTACCTCTATGAGTCTGCAAGAACCACAGTGTTACTGGGCTCAGGGTACCTCGTAATGCAGATATGGCTATAGTGATAAAAAACTTAGATCACCAAACCAAAGTCCCATCAAATACCTAGAAAGCCTTTCCAAGAATGATGGGTACAAACAAGCCCAGATTACAAAGACTGCGATAACTACCTAATTCTTCAAAGCCTGGACATTGACAAGCATCCATAAGCATCAAAACCATCCAAGAAAACATGACCTCACCACACTAAATAAGGCCACAGAGACCAATCCCAGAGAGACAGAGATATGTGACCTTTCAGACAGAGAATGCCAAATAGCTGTTTTGACAAAACTCAAAGAAATTCAAGATAACACAGAAAAGAAATTCAGAATCCTATCAGATAAATGTAACAAAGAAATGGAAACAAAAAGAATCAAGAGGAAATTCTGGAGTTGAAAAATGCAATCAACATACTGAAAAATGCATCAGAGCCTGTTAAAGAGCAGAATTGATCAAGCAGAAGAAAGAATTAGTGAGCTTGAAGACAGGCTATTTGAAAATACACTGTCAGAGGAGACAAAGGAAAAAAGAATGAAAAAGAATGAAGCATGCCTACAAGATCTAGAAAACAGCCTCAGAAAGGCAAGTCTAAGAGGTATTGACCTTAAAGAAGAGGCAGAGAGAGAGAGATAGGGGTAGAAAGCTTATTGAAAGGATAACAGAGAGGTTATCCCAAATCTAGAGAGAGATATTAATATTCAAGTACAGCAAGGTTATAGAAAACCAAGCAGATTAAACTCAAACAAGGCCACCTCAAGGCATTTAATAATCAAATTCCCAAAGGTCAAGCATAAAGAAAGGATTCTAAAAGAAGCAAGAGAAAAGAAACAAATAATATACAATGGAGCTCCAATACATCTGGCAGCATACTTTTCAGTAGAAGCCTTACAGGCCAGGGGAGAGTGGTATGACATATTTAAAGTGCTAAAGGGAAAACAATTTTACCCCAGAATAGTATACCTGGCAAAAATATCCTTCAAATATAAAGGAGAAATACAGGCTTTCCCACACAAACAAAAGCTGAGGAATTTCATTAATACCAGAACTGTCCCACAAGAAATGCTAAAGGGAGTTCTTTAATCAGAAAGAACACAACTTTAGTGAGCAATGAGAAATCATCTGAAGGTACAAAACTCAATGGTAATAGTAAGTACACAGAAAAACACAGACTATTATAACACTGTAATTGTGGTGTGTAAACTACTCATATCTTAAGTAGAAAGACAGAAAGATAATAACAACTTTTCAAGACTTAGACAGTACAGTAAGATGGCCGGGCACAGTGGCTCACACCTGTAATCCCAGCACTTTGGGAGGCCAAGACAGGCAGATCATGAGGTCCAGAGTTTGAGACCAGCCTGGCCAACATGGTGAAACCCCGTCTCTACTAAAAATACAAAAATTAGCTGGGTGTGTGGCATGTGCCTGTAATCTCAGCTACTCGGGAGGCTGAGGCAGGAGAATTGCTTGAACCTGTGAGGCGGAGGTTGCAGTGAGCCCAGATCACGCTGCCACCACACTCTAGTCTGGGCAACAGAGCAAGACTCCATCTTGAGGAAAAAAACAAAAACAAAAACAAAGCCAGACAGTACGATAAGCTATAAGTAAAAACAAGAAAAAGTAAAACCATGGGCAGACAAAGATAAAGTGTAGGGCCAGGCATGGTGGCTCACACCTATAATCCCAGCACTTTGGAAGGCCAAAGTGGTTGAATCACCTGAGGTCAGGAGTTTGAGACCAGCCTGACCAACATGGTGAAATCCCATCTCTACTAAAAATACAAAATTAACTGGGCATGGTGGTGCATGCATGTAATCCCAGCTACTCGGGAGGCTGAGACAGGAGAATCTCTTGAACCCAGGAGGTGGAGGTTGCAGTGAGACAAGATTGCACCATTGCACTCCAGCCTGGGCAACAAGAGCGAAACTCCATCTCAAAAAAAAAAAAAAAAAGTTAAAATGTAGAGTTTTTGTTAGTTTTCTTTTTGCTTGTTTCTCAGTTTGTTTATGCTATCAGAGTTAAGTTGTCATCATTTTAAAATAATGGATAAGATGTTATTTACAAGCCTCATGGTAACTCAAATAAAAAAATATGCAAAGGATACACAAAAAACATGAAGCAAAAAGCTAAAGCATCCCACCAGAGAAAGTTACCCTCACTAAAAGGAAGACAGGAAGGAAGGAAGGAAAGAAGGAAGAGAAGACCACAAAACAGACAGAAAACAGAAAACAAAATCGCAGGAGAAAGTATTTAATTATCAATAATAACATTAAAAGTAAATGGACTAAACTCTCAAAAGACATACAGTGAATTTTAAAAACAAGTGGATTTAAATCTGAATGGATTTAAAAAACAAGACTCAATGATCTGTTGCCTACAAGAAACACATGTCATCTGTAAAGACCTAAATAGACTGAAAATAAAGGGATGAAAAAAGACTGTATTCAAAGGAAACCAAAAAAACAGAAGTAGTTTTATTTATATCAATCAAAATAGATTTCAAGACAAAAACTATAAAAAGAGACAAACATGATCATTACATAATGATAAAGTGATCAATTCACCAAGAGGATATAACAATTATAAGTATATATGTACCCAACACTGAAGCACCCAGATATATAAAAAAAATATTACTAGAGCTAAAGAGAGGGATAGACCCCAATACAATTAGAACTGAAGACCTCAACTTCATTTTGTGCATTGGAAAGATAATCCAGACAGAAAATCAACAAAGAAACACCAGACTGCATCATAGACCAAATGGATTTTATATTTACAGACATTTTGTCCAATGGCTACAGAATACCCATTCTTCTCCTCAGCATGTGGGCCACTAAAAAACTCTTATAACTGATTAACAAATTCAGTAAAGTTGCGGAATACCAAATCAACATACAAAAATCAGTAGCATTTCTATATGCCAACAGCAAACAATCTGAAAAGAAATTGGCCGGGCGCGGTGGCTCAAGCCTGTAATCCCAGCACTTTGGGAGGCCAAGACGGGCGGATCACGAGGTCAGGAGATCGAGACCATCCTGGTGAACACGGTGAAACCCTGTCTCTACTAAAAAAATACAAAAAACTAGCCGGGCGAGGTGGCGGGCGCCTGTAGTCCCAGCTACACAGGAGGCTGAGGCAGGAGAATGGTGTAAACCCGGGAGGCGGAGCTTGTAGTGAGCTGAGATCCGGCCACTGCGCTCCAGCCCCGGCGACAGAGCGAGACTCCGTCTCAAAAAAAAAAAAAAAAAAAAAAAAAAAAAGAAATCAAGAAAGGAATCTCATTTATAATAGCTACAAATGAAATTAAATACCTAGTAATTAACTGAAGAAGTGAAAGATCTCTACAATAAAAAATATAAAGTATTGATGCAAGAAATTGAGGAGGACATGAAAAATAGAGGGATATTTCGTGTTCATGAATTAGAAGAATCAATATTGTTAAAATGTCCACGCTTTCCAAAGCAATCTACAGATTCAATGCAATCTGTAAAAAAGATAACCCACAGAATGGGAGAAAATCTTTGCAAATGATCAATCTCACAAGGTGCTAATCATAACCAGAATATATAAGGAGATAAAACAACTCTATAGAGGAAAATAACCTAACAATCCAATTTAAGAATGGGCAAGAGGGCCGGGCGCGGTGGCTCAAGCCTGTAATCCCAGCACTTTGGGAGGCCGAGACGGGCGGATCACGAGGTCAGGAGATCGAGACCATCCTGGCGAACACGGTGAAACCCCGTCTCTATTAAAAAATACAAAAAACTAGCTGGGCAAGGTGGCGGGCACCTGTAGTCCCAGCTACTCGGGAGGCTGAGGCAGGAGAATGGCGTAAACCCAGGAGGCGGAGCTTGCAGTGAGCTGAGATCGCGCCACTGCACTCCAGCCCGGGCGACAGAGCAAGACTCCGTCTCAAAAAAAAAAAAAAAAAAAAAAAGAATGGGCAAAAGATCTGAACAGACATTTCTCAAAAGAAGTCATACAAATGGCAAACAGGTATATGAAAAGGTGCTAAAAATCGCTGAGCATCAGAGGAATGCAAATCAAAACTACAATGAGATATCCTCTCACCCATTAAAATGGCTTTTATCCAAAAGACAGGCAATAATAAATGCTGGAGAGAATACGGAGAAAAGAGAACCATACATACAAAGAGAACATACACCGTTGCTGGGAATGTAAATTAGTACAACCACTGTGTAAAACAGTTTGGAGTTTCCTCAAGAAACTAAAAATAGAGTTACCATATGATCCATCAATCCCACTGCTAGGTATATACCCCAAAGAAAGGAAATTAGTGTACAAAGAGCTATCTGCAGTGCCTTGTTTATTGCAGCACTATTCACAATACCCAATACTGGGAAGCAAACAAGTGTCCATCAGCAGACGAATATCTCAAGAAAATGTGGTACTTCCACTGACTTTCTTCACAGAATTGGAAAAAAACGACTTTAAATTTCACATGGAACCAAAAAAGAGCTTGCATAGCCAAGACAATCCTAAGCAAAAAGAACAAAGCTGGAGGCAGCATGCTACCTGACTTCAAACTATACTACAAGGCTACAGTAACCAAAACAGCATGGTACTGGTACCAAAACAGATATATAGACCAATGCAATAGAACAGAGACCTCAGAAATAACACCACACATCTACAACCATCTAATCTTTGACAAAAACAAGCAATGGGGAATGAATTCCCTACGTAATAAGTGGTGCTGGGAAAACTGGCTAGCCATACATAGAAAGCTGAAACTGGATCCCTTCCTTACACCATATACAAAAATTAACTCAAGATGGATTAAAGACTTAAATTTAAGGCCTAAAACCATAAAAACCCTAGAAGAAAACCTAGGCAATATGATTCAGGACATAGGCATGGGCAGACTTCATGACTAAAACACCAAAAGCAATGGCAACAAAAGCCAAAATTGACAAATGGGATCTATTAAACTAAAGCGCTTCTGCACAGCAAAAGAAACTATCATCAGAGTGAACAGGCTACCTACAGAATGGAAGAAAATTTTTGCAATCTATCCATCTGACAAAGGGCTAATATCCAGAATCTACAAAGAACTTAAACAAATTTACAAGAAAAAAAAATCAAAAAGTGGGCAAAGAATATGAACAAACACTTCTCAAAAGAAGAAATTTATGCAGCCGACAGACATATGCAAAAATCATTATCACTGGTCATCAGAGAAATGCAAATCAAAACCACAATGAGATACCATCTCATACCAGTTAGAATGGCGATCATTAAAAAGTCAGGAAACAACAGATGCTGGAGAGGATGTGGAGAAACAGGAACACTTCTACACTGTTGGTGGGAGTGTAAATTAGTTCAACCATTGTGGAAGACAGTGTGGCAATTCCTCAAGGATCTAGAACTAGAAATACCATTTGATCCAGCAATCACATTACTGGGTATATACCCAAAGGATTATAAATCATGCTACTATAAAGAGACATGCACACATATGTTTGTTGCAGCACTTGTCACAGTAGCAAAGACTTCGAACTATCCCAAATGTCTATCAATAATAGACTGGATAAAGAAAAGTGGCACATATACACCACGGAATACTATGCAGCCATAAAAAAGGATGAGTTCATGTCCTTTGCAGGGACATGGACAAAGCTGGAAACCATCATTCTCAGCAAAATATCATAAGGACAGCAAGTCAAATGCTGCATGTTCTCACTCATAAGTGGGAGCTGAACTATGAGAACACATGGACACAGGGAGGGGAACATCACACACTGGGGCCTGTTGGGGGCTGGGGGACTGGGAGAGAGATAGGGTTAGGAGAAATACCTAATGTAAATGATGAGTTGATGGGTGCAGCAAACCAACATGGCACATGTATGCCTATGTAACAAACCTGCACTTTGTGTACATGTACCCTAGAATTTAAAATATAATTTTTAAAAAGTGGTACTTATACACAATGGAGTACTATTCAGCGATAAAAAAAGGATGACATCCTGTCATTTGCAACAACATAGATGGAATTGGAAGTCATTATGTTAAGTGAAGTAAGCCAGGCACAGAAATACAAGCTTTGCAAGTTCTCACCTATTTGTGGGAGCAAAAAGTTAAAACCACTGGACTCATGGAGATAGAGAGTAGAATGATGGTTACCAGAAGCTGGGAAGGGTAGTTGGGGGGAGGGAGGGGGAAAGCATAATGGGAACAAAAATACAGCTAGATAGAATGAATAAGATCTAGTATTTGATAGCACAATAGGATAACTACAGTCAACAATAATTTATTGTATATTTTTGAATAACTAAAAGAGTATAAATGGATTGTTACAAAGAAGGGATAAATGATTGAGAGGATGGATATTCCATTTACCCTGATGTGATTATTATGCATTGTATGCCTGTATCAAAATATCTCATGTACCCCATAAATAAATATACCTACTATGTAAGCAGAAAAATTAAAAATAAAAATTTTTTAAAAAATGAAATCTTGGTATTCATAATTATTGATTCAATATTTTCTCACTAAGACCATTACTGAGTAATGACCACACTTTTTTCCAGACATAGAATTGTTCCAAGGAAGTCTAGGGTCTAATATAAATCAAGGTATTCTATAATAGTATAATAATCCTGTCTGTGCTATCCATTTGTAATTATTCAGAATCATGACCTTAAAATAATTTCATCTAGTAGGATATATATATTACATATGAATTTATATATTTATAAAATTGAAATACATATATATGTGTCTATAAAATGGAAATACATATTTATCCTGTCATTTTCAACAATAGGGATGGAACTGGAGGTCATCATGTTAAGTGAAATAAACCAGGCACAGAAAGACAAACTTTGCAGATTCTCACTCATTTGTAGGAGCTAGAAATTAAAACTATTGAACTCCTGGAGATGGAGAGTAGAATGACGGTTATCAGAAGCTGGAAAGAATAGTGTGGGGAGGGAGTGGGGAAGGTTAATGGTACAAACTGGTACAAACATATAGTTAGATAGAATGGAAATACATACATATTTCCTTTTTGTAGACAGAAAAAAACAAGCTCAGAGTTGTCCAGCAGCCTGTCCCAGGTTGCTTGGTGAAGCGTTTTTTACAATTCCTTTGCCAGTGCTCTGCCTCTCTTATGTAAACAAATACAAGGTGGTATTTATATTATCACTTGCTATGCAGCCTGTAATGGTTAGCTAGATTAATCAGTCATAAGTGATTCAGAAGCACTGGGTAAACATGGGTGTGTATACATAAATGAGCAGTCACATACCAAATAGCTTTTGGCCTAGATATATTTGAAGAAGGGGTGCTCTAGGAAGAATTTTTAAAAGCTAAGCTTCAGAAGTAAAGGTTTTTATGCAACACTGATATTAATATTCTATAAAACTATTTAAAATTGATTAGGTTGCTATATCACTAAAACACCAGGGGGAACTAATAATTTCGGAGTATTGCCCAAATAATGACCCCAGGCAACCCCTGAAGCAAACAGTGAATACTGCTTTAGGATTTCAGTCTAGTTATTAATATTATACATCTACACAAAGAACACAAAATAGAGAGGAGAGAGGAGAGCTATGGTCTGCCTAGTTGATATGATCGGTATTGATAATTAGAGGAGATAAAGAACTTCACAAGTAACAGATTTTGAGATTTTTGTTTGAATTGTCTGAATAGTTGTCTAAGTTGTTTGTGTGTGTTTGTATATGTGTTTGTGTGTGTCTGTGTGTAGATTCAGAGGTGAAAATGAACTTCAATTTTTAAAAATCCATTCCTCATAATTGGTCCTAATGCCTAATGATAGCATTTTTCAAAATAGAAGTTCATCTGATGTTTTTGTTAGTAGAGGCAAAGGGAAAGAGAGTCTCTGCTTCCTGGAAAGCTAGCAGCATGGGCATTGGCTCACCGTAAGTATCAGTGATGTGTACTGTGCTCCTCTTGCCCCCTTTTCTTTGTTCTCGCTCATTATCTTCAGGATCTCACACCTATTGTTAAGTAAGAAACCCCCCTTTTCTCTCTTTCTTAGAGTTCTTATGAAGAATTTCTGCTTTTGCTCAGCACTGTTGTTCTTCCAATGCCCTCATATGAGAGAATAAGAATTATTTGCAAATCAAATTCCAGGGATTTGCATGGTAGACTTGAAGCTCTTGCTGCCTTTTGTTGGATAACCAAGATTGGTTTGTATCTTGTACAAACATTCTTCTCATTCATTAAAGGAAAAGTCATAGTCTATTTAGGCATGCAATTCCTTCACTTCTCCAAACATATGACCTGTTTGCCTCTTCAGAAGAAGCCAGAGAGCTGGATCAACCTCTTTTGGCTGCTAAGTTACTGCACTTGTTTCTATTACCCTTGGCCCATGTGTGTTGCCAGGAACAAGATATTCCTCTGGAGCTTCAAACATTTGATTCTTAACCCCATATATCATTCTTAAAATTATCAAGATGACTTTGTTAAGCAACTGTTAAGCTAACTCATAGGTATTGCCAGTGGCATACACTCTATCTATAGGAAAAATATTAAATAGTAATGTACTCAGAACCTTGGAACAATTTTTTTTTTCTTTACAAAGTGATAATGACCTCATACTTGACCTCCCAAATAAGAGTGTATTTTAAGGAAACTGCTAAATGTTCATAATTAGGCAATAGAAAGACCTATTTGAGAAGTAGAAAGCAAGTTTCCCATCTGTGAAGACTTTGTTACCTACACGGAACAAAGATAACAGAAAAATGTCAAGTGAACAATTACATATGGAATTCTAGGAACTCTGGAAGGGAGGAAGAACCAGAGGAGTCTTCTAGATCAAGGATCAACAAACTCTTCCTGTAAAGAGCCAGAAAAGAGATATTTTAGGCTTTACAGGCCATATGTTCTTTGTTGCAACTATTCAGCTCTGCTTTGTAGTGCAAACGTAGCCATAGACAATAATGAGTATAATTGTATTTCAATAAAACTTTACTTATAAAAACAGATGGTGGGCCAGATTTGGACCATAGATTGCTGATTCCTGTTTTAGACCAAACCCCTCCCAATAGAGAAATCTCATCTTTAGCACCCAGACCATTCTATATTTGGACAGTTGTAATAACTGGAGGTTTTTCTTATACAAAGTTACATCGCGTCTCTCTGAAACTCTCACCCACTGCTACCACCACTGTCTCTGACCTAGACCATGATAGTAGCCTCCTAACTCATCTCTCTGGTTCTACCTTGTCCTTCCTACAATCAATTCTCCATAGAAGCCCCTTATCTAGTCCTTATAAAATGTAAGCCAAATGATGTCATTCTCTGGCTCAAGGTCCTCTGATAGTTTTCTATAACATTTATAATAAATCAAAATGCTTTACCTCATCCTGTAATTATAGGCCTGAAATACCTGGTTTCATGACTGTTTCTCTGATCTCATTTCCTACTACTCACTGCTCTCCGGCCACACTAGCTTCTCACTGTTTTCCAACATACTATGTGCATTCCCATCTCAGGGCCTTCGTACTGGTTTTTATTTGTCTGGAATTTCTTCTCCCAAATGCCTGCTGGGCTTGCTCCTTCTTTTCATTCAAGTCTCTGCTCAAATGTTACCATCTCAGAGAGGTCTTCTCCATCTGCGTTGTCTATCCTGCTCCATGCTTGACTGTATATTTTACCCTGCTCTATTTTATTTCATTTCACCTAACACTAGCATTATATTACGCATATGTATGTGTGATTCTTTTTATCATTTACTCCCCCAGTACATGCCAGTTTTACATGGTGGAAATTTATGTGCTTCGTTCACTGTTGTATTTCCACTGCCTAGAGCAGGAACTAGTATATATCAGTTACTTACTAGATACTTGCTGGATACATGATAAATGTGGCTTTGCCCAATGCAGTTTCCAAAAATACATATGATCACTCTTCCATATGACAACACTTCTACACATGAAGGCAAGCTCTATATTCTTCCTAAATCTCCTAGTATCCATGGATATGTAGCGTTCACTCCTGTAATATTTGCATTGTTCCCTTAGGCCCTATAACTGGTCATACTCCTTAAGTTTTGACCTTGGCTTCTACCTACACTTGATCGTCAGGTTACATCTGCCCCTGGTCACCCTGGGTACCTACTTTACCAGATCTAGTTTGACTTTTGGGGCCTCTACTCCCTCAGGTTTGCCCAGGCACTTGTGAAAAGGAATCAAACACTAGTGTGTGGACATTTGTCATTCCTTTTAGCTGCTCAGCAACTGAACTCCCCCTGGGTTTGAGGAATCTCCTCCCCACTTTATGAGACAAAGACTTCTATTCAGCAAAGAACCTGAAATTTCCATCTATTCACTTTCCTAACCACCTTTACAGCAAGAACGCTGTCACATGATCTAGGCTTCACCAATCAGATACTCTAGTCCTAAATTTTGTGGCAAGAACCAGTGAGGTTAAGAAGCAGCAACTGGTGAAAATCCATTCTGGTGGGACTGTGACAAAGGCAGCCACGACGTTCTGTTTCAGAGGCAGCAAAAGCAGAGGTTCTAGTGCATCTGGAGCTTATCTTCTTCTGACTTACTTGTGTACTATGATTTATTATGTATTATGTTTATTGTTAATTGTGTTAGAATGTTAGCTCCGTAGGGGCAGGAATCTTTGTTTTATTCAGTTGTGTGTCCCAGGCATCTAGCACAGGGCCTGGCACAAAGTAGGAGCTCAATAAACATTTATGAATGAGTGTGCACCGAGATGACTTTTTGTTGTTGTTGTTGTTGTTGTTGAGAGGGAGTCTTGCTCTGTCGCCCAGGCTAAAGTGCAGTGGCATCATCTTTGCTCACTGCAGCCTCTGCCTCCCGGGTTCCAGTGATTCTCCTGCCTCAACCTCCCAGGTAGCTGGGATTACAGGCATGTGCCACCACACCCTGCTAATTTTTGTATTTTCAATAGAGATGGGGTTTCACCATGTTGGCCAGGCTGGTCTTGAACTCCTGACCTCAGGTGATCTGCCTGCATCAGCCTCCCAAAGTGCTGGGATTATAGGCGTGAGGTATCGCACCTGGCTGGAGATGACATTTTTTCATCTATCAGATTGATAAAAAAGGCTTATCTGTGAGAGTGTGAGAGAATAAACATTTACACATTGCTGGTGAGATTGTAAATTGCTGCAAACATTTTAAAATCTAAGATTGAAGATAATTTCCTATCCAGGAATTATGCTGCACAAGTACACTGAGATCTTAATTCGGAGATATTTATTGCAGGATTCTTTGCAATAGCAAAATACTGAAAGTAAACAAAATATCAATCCATAGGGGACTGGATAAATAAGTTTGTATATATTCATAGAGTAGAACTATATGCATTGACATGGAAAGGTTTCCAGACCCAGAACCCTCTGATATAGATAGTACCTAGTACTGTTTTAGAAACTTTAATAAATAATTTTTTTCAAAGATATTCACAAGTAAGTTTTTTGTGGTGGTTACTTTGGGGAAGGGGGTAGGTTTGGGGTTGGGGAAGTGGGGAGATTTTTGCTTTCTCGTTTTATACCTTTTTACACTATTTTACTTTCTCTTGTATGTGTGTTTTATTCATATTTGTAAAAACAAAGAAAATGAAACGAGTTGACTTTATCCCCCTACTCTGTCACCCAGACTGGAGTGCAGGGTGTGATCACAGCTCACTACAGCCTCCGCCTCCCAGAGGAGGGTATCCGTCCGCCTCAGCCTCCCAAGCAGGGACTACAGGCCCATGCCACCATGCCCAGCTAATTTTTAAAATTATCTGTAGAGACAAAATTATTTTTAGAGACAAAGTGTCATTGCCCAGGCTGGTCTCAAACTCCCGGGCTGGAGTAATCCTCCTGTCCTGCTCTCCCAGAGTGCCGGGATTACAGGTGTGGGTCACCATGCTTGGTCATGAGTTGGCATTTTTACTAATCGAATTAGCAAAGTATTTTGGTTTTGTTTTGTTGTTTTAAATGATGATTTTCTGCAGGAAAAGATATTGTGAAATGGATAACCTTACAATACCAGTGGCGTTATAAATTGTTACAATCCTTTTTGAAAGAGGTTTGATAACATGTAAAAAAAGGTTTTAAACATTTGTGTCTTATGATACTGTAAACATTTTTAAGAAATCTGCCCCATTATGGAAAGGACTTTATATATAAAGATATCAATGAAATTATTTTAAATATCCCAACATTGGAAACAAATATCCCATAAAATATGAATTAAAGCACATCCATAGACAGTCAATATTATTATTTAAAATAATATTTACAAAGATTTTGTTACAAAATAAATGCGTTTGAGGTATAACGTTAAGAGAAAAAAATCACACACTGTTAGATTTAGTGGACAGAATGATCACAGCTGTGTTAAAGGATCTTAGAAAAATACTGACGGGAATGTTAATTAGTGGGTAGCAGAAGTTTTTCTTATCCTAGCTTTCTACAATTTCCAAGTTTTCTAAAATAAGCATTTATTATTTTATATTGGAAAAATAACTATTCTGTAAAGAGGAAATGGGACATATTTGGTATGATTTGTTCATCGTTAATGTATTCTGATGCTAAATTAATCTACCATTTTAATTTTTAAATGAAATGTTCATTTACTGTTTCTAAAAATTGGCTACAGCATTTTGCCAAGGATCAATCATCAAACCTGCCAATTTTTATTATCCAAAGACACTAATTACTCATCACCAAGTGCTGCTAATTTTGTCTTCTAAATATTTATTGACCTCACCCCTCCTCTCTATCCTCACTTTTTGCACTGGTTAAGGCCTTTATTCTGACCGCACTCCCAGCTTCCTTGTGGTTTCCCTCCATTTCACCCTACACTCTGCCATGAGAGCAGTCTTTTTACAACACTGATACACCACATTATTCATTTGCCAAAACCTTCCCATAGCTCTTATGGCCCCAGGGCCACAGGGTTCTTGGTGAACCTACTACGCTCTCCTGACCCTAGCCCTGTCTGCATCTCCCCATCTCACTTCAACTGAGAATACAGAGGTGCTCAGGGTTCTCTGAGCTCACCCTGCCACTTTACAACTCCTTGGCTTTGTTCATACCATTGCTTCAATCTAGAACCTTCTTCATTTGCTAACTCTCTGCCTTCCTCATGCCTCAGGTCCAACATCTGCTCCTCCAGGAAGACGCCTCTGACCCACCAGGCTGGGTCACAAAAGTGAAGAAACCAATACTGCTTGTTATGTTTTCAGAGTATTTGCATCTAGAATAACACATCTAGCCCTCGTAATAACCCCGTGAAAATGGCAAGAAACACATTATCCACACTTTACGGATAAGAAAGGTAAGATTCCGACAATGTACTTGGTTGCAATCATGTGGCTCATAGGGTGGAGCCAGGACTGGTACCCAGGTATACCTGGTATACTTGACCTTAAATACAACGTTTGGTTTTTGTTTTGTTTCATTTCATGTTTGCTTTCTGAGCTGCTAAGATTAGAGAGGTGAACCTACAGAGGCTAAGGAGTTGTTCAGGAGAAGGGGAATCTAGCTGATAGAGAATCTTGACAACATTTTTCAGTATGTCAATTGCCTTTTTCAACTCCAGAATTTCTTTCTGATTCTTTCTAATTATTTCAATTTCTTTGTTAAATTTATCTGATAGAATTCTTAATTCTTTCTCTGTGTTATCTTGAATTTCTTTGAGTTTTGTTCAAACAGCTATTTGGAATTCTTTGTCTGAAAGGTCACATATCTCTGTCTCTCTGGGGTTGTTCCCTGGTGCCTTATTTAGTTTGTTTGGTGAGGCCGTGTTTTTCTGAATGGTCTTAATGCTTATAGATATTTGTTTGTGCCTCGGCTTTGAAGAGTTATTCATAATCTGGGCTTGTTTGGACCTGTCCTTCTTGGAAAGGCTTTCCAGGTATTTGAAAGGATTTGGGTTTGGTGACCTAAGTTTTTGATCACTGCAGCCATGTCTGCTTTAGGAAGTACTCCAAGCCCAGTAACACTGGTTCTTGCAGACTCATAGAGGTACCACCACGGAACCTTGGATAAGATCTGGGAGAATTCTCTGGATTTCCAGGCAAAGACTCTTGTTCTCTTTTCTTACTTTCTCCCAAACAAATGGAGTCTCTCTTTCTCTCTCTCTCTCTCTCTCTCTCTGTGTTGAGCTGCCTGGAACTGAGGGAGGGGTGACACAAGCATCCCTGTGACCAGCACCTCTGAGATTGCACTGGGTCAGACCTGAAGCCAGCACAGCACTGGGTCCCGCCCAGGCCTGCTGTAACTACTCCCTTGCTACTGCCTGTGTTCACTCAAGGCCCTGGGGCTCTACAATCAGCAGGTAGTGAAGCCAGTCATGCTTGTGTCCCTCCCTTAAGGGCAGCAATTCCTCTGGCTCCCAGGCAGGTCCAGAGATGCTGTTCTGGAGCCAGGGCCTGGAGGCAGAAACTGTAGAAGTCTACCTGATGCTCTAATGTGGCTGAGCTGTCACCAAAACCACCAGACAAAGTCCTTCTCAGTCTTCCCTCTCCTCTTCCCAGGTCGAGGAGTCTCTCTGCATGTCCACCACCACCATAAGTTCATGGAGAGTACTGCCAGGGTTAAGGCCCAAGGGCTCTTCAGTTAGCTTTTGGTAAATGCTGCCAGGCCTGGGACTCACTCTTCAGGGAAGTGGGCTCCCCTCTGGCCCAGGGTAGGTCCAAAGATGCTGTCTAGGAGCCAACGCCTGGAATCAGGGACCCCAAGAGCCTGCTTGCTGTACTTTTCCACTTTGGCCAAGCTGGTACCTAAGCCCAAGTCAAAGTCTCCTTTACTCTTCCCTCTTCTTCTCTCAGGAAGAAGCGGTCTCTCATCATAGCCACCATGGCTGTGAATGTGCTGGGTCACACCTGAAGCCAGCACATCTCTGAGTCTCACCCAAGGCCCATGGTGTCTACTACCTGGTTACCGCTGCTGATTATTTAGGCCCAAGAGCTTTTTAGTCAGCAGTTGAGGAATTCTGCCAGGAATGGGTTCTCCCCTTCAAGGCAGCAGGTTCCCTTCTGGCTCAGAAATGTTGTCTAGAAATGTGTCTAGAAATGTTGTTCAGGAGCTAGCCCTGGAATTCTGGCCTTATGACTCTGTCCAGTGCCCTCTCCTACATTGGCTGAGCTGGTATCCACATTGCAAGACTAAGTCCTCTTTATTCTTTTCTCTACTCTCCTCAAGCAGAAGGAAGGGGTCTCTTTTAGAGCTGTGAGCTGTGCTGCCTGAGGTTGTGGGAGAGGTGGTGTAAGGTGGTCTTAGCCCTGCCCAGCTGGTGTTTCATTACGTCATGCACCCACAAAGTCCACTGGATCTAAGCCCTGCGTCTTGCCTAGGAGTTACAGTCCTTGTGGCCTAGGGTGCCTTTCAAGTTTATTTAGAACCCCACAGTACTTTAGCCTGTGGGTGAGGCTTGTTGAAACCTAAGTTTCAACTGCCAGGATGGGCAATCCTCCTCTGGCAAGGGTTGGTCTAAATGCTCCCTCTTGTGAGTAGCAGCTAAGTTCTGCCTGGGTTGGCAGCACTGTGTTCCAATGCAAATTCCCACAATTACTGCACTCTCCCTCTCCCAAGAACATATAATTCTCTCACCATGCCATTTGGCCATCCACTGCCAGGAGGATGGGGGAGGGGTGGTGTTGGCAATTCAAGACTATCTTTCCTCTTCTTCGGTGCCTCCTTCAGAGATATGAAGTTAAAACCAGGTACTGTGATTGCTCACCCCATTATTGGTTCTTATGAAGGAGCCTTTTGTATAGTTGTTAAATTTTGTGTTCCTGTGGTGAGGATGACTGGTGGAGGCTTCTGTTCAGCTATCTTGCTCCACCTCCTCTCTCCTACCTGCGTTTGAATCTCTGTCAAAATGCAAATGATGGTGGCTGACTCCATTGCAAGCTCAGAATAAATAGCCTTTGCTTTTCTCGTTTGATCTTTATTTCGGCACTTGAGAAATAAATGAAGAACTTTTTATTATTCCAGAAATTATGGGAAGACTCTTGGTATTAAAGTATCAACATAAGATACTTTACCTTTGATATCAGTAGCAATTGTGGATGAATGATTCCAAATGACTATTAGAACAGAGCAGGGTAGGTGCAGGGAGGGTGAAAAACAGAAACGTATAATTTGTATAAAAAGCAGCCACATTGGAAGAGGTATCAAATATGTGATTTCTCTTTCCAACCATATTCCTCTTTTCCTTGAGAACAAGTTGCATATGTATCACTGTTAGTCATGAAAAGGGACATTACCATTGAAGCGAATCCTCTGTTCTCACCTTCCTCTGTCTCTTTTGGTTCCTGGTATTGACTTCTTTCTTCAGTTGACTTGATATAAGCCTTTTGCTTTAAACAAAAGCATCTTCTTCATCAAATATTTCGCTAAGTCATGAGACCTGCTATGTAATTTGTGGGCCTAGCACAGAATGAAAACGTGAGGCCCCTGACTCAAAAATTATGAACAACTTTTAGATGGTGACAGTAGAGCATTATTAATTCAAGCATGAGGCCCTCCTGAGTTGCTTCTAAGACCCACACAGGTTACACACCTAGAAAGCCAGCCCTGTTAGGCTGAAAAGTAAACAAATACATCTTAGGAAACATTTCCTCCTCTTTCTCTGCTTCATTTTCTCTTTGCTTTGCTAAGGCAATAATCTCTGGGAAATGCCATTCTTTTTATAACAATAAAACAGAAAGAAGATGAGCAGAATTTTCCCCTGACCTTTCTATCACAGTTAACCCCGGTTTATATTTTGGAGGTACTATGCTCCCAGGGAGGAAAAAGTCTGCCTCCATACTCTTTGGTCTTCATCAACAGTACTTTATCAACTCTGAGACCTAAGATCCTACAAACTAAGCATGTGGGACCATCAAATGGATTTTTCTAGGCTGGGAGTCCACATAAAAGCAAGACTAAGGCATTCTTTTTAAGAAAGAACAGAAATCTTTCAGTAATAGATAAAAATTAGATACTGAAAATTCATAAACTAGGTTAAATGAATCATTAGATAGTCCTGTTATTTGCTAAAAATAATAAAAACACACACTGAATAGCAAATGGCCATGAATATTTAACCATCATAGATTCCTTTTTTATGTGCAGTGCATTGCAGCTGTTCTAATGTACAACAAAGAAGGAACAGTGGGAAAGTGCTGTAGACATAATGGGGATTTTTGTCGTCTTCTTACCGTAAAGAAATGAACCTCTCTTGTCATGTGGTTTCAAAATACCAATCTTTGGCAACTAAGACCAGATGATGCTTGTAAATATGATAATCAGACAACAAATCCATTATTCACCCTCCCCTGGAAAATTTATTGGCATAAAGTTTAGGCAGTATAATTTCAGACAAAACCTGAAAATGTTTCAGAACAGGATTTAACTAGGACTATATTTTATAAAACTGAAAGCTTACATTAAATTACATAACATACAAAACCCAAGCACCTTGAACTCCAACGTGACTTTTCCACCATCACCAACATGAGTTTTCTGGTCTTCCAAAAAAGTTAGGGCATTTAGTATTGTTGTCTCTTGGTATTTGGGGGATTGGTTCCGGGACCCCCATAGTTATCAAAATATGTGGATGCTCAAGTCCCTGATATAAAATGGCATGATATTTGCATATAACATACATACATCTTCATATACACTTTAAATAATCTCTAAATTACTGAGGCCAGGCAGGGTGGCTTACACCTGTAATCCCGGCACTTGGCCTTGGAAGACCAAAGTGGGTGGACTGCTTGAGCCCAGAAGTTCAAGACCAGCCTGGGCAACATGGTGAGACCCTAAATCTATCAAAAATACAAAAATTAGCCAAGCATGCTGATGCATGCCTGCAGTCCCAGCTACTCGGGAGGCTGAAGTCAGAAGATCACCTGAGTCAGGAAGGTTGAGGCTGCAGTGAGCCATAATCATATAATTATACTCCAGCCTAGGCAACAGAGTGAAACCCTATCTCAAAATAAGTAAATAAATAGATTACTGACAATACTTAATACCACATGCATGCTATGTAAAGAGTTGTTATATAGTATTTTTTATTTATTGTTATTTTAAAAATTTTTAAGTATTTTGATCTATATTTGGTTGGATACACAGATGCAGAACCCAGACATGTAGAGGGTCCTCTCTACATCTCTATTTTTTCTTTGTTCAGGATCTTGGGCCTCTAGAGATTAAGGCATTAATAGGACTAGTCACCAGGTTGGTTATGTCTTCCTTCAGTCCCATGTTCATATAGCATTTGTGCTGGTAGACATTTCCTGGGAACCATTCAAGCCAGTGTACTCATCACTCCCATCACCTAAGATCCTTTTAATTCCCTTCCCCTCCCTTCAACTCTCATGCTTTAGAAATATTTATCTACCAAAACCTATTTACTAACTGTAGGCTTAATGTAGGAAACTGTTCTTTCCATTAGGCCTTATGAATTAATTAAAATAATTAAAGGATTTTCCCCTTAATAATAACAACTAAGGTTTACTATGCCAGGCACTGTTCAATCATGTTGTATCTTATCGTCTCCGTGTAAACCCCATAATAAGCCTATGATCCTTATATTCACTGATAAGAAAACTAAGCCTTAGAGAGGTTGGGGAACGTGCTCAAGATCACAGAGCTCTTACCCCATTTGCCCATGCCCACAAAACTCATTGCTGTCAAGTCAGGACTAGAACACACATCTTCTGAATACTAGTTCTCTGGTCTTTTCTAGCGGAACAAATATTTACCGAGCTGCAACTATGTGCAAGACAATGTGCTGGATTCCAAGGGAATATTGAGTTGTAAAGGCCCTTTTTAAAATTATTTCCAGGCCAGGAGCAGTGGCTCATGCCTGTAATCCCAGCACTTTGGGAGGCCAAGACTGGCAGATCACTTGAGGTCAGGAGTTTGAGACCAGCCTGGTAACATGGTGAAATCCCATCTCTACTGAAAACACAAAATATTAGCTGGGTGTGGTGGCGTAAACTGTAATCCCAGCTAGTAGGGAGGCTGAGGCAGGAGAATTGCTTGAGCCCAGGAGGCAGAGGCTGCAGTGAGCCAGAGCCAAGACTGCACCACTGCACTCCAGCCTGGACGACAAAGTGAAAAAAAAAGTATGTCCAAAATGCTGACCACTCTTAGGTCCTTCTAATCCATACTGCACACTGACACACCATGAAAATAATTTTCTTAAAGTCTTTTTGGATCAAAGTATTTTCAGCCATTCTCTATTTCATAAAGAACCAGTTCAAGTCCCTTGCGAGACACTTAAAGGAGCTGGTACGGTAGAAAGAGGAAGGATGTGCTGACAGGTGCTGTCTGCTTACCACCTGCTGGACATGGTTACACAATCCTTCCTTTTCTTAAACATTCCCCTTGGTCTAGAGGGCCCTCCTCCCTATTGTTCCCTAGTCTAGCTAAATCTTTCTTACCCTCCAAGACCCAGCTCAAGCTTACCTGCTTCTTTACAGCCCTCCCAACAGAACACATTCTCTCATGTTTTCTCAAAGCACTATTGTCTGGTTATAGATTCAGTACCCTACACTGTCATTAAATTTTTCATGCTTGTCTTGTTTCTCCAAAGGTGCTGTGAGCTGCTTGGGGGCAAGGGCAGGGCCTTCTTTTCTTTGTATCTCCTACAGAGATGATTGCAGTGTGACACCCATGACAAGTGTTCAATAATCACATGCTAAGTGTGTGAATGAGTACTGCATCATATTGCATTTTGTTAAATTACATGTGTATGCCTGGGAGTTGAAATGTGAGAAAATGACACTGCTATTTCTCCTCCTAATGCAGATTGCTTTTAAAAATATTATCTATCCAACCTGTTTTCTCTTACTTATAGTATTTTTTTCTCCCACATTTCAATACACCACTTAAAATCCGACCTAAAAAAGAAAGTATTAAAGCATGTGTTTCAAATGGGGGGAAAAATCCAGCAGCTATGACTAATGTCTTCAATTTATAGTATATCCAATTTGGAGAAGACCATGCTTTTTCATAAAGTTGCATAACTGCTAACAAAAACATTTTCAGCCACAGGATGTGTTTTTGGAAGAATGTAGCCCTTCGCTAGACGAGGAAAAATGTAAAAACCAAGGGCACAGCTTTCCTTGATACACATCTTACCCAATACAGATAAGGCGCTCAAATACTTGTCAAATTGAATGTCCTCTCCTTATGTAATGTATGATGTTGGGCAGAAGTAGGTTGTCACTTTCTTGATATTAATAGTTCATTCTAATTCTACATAGCTTTTCCTTGTGAACTATGTAGGTATTGACAACTATTGAGTACCACCATCAAAAATGATGAAAGGGAAGGATGAGGATGATGTCATGTATTTCCACATCTACCTCTTCTGGATTAAATAATCAAAACAAAGAGGCCTGTATATTACCCACTTTCTAATATTTGTTGTTACAGCCCTTTGGAGGTGAAATAATAGTGAATAGTCTTTAAAATGAATCACAAGTACTAGAGCTCCAGTTAACTTGTTGACTGCAGTCATGTAAGAAAGTAAGACCCCAAGGCGGATAACAGGTTAGACTGGTGAATACCTGAAGTTAACACTGTACTTTGGCAGTCTTTTTCACCCTTATATATGAGAATATACAATCTGGGTCAGAACCAAGATGTGTAAGTCTGACTTGAGAATAAATGGAACACAATCTCTTTAAAATACACAAAAGTAGTTTTTAAAACTCACAAACTATAACTTAATAGTTCAATAGAAAAGTTTCAACTCTTAGTTGCATAACGATTCATATTTTTATTTTTAAGTGTGCAAAAAAAAGTTGAAAGCAGCAACATCTCACCCTGTTGTCTATATCAAGCTAATAATAACAGGTTTTAAATTCTAAGCTCTTATTTTGTTTTTCACCTTGAGTATTCATTTTGCTGCCGAAGTAGAAGATGTGAAAATTAAGATTTATAGAACACAGTTTTGAATCAATCATCAAAAGCAAAAAAAAAAAATTGTTTTCAAGGATGGGAATGAATTCTGACATTTTAATTACAAGCTCAGTAGAAAGTTTTCTAGTAGTCTGTGGGCTTTGAAAATCATTATTATGTTGTCATTACAAATTAATGACTATAAAAGAAATCAGTTTTGAATGCTAACGGTAAATTACAGAGAAAAACTTATGGAACTGCTTTCTATCTCCTGATGTACCAAGAGTATCCATCATAATTTATTTGATTAAAAAACCTAAACAGTGGAAAAATACAGACATGGATTTTTGAAATGGTATTATATAAATATAAGCCAGCTTTTTCTTAGCAATTCAAAAGATGCTCATCATAACACATTTGTAATATCAAAAAACTAGAAGCAACCTAAATGTTCAGCAACATGAGAATGTTACAATTACAGTACATCCAAATTGGTAGATTATGCAATTATTGAAAGTTATAAATGTAACTTATATATGTCAGATTGAAAAATGTAAGTACAGGCATACCTCGGAGACACTGTGGTTCAATTCAAGATTGCTACAATGAAGCAGGTACCACAAGAAAGCGAGTCACACAAATTTTTTGGTTTCCCATGCATATAAAAGCTATGTTTATGCTATACTGTTGTCTGTTAAGTGTACAATAGCATTATGTCTAAAAAAATATATGTATCTTAATTTTAAAATACTTCATTGGTAAAAAAAAATGCTAATGATCGATTCAGCCTTCAACAAATCATAGTCATTTGGCTGGCGGAGAGTCTTGCCTCAATGTTAATGGCTGCTGACTGACCACAGTGGTGGTTATTGAAGGCTGAAGTGGCTGTGGCAATTAAAAAAAATAAGACAGCAATGAAGTTTGCCACATTGATTGACTTTTCCTTTCACAAAATAATTTCAGTAACATGTGATGCTGTTTTTTACCCACAGTGGAACTTCTTTTGCAATTGGACTCAATCCTTTCAAACCCTGCCGCCACTTTATTAAGTTTATTTAATAATCTAAATCCTTTGCTATCATTTCAACAATGTTCACAGTATCTACACCAGGAGTAGTTTCCGTCCCAAGAAAACACTTTCTTTGCTGATCCATAAGAAGCAACTTATATGTTCAAGTTTTGTCATGAGACTGCAGCCATTCAGTCCTGTCTTCAGGCTATACGTTTAATTCTGTTCTCTTGCTATTTCCACCACATCTGCAGTTACCTCCTCCCCCGAAGCCTTGAACCTCTCAAAGATATCCATGAGGGTTGGAATCAACTTCTTCCAAACTCTTGTTAATGTTGGTATTTGGACCTCCTCCCATGAATCACAAGTTTTTTGTTTGTTTTTGAGATGGAGTTTTGCTCTTGTTGCCCAGGCTGAAGTGCAATGGCATGATCTCGGCTCACTGCAACCTCCGCCTCCCGGGTTCAAGCGATCCTCCTGCCTCAGCCTCCTGAGTAGCTGGGATTACAGGCATGTGCCACCATGCCTGGTTAATTTTGTATTTTTAGTAGAGACAGGGTTTCTCCATGTTGGTCAGGCTAGTCTCAAACTCCTGACCTCAGGTGATCCGCCCACCTCGGCCTCCCAAAGTGTTGGTATTACAGGCGTGAGCCACCGCACCTGGCCACAAGTGTTCTTAATGCCATCTACAATGATGAATCCTTTTCAGAAAGATTTTCAATTTATTTTGCCCAGATCCATCAGAGAAATTGCTGTCTATGGTAGCCATAGGCTTACAAAGTGTATTTCTTAAATAATAAGACCTGGAAGCCCAAATTACTCCTTAATCCACGGGCTATGGAATGGATACTGTGTTAGCAGGCATATAAATAACATTCATCTTCTTGTACATCTCCATCAGAGCTCCTGGGCAACTAGGTGCATTGACAATGAGAAGTAATATTTTGAAAAGAATTTTTTTTTTTTTTTTTTTGAGCAGTAGGTCTCAACAGTGAGCTTAAAATATTTAGCAAACCATGCTCTAAACAGATATTCTGTCATCCAGCCCTTGTTGTTCCATTTATGGAGTGCAGGGAGAGTAAATTTAGCATAACTCTTAAGAGCTCTAGGATTTTCAGAAGGGTAAATGAGTATTGGTTTCACCTTAAAGTCACCAGTTGCTTGAGCACCTAACAGGAGATTCAGACTGTCCTTTGAAGACCTGAAGCCAGGCATTGACTACTTCTGTCTAACTATGAAAGTCTTAGATGGTATCTTCTTCCAACATAAGGCTGTTTCATCTATGTTGAAAATCTGTTGTTTATGCAGGCGCCTTAATCAATGATCTTAGCCAGATCTTCTGGATAACTTGCTGCAGCTTCTACATAGTACTTACTGCTTTATCTTACACTTTTATGTTATGGAGAATGGCATCTTTCCCTAAATCTCATGAACCAACCTCTGCTAGCTTCAAACTTTTTCTTTGGCAGCTTCCTCGCTTCTCTCAGCCTTCATAGAATGGAAAGAAAGTTTGGGCCTTGCTCTGGATTAGGGTTTAGCTTAAGGGAATGTTGGGGCTGGTTTGATCTTCTATCCAGACCACTAAAGCTTTCTCCACATCAGTAATAAGACTGTTTTGCTTTCTTATCATTTATGTGTTCACTGGAATAGCACTTTTAATTTCCTTCAAGAACTTTTCCTTTGCATTCACAGCTTGGCTAACTGTTTGGCACAAGATGCTTTGCTTTTCGCCTATCTTGGCTTTCGACATACCTTCTTCACTAAGCTTAATCATTTCTAACTTTTAATTTAAAGTGAGAGAATGTAACTCCTTCTTTCACTTGAGCACATAGAGGCCATCATAGGGTTGTTAACTGCCCTAATTTCAATATTGTTCTGTCTCAGGAAACAAGAAGGCTCAAGGGGAGGAAGAGAGACAGGGAATGGCTGGTCAGTGGAGCAGTTAGAACATATACATTTATTAAGTTCACCATCTTACATGAGTACCGTTCATGGCACCCAAAAGCAATGACAATAGTAACATTGACGATCACTAATCGCAGATCACCATAACGGATATAATAATAATGAAAACGTCTGAAATACTGTGAGAATTACCAAAATGTCACACAGAGACATGAAGTGAGCACACGCTGCTGGAAAAATGATGCCAATAGACTTGGCTTGATGCAAGGTTGCTACAATCCTTCAATTTGTAAAAAATGCAGTCTCTGTGAAGCTAAATAAAATGAAGTGCTATAAAACAAGGTATGCCTGTAATGTAAAGTTTTTCATTTTACATATGCAAATATTTATGCATGCTCTGAGTACACCATGTAAAACTATGCACAAGAGACAATAATAGAACAGAAAGTACAGAAATTGTTATAGAATGTATATGTGTGATGAGATTATGGATTTTTTCTTTTCAAATCTCATGTATGTTTAAATTCTATTTATAATTTTTTTTTTGTTTGAGACGGAGTTTCACTCTTATTGCCCAGGTTGGAATGCAATGGCACGATCTCGACTCACCACAACCTCCACCTCCCGGGTTCAAGTGATTCTCCTGCCTCAGCCTCCCTAGTAGCTCGGATTACAGGCATGTGCCACCACGCCCAGCCAATCTTGTATTTTTTTTTAGTAGAGACAGGGTTTCTCCGTGTTGGTCAGGCTGGTCTTGAACTCTTGACCTCAGGTGATCCACCTGCCTCGGCCTCCCGAAGTGCTGGGATTACAGGCATGAGTCACCACATCTGGCCTCTATTTATACTTTTTAAAGATTAATTTTCACTTTTGAAGACCTATCATATAATGAAGTATATTCATTAAATTCAACTGTGAAATTGTCAATTTCATGTAGGTCAATCATCTTTGATCTACAGAAATTGCAGCATATACTTCATTCTAATACTGTATTTTCAACTAACAAAATGAATCTGTTTTGGAATAAAAGTTGCTAGCTCCTATTCTAAAATGTTCCTTAAGCTTCAAAATAAGTCTAACTTTTGGAAAATTGTTAGTGAAATAAATTACCTGAAAATCACATTTGAAAACTA
Organism: Macaca mulatta; assembly: GCF_049350105.2. NCBI lineage: Eukaryota > Metazoa > Chordata > Mammalia > Primates > Cercopithecidae > Macaca > Macaca mulatta. Next base: position 126,914,962 of record NC_133406.1, on the reverse strand, counting down.
TGACTCCAACATAATCAAAACACAATGGAGGTTTTTGATTTTGAAGAAAATAAACTCAGGTCAAACTGTTTTGAGCTGATGTAGAGCTATTGCCATTGTATTTTTTTTTTTTTTTTACATCTTTGAAATTAACTGTCATGTTCATTTTTAATTATTCAACTGCCAGTTTAAAGTAAAACATTAATAATTTAATAAGTAAATTTGCTTCTAACCTGTGCTGGGAATGACATTTAAATTGCTTCATACTCTATGATTACTCAGAGATAATTAGGCTTCTAAATATTACTGTAATGAAGACCATGGGTTTAATGAATCATACATATTCAAACCAAATAGAATCTTTACTGAATATTTAAGTTCAGCATAAAAATTGTTTGATAATTGGTTAGAATTCAAAAAATTGTTTAAGGCAAGCCAGGCCATGAAAATGTAAAGTGAAATTAAATGTATTCATAGGAATATTGAAACAACAGTTCTAGAAAAAAGAAGTTGATCATCCTGGGTTTGAAGTGAAAACACACTTCACCTTTGCTATACAATAGTTATTGTGTTTGACATTATGGATCAGTGTTTCTGAATTTCAGTGAAGCATTTTACAATCTTTCATATTCGTTACTGAAGCACATAAATGTGGATTCCTTGGAGGAAGAGACAGGAGAGTGTGTGTGTGTGTATGTGTGTGTGTGTGTTCACATCATCTGTATCATAAGCACCAAGCATAGTGCCTGGCACATGATAGATGACAAGTAAAAGTTTAATGAATAAATACCTGGGTTGGCTGAACAGGTATATGTTTTTTAAAAGTGTGCACTCCAGCCTGGGTGACAGAACAAGACCGTGTCTCAAAAACAGACAAATCATGTATCTGATAAGAGATTAATATCCAGGATATATGAAGAACTCCTACAACTCAACAACAACAAAACAAAAACCCAATTTTAAAATGAGCAAAAGACTAAAATAGGCATTTCTCTAAAGAAAAGAAAATATACATATGGCCATAAGCGGATGAAAAGATGCTCAACATCTCTAATAATCAGGGAAATGCAAATCAAAGCTGCAATAAGATATATCCTCACACCCACCAGGATACCTACTATTTTGAAAAAGACAAACAGAAAATAACGAGTGTTGGGAAGGATGTGGAGAAATTGGAACTCTTGTGCACTGTCAGTGGGAATATAAAATGGTGTTGCTACTATAACAAACAGTATAAAATTTCCTCAAAAAATTAAAAATAGATTTACTGTATGATCCAGCAATTTCACCTCTGAATATATACCCAAAGAACTGAAAGCAAGATCTCAAAGAGATATTTGCACACTCATGTTCACTGTAGCATTGTTCACAATAGCCAAGAGGTGGAAGCAAGCTGAATGTCCATCAGTGGATGAATGGATAAAGATGATGTGGTATGTACATACAATGGAATATTAGCCTCAGAAAAGGAGGAAATCCTTTCACATGCTACAACATGGAGGAACCTTGAGGACATTGTGCTAAGTGAAACAAGCCAGTTGCAAAAAGAGAATCTGCTTGCATGGAGTATGTAAAAAAGTCAAATTCTTAGAAAGTAGAATGGACATTGCCAGGGGAGGAAGTGGGAAGTTGTTCAATGGATGCAGAGGTTTAGTTTTGCAAGATGAAAAGGTCTTAGGGATCTATTGCACAACAATGTGCATGTAGTTAACACTACTGAACCATATACTGAAAAGGGGTTAAGATTGCAAAAATCAATCTTAGGCAATTAAATTTTTCAAGACACAGACATCTTCAAGTGTTATTATTGAAGAAACCAATGCATCATTACAGATTATGCCTTTGGTAGTGTCTCCAGGTGAAAGGAATAACAGAAATAAAAGTCATATGATGTGTGAACCTCAGCGCTTTGGGGAGATTCATATACCAGGTCTGAAGTGACCTAATAGGAAGTAGCTGTTATTTATAGTCAATGCCATATTAATGAAGAGAATGAACAACCTCAAAATTGTCTAATATCATGACTTTATCTAACTGTATCTAAATACACAATAGCAATTTGCTTTCCTTTTTAGGTTTACATGTAATAAAAGTATTTAACAATCAGCCTCTTTAGTCTCTACCAAGAATTCATAGATTTTTTTTCATATAGGGACAGCATTTTATATACTAGAGTGTTTTTTAAAAGTTTAGAATTTCACATAGTTTGAAAGAGGAACTCCTTCAATATTTAGTAACTACATTTCAGCATTTGGATCATTTGCAGCTTTCTTTACCTCCTCAATTTAATTGCAAACACCTTCAACAGCGCGTCAGCAAACTAATTAGCAATTCCTTTTCCTTAAAAAATACTCCTAATCAAGGAAGATAATCATTTTTGATTAAACAACAACCAGAGTTATCAAATGTAAATTTGCAGTTGATTACAGAACAAAATATAGTGTGTGCTTTCCCTCTTAATAACAGTAAGCGTTATTTTTTTCCACTCAGTTATATTTAGTTTCTCAGATTAATTTAGGCTGATCCATCTCTTTTGATGGTGTACTCCCTAAGAACGCCTATATTACTTCCCAGGAGAATTATCCTTGAGCAAATAAAATATCCAGATGCAAAGTATGCATATGGTAAAAAGGAATCTGGCAGTTCCCCAAGTATTTTAACAATTTGGATACTACCTACCTACTATAAATCAGTCTTTCAAATTTGTCAGGGAATAGTAAGGTCATGAGAAACAATATTTAGTGAGAAAAGATACAAAGCTACTGTCTAGAATGACTGTGTCTTCTTAGGAGTGCCTACTATATAGTCCAAATACCATCCAACGTCCTGGGAATCTATGTGGACAAGACATAGTTTTGGCCCTCAGCAAGTTTACAAGCTGATTGGGAAGACAGGCAAGTTAAGAGGCAATCACAAATCAGCATGACATGTGCTACCAATGGGAAATAAGCAGGGAGATATAAAAGGGATTCCTGACATTGGGGGAGTTTGGGAGGCAAGAAAGAGATGCAGCGTGAGAATAGTCCTGAAGGACTAGTAGAGGTTAGATAGGTAAGGAAAAATTGACATGTGCAGTTGCAGAGGTGAGAAAGATCTTGTCTTTGAGAAAGAAGTTTAGTTTGTCTATAATTGAAGTGAGAGGAGAAAATGGTGAGAAAAGAGACTACAGTGATAAAGAAGGACCATTTTATGAAGAACAACAGTATGCACGTTCTGAAGAAATTTGCTTGCTATTCTTTTTTTTTTTTGCTTGCTATTCTAAAAGCAATATTGTAAGGTCTATTTTAATTAACTTTTTATATCAGGAAAATGTAAATTTATCTTTTATCTCCCATATGAACTATACCAGGTTGCAAACCAGATCTCTGGGTTCAGAAAATCTGTTTTTTTTTTTTTTTTTTTGAGATGGAGTCTCGCCCTGTCATACAGGGCGACTGTATGATCAATGAGGAGTGCGATGGCATGATCTCGGCTCATTGCAACCTCCGTCTCCCGGATTCAAAAGATTCTCCTGCCTCAGCCTCCCGAGTAGCTGGAATTACAGGCACCCGCCACCACACCCAGCCAATTTTTGTATTTTTAGTAGAGATGAGGTTTCACTATGTTGGCCAGGCTAGTCTTGGATTCCTGACCTCGTGATCTGCCTTCCTTGGCCTCCCAAAGTGCTGGGATTAGAGGCATGAGCCACCATGAAGGCAGTTAAATATTATTCTTCCTTCTTTAAGTTACACTTCAGGCTTTTTTATTTTTAATTATTTGATAGAGTATCTTGCTCTGTTGTCCAGGCTGGAGTGCAGAGGCACGATCATGGTTCATTGCATCCTTGAACTGCCAGCCTCAAGCAGTCCTCCCACTTCAGCCTCCCAAGTAGCTGGGACTACAGGCGTGTACCACCACACCCAGCTAATTAAAAAAAATTTTTTTTTTGTAGAGATGGAGTCTTACTTTGTTGCACAGGCTGGTCTCCAACTCCTGGGCTCAAACAATCCTCCACCCTTCTGCCTCCCAAAGTGTTGGGATTACAGGTGGGAGCCACCATGCCCAGCTTAACTTCAGTTTTATACAAATAGGCACAGGACGATACAAGAGTGATGACTGCAAGGTAACCTCCAAGCTTGAACTTGCCTTCTGAAATGTAATAAGAAAAATGACAAAATCAACTATTTGCATTAATCTTTATCAAAGGTACAGTCTAAGCAAAGTTAAAAGATATTCCCTTTGGACAAGTGGTAGGATATTTTATCTATGTCAAAAACAAAACAAGAAAAAAAATCTTAAATTACCAATAAGCAGCTAAATTGTTTTGGAAAACCACAAATTCTAATTCCAGTGGCCAGAAAGTATTGTCAAAATAGCACGACTGTATTTGTAGGCAACAAAATGGCTAGACAATGATTTTGTGACACAATGTAGCATATTGGTTAAGAACTATGGCATTTACATCAAGTACACCTTGATTTAAATCCTGATTCTGCCACTTACTGTCACTTTCGCATCTTATTGCTCACGCCTGGTTTTTCCCCGGTGCTGTTGAGTGAGAAACAAGCTGTCTTCACATTAGATTTTATAAGAAGTGAGACTTTAAAAAAGCAACTGGCGACATGAATCTTTTGATTATATGTAAGGAAATAAATAGTTTATTATTTTAGTGAACAAAAAATTTCTTGAGTACGGAGCATATAGTTTGTACACAAATAGCAACTGTAAAAATGAGGTTCAGATGCCTACAGCATTCTGAGAAAGATGATCTGGGAAAGGATTTTGTCAGTTTCTTCTGTACAAATAACCCAGTGTATTAGTGGATAATGGATGGATGGATGGTATCAACTCAATGCAATAATCATGTAATAAATGCCTACTATGTCCAAAGGTAATACAAAAGGCAGTAAGTAACATGTGGTAGGTAAGCTTCAGTAGGGCAGCAACCATATTCTATTGTTAATTTGGCTTTTGAAAAGCTGAAGCAAAGCATCTACGATACTATAAAAGTACAGAGAAGGAGTGATGCCTTTTGGTCAGAGGGATGAAAAATGGTTTCATAAAGGAAAGTGCATTTGAGATGGTTTTGGGGGGTTATGATTAATTTTGATGACTAAAGAGTAGTACATTTCAAACAAAGAAGGAAGCATGGGCTTTGGAGACAGATGGGCTTCAAATCTGGATCTGCCATTTTCTAAATGTGATTTGGGGAGTCTCTGTAACTCCCTGTAACAATGTTTTCATCTGTTAAAATGGGATAATAGTTGCTACCTTACATGTTGCTGAGTTGATTAAATATGAAGTGCTTAATTGCAATGTCTGGAATATCATGCTGGATTAAATTGCAAGTATTACTACCATTATGAAAAGCAGAAAATCCCACAGGGCAGGAACAACACACAGGATAGGCCGGTTGAAGAGGAGGACGCTGAAAGGTAAAGCTGGAGTTAAATGTTGGAGCCATATTGTAGGGAGTCTTGGATGCCACATTGAGTTTGGGCTTTATTCAATAAGCAAATCTTTGATTTTTTTTGTTTAGAAAACTAGATCAAAATTAACATTTTAGTGTAAATAAGCAGCATGTTGGCTGGACAGTAGGTTAAGAGTAGAAGGCGAGGCTGGCATCAAAGTGACTAGTTGGAATGTCATAAAAATAGTTTGGGTAGTTTATTTTTTATTTATTTATTTATTTTTTGACAAGGAGTCTCGCTCTGTCACCCAGGCTGGAGTGCAGTGGTGCGACTTTGGCTCACTGCAAGCTCCGCCTCCCATGTTTACACCAGTCTCCTGCCTCAGCCTCCCGAGTAGCTGGGACTACAGGAGCCCACCACCAGGCCCGGCTAATTTTTGTATTTTTAGTAGAGACGGGGTTTCACCGTGTTAGCCAGAATGGTCTCAATCTCCTGACCTTGTGATCCGCTCACCTCGGCCTCCCAAAGTGCTGGGATTACAGGCGTGAGCCACTGCACCCGGCCTAGTTTGGGTAGTTTTTGAGTATTCATGGTAGCAGTGAGAAAGGACAAGAGCTATAGAGACATAATCCATAGACTGACATAGAAAAAGGGTTGCTTTTGAGCCTTTGAAATACTGAACATGATGAGGCACAAGTTGGATGAACAATGGTCTAGAAAAGGATATGCAGAGTGGAGTACATGGACCTCCTCTTCTCAGCCCCGTGCATCAGCAGGAGTTACAAAAGGAGCTTTATCCATCACAAAGAATTAGAAGGGAAGCCTTGACATATACTACCAAGTAGATTTTTCCACAAAACAGTGCTGGTTGCAAACAAAAAAAGCAGGAAAAAGAAAAAAACCCACAGTGAAAAGTATTGGGGATGAGGGAGAAGGGAACAAGTGCAAGGAACCTGGACACGGTGCTGAGCTGGAAATGGGTAAGTTAGTAGAAGGGAAAACAAGGAGGGGTTATGTTCTACAAAAGTGAAGCACAAACATCAACACTGAGATTATTGGAAAAGGTATGTTGGAACTGGGAAGTGTTACTGTTTACATAGTGGAATTTAGTTGATAGAGAAGCTTGCAACTAACCGGTCTTAAAATTCCAATTGGTTTATTTGTACCTATAGAATTCCTTCCATGGAGGTGAATGGTATACATGACCTAATAGTTGGTTCACAATTTTGGCTGGTTCAAGTATCTTTGCTGAATCCCTTCACCAGAGTCACTTTAACCACCGGTGTAACTCCTCTCAATTCTCTAAAAGCGGCCATTGGTTTTCTACTTCTCCTGCAAATGAGGCCAGGAATAGAAGCAACTAGACACCTCAATAACATGAGAAGTCTGACATGAAATGGCCCTCAGAAAAATTGGACAGTGGATAACAGACACCAAAAGGTCATAGATATTTGGTGTAGTATTGGGTCATTTGTAAGAACCCATGCATGTCAAGCCAACAGGAAAAAAAATTGGGGAAATTTGCTCACAACTTTGGAGAACCTATTAATGATGCAGTACCCTTGACACCCACACAATTGATCCAAAGGGTGAACCTTCAATTCTGGTGCACACTATGGTGACACACATCCATAGAAAGAAAGAAGAAAATGATTTTTTCTACATTTTAAATAGCAAGAATGAAACATATTTTATGTGCCAAGCACTGTGCTAGGCTCTAGAGATACAAATATTAGTAAGTAAGAAGAAGTCTCCACTTTTAGTTTCCATTCTGGTGGCCTTCCTTGGCAAATGCTTAGTCAGGGCAGAAAATGCAGCACAGTCAAAATGGGCAAAAATAGATAAAAGCATCAGAAAGCAGACTACTGAAAAATATGGATCCTATAAAGGTCCACATCCTGAATCAAATATAGTTCAAGGAATACTAGCTTCACAGTGAAGTAAAACTGCTCTCTTAGAAGCAGAAATGTTTTTAATGTAAAGAAAATTAGCTACGTGGAAAGTTGCTTTTTAAGTGACACAAATGTTTTTTAATGTAAGGAAAATGATGCACATCTTGTTGGAGACAAATTATTTGGCATTTCAGTAACAGAAACATTGGAATATATAACAATATAACATTCTTGTCCTGTATACTGTAACAATGCAAATATTGCAATTCCCTGTATGAAGTACCACAGATGTTCTAGAGCCTATTCCAAAGAGCAGAGCCAGCAATACCAATGAGTTCAAGTCTTTGAGGTTAGCCTTCTGAGCAGTCTTGCCTTGATATCCAGGGCACAGGTGAGGGAAAGAAGAAAATTAAGGAAAGATGGTAGGCTTTCTTCCTTTCTCCCTGCTCTTCAGAAGTGGCCCCCCTCTCCCACCAAGGTCCCATTGAACTTAAGTACTCAGGAAGAAAGCCCTGGGAAAGCAAACACAGCCACAGTCTTTCTGCACCTCCATCTCACCACGAGTCAGGGACATGGAATCCTGATGTTGTGACATTCTGTACTCCCATCTCCTTGTCATTGCTCTTCCTATTTCAAAGATACTTTGCTCTTTCATTCTATTTCTACACTGAAAAGCATGTAACATTTATTACTGGAATTCATAGGAAAATAAGACTTGATAGGCAACGTTTTACCTAATGGCAAACTCTACCAGAACACAGTTTCTAAATTATAGGAGATATCTATAATCTTCTCAGCACGATGAAGAATGAATCTTTCAATAACGGATTTGATATGAAGGCATTTGCCTAGATGCATATGCAGAAAATACAGTAGTTCTCGTAATATTCCCTTTGGAAGGAACATATGGGTTAACTAATGATGTTAGCATTTGCAATGTATAACAAGAATTAAAATCTGTTAAGAGCGTGGTAAAAGGTAAACTGATAATAAGAAGCAAAAATTGCTTATTTAGATCAAGAGTAAATTTTACAATGAGAATATAAACAAGCCTCCCAAGTCAATAATAAAATTATATGATTGTAAATACAATAATCTCTCCTTAGCTACAGTTTTGCTTTCTACAGCTTCACTTACCTTTGGACAATTGCAGTCCAAAAATACTGAATGCGAAATTCTAGAAATGAACAATTCATAATTAAAAAATTTTTCTATTTATCTATTATTTTTCTATTTTATTATTAGTTATTGTTAACCTCTTATTGTATCTAATTTATAAATTAAACTTTATCACTAGTATGTATGTATAGAAAAAAACAAAGTGAAGTTTATATAGGGTTTGGTGTTACTTGCAGTTTCAGTCATCCACTGGGGGTCTTGGAACGTTGACCCCAAAGATAAAGGGGGACTAGTGTATTTAAGAACAGCTAGGCATGGTCATCATGAATATTCAGCAATGATAATATGCCACTGGGGGAACAAAGGTGGGCCGACAAATGCTATGTCCTGGTCCACTTTCATCAATTTTAGGATTATATGAGTTTTAAAAATGGTATTTCCCTTTGTTCACATTTAAAGCCAGCAGCCAAATTCTAGGGTTTTAAAAAATTATTATTATTATTAAGAACTTGAAATGCTCAGATATTCTCCCAGGGGGTGCATATAGGCTGCAACGTTGTTACACCCAATCCAACAAAACATAGCTCTCCCCTGATGGTAATAGCAGCTTAGGAGTCTATGCCGTGATAACAGAAGGACAGAGTCTTTTCTCAGAAAAGCATAAACATAGAGATTATTTGTATTTCAATGGATTCACAATACAGTGGAAGTGAATTTTTATTACCTTGGCTCCATTGTGGTTGTATGTAAAAAGTAAAACAAATTCTTTTTTTTTAAATGTAATATTATACATTGTTTCCAAAGCTTTTTGATTTTCTTTAAGCTTCCCCATGTCCTTTCTTTAAATTGCTTTCTCTTATCCATTTTCTTATCCATTTCACTCAACACCATTGTCAACCAAGTGCTCCTGGAATGATAATATAACTTTTGACAATGGCAGACAGTGGGCATATGTCTGCTGTACAATGTTTCTTTTTAAGTAAACTTTTATTTTGTAACAATTTCAGATTTACCAAAAAGTTGAAAAGGTACTACCCAGAGTTCTCATACTCTCACCCAGTTTCACCTATTGTTAACATCTTACATTACCATAGTACATTTATTAAAACTAAGAAACCAACATTGGCATATAACTATTAACTAAACTCCAGACTTTATTTGAATTTCACAGCTTTCCCCAATAATGTCCTCTTTCTGATTCAGGGTCCAATCCAGCGTACCACATTGCGTTTAGTTGTTATGTCTCCTTAATGTCCTCTGGTTGTGACAATTTCTCAGTCTTCCCTTGTTTTTCATGACCTTGACAATTCTGAAGAGCTTGGCCGGGTATTTTATAGAGTGTCCCTCAGTTTCGGTTTGTCTTATGTTTTTCTCATGATGAGCTGGGGTTTATCGGTTTTTGGAAAGAATGCCACAGAGATGAAGTGTCCTTCTCCTCTCATACATCAGAGGGATATGACATGCACATGACATCACCAGTGATGTTAACTTTCATCACTTGGATGAAGTGGTGTGTGCCAGCTTTCTTCATTGTAAGGTTACTGTTTTTCCCTTCCCACACTCTACTCTTTGGAAATGAGACATTGAGCCCAGCCCACACTCAAGGGGTGAAGGGGGTGATTTGCTTTTAAGATAACTTTTACACAAAATGTGAATGTATAATAAAGCTCCTGTCTTCCATACAAATTCAGTTCAATAAACTTTTAGGTTATCAGGAAGAGAAATATTTTGGAGATTTGTAGTGCAACAATTGTAATCTCTAGAAGTATCTGTGTGTATTACTATCATATGGAAAGACACAAACCTTAATCCTTACAATGATTATAGATACTCAGAGTCTTAGAGATGGTTATCTTTACCTTACCTGAGCTGTCATTAAAACGACTGCTTATTTTTCTAAGCTCTTTTTAACATCTGATGAAATCCCTGGATGAATTTTCTTCTGAGACTGAACATGCTACAATGCACATTATATACAAGCTAAAAATTCATCTTCATATAGCTGTACTCTGGGGTCACACAACATTTAAATGCACATTGCCAAGAATACTGTTTGCAGAATCATAAATGCACAAATGAATTACTCTTTCAATGGTCATGTGATTATACATTTTCTCAAAGGCTTTCAACTTAGTAAACAGCTTACTACCTTACATGTAAGGGTATTTCAGTTTATCATTTTCATTAGAATCTCTAGTGTCATGGTATCTTTTTACATTTTGTTATTTTCAATTAGATTTTTTGTTTTTTCATTCTACTGGCTTTCCTTAAAATTTTTTCCTTAAATTTTGCTTAACATTTTATTTGGCATACTTACGTAGCAGGCAACAAGATGAAAATATGTTCTTTTCAATTTAGAGAAATTAAGTGTTGTGGATCTGTAATTAAGGTCTTGATTAGTTTCACTTTTTTAATTTGGTGATTCACATCTCTCTTTGTCCTGATCAAATTATGTCACCATAAAGAAATAGTTGTAGTAGTTAGAAATGCCTGTCAAGGCCAGGCATGGTGGCTCATGCCTACAATCCCAGCACTTTGGGAGGCTGAGGCAGGAGGATCGCTCAATCTCAGGAGTTTAAGACCAGCCTGAGCAACATGGTGCAACCCGGTCTCTAAAAATATAAAAAATTAGCCGGTGTGGTGGTGCGTGCCTGTAGTTCCAGCTGTTTGGGGGTGCTGAGGCAGAAGGATTGCTTGAGCCTGGGAGGTTGAGACTGCAGTGAGCCGTGATCGTGCCACTGCACTCCAACCTGGGTGACAAAGTGAGAGCCTGTCTCAGAAAAGAGAAGAAAAAGAAATGCTAAATGCCTAACAAGATTATTTTCTTCTAAGATTTTATTTACTTCTTTTACTTTTCTTTCTTTTTTTTTTTCTTTTTCTTTTTTTTTTTCCTTTGACAAAATCTCACTCTGTTGCCCCCAGGCTGGAGTGTGGTGGTGAAGTCCAGCCTGGGCTCACTGCAGCTTTGACCTCCTAGGCACAAGTGACCCTCCCACTTCTGCCTCCCAAGTAGCTAGGTCTTCTGGTGCACACACCACCAAGCCCAGTACATCTTTTTTTTTTTTCTTTTTTTGTAGAGACAGGGTCTTGCTGTGCTGCCCAGGCTGGTCTTAAACTCCTGGCCTCAAGCCATCCTCCCTCCTCAGCCTCCCAAAGTGCTAGGATTATACGCACAAGCCACTGTACCTGGCCTACTTACTTCTTTTTGTTCAACATTCACTGATATTTTAGGAGAATGTGCTAGGTTCTGTGGAAAAAACAATGCAAGGAACATACTTACTAGTAGAGATGCTCAAATATATACAAAATTTATTATACTGTGAAATAGAAAACATTGACAAAAAAGAGGTACAAATAAAATGTATCAAAAATATAAAGTAATAAGAAGTCACTAAAGGTTTTTAAGCAGGCAAATGACAAGACCAGAGATGTACTTTAGAAAAATTAATCCTGTAGCACTGTGTTGGGTAGATTATGGTGGTAGAAGAGAAGGCAAGGAGGATGGAAAGAAGAGAGAGGGAAAAGAGGCGAATGAAAAACTATTAATATTAAAGAGGTAATGTGAAGTAGGGTATTGGCAGTAGAAACAGGTAAAAGATCTGGATCTAAGAAATAAGGCTACGGTGAAACTAATAGGTCATGGCTACCAATTGAATATGAGGAATGAGGGATGGGAAAGATTCAAATGAAACTGATACTTCAAGAAAGAAAATGTTGTGCCACTAATAAAAATGTAGAAGGAGCATTTTCTATTCTTATTTATTTATATTTCTTTTCAATATTTTTTATAACATGTTTTATATGCATTGAGAGCTAGCCCATTGCATTAGAAGATTTCTTATGTTTTCTCTTATGATTCACTAGTTATAGCAGCCTCTATTCCTTTCTGGAATAAGTTGCAGTATAAATTAATATGCATTCATTATGTTTCATTATATAATTGTGCTTCCCTCTCAGCAAATGTCTCAAGGTAAAAATGTCATGGCGTCTGTTCATAACTACAAGCCAGGTTGTTTTTTTAAGGGATGTTTTTAAGCTATATTGTGTTTGTTACACATTTTATGACATTTGTTATATTTCTTGGCAATAAGTAGTAGGTTTTACAGAAAGAAACTTTCTCATTTTAATTTGGGATCAGGTAAACTAATAATCTATTTTCCTTTAAATAGGCGTTCATGCCATTTTATAGTAAACAAACCATTGTTAATACTTATCCCTTCAGAATCAAATTGCTCCTCATTCTTTAACACGATATAAACTTTTTAGTAACAATTATAACAACACAATCACAGCTAATACTTACTGAACATTTATTATATTTAAGGCACTGTTCTAAGTGCTGTTTACATATAATCCTCATAACTCTTTGAAGTAGGTACTATTAGAATCTAATGTCACAGATGAGACAGAGAAGGTAAGTAACTTGCACAATGTCACACAGCTAGTAACTGTTGGAACCAGAACTGAACTCATGCAGTCTGGTTCCAGAGCCCATGTGCCTGGCAACTGTGTCCTCAAACACTTCGGCCATACGTAAGACAGTTGCGTTAGACCAGCCTTGTACTTAAGAGAGTGCATTTCTCTGCTATCTAACTAAAAATTTGCCTTAAGTGGGGTCTATTTGAATAGAGAAAAGGATAAACTTTTCATGCCCATTGGCATTCTCAGAAGATTTAATCATCAAGAGTCTGCAAAAGTATAATTCCCTACACACCAAGACATTTGATTGGTAATTTTAAAATACTCACTTCCTGTAGATAGCTGTAGGAAAGAAGAGTTATTTGCATTTAAGCTGAGTAGTAAAAGAAAAAAAAGGGATAATGAATAAAGTTGAGTTGATTTTCAGTCAGTAAAGCCAATCAATTTCAGTCAATAACGTCAGATGTCTGTTCATTATAACAGTGAAGTGGAATTCAAGGGAGGGTGTGAGTCCATTGCTGGGAGTGAGGTGCTTATGGGCAAGAAAAGAAAGCTTTATGGAGACAGTGATGTTTACAAAGGTTTTCTGAAGATGAGATGTTGACAGCTCTCCTCATGGATGCCTATGAGAAACATAAATCTTCTATGTAATTCCAAAATCTGAAAGGACTGAATTATTTCTGAAGATACTGAAGTCTAGAAGTACATTTCATCGGAAACTCATTTGCCAAATGCCTTTATGGAAAATATCTTCATAGATCACATACACTGAAAAGATTACCTAACATATCTCAAAAATTCATCAAATGAATGGGCCCTGAATCATGGAATCATCATCCTTTATGCTGTTTAGTTACCTTGTGCACTTTCATGAGTTTGAACCACAAAACCAAGCAAGCCTCACACACACACACACACACACACACACACACACACACACACACACACTCTCTCTCTCTCTCTCTCTCTCTCTCTCTCACAAACACTTTATCTTTTTGCATCTTAAGCAGTATTAAGACATCTAAGACAAAATGATTTTCCCAGAGGAACAGTATAAGATTAAAATTTTTAATCCTATTTTTATTTTCAATTTAAAATATCCCCCCATATGAAATTAAATATGTCTGACATGGTATCCTCCTGTTTGCCAAAAGCTAAATGACTTTAAATGCAAATTATATTTTATTGAGAAACTCACAAATATATATACTATATTTGTCACAAATATACATATGTGTGACAAAAAATAAATTTCCCTGCTTTTTAAATCTTAAGGCAGTATAGGCAGGGGAAAAAAAGCACTGCTTTTGCTATTTCTTGTCTAGAATCAATCTTATTTTGAGGCTTCTAATACTTTGAAGTTTTATACAAACACTGCACCATTTTGAAACTAGATTTTCTGGCTGGGCACAGTGGCTAACACCTGTAATCCCAGCACTTTGAGGCTGAGATGGGAGGATCCCTTGAGCCCAGGATTTTAAGACCGGCCTGAGAAACATAATGAGACCTCATGTCTACCTAAATAAATAAATAAATAAGCCAGGCTTGCTGGTACATGCCTATAGTCTCGGCTACCTGGGAGGCTGAGGTAGTAGGATTGCTTGAGCCCAGGAGGTCAAGGCTGCAGTGAGCCATGTTTGTGCGACTGCACTCCAGTCCGGGTAACAGAGCAAGACCTTGTCTCAAAAAAAAAAAAAAAAAAAAAAATGCACTCCAGCCTGGGTGACAGAGTAAGAACTTGTCTCAACAACAACAACAAAAGTCCAGGTGCGGTTGTTCACACCTATAATCCCAGCTCTTTGGGAGGCCAAGGCAGGTGGATCACCTGAGGTCAGGAGTTCGAGACCAGCCTGGCCAACATGGTGAAACTTCGTCTCTACTAAAAATACAAAAAATAGCCAGGCGTGGTGGTGGGAGCCTGTAATCTGAGCTACTCGGGAAGTTGAGGCAGGAGAATTGCTTGAACCTGGGAAGTGGAGGTTGCAGTGAGCCAAGATCGTACCATTGAACTCCAGCCTGGGTGACAACAGTGAAACTTCGTCTCAAAAAAAAAAAAAACAAAAAAAAAAAAAAAAAAGAAAAGAAAAAGAAAGAAAAGGAGAGTAGATTTTTCATCTCAAGCTGCTGAAAGATTTTATCCCAAGATAGTATTCTCTAGGTCCCGAAACCTGCCATTCTCCACATTTCTCAAAGAAAGGGGTATGAAGATATGACACAGTGGAGGCATGTATATTTTAGAAATTGCTTCAAAATTGGTGGAATCAAGAAGAATTATATAACCAGTGAAGTGTCTCTCAGAGTCTTGTCGTAGGACACAGTGGATCTCAAAAGCTGGTCCCTGCCTTGCTCAGGAACTTAGAAATGAAAATTCTGACACTCTAGACCTTCTGAATCAGAAAGTCTCTTGGAGTAGAGCCCAACAGTCTCTGGTTTATCCACCCTTCTGGCTGATTCTGATAGTGCTGAAGTTTTAGAATCATGCCACTAAAATTTTGGAACTACTAGAGTCACCTGGGAGGTGGGTGGGCTTACTGCAGATTAAAGAGTCCTACTCCACACCAAAATCTCTAAGGGTGAAACCCAGACATCTCTGATTTCAACAAGCTTTTCAAGTGATTCTTATGCACACTGAAGCAGTAGATTCATCAATTAATCAATCTGTGATGGAAAGGAAGCAGTCTCAAACAACTTTCTCTGGAGGCAGCTTCACGGGGTGGAAAGAGCACTGGCTTTAGAGTCATCCTGACTTGGGTTTGAATTCCAGCTATGTCTCATTACTGCTTATGTGACCTTCAACCAATTATGCCAACTCTGTTAGTCTCATCTTTCTTATCTATACAACGGGCATAATAATACTTAGCTTATTCCATTCTGAGAGCACCCAATAAAATGGGATATCTACTCAGTATAGCATCTTTTACACTCAAACACCATTAATCTCTTTTACACTTTCCTCTTTTGAGATGTCCTAGCCCATTCCTGTCACAGTGCCTGGCACTTTGCTCAGTAAGTATTTGCTGAATAAACATAGAGTCCAGTACAACGTTTTGGGGTTAGAGCCCTCCTTCCACTTCCTACTAGCTGTGAGACCATGAGTGTTCAAGTTACTTGACCTCCCTGTGCTTCAGTTTCAGCATCTTTACAATAGGGATAATAATAGCCTTGACCTCTAGGCTTACAGTGAGGATTAACTAAGTTAATAGTTAGTTAATCACGCCTGTAATCCTAGCACTTTGGGAGGCTGAGGCAGGCACATTGCCTGAGCACAGGAGTTCCAGACCAGCCTGAGCAACACGTTGAAACCTCATCTCTACTAAAATACAAAAAATTAGCCGGGCATGGCGGCGTGCACCTGTAGTCCCAGCTACTCAGGAGGCTGAGGCAGGAGAATTGCTTGAACCCAGGAGGCGGAGGTTGCATTGAGCCAAGATTGCGCCACTGCACTCTAGCCTGGGCGACAGAGCAAGACTGTGTCTCAAAAAAAAAGTTAATAGTAAAGCACTTAAAAACAGTGTCTGGAACACTATAATTCTCTATAAATGTTATTGAAAAACAAAAATTCATTACAAATATACTTCTAAACTTCAGAATGGCCTAATTCTCAAAGAAATATAAGCAATATATTTATTACTTTTCCCACAAAACATATTCATAAATAAAATACATTTATTACAATATCGCTGGTTCTGTGTGAGGTCTTGGGGACATGCAGCCTCTGTTCTCATACAGCACACAGTCCAGAGGGAGAGGAAGACATTAATCACATAATCATATAAATGAGTAGTACGTCATGACAAAATGAGAAACAGGTGCTGAAGGAAAGAACGGTTTATGTGGCTGGAGCTCAGGGAGCAAAGGGGAGAAAGAAGGAACAAGGTGAGATGTGGGGTGAGAGAAGTGAACGGAGACCAGACAAGCAGGGCCAGCACATATTTTGGTCTATTTCCAGAAGCAACAGAAAGCCTTTGAAGAGTTGAAGCCAGAGGTGACATGTTCAGATCTGTGTTTCTGAGGGTATGGTAAATACTGAAGCAGGCCCAGAGCAGAAGATCAGTTAAAAGGTTTTCACAACAGTCTAGGGGAGAGATGACGGTAGGTAAGACTAGAGTGGAGGCAGTGGAAATGGAACCATTTAGAATTTTAGAACTATGTAAGAGTGGAGCCGGGCGCTGTGGCTCACGCCTGTAATCCCAGCACTTTGGGAGGCCAAGGCGGGCGCGGATCACGAGGTCAAGAGATCGAGACCATCCTGGCTAACATGGTGAAACCCCCGTCTCTACTAAAATACAAAAAAAAAAAATTAGCTGGGCGTGGTGGCGGGTGCCTGTAGTCCCAGCTACTCGGAGGCTGAGGCAGGAGAATGGCATGAACCTGGGAGGCGGAGCTTGCAGTGAGCCGAGATGGCGCCACTGCACTCCAGCCTGGGCAATGAAGCGAGACTCCATCTCAAAAAAAAAAAAAAAAAAGAGTGGAAGTGGACAGGATTCAGGGATGAATTGGAAACAGAAGAGAAGGGAGCAGGAGGTGCAAAGTGTGACTACCATCCCCTAACTGCACTGGGAAATGACTGGATTAGAGGGAGAAGATAGTAAATGTGGCCCTGAGCATATTTAGTTTGATGTTGGGATGAGAGATGTCCAAATGGAGGTATCAAGAAGCAGTTGGATGTATTGCTCTGGGGCTCAGTGTAGGGGTCTAGGCCAGAGAAACAAATCAGGGAGTCATAGGCTTATGGATGGCAACTACAGCCAGGAAAGCAGATGAAATTGCCTGGGGAGAAAACAGAGTGGGAGCTTAGGGAACCCGGATGCTGGATGATCAGTGGGAAGAAGATGAGCCTGCAGACGAGGCTCATGTGACAGGATCGTCTATGGAATATTAATTATTGTTTTTTCTCACTCTTATTTTTCCCTTTTCTCCCATTTTAAGCTGATAGCCTGGTTTTATTTTCCTGGCTTCAGGGGTCTTGGTAGGGCCTAAAGCAAAAGAATCCTGAAGGTAAACTTCTTGTAATTTTCGGTAAGTGTCAAGAAGTCACAGAGAAGCTCCAAGGCAGGGTGAACTGTGAAGATCCACGGGTGGCTCAAGCCCTCAATCTGAACATCCTAGGGCCTGTCAGAGTCCTTAGATGCAGCAGAACCTCTGGGCCTGAAGGCCCCAAGTAGATCTGGGTGAGTGTATTCTGCAGATAGAGAGAGTCTATGGCCACTGGTCAGAGGGTTCTCTCAGTGCCCTGGTGATATATATGGCTTCCAGATCTTTGCCCAGCTCTAGGATGGGAAGCTCAAAAATAACTGAAGTTAAAGTTCTCACCATGCTGGTGGGACAGTAGCAAAAAGTCTGCACTTTGCTTTAAAAATTAGAATTAAAATGCCATTATTTTAAACAGTTCCATGATGTGCCATATGGATGTCTAAGGTGAAAGGAAACATGTGCCCCTGGCTTTCATGGGAGCAAACTCATCAATAAAATTTTCATTACTGGCTGGGAGCGGTGGCTCACGCCTGTAGTCCTAGCACTTTGGGAGGCTGAGGCAGGCAGATTGCCTGAGCACAGGAGTTCCAGACCAGCCTGAGCAACACGTTGAAACCTCATCTTTACTAAAATACAAAAAATTAGCTGGGCATGGCGGCGTGCACCTGTAGTCCCAGCTACTCAGGAGGCTGAGGCAGGAGAATTGCTTGAACCCAGGAGGCGGAGGTTGCATTGAGCCAAGATTGCGCCACTGCACTCTAGCCTGGGCGACAGAGCAAGACTGTGTCTCAAAAAAAAAAAAAAAAAAAAAAAAAGGAATAAATTATCTTCAAGTGATGATCTAAATAAATTTTAATTAAATTGAAGTAAAATCAGAATTCCTTTTGGTACAGATAAAATATATTTAAACTTAATGTGGTAATATACCTACTCTTCAATTTTTCAATATTTTTCTACCTATGTTAATGTTCAGGCAACAAATTGACCATTACAAACCACATAAAAACATGTATACAGAGGCATACATTTTTCCATTTGCCTTAGGCTCCAATCTGAATCAGATAGCACTGGTTTTCATTTAAAATTTTGATATTTTGTTCAATGTGGATTTTTTACATTAATTGGATTTTTAAAAACATATTGCATTAAAATATTATTCACCTTGTTTACTGAGTTTGTGTGCACCCTTAATTTTACACCCAAGGTGAATGCTTCACTCAACTCACTCCAGTTCTAGTTTTATTTGTTGAACATGTAACTATGGACTGAGAATCATCCCCACTATATGGAGAAGTGGCAGCCAGAGGTGTAAGAGAAAATCCAGGAATATAGTGTCATCAGAGTATTTCCAAAAGAGAGACTCATAAAGGGTATCAAATGTTGCTGAGAAGTCAACTAAAGCTAAAACTAAAACATATACTTGTTGAGTGATCTGAAGGTCATTGGGAACATATTGTGAAAAGCCTGAGTGTGGTGATGGGGTGGAATTGGGCTGAAATGGATGAAAAGCAAGCAGGGAAATCAAAACTTTGACTATGGACAACTCTTCTGAGAAATCTGGCTCTGAAGAAGAGGAGAGGGATAGATAAGGCAGTAGCTAGAGAGAGAAGTCAAGGGGGTGGGGAGGAGGGTTAATTGTATTTTTATGGGATCCAGATGTAAGGAAGAAACTTTAATATCCAAGAGGGAAACTAGGGTCAATAGTAGAGTCCTGAGAAGACTGAAAGGAGATGAGATCCTAGCCAGAGGGGAAAGGATCGGCATTCAACAGCAGGTAGAAAGTGTCCTGTGTTGCAGCCTATGAAAGGAGGAGGGTAGGCATAGATGTAGGTGGTTTTTTATATTCGATAGCAACAAATCGAGGAAGCTCCTTCTGAAGCCCTCAATTTTTTTCTTCTTAGAGGGAGAGAAATCCCTGAAGATAGGTGGGTAGGAATTGGGCACTCATGTTTTCAGGGAGGGGAAAGGGTTTGAGAGCTGTAGTTAGGGACTTGAGTTTGGTAGGCAGAGCACTCATCAAAGCTCCTCTACCTTCTGAGTCAATAAACAGTGGTACCTCTCCTCTATGGAATTCTGTACAGTTACACAAAACATGAGGAAGCACTCTAAAGAAAGAGGAAATGATCTCCAGGATATACTGTTAAGTCACAAAAACAAGATGTAGTCATCTAGTATAATACCTTTTGGATAAGAAAAAGGGAAAATAAGAATATATCATGCTAGCTTATATTTTTACATGAAGAAACAGGAAAGAATACAGGCATTCCTCATTTCATAGCACATTGCTTTGTTGTACTTTGCAGATATTGCATTTTTTACAAATGAAGGTTTGTGGCAACCCTGCCTCACCCAAATGTATTTGGTGTCATTTTTCAAGAGCATATGCTCACTTTGTGTCTCTGTGTCACATTTTGGTAATTCTCACAATATTTCAAAGTTTTTCATTATTATTATATCTGTTA
This sequence comes from Macaca mulatta, assembly GCF_049350105.2. NCBI lineage: Eukaryota > Metazoa > Chordata > Mammalia > Primates > Cercopithecidae > Macaca > Macaca mulatta. Next base: position 126,894,727 of record NC_133406.1, on the reverse strand, counting down.
TAATGATCTATAATCAGTGATCTTTATGTTACTATTGTTTGGGGGAGCTGCATTACCACACCCATATCAGACAGAACATTTAATAAATTGCCAGTCTTTTGACTGCTCCATTGACTGACCATTCTTCTCGCTCTCTCTCTCATCTTGGGCCTCTCTATGTGTTCAACACACAACAAACTAGGCCAATTAATAACCCTGCAATGGCATCTAAGTGTTCACATCAAAGGAAGAGTCTCGTGTCCCTCACTTCAAAAAGCTAGAAATGATTAAGCTTAGTGAGGAAGGCATGTCCAAATCTAAGAGAGGCCACAAGCTAGGCTTCTTGTACCAGTTAGCCAATTTGTGAATGCAAAGGAAAGGTTCTTAAAAATATTACTTCAGTAAACACATAAATGATAAGAAAGCAAAAAGCCTTATTGCTGAGGTGGAGAAAGCTTTAGTGGTCTGGATAGAAGATCAAACCACTCTCAATATTCCCTTAAGCCAGAGCCTAATCCAGAGCAAGGTTCTAACTCTCTTTTGTTCTATTAAGGCTAAGAGAGGTGAGGAAGCTGCAGAAGAAAAGTTTGAAGCTAACCAAGGTTGGTTCATAAGGTTTACGGAAAGAAGCCATCTCCAAAATAGAAAAGTGCAACTGCTGAGGTAGAAGCTGCCTCAGGTGATCTGGAAGATCTAGCTAAGATGATAGTTGATGAAGGTGGTGACACTGAACAACAGATTTTCAATGTAGACCAAACAGCCTTCTATCGGAAGAAGGCACCATCTAAGACCTTCATAGCTAGAGAGGAGAAGTCAATGCCTAATTTCAAAGCTTCAAAGGACAGGCTGGCTCTCCTCTTAGGGGATCCAGCTGGTGATAATGCTGGTGATAGTGCAACAGCTGAAGCCAATGCTTATTTGACATTCTGAAAATCCTGGGGTCTACAGAATTATCTCTGATGGAGATGTACAAGGAGATGAATGTTGTTTTCATACCTACTAACACAATATCCATTCTGCAGCCCATGGGTTGGGGAGTAATTTAGGCTTTTAAGTCTTATTATTTAAGAAATACATTTGGTAAGGCTATAGCTACCACAGATAGTGATTTTTTTCTATGGATCTGGGCAAAGCAAATTGAAAACCTTCTGGAAAAGATTCATCATTCTAAATGACATTACGAACATTCATAATTCATGGGGAAGAAGTCAAAATATCAACATTAATAACAATTTGGAAGAATTTGATTCCAACTCTCATGGGTGACTTTGAGAGGCTCAAGACTTCATTAGAGGCAATAACTGCAGATGTGGTGAAAATAACAAGAGAACTAGAATTAGAAGTGGAGCCTGAAGATGGGACTGAATGGCTGCAATCTCGTGATAAGACTTGAACAGATCAGGAGTTCCTTCTTATGGATGAGCAAAGAAAGTAGGTTCTTGAATAGAAACTACTCCTGGTGTAGATGCTATGAACATTGTTAAATGACAACAAAAGATTTAGAGTATTACATAAACTTAGTTGATAAAGCAGTGGCAGGGTTTGAAAGGATTAACTCCAATTTTGAAAGAAGTTCTAATGTGGGCAAAAGCATCAAACAGCATCACATGCTACAGAGAAATCTTTAGTGAAAGGAAGAGTCAAAGTGGCAAACTTCACTGTTATCTTATTTTAAGAAATTGCTACAGCCACCGACCTTCAACAACCACCACTGTGTTAAGTCAGCAACCATCCACATCAAGGCAAGACCCTCCACCAGCAAAAAGATTAGGAGTCGCTGAAGGCTCAGATGTTTGTTAGGATATTTTAGCAATAAAGTATTTAAAAAATAATGTATGTGTATTGTTCTTAAAGACATAATGCTATTGCACACTTAATAAAGAATAGTGTAAACATAACTTTTAGATGTACTGGGAAACAAAATTTTGTGTGACTCACTTTATTGTGATACTTGCTTTATTGTGATTGCCTGAAACTGAACCCACAATATCTTTAAGATATACCTGTATATTTTACAAGCAATTTATAGGAAATGGTACTATAGAAAGAGGGGGATGAGAAATAAGGTAAGTGGGACAGGTGGAAAAGCTACTCTCAATGTGTATCTTTTTATTTTTATTTTTACTTTTTGAATTATGTCAATGCATTGCCTATTAAAAAATAAAACTAAAAAATTAGAAAAATTAAGTTCCTATACATAAAGGTATGCATAATTTACTCAGAATCTATTTCCAAGACAAGTCCAAGTTGTCAAGTACCCTGACAATGTTTTTAAATAACTGCCCCATCAGTAGGATTATAACATTTCTACATCTTCTGGAAGGGAAATGTTGAGTTTAAGGTGTCAACAGGGCCTGATGGTTGTTAGGAGGATCTGAGTCATAAGAAAAATTATTACTTTCACTCTCGAAGTGTTCTTTTACTCACTGTTTGGAGTAGACAGAAGTCCCCCAGGGTCTGCCTTTAATGCTCATTCCCCATCTACTTCCCCTCAGCAATCTCATTCACTCTCCCTATTTCACCTGGACTCCATAATCTGTATTTCCAATCCTAATCTCTCTTCCAAATTCTAGACCTGAAATCCAAATGGCCAGACCAACACGATATATCACTCAACATCTCAACAGGAAACAGAAGGCACATTTAAATTGGGATAATTCAGAGAGGGTTTGTTTGCAAAGAGTCTACTTACAAAGATTTAGGCAAGAGGAGAACCATGAGGGGCTACTGTGAGCTGGGCTTTTACTAGCCCGGAATCTGAAAGGATAAGAGGAGGGAGAAATCACCAGAACCAAGAAGGAGAGAAAGTTGGGAAGAGTAGGCTGCTTTGAGAGAACTGTGATTTCCTCTCAGGGGATGCAGCCAGCCTGACGGTGGTCTCGCTGGGAAGAAACCAGAGAAATAAATACCCCGGCTCCATTCTTCCCCCTCCTTATTTCCTGCTAGGCTCCCCATCAGCTAAACTCAAACAGAAGCCAGAGGCACAGGAGGCTATGGCTGTAGCCCTTCAGATCAGTACTCCTGAGGCCCAGGGCAGATGGGGAAGGATGGAAAGCAGATCTGGAGGGGAAAACTGAATATAGGTGACAAGCATGGTTTCACTGATGTCCTGCTAGCACCTTAAACTTAACATCTTCCTAACTAACCACAGTATCCTTTCTTCACTAACCCAACTGTCCTCCTGAGTTCCTTAGTTACCTTGGTTAAAGGCACCACTACCTTTCAGTGCCATCCTCAAGGCCACCTCCCCAGTCCTGCACATGCACACATGCACATACACACATCAAGTCTCTCTCTTCCCCTGGATCGTGAACCCCTGTAGGTAGAGCCCATGAGCCTGGACTCAGCAAATGTCTAATGAATTATAACAGATAACATTTATCGGGCACTGCCGTATCTGGCATAATGTTCAGTATTTCATTTGGATTGTCTTATTTCTTCTCTCAACCTAATAGCACCTACTCCATGAAGTAGGTCCTATTATTATCCCCATTTTACAGATTAATAAACTGAGGCTAGGAAAGATTAAATAACTCACCCAATGTCACATTCTCAAAAGAGGATATCTGACATGGGAGCCTACCCTCCAGCACTATGACCTTTGTATGTCCTCATTCAGGGTTGAATGAACCATACACTGGGATAGCACAGTGCTTTGCTTATTGAAAAAAAGAGTCAGATGTTGGTCAAACGACATAATTCAGAAAAAGCAAGGGTTGGAACTAGGGTTTGAACTTGTTGCTGAATTTTAAATGATACAGGGGGAAAAGAGGGCATGCCAGGCAAGAAGGCCAAGGAATAGCTAGCAGGGATTATTGTTTGTTTGTGGGCTTGTGTAGAAAAGGCCTTGACCACATCACAGAAAAAATATTCAGAACCAATGAGATAAAATTGAGGCCAGGTACAGTGGCTCACACCTGTAATCCCAACACTTTGGGAGGCCGAGGCAGGCGGATCACCTGAGGTCAGGAGTTCGAGACCAGCCTGACGAACATGGTGAAACCCTGTTTCTACTAAAAATACAAAAATTAGCTGGGCTTGGTGGCAGTCACCTGTAATCCCAGCTACTTGAGAGGCTGAGGCAGGAGAATTGCTTGAACTAGGCTGGCAGAGGTTGCAGTGAGCCGAGACTGTGCCATTGCCCTCCAGCCTGGGCAACAAGAGCAAAACTCTGTCTTGGAAAAAAAAAAATGTATATTGAGGAGGACATAAGGGAAAACAGATCACGGAGGGTCTTGAAGTCCATGAGCTGTTGAGCCTCCCTATAGAGGAAAGTGAAAGTTGTGTTTAGGGTAGATTAATTTGCCATTTACAAAGTATATAAGATGGATTAAAAGTGGAAGATTATGTGCCGCTAGAAGGACAAGCTGGAAAGTTGTTCTGATGGTCCAGAAACAAATCAGAGGAGGTCTGGATTAGAGTGAGGCAATGAAAATGAAGAATAAACATCAGATTCCAGAAATACTTCAAAGCAAAATTACCTACAGCACATACAGACTGATTGCCATGGGAATGAAAGAGGCTTGGACTTCGGTTAAGATGACTTCAATTTCTAGCCTTTGCTGGGTAGTCTTGCCATCATCGACGGAGAATTTGGAGTTAGATGGGAAAGAAAGGATTAGCAAAAGTTCAATTTTAGATATATTGAGTTTGAGGTGAGGGCCTAAGTGACCTGTTTGTCATTCCCAATTTTGTCAATTTAGAGATCTAGTCTTACTATACTAAAAGACGCAATAGTTGGGGGTCATATTATGGTTTTCCACATTTTTACCTTATAAAAAACTTCTATTTCTTAAGTTTTTGCCTTTTCAATTCTTCTGTTAATTTTCAGTACACATCTAGCCTCTGAATACATCCCTTCCTGCTGTGATGTGTGTGCTGGGGCGGGGAGCAGGGTAGAGCTTGGATATCATAACACACCAGGGTACTGGAGCCCTGTGATTCAGGACTAACATACTGTGCCTCTAATTGATAATATTTTCTGCTTCACAGTAGCTGAGCTGAATTGCACAGACTTGGAGAAGTAAATGAAACAAATGTTTTATGGAACACCAGGCAAACCATTTAAATCTATACTATGCTATGTTTTTTGCTTCCTTGTCGACGATGGAATGTAAGTGGTGTCTGTGAGCCACAGTGATTTCCTTTCATGTTTGCAAATAATACCACAAATGATATTATATCCTTGCTCTGACTTATAAGAGACCTAAACGGCTGAGTTGACAAAACAGGAAAGTTAAATCATTTATAAGGATGTAAACAGCCAGATTTTCACCAACACTATCTTCAAAATGCTAGAATAAAAAAGGAGTTCATAGAAACCATAAATGTTGGTCTTTTGATCAGAGACAAAAATTAAAAGATAAAACCCACCCCCCCTTTTTTTTTTTTTACTAGAAAGAATACCTCTCTGGCTTGGTCTACAAAGTTTTGCCACCTCTAAAATATGTAGATGAGCCCAAAGTTTAGAAAACCTTAAAAATTGGAATTACACATAAAAGAGCTTTTAGAGTTTGACTATGAAAATACTGTATAGTATTTACAGTTTACTTTAAAATTTTATCTAAAGAACAAAGACTAAATGTTTAGGTAGATATCTGCAGATACTTACGTTGTTTAAAACAGCAGTGTAAATAAAGGACTTAAAAGATGGCAGGAAAAGTTTTTACTGAGAAGTCATAAAAATAGGTAAAGAGGCCAGGTGCAGTGGCTCACGCCTGTAATCCCTGCACTTTGGGAGGCTAAAGCAGGGGGAATGTTTGAGCCTGGGAGTTTGAGACCAGCCTGGGCAGCAGGGCAAGACCCTCTCTCTAAAAATATTAAAAATTAGCTGGGCATAGTGGCACGTACCTATAGTTCTAGGTGCTTGGGAGGATGAGGTGGGAGGATCACTTGAACCTGGGAAGTGGAGGTTGCAGTGAGCTCTGATCTTGCCACTGCACTCCAGCCTAGGCAACAGAGCCAGACTGTCAAAAAAAAAAAAAAAGAAAAAGAAAAAGAAAAAAAAGGGTAATGAGAAAGGAGCTGCAGGTATATGTGACAAATTTATGCTATAAAATAGCATAGCATTTTTTTTTTTAATGTGGTACAATAACACTTTCACACATTACCGTGCCTTGGGACTCAGTATTTTTGTTCAGTTCTGGTTTGTGCAGCAAAACTGTTCAAATAAGAAGGGTTGTTGTCCTGGTGTAATTAGTACTAGTATCCTCTTTCATTTGTGTCCAGATTTGGGTCAAAAGGAATTTGAGGAACAGTAACAAAAACAAAAAAAATTTTAAGTGTCCAAATTTAGACAACATGTGGTCATCTGCACACAGGTATCATGATGCAATATGCATGACTTTCAAAATCCAGTGCTTTATCAACTTTAGTTCATTCAAAAAGTATTCATTTTATATGTTATTTACCTCCTATCTACAAGGAATGATTGAGATACAAAGATGAAAGTATTGTTCCTGCCCACATGGAGTTTACATAATGCAATGTGAAAACTGCACCTGTAAACAATAAACACGTTTTAGTTCTTTCCTGGGTGAAAACCATACAACTGTTAACTGAATGATTGGGTTAGCCTGACAATATAATGGTGATGGCACCTTGTTTTTGTTTTGTTTTGTTTTCGCTTTTAAAATGAAGGACTCTGGTATTTCACTCTTGAACAGTAATTTCTCTGTAGCTGTGGTTTTGAGATTCAGGGTTTTTCTATTTGTTAGGGAGAAAAAAGAGCCCTGAGCGAGTTTGATGCCAGATTGCCTGGATTCAAATTCTGACTGTGTCATGTCATAGACGACTGGTCTTGGGCTTCCTATTTATTCACCCTTTATTCCTCAGTGTCCTTATTTATAAAAATTAAGGCAATCGGTGCCTGCTTCATAGTTTTTTTTTTTCAGGATTAAAAGTGTTAACATATGAAAAGGATTTAAGAATAGCACCTGGCGCATGGTAAACACTTCTTATTTAAACATATATGTTTATACATTGTCTTAGTGAGCTCTGGCTGCTATAACGAAACGCCATACACTGGTTACCTTAAACAGATGTTTATCGTTTATAGTTATGGAGGCTGGAAGTCCGAGACCAGGGTGGAGACAGGGTAGGGCTTTATTTGTTTAGGCTAAACTAGAGAATGAAAACTGTTCTAAACAGTAAGGAGAAGGTATTAGATGTTACTTAGCATTTTGCTAAGAGTTATGAAAACGAAATGAAGGTCCTTGTTTAAAAGATGCTAGATTTTATCTGGCAAGATCAGGCTTAAAACTTTTATTCAAAAGATCACAAAGATGCTAAATATTTCTTAAATTGAAGAAATCAACTCAGGAGCAGGGTTACCAACAAGGTCAGTTTTTAATGCTGACAAATGTTTTGTTTTAAAGCAGATTCATTTTAGTATGTTTATTAAAGTGAATTTACTCTTATTTATTTTATGCTATTTTAATTATTTTCTCTACCACTCTCAGAAGGATAACACCCATAATTGTTCAGGGATCACCTCTGTGTAAGATTTCTGTCAGCTTATACCTTTGTTTCTTAAAACAATTTTCAACCCACTGAGAGGACACAGAGGACCTTGAAAGATGGACTGATTTCAGGGCTGTGGCAGGAAATGAAGAGGAGTCTGGGACATCTCTCTGTGCTGAAAAGCAAGATTCAGGAACAGGGGCAAGACATTGGTAAAGAAACAAAAAGAAAGAAAGAAAATACAGCAAAATCTTGGTAATTGTTTAATCTGGGTGACAGGTGTATGGGGTTCATTTTATTCTTTTCTTTTGTATTTGTTTGAATTTTTCAATTAGAAAATAAATGTTTACCTAACTTAGGACTTCTTTAAAGCAAAGCAACACAAAGTCATGCATTCTCAATGAAAGTAGACAACACAGATAAACACAAAGCAGTGATAATTCTATCGCTCAAGAGATAACTACTCAACTACTGGTAACAATTCGTAATGCTTTCCTGACATCATTCATTACATATACAATTTCTTAAAAAATGATTTCTTCTCTTTCAATTTCTCATATCTTTCCTGGCCTAAAAGCACTACTTTGATTACACTATTATTCTATTCTATAATGCACCAGGGCATTCCATAATTACCAAATACAGTCCAAGTTTCTTCCAACCTTCTTTTCATAATCCTTTCTGTGACCTTCTGTCTCCGTAGACGTCTCTGCTCCAGCCACACTGGATATCCTTGGATTCAATCCAGATTGGTTTCTGCACAAATGTCACAATTTATAATCTGAATGAACACTCAAGACCTTTAGAATAATGTATTTTGGGGTTTCAAAGTTTAGAATTATTTATACAACTAGCAACTTGTCCTAGCACAGAGCTTAATTTTTGTGAAAAGGCCAAGCTGTTACATAAGCATTTTGCCGAGATCCATGAAAAGAAATCAAGAGAATGCACTTCTGCCTCTAAGGGATGACATGAAAACTAAAAGAAGGTGGGAGAATGTCTCTACAGGTCACAATGCTTCCGCAGTATTTGTTTCTGCTCTGGTGGTGATGGAAGCAGCAACAGCATGCTTCCGGTTTAGCTGAGTACAGGCAGTATAAGGTCCCCAAAGGTCTGGGCATCACATTCTTCTAGAACTGGGAATTTTGGCCCCTTAAATAAGCTTGTCCTTTGTTCAACTATGCTGCATTCGCTGCACACTACTTTTACAACTAGGAAAGGTTGTAATTTTGGTTATAAAAATATAACTACATTGTTGTTTCTAAACTTCAACAAATCTGTATGTCAATTGTTTATACTCTTGTTTTTCTACTCTTACGACTAGAAGGAATCTTATTCATGATAGAGGAGTATTTTCCTCATGTTTTTTACCAAACCTTTAAAAATCAGCCAACTTGACACATACATTCAAAACTGAATTCCTGATAATTTCCCAAGTCTTACTTCCTATTTATATTGGCTGTTGCTTTATTAATATTCTGTAAAACTTTGTTAAGATTCACGTTAAAATAACTTCCTTTTGATATAGATTAACCTCCTAGATCAAGATAAACATGGGCTAGAACCTCCTCTGCAAGTCACCTGAAACCTAGAAATCAGTTGAATCCCAAATCTCTCCAAAACCAACGTTGATGGAATTTCTGCTAATAGGTCTTTTTCTAGTAAGTTCAACAGGTCCATTTTTAGCTTCAGATAGGTAGCATGCTGCTTTGGTGTGATCATGTTTTTCCATCCGTGTTGATTTATCCTTCATCTTCTCTAAAGCCAGTTACACGAGGTAAACTCTAGTATCTTACCAGCATAAACTACCTCTAAGAAACAGAGAATTTCCTAGCCTGAGTATCTCATATCCGAAATAGTCTGATTTTAAAAGGTCAATCTATGTTAAACACATTGAACTCAGGCTTGGACGAAATTCAAGACTAGTAGATTTGGGAGTTTTATTTATTCAGTACACTATCCGTAAGACACAGGGCTAGGTAATGCGGGGACATGTAGAAGTGGACGTATTGATTATTTTTCTTTTTCCTCTACCACCTGCTCTTCCCTCTCCTCCAACTCCTCCCTTTCACTCCACTTCCCCCTCTTTCTTGAACATAATGTTTTCAGTTTCATGTAACATATATATACTTAGTGAAAATACTACTACTAATACTACTACTACTAATTCACAGTGCAAAGGGCATTTTGTGAAAAAACATTTCTCCTTTTCAGTCTCCTAGTCACACTGCCCAGAGACAACTACAGCCATCAGTTCTTATACATCCTTCAGAGGAACATGGGCATGTACATGCAAATATGTATATCCACTATTTTCCCCCTTTTATTCCAAATAGGAGCAAAAAGTTCCGTACCTTTAAAATATATTTTAGGAAATCTTTCCACATCAGCATGTGAAGCTCTACTTCATTCTACATATTAGTCCACTGAATGTATACATCACAATGCATTTAACCAGCCTCTATTCTAGACATTCTCTACTACATGCAGTGCTACAATGTGCATGCTAGTATGTAAGTCTTTGAAAATTCCTAGTAGTGAAACTGCAATGAAAATTTTAAAATTTTAATGCTGGCATGTTGCCCACCAAAGAACTATACTGATTTATAGTCTCATTTCAGCAACATATTATCAAACTTTTTGATCCTTGCTAACGTGTTAGGTAAAAAATGGAATTTTATTATTATTTTAAAATGAGGCTTTTTTATATGTCTAAAATCAGTTTTTTTCTGTAATCTCATTTAGCCTGTTTTTCCACTGGATTATTTATTTTGTTTTGCTTGCTTATTGATTTATAAGGGTTCCTTGTATAACAAGAAAATTGCCTCTGTCAACAAATATTATAAATATTTGTTCCAAGATTGTCATTTTTACTTATTTATTTCATAGGTCCAAGAAATAAAATGTATGTCATTACCATAAACTTTGTTTATGGTAATTATTTGGCCACATATACATTTAAATTTTTTGTAATCAAATTTAATAAACTTTCCTTAAGATTATCCTGTATTCTGTATCTTGATCAGAAAGACTTTCTTCCTCCAATATTACAAATTAATTTTATCATCTTTTTCCTAGTACTCTTTGGGTTTTTTATATTTAAATATTTGATCATCTGAAATTTATTTTTAAGTAAGAAATATGGTAGGAATCAAGGATCAACATTTTTTTTCATGGCTAACCAGGTGTTCTGTAATCATTTAATCCATTATTTCCTCATTTTAAAACTCATTTAAAACATTTTAAAATACTATTCATTTTAAAAACTCTCTCCATTGGTATATATATCTACATATACATCTTATGTAGTAAAGTGTATAATCTTAAGTGTACAACCAGATTAATTTCCACATACGTTTATACCTCTGTAAAACACACCCAGATCAGATATAGAACACTGTCAGAACCCTAGGAAGGTCCCTTGTGCCCCCCTCAGTCAATACTCCGTCAAAGGAAATAATTACTCTGACCTGAATCACCATTTACTAGCTTTGCCCATTCTTGAAATTCATATCCATGGAATCACATAGTGATCTTTGTGTCAGGTTTCTTTTGCTTAAAAATTATGCCTGTGATAGTTATCTTTTTGTTTTGAAACAGGGTCTCACTCTGTAACCTAGGCTGCAGTGCAGTGGTGTGATCATGGCTCACTGGAGCCTCAACTTCCTGGGCTCAGGTGATCCGCCCATCTCATCCTCCCAAGTAGCTTCGAGACTACAAGCACGCCCCACCATGCCCGGCAAATTTTTTTGTATTTTTGTAGAGATTGGGTTTTACCTGGTTGCCCAGTCTGGTCTCAAATTCTTGGGCTCAAGTGATCTGCCTGCCTTGGCCCCCCCACAGTGCTGGGATATTTGTCCATTTCATTACGTGCAGATTAATTTTTTCTTACCTTACTGTGTGGTATTATAGTATATACTATTGTAAGAATATCCCAAGATTTATTTAACCATTCTAGTCATAATGAACACTTGGACTGCTTCCAGGTTCAGGCTATTATAATTCTCGTATAGATGTTTTAGAGGATCTACGTATTCATTGTTGTTGGATAGATACCCAGAAATAGAATTGATGGGTCATAGAGTACACATATGCTAACTTTAGTAGAATCCACCAGTTTACCAAAGTGGTTGAACCATGTTATATTCTTATTGTATGGGATTTTCCAACTCTACATTTTTTGCTAACACTTAACAGGGTCAGTCCTTTTAATTGTAACCATTTTGATGCAGTTGTAATGGTGATCATTGTTTCTTAACCTGGGTATTTTGACATTGTGTTTGACTATGAAATGTCTGAATACAACTACCATGATATAGGAATGAAAGCTAAATGAGAAGCAAAAACATCTGAATTCAAGTTTTGATTCACAATTGAGAAACCTGTGAGCGACTATAGTAAACTTTCTGACCCATTACAAGTAGGCATATAATGATTACCTCATAGGATTATAGATTGAATTATTTAAAAATCATGAAGTTTCAATTACCTAGTATAGCTAAAATGTCTTAGAATACCTGTGTAAACAAGTATTTATTGAGATCTTTCTATGACCTAGGAACTCTTCTAGACATCAGGAACAAATCAGTGAACAAAACACAGACTCCTTTCCCTCTTGAAACTTACATTCTAGAGTAGAGACATACAAAATAATAGTTCTAGGGTGTCCAGAATTGGTGGGTTCCTGGTCTCACTGACTTCAAGAAAGAAGCCACAGACCCTCGCCGTTAAGTGTTACACTTCTTAATGATGGTGTATCCAGAGTTTGTTCCTTCAGGCGTTCAGGTGTGTCTGGAGCTTCCTCCTTCTGGTGGGTTCATGGTTTTGCTGTCAGGAACAAAGCTAGAGACCTTCGTTGTGAGTGTTACAGCTCTTAAAGGCAGCGCATCTGGAGCTGTCCCTTCTTCCCAATGGGTTCGTGGTCTCGCTGGCTTCAGGAGTGAAGCTGCAGACTTTCATGCTCAGTCTCACAGCTCTTACAGGACCCAAAGAGCAAGCAGCTGCAAGACTTACTGCAAAGAGCAAAAGAACAAACCTCCCACACTACAGGAGACCCCAGCAAGCTGCCGCTGGCTGGTTTGGGCAGCCTGCTTTTATTCCCTTATCTGGCCCCACCCACATCTTGCTGATTGGTCCATTTTAAAGAGAGCTGATTGGTCCACTTTACAGAGAGCTGATTGGTCCGTTTTGACAGAGTGCTGATTGGTGCGTTTACAAACCTTGAGCTAGACACAGAGTACTGATTGGTGTATTCACAAACCCTGAGCTAGACACAGAGTGCTGATTGGTGCATTCACAATCCTTGAGCTAGACACAGAGTCACAGAGTGCTGATTGGTGCACATACAATCCTCCACCTAGATATAAAGGTTCTCCAAGTCCCCATCCGGTTCAGGAGCATGGTTGGCTTCAGGCAGTGGATCCTCCACCAGGGCGCAGGCCCAGCCGCGCCAGTCCTAAGCCACACCTGTGCTCTTCAGCCCTTGAGCTGTGGATGGGACCGCGCTCATGGAGCAGGGGGCGGTGCCAGTTGGGGAGGCTCAGGCCACGCGGGAGGCCACCACAGGGGGAGGAGCTCAGACACTGCGGTCTGCAGGTCCCCAGGCCTGCCCCGCCAGGAGGCAGCCAAACCCCATGAGAATTTGAGTGCAGCACCAGCAGGCAGGCACTGTTGGGGGACCAGGCACAACCAATGCAGCTGCTGGCCCGGGTGCTAAACCCCTCACTGCCCTGGGGCGGCGGTGCCAGCCGGCCGTTCCGTGTGCAGGGCCAGCCGAGCCCTCGCCCCCAGAACTCACACTGGCCTGTGACTGCATCCCTGGTGCCCGCCCGCACCTCCCTCCACACCTCCTTGCAAGCCAGAGGGAGGAGGCTCTGGTCGCAGCCATCCCAGAGAGGGGCTCCCACGGTGCCGTGGCAGGCTGAAGGGCTCCTCAAGCGCCGCCAAAGTGCACGCTGAGGCCGAGGAGGGGCTGAGAGTGAGGGCTGCTAGCACTTTGTCACCTATCAGTAGCACGTGAAATGTATAGTACATTAGAAAGGGGTAAATGCTGTGGACAAAGAAAAGAAAAGCTAGACAGGGCTGTACAAGGAGGGTTAAGGGTTGGGAGAATGTTGCATTTTGAAATAGGAAGGTCAGAGTACAGGCCATGGAGAAGTGACAACTGATCAAAGAGTTAGAGGTGAGGGAATGGGCCATGCAGATATTTGGGGGAAGAGCACTCCAGGCAGAGGGAAAGCTTAGGCAGAAGCATGCCTGCATGTAGCATGAATTATAAGAAGGCCAGGATAGCTGGGCTGGAGTCAGGTGGGAGAATAGGGGGCAGTAATGAATGAAATCAGAGATAAATGGATAATGGCTGGGGATGAAAATGGTCCACATCAGGTAGGGCCTGTTGGTCATTGTAGGAACAATGGCTTTTACTTAGAGTGAAATGGTAATACAATGCAGTGTTAAGCAAAGACAGACAAGATCTCACTCATTATTTGGAAAGGATCACTGTAACTACTTGTGTCTTAGTCAGCTCAGGCTGCCATAACCCAAAACTGTGGACTAAACGGCTGACATGACAGAAATTTATTTTCTCACAGTTTTGGAGGCTAGAAGTCTGAGATCAGGGCAGCGGCATGGCCAGTTTCTGGTGATGGCTGTCGTCCTGGCTTGCAGACAGCTGCCTTTTTCTCTGTGTCATCTCATGGTGGGAGGAAGAGAGCGGGGAAAGAGATGAGATTAGAACTCCACCCTTATCAGCTAATTTAACCTTAATAACCTCCCCAAAACCCTATTTCCACATTGGAGGTCAGGGCTTTATGAATCTGGAGAGGATGCAATTCAGTCCATAGCAGCTTGCAACTTGAAAATTTCAATTTCTTAACTCTTAAACATTCTCAAACACACCAAGGCTGAAAAGGCAAACTTGAAAATTAACCATGTATTGTTTGTATGAATGGTTCTGAAGGCCTGCTGTTGATATAATCTGTCACTTTCTTTGTCCAAGTTGTGCCTGTCAGACTGTGGCTGGACAGTTATTATATATTTAAATCCGCTAAGATTAATTTTGGGTTCTAAGCATAGAAGCATCTCATCAGAACCCATGTTAGCTAGAATGTTACCCTGATTCTGGACTGAAAATCATCTCCCTCCCTCATCCCAAACTCAGAAAGATCACTTTCTATTAAAAAATATTATTGAATTTCAACAAGTTGTAATTATATATATTTATGGGGTACAAAGTGATGTTATGTGTGTGTATATATATACACAATATGTATATAACACACACAGCCACACACATTGGAATGATTGAATCAACCTAATTAACATATCCAACACCTCAAATACTTATAATTTATTTCCTGTCTAACTGAAACAGTGTATCATTTGGCCAACATCTCCCCATTCTCCCCACCCCCCAGACTTTGGTAAACATCATTCTGCTTTCTGACTCTATGAGTTTGATTGTTTTATATTCCACATATAAATGAGAACACGTGGTATTTGTTTTTCTGTGCCTGGCTTATTTCACTTAGTATAATGTTCTACAGGTTCATCCATGTTGTCACAAAGGACAGAATTTCCCTCTTTTTACTTTTTAGGGCTGAATAGTATTATCCCATTATATATATATATAGGTATATATATATCACATTTTCTTTATCCATTCATCTACTGATGAACACTTAGGTTGATTCCACATCTTGACTATTGTGAACATTGCTGTAACAAACAAGAGAGTGCAGATATTTCAAATCCTTTGGATATATACTCAGAAGTGGGATTGGTGGATCATATGGTATCATATGGTAATTCTATTTTTCATTTTTTTTGAGGAATCTCCATACTGTCTCCATAGTGGCTATACTAATTTACATTCCTATCAACAGTATACAAGGGTTTTCTTTACATCCTTATCACCAACACTTATTACCTTTCATCTTTTTTTTTTTTTTTTTTTTTTCCCAGATAGGATCTCGCTCTGTCTCCTAGACTGGAGAGCAGTGGCATAATCATGGCTCACTGCAGCCTTGACCTCTTGGGCTCAAATGATCCTCCCACCTCAGCCTCCTGAGTAGTTGGGACCACAGGCTCATGCCACAATGCCTGGCTAATTTTTAAAATTGTTTTTTGTAGAGACAGGGTCTAACTATGTTGCCAGGCTGGTCTTGAACTCCTGGGCTCAAGTGATCCTCCCACCGTGGCCGCCGAAAGTGCTGGGATTATGGGCATGAGCCACTACGCCCAGCCTCATCTTTTTGATAATAGCCATTCTGACAGGTGTGAGGTGATATCTCATTGTGATTTTAGTTTGCACTTCTCTGATGATTAATGATATTGAGCATTTTTTCACATAGCTGTTGAGCACATATGTGTCTTCTTTTGGATTACTCTTTATTTTTGAATGAAGGCAAATTCAGTACAGACCTTACTTTGATTCCTTTGTAAGTACAGATGCTCCTTGACTTATGATGGGGTTACGTCCTGGTTAAACTCATTGTAATTTGAAAATACAGTAAATTGAAAATGCTTTTAATACACTGAACCTACCAAACATCATAAGCTTAGCATACCCTACCTTAAACATGCTCAGAACAGTTATATTAGCCCACAATTGGGCAAAATCATCTAACACAAAGCCTATTTTACAATAAAGTGTTGAATATTTCATGTAATTTATTGAATACTGTACTGAAAGTGAAAACTATATGGTTGTATGGTACTTGAATTATGGTTTCTACTGAATGCATATTGCTTTTGCATCACTGTAAAGCTGAAAAATCATACGTGGAGCCATTGTTAGTGTAGAGTAATTGTTAGTGTAGGAAAGACCACAGTATCCTGTCTTTGAATGGCGTGTGTTTATTTTAAGCTCATGTGGTATTTTTCCAATCATATTTACGTGAAATTTTGTGAGTATGTGTCTGGAAGCACTACACCTAAGTTTAGCCAAGTAAATGAGAATTTTCCTTCTGTTGAAGTAAAGGAGCCTCAGTTTGTGCTTTGTATTGGAATCTGCCACAGGCACTGTTGGCTTCCAGTCTGCAGTGGGAAAATAAGACTCAAAAATTTGAAGTTTTCTAACTAGTCAAATAACCTAAATGATTTTATATGGTGTCAGAGCTGTTTTAAAAAACAAGGCTCGCGAGTTAGTTTATAATTTAAGAAACAAATTCTACTTCATATAATACATTCTATAGATTAAAGGAACAATAAATGTTGTTTCATAAACTTTAAGTCATCATGCACTTTGAGTGGATGTTACTTTCTTAAGAGATTAAACAAAAACCTTGAAATTAACATTACATCTCTCTGGAAGCTCTTCTGAATAAACATAATAAAAGAAAGAACCTGTATAAATTTAAACTTAATTAAGAACTTTTCCTCACTTTTTACTTTCTAGTGTCCTCCTCCTTATCTTATGGGGAAAGGACATTTCGACAAAACAATTACACTCCACAAAATTCCTTATTAAGTACAATTGTAATGTATGTTTATTTAGCTATGATCAGTCTAGAAAATTAAAGCTATAATTTCTGGTTTCCACAGTGCCTTCAACAGATTTTCATCTGCATTATTTCTACCCTGGTCTAAGCCACCGTCATCTCTCAGTGGGTTCTCATTCTAGGTTTCTGTCTGCCTTCTCTGTTTCCACTGTCACCCCCACCCATCCTTTTCAACATAGCAATCAGAATCATAGCAATTAGGCCTAAAATGTAAACCAGATTGTGCCATTTCTCTCTTTAAAACTTCTCATTGTGCTCAGAATAAGTTCCAAATTCCTTACTTTGACCTAAAAAGCTTTATGTGATCTGGCCTACCTCTCTGATTTCATTTCCTACCACTCTCTCCTCCATAACCCCACTCCAGCACTCTTTCTGTTCCTTACAGTCATTCAGACAAAGGCCTACCTAAGGTCTTCGTGTAGCTCTGGAATGTGCTGGACTTATATCTTCATATGGCTCACTTTTCGTTGTCATTCAGGTCTCATCACAACTGTTACTTTCCCTGAAGCCCTCTCTCTAACCCCTCTATTTAATGAAGCCTGTGTCTACTTTTAACCACTCAATCACTTACACTTATTCTGTTTCATTTATATTTATTACTACCGGAAATTATCTTTTTTTTTTTTTTTTTTGAGATGGGGTTTTACGCTGTCGCCCAGGCTGAAGTGCAGTGGCCTGATCACACCTCACTGCAGCCTCGACCGCCTATGGCTCAGGTGATCCTCCCACCTCAGCCACCTGAGTAGCTGGGACCATAGGCATGTGCCACCATGCCTGGCTAATTTTTGTATTTTTTGTAGAGATGGGGTTTCGCCATCTTGCCTAGGTTGGTCTCAAACTCCTGGGTTCAAGTGATCCACCTGCCTTGGCATGACCCATCATGCCCGGCCACCTACCTGAAATTATCTTGATAATTTACTTGTTTCAGGTTTACTGTCTTCTTCCCTATGAAAGGAAGGGCCTTGTAAATCTGTTCATTGCTATAAATGAATGTGTGCTAACTGCACCAAAGACAAAGCACCCAGCTCAATGAGATGCACAAATGAATCAAAAAGAGATCTTGCCCTCAGGGATCTTGAGGTCTACTGGAAAAGATAAAACACATAGATAGAAACAACATTGGAGAAGGAAGAGATGGCATCCACCTATAGGAAATCCAGGCCAGCTTTGGGGAAAAGGTGGCTTTTAATTAGAAAGATGGGCATTTTGGCATTTTCTATTTCTTTCAATGTTCTCTTTGTCCTGTTTTGTTAGACAAACGTGACACCTAACTGCTTAACTAACTCCCCTTTCCAAAAGATGTTGGCACTGAAACTGATTTTTTGTTGGTTTGTTTGTTTTTGAGATGGAGTCTGGCTCTGTTGCCCAGGCTACAGTGCAATGGCAGGATCTCGGTTCACTGCAACCTCCGCCTCCTGGGTTCAAGTGATTCTTCTGCCTCAGCCTGCCAAGTAGCTGGGATTACAGGTGCCCACCACTATGTCCAGCTAATTTTTGTATTTTTAGTAGAGATAGGGTTTCACCATGTTAGTCAGGCTGGTCTTGAACTCTTGAGGTGATCCGCCCACCTCAGCCTCCCAAAGTGTTGGGATTACAGGCGTGAGCCACTGCGCCTGGCTGAAACTGATTTTTAATGTTGCTGTTGTTCTCTGAATTTGGGTTGGATTCATTTGGTCATTTGCAGGTAAGTGCATCTATGGGTAAAAATGCATGTTTAAGTGAGAAACACAGTAATACTGATTTTAAACAATAAATTAGTTTATTTAAGTGAAATAAAAATTTCCATGTTATTGCTTTTGTAATTGAGCATACTTTAGCATTGGCATACAAACTGGCACATAACCTAGGCAAATAAAAACACTAACAAAATATAAAGTACAATAGAACATTAATACTGAATTTGGCTAGGCTATTAATATTGGACTACATTACATATATTATTTCCATTATATGAGTAAATATAAACATTTTCTAAGCCAGCGAAAGATTTTGTGGATCAGAATTTTAACAACTCAAGATGATTTTATTATAATAATCTGTCGGAAAAAAAAACAGGACACATTTTCTTACATTCTGTATAGAAGGCGCATATTTGTTCTATCTGTCCACTCCCCCTTTTCCCCACTGTCTGCCACCTCAATAGTTGAGAATGACTTCATCTAAATCATGACGGTTTGATTTATTGTTACTAGAAATTCAGTTTTCCATGAAACTAGTGAGAATATAAATATAAACAAAATCTAACATTTCCCCCTCCTTTGGTCTTGCTTTGGCACAAAGCCATGAATAACGCCAGGGCACTACTCACATAGACTCTGCATTGCACCACCATGAGGCATCCCTGATTGTACAAAGAAGTAACTAAGTATGGGTCACTTTCAAAAATGGGAAATTTATACCTCCATTCTGAAGTTTTCTACTTAAAAGAGTGGGATTTTTTTTTGTTTTTGTTTTTTTTTTGTTTTTTTTTTTTGAGACGGAGTTTCGTTCCTGTTGCCCAGGCTGGAGTGCAATGGCACGATCTCAGCTCACCGCAACCTCCGCCTCCCGAGTTCAAGCGATTCTCCTGCCTCAGGCTCTTGAGTAGCTGGGATTACAGGCATGCGCCACCACGCCCAGCTAATTTTGTATTTTTAGTAGAGATGGGGTTTCTCCATGTTGATCAGGCTGGTCTCGAACTCCCGACCTCAGGTGATCCACCTGCCTCGGCCTCCCAAAGTGCTAGGATTACAGGTGTGAGCCACTGCGCCCGGCCAAGAGTGGGTTTTTTGAGACAGAGCCTCGCTGCAACGCCTAGGCTGGAGTGCAATGGTGCAATCTTGGCTCACTGCAACCTCTGCTTCCCCGGTTCAAGTGATTCTTCCACCTCAGCCTCCTGAGTAGCTGGGATTACAGGTAGCTCCTACCATGCTGGGCTAATTTTGGTAGTTTTAATAGAGACGGGGTTTCACCATATTGGCCAGGCTGGTCTTGAACTCCTTACCTCAAGTGATCCACCCGCCTTGACCTCCCAAAGTGCTGGGATTACAGGCCTAAGCCTCTGCGCCCGGTCAGGAGTGGGTTTACGTAACTGTCACTAGAAACATTAGGCACAATATTATGAAACAAAACAAACTTTCCACCTTGCTAAAAAAAAAAAAAAAAAAAATTATTAGAAGGAAATCAATGCAGTGGACACGTGGCAGACAATGTGGGTTGCTTACCCAAAAGCTAATGTCCTCTCCCTATATTTACTAAGAGACCTCTTCCCCCAAGTTTTGTCCCTATATTGTGCAGCTGAAGAAGCAGGGCCCCCTTTAGAGTACCAGAGGTGATGTTGGAGGAGTAATAGGATATTTCATTACCCTTGGCAAAGATTCATTTAGTAAAGTAAATTCGGGAAACTGTGGCCAAGAAGCTGGAGGAGAAGACTTCCTGGAGGCCTTTGGGGGAAAGGCTTCCTTGATCTACAAAAAGGAAATGAGGAAAGGAAATATCCTCTTCTCTCCTTTCAGTCTTTAGACATTATTGTGTGAGGATGTGATACTTGGAGCTTCTGCAGCCATCTTGGGACTGAACTTGTAAGTTTCCATAGTGAAACATATTGATATGTTTTGGCTATTTGTCCGCTCCAAATCTCATGTTGAATGTGATCCCCAGTATTGGAGGTGGGGCCTGGTGGGAACTGTTTGGATCATGGGGACAGGACGGATCCCTCACGTATGGCTTAGTGCTGTCTTCTTGGCGATGAGTGAGTTCACACCAGACCTGGTTGTTTAAAAGTGTGTGGCACCTCCACCCTCTCTTGCTCCCACTTTCACCATGTGATGTGCCTGCCACTGCTGTGCCTTTCACCATGAGTGAATCCTACCTGAGGCCTCACCAGGAAGCCAAGCAGATACCAGCGCCATGCTTGTACAGCCTGCAGAACTGTGAGTGAACTAAACCTCTTTTCTTTATAAATTACCCAGCCTCAGGTATTTCTTTATAATGACACAAAAATAGCCTAACACACATAGCTATCTCTATCTCTATAGATTAGACAGAGATAGCCCAAAGAAACCTTGGAGATCATCAAATTCAATTGCCTCATTTATTTTTATTATTTTTGTTCCATGTTGTTTGGCTTATTAATATTCCCTAATGGAAATCACAACTATTAAACCAATCATTAGGTTTGGAAAGTAGTGATAAACATGGATACAATATGATGATTTAATTAGGTGCCATTTTAGAGACAGAGCTTATGATATGACCCCTTTATGTAATAATTGCCAAAATAATATCCTACTAGAATTAATTCAATAGCATGGGTAGCTTATTTCTAGAATATTTAAAAAACTGAACCAAAGCTTACTAAGATGGGTGAATTTAATATGATGTTTTTAGCTTTGTCACAGATAGTACAATTTAGCACAAACTAAAATAAAAATGTACTGTTTGCTCTATGCTGCACCCTATATTATCACATAGCTTGACTCAAATTACTTGACTCAAATAGCTTCATACAATTCTCACAACAGCTCAGGTAAATACTGTCATCAAACCCATTTTGTGGATGAGGAAATTGAGGATAGGCAAGGTTAAATAACTTGCTTAAGATCACAGAGCTACTAAGTAGAAAGGCTGGGATTTGCAGTCTGACACAAAAGCTCAAGCTCTGAACCACTGCAGTTTTCTGCCCAAGAATGAATATAACTTATTGATGGTTGAGGCATGTGGCAAACACTGTTGGATGCCTACTTAGCAACTATTTCCCCTTTTCTCTCCATCAGAACACTCATTTTGTTTAGGGATGACTTGTGATCAATTTAATGAACTGTGGCAAATCCTCTCTTTTTGCCAGTGACTGGTCTGATGTTGCATGTGACCATTTTCTGGACAATAAGGAAGATTCTAAAGTCTGGGAAATATTTTTCTCCTTCATAAAAATGGTGGACAGCACTTCCTTTTCTTCCCTTCTTGCTCTGTGCAATGACCTCTGTGGATGTGATGTCTGGAGCTATGGCAGTCACATTGCAATTAAGAGGTGACGGCCGCTAACACACATGTGAGGGCAGAGAGCAAACACAAAAAAGAGCTTGGGTCCTTGATGACATGATTGTGCTGCTCAACTAACCCTGAAACTATCTGCACTTGAAACTTATATTAAAGATATAATAAATGACCTCATGTTTAAAGCTACTGTCAAATATTCTGTTCCTTGAGGCCAAAGGCATTCTAACAGATGCAATCTAGACAGAGAAAGATGTTTTCTCAGAGTTTCAGCAAAAACAGATGATGTGTAGGTTATGAAGATTTTATCCAGGAATCCATTAGTATAGGTAGTAGTTTAGAAAAAAAAAATACTCCAAGCTTCGTCTCAGATATGGGTAAATCTGAGCCACCCACATGGTGTCTGTGCTGAATATTTTCCCCTCAGATGCACTGTTTCCTTTTCTGAAACTGACTGATATGAACTATATCAAAAGCCTCCCTTGCCCTCTGGCTTCTGGTTGGACTTGGCCATTGACCTACACCACCAGGAGACTGGAGGTGGGTGGTGAGTTAGATATAAATCCCCCAGGTCCTTTGCTGGATGTTTACTTAGGCTGACTGCATCCGTTGACTGAAGGTCAGACTCCTGTCAGGTGGCCCTCTGTGTCTGGATTTTTCGGCAACTGTTCTTTCCCCTGATTGGACAGATCTAGGAGTTGTAGCCTCAGGGTTCCAGGCTTCTCTTGTGGTTTCCCACACCCTGCCCACATCTTTGCAAAATGCCATTTGTTTCCTGCCAGGACCCTGACTGATACAATGATGTCAACCAAATCACTGCAGCTATTGAAGTTTGGTCCAGTCTATCCGAGGTGTGGTGAGATTCTGTGGAGTTAAATAAGGGCTTTCACCTACTATTGAAGGGAGACAGGAGACTACACAAATAAATGGCATGCTGCAGAAGTGAAACAAAGATCATAGCTCAGAGAAAACATTTTCCACTTGAGGGCAAGAAATCAGAGAAAGCTACCTGGAAGAGCTGGCATTTGGGATGATGACGGATAGGAGTTTTAAAAGAGATGGTTTGAAGGGCATTCCAAAGACAGGGAAGAGTGTGAGTCAAGCCGGGGAAGAGAGAAAGCTGAAGTGAAGTTTTCGAAAAATTAGAGCTGGAAGGGATCTACGGTATCTTTTATTTGATGTTCGCTCTCCCTTCACCTCCTTTAACTGAGATTTGGCCAAGGTCAAACAGCAAGTCAGTAGCACGTCAAGACTCCAACCAGGTCTGCTGGCTACCAGGCCAGTTCTTAATAATCCACCTCTACCTCCACCCCGCCCCCTCACCTCAGGCAGTCTGCTTACTTCTCAGTCTCTCCCACTAGACTGTAACCTCCTCAATAGCGGGGCTTCTTCACCCTTGAATCCCAGTACCTAGCACAATATCTAACACAAAATCGTCATCGTCATCATCATCATCAGCAGCAGCAGCAGCTACCAAACTTTAAGAGGGATCCACACACTGCCCGGCACTATGCAGTTATTTTGTACATCTTCTGGAATCTTCACTTTTCATTGAGGACGCTGCGGCTCAGAGAGGTTGTCTAATTTGTCTGAGGTCACACAGCAGTTAAAGTGCCGGACTCTATTTTATAATATCTTTCATCAACCGGACTCCGAAGCCCTGCCTCAATGGGCGTTCATTCAACATTTGTTGAATGAACGAATGAACAAGAAACACCCACTCAATGCAAGCTATCGGCTGTAACAGGCCACCCTAGAGGCCCCGGAACCTTGGCAGGGTCAGGACTCCGCACGTTGTCTTCCAATCTAAGCACACCGGCCCCTCTCAGCGCCCCGCACAGACTCGGAGGCTCC
The DNA here is from genome assembly GCF_049350105.2 of Macaca mulatta. Classification (NCBI taxonomy): domain Eukaryota; kingdom Metazoa; phylum Chordata; class Mammalia; order Primates; family Cercopithecidae; genus Macaca; species Macaca mulatta. Next base: position 126,870,959 of record NC_133406.1, on the reverse strand, counting down.
GCCTGCGTCTCCGCCTAACTCGCCGGCCACGCCCCCACTTCGGGGAGTTCGGTCACTCTCGGATTCGCGTTTTCCTCGGCTCCAGCAGCCGCGCAGAGGGCCTCTCCCGGCCCTGCGACCTGAAGCCCATTCCACTCCCCTGCCCCTCCTCTGCGCCCTCCCTCACTCTCCAAACTTCTTCTTTCCACCCTCTCTAAACTTCAGTCATTCTAGTGCCCGCCTCCTCCACTCGCACCGACCAACCAGTGGTCCTCATTCTCGTTGGCGGTCCGCCCCCTGCCCGCCGGGGGCCAATCCCTGGCGCGAGAGTCCGGGGCCGGGGCTCGTTCCCAAGCGCCGGGCCTGTGACGGCAGCGCGCCGGGCGCCGCGCGGCAGGAGGGGGCGGGGCTCTGGATGAGGGATGGGCGAGGGCGGGGGGAAGGGAAAAGGGAGGAGGAGGAGGTTGCGGCGGGTTTGAAAGCGGCAGTTTCCTGGCAGCTTGGGCAGGCGTTGGTCTCCGCGCTACAGCTCCGCAGCGGGCACGATCGATCCCGCGACGGGTCTACGCGCGCTTCTGCGCGCCCCCGACGGATTTTTCCCGTTCCCGGCTCTTCCCCCTTCACCTCACCGCCCCCCCGCCTCAGCCTTTCCCGCCGCTCGGGCGCTGCGCCCGGGGACCAGCCGGCGGCAGTGACCCCGCCCGAAGCCCCTTTTGGAACCGCCTGGGGACAATTCCCTTTTCCTTTCTTCAGCCTAACCTGCGCTGGCCCTCGCGGAGTCTGGTCAGCCCCGGGGAGCGCAGCTGGGAGGGGCGTCCAAGAGGCGTCTCGGAGCCTTTACTAGTCTGGGAGCGGCCGGGCCCCCAGCGGGCTGTGGTCACCGGGTGGGGGCCGGAGCGGCGAGGCCCCCCTGACCCGGCTGCGCGGGCCGCCCAGGGCCCCCGGGCTGAGACGGGGCCGGAGCGGCGCCCCGGCCGCCCGCGCGGGGTCTCCCCCATGGTGCAGCGGGGTTCGGGATGTCGAAGACGCTGAAGAAGAAGAAGCACTGGCTCAGCAAGGTGCAGGAGTGCGCCGTGTCCTGGGCCGGGCCCCCGGGCGACTTCGGCGCGGAGATCCGCGGTGGCGCGGAGCGTGGCGAGTTCCCCTACCTGGGGCGGCTCCGCGAGGAGCCCGGCGGGGGCACCTGCTGCGTCGTCTCCGGCAAGGCGCCCAGCCCAGGCGATGTGCTGCTGGAGGTAAACGGGACGCCTGTCAGCGGGCTCACCAACCGGGACACCCTGGCTGTCATCCGCCACTTCCGCGAGCCCATCCGTCTCAAGACTGTGAAACCAGGTACGCCGGCCCTGCGTATCTGCCGCGGGGTGTTGGGTACAGGGGCGCCAGGGTGGGCGTCCTGGGAGCGACGGCACCTCCCCACCGCGTATGGTCCGGGTTAATCTTAGACCTCTAGGGTGTGCCTGACTCCTTGACGAGGGGGAGGGGTGGCGTTGGTGAGTCCCATTTTGCCGATGGGAAAACTGAGCTCTGGCTTGGCGAGGTTGCCCTGCTAGCTGTGTTAGCTGTCACAGAATTGCGACTAGAAGCTGAGTTTTCTATATTTGTAGCTCCATCTCCCCCCGCAGACAAGAGTTTTTGACTAGAGAAGGCCAGCCTTTTCCGCTCTCTGTTGTGCAAAAAGGTCCTTAGGATTGTAGCATTTTCTTTGGAACGATCTTACGCATCTTCTAACAGGGAAAAAGGGTCTTTACTATAGAAGTACTTGGTGCCAAGGTTACCACCTAGTGTACCTGGAAGGGCTTAGCTGCTTCAGTGTTTCTTGCACACTAGCAGACATCTCGGAGCTGTCAGCCTAACTCTGTCAGTCCAGGTGGTTCAGGTGTCTGAGTACCGATGAGGGTACAATATGTGATATGTGGCCGACTGGTGTGTGCTTTCAGGGAGCTGTTGAAGAGAGTCTGGGTTTTGAAGGAAGACTTAGGTGCCTAGCGGAGTGAAAGCTTCTGTAACGCTTTTGATTTTACAGAATTTTGTTCAAGTGGTGGGTTAAAGGAGGCTCTTTGCCCTGGTATCTTTTATGCTAGTAAAATTTGCTGCAAAGCACGTTACGTTTATGGCATACTCGTCAGTTTCAAAGCATTGATCAGAGACAGCATACAGTGAGATCTGATAGTATGTAGTAGTTCTTATGAATTTGTTATAGACAGCATTGTTGGTTTTGTTTCAGCATAGATAGAATGTGATTCTGTCGTCTTAGATGTTTGTGGGAGAGAGAATGGTGATTGTAACGTTATTAGAAACCAAACTGTTTTTCCTGAATGTGCTCTACTGAGTATACGGTGCATCAAAATATAATGGGCTGCTTAATTGTTACCTGGGCTAGGTAGCAGTCCACCCTTGATGGCAAAATGCTAGAAAATTCTGGAGAAAAATTTAATATGTTATCTCCTTCTCATTTCTTTCTCAGCAGCTCGCTTTGGAAATATTAATATATCTTTAATAGTCCTTGAGCTTAATGGGGCTTGATGGTTTGTGGTGCGGTTTACATATGTCTGTGTATTGTGGATATATATACACACAGACTCACATGCTCCTAAGATCATAATTAAGATTTTCTTTCTATAGCCTATTCCATCGTATTCATTTTAAATGTATGGGTTTATGTAGTGAGGTTTTCTTTTTATTGTTGTTAATTTTTTAAAACTTTGGCAGACTTTAAACAGCTTTTTCTGTATAGTTTTGAGAATTTGTAAAATTTTTTCTTAACGCTAACTTTTACAGTGTGTGAAAGGCAGAGGAAAGACTTTTGGGGCTGTAATTCAGCCAGTCACGCACTGTGTGTAATGTGCAAAAGACTATATAGACAGCATTTACTAGTCTAGGTGCCAAATCTTAGTTCAAATCCCATGAGTCAGTGAATAATGAGAACATCTGCATCATTGCTTTGTGTTTTGTTTTGAGTAGTTGGGGCAAAGATGAAAATATAACGTATTTTTAGAAATTTTAAAGTTGATATATTGACATGGAAGCTGGTGTCTTCTAAATTATTGTGATTTTTTTTTTTTAGAAGACCGAAGAGATGGCTATTTCACATTAGTCTAATCTACCTGTTATACATTTTCTCAACCTTTGTATTATATTTAACAATAATTCAAGATTTAGAGTATTAGTCATATTAACTGTGTTAGATAAGCATCCTATGCCCCATATGTAGTTGACATTATTAGAGTAATACAGTTTTACCCTCTTGACAGCCATAGACACTGTTCTATTTTAAAGATTTAGCCAAAATAAAGGGAATAACATATTAATGGTCGCAGAACATTTTGTAGTCATTAGTAGTAAAGTTCTGAATACTACACTTATTTTTTAAAGAGACACTTTGAGTCAGTAATTTCTCAAGATATCATTATGTCTGTGTTATCTGAGATTAATATTGTTTCTAAGCAGGTTGTAATTTAAAAATTTTAATCTCTTTTAAAAATAGTATTCTTAGCTTCTTAATAGCCTCATGTTAGGTATTATATTAAATGGCTTTCTTAAATGGCTTTGCTTAAAAGCAACATTTGTTATAAAATAGCAAGATTTTTACAGGTTAAACACAAGACTTTAAATACTAGAAGTCAAGAACTTGAAGAGGTTATCTGTAGAACTTTGAGTTTGATTAAAAACAAACATTATTTTCAGAAGAGACGAAGATTCTTTATTGTTGTGATTCATTTTGGAAAGGGTGAAAATAGAGTAAGGAAATTTAAAAAGAAACTTGCCATAAACATTGTTTTATTTTTTTCCCTTTTCTCTAAACTTTGTGACAGAAATTGATTTTTCAAGTTAATAAGGTATTGTAAAGTGTACTTAGCACTCTGTTGTCTTGACTAGTTGCTTTTTATTAAACCATATTCATAACATGACATTTAGAGACTAGCACAGTGAAAAAGTAAAATTTAACTATTTCTGTAAGATGTAATACTAATTGGAAATGATCTCATATTGTCTTCTGAGAAAGTCCATGGCAGAAGGATAAGCTGGGTTGTAGGACATGGCTTTTGTAGTGCTGATTCTTCCTAGCCTTCTTTTCACTTAGGTGCTAAGGGTCGCCCTCCCAAAGCCTGTACCAAAAGCCAGGTGACTTAACATCTTTCTGGCACCTACTGTCTTCAGCTGTGATTTTTTCCCCCTTTTTGGGTTATAATCTTTAATAGAGAATTGAAGGTTACTCTTTAAAATGCGGTTTCTAATCTAAAACTTTTCCTGAATCAATTAGGTAATTTCTTACTGTTTTAGTATTAGTGTAGTACTTAGTAGTCAGTACTTTGCCTGCTTCTAGAAGAATCATTGGTTTCACCTGTTGCTTGGCCCACTTAGTTACCTGTTTCTTAATTATGACCCTGTTGTTTATTTTTCTGCAAAGAGAAAAGTTGTCATTTGAGTTTGAACTTTGTCTTTGCCCAGTAGTAAAGTTGAACTTTGGACCCCTGGTGAAATTGTTCTGTGATATAGTACTATGACTAGGTTTAGTTTCTTTGATTTTACTATATAGTATATACTCTTAAACCATTTCTCTCCTGGTTAATATACAAGTAGTTAATTTTGTTCTAAAATTCCCCAGACTCTAATTGTGCAGAGTTTTATGCTTCTTCATACACCTTTAAGCTCGTATTTCAGCAGTTTGCTTTCAGTAAATTTCGGTAAATTATGTGTATTTTATTCCAGAGATTAAGTATTGGTACAATAAATACATGAAATCATTGTCTACTGCCGTATCATGCACACATTACATTCAACTACCCTAAGCAAGTAGTGTATCCAGGGATGAAAATCATAGGAAACAATGTTATAGTTTGTTTAAATAAAAACCAAGGTGAAACAGTTCCTGGGTAATGTTAAATGTAGGTAAAAGTCTTCACTGCTGACTCTTTGGGACATCCAATTTGTAAGGGAGTTTTATTAAAATGGGCTAATTTCCTAGATATACACTTCCTGTTGGTGAAGAAACATTACTGGATGCCTTAAAATAAGAAATATTTGTGTTATTTAAATAAAAATAACGCTGTGCCTTTCTTCTCTATTGAATCTTTTTGTTAGTTTTGTTTTGTTTATTTGTTTAGTGGGTAATTTGGGATTTTTGATGAGTTTTGTTGATGTGGTTGTAATATTTGAAGATGGGAAAGGTAAGAGAGTTTAGAGTTAATTGTTAGCCTCCCAGGTTTACAATACATTTCTTCGTACGTTTTTTAAAACAAGAAAATCTAGAGACCTAGAGAGTGTTTTAGAAACAACAGAAAAAGAAGCAAGCCAAGCCCCCTTTGCTAGGGAAAGTAGCATTACATTTTGAGGGCCGGGCGCGGTGGCTCACGCCTGTAATCCCAGCACTTTGGGAGGCCGAGGCGGGCGGATCACAAGGTCAGGAGATCGAGACCACGGTGAAACCCCGTCTCTACTAAAAATACAAAAAAAAAATTAGCCGGGCGCGGTTGTGGGCGCCTGTAGTCCCAGCTACTCGGGAGGCTGAGGCAGGAGAATGGCGTGAACCCGGGAGGCGGAGCTTGCAGTGAGCCGAGATCGCGCCACTGCACTCCAGCCTGGGCGACAGAGCGAGACTCCGTCTCAAAAAAAAAAAAAAAAAAAAAAAAAGAAAGTAGCATTACATTTTGATAAACCTTAAAGTCGAAAATGTCCTACTATTTCAGATTTTGATAGATTTTTTTCTTTTTTCTTTTCTTTTCCCCCTGCCCCCCCCCACCCCCCCCCACCAAAGCTCTTAATAACTCAAGGGTTCAGGTTTTGGATTCTGTTCATTGACACCTTCAATTCTTATGAGTAATGGGCTTACACCTTAGCGATTGCAAACTGATTTGCTTGCGTGATATTTGGTGACTCTTATTATATCATTAACATCTTTGTACTTAAAAACATTTTCTCTCCATCATTTTCTAGGAGTATTACATCCAAATATCTCAGTATGTATATATGTGTGTGTATATATACGTATGCATATACGTATGCATATATGCATATATGCATACGTGTATATACACAAACTTTTGTTAACTCTTCTCATATATCATTTTCTAGTATATCATTTTGGGTACTTTATTGATCCTGCCCTTACCCCCAGACTTTTTTAAAAATTTAGTTTATAAAGCTTTATTTTCCTAGGTTGAGGCATTTTAACAATTCTTTAATTTCTTGCTATCTTACTGGTACAAACAAATACTTAACATTTGGCCATTTGATTTTTAGATGATTTTAAATTTTGTTCAGTTTATTGCTAAAACTGATTTTCATGTAATATAACTCTGTGTTCCTGGGACGTATACATTATTTTTCCTCTGAGATCCTGGGATATACTTTACAAAACCTTTTGTTATGAGAGACAAATTTTCGTGATTTTTTTTTTTCTGCTAATTTATGTAAACTGGCAGCAAAACAAATCTTCTAAATTCATTCAAGTGTCTGACTTATGAAGTCAGTGCCTAATCTTCTCAAGTGATAGTTTCATGTGGTCTTTACTGTGTAACCCCTAAGTGCTTTGTAATTTTTGGGGGGACTTAGTGTTTTGGGAGTATGTTGAAAGAGAATCTTGTTTTAATGGGTTACTTTAATATTATTTACCAATTTCAAAATCTGTGAATGTCAGGGTTTTGTGTGTGTGTGTGTGTGTGTGTGTGTGTGTGTGATTTGACAAAAGATAAGTGTTTTGCTATTGAAGACTAGAACTGTTTTGCCTTTAATAAAGTATTTTTTGTCTTCTGAAATGTTGAGAAATAATTTTCTTGAAATATTACATTTTGGTAGACAGAATGAATGCCCCGAATTTAAAACTATTGCCAAAAGTATGAGTTTCAGAAACTTAGAAGCTGGTGTTACGAGACATGTTTGTAGGGAAAGAGGCAAATCCATTCATTGCTCTTCTAGCTAATTTTGCTAACAAAATATCTTGTTATTATTTTGTTTTTGAAGAACAACTATTATTCAGAATGTTTTCCAAGAAAAGATGCTTATTTTATTTAATACAGAAAAAATAAGAAGTCCTATTACTGGCATACATTCATTCCCTCAGCAAGCACTTAGTGGTACACCCATCAAGTGCCAGCATGGAGCTAGCACTGGCGATATAAACATGAGTCAGAAGTTGTGTGTCTTCAAGAAGCTGGCAATTTAGTAGGAGCTTAGTGACTCATTGGTAAGGAATACCTATAGTAAGGGTTTTGCCTTTTTCACTTTTCTGCCAGTATTTAAAACTCTTTAGGTAGGTCTTAGTATGAATTTTGGTGAAAACGAGACTAATTAACTGGCTGCATAGTGTGCTATTCAAAAAAGTTGTGGAGCTGCATTTTAGAAAGGATTTGGGTTCTCAAGTCATTTCACAAAGAGGGAAATCAAATATAAGCAAAACTGTCTTTTCAAAAAGTCCTTAAATTGTTCATAAAATACTATATTGTACTGTTTGTAGGATGAGTCCTACTTGCCACTTTTCCACCCATGTTGGAACCAATTGCAGTTTTTTGGTCGAATACCAGATGAAGTAATTTACTTGCATTAAAAATATATGTTTTACAAAAAAATCTTTTAATTCTAAGAAATTATCCTCATCTAGGTATGTATAGTGAATTTATGGATGTTAAATGTGTACATGAAGTGAAAGAACGATTTCTTTTCTTTTTTTCTTTTTTTTTTTTTTAATATCTTGGTAGGATCCACACCATCTGCCCTTGTTTTCTGACTTGAGTGGTTGAGGAATGAATTGTGAATAATTTTGAACTTACTTTGGTTTTGAAAGATGACAGGTTTTGGTTGAGTGGAATTAGGATCTTTCCAGTAGTAGGTAAGAAGCAGAGGAGGAGAAAAACACAGGGTAAAAACATTCCATACAGAAAGGTTTACAGTGTGGTCCATCTCAATAATGTTGTGTGTGTTTGTGTATAAAAAACTTTATTTTGTACAAGGGCACAAAATCCACATTGTAGAATAATTGGAAAATAGAGGGACGATCATATTAATTGTTTAAATGGCTAGGTAGTTCCATTATGAATAGTCTTCCATAAGTTTTTTTTTTTTTTTAATGTGTTATCTCCTCAAGATGATGCTGTAAGATGCTTAATGCTATTTCTGCCTTCAGCCTCATTCCACTCATAATGTAATACTATGAATATTTTTATGTAACCCTTAATGTACCATTAGTTCTGTTCTTTATGGTTAATAGCCCTATTTGGGTTGTTTTGGAAGTCTAGCCAGTTTTATGGGAAAACACAATTTGCTGGCCTAGGAAAAAGGGAACTGAAAAATATATTTTCATCTTAATCCTGCCTTCCCTTTTGTTATAGTCACAGCCAATTGACTTCCAGTGAGAAGGGGGGCATCATTATATCTCCATTCTTCCCTGAACCCAAGCAATTTATCCTGATGCAGCCACTCAGCTGCATTGCAGTGGTTCCCAGGAGCAACCCACTTACTTGCAGCCCCCACCCATTTCGGTCATCCCAACATGGCGAGGGGAACATAGATTACATTTTGAGGACCATAATTTGACTTATGACATCTCTAAATACCTGAGAAAGGACACGCTGTCCTTATAGGTGATTAGGTACTTGTTTTATTAACACATACTGAGAGATATTGTTTTAGAGACTCTGTATGGGTTATAAAGGGTTAAACTTTCTTGCCATAATTTATTTTGAGTTTAGGGTTTGGTTTTAAAAAATATCATGCAGTGATAATTGGAAAAATTTTGTTTCAAATTTGTTAATAATTAAGATCTTTTCTATTTGGAGGCTTCCCTTTTTATTGTCTTGGGTATGCAATGTGAAAGGTAACCTATCTACTTAATTAAAACTTTCTGGCATTTTAGCCTCTTTGCTTTTGCTGTTTTTTTGCACAGAATTTGAAACACATAATTATTATTTTCTGGCTTCAGGGAAGTTTGTGAGAGGCAAGCCTGTATCTCATTGTTGTTCTGATTGGGAATTACACATGACTATGAAAAATGGGGTTTTACTATACATAATGGCATTTAGCAGAAGTAGTTTTATGAAAGGAAAATACCCTACATGGTAGGAAAAAAACAAGTGTTAATGCTTCCTTTTCTGAACTTAAATAGAATTAAGCTAGATTGGCTTTGCTTTTCTTCCAGTAAAATAACTTTTAAAAATTCACTTTAATGGAATAGTTCTAGAGATATGTTACTCTTTGGATATGGTTATCTAGTTTGCAGCAAGTATCTTGTGATATATAGCTTAGATCTCAGTAGGAAAGAAAAAATCTTAATTTACATATCAGTTTCTGTATTTGTAAGAATTCTGTAGCAAGTGACAGAAATGCTATTGAGATTAATTTAGGCTAAGAAGAAATTTATTGACTTACATACATTAAAATCCAGGCATAGATCAGTGACAGCTAACTTCATGTTCTCAAATGTTGGTCATTAGAATTATTATTTGGTTCTCTTTTCTTCCAGGTTGGATTTTTTCTCAGCTAGACTCTGTCAGTGTAGCAGTGAAGGTAGCTCTGAACCCCCAAGTCATACAGGGTCCTTAAAGCTTCTCATCTTTTTGGAGTCTAATAACAAATCTCATGCAGAGACTTTGGCCCTGTGCTGATCTCTTGGACCAATTACCGCGGAGAGAGGAGAGGACAATGAAGTGCCATGATTGGTCAGGCGTGGGGACATGTCTACCCTTGCAGCTGGATATAAATAGCATAATATGATTAACAACTGTAGCAGAACCCCAAGACATAAGGGAGGGGGAGTTCCTGAAAGGGTGGGATGCCGAGGAATCAATACTCCAGGAAATGATCTCTTTTAAAACATTTAATCTCTCTTACTTTGAAGCCAGCAGTAGTATACAGTTGTCATAAAACTATCATTTTTAGAAAAACAGATATTGGCTGTAAACCAAAACTGATTTGATTTCTAGGCACTGCTTTTGCTCAAATATTATCATATTTAATTTTTTTAATAAAAAATTGCTTTTATTTAGAAGTTACTTCTTTAAAAAATTGAAATACTGATACCTTAATGTGTATAATTTAAAAGTATTTCTTGTAATTTTTATTTAATTTTCTTTGATTGAAAAAACATCAAGATTCTCTAAGTCAATGCTGTTGATTTTTAGGGAGATGGAATACTTTGGAAGATTAACAGTCTTCGGCACTGAGGAAAAGATTATTAGCCTAGTTAAGCAATTACGTTTTTAAAACAATTTTATTCTACCCTTTTGAAAATGAAATTCTAAACGAATTATTTTCCAAGGTGTTTTGCTTTTAAAACAATGGTCCTTTTAAACACAAATTGAGACAACATCATTATTGTAGTATTTCTGAGGGGTCCCTAATAAAACTTTTTAACCATGATTTCGTGGAAATTATGTGAAATGAACTGCTTCACTGACACATATAAAATGGGTATATAAGCTTTGAAACATTACTTAAGTATGGTGTAATGTCGTACCTGTTTAATTACCAAAAATGTTATTTGGCAGATATTGCAGGATAAAATCTGATCCCCTTTTTAAGGTTTTTTACAGCCTCCACTGGGAGAACAGAGGTACCCAGAGCAGGCGTAGACAGTTGAAAGAGAGGGGTGGGTGCTCCAAATAACATTTCATACTATTTTTATATTCTAATTACTGTATCAATGTCTTCAGCTTTGGTGCCATAAAAATAATAATTTTAGTAATAACTTTGAGTTTACATATGCCATACACTGTAGGAGTTTTGTAGTTTTGCCAAGTGTCATCTGGTAGTTGGATCTTTAGTGAATTTTAAATGTTGGTAGATTATTGGTGAATGTACTTATTGTACATAAAAATGAACATTCTTGGAATTGGGTGTGATTTGCCAGTAAGAATCATCATAGCAAGTACTTTGTATTGTTAGATTAGTTTGGGCACCCTTTGGATGCCTTCAGACCATATTTGGAAAATTACTGCTTCTACTCCAAAAGCCTGTAATGATTAGAGTTCTCCAATATTAATTCCATATATTGATTAATTAAGCCATGAAATCTAGTAAAATGATATAGTCTTTATTACCTCTGTTCACAGAATTGTATCTTAATCCAACTTGGTAGCTTTCAGCAGAACTCTTTGTCAAAATATTATTAATTTTAGCTAAGAATTCTATTCACTAATTTCAGTGTTTAGGTTAGAATGCACAAGCTAATGGAAATTTTAATTTCCTTTGAATAGAGTTAGATTTGCTAACTAGAGCAATCTCACAATGTAATGCTGATGACTGAAATGATACTTCAGCCTCCCTTTGGTGTCAACTCTAAGTTTAGACAACCTTACTCTAATAGGAATATTGGGGACTTGTCACAATATACTAGCTGTCATTTAGAGTAATAACTCCCATGTCAGGGCATTTTATACCTGTCTCATTTGGTTTATAAGGATGTATGTATTAGCATTCATGTTTTCTTATAAAGAACTTTATATATTTTTATTCTCTATGAGTCAGATGTTACCGTCTTCCTTTACAGATGATAAAATTGAGTTTAAGAGAGAGATTAACACATGAAAGTTCACACAGACTCTCAGGAAGAATTATGAACTGAAACAGTGTTGAGTCTTTACTTTTTGGATAGAATATTAGTTCCTTATATCCAAAAAACCTGTCTTCCTTTCTCTAGTAAAAGGAAAAACCACAATTCTGAATTGTTTGCGTGGGTGTTAAATGCAGTAAAATACTGGGCAAGTACTTACAATAAAGGCTTCATTGCTTGGTTCTGTTTCAAAACAGAGTTTGTGGCAGCGCAGTTTAATCTGTACAACTAAGCTGCGTGATAAGTAGTTATTTCGAAGAATTGCTAATCAAGCAGAAAGTTAGTATTCTTGCTACATTTGTAAGACAATATTTTCAGCAGATTATTTTTATTGCTGAAAATATTCTCTGTAATATGTAAAAGCCCAGATAAATATATTAGATACATATTTTGGGATAAATATATTTGGGAAAATTGTATATTTGATACTGGAAATAATATTTTGTCGTTGTGTTTCCTTTCTACTTCTTCTGTAATTCACTCACCAGGAAGGTGTTAGCATACTTCCCTGAGACAGAGCCTAGAAAATGTTCTGGTGAATGTAGAAAGGAATGTATTTTAGAATTAGGGATCTTTTATAAGTATGCAGACCCTTCTCAGAAAAGTACACTTTGCTTAAAGAAAATTTAGCTAAGCTAGATAAAAGAATAACTCATTGCATTTAAGTAGACCTTTCTCCTTCTAGGCTTCAAGTATTGCACACCTAAGATGGATCCTTTGAAGAGTCAGGTAAAGCAGGTTGTGGATTGTTGGCACCTCTTATTCTTTAAGTATTTGTGCTGTTATGTTTTCTCTCTGGGCTAAAGTCAGTCCCTTGAGTGGAAGGAAGCACAGTAATCCAACCGTAGTGTATAGATAAACAAGTCGAGGCTTAGCAGTGGCAGAAGTCATAGCATAAACATGGTAGAGCAGAGACTGGAACTCAGATTGTTTGGTTCCTTTCATTGTTCTAGTTTCTGGCATAAGAATTTGTGTAGAAAATTGGTGAAAAAAGGACTTGTTAAACATACTCTGTTTCTTTATGAAATCTGCATTCTCTTGGAATTAAGTGTAATGTGCTAGACTCAGTTTGTTAGGCCATCAGCATGCATGAATGAGGTTAGAGGCAGTGGTATCCCGAAACTTGCAGCACAGGAAAGAATTTTAATCATTATATGCCATGGATTTTCAGGGCATTTTAAGCCTTTATAATGGTGTAACTTATGATTAAGATTTACACAGTCAAAATTGTTAGCTGGTATGATAGCTGAATAGTTAAGTATTTATTCTGGTTAGTTGCTTTAGTTTTGGAAAATCATTTTTCCTATCGGAGATTCTTCACAATGCTTTCAGTAAAATGTTTCTGAATAGTTCCTGCTATGTGGTAGACTGCTAACACTGTTTCTTGCTCTCTCTCTGGGGCTGATGCTGCAAGTCTCATTTAGAGTCAGCTATACTTCTATTTTTTTCCTTGACTGACTAGGGGATGCATTGGGGGAAGATAAATTTTAGGGCAAGGGGACACTCAGGGTTGTGGGAGATGAACTGTCAAGGATACCTTTGGCTCACTGTCCTCAAGCTTGTTCGGCTGTAGTGATGGCATAACTGAGAAGAGGGATTGTGCTCTTGCTGGGGGTGGGACAGGAAGATATCTCAGGCCATGTCAAGCTGGCCACAGCAGAGGACAAGCTACTCCCTGTGAGGCAAAACTGAAGAAAGGGGATTGAAGTGGCCGTTCTGGGGAAACTATATTTATTGGGTAAGACTAATGGGAATGGTAGAGTCTTGCTTGGGTTCTTTGTAGGTCTGTGGAAGAACAGCATGAGTGTAGACATGAAAAAATCTTTCTGCAATCCTTACTCCTTTGCAGTATCAGTCAGGGTTCAGTGCAGGAAACAGAAAGGCATGTAATGCAGGGAATTAGTTGCTTAGGGAATCTTTTGAAAGGGCTGGAGGGCTAGGCTCTAGGCTGAGCCTCTGAGAATGATTTTTTCCAGGACACCTTGAAACAGTCCACAGTGGGAGCTGCCACCTCTGCTACAGTCAGGAAAGTGGCCATCAGGAGGTTGCTACTGAAACAGTGGCAAGAAAATGCTACTGTAGCTGCGATCAAGGTGATCACAACAGCCACTGCTGTTAACATTGTAACTGCTGGAAGTCTGGAATGTAGCATCTGGCCATTGCTGTGACAGCGTCTCCTTGATGCCTGTGAACTGGTGACTAGATACTGTTATGATGAATCTGGTCCCTGCTGCCTCTGCCACTGTCTATAAAATAATTAAAAATGATTAATTCTGTTTTTAATATAATTTAATTGTAATTTTATACAACTAAATTCTTAATAGTGGCTGTGTTTGACAACTGATTTGTAAAATTCATAAAAATTTAATAATTGGCCTTGCAAGAGAATACAGCCAACTCCATTGCATCACTGTAAAACCTCCTAACTGACGCTTCTACTCCTTAATTGAAAATTCTCTCTTTTTTGTTTTAGTTCAAAGCTAGAGACTGGACACTGACATGTTCATGACCTTGTGTACAAGCTGAAAGCTGCTAAAAGCTACAGGCCAATGGGGCTTTGCTTTACTTCTGCCTTCCATATCTTGTGTCCTGCATCTTAATGGTGGAATCAGATTTGCATCCAGAATACTGGCTATAAAGGAGTCTGGAAGATACAGTTTTTAGTTTTGCAACTTCTGCATTTCAGGAAGGCATACTTCAAGGAGGAAGTCCCTGAGTGATAGCTGATCCTTTCCCAGGCACTCATCTTCTTAAACATAGTATTTTAATTACAATTTAGCCCATTCTTGATGACTCATTGTCATTTCTGTAAGCTTCTCTTTTCATTATGGCCTGTAGTTGGAATGATCATAGGGCCAAGGGATTTTAACATCTGTAGTAACTTTTTGTCCTAGGTTAGCTTGTATCTCTCCCACCTCCCATATCTGCTGCTGACATCTATGTTTGACATCATTTGGTGTCAACCTCCCCTGCAAGCCACAGGCAGGGAGAGCACCTCACCCAAAGCAAGCAATTTATCGGCTGGTCAGCAACCTGTGATTTCTGTAGCTTAAAAAGGTAAGTGGGGCTTATCTTTTGAACTAAGACAAAAAGGAAATAATTTCCAATTAAGTGTGGGAGCTTCAACTGAGAGGTTTTGAAGTGAGTTGGCTGTATTCTTTTGCAAGACCAATTGTTAAATTTTCAAGAATTCTGCGAGTTGTCAAACAGCCATTTTTAAGAATTAAGTTGAATAACATTTTAATGAAAACAAAGATAATACTCAAAAGAAATTATTTCCTAATTATTTGCCCACATTTTAGAATTATCTGTGCTCTTGAATTTCTTTATATCTTCTATATCTGTATGGTAGAAACACTATATAGTGGTTTGCTACTGTACATATCTTCCCAGCTCCCTTTTCACTGTTGTCACAGTTGACTGTGGTGGTAGTTGTTGGCGTTTCCTGAACACATCACACTGATTGTGGGGGCGGGTAGGGAGAGTCACAGTTGGAGAGGCCATGAGAAACCATATACAAACTAAAATTATGGGAGAAGAAACTATGAGTGAAACGATGAGAAAAAACTAATGCATGATGTAGATCTGGGTGGTGTTAATAGCAGAACACTGGAGGGAAGGGCCACAAACTCTTCATCCCAAGGTCTAGAATCATTTTAGAATCATCCTACAAGCCTAGTTTTAGGATTCAGCCCTATTTTATTTCTTGCTCTTGGAATTATATGAAATTATGAATTTGTGTGTGTTGCTAGCTTTAATAGAATACCCTGGAATTTTATTTACTTTTAATTTTATTTATTTATGCTTTTGTGCCACCTTCTCATGAAAAAGAGGCAGTATGTTGAAAGTTTGAGTTCAGATTTTCTGATGTAGATAAACAAGCTAAAGAAGGTAGGCAGAAGTATGATATATGAGAATTTCCAGAGCAGGGTATTTGTAACTTGTAAATATGTAGTCCACGTTCCCTCCCCTAACACATTTTACACTAGAATAAGATTGAAAGGCTGGACGTCGTGGCTCACGCCTGAAATCACTTTGGGGGGACAAGGCAGGTGGATTGCTTGAGCCCAGGAGTTCAAGACCAACCTGGGCTACATGGCAAAACCCTATCTCTACAAAAAAAAGGTAACTGGGCATGGTGGTGTGGGTCTGTATTCCCAGATACTTGGGAGGCTGAGATGGGAGGATCAGTTGAGCCCAGGGAGGTTGAGGCTGCAGTGAGACGTGCTTGCACCTGAATACTGGCTGGGAGATAGAGTGAAACTCTGTCTCAAAAAAAAAAAAAAAAAAAAGACTAAAAGCTCTGTTGAGGAATGCCACTTATAAATACATTTTTAAAAATTCAGTAATATTTTTCATGTATAAACATTGTGGAGTCTATTGTAGTTGCTTGTACAATACTGGGGCATAGGTGATATTTGTCTCTTTACTATTGTAGCTTCGGCCTACGCCTTTAGTAACTGCTAAGGAGCAGACTGTAGATCTGGACTGTCTGTGTCTGTAGTTCACAACCTCAACTTCTCTGCTGCCTTTGATTTGCTCCCTCTGCAGTTTTGTTTTCTCTGTACTGATTGCTTCTCCCATGCTTCTCTGCTTTCCATAGAAAAACTGACCGTGTATAGATCCTGTCAGCTGATTGCAGTGCTCTTAACTTCTCCATTGTGGGTTGTTTAGTCGGAGGGGTTAGGTATAAACCCAGAGTGGTATTCCTTTTTCTGATGTGTTTGTTTTTGCTTACATATTCAGGAGCTGCTCTTTACCCCCAGAACATCAGTATATATGTTTTTTTCTGTTTCCAGATTTAAAAATATTCCAGAAGCCTGGCCTCAAGACAGATAATATTTTACTTTTAATTTGGTGCCCATGTTTTAGAGATTTGAACTGGATTGCATTTAGTAAACCAAACCCCATCTTTTAAAAAATCGTCTTAAAAAAAACATAGTGGGCCGGACATGATGGCTCACATCTGTAAATCTCAGTACTTTGGGAGACTGAGGTGGGAGGATTGCTTGAGCCCAGGAGTTTGAGGCCAGCCTGGGCAACATAGTAAGACCTTGTCTCTACAGAAAAAAAAAAAAAAAAATTAGCCAGGTGTGGTGGCACGTGCCTATAGTTCCAGCTACTCAGGAGGCTGAGATAAGAGGATCACATGAGCCCAGGAGTTGGAGGCTGCAGTAAATTCTGATCGTGCTACTGCACTCCAGCCTGGGTGACAGAGCAAGACCCTATCTCTAAGGAAAAAAAAAGGAAAAAAATAGTGGTTGAAACTGGATTTTTCTCTTCTTTCATAAGATGATAAATGAAAAAAAAAAAAGAAAATAGATTTTTGAAAAGCAAATAATCTCTTAGGATTTCTTATTAAAGAATAAAAAATTATCTAATTGAGGCATGTTAATCGAATGTATAAGTATTAAAGGCTGGGTGTGGTAGAACAGGCCTATAGTCCCAGCTACTCATGAGATTTGAGACCAGGTGAACTGCTTGAGTTCAAGACCAGCCTGAGCAACATAGTGAGACCCTGTCTGGAAAAATAAGTACATAAAAGAAAATTTCCTCTGATTACAGGAGATAGGTAGAAAAAAATGTATTACAGTGCAGATGAGAATTTCCTTAGCACTTTAATGTGAAGATTATTTAGACTGGGTGTCCAGGGAAAGTGTCCCTGAGGAGGGGACATGTCCACTGTGAGTTGAATGACTGGGAGGAAGGCATCTGCCCTTAAAATTTTTCAGTCAGAGAGAATTGTAAAACACAAAGGCCTCAATATGAGAACCTGGTTCGATATAGGAATAGAAAGGCTGATGTAGCTGGCACCAACTAAATGAGGGGTGAAAGTGAGAGGGAACAGATTGAAGAAGTAGATAGGGACCAGTGGGGGTCTGTTAGCCACAGTAAGGGGTTTGGGTTTTATTTATTGTTAATGCCACTGGAAAACATAAAGTTGGGGAATGACTGGTATGTATTTCAAAAAGTCATTGTTTGTGATGTGGAAGGAGGGCCAGAGTGGAAGAAGGAAGAAACCCTTTAGTTTGGATGAAAATAAATGATGGCTTGGACACTATAAGAATAGTGGCAGTGAAATGAAGTGGATAGAGATATGTTTTGAAAGAGGAACTAAGTAAGACTTACTGATTGATTGCAGATAAGAAAAGGAGCAGACTTCAGGAGAACCTCTAGGTTTTTGCTTTGAGTAACTGGTGGTGGTACTATTTCCAGGAATAGGAAGGACAGGATATTGGGTGGAGTGATCAGATTTTTTGTGTGAAGGAGATATATCTACCACCAAGATTATTTTCTTTTTACTCTAGTTGCTTTATTATACATTAACCCATTCCTCCATCCGTCAATCTATCTTGTTTTTTATGCCTTTCAATGTAAATTGCAATGCATTTCCACAAGAAAGACTTTTAAATGCCCAGTTTTTCTCATTTTACAGATGAGAAAACTAAAGCTTGGAGAAAAATATGTTCAAGGTCGTATAGCTAGTTACTGGTGAATCAGCATGCAGGTTACCATTAGTCCAGGACTCTAATTTGATTATATTTTAACTTGTAGGAATAAAAGTGAATTTTGGAAATTGGACAAGTTTTCCCACCAACTTGTTGATGTGCTATAATCTCTTAGAACCAAATTTCTAAGACAAAAATGCAAAAGATGTAGTACTGCAGTTGCATTTGACTGAACTACAATGTTAGCACGGCACTTAGGACTTGTTGGAAAGTACCTTCTAATGTTGTAGAATTGGAACATTTTCAGATGTTTAGTTCAGAAAAGTAGGTTGGGATTCTTCCAAGCATTAATCCTCTTGTTGGCAAGGCATTTGCATTTTAATTAGCAAATGTGCCTTGCATACCTACTATGCACCAAGCCCCATGCAAGGCCCAGATACCATAAAAGGGAATGATTCAAGTTCCATACTTTCTTTTTCTTTTTTTTTTAAAATTATACTTCAAGTTCTAGGGTACATGTGCACAACGTGCAGGTTTGTTACATATATATACATGTGCCATGTTGGTGTGCTGCACCCGTTAACTCATCATTTACATTAGTATATCTCCTAATGCTATCCCGCCCCGCTGCCACCCTGACAATAGGACCTGGTGTGTGATGTTCCCTGTCCTGTGTCCAAGTGATCTCATTGTTCAATTCCCACCTATGAGTGAGAACATGCGGTGTTTGGTTTTCTGTTCTTGCAATAGTTTGATGAGAATGATGGTTTCCAGCTGCATCCATGTCCCTACAAAGGACACGAACTCATCCTTTTTTATGGCTGCATAGTATTCCATGGTGTGTATGTGCCACATTTTCTTAATCCAGTCTGTCACTGATGGACATTTGGGTTGATTCCAAGTCATTGCTGTTGTGAATAGTGCCACAATAAACATATGTGTGCATGTGTCTTTATAGCAGCATGACTTATAATCCTTTGGGTATATCCCCAGTAATGTGATGGCTTGGTCAAATGGTATTTCTAGTTCTAGATCCTTGAGGAATCTCCACACTGTTTTCCACAATGGTTGAACTAGTTTACAGTCCCACCAACAGTGTAAAAGTGTTCCTGTTTCTCCACATCCTCTCCAGCACCTGTTGTTTCCTGATTTTTTTAATGATTGCCATTCTAACTGGTGTGAGATGGTATCTCATTGTGGTTTTGATTTACATTTCTCTGATGGCAAGTGATGATGAGCATTTTTTCATGTGTCTGTTGGCTGTATGAATGTCTTCTTTTGAGAAGTGTCTGTTCAAATCCTTTGCCCACTTTTTGATGGGGTTGTTTGCTTTTTTCTTGTCAATTTGATTGAGTTCTTTATAGGTTCTGGATATTAGCCCTTTGTCAGATGAGTAGATTGCAAAAATTTTCTCCCATTTTGTAGGTTGCCTGTTCACCCTGATGGTAGTTTCTTTTGCTGTGCAGAAGCTCTTTAGTTTAATTAGATCTCATTTGTCAATTTTGACTTTTGTTGCTGTTGCTTTTGGTGTTTTAGACACGAAGTCCTTGCCCATGCCTGTGTCCTGAATGATATTACCTAGGTTTTCTTCTAGGGTTTTTATGGTTTTAGGTCTATCATTTAAATCTCTAATCCATCTTGAATTAATTTTCGTATAAAGAGTAAGGAAAGGATCCAGTTTCAGCTTTCTACTTATGGCTAGCCAATTTTCCCAGCACCATTTATTAAATAGGGAATACTTTCCCCATTTCTTGTTTTTGTCAGGTTTGTCAAAGATCAGATGGCTGTAGATGTGTGGTATTATTTCTGAGGACTCTGTTCTGTTCCATTGGTCTATATCTCTGTTTTGGTACCAGTACCATGCTGTTTTGGTTACTGTAGCCTTGTAGTATAGTTTGAAGTCAGGCAGTGTGATGCCTCCAGCTTTGTTCTTTTGGCTTAGGATTGTCTTGGCAATGCAGGGTCTTTTTTGGTTCCATATGAACTTTAAAGCAGTTTTTTCTAATTCTGTGAACAAAGTCATTGGTAGCTTGATGGGGATGGCATTGAATCTGTAAATTACCTTGGGCAGTTGGCCATTTTCACAATACTGATTCTTCCTGTCCATGAGCATAGTATGTTCTTCCATTTGTTTGTGTCCTCTTTTATTTCACTGAGCAGTGGTTTGTAGTTCTCCTTGAAGAGGTCCTTCACATCCCTTGTAAGTTGGATTCCTAGGTATTTTATTCACTTTGAAGCTATTGTGAATGGGAGTTCATTCATGATTTGGCTCTCTGTTTGTCTGTTACTGGTGTATAAGAATGCTTGTGATTTTTGCACATTGATTTTGTATCCTGAGACTTTGCTGAAGTTGCTTATCAGCTTAAGGAGATTTTGGGCTGAGACGATGGGGTTTTCTAAATATACAATCATGTCATCTGCAAACAGGGACAATTTAACTTCTTCTTTTCCTAACTGAATACCCTTTATTTCTTTCTCTTGCCTGATTGCCCTAGCCAGAACTTCCAACACTATGTTGAATAGGAGTGGTGAGAGAGGGCATCCCTGTCTTGTACCAGTTTTCAAAGGGAATGCTTCCAGTTTTTGCCCATTCAGTATGATATTGGCTGTGGGTTTGTCATAAATAGCTCTTATTATTTTGAGATACGTTCCATCAATACCGAATTTATTGAGCGTTTTTAGCATGAAGGGCTGTTGAATTTTGTCAAAGGCCTTTTCTGCATCTATTGAGATAATCATGTGGTTTTTGTCTTTGGTTCTGTTTATATGCTGGATTTCGTTTATTGATTTGCGTGTGTTGAACCAGCCTTACATTGCAGGGATGAAGCCCACTTGATCATGGTGGATAAGCTTTTCGATGTGCTGCTGGATTCGGTTTGCCAGTATTTTATTTAGGATTTTTGCATCGATGTTCATGAGGGATATTGGTCTAAAATTCTCTTTTTTTGTTGTATCTCTGTCAGCCTTTAGTATCAGGATGATGTTGGCCTTGTAAAATGAGTTAGGGAGGATTCCCTCTTTTTCTATTGATTGGAATAGCTTCAGAAGGAATGGTACCAACTCCTCCTTGTACCTCTGATAGAATTCGGCTGTGAATTCATCTGGTCCTGAACTTTTTTTGGTTGGTAGGCTATTAATTATTGCCTCAATTACAGAGCCTGCTATTGGTCTATTCAGGGATTCAGCTTCTTCCTGGTTTAGTCTTGGGAGAGTGTAAGTATCCAGGAAATTATCCATTTCTTCTAGGTTTTCTAGTTTATTTGCGTAGAGGTGTTTATAGTATTCTCTGATGGTAGCTTGTATTTCTGTGGGGCCGGTGGTAATATCCCCTTTATCATTTTTTATTGTATCTATTTGATTCTTCTTTCTTTTCTTCTTTATTAGTCTTGCTAGTGGTCTGTCAATTTTGTTGATCTTTTCAAAAAACCAGCTCCTGGATTTATTGATTTTTTTGGAGGGTTTTTAAGTTCTATACTTTCAAGGAAATCAGCCTTTGACTTCTGTGTCAGTTGTCTGAAATTTCTCTTTCTTTGCCATATGTTTGTTTAAAAATATAATAAAAACTGGCCGGGTGCGGTGGCTCAAGCCTGTAATCCCAGCACTTTGGGAGGCCGAGACGGGCGGATCACGAGGTCAGGAGATCGAGACCATCCTGGCTAACACGGTGAAACCCCGTCTCTACTAAAAATACAAAAACTTAGCCGGGCGAGGTGGCAGGCGCCTGTAGTCCCAGCTACTCGGGAGGCTGAGGCAGGAGAATGGCGTAAACCCAGGAGGCGGAGCTTGCAGTGAGCTGAGATCTGGCCACTGCACTCCAGCCTGGGTGACAGAGTGAGACTCCGTCTCAAAAAAAAAAAAAAAAAAAAAAAAAAAAATATATATATATATATATATATATATATATAAAAAATAAAAACTGAAGTTCAAAAAGGTAGAGAAGCTTATTCAATCTAGGCAAAACTTCAGCCTCTTTGGTAAAATTATATGCATATGACTGACATAGGCTACAGAATTGAATCAATTGCTAGTAGTGTGAAGGGCAGATTTTTCATTTGCTTTGTGTAAGCACCTTATTTTCCAAGGAGTGAAAATATGCTATTTTAGTTTCTATCGTATGCAATTAACTAGCTAGGTTATCAGTTAAGTCAGTATCCAACCTGGAAGTTAATAATGACTTAAGTTGGTACAGAAATGTGAGACCTGTTTGTCTTTAAAAGTTAAACTAATTGTCTCATACTGATATTATTTTTATGCTTTCTTGTAAAATAAACATTTTCACTATTGAGTTCTGAGAATTTGGATTTTAAGGAAATTAACCCAACAGAGCATTGTGTTCTTTCCTTGGAGTGGTCATTCTCTGTTCCAAAATTTAATATCCTCCAACAACTCTCTCAGCTCATATCTTCCCAAACTCATTTCCCATTAGTACCCAATATGAATACTCAGTTACAGCCAATGTATTTGTTACACATCTTCAAAATCCAGTCCTAAATTTATTTCCTTTGGAGATTTTTCTAGGATTAATTTATTACTTTTTATTTCTGTATTTTTCAACCCCAGGATACCTAAATAGTTCTGTACTTTGCCATATATTATTATTAATTTTGTAGCTATTTAGTGCAGTAATTTAGAACCACCCAGCAGATTATAGTGATAAAATTGGTCTATTTATTACTGATGCTGAAAAAATCTTATCAAATTTAAGTTAATCTGTAAACACTTTCTATACTGGAAGGCATCTTTATACCTTTGACAAGAAGAGTTTCTCTTTGGTGGAAAGTTTCAAGAGGAACACACATGGATTAAAAAAGGGATCTGTTCTTTTTTTTTTTTTTTCCCAGTTCACTCTCCCAAATTTGACAAGGAAAAAGAGAAATGGAATGGAATTTAGTTCCTTGTTAGTAAGAATTAGAAAAGTATAGAGGGAGAGGAGACCAAAATTGACATCGATTTGAACTTATTTGGGATTTATCTTTCAACTGGAAGTTTACTTTTTGGCTGGGTGTGGTGGTTCATACCTGTAATCCCAGCACTTTGGGAGGCAAACAGGAGGATCGCTTGAGTCCAGAAGTTCAATACTAGCCAGGGCAACATGGTAAGACCTTGTCTCTACAGAAAATAAAAAAATTAGCCGGGTGTGGTGGTGCATACCTGTGGTTTCAGCTACATGGGAGGCTGAGGCAAGAGAATCACTTGGGCCCAGGAGGTCAATGCTCCAGTGAGACATGTTTGACATAGGCAAGATTGTGAAGTGAAATTAACATTTGGTACGTTGTTACTTTTTTTCTCCTATCCCATTCTCATTTTTACTTCTTGGTATTACTTTTCTGTGTCTGCACACTGTCTCCTGACTGTCTAGTCTCAGCACCCTTTCTTATTGGCACTCACTATCATTGGGCATTTTTCCATTGTGTAATAGGTAGGTGTCAGGAAAGTTATTTGATTAATCTGTTCTATACTAGGTTATACTAAACTGATGTGAGGAATTGTCACTGCTAAACCCACTCAGGGATATTTTCCTCTTAACTTCCTGTGTGACCCCAAATAACAGAATTTCAAGCAAGGCTGTAGGAACTTTTCTGCAAGTCACGCCATTAAATGTATTCTGCCTAATGTAACTGATTCTGGAAAGTATGAGGAAGATGTCTGTGGTTCCTAGCCCCCTCTTTTATCATCACGTTTCTTCAGGCAGCTCCACTTCTCTTGCCTGAGGATGGTCTTTCTCCATGTGTTGTTTTTCTCTGCCTTCTTATCAGAGTCCTCTGTAACAGTATTTTGTTGTTCAAAATAAATTAATTAAGGAGTACTGAAATATAAGTACTGAAATATATTCTTTGTATGTACTGAAATATAAGTCAGCTTCATCTTTTCTGAGTGACAATTCTTTTGGGGCATTGGGAAGCCTCTTATATTACAAGAAGGTCTAGAGCCTGGATTTTGGTTCTTAGTCCTAAATTTGAATCCTAGGTCTGCCACAGTTCTATATTCAAAAGTTCCATAAAGAATCAGGACCAAAAATTGCTACTAACCGTTTACCACCCGGAAGCCATAATAATAATTAATTTTCTTTTTCTTTTACTATTTTAAATTATTTTGGCCATGACCATCCTAGATGTGTGATTACATGGTCAAAAAATGTGAACTTTTTGGGAGATCTTGATAATGTTACATTGTATCTTTCTGGCTCTACAGCTCATACATTTTTCATACTAAATTGTCCCAGTCTTTGAGGCTTTATTATTATTATTTTTTATTAGGCAGTGTTAGATCTTGTAGCCAAAAAAGATTTCTTTTTCCTCTTTTGGTTCCAAATAGTCATCTGTTATTTTGGATTATTTGCTGGATTGTTAACTATACAGGAAACTTCCAGGCCTCATCTCACAGCAATGACTGTCATGTTGATAAACAATTATGATATCCCGGGTTATGTTAACTCTGCCTAAGTAGTTACATGGCAGAGTGAGGATGCCTAGTAGCTATTGGTGATTGTTTCCATTTTGTCTCCTACACCTAAAATTTTGCCATAGATAACTGCTTTGATCAACATAGGATAGTGTCCTTTTATTCTGTATGTAAAAAAGGAACTTAACTCCTCACTACCCTGTTTCTGTCCTCTAGATAGCCAGATGGATCTTGTGTAAAAGTAGAAGTACTCTTGGCTATAGAACAAGAACTGTTGATATTTCCATTTTAAAAAGTTGAGTCAGTCTTAAGTTTGAGATGGTAAGTAAAACAAAACCAAAACCAAACCTGGGATAAGCTACCAATAAGTTACCAAAGTATTTAAAAACTTGACAGATGTAAAACATTAATATATAATTTATTCTTAGCAACTTAATCTCTTTATTGAGTAGCAGTGTTTCAGTAATAAAGCTGAGCTATTTGGATACACTGACCTTAATCTAGTGGAAAACAGTAGGCTTTTAAATTGGCACATACACAAATCACCTTAGTATCCATAAAATGCCTTGTTGTTAAATTACTGTTTTTAAGTCTTATGTTTTCTCTGACTATTTCTGATAGTATAAGTAGGCTTCTCTTACTGTATCTTTTTTCAGAGGGCAAATTTAGGCCATTTTTATAAGGTGAATATAGGCAGATTTTCATATGTATTCTTGTATATTGGGAATTACTGCCACTGATTACTTCCCAGATAATCCATTCTAACCATCGAGTATCTAGAAATGATATGTTTTCAGTCATGATGACTCTTAAAAATCTGCTGAATTAAATAAGCTACACATTTTGCTGGAAATTAAACAAAACTTACTTGCTTCTTTGAAGGGAATTGATTTATTCCTTGAATCTTCTCTGAATCTTGAATACAAATTTTTTTTTTTCCCTGTAAAAGTCAACTTGGAGACCAGTATAGCACAATATAAAGCAAGGAAAGTTAAAATCAATTGAGAATACTTTGTTTAAAAAGAGAGAAGACAGAAAATGTACAATTTGTTTGTGAAAGAATTCCATAGAAATAACTTTATTTATTTTATTATACTTTAAGTTCTAGGGTACATGTGCACAGTGTGCAGGTTTGATACATAGGTATAAATGTGCCATGTTGGTGTGCTGCACCCATCAACTTGTCATTTACATTAGGTATTTCTCCTAATGCTATCCCTCCCCCAGCCCCTCACCCCCTGACAGGCCCCTGTATGTGATGTTCCCTGCTCTGTGTCCAAGTGATCTCATTGTTCAGTTCCCACCTATGAGTGAGAACATGCAGTGTTTGGTTTTCTGTCCTTGTAATAGTTTGCTGAGAATGATGGTTTCCAGCTTCATCCATCTCCCTGCAAAGGCAATGCACTCATCCTTTTTTATGGCTGCATAGTATTCTGTGGTGTGTATGTGCCACATTTTCTTAATCCAGTCTATCATTGATGGATATTTGGGTTGGTTCCCAGTCTTTGCTGTTGTGAGTAGTGCCACAATAAACATACATGTGCATATGTCTTTATAGTAGCATGATTTATAATCCTTTGGGTATATACCCAGTAATGGGATTGCTGGGTCAAATGGTAATTCTAGTCCTAGATCCTTGAGGAATTGCCACACTGTTTTCCACAATGGTTGAACCAATTTACACTCCCACCAATATTGTAAAAGCGTTCCTATTTCTCCACATCCTCTCCCGCATCTGTTTCCTGACTTTTTAATGATTGCCATTCTAACAGGCGTGAGATGGTATCTCATTGTAGTTTTGATTTGCATTTCTCTGATGACCAGTGATGATGAGCACTTTTTTCACGTGTCTGTTGGCTGCATAGATGTCTTCTTTTGAGACTTGTCTGTTCATATCCTTTGCCCACTTTTTGGTGGTTTTTTTTTTTTTTCTTGTAAATTTGTTTGAGTTCTTTGTAGATTCTGGATATTAGCCGTTTGTCAGATGGGTAGATTGCAAAAATGTTCTCCCATTCTGTAGGTTGCCTGTTCATTCTGATGGTAGTTTCTTTTGCCACGCAGAAGCTCTTTAGTTTAATTAGATCCCATTTGTCTATTTTGTCTTTTGTTGCCATTGCTTTTGGTGTTTTAGTCATGAAGTCCTTACCCATGCCTATGTCCTGAATGGTACTGCCTAGGTTTTCTTCTAGAGTTTTTATGGTTTTAGGTCTAACATTTAAGTCTTTAATCCATCTTGAATTAAGTTTTGTATAAGGTGTAAGGAAGGGATCCAGTTTTAACTTCCTACATATGGCTAGCCAGTTTTCCCAGCACCATTTATTACATAGAGAATCCCTTCCCCATTTCTTGTTTTTGTCACGTTTGTCAAAGATCAGATAGTTGTGGATGTGTGGTGTTATTTCTGAGGCCTCTGTTCTATTCCATTGGTCTATATATCTGTTTTGGTACCAGTACCATGCTGTTTTGGTTACCATAGCCTTGTTGTATAGTTTGAAGTCAGGTAGCATGATGCCTCCAGTTTTGTTCTTTTTGCTTAGGATTGTCTTGGCAATGCAGGCTTTTTTATGGTTCCATATAAACTTTAAAGTAGTTTTTCCAATTCTGTGAAGAAAGTCATTGGTAGCTTGATGGGGATGGCATTGAATCTATAAATTACTTTGGGCAGTATGGCCATTTTCACAATATTGACTCTTCCTATCCATGAGCATGGGATAGTCTTCCATTTGTTTGTGTCCTCTTTTATTTCCTTGAGCAGTGGTTTGTGTCTCTCCTGGAAGAAGTCCTTCACATTCCTTGTAAGTTGGATTCTTAGGTATTTTATTCCTTTGTAGCAATTGTGAATGGGAGTTCCCTTATGATTTGGCTCTCTGTTTGTCTGTTAATGGTGTATAGGAACGCCTGTGATTTTTGCACATGGATTTTGTATCCTGAGACTTTACCGAAGTTGCTTATCAGCTTAAGGAGATTTTGGGCTGAGACGATGGGGTTTTCTAAATATACAATCATGTCATCTGCAAACAGGGACAATTTGACTTCCTCATTTCCTAACTGAATATGCTTTATTTCTTTCTCTTGCCTGATTGTCCTAGCCAGAACTTCCAACACTATGTTTAATAGGTGTGGTGTGAGAGGGCATCCCTGTCTTATGCCAGTTTTCAAAGGGATACTTCCAATTTTTGCCCACTCAATATAATATTGGCTGTGGGTTTGTCATAAATAGCTCTTATTATTTTGAGATACGTTCCATGAATACCTAGTTTATTGAGAGTTTTTAGCATGAAGGCTGTTGCATTTTGTTGAAGGCCTTTTCTGCATCTATTGAGATAATCATGTGGTTTTTGTTATTGGTTCTGTTTATGTGATGGATTATGTTTATTGATTCGTGTATGTTGAACCAGCCTTGCATCCTGGGGATGAAGCCGACTTGATCGTGGTGCATAAGCTTTTTAATGTGCTGCTGGATTCGGTTTGTCAGTATTTTATTGAGGATTTTGCATCGATGTTCATCAGGGATATTGGTCTAAAATTCTCTTTTTTTGTTGTATCGCTGCCAAGCTTTGGTGTCAGGATGATGTTGGCTTCATAAAATGAGTTAGGGAGGATTCTCTCTTTTTCTATTGATTGGAATAGTTTCAGAAGGAATGGTATCAGCTCCTCTTTGTACCTCTGGTAGAATTTGGCTGTGAATCCGTCTGGTCCTGGACTTTTTTTTGGTTGGTAGGCTATTAATTATGGCCTCAATTTCAGAGTCTGTTATTGGTCTATTCAGAGATTCAACTTCTTCCTGGTTTAGTCTTGGGAGAGTGTATGTGTCCAGGAATTTATCTGTTTTTTCTAGATTTTCTAGTTTATTTGGATAGAGGTGTTTATAGTATTCTATGATGGTAGTTTGGAATACAAATTAAGTTTTAAAGAATGTTGAATCTTCTATATTGTTTTATAAAAATTACAAAGCATTATATAAAGATAAAAAATTAATAGTTACATTTACTATTTAGTATTAATAATAAAACTTTGGTGAATTAGTTTATTTCAATCGAAGCTAACATATATTACTAAAGCAGATTTAAATAAATGTTGCTTATGTGTAAGACACTGCTGGATATTATAAAAGACTTTAGAGTTCCTTTTATACCTGTAACACTAATTCCAATTATTATGTGAAATTTGGTATATAATTTTCCTAATGAGATGACATTATTATCATTACAAGTTTCACAGTATTTGTGTAAATGTGTTACTAGACGAAATAGTGTAAATCTGAGGCAAATCTTTGCATTTGTAGAAACTAGAGCAACTTTAAATCCCGGATCCTCTTCCCTATAATGTTTTTAGTAGCTTTCTTCTAAGTGCTTTGTCAGTAGGACCTTTAGTAGCAGAAGTAATACTAATAAAGTAAGCAATTATAGTTCAAGCAGTCTTTCTGCCAAAAGTTCATTCCCATTTAAAGGGAAGTAGGAATGTTGGGTGTTTTTGAATTGTCTATGCCATTGCTTTCCAGACTGATTAAAACTGGCAGAAATTACTCAGATACTGTGAGGATTAATTTTGTAACCATCCCCATTCCCCACACCTGATAGGACATCTAACACTAATTGGCTATTTTCAGAGGTTTGTGTATAACAGCAATAGTTGAGAATGAATAGTTTGTCCTTTTTTTTCCTATCACTTTCTGCCTAGATTACTTTGTAATGGCTATGATCTTCCTTTGCCTCTCTTTTCTGTTTCTCCCCTCCTATTACATCCCATACTCCAGCCCCAATATGATTCTTGAGCATCACTTTTGTTTATTTTTTTCTTCAAATCCATGATGATGTCTCCTATTGCCAACTAAAATCTTCAGTTTAGCATGCAGATCTTACAAGTGTGGACTCAGCCTACTCTTCCAGCCTCACATGCAGTTATTCTCTTCTGTACCAATGACATTGGTCTGTTTCTCACCAGAATATGCTTTGTACTTCTTTTTATGCTTCAAAAGTTTTAGTATGTTATCTCCTTACCCCCTCTCCCAATAGCTGCACCTTTTGTAGTCTTTAAATGAGTGCATTTTATATTTATAAAGTCGTACTGTGTATATAGGATTAGGTGTGATTATGGAGGATTTGAAAGCTAGTCAGATAAGTTGGTATGTTATCCTAAAGCCAATGAAAGTAGCCAAATGTTTTTGAGCAGGGATATATATAATTAATAAAGGAATATATGATTAATCTGGCACTGATGTGTAAGAGATACTGGAAGAGTTAAAGATTAGCATGGAAACTGTTAAAGAAAGAGTCAAATTTCCCAGGATAGGTAGAACTGATGCCTGGGGTGAGGAAGAGATATCAGGTATCAAAGTTAACAAATCTTGAGATACAGATAATGACAGAATAAGGGAGATTATGAAGGAGGAGTATGATTTAGATTTTAAATAGGTTTGGTTGCAATGATGATATAAATTTGGACTTCAGATTAGAACCTGAGCATTAAGACTTGCTTTTCAAATTCAGGATGGAATGTTTAGAGTTCTATTCAAATGAAAATGACAAAATTACATATTTATTAAGAAAGTATATGCTGCTGGCGGAGTGGTTATAAATAAAGTACTATAAATAGTAAGGGTGATGTTAGCATATACTTTGTTTCTAATATAATATTAAGTAACTATTGAATCACCTTTAACTGCCATTGAATTAGCAATTAGTAATTGATTTTTTTTTTTTGAGATGGAGTCTCACTCTGTCGCCCAGGCTGGAGTGCAGTGGCCGGATCTCAGCTCACTGCAAGCTCCGCTTCCTGGGTTCACACCATTCTCCTGCCTCAGCCTCCCGAGTAGCTGGGACTACAGGCGCTCGCCACCTCGCCCAGCTAGTTTTTTGTATTTTTTAGTAGAGACGGGGTTTCACCGTGTTAGCCAGGATGGTCTCGATCTCCTGACCTGGTGATCCGCCCGCCTCGGCCTCCCAAAGTGCTGGGATTACAGGCATGAGCCACCGCGCCCGGCCCAGTAATTGATTTTTTTAAAAACTTTTATTTTTAAAATTTTATGTATTTTCTTTTTTTCACTTCTCCATTGTTCTTATAGACCTGTTTTAAAGTGTAAGATTTATCGTGGTATAATTTACATACAATAAAATTCATCCATTTTAGGCATATGATTCTGTTAGTTTTGATGAATGTATAGAGTCATGTAATCACTATCACAATCAAAATACAGATTTAAAAAATCCCCCATAAAATTCCCTGGTTCTCCCCTGTAGATTGGTGATCTTTTGAGAATGCAATTTCACCTTATAATGTATTTCATCAAAATAAAAGTTTTTATTTTTAAACAATCAAATTATTATAGAAGTGGATTTTGGAGTATAGCCAGGTCTCAAATTGGGGACCACATTTATTGATTTCTGATAGATTAATTTTTATTTTCAGAGACAGGGTCTTGCTTTGTCACCCAGGCTGGAGTGCAGTGGTGACATCACAGCTCACTGCGGTCTTGAACTCCTGGGCTCATGATAGCTTAATATGAATTTCTTGTATTTAACTGAGCAATTTAAGAACGGGACTTAATGTAAATGTATACGTTTACTTTCCCGTTTACTGCTCCCTTGTCCTTTTTCCCATTTAATTTTCTTCCTAAAAGCAGTTTCTTCTCATGATCTCTGTGTTGGACTATGTATTCCTCCTATATGCATTTCTTCCCTCATTCATAGCATTCATCACACTATTATAACTGATAGTTACTTGTCTGTCCTGTTAGTCTATAAGTCTCACTGAGATGCTTCATTGTCTTGATCATTATTTGATCCCTATCATCTAACTAAGTGATTGGCATAGTAGGTAATAAATATTTTCTGAATGTGTTTTTCTTGTCACCTAGACTCAAATACTTTAAAATAATATTAGACTCTTTAAAACCTCCTCCTAAAAGAAAGAAAACCTAATTACCAAGTTGTATCAATTTTTCTTTCTTTATAATTTTTTTCTTATCCTCATCCATTCATTTTTATTTTCATATTCACTTCCTTGTCTGGGCTTTTCCGACCGAAGACCTGTGGTCCTTGGTTTCAATCTTTTGTTTTTGTTTTTTACCTTGTAAACTACTGCTATTTCAGTTTTGTGTAAATTGTGGTTTTATTCAGAAAGCTCAGTGGGTTCTGTGTTGTTTACCACAGCAAATGTAAACTTATGTGTCTAGCATTCAAGACCTTTATCATTTATTTAAAAGGTTTTAGCATCTGATAGTATCAAATGCACTGTGATGGGTGATTTGTTAGGCTGTGTAATTTGTCCCCAACACACTTTTCCTGTTATCTTTTTCTACTTCCCTACTTAAAATTCTCCATAGTGTCTAATTTTGTTGCTTACTTTTCTCTGAACATGCTTTTGACTTTCCAGCCATTACTTGTACTATTTCACTAATCTGGTATGTTCTACTTTTCCATTTCTTTCTGAGTCTTACCCAAATTGAGTCCCACCTTCAACATCTTTGACCATTCTAGTCCATAGCGCACTCCCTTTTGACCTTGTTTAGGGGATTTAACTATCTATGGTATTCATTTGTGATATTGCCTTGTATTATTCTTCTTTCTCTCTTTTTATTTATAAATATGCCATCTTCTTACACAAGATAGAAAGCACATGGAGTTTGAGGACCATTTCTTACATGTATTGAATCTCCTGCTGTCTTTAACATAGGGCTTGTGCCTAGTGGTCCTCAATAAATATATATTTGATTAGAGTATTTAGACACCTGGTTGCACTTATGTATAGAAACGTAATGAGAGAATATGATAGTGAATCACTTTATATCTAATACAATTCCAAAATATAATGACTAGTATACTAAACTTTAGCATCTATGAACAGAAGTGTTATAGAACAACTTTAAAGATTTTAAAGTGAATTTTACAGGAACAATATATATTACAGTGCATTTGTCAAAAACTTATTTTTTTTGCTACATCATTGTTTTGCTGGAAGAAATTAATGTTGGCAGATAAAGCTATTATATAACTAAATATTCTGTAAAAACATTTGGCTTAACTAATATAGTACTTAATTGATTTTTGATTTTTATAATACTTATCATGTAAACTATTTACATGGTAAGTAAAAGTAAATGTAGAGTTCAGGGGGCCCATTTTTAGGAAATTTTAATCATACACATTATATAGGGATTTTCTACTTTAATCTTCAATTTCCACATTAGCTTTATTAATTAAGGAGTCATATGACAGAAAGTCTCAACTGAGAAGTCATTTATCGAATCTACATTCTGTACTCTTAAATCCTTATAGATGGGAAAAACCTGGGGACTCTACAGGTTAACTTATATTTTTATTACTCAGTTTGGGAGGAATAGAGGAATAAGGCCTTTTTATCTTTTAGAAGATCAGAACTGTTCAGAGTTCTGAACAGTTGTTTCATTTCAACTTGATATTTAACAGTGAACTCAGTGATTATGCTTGGTAAGGGTAAGTGAACCAAATGGATAGGGCTTTAGGCATCTTTGTTGGAGAGAAAGTGTAAGAGGCTCTTTTGGGCCTGGGGTGTAGAGTGCAGGGCTAGGAGGCATGCAATGCATGGAGTTTTAGAAAAAAGAAAGATTGGGAATATCCCAAGGGCAAGACCTGTATTTTTGGAGAGTGGTTGAAGACATCTTTTTCTTTTTGGTTTGCAAAGAGAATGATTGGTTTCCATGACTGCTGTAACAGATTCCCACAAATTTAGTGGCATAAAAGAACATAAATTTATTATCTAACAGTTCTGGAGCTCAGAGTTCCAAGTGGTTATGGAGGGCTGCATTCCTTCTGCAGGCACTAGGGAAGAATCCATTTTCTTGCCTTTTTTAGTTTCTAGAGCCTGCCTGCATTCCTTAGTTCATGTCCCCTTCTTCCATCTTCAGAGCGTATCAGTTTAGCCTCTGCTTCCGTGGTCACATGTCCTTCTCTCACTTTGACCCTCCTACTACCCTCTTGAAGGATCTTTGTGAGGATACCGGGCGCATAGGACCAATCCAGGCTAATCCCCTACCTCAAGACCCTTAATTTAATCACACCCACAAAGTCCCTTTTGCCGTATAATATGTAGATTCTGGGGATTAGGATGTCGACATCTTTAGGGGGATATTATTCAGCCTACCACAATGATTATGAGAGACTCAATAAGCATCTTCAAATATTTGAAGAAAGGGCTGACATGTGAAAGATGGAAGAAATTATTAGTCTTTTTTCTGTGTGGTCCAAAGCGATAGAATTAGAATTCGTGGGTGGAAATTACAGAGACAGATTTGTACTCACTTTAAGAGAGAACTTTCTAACCGTCAGCTGTAAGGATGGAGTGGGCAGTCTCAGAAAGGAGCAGCATGTCCTAGACAATGGCAGTGTTGAACAGAGGATGAACGACCTCTTCCCGAAATTGTTGTAGATAGGATCTATAAACATTGGTGGGGCTACATGAGCCTTAGACCCTTGCCAAACCTGAGATCAAGTGATTCTCTATGCATAGCTCAGTGCTATTATAATTTGGATATGAAACATAATCCCTGCCTTAAGGAATTCAACTTTTACTCCATTAGTTGCTGTATTGCTTTATTGTCCCCCTTTCAATACAGCAGTAAACATGAGGCCTAAAAGAAAGACTGAAAACAAGGGCTGTAGATTTAGGAACCTACTGCTTAGGCAGTGACCTACTTTTGTTTGGTGCAGTTCTTTTGGGTTAAATATATTTTCACTTGTTTTGAAGGACTCATTCTTCCATTCAGGTGAAAAATACTCAGACTTTTTAACAATTTGAATGGATGGCATTCCTAAAAAGTTATGTGGAAAGGAGTTTGAATATTTAATCTTAAATTTTTCCAAATAGGAGAAAAATTTTTTTTGGAATTTAATAGGCCTATGTGAAGTCTTTAGGTGAGGAACATAGCATCTGTTCATCTGTGTTGACTATTTCATGGTTTCGATTATAACCAACCAATTTGAACAATTTCAGTAGTTTTAGTTGAGAGATCTAGTTAGTAGTTCACTTTCAGTCAATATTCATTGACTACCAGCTTATACCTGGTAGTCAGTGAATATTGCATTGGGAGAGCTGAAAACATTTTTGTACTTTCAGATATCTCATAATGTATTATGTAGCAAATTTGTTTTCTCCATACATTTTTAATGACCTTATAGATTAAAACCTTTTTTTTTTTTTTTTTTTTTTTTTTGAGAGGGCTAACTGTGTATTTTTCTTGGAAGGTATTTTTGCTGAAACAGAGTGAAATTGAACATACTTTCTAACCAGTCTGGCATAGTGCAGCATCATGGTATTTACCTTTTTTCCCTGAGGCTGCTGTGCCTCATGTTTTCTATTTAAGTATGACTTACTAATGATACACAAAAAATTTCCATGGCTTCTGTAGCTTCTTCCTTATACTTCAAGCCTGTCCCATATGGTAAATATGCTTAAGGGTCCTCTTAGATAAATCCAATGTCAAGCTAAAAATTTTGTGCTACTCATTTGACAGTGAAAAAGAGAGAGTCTCATTTGAGGATATGACCAGAATATAAATCATTAAGTAATAGTATTAGAAAGGGCTTTGACAAGTTTTCTCATCTAACCCTCTGCTTTAAAGAGACAAATGACTTAATTCATTAGTTTCCTCAAAATGCAGACTCTAAACCAAGGTTTCATAAAATCCAGGCTTTAGAGTCTTCAAGAACCCTCTGAAGCTGCATGCAAAATTTCTGTGATTGTGTCTTTTTATGGAATGAGGGTCCATCAACTTTTATTTATTCATTCATGAATTATTCCTCCCTTTCTTCAGTACTTTAATAAATGTTATGTGAAGTTTTTACCAGGTACTTGGGCTGTACTCTTAATATATGATTCTTCATAAACTTGATCTTTTGTTTTATCTATAGCCAATAGGAAGTAGCCAATCTTAAAACAAGGAACCAGATATAAGGGACTATGACTCTGTAATTACTTCTGTATTTGCTTTGAGGTGTATTTCTGGACTGCTCTTGGATTCTTGTTATACTCTAATGTCTGAAACCACCTTTATTTTATTTTTTTAATCTATATGTGTTTGGATTTGGTTTTGCTTACTGATTGTCTGATGTGGAATTTGATGACCTGGATGCTGAACTGAGTGCTGTCTTAGAATTCATGTTGTTTTTGGAATTTCACCTCTCATCATTAGTGTGAACTGACTTTAAAGCTGTATGTAAAACATGTCCTGCCCATGTCTCTCTCTTTACCCTTTTATTGACTATAAGGGAGTAAGCTTAGATAGCAATTCTTGTTTTTTATTTAATTGGAACTTTTATTGAGATAACTAAATTCACATGTAGTTATAAGAAATAATAGAAATCTTGTGTACCTTTCCCTTAGTTTGCACCAGTGGTAACATCTTACAAAACTACAGTATAATATCACAGTCAGGATATTGACATTGATACCACCAATCTTAACAGATTTCCCTGGTTTTACTTCTACTCATTTGTGCATATGTATGTGTCACG
This sequence comes from Macaca mulatta, assembly GCF_049350105.2. Lineage (NCBI taxonomy): Eukaryota > Metazoa > Chordata > Mammalia > Primates > Cercopithecidae > Macaca > Macaca mulatta. Next base: position 126,835,098 of record NC_133406.1, on the reverse strand, counting down.
GCATCCTTAGGATGTTGCTTCACTGGCCGGAAACTTCTGTGCCAGTGGCACCTCTACTTGAGTTTTGCTCACACCTGCTGGGCTCATTCTGCCCACTTGGCCTGGCAGGCTGCGTTTGGCTCATGATGCCTGCCTGGATCCCATGCCTGCCAAGGGTGAGCCAGGACAGAGCGGTGAGGGTGATGTGAGTAAGCGAGTGCGGGGTCTGGCCACTGCACAGACAGGCCTGCCGGTTGCTGCGGGGGTGGGGGTGGGGTTGGGGGGGAAGGCAGCTCCAGGCGCTGGCACAGGCGCCTGCTCCATGCAAGGGTGCATCTATACCAGACATACCGCAAGCAGCTTCTGCTGTGGGCGCTACTGTCTGGATAAGGGAACGCGGTGGTGCCTGAAAGCTGGGAGATACCAGGAACAGCAGAACCCCATTGCCCACAGTGCAGTGAGTGGGGGAGGCGTGTTTCTTGGGGCATGTTTTGGCCCATTTGTGTTATAGCTTTTTCAGTCTCACTACTCAGCTCCGGCTTGTAGCTCCTGGGCTGGTCCGGCCCCACTGCTGCTTCCCATCGCATGTGGGGCTGCCTGGTGCTGGTGGAGGGTGGGAGGGCTATAGTGTTACAGAAACTCTGGCTTGGGGAATCCTGAGGTCTGGGCCCCCAAAAGGGCTGCCACCCTTCACTCCTGCAGTCTGAGAGTATGTCACTGCTTACAGCATACTCTGTGGTTGGTGAGCTGACCAGGAATGTGTTACATGCCCCTTTAGCTCCTGCCATGCAGTAGGTCCTGAGTTCTTGTCCCACATCCAGGAAGAATGAGATTATGTGGACAACTGGAGGATGAGCAAGGCAGAGTAGGGCTTTATTGAGCAACAGAACAGCTCTCAGTGGAGAAGAGACCCAAAGTGGGTAGTTCCTATCTGCAGGCAGGCTGTCCTGGCAAGTATCTGGTTTTTTTTTTTTTTTCTTTGAGACGTAGTCTTGCACTTTCGCCCCAGTCTGGGGTGCAGTGGCACAATCTCAGCTCACTGCAAGTTCCACCTCCTGGATTCACGCCTTTCTTCCGCCTCAGCCTCCCCAGTAGTTGGGACTACAGGCACCCGCCACCACTCCTGGCTAATTTTTTGTATTTTTAGTAGAGACGGCATTTCACCGTGTTAACCAGGGTGGTCTTGATCTCCTGACCTCGTGATCCGCCCTCCGCAGCCTCCCAAAGTGCTGGGATTACAGGCATGAGCCACTGGGCCCTGCCGAGTCTGGGGGTTTTTGTAGGCATAGAAGGGAGGAAGTGTGTGCTGATTGATCCATGTGCAGCCATGGGTAGGCCTGGAAAAAGCACCATCCCATTGGCCAAAAGGCATCAAAGAAGTTGTCACTCCTAGTCCCGGACTCCACCTGATACTGGCAGCCCGGCCTCCAGGCTTCAGGTCTTCCCTTGCTTGAAGGTGAGGTTTCACCAGGGACCGTCCCTTTCCCACCTGAGAATCTGTCTGCCAGGAGCCTCCCTGCTATGCTTGTTTGCACCCAAAGTTTCAGCCTCAGAAGCGGTTTCTGGAGGGGACTGAGGTGGCGGGTGGGGTAGGCGCGGGTCTGGTGTGTCAGTGCCACCTGAAGTGCTTACACACCCGGCCTAGTTGTGAGCCTGGGAAGGGAGAAGCCAGGGAGCAGGTGCAGGCACTTCTGAGCCTGCAGGGACAGGGGGCTTCCCTCTCCGCTAGAGTGCAAGGATACCCAGTCTGGAGCTGCTGCTGGGTGACTGCGAGTGCAGGCTCCCACTTCGCCAACTCAGTAGGGGGCGGGGCTCCTGCTGGGATCACCTGTTCCTAGCTTCTGCCAGCCCTGAGGAGTGTGCAGCTCCAGCCACCCCCCGACCCCCTTTCCTTCCCACCCTCCCCTCCCCCCCGCTGGAGCTGGCATCCTTGCAGTGACTACTCCACACGGGCCACCGCTGACATCATGTGTGTATTTAGTTCTATACAATGTTATCATTTTTGTAGGTTTGTGTATCTAGCACCACAGACAAGATACAGAACAGTTTTATAACCAAAAGTATCCCTCTTATTGCTCTTTTAGAACCATACCCACCTCTTCGCCACCCCTCCTTCCTACCCCACATCCAGGAAGAATGAGATTATGTGGACAATAAGAGCAGTCCAGAAATACACCTCAAAGCAACCACTAATCTGTTTTCTATTTCTTTTTTTTTTTTTTTTTTTTTTTTGAGACGGAGTCTCACGCTGTCACCCAGGCTGGAGTGCAGTGGCCGGATCTCAGCTCACTGCAAGCTCCGCCTCCCGGGTTCACGCCATTCTCCTGCCTCAGCCTCCCGAGTAGCTGGGACTACAGGCGTCCGCCACCTCGGCCGGCTAGTTTTTTGTATTTTTTAGTAGAGACGGGGTTTCACCGTGTTAACCAGGATGGTCTCGATCTCCTGACCTCGTGATCCGCCCGTCTCGGCCTCCCAAAGTGCTGGGATTACAGGCTTGAGCCACCGCGCCCGGCCTCTGTTTTCTATTTCTATAATTTTGTCATTTCAAAACTTATCTCAATGGAATTATGTGATATATAACCTTTTGGGAATGGCATAATCTCCTTGACATTCATCCAAGTTGTTGCATGTAGCAATTCTACCAATTTTTCATTACTGAGTAGTATTTTTGTTTAACTACTCACTTGTTGAAAGACATAGACTGATTCCAGTTTTTGGCTATTATGAATAAAGTTGGTATGAGCATTCATATACAGGTTTTAATGTTACCATAAATTAAAAGGTAATATTGGCTCATGAGTTGGGAAATGTTCCCTCTTTTTCTATTTTCTAGAAGAGATGAGCACATTATGTAAATCTGGGGCCAGGCGCGGTGGCTCACGCCTGTAATCTCAATACTTTGGGAGGCCGAGGCGGGTGGATCACCTGAGGTCAGGAGTTTAAGACCAGCCTGACCAACGTGGTGAAACCCCGTCTCTACTGAAAATACAAATAAACAAATAAATAAATAAATAAATAGCCGGGTATGGTGGCAGGTGCCTGTAATCCCAGCTACTTGGGAGACTGGGGCAGGAGAATCACTTGAACCTGGGAGATGGAGGTTGCAGTGAGCAGAGATTGCTCCATTGCACTCCAGCCTGGGCAACAAGAGCAAAACTCCGTCTCAAAACAAAGAAACAAACAAAAAACTGGGTTAATTTTTGTTTACATGTTTGGTAAGGTTATCCAGTGAAATAGTCTAGCCCTGGAGATTTCTTTTTTCAAAGTCTTTAAATTACAAATTCAATTTTTTTTTTGAAATGGAGGCTCACTCTGTCACCCAGGCTGGAGTGCAGTGGCGTGACCTCGGCTCACTGCAAGCTCCACCCCTGGGTTCACACCATTCTCTTGCCTCAGCCTCCCGAGTAGCTGGGACTGCAGGCACCCGCCACCATGCCTGGCTAGTTTTTTTTGTATTTTTCAGTAGAGACGGGATTTCACCGTTTTAGCCAGGATGGTCTTGATCTCCTGACCTCGTGATCTGCCCACCTCAGCCTCCCAAAGTGCTGGGATTACAGGTGTGAGCCACTGCGCCTGACCTACAATTTCTATTTTTAAAATGTTTATAGGACTATTCAGATTTTCTTCATCTTGGTTGAGTGGTTTTTGAGGAATTGTCCATTTCTTCAAAATTATTGAATTTATGAGTATAAAATTGTTCATAATATTCCCTTGTTATCCTTTAAATGGCTGCAGAATCAGTAGTAATAGACCCTGTTTCGTTCCTGACATTGGTGATTTGTATTTTCTTTATTTTTATCTCTATTTAGTCTTCCTACATTTAGGTTACTAAATTTTGATGTTTTTAAAAACCTTCCAAAGAACCAGCTTTTTGTTTGATTTCCTTTTTTTATTTCCAATATCATTAATTTTGCTTTTATCTTTATTTTCTTTCTATGCTTTTTGGGTTTATTTAGCTCTTCCTTTTCTAGTTTCTTGAGGTAATAACTTATTGATTTGAGACCTCTTCTTGTTTCTACTATAAATTTTTAGTGCTATAAATTTTCCTGTCAGCACTGCTTTAGCTACATTCCACATATTTTGATTTTATATTTTCATTTTCATTCAATTCTGTGTATTTTTAAATGTTCCTTTGAGACTTCCTGTTTGTCATATGGATTATTTACAAGTATGTTGATTAATTTTCATATGTTTAGAGATTATCCTATTGTCTTTCTGTCATTGACTTTTATTTGGATTCCATTATGGTCAGAGAACACAATCTATGATTTCAATTTAAAAAAATTTGCTGAGGTTTGTTTTCAGGCCCAATGTATGGCCTTTCTTGATGAATTTTCTATTGGTGTTTTAAAAAAGGTATATTCTCCTGTTGTTGGGTGGGGTGTTCTATTTATGTCAATTAAATTGTTTGTTGGTTTTGCTGTTCAAAATAACCTTGCTGATTTTCCTTCTAGTAGTTTTATCAGTTGATGAGTGCAGCATGTTGAAGTCCCCAACTATAATTGTGGACTTGTCTGTGTCTTCTTTCCAATCTGTCAGGTTTTGCTTCGTGTATTTTGAGGCTCTGTTATTTGGTACATACGCATTTAGAATTATTATGTTTTCCTAGTAGATTGACCCATTTATCACTGTGTAATATTCTTGTTTGTCTCTAATAATTTTCTTTGCTCTGAAATCTACTTTAGCAGATGTTAATATAGCTAATTCTGCTTTTTAAAATGTTTACGTAGTATAATTTTTTTAAAAATCCTTTCTCTTTTGGCTTCCTTAATGTTGAATTTGGACCAAGTTCTTGTAGACAGCCTATAGTTTGGTCATGTATTTTGTATGCATGCTGCTAATTTTAGTCTTTTGATGAGTGTATTTAGGCCATTGACATTTAAGGTAATTATTAATATGTTAGAGCTTAACTCTGCCCTTTTATTACTCTCTCTCTCTCTATGTGTGTGTGTGTATATATGATCATATATATGTCTCTCTCCCCTCTCTCTTTATATATTTGTGTATGTATACGTATATTACTTGTTACAGACAGTCATCCTGTTTAGGTTTAGCATGAAATCCTGCCACATTTTGTGGGCTGTGATTTCAGTGATGGGTAGGTCCCAGAGTCTTTGTGATGTTATTTTGATCTATGAAGTTTATCTGATACCACTGAGGCTCCCATGGTTCCCTGTTGGTACTGCCAGAGGAGGCACCAGGGTTTTGCCCAGGCTGGGCCACCTCATGTTTCTGGGTGAAAAGGGAGTCTCAGGCCTTTGAGGCCAAAGATGTATCTCAGGAGAGACACTTTTGAAGGAATCCCTCTTACCAGTGCCATCTGGCCCCCTAACCCAGTCTCCTTTTGTGGGACAAGAGAATCTCAGACCTTGTGGGAGAAGGAGATTGCTTCCCCTGGCTGCTTCTTATTAGCAAGCTTCCCAGTCATATACCCTCTTGCCTTTGGTTTGTCAGGTTTACCTGGTGTTGTTGAAAGTATTCCTGTTCAGGCCGGGTGCGGTGGTTCACGCCTGTAATCCCAGCACTTTGGGAGGCCGAGGTGGGCGGATCATGAGGTCAGGAGATCAAGACCATCCTGGCTAACACCGTGAAACACCGTCTCTACTGAAAACACACAAAAATTAGCCGGGCGTGGTGGTAGGCGCCTGTAGTCCCAGCTACTTGGGAGCCTGAGGCAGGAGAATGGCATGAACTCTGGAGGCGGAGCTTGCAGTGAGTGGAGATCACGCCACAGCACTCCAGCCTGGGTGAGACTCCCGTCTCAAAAAAAAAAAAAAAAAAAAGAGAAAGTATTCCTGTTCAATCCTGGGGAGGAATGAGCCTACCTGGACTGCCTTCTGTACCAAATTGGGGGTTGGGTCATGCTGAGACTGGCTGGCTGTCTTCTCTTGAGTAGAGGGCACATATAGTCCTGAAATCCCAAACAAGTTTGCTGTCCTCTTACTACCCTACCTTCCAAAGTTTTCTTTTGGCTGTCTCTTGCAGTATATCTTGGGTTTATAGTTGTACATACAAGAGAAGAACAAGAGAAATCAGTCTAAGCTAGCTTGTCAGGACTGAAAGTCTCAATCATGTTTTAAAATATTTTATTAATTTTAATCTGAGGGTAACTTTTTCCAACACTGCTTTTGTTTTTTGAGGATAACTAAACAACAAGAAATATATGTATATAACTATTTAAAAAATGAATCAAAATTGGCTAAAATTTTGTTTCTTGAGTGGGTAAACTTTAGCTACTTGAACTTTTTCTTAAGTGGAACATATTAACAGGAAAATAATAGTCAAATATTGAGGCGTTAAAGTATATACAATGAATGTGTTCTCTGTGTGTGTGTGTGTGTGTGTCCCCATTCCTCATATTCTCCCTTTTTTATGCTTTCTCTGCTCTAATGGCTTTTCTCCCCACTCTGGCTTGCCTTTTCACTCTCTCAATGATATCTTTTGATGAAGGGAAGTTCTTAATTTTAGTGTAGTTCAACTTATTAATTGTTAAAAATGATGAATACTTTCTGAATTCTGCTTAGAAATATTTGGCAAGCCCAAGGTAATGAAGATACTCTTTGTTTTCTTCTAACAGCTTTATTGCTTTGACTTTCACATTTAGATACACAGTCTATCTGGAATTGATTTTTATTTATTATGTGAGGGCTCAAGATTCATTTTTTTCCCCATATGGATTTTTAGTTCATTCAGCTCTATTTATTGAAAAGACATCCTTTCCTCACCACATTTGCAGTATCGCCTTTCTTATAAATCAGATCTCTATATGTGGAACTCTTTCTGGACTCACTATGTCAGTGGCAACTGGTCCAGCTCTTTCTGGACCACTATACTGTTCAGTAGAAATATAATGCAAGCCACAAATGTGAGCCGTATGTGTAACTTTAAATTTTCTAGTGACCATATCTTAAAAAGTAAGAAGAAATTTATGAATTTTATTTTAATATCATGTTTTATTGAACCCTACCTCTGAAAATATTAACATGTAACCAATAGGAAATTGTTAATGAGATATTTTACATTTTTTGGTACTGTGTCTTTGAAATTGGGCATAAATTTAACATGTGTGGCACATCTCAAGTTAGACTCTAAATTTTAATCAGAAATACTTGATCTGTATTTAGGTTTCATACAATTCACAGTTGAATAAGTAGGTTCACATGCCTAAGTTTGTCCAAATCATACTTCAGAGTTTTCCAATAACTGAATCACTTATCAGTTCTTGAATTTAAATTAATTAAAAATTTAAAAGTTACAAATTCAGTTCCTTAATTACACTAGCTACATTTTAGGTGCTCAGCACTCACATGTGTCTTGTGGCTATTATATTGGACAGTGCAGCTCTATTCTATTCTATTGTCAGTCTTTAGAACATACTTTTGTAATTACTGTCACTTTATAATAAATCAGAGTGGTAGTATAAGTCCTCCAACTTTGTTTTTGGCTATTGCCTCAGCTATTACAAATCCTTTAAATTTTCATATAAATTTTAGAATCACCTTGTCAATGTCCACTAACATTTTTTCATCACAGTTTACTACTGTTTACATTGTTAGCTGCATATATGACAACAAGAAATCCAAAGTGATATTGAGCTATTGTTACTGGTGGAGGGTGCCCAGTAACATTTTCAACAAAGAATTGGGCAAAATGCACACACAAAGCAACGGAAGAATGAAGCAACTAAAGCATATAGTTATTGAAATGAAAGTACATCCCACAGAGTGGGAGTGGGCTCTAGCCGACGGCTCAAGAGTCCCTGTTACAGAATTTTCTGGGGTTTAAATACTCTCTAGAGGTTTCCCATTGGTTACTTGGTTTACACCCTATGTAAATGAAGTAGTGGCCCACAATCTGATTGCTTGTGAAGGTGACCCATCAGAGGCTGAAGTGAAGTTACAAAGTTACACCCTATACAAATGTGTGATTGGTTCCGGAAAGTGACCAGAGACTGAAGTGAAGTTACAGAGCTATACTCCTATGCAAATGAAGATTGGGCCCGTGACCAGTTTGGTTGCAGGAAAAGACCAGTCAGAGGTACTTTCGTTTTTCATCTGTAACTGCAGAAAAAGTGGGGGTATTACAAAGGGAGTAGCCTCTGATCCCTTTGTTACTTAGATGTGGAGAGGCGGGGTGTTCTTTTTAATTCAGTTCTGGGAAGTCAGCGTGAATTGGCCTTAGGTTGCCTGCCTCCAGACCCTATTCTCCTGCCTCGCCATGAAGGTTGGATAGTTGACTTGGTTCTTTTCCTAACTAAACAACTGGTTCTGAAACACAAGCCTTAGTGTTCCTGCCATTCCTTTATCTGCACCTCTGCAAATAAACTTTTCCAGATCATTCTGAATATCAGTTATTCAGGCCACAAATGCAAACCACAGGGTAGGATTTTAACATATAATATAGAAGTAAGGAGAAAAACGTGAATAAATAAATTTCTTTTTTTCTTCTTATTTTATCAGGGAGTGGAGTCTATGAAGGTGTTAGGACCAGAGAAGAGGTTGGAATAGCTGCTGATTTTGGAAATTATATACTGCTCTATAATTTCTAGTACTTAGCACAAGGCCTTGCACATACTAGGTATTCAAATCTTTGGCTAAATAAATGGAAGCATTATATTAGCAGAACTCATTGATCAGATATGGAGGCATTGTTCTTGTAGTTCATGAGTGAGGCCCTGTATTACTGTAAACTGAGACTTTTTGGCTGTAATATTATACAAAGTAATATATGGTATTTGGCTTTGTGACTTTTTTTTAGAATGTAAAAAGGTGTTTGGGGACATAATTACAATAGAATTGCTGTATAATTTGGTATAACTCATGATGCATGATATATGACTAGAAAGTTAATTGTTCTGATTTAAATAGAACACTATTGAAGTAAATCATGTCATGTTTTTAAAGTAGTTCTCAAAATGTATTCATACTAGAACAGTTATCTGGCTGATTGTTATAATAGAAGTATCTCTACATTTAAATGTCTTTGGTTTCTTCATCAGCCAAATGAACTGACTTATTAAATTCTTGTTCTAAAGGAATTTTCCTGTTGGAATAGATTATCCTAAAGTAACTTCTGTTTTAAGCTAGGACATGTTCAAAAGCTTCATATGACTTATGGCATTAGGTTGAACAGTCAAGAAAGCATTAATTGGATTTATTTTTCTGGTAAAATGGCTCACTGAATCAGTTATAAAACATTTAAAACATATTTGAATTTTAAAAAAAGGCATGACAACCAAAGATCATTTTAAATGAATACATAAGTCTACAAAAAGGAATGAGCAGGAGACTAGGAAAGCAAGAGCTTTGAAACCACTGGATAACCGGGGGACATACAGAGTCCTAGTAGGTAACCTGGAACCTTGGAGTAAAAAGGGGCTGGGGACTGGGCAATGGAGTGGGCATCTCTACAAAAAAATAAAAAAAACCCATTAACTTGGCATGGTGGTGTATGCATGTAGTGCTAGCTACTCAGGAGACTGAAGCTGGAGCATTGCTTGAGCCCAAGAGTTCAAAGTTATGGTAAGCTATGCTTATGCCACTGTACTACAGCCTGGGTAACAGACGAGACCTTTTTTTTTTTTTTTTAAACAAACAAACAAACAAAAAACAAGGACGCTTTCTTAACCTGTTGAAATCCACCAAAAACCTATAGCAAGCCTCATACTCAGTATGGAATAGTAGAAGCATCATTTTATTAAAAAAAGAAAACAACAAATCAGAGACATAACAAGGATACTTGCCTTCACTGTTTCTATTTTATATTAGACATTAATATATAACTTATTTGTAAGTTATTTAAAATAAATATTCAGTTGGAAATTCTAGCCAGTGTAATGACACAGGACAGATAGATGAAAGGTATAAGAGTTGGAAAGGAGGAAACAAGGTGGTATTATTTGTAGATGATACTATTGTCTACGTAGAAAAGTCCAAGGAGTGTACAGAAAAATCAGTAGTTTGGCTTAGTTGTTGGATATAAGGTAATGATTAAAAATAAATAGTATTTAAGTAAACCTAAAACCAAAATCTATTTTAAAAAGGTAATATTTATAATTTCGCAAAAGGATATCGAGATGTAAGTGTGAATAGACATGTGTAAGATCTTTTCAGAGAAGGTAATAAGACTTATATTGAGTGAAAATTAAAAATCTTTAATGGAGAGAAAAATATTTTCAGATAGGGTGACTGAATATCATAATTATGTCATTTATTCACAAAATGATTTGTAAATTCATGCAATTTCGTGCACAATTCCTATGGTTTTTAAAAATGAAATTTGGAAACTTATTTTAAAATTTGCAGAGGATAAGTTATCCTGGAAACTTGGAGAACAAGTTAGGGGACACGCACTTGATCTACACTATGTAGTATTATATTACTGATATCAATAATTTATAATTTTATGTAATGGTAGCTTCACAGAGATTGATAAATAGACCAATGAAGCAGAATATAGACACAGAAGCAGACCTTTATGGAAACTTAATGTATGTCAGAGTGACATTGCACATTTATGGAAAAAGAATAAACTGTTCACTGTATCTTGCTGGGACAATTGGTTATCTGCATGGGAAATAATGAAGTGGAATTTCTACCTCACACCCTATACAAAAATCCATTTCAGGCAAATTAAAGGCTTAATAAAAACAGCCAGCACTTATGCTGTGCATATCATATTATTGATGTTGTTCTAGCACTTTATATACATTTACTCTTTTTATCATGTCAGTTACCTTCATTTTTTAAAATGAAACTGAGGCAAGCACAGAGAAGTCAAGTAATTTGCCTAGGATCACAGTAGAATGAGCCACATTTTAACCAGGTAGTTTGGCTCCAGTGTCTATGCTTTTAACCACTATGCTATACTTCTTCACTTAAATGGGTGGAACAAAACTAAAATTTTCAATATAAGGGCATTTGTTTATGACTGTAGGATAGGGAAGAGTTGTTTTTAAATTTTTGTTAATTTATTATTATTATTTTTTAAGAAATTGGGTCTTTATATGTTGCCCAGACAGGACTCAAACTCCCTGCCTTCAAGTCATTTTCCTAAGTAGCTGGGACTATAGGCTGTTTCTTTTTTTAAGGGAAGAATTTTATGTTTATCATGAAGGAAAAAAATAAATTTGGCTAACTTAAAGAACTTCTATTTATCAGGAGACACTATTAAAAAAAAAGCAAATCAGAAATTTGGAGAAGATATTTTTAATACTTAGAATAAGACAGGATTATACCCTGTAACCATAAATATATAGAATTTCTACCATATCAATAAGGTATAAGTTTCTGTTGCTCCACATCATCTTGCACGGTTGGTATTTTAGACTTTTAAAATTCTTCTGCCAAGCACGGTGCCTCACGTCTGTAATCCTAGCATTTTGCGAGGCCAAGGCAGGGGGATCACTTGAGTCCAGAGTTCAAGACCAGCCTAGGGAACACAGTGAGACTCCATCTCTGCAAATAATAATAATAATAATAGGGCCGGGCGCGGTGGCTCACGCCTGTAATCCCAGCACTTTGGGAGGCCGAGACGGGCGGATCACAAGGTCAGGAGATCGAGACCATCCTGGCTAACACGGTGAAACCCCGTCTCTACTAAAAGTACAAAAAAAACTAGCCGGGCGAGGTGGCGGGCGCCTGTAGTCCCAGCTACTCGGGAGGCTGAGGTTGGAGAATGGCGTAAACCCAGGAGGCGGAGCTTGTAGCGAGCCGAGTTTGCGCCACTGCACCCCAGCCTGGGTGACAAAGACTCCGTCTCCAAAAAAAAAAAAATAATAATAATAATAAAAACATTATTCATGTTATTCTGATTCTGGTGGCCATAGAATGGTATATGTATGGTTTTAACTTGCATCCCTTGATTTTTAATGAGGGTAAGCATAATTTCCTCTATTAATGGCCATTTGTGATACTTTCTTCAGTGAAGAACCTGTAGGAGATGGAACATGGGGCTGACAGTTGGCACTATGTTGAACTTGTGAGAGGTGATGTGATTCTACCTTCAGGTACTACTGCGTCTGTGCATTTTAGAATACCAGAGAAGCAACTATGATCAGATCTCCTGCTCTGGCTGATTTTTTTATTTCTAGGAGATTATTCGTTTGTTTTCATTTGGAGCTGTGCTACTGAGTCATTAAATAGAACACTATAAATTTGCTGGTGCAGTTCATAACATTTGAAAGGATTAACGTTTGGTTTATTCTCTCTAAATCCATAGCTATTAGGAAATAACCTAAAACTTCAGGATTTACTTTGCAGAAATGATTTCCTTCTAATGTATGCTCTCTCAAAGGAATTCAGAATCCTGTTACATAAGAGGCTATACAGCTTTAATCCCATTCATTGATATTTAGTGACCAGTTAAACTTCAACAATTTTTTGTTTTTTTGAGACGGAGTCTCGCTCTGTCGCCCAGGCTGGAGTGCAGTGGCCGGATCTCAGCTCACTGCAAGCTCCGCCTCCCAGGTTTATGCCATTCTCCTGCCTCAGCCTCCCGAGTAGCTGGGACTACAGGCGCCCGCCACCTCGCCCGGCTAGTTTTTTGTATTTTTTAGTAGAGATGGGGTTTCACCGTGCTAGCCAGGATGGTTTCGATCTCCTGACCTCGTGATCCGCCCGTCTCGGCCTCCCAAAGTGCTGGGATTACAGGCGTGAGCCACCGCGCCCGGCCAACTTCAACAATTTTTTATAAAATTTCCCTAATTTAAAAAGTAATAATAATTGTGTGAAAAAATTTTGGAAAATACAAACTCATAGATGATAACAAACCATTTAGAGAACTGTGACTTAACATGCTATATTCTTTTGTTGTCCTTTTTTTTGTTACCTTTGTGTACATAGTTGAGAATATCAGCCCCATTTTAAAAGAAGAGCTTTAAATTCTTATTATGCCCCATAAAAACCCCACAGGTAATCATAATTTTTTAGAAATTTAATCACACAGAAGTTGAGTCACAATTTGTGATTTAATTTGATTATTTATGTATTTTCTTATTTTTATTCTTCTTTCTTCCCTGGGTGTGATTTTTAAAAAGTTGTGGCCACTTTAAATTCTTTTGAGAAATGAAATGGGAGCATGTGCCAGTTACTGATTAATTGCCTCTCAGCTCCAAATTCATCCTTCATTGCCCTGATTTGTGATATTAGAGCTGTACCCTGGTAGCTGTACTGTGCCACCAGAAGATACCAGATTATCTTCTGACCACGAATGCATAAATTATCCCAGGCAAAACCAAAAGAACCATTCACTGAATCTAGTACAAATTGTCAACATGAGCTACATGGTGTTTGTTGTTTGCCACTGCATTTGAGGGTTGTGAGTTAATCATTAAAAGCGCACTGATAAGCCAGGCAAGGTGGCCTGTAATCCCAACAGTTTGGGAGGCTAAGGTGGGAGGATGGCTTGAGCTCAGGAGTTTGAGATCAGCCTGGACAACATGGCGAGACCCTATTTCTACCACCACTACCAAAAAAAAAAAAAAAAAAAAAAAAAAAAAGCATACTAGTTATACTATACTCTATTTTCAGTGCTTAGAACAACACCTGTTACTTAGTAGGCATTCACTAAATAATTAGTGAATAAAACAAATCAGGTCAGCCAAAATTCAAGGGATGGAATAAGACCATTCAGTTTTTATAACTGAGAGAACCTCCTCTGTCCTCTGTGCCTCTCTATGCTTTATAACACACTATTATAGCACTGGTTAATGTTGAATTGTGATTAAAAATTTATCTCCTTAGTAAGGTGTTTGAAGACAAGGATCAGTTTCTCATTTATCTGTTGCTGTTCAGCAAATATTTATTGTGTGCCTACTGTTTCAGTCACTGTGCTGAAGTAAACAGGACAGACAAGGAAGGTTCTTGCATTCATAAAACTTACTGCAAGTGCAGTATTTTTAATCATACTGATTTTTAGCAAGTTTAGTATTGTTCTGCTTTTTAGCAAGGCCTTGTTTTTTCATTTTGGCCCTAAACCATTTTTATCCATGAGTCTTTTAATGTTATATTCTTGCAAAATTTTTATCTTTAGTAATCACTTTTGATTTTTATAGTTACTTATTTAGTTGTTATGCAGTATGTGAGTTTTACATACCAAGTATGTTTAAGTTACAATACTATTTTCCTGAGTAGTTAACTCTTTTCTTGGTTATTCACTTTTGTCCCCCGTTAGCAGTATGTCTTACATATTTTAAGATTCAGAGTTGAAATTCTAAATTCCTTTTATCATGGGAAATTAGATTTTAGTGTTTCGTACAATGCCAAATACATAATGGACACTTAATAAGCGTTTGTTTGTAGTAATAGCTTCTTTGGTTTTCTATTGCATAGAATTTCACCAAAGATGATTATTTTTGACTGACTTTTAAATGGCTACATGAATTCTTGACCCTCAGCATAAGTAAATTTTTTCATTGTGGTTCACAATGATACCCACTTTCTCTTTTCCTTCTTCATTTTACTCTTAAAAAATATTAATGTGTAAATTTGGAAGTGTCAGTTTCACAATTGCTAACCTACTTGAAGTGTTTTGATAAATGAAATCAAGGAAAACTTAGAGAAGTGATTTATTACCTTAAAAGAATTAATAGTAAGATTCTTCTTAATATGTTATTTCATACTCGTATTATTTATTTATTTACTCATTCATTCTTGGTTCAGCCAGTCATCCATTTAATAAACGTGTTTCAGTGTTTATCATATGTTCAAGGTGCCAGTATTATGAAGAAGAGTTAAACATAGCTGATATGTGGAGGGATGTCTTTAATTTATATTTAAATCTCTGTGTAAGATTTGAAATATTACAGAAGGCTAGAATATAAATCAGGTGGAAAAAGGGACAGCAAAGAACTGCAAGGATCTTAACCTTTTCTAGCATCCAGCTTGACCATTCTATAAAATATATTTAGCAAATAATATTCTGATATTTTGGTTTGGAAGCATGAGTCTGTAGATCTTTCATAAATGAAAGATTTTTAGAGGTACTTACAGCATCTGCTTATTACTCTAAATCTTTGTGTCCTATATCATTGCAGTGAGTTGGTGAGGATTGAATTCAGTATTTAGAAATAATGATTATTGAAAAACATGAATACAAACGTGCATCTTAGGAAAGTTATGTTAGATGAATTGGTTAATACCTGAATAGTTCAAAATGATGAATAATTGTTAGAATTATTGCATATTATAAATTATCTTGACTACAGATTTAGGGATGCTATAATTTGATAATTCAGAAAAGGGCTGAATAACAGTCATTCTCCCATTAATCTCTTTACCTTTCCAGTGTGTTTTGTAAGAAATACTTTTCCATGAGTGAAATAATATAATTGCCTTCTCTCTCTCTCTCTGTGTATATATATTTTGTATATAGATGACCAAATTAAGACATGAAAACATTAGTGAGATAAAAAACAAAGATTTCTCTAATGGGCAGTTGGTTTGTAAAAATGATGGAGATGGTACATAGTAGCTCATATATTTACATGCCTAAGTGAATTTTATTCTGTGTTTTTATTTAAACATGAATAATAAATGAATCTGTAGATCAGCAAGGAGGTTTAAAGTATTCAAAAAGCAAAAGTTAGGCCATTTGGGGTTTAATTTTTTCATTTACTTAAAATGGAAAGGATATTATTTAACCATTGAGCTGGGTAATGTTAATAGTTCACGGAGGATGCAAAATGATTCTTTTTTTCTCTTTTGGTGCTCCTTTAATGATTAAACATTTTTTTTTTTATATTGTCGAAGCACCTTGGAGAATGGAATTGTAGCTGCACAACTTGTATTAAAGTGAAGTTACTCTTACAATTCTATTTTCTTTTTTTTCCCCAAATTTTATTTTAAAGACAGTCTTAACAAAGTCATTTATAAGATCCATTCCATTTTGCACCTTAGGGATTCCTACATTCAAAACTATTCCTTGGAAAGGCAATAATTATGTATTGTTCTGCCTATTTACGCTTACTAGGTAAATTAGATTCTGTATTTTATATAGATTCTATTCCCAAAATAAAAGATATATGTCTGTATTTATCATAATGTGAAGAAAAGTAAATAGGTCCTCTTTTTACTCTCTAAAACATTCCAACTTTTATGAAGATGCGTACCTATTAATAGAGTTGTTTGAATAGGACATTAATAGAGAAGATGTCAAGTAAGAATAAAATCAGTATTGTACCAAATATTTTAAGGCTGTTTTAAAATGAGGTAATTAAAAGTAACAACTTTAGGAAAAAAAAATATATATATATATGTGTATATATATATATATATATATATATATATTTGAGACGGAATCTCCCTCTGTCGCCCAGGCTGGAGTGCAGTGGCATGATCTTGGCTCACTGCACGCTCCACCTCCCGGGTTCACACCATTCTCCTGCCTCAGCCTCCCAAGTAGCTGGGACTACAGGCACTCACCACCATGCCCGGCTAATTTTGTTTGTATTTTTAGTAGAGACGGGGTTTCACCGTGTTAGCCGGGGTGGTCTCGATCTCCTGAGCTTGTGATCCGCCCGCCTAGGCCTCCCAAAGTGCTGGGATTACAGGCGTGAGCCACCGCACCCAGCCTGGAAAATATTTTTTATCTCCCTTTATTTCTTTGATTATCTGCCCACTCCCATGCTTAGCCTAATTTTTACATGCTTTTATTTAATATTAATATTTTATAAGTTTTAATATTTATTGTCAGTCTTTTCTTTCCCCTTTCCCCCCGAAACATGCTTGGAACTAAACTCATCTTTGTCTATTAATGTTAAATGAGAATAGTAAAGTAGGAATTAGAGCAAGTGCATGTTATTTTTAAACTGATTACTGCTTCAGTAATTCATAACTAATTAAGTGTCTTTATTTTTCTAGACCCTTATTCCCCTCCTTTTTTCTTTCTTGTCCATCTCATTCTCTTATGAGTAATTTGTGTTTTTAAGTTTTTTTCTCCCTAGATAATAGAAAGGGAAAGAAAGTAGAACATAAATAAGGATTACTTAATAATTTTTCATTCACTTATTTAGCTATGTTTGCCACTGGCAAAAATATTTCTCTACTATCTTTGTATATATTGAATAATACATTACTTTTAAACTATATATATCAGTTACTCTTATCAGTCCAAAAGCTTATAGAATTAATCCTCCTCATTCTTTTCCTTCTCCTCTTCCTCCTCCTCCTCCTTCTTTCTTCTTCCTTCTTCCTTTCTTCTTCTTCTTCATTTTTCTTTCTTCTTCCCGCTTTCTTCTTCTTTCCTCCTCCTCCTCCTCCTCCATCTCCTGCTCCTCCTCCTCCTCCTCCTCTTCCTCCTCATTCTCTTCTTCTCTCTTCTCTTTTCTTTCTAATATATAGAGACAGGGATCTCTCTGTGTTGCCCAGGCTGGTCTTGAACTCCTGGGCTCAACTGACCCTCTCACCTGAGCCTCCTGAGTAGCTGGAACTACAGGCATGAGCCACTGTGCCTGGCTCTGCAATACTGATGTAGCAATCTTTTTGTTTGGTGCTGGGGGGACAGGGTTGTTGCTATGTTGCCCAGGCTGGCCTCAAATTGCTGGGCTTAAGCAACAAGCCCCCTTCTCTTATCACTCCCCATTACTAGCTCCAACTGTTCCTATTTACTTACAGTCCTGAAATACAGTAGTCCCCCCATATCCTGAAGGCATAGGTTCCAAGACCCCCATTGCATGCCTGAAACTGTGCATGATACTAAATTCGATTGCTGGCAATCAGAACATGTTTCTGTTCACATCTTCTACCCATAAATTTAATACCTTTTCTATCTTAACTAAGCACTTATCACATACTATTGCTGTAACTTTTGCAGTTTGAAGTGCTATATTAGTCCATTTTGTGTTGCTATAAAGGAATACCTGAGGCTGGGTAATTTATAAAGGAAAGAGACTTATTTGGCTCACAGTTTGGCAGGCTGTATAGCAAGCATGGTACCAGCACCTGCTTCTGGTGAGGACCTCAGGAAACTCTCAATCATGGTGGAAGGCAAAGGGGGAGCAGGTGTGTTGCCGGGTGAGAGAGAGATCGAGAGTTGCCAGCCTCCTTAAGGCAACCAGCTCTCACGTAAACTAATACAGTGATAACTCACTCGTTACTCATCACCTCCCACTAGGTTCCACCTCCCACATTGAGGGTCACATTTCAACATGAAATTTGGAGGAGACAAACATCTAAACTCTATCCGGTGCAGTTGCAGAATTAGTACAAATATCTTTTTCCTTCTTCACAATCTCATAGATAGAATATTCATTGTTACTGTAGATCTTGGCAACCTCAGCATTCAATTTTTTTTCCCTTGTTAAGTTGAGAACTTTTACGTTTTCACTTATAAGGAAGTGCTTTATGGCTTCCCTTTGGCATATTCAAATTGCCAGCATCACTATTCTTGAGCTTTGGGGACATTATTAAATAAAATGAGGGTTACTTGAACACAAGAACTGTGATACCATGAATCTGATAAGAGAGCAGGCTACTAAGTAACTAATGAGTGAGGAACATATACAGCATGGACATGCCAGACAAAGGGATGATTCACATCCCAGGTGGGATAGAGTGGGACAGCACGAGATTGCTACTCTGAGCAGTGTGCAAGTTAAAATTTATGCATTGTTTATTTCTAGAATTTTCCGTTTAATATTTTTGGACCAATGTTGACTTCAGGATAACAAACTGGTAAACGAAATCGTGGATAAGCAGGGACTACTGTATTTCTAGATTTCTTTTCCCTCTGTGCCTTTGTACATACTATTTCCTCTACTGAGAGCATATTTGTGTTATTGCTCTTCCCTTCCTCATCACCTGGCAAGCTCTTTTTAGCCTGCTCAGAGGTTATTTCCTGAAGGCAGTTTATTATGCTTCCTCCTTTTCTGTATTCTTTCTATAGCATCTGATGTATGCCTTTAAGATGACTATACTGTAGTGCTTTATCACCTCACATGACTTTGATCTCTGTGAGAACATAAATGGATTCTTTCACCTCCCTTCATGATTTGGACAGTAACACTCAATTGTTAGACTGGAAAGGTGAAAGGAGACTAAAGTTTGAGTGTCTCTTATGTGTCTCTTATGTGCCAGGGAATGTGCTTAATTGTGTTGTTTTAGACACAATTGAATAAATTCAATTGCCACAATAAATTTTGTAAGAACATATTATCATAATTAGTATATATTTTTATTACATATTATCTCCATCTTACAGTTCAGAAAACTGAAATTAATTAATTTCCCCAGTTACTAAATACTAGAGCCAGGACTCGAACCAAGGCCTGTTTTGACTCTGCGGTCTCCGGTTATTTCATTTTACCATGCTGTTTCTTTACTACTAGTGTAATAACTGATGATGTGATCTAGTGTAATGTAAAGAACATGAACCTGGACATTATACAGACCTGGATTTGAGTTCTAGTTTACCATTTAACTAACATTGACAAGTGTCTTAATCTCTATAAATCTCTGTTTCCCCCCCTTTAAAAAATGTGGTTGTTATCATTTTTACTTTAGAAGATTATTTTGAGAATTACATGAAATAATGTATTAGAGGGTTTTGTGCAGTGTTGGGCACATGATACATGCTTTATAGATGGCAGTTGTATCTTATCTGATCAACAGATAAGTTAATCAACAGGTAGTTGATCTTATCATAGCTACAAGCAACAGAAAAACATACAGTGGCTTACAGTGGCTTAGCAAAAAAATTTTTAAATGGCTTCACGTAATAAAAAGTTTAGAGATAGTCTTCAATGACTTAAGTTTCTTTCTTTCTTTCTTTCTTTCTTTCTTTCTTTCTTTCTTTCTTTCTTTCTTTCTTTCTTTCTCATAGTCTTAGGAAATCTGTGAAGTTGCAGGTGTTACATTTAAAGCAGGAAAAGTAATGGTATCATCTGTGTCTATATCTTTTATTAGAAGAGAAAAAACCCTTTCCAGATGTTTACTTTATATCTCACTGGCTGGAGTTGGTTACATGGACTACTGTAATGGCTTAGCTGCTCTCCTAACTCCAGTCTTGCCATTATCTAAGCTGTGAAAAATACTGGAAAAGTGGAGAACAAGCTGGTTGTGATTACATCAACAGTTCTTCTTCTTGTAGGGATGAGCACATTGCTCCCTCATATAAAGTTATGGAAGTGTCTTGTACAGTTCTGGTGGTGGTGGTGATGATGATGCTATGTGATGAAATAGCACTGAAAACCATTGCAAGGTATGCTTACCATTTCATTAGTCTGAAGCAGTTAATAAGTAAGCATTGTGCATTGTTTTAATCCATATCACGTAAACACTAAGTGTAGATCAGCTATGTCCTTATATTTAAGTGCTAACATTTTACAAAATTGGCTTACAGGCATTTTCTTATCTCATTGGTTTAAGAATGCTTAAAAAATGCTGTTTCTGTTACTTCTGATTGTTCCTACCTTCCTGACACACACGTCAAACAACAAAACCAAGTGGACAACCACCACTACCAGATATACAACAATGAAACACCGTAACATTGCTGGAGTCCCTCTGATAGTTTCTTGGCTGCTGCTCTTTTTGGAGATCTATAGCTTCAATGTCAACTTTCAGAAGATGATAGTATTCTTAAGGCCACTTTTTCTACCCCTAATATCTCATGTTGGGATTTCCCCTTTCACTCTTACCAGACTCAGTGAAAACAGTGGGATCTTCTATAGTTCTGCCTTGTACCACCCAGCTTCCTATTATTGGAGCTTTCCACAATTATTAGATCTCTTTCTGCCTTCTCACCCTCTTGATTTTTGGCTGATTGGGAGAGAAGAGGAAAACTGAACTGTGAAGCTCTTGCTGCTTTTCCAGTGATTGGGAGGATATGTTACCCAAATGCTCACTTGGATTCTGGAATGAACTTTGCTATAGAAACTGAATATAATGGATGTTTGGGTTGTGTATTATTATTGCTTATCTAGTTCAACTACATTTTGGCTTTTGAGGACTGGCCTGAGATCTATAAAATACCATTATATATGATTCCTTTAGGGAAATACTTTCTGACTGCCAACCGATTTGAAAACAAACATTCAGAGTAGAATATATTAATATCATGAGTTGAATGACCTATGTTTGGGTTTTGACCATTCTGTACTTTGATAGGATGCTAGACTAATACATACTCATCCCCAGTAAAAAGGCAGAAACTAAGGACATGGATAATTAGTTGCCTGATTAGTCTCTCTATAATAAAAAAGTTAAGAATGTGGAAAATCTGTCTTGGTTGCAGAGTGAAGTATGTTCTTTCCTATGGGTACTTCATATGTATTAATTTTCTTTTTAATATTTACATTTTGAAGCAGTTATTTTTCCATTAGGTCTTTACTCAGAGAGCTTAGAGATCTATATGTGTAGAGAATTAACATCTGATTGTTGCATGATTTCATTCTTTGGCTTAACTAAATTGTTTTACAAATTGAATAATTGTTTACTTTTGTTTTTAAAAATTTTCTTCCGGTGTTTTCTCATGCAAATCAATGTTAATGCCAGATTTTCTAGATCCTTAGATTTACTAGATGGTTTTTAGTCATTCAGAAGTCACTTATAATTTAGCAGAGTAATAAACATAATAATGATTATCAGTTTCAGCTTCCAAATATTTGAGAGGGAGCATATATCCTTTACTGTGACAACTTTTAGAAACTGTTTTGAGATGGATGAAGAAAAGGCAGAAGATACGTTGTGAAGCAGATGTCGTATGACTAAAGTACCCAGCTGTGAACTAACAAAATGAATCTCATGCCGATAAGTTAACAATTCTTTGGCAGTCAGAGACATATGTAAAGCAGTGAACACAGCATGGGGAAATAAAAAAAAAGTTAAAAGCATTTATTAAGCCTAAAACATTGGCAGTATCTAGTCTACCGTATGTGTTACTGAAGAATTGATTTTATTGTGGATAAGTCATACCAAGGTCACTTGCAAAAAAAATTGGTTAACCCATTACAGTCCTCACTCTCAAAAAAAAATATATATGATCATTATATATGTCATATATAATGTACGGAGATATATGTAATGTATACAATGATCACATATATAATGACCATAGCAGTGAGATTATATATGTATTATATCCCATATATATATGTGTAACTCCTGGGTTCAAGGGATCCTTGCACCTCAGCCTCTTGAGTAGCTAGGATTACAAGCTACTGTAACTGGCTCCATAGCCTTAGTTTAGAGTCTTCATCATCTTTATCTTGACTATTGTGTTAGCCTCACAGCTAATCTCTCTATGCCTAGTTTTGTCTGACACAGTAGATAGTTTAGATTGTTTAATGGTTTCTTCATAACATACATGTTAAAGTATAAGATCCTCAAAATTTATAATTTGCCCTCAGTTTATATTAGCTGAGCATTTTCATCTTGTATTATATTGTAAATTCTTTGAATGGAGCCTAACATCTTTTTATTCATCACTATGTTGTGGACATAGTAACTACTCAGCTAATAGTTATCAACTTAATGAGGTAGACGTAGGCAGATTCTTGACTTAGCAATTCAGTATGCCTTGCTCAAATTAAAACGAATTATTCTGTGTAGTAGGAATAATAACATTATTTTAATATATTAATAATTCACACATAATTTTACAGTAGTAACTTATACAGCCTGCTGGTTCTGTTAATTTGAATTGGTAAGATGTTAAGCTATTATGTGTAATGGTTCTGAGTTCCAGTAGTTCTGATTAGAGTTGAAAATTTTTAATGCGTAGAATATAGTAATGTCTACCTTCTTGATGACTAGCAGGAAGCTTTGTTTTGGTTAGAATTACTTTCTTTTTCCTAGAAGGGAATTAATGGAATTGAGACATAACAAGAGCATACACTAGGTTTTGGATATTTATTGTGGTACAGAGTGAAAATTAGCACATGACTCCTCATTAGAAGTTTTACTCTTGATCAGAAGTTTATAAAGCTTATTTTAAAAGTTTATAAACTTTGCCTTGTATAAACAAGTCTTTAACCAGGATCATTTATGATGCTTAGAATGTACCAGTGATTCGTTACTTACCCTAATGGAATATTGTGAGTAACTGGTACAATCCCATCTGTAGTTTTTGTTTTAGTTTGCAACTTTTTAAAGTCCCTTTTAACCTAAAGTTGTGGTTAGTACATTGAAATGTGATAAAATTGTTGGTTACCAATTGTGACATTGTTTTTAAGAAAAATGTTTACATCGTGAAAACAAGTTTCTTACGGAGTGTGTGTTTTGTATATTTATTCATTTTGTAAAAATTGAGTTGTAATTTACATACTGTAAAATTTACCCTTTTATAGTATGCAGTTCAGTGGTTTTTAGTATATTCACAAAGTTACGCAACTATCAGAAGAGGATTTTGGTAAGATGGAGTGGGAAGCATCAGAAAGTCTTACTTCCCCTAGACAACAGTTGCACTGGCAGAATCTGTCTGACAACTATTTGGATCTCTGGAGTCTACTGAAGGCTTTCACTTTCCAGGGAGAAGGTTTGGATCTAATTGTGGTCATTTTTGGTCAGTTTCAGCTCTTTGCATGGTAGCAGCTACCTATCCCCTACCCCAGCCCCATGGCAGGCAGTTGTGCTGACAGGTGTTCCAGAAGCAGTTTTCACACAGCTTGTGGGAGCTAGAGTGGGCAAAAAGCACCTTGTCCTCTAGATATTGGGGATCTGTGCTCTGATTGCTACTTCTGCTCCCAGAGGTGCAGAGAGAGGGTGGCAGCCTTTGTTGTATACCTACCGCCTTTGTTGCAGTCCCCTCCCGCTTCAGCTGAAGTGATTTCTAGGGGATTTGAAGGGCTAGTACCTTTACCTCCTCATTTTTCTCTTTTTGGGAGCAGACATTAAAGGCTAGGATATTAAAAAACAATGGCATATGTGAGGAAAAATTAGAAAGTGACTGTGCATGCCTAGGGAAAGACACAGGTTTGGAAAAGACCTGGGAAAACCTTAAGTTTACATTTCAGGCTACTCATTGGCACAAAGACAGCCTAAACCAATCAAGACAAAAACAATAAATAGAAACAATAACAAAACCCAGCAAACCCTGAGGAAAGAGGAGAATCTGATTTCCAGAGTAACCATATTATTAGATTCTAGTTTTCAACATAAAAATTACAAGGCATACAAAGAAACAGAAAAGTATGGCTCATTCCAAGGAAAAAACCAAATCAACAGAAACTGTTCCTGAAAAAGACCTCATGACAGATCTACTTGACAAAGACTTTAAACAACTGTCTTAAAGATGCTTAGGGAACTAAAGGAAGATGTGGGGAAAGTCAAGAACATAACGTATGAACAAAGTGGAAATCTCAATAAACAAATAGAAAACCTAAAAAGAAACCGAAAAGAAATTCTGGAGCTAGAAAATACAGTAATTAAAATGAAAAATCCACTAGTGGAATTTAAAGGCATATTTGAGCAGGCAGAAGAATGAATCAGCAAACTTGAAGAGAGGATAATGGAAATTATTGAGTCTGAGGAACAGAAAGAAAAAATATTGAAGAAAAATACACAGAGCTTAAGGAATCTGTGTGATACTATCAAGTGGACCAACATATACATTGTTGGAGTCCCAGAAGGAGAAGAGGGAGAGAAAGGGGAAGAGGGAATATTTGAAGGCTTAATGCTGAAAACTTTTCAAAGCTGATGAAAGACATGCATATAAACATCCAAGAAGTTCAATGAACTCCAAGTAGTGTGAACCCAAAGAGACCCACACCAAGACTCATAATCGTACTTTGAGAGCCAGGTGTGGTGGTTTGTGCCTACAATCCCAGCTATTCAGGGGGCTGAGGTGAGAGGATCATTTGAGGCCAGGAATTCAAGGTCAGCCTGGGTAACATAGTGAGAACCCACCTCTCTAAAAAATAATAATAAAAAAATGAGTCAGGTGTGTTGGCATGCACCTGTAGTCCCAGTTACTCAGGATACTTGGGAGGCTGAGATGGGAGATTGCTTGAGCCTGGGAGTTTGAGGCTGCAGTTTGCTGTGATTATGGCACCACACTCCAGCCTGGGCAACAGAGAAAGACCCTATCTCTTTAAAAAAATCATATTTTTGAATGACAAAGAATCTTGAAAGCCATGAGAGAAGAAACTTATCACATACCGGGGATCCTTAATATTATTATTGGCAGATTTCTCATCAGAAACTTTGGAGGCCAAAAGGCTGTGGGCTGGCATATTCAAAATACTAAAAGAAATAAACTATCAACCAGTAATTCTATGTCTGGCAAAACTGTCCTGCCAAAGCGAGGGAGAGATTAAGACATTCTCAGATAAACAAAAGATGAGGGATTTCATTACTACTGGATCTGTCCTGCAAGAAATGCTTAAGGGAGTACTGCAGGGTGTAGTGAAAGAAGACTAGGCAGTAACAGCTGTATGAAAGAATAAAGATCTCAATAAAGGTATATACATGGGTAATTATGAGAGCAAGTATTATTGTAACAACAGTTTGTAACCCCACTTTTTTGTTTTCTTCATGATTTAAGAGATTAATACATTAAGAAAAACAATCAGTCTAAAAGCTATTATTATTGTCACTTTGGTTTGTAACTCCATATTTTTTTTTCTGCATAATTTAAGAAACTCACATTTAAAATAATTATTAGTTTTTGTTTTTGGGCACACAGTGTCTAAAGATGTAATTTTGTGACATCAACAGCCAAAAGGGGAGGAAATGGAGCTGTTATGGGAACAGAGTTTTAGTATGTTGTTGAAGTTAAGCTGGTAATAATTTAAATTAGAATGTTTTAACTTTAGCATGTTAAATGTAATCCCCATAGTAACCACAAAGAAAATAGCCATAGAATATACATAAAAGGAAATAAGAAAGGAATTTAAACATTTTACTACAACAAAGTCAACTAAATACAAAGAAGGCAGTAATGCAGGAAATGATGGACAAAAATGTATGAAGCATATAGAAAACAAATAGCAAAATGACAGAAGTATGTATCAATAAATGCTTTAAATTTAAATGCATTAAACTCTTCAACCAAAAGACAGAGATTGGCAGAATGGATTAATCAAGAAAAATGATTCACTTATATCCTGTCTATAGGAGACTCACTTTAGATCCAGAGACACAAATAGATTGAAAGTGAAAGGATTGAAAAAGATATTCTATGCAATAGTAACCAAAAGAGAGCAAGAGTGGCTATACTGATATAAGACAAAATAGACTTTAAATTGAAATGTTATAAGAGACAAAGAAGGGCATTGTATATTAATAAATGGTTCAGTACAGCAAGAGGATACAACAATTAAAATCTGACATATGCCACAACATGGATAAATCTTCAGAACATTATGCTGAGATGAGTCTGTCACAGAAACGCAAATACTATATGGTTCTACTTATGCGGTATACAGTGTAGTCAGAAATCATAGAGACAGAAAGTAGTATGGTGGTTGCCAGGAGTGCGGGGGAGGATAGAATGCAGAATTAGTATTTAATGGGTACAGAGTTTCATTTTGGTGTGATAAAAATGTTTTGGAGATGGATAGTGATGATGGTTGCATGACGGTGTGAATGTATTTAATACTGAACTGTACACTTAAAAATGATTAAGATGTTAACTTTATGTTATGTGTATTTTACAACTGTGTTGGTCTATTTTGTGCTGCTATAACAGAAAACCTGAGATTAGGTCATTTATAATGAATGGAAATTTATTCTTACAGTTTTATAAACTGGGAAGTCCAAGTCAGGGACTGGCATCTCCCATGGTAAAAGGGCAAAGAGAGGGCAAGGAAAAGGAAAGGGGACCAAATTCATCTTTTATAAGAAACCTACTTCTGAGACAATAGCATTAAATCATTCGTAAGGGCATAGCCCTCATGGACTGGTCACCTCTTAAAGATATCACCTCTTAATACAATTACAATGGCAATTAAACTTCAACATAACTTTGGAAGGGGATAAATATTAAAAACATAGCAATCACAATAAAACTGGGAAATTAAAAAAAAATTGTGCAGCCAGGTGCGGTGGCTCATGCTTGTAATCCCAGCACTTTAGGATGCTGAGGCGGGTAAATCACCTGAAGTCAGGAGTTGCAGACCAGCCTGGCCAAAATTGTGAAATCTCGTCTCTACTAAAAATACAAAAATTAACCATGCATGGTGGCATGTGCCTGTAATTCTAGCTACTCGGGAGGCAGAGACAGGAAAATTGCTTGAATCTGGGAGGTGGACGTTGCAGTGGAGCCGAGATCACGCCACTACACTCTAGCCTGGGCAACAGAACGAGACTGTGTCTCGAAAAAAAAAAAAAATTGTGCAACTATCATCAGCATATAATTCCAGAACATTTTTATCACCCCAAAGGAAACCCATATTCATTAGCAGTTACTTTTCTGCTTAGCCCCTGGCAACCACTAAATGACTAAAAATAAAAGCTGAAGCTATAATAGGAATATATCTTATTCTAATATCTATTCACTATATTTTAAGTAGACAGATGTAAACAATGAGCAAATAATGTTTTTAATTATTTTCTTTAACCCGTCTTATAGCCAAGAAACTTCTTTTAAGGCAAGTAGTACATGGTGGAGGCTATCAGAGTTTCTAGAATAATTATCTAGGCTGAAAGTCATATCTGGGCTTTTTGGTGATCTTTCTGTGTGAGCATATACAGCTAATTTGGCTAATTCTCTTTAAATATTTCTTGAAAATGTATGTTACAAGGCTTAAGTTATAATATTAGAACAGGCGTTCTCTTTTGAGTGGAGTAATAGGATTATTCTAGTAAAGATCCTTTTTTCACTGAGGCTACTGTTTGGGAGTTGAAGTAACTGGTAAATTTCAACCTACCCTTCTCCTTTCACATTATTATCACCAGTATAAGAGCAGAATTGTCAGATATTCCCTTACATATTGAATACGAAATGTTTTTTAATGGATAAATAATTTGTGTGTGGCAGTATTTCTATATTCTTGTCCTGTAAGAGTTCTTTGGTTGCTGTGACATGCCTCCTCAGATTAATAGTGAGATTTCTTCATGTAGGTAACCCTAATTTGTTTTAAAGCAATGATGTATGGTATTATGATCTAAATGCCTTTTTTTTTTTTTTTTTTAAAGAGATGGGATCTCACCATGTTGCCCAGGCTGAGCTCAAGCTATCCTCCCACCTCACCTTGGCTTCCCAAAGTGCTGGGATTACAGGCATGAGCCACCATGCCGGACCCTCGATGCACTTTTAATGTTACATTAGTTGCTAAAAAAAGAAAAAAAGAGGCCGGGCACAGCCGCTCATGCCTGTAATCCCAGCACTTTAGAGGCCGAAGGGGGCAGATCACCTGAGGTCGGAAGTTCAAGAGTAGCCTGACCAACATGGAGAAACCCTTTCTCTACTAAAAATGCAAAATTAGCCGTGCGTGGTGGTGCATGCCTGTAATCTCAGCTACTTGAAAGGCTGACGCAGGAGAATTGCTTGAACCTGGGAGGCCGAGGTTGCGATGAGCTGAGATCACGCTATTGCACTCCAGCCTGGGCAACAAGAGCGAAACTTCGTCTCAAAAAAAAAAAAAAAAAAAAAAAAAGAATATTTTGCAGTATCAAGGGGCAATAATGTGATATACTGGATAGTAAAAGGTTAATGAGGACACAGATGACTAGTCTAAGCAAAACAGATAAGAAGTTGATGATCGTAATTGACGATGAGAGTGACATCACAGTGGAATAGCAGATAATGCATGAGTAGTGAATTTCCTCATTTAGTCTTACATTGAGGCAGCAAATAAATCCTTTATAAGTGTTGCATTACATTTGTGGTGTGTGTGTGTGTGTGTGTGTGTGTGACAGAGAAAGAGAGGCTTCAATCCTTAAATCATGTAATATTAAGAAAAAACAAATTAATTCACTTAGAAGATTTGGGACTGGGTCTATATTTTTTCATCATTGTAACATTTGGGGGCTAAAATTTCTAGACTGTTGGAAAGGACATCCATCCAGAACAGAGTAGATCCTGGAGATTCTGGATAAATTATCTGCAAATGGATTTTTTTCCCCCAATAGATTGAGTTTATTATCAACATTCAGTTTGCTGATTAAGAAATTTTTCAGTATTATCTGCATAAATGAAATTGGTCCATCATGTGTATTAGAGGAAGCTATCCTTACTCAGTTTGTTATCAGGATTATGTTAGCCTGAAGAATGGACTGATAAACTTTCTGTAAGGCTTATTATAGGCTTTAACCTGTAAAATTGATCTCATTGTAAACAGCTTTGAGAGTTTTTAGATAGTCTACTATTTTTCTTCTCTGGTTTCTTCAGATACTCTTCATCATCTTGGATTTGTTTTAATAATTTATATATGTTAAAGAAAATAATCAAAACTGTGCAGATTTATAAATCTTTAAAATTGTACACAATATTGTATATTTTAAAACTCCCTGCATACGCAGTTATATCATCCTTCTCATTTATGGTACACCATAAGACTCACTTTTTGATGCCAGGTCTTCTTGAAAATGTCCTAGGAAGATCATTGCTGGAACAATGTTATTTTTCAGATTTTTGTTCCTTATAAGGAAAAAGACATCAATTAAGGAGGGTTTTTTGTTGTTGTTGTTGTTGTTGTTGGAGATGAAAATGGGTAGTATGGTCAAGCAGCTATATGTATATTTCCCTGGGGAATACAGCATTAAGAAGAGAAAATAATCGCAACTATTAATAATTTCATCTGTGTGGTGGTTTTTATTCTGTAACATTGTCTTTTCTATTTTTGTACATGTTTTCTAGAAAAGGTTAACATGTAGTAGAAATAAACATGATGTTAATTGCTATGGCAGTGTGTCTGTACACATTAATTTTTTTCTGTCTATCCACCTTCCATTGGCAATCACCCAACTGGTTAAGTAAATGAGGGTGGATGGATAATAAATGTTTCTTCACGATTACTTCCTTAGCTCTCAAAAGGGCTTCTGAAGCATTCCATTGTAAGTGCTGTTTACAGACATGCTGAAATGACCACTGTTTGCTCTGGAGGGATATTCTTTGTTTAATGAAGAACAAGAGATCACAGTATCTTTCTTTCCTGAGCAGAAGCAGGGTAAACTGTTGATTCCTTTTTGTTTTTTTCCTGTAAAGAAAGGACCTTGCTTATGTCAGCCAACTTCCCCTTTCAGGAAGGAGAAGTAATTTTTAGTAAGTCAAGGTATGTTGTAGCCATAACGTCTTCTGTTTAGGATTAAGGTTCAATGAAGTCTTTTGGCATTTATTTATTTTTGGAGTTTTGATCCGAAAGCTGTTTATTGCAGATTTTTAGTCTGAATTATGTTCTAAAGATTGATGACCTCTCTGTGGGACTTTACTGTAACTATTCCATTAGGACATCAGATTTAGCCAAGTATTTATGTGTTAATTTTGTTGGATTAATTTATGTGCATAGACACACACACACACACACACACACACACACACACACACACACACACTGAAGCGTCATTGTTCCCTTAAATTTTAATTTTTATTTGATATCTTTTCATAATCTATTTAGGAAAGTTACGATGGAAATGCAGTATTGTGAGTTTGCACTGACAATTATGGTTGATCCACGACAGCCTCTTAGAAGCAACTACTTTAAAATATTTTATAGTGGGAAAAAACCCACAAATGCAGTTGTTGTTTGTGTACTTTTTTCTCTGTTGACTTGAATAGGATTAAATAACCTCTTGGGTGATTTGCCCATTCAGCAAAGTGGCACAGGCCAAAAAGTAAGGAGATTAAAGTAGGATGAGGGAAAAACAAGGAAAATATGACAAAGGAAAACCCAAGATTAGAAAGACTCAGTGAAGAAATTTTACTCAAAGAAATGAAGAGGTTTTTTCTTCCTTCACCATCCCCAAAGCAATATAGCAGGAAATCTTACTTTGATTATTCATCATCAAGCGAGAGTGGAATTAATAGTTGACCAGCAAATTGATACATTCCACTGTGCACGCAAAAGTCAGACCCTTTAAGTAAGCAATTGTATGATATACTTTGTAAGTATATAGGCATATATGTTATAGATTCTTCATGGGAAAGCAGACCAGCTCAACCTAGCCTGAATGCCACCTAGTGTTCTCTCATATGTATAGGATATGAGTGGAGCCAATGGTTGATTAATTGAAAATGATAGTTAAGGTAGGGAATTACATAAATTGATATAAATTTTCAAGAGCATTTGATTTTTAACTTAAAGCATATACTGACTGGAGACTGCTATTATCTTTCTTGCATAAACAACCTATAATGCTTATCTCCTGTTTCCAATTCCAATTTCCGTAAAGTGGAACAAGAGCTTAGCAAACTGAGTATGGAATCCTACTTGATTTTTACATTTTTTATCCCAATTTTTCTTTTCTAACATTTTGAGATTTACCTTTCCAAAGCTTTCAGTGTTTTCCCAAAACATGTATCTGTTTTCATAGAAACACCCTTTTTGTACTCATATTTCATAATATTTAATTAAATATTAAATTGCATAATCAAATTGGCATAAAAGCAGTGAGAATGAACATAACTCGGTAAAACAGAATGTGAAGGCATGCTGCTATTGGAGTAGTCTGTTTGATTTAGCTTGCCTGTGGGCAGCTGCATGTTTTAGAGAAGAAATGTAAAGCCAACCCTTACGTAGTGGAGATTAGCCCATTTGGGGAGTTTCTGCTCTGTTTGATTTAGCTAATGCCTGTATTCTTCTTTAGGGATAATTAGCTATGATAGGCCTTTATGGCTAAGACTTTTAACAATAATACTTGGTGAAGTGAGTTGTTAGGGAGCTAAATATACACATTAGTATGAGAAGAGAGCAACAGGCAATCTGATTTCAGAGCTGGTGCACTTAACCGTCATGTTATCTACTGCTTCCCCTTGTAGGAAGTATTAGCATGCCACTCTATGTCCATAATACAACAAATAGATAAGAAATGGTGCATAGGAAATAATATAATTATGCCGACCCTTTTCTATTTTAAACATTATTCTCAAAAAACAGAGCATATACCTCAGATATCTCTAGAAGAGTTACCAAAACTGGTCTTCTATTAGGATAACAATATGCCACCAAATGAGTAAGAACAGAAATGCAAGCCATTTATGTAGATGAAATTCAAATAGAATTATAAATAACAAAACTGAAAAAGCCATTTGGTTGATAGTTATTATTTGGGATGCATATTTTGCTGTTTTAAATTAGTTTTCAGGGTCTTCTTCCTTTAGGGGTAGCTCAGCTCAGTCTTTAGCCTGATTCAGTTCAAGAGAAGAAAGGGTAACTACTTTTTATCCATAAGAGGCAGTGCAGCTTACTCTCTGGAGTCAAGCTAGCAAGTATGACCAGTCCGTACATTTTAATCTCACTTAGCAGCTGTGTGACCTTGGGCAAGTTACCTAACCTCTCTCGTCTCAATTACCTCATTGTAAAATAGGGATTAGTATCTATTAAACAGAATTTATTTTATTTATTTATTTTATTATTATACTTTAAGTTCTGGGATACATGTGCAGAATGTGCAGGTTTGTTACATAGGTATACACGTGTCATGGTGGTTTGCTGCACCCATCAACCCATCTCTACATTAGGTATTTCTCCTAATGCTATCCCTCTCTTAGTTCCCCATCCCCTGACAGGCCCTGGTATGTGATGTTCCCCTCCCTGTGTCCATGTGTTCTCATTGTTCAACTCCCACTTATGAGTGAGAACATGCGGTATTTGATTTTCTGTTCTTGTATTACACAGAATTTCAATGAGGATTAAATAGATTCATGTGAAGTTCTTACGGCAGTGCCTGGTGTATAGTAAATGCTCAGTAAGTGATAGTCATCATCATCCTTATAAACCTTAAAAAAGGGAGATAGTGATATTATTGTTGAAAATATACCCAGAAACATGAATCTGAAGTATGTAGTATGAGAGATTAGGTACAGAATAAACAAGAAGTAGGAGAACCAGAGAAGGCGTACGTCAAAAATTAATGTGTGGTCCAGAATAGTTGTCATAGTTCTGGGCTTTACCTCTTGTTTATTAAAAGATAAATAGTGGGTCAGGGTGGAAATAAAAAAAAAAAAGGTGGAGGAAGGAAATAACAAAAATGACATAGAAATACAGTAGGATAAATTTGAGAAGTGGACTTTCTGAAAAATCCCAATAATATATGAGAACCTACAGCAAATCTAATTGGGGGGGGGGGGGGAAGAAATGGTTTAAAAAGTTAAAAAGAGGATCAGGAGAAGATCCTAAACAGTATGAGAGACTGCTATGCAGAGTTTTGCAGTAATATATTTGGAAATCTTGATGAAATCTAAAATTTCCTGGCAGATATAAAAATCAACTAGAGAAATAGAAGACTGTGATTATGTCATTCTTCTGCTTGAAATTCCCCTAAATAGCTTCCCATTGTTCTCAAGATAAAGATAGATACTTTCAACTTGTTTTCTAGTCCTCCGTGATCTGACCTGTTTCTTGCCATCCAGCCTTGCATTCTTTCCCCTTGGGCTCCTCTGCACTCTGGCCATATTGATCTTTCTGTTCATCTAATACTATTCTCTTTTGCACCAGGACCTTTGCACATCCTGTTTGTTTTGCCTGTTTTGAACACTTAATTTCTATTAATCCTTAGATTTCTACTCAAGTTTCATGTCAGGAAACTGAACCTTACTCTTCATAGACTAGGTTCGGGTCCCTGTGCCATCTGCTCTCATAGCTCCTTATACTTTGTTTTCATACTTAACACTGTTAACAGTTATTTCTGGGTATTTATGTCTCTTTCCCCCCAAGTAGACCCTAGTTTCTTTGATGGTAGAATTAATGGCTGTTTTGCTCATTCTTGCCTAGCACAGAGAGAGGTACTTAGTATTTTCTGATTAAATAAGGACTTGCATAGTCAAATAACCTTTTCCATTTTTTCTTTAATAGTGAGATTTAGAAACGCATCCTCTCTCTCTCTCCCTCTCAAACACAAAAAACAACCTAAGTGGTTTCATGGACACATTCTTGTAAGCTTTCTAGGAAATACTTTTCTATATCAAACTGTTTTGTAACATACCCATATGCATATAGAAAGCTATCCAGTTCATTTTATTTCAATCTCAAATTGATAAAGTACCAAAAAGTAGTAATACACACCTAGTTCAGTCATGAATATGGATGGGAAAAACCAATATAAAATTCTAGCAAATCAGATTCAGCAGGATATTAAAAGAACATTTCATAGCATAAGTTATACATTGAATTTAAAAAGTGGGTGAATATTAGGTTAAAAATGAACAACCACATGGTGATCTTAATGCCACAAAAGAGTTTGATAAAACTCAGTATTCATTCTTTATGAAGTATTTAATGGTTTGGATGAAGACTTCTTCAGTTAAAGGAAAACAAAGAACTTTAGTGGTAATTGTCATGGATTTTCTTTTGTCAATTAAATGACCAATATTTGAGTACCTTTTAAGTACTAGTTCCTGTTCTTTAACTTCTTCAGTTAAAGAAAAACAAATTTCTGTCCAAACCAATATCCCAGTATCATGCTATATAATGAAATGGTTGAGTCATTTCTGTGAAAATAGGATAAAATAAAGAGGCTCGCTGATACAGCACCATTAGTCCCCCCCCCCCCTTTTTTTTGCTGAGTTCTAGACAATGCAGTAAAACATAACAGAAATTAGAAGCAGGGCTTTTGGAAAAAAGGAGATATAGTTCCCATTGTTTGCAGGCAGATTGGTTATACCTAGAAACCAAACAGAGAATTAAAAACTATTGGCATTAGTAAGAATAGGTATGAATTAATATGAGAATTGAGATTGGATACACATGTTTTGTGAGCTGATTCATGCAAAGGCTTTCCAAGCTCCCTTGTGTCTTACTAGGTTGTGCTTGCTTAAAGTTGGCTCGCTAGTATGCAGTCATGAGTCAGGGGAAGAGAAGGAGCCTGACTGGCTCCTATATTGTTCTGAGCCATATTTCTTTTTTTCAGTGCTATTAAACCAATGTGATTGTTGAAAGAGATCAAAATTTGGCAGGTTTTCATTTGCTTGATATTTGTAAACAGACTTTTCTTTCAGGAAAGGAATTCGGAGGAGGGCAGAGACATCATTACCTCTTTTTTATAAATCTACAATTTCCCATTTGACCCTTACAATTAATCTGAAAGTCAATTTGCGTTTGAGATTATACGACAGTAATAGGTTGATAAGCAGACATTTCTATGTCTTATTTGGTAAGAAATACTGAATTAAGTTTGATAATGGAGGTCATGTGCTGCCCCGTACACTTCTCATCTTGTCCTCAGCAAGGACTGTATGGTCATTTTCATGGATTTTCTTTTGTCAATTAAATGACCAATATTTGAGTACCTTTCAAGTACTAGTTCCTGTTCTTGGTGTTAGGATTGCAGTAGTGAAGAAGATATTTTCTGTTCTTAAGAAGATTACTTTGCAGAGGGGATAGATAATAAAGTGTATATAAATGAGATAAATTTAATTATAAATAATACTGATAAATATAGAGAAGATAAAATAGGTATTGACCAATTATGAATGGCATACTGTATGGCAAGAGCTTTTTAGATGGAGTCAAAGAAGTCTTTGCTGAAAAGGTGACATTTGAATTGAATTAGGAAGGATGAGGAAGAGGAAGCCATAAGGGCACCTGTTCTAAGAGCATTTCCCAGCAGAAAGAACTATGTGGTGACAATGAATTTAAGGACAGAAAGGAGGCCAATGTGGCTGAAGAACAGTGAACTAAGAGGGAGAGTAAGGAGAGTTAGTAATGCTGGAGAAGTAGCCAAAAACCAGGTCACTTAGGAACTTGTGGGCCATAAGAAGGAGTTTGGATTTTTGGAAATGTGATGGAAAACCTTTAGATAGTTTGTTTGTTTGTTTTTCAAAGTGAGACGTTTATGATCTGTGTGGAAGACAGACAAGAAGAAAGCAAAAGTGGAAGTAGAAAGACCAGGTAGGACATCATTGCTTGTGCTAGTGGCTTGGGTCCAGGTGGGTGCAATGGAGATTCAGGGCAGCAGGTAGAATTTGACTGATGGATTGGAGTGGTATGAAAGAAAGAGTCGAGTATGACCCTAATTTTTTGATCTGAATAATAAAGTGTATAATGATGCTGTTTGCTGAAATGGGCAACTCTTGAGATTGGAAGTGAAGCTATGAGTTGAGAGCACTCTCTCTGTTTGGCTGTATTAACTCTCAGTATCCCAAGGAAGTCATTATTATCATTTGCCATCTGAATTCATTGTACCCTGTTTACTTTCAATTTTTATGTTTTTATTTTTATATTTTTTTAGAGACTGTCTCTGTTGCTCAGACTGGAATGCAGTGGCATGATCATAGCTCACTGCAGCCTTGAACTCTTGGACTCAAGTGATCCTTCCACTCTAGGCTCCCAGGTAGCAGCTAGGACTACAGGAGTGTGCCACTGCACCCAGCTAATTTTAAATTTTTTTATTGTTTTGTAGATACGAGGTCTTACTATGTTGCCTGGGCTGGAATACAGTAGCACAATTATAGTTCACTGCAGCCTTGAACTCCTGGGCTCAAGTGAACTCCTGTCTTGGCCTCCCAAAGTGGTGGTATTATAGGTGTGAGTCACTGTGCCTGTTCATTTTTTAAGTTATTTTATAAATAATTAACATAAGTAAACATACAGGAATAATGAAAAACAACCTTATTAGAAACTTTAATAATAATTTAAATATGGCCGGGCGCGGTGGCTCAAGCCTGTAATCCCAGCACTTTGGGAGGCCGAGACGGGCGGATCACGAGGTCAGGAGATCGAGACCATCCTGGCTGACACGGTGAAACCCCGTCTCTACTAAAAAATACAAAAACTAGCCGGGCGAGGTGGCGGGCGCCTGTAGTCCCAGCTACTGGGGAGGCTGAGGCAGGAGAATGGCGTGAACCCGGGAGGCGGAGCTTGCAGTGAGCTGAGATCCGGCCACTGCACTCCAGCCTGGGCGGCAGAGCGAGACTCCGTCTCAAAAAAAAAAAAAAAAAAAAAAAATAATAATAATAATAATAATAATTTAAACATATCAAACCCAATTTTTTTATCCTGTAAGTTCCTGGTTTTGAAGACACATGCATATTCAAAATGAGAAAAAGTCCTTTGAATATAATCATCAATTGCTATATGCAAGCCTGTAAAATATATGTTATATAAATACTGATTTCCAGATTTAAAATGAATCTCTTAATATGTTCTGGGCTTATCGTTACTTCTGGTTTTTGCATTTTATTGTCAAAAGGCAGTATTTTTGAAAACTTTGATGGCTAAGATTTTGTTGAAGAAAGGATAAACACTTTCAATTGAGAAGCATTTTTGTTTTTTAGATTTATCAACTAATGAGAATGATCGATTTAATGAAATTTGTTATTTCTACATCAGCTATTTTTTCTCCACGCGTTTTGTATAGATACTTAGCATTTGTCTACCTATGAACTTCATCAAGTAAATTTAGCTTCATAAACATCATAAAAAGATCAACAAATGCTACCACATGTTCTTTTAACTAAATGGGATGGTCTAGGATCTTGTAACATATTGTACAATGAAGTTTCCTGTTGAATGACTGTCTGGCTAAAAGTACCATAGTTCCTTCTTGTCCTTAAAAATCATATTTTACATTCATTCCTTCTTAAATTTCATTGAAAATTTATCTAGGATATCATCATCTGAAGATTCATAACCTGAGATTTCACTACTACCTGCCTCTTTACATTCACCATCTAATAATTGTGAAATATCTTTCTCTGTCAGTTTTCTTCTCTTTGCCATTATGGGTAGAAAATGAAATATTCTGAATTTTCAACCATGTTTACTGAAAGTCTCAAAAATACAAAGATGGGATTTCCAGACTTCTTTTCAAAAGATGAGACAATACCACCAACCAAAAAAAGCCTGGGACCTGATGAATTCACAGCCAGATTCTACCAGATGTACAAACAAGAGCTGGCACCATTCCTACAGAAATAATTCCAAAAAACTGAGGAGAAAGGACTCCTCCACAACTCATTCCACGAGGCCAGCATCATCTTGATACCAAAACCTGGCAGAGACACAACAGAGAAAGAAAACTTCAGGCCAATATCCTTGATGAATATTGATGTGCAAATCCTCAACAGAATACTTGCAAACTGAATCCAACAGCACATCAAAAAGATAATCCATCATGATCAAGTAGGCTTCATCCCTGGGATGCAAGGTTGGTTCAACATACACAAATCAATAATTGTGATTCATCACATAAACAGAACTAAAGACCAAAAACTACATGATTATCTCAATAGATGCAGACAAGACTTTTAATAAAATTCAACATCCCTTAAGGTAAAAAACTCTCAATAAACTAGGTATTGAAGGAACATACCTCAAAATAATAAGAGCCATCTATGACAAACCCACAGCCAACATTAAACTGAATGGGCAAAAGCTGGAAACATTCCCCTTGAAAACCGGCATGAGACAAGGATGTCCTCTCTTACCACTTCTATTCAACGTAGTACTGGAAGTTCTTACCAGAGCAGTCATGCAAGAGAAAGAAATAAAGGGCACCCAGACAGGAAGAAAGGAAGTCTTCTCTGTTTGCAGATGACATGATTGTATATCTAGAAAACCCCATAGTCTCAGCCGGGCGCAGTGGCTCACACCTGTAATCCCAGCACTTTGGTATTATCTCATCACGCAGGTATTAAGCCCAGTTCCCAATAGTTATTTTTTCTGCTCCTCTTGCTCCTTCCACCCTCCCCGTCAAGTAGCCCCCAGTGTCTGTTGTTTCCTTCTTTCTGTTTGTAAGTTATCATTCAGCTCCTATTTGTAAGTGTGAACATGTGGTATTTGGTTTTCTGTTCCTGCGTTAGTCTGTTAAGGATAATAGCCTCCAGGTCCATCCATGTTCTCACAAAAGACATGATTTTGTTCTTTTATGGCTGCATAGTATTCCATGGTATTTATGTGCCACATTTTCTTTATCCAATCTGTCACTGATGGGCATTTAGGTTGATTCCATGTCTTTGCTATTGTGAATACTGCTGCAATAAACATTGGCATGGATGTGTCTTTACAGTAGAATGATTTATATTGGTCTGGGTATATACCCAGTAATGGGATTGCTGGGTCAAATGGTAGTTCTGCTTTTAGGTCTCTGAGGAATCATCATACAGCTTTCCACAATGATTGAACTAATTTACACTCCCACCAACAGTGTATAAGTGTTTCCTTTTCTCTGCAATCTCACCAGCATGTTATTTTTTGACTAATGATAGCCATTCTGACTGGTATGAGATGGTATCTAATTTTAATTTGCATTTGCATTATGAGATTTTAATTTGAAATGAGATTAGGATATTTTAATTTTAATTAAAAATGAGATTTTAATTTGCATTTCTCCAATGATCAGTGATATTAAGATTTTGTTCATATGCTCGTTGGCCTCATGTATGCCTTCTTTTGGAAAGTGTCTGTTCATGTCCTTTGCCCACTTCTTAAATGGATTTTTTTCTCCCCTAAATTTATTTAGATTCCTTATAGATGCTGGATATTAGACCTTTGTCAGATGCATAATTTGTAAATATTTTCTCCCATTCTGTAGATTGTCTGTTTATTCTGTTGATAGTTTCTTTTGCTATGCAGAAGCTTTTAAGTTTAATTAGATCTCGCT
The DNA here is from genome assembly GCF_049350105.2 of Macaca mulatta. NCBI lineage: Eukaryota > Metazoa > Chordata > Mammalia > Primates > Cercopithecidae > Macaca > Macaca mulatta. Next base: position 126,795,484 of record NC_133406.1, on the reverse strand, counting down.
TGTCAATTTTTGCTTTTGTTGTGATTGCTTTTGGTGTCTTTGTCATAAAATCTTTGCCAGTTCTGTGTCCAGGATGGTACTGCGTTGGTTGTCTTCCAGGGTTTTTACAGTTTTGAGTTTTACATTTAAGCCTTTGATCCATCTTGAGTTGACTTTTATATATGGTGTAAGGAAGAGATCCAGCTTCAATCTTCTGCATATGGCTAGCCAGTTATCCCAGCACTATTTATTGAATAGGCAGTCTTTTCCCCATTGCTTGGTTTTGTCAGCATTGTTGATGATCAGATGTGTGGCCTGATTTCTAGGCTCCCTCTTCTGTTCCATTGGTCTATGTGCCTGTTTTTGCACCTGTACCATGCTGTTTTGGTTACTGTAACCTTGTAGTATAGTTGGAAGTTGGGTAACATGATGCCTCCAGCACTTGTTCTTTTTGCTTGGGATTCCCTTGGCTATTCAGGCTCTTTTTTGGTTCCATAAGGGGTTTAAACTAGTTTTTTCTATTTCTGTGAATAATGTTGTTGGTAGTTTGATAGAAATAGCACTGAATCTGTACATTGCTTTGGGCAGTACAGCCATTTTAATGATATAGATTCTTCCTATCCATGAGCATGGAATGCTTCTCCATTTGTCTTCTCTGATTTCTTTGAGGAGTGTTTTGTAATTCTCATTGTAGAGATCTTTCACCTCCCTGGCTAGCTGTATTCCCAGGTATTTTATTCTTTTTGTGGCAACTGTGAATGGGACTGCTTTTCTGATTTCGCCCTTAAGTTTGGCTGTTGTTGATGTATAGGAATGCTAGTGATTTCTGTACATTGATTTTGTATCCTACAACTTCGCTGAAGCTGTGTACCAGCTGGAAGAGCTTTCAGGCTGAGACTATGGGGTTTTTTGTTTTTGTTTTTTTTTTTTTTTTGAGACAAAGTCTCACTCTGTCACCCAGGCTGGAGTGCAGTGGTGCGATCTCGGCTCACTGCAAGCATGGCCTCCTGGGTTCATGCCATTCTCCTGCCTCAGCCTCCTGAGTAGCTGGGACTACAGGCACCCACCACCATGCCCGGCTAATTTTTTGTATTTTTAGTAGTGACGGGGTTTCACCATGTTAGCTAGGATGGTCTCAATCTGCTGACCTCATGATCCACCCACCTCGGCCTCCCAAAGATAACTGTTGGGAACTGGGCTTAACACCTGGGTGATGAGATAATATGTACAACAAACTGCCTTGACACATGTTTACCTATGTAACCTTCACTTGTACCCCAAAACCTAAAATAAAAGGTGAAAAACAAAAGATGAGGCAATACTTTGAGTAATGCAATAAGAAAACTGAAGGAGGGTATAGTAGTACAGTATCCTTTTAGGTAATTCTATTATTGTTATAATTTTAGATTTTTAAAAAGATAGTTGGGAATAACTGATAAATAATGATGAAATAATTTTCAGGATGATGGATTACCAAAAGAGTTAAGATATAGGAAAAATAAGATCACTGAGGCCCCATAATATAGCTCAGATTTATAAAAGAGTCCGATGGGCCCATATGGTAATTGCAAGACAAAATAGGTGTCTGTTTTAAAAACAAGTAAGAGTTCTGTTTGCTCTTGAATACCTCTAAGAAAGAATAAAGTCATGAAATATCAATCCTTACAAATAGAACTGCCCAGAAACAAATTTAAAAATCAAATCTGCAGTCCAGTGGTCCCAGATAATACCAAGGGATAAGTTTGAAGTGTATATTAAATATCCCCGTGGAGATGTAGAGTAGTGGTTGTCTCCAGAAAACTAAACCTCAGAAGAGAGGTCTAGACTAGAGGTTTCTGTCTGAGAGTCATCAACCATCTGAAGCTTTGGATCTAGATGAGATCACCCAGGAAAGTGAGGATAAATTGAAAAGAGAAGAGGGCCAAGAATAGAGTCCTGTGGCACACTAGATTTTAGAAATTTCATTTAGGAAAAAGATACTGAGAAGGTGCAACCAGTGAGGTAGGAACCTGTGATATCACTTGGAGAATAGTGTTTTAAGTGGGGAGAAGTCAGTTGGATCAAAAGATAAGAGTAATTTTTTAAAAAGGAAGGTCAGAGAAGTTTGATCATTGACTTTTTTTTTTTCTTTTGAGATGGAGTCTCGCTCTGTCGCCCAGGCTGGAGTGCAGTGGCACAATCTCGGCTCACTGCAAGCTCCGCCCCCACGGTTTCACACCATTCTCCTGCCTCAGCCTCCCGAGTAGCTGGGACTACAGACGCCCACACCTCGCCTGGCTAGTTTTTTGTATTTTTTAGTAGAGACGGGGTTTCACCGTGTTCGCCAGGATGGTCTCGATCTCCTGACCTCGTGATCCGCCCGTCTCGGCCTCCCCAAGAGCTGGGATTAGAGGCTTGAGCCACCACGCCCGGCTGATCATTTACTTTTTTAACAAAAGGGATCTTTAATGACCTTTAAGGGAGCTGTTTCATTGAAGTGATGATGCTGAAAGCCTGTGATGGATTAAAATGAGGAAGTAGAGATAAGGAATAGAGGCAAATTTTACAATAGATTTTGCTGTGAAGGCGGGGGAGAGATGGTGAGAGTTTCTTCTAACCCACTTTAGAGGATTGAGAGGAATTGGTAGAGTACCTGGAATTGGGGATGTGAGTCAGGGGGATATTGGTACTTTAAATTAATATATTAAGGCTTGACATTAATACTCTCACGTTAATACTGTCTAGAATAGAGCAGAACATCCCCTGTTCAATTCTTCTCTCTCCCTTTCTCTTTTATGGATGTATAATAGAGGTACATAGTTTGGGGATACATGTGAAAATATGTTCCTATAACTTACGAAGATCCAATCAGTGTTCTTGGGATATTCATCACCTTAAATATTTGTCTCTTCTTTATGCTAGAAACATTCAAATTATGCTAGCTATTTCAAAATGTACAATAGATTAAGCTATAGTCACCCTAATGATCTATCAGACTAGGTCTTATTTCTTCTATCATACTATATATTTGTACGTATTAGTCAACTTCTCTTCATCTTTTCCTTGCCCATATCCTTCCTGGCCTCTGCTAACCACCAATCTGTATCTTTATGAGATCCACTTTTTTTGGCTCCCACATATGAGTGAGAACAAGCAATATTTGTCTTTTACTGCTTGGATTATTTCTTAACATGATTACCTCCAGTTTCATCCACATTGCTACTTATGACAGGATTTCCTTCTTTTTTGTAGCTGAGCAGTGTTTCATTGTGTATATATACTACATTTTCTTTGTCCATTCATCTGTTAATGAGCACTTAGGTTGATTTGTATCTTGGCAATTGTAGATAGTGCTGCAGTAAACATGAGGGTGCAGATATATCTTTGATATATTGGTTTACTTTCATTTGGATATATACCCAGTAGTGGAATTGCTTGATCATATGGTAGTTCTATTTTTTGTTTCTTCAGGAACTTCCATACTATTCTCTGTAGTGATTGTACTTACTTACATTCCCACCAACAATATATGAGGGTTTACCTTTCTTTCCATCCTCACCAGCATTGTTATTGCCTTTTTGGTAAAAGCCATTTTAACTAGGGTGAGATGGTATCTCATTGTGGTTTTGATTTGCATTTTTCTGATGATTACTAACAAGGAGCATTTGCTCACTTACTTGTTGGTCATTTGTAGGTTTTATTTTCAGGAATGTTTGTTTAGATATTTTGCCCATTTTTAAACCAGATTCTTTGGCTTTTTGCTGTTGTGTTGTTTGAGCTCCATAAATATTCTGATTATTAATCCCTTGTCAGATGGATAATTTGCAAAGATTTTCTTTCATTCTATGGGTTGTCTCTTTGCTTTGTGATTGTTTCCTTTGCTGTCCAGAGCTTTTCACTTGATATAATCCCATTTGTCTATTTTTGCTTTGTGGCCTGTGCTTTTGACATCCTACACAGAAAGTCTTGGCCCAGACCAGTGCCCTGGAGCATCTCCCCAGTGTTTTCTTCTAGTAGTTTTTCATCAGTTGTTTGAGGTCTTAGATTTAAATATTTTATCCATTTTGCTTTGATTTTTGTGTTTGGCGAGAGATAGTGGTGCAGTTTCATTCTTCTGCATATAGTTAATCCAGTTTCCCCAGCAGCATTTACTGAAAATACTGTCTTTCCCCGTTGTATGTTCTTGGTGTGTCCAGAATTGGTGGGTTCTTGGTCTCACTGACTTCAAGAATGAAGCCGTGGACCCTCGCAGTGAGTGTTACAGTTCTTAAAGATGGTGTGTCCAGAGTTTCTTCCTTCAGACGTTCAGATGTGTCCGGAGCGTCTTCCTGCTGGTGGGTTCGTGGTCTCGCTGTCAGGAGTGAAGCTGCAGACCTTCGTGGTGAGTGTCACAACTCTTAAAGGCAGTACGTCTGGAGTTGTTCGTTCTTCCTGGTGGGTTCATGGACTCGTTGGCCTCAGGAGTGAAGCCGCAGACCTTCGCAGTGAGTGTTGCAGCTCATAAAGGCAGCGTGGACCCGAAGAGTGAGCAGCAGCAAGATTTATTGCAAAGAGCGAAAGAACAAAGCTTCCACAGCGTGGAAGGGGACCTGAGCGTGGCTGGCTGGGGCAGCCTGCTTTTATTCCCTTATCTGGCCCTACCCACATCCTGCTGATTGGTCCATTTTACAGAGAGCTGATTGGTCCACTTTACAGAGAGCTGATTAGTCTGTTTTGACAGAGTGCTGATTGGTGCATTTACAATCCTTGAGCTAGACACAGAATCACAGAGTGCTAGTTAGCTAAATACAGAGTTAGCTAGATACAGAGTACCAATTGGTGTATTCACAAACCCTGAGCTAGACACAGAGTGCTGATTGATGTATTTACAAACCCTGAGCTAGACACAGAGTGCTGAGCCCCTCACTGCCCAGGCAGGCAGCGTCAGCCCACCACTCCTAGTGTGGGGCCGCGGAGCCCGCGCCCACCAGAACTCCCGCCAGAACTCCCGCTGGCCTGTGAGTACTGCTGGCGCCCCGGTTCCCGCCTGCGCGTCTCCCTCCACACCTCCCTAGCAAGCAGAGGGAGCCGGCTCTGGCCTCCACCAGCCCAGAGAGGGGCTCCCACAGTGCAGTGGTGGGCTGAAGGGCTCTTCAGGCGCCGCCAGAGTGGACGCGGAGGCCAAAGAGGCACTGAGAGTGAGGGCTGCTAGCACATTGTCACTGCTCAACACTACCTGACTTCAAAATTTACTACAAAGCTATAGTCACCAAATCAACATGGTACTGGTATAAATACAGACACATGGACCAATGGAACAGAATAAAGAACACAGATATAAATCCATGCATTTACTCATCTTTGACAAAGGTACCAATGAGAGGTACCCCCATCAACAGCCCAAGGGCTGAGGAATGCAGGCCCGGCTCGGGACTGGCGGGTAGCTCCGCCTGCAGCCCCGGTGCAGGATCCACTGGGTGAAGCCAGCTGGGCTCCTGAACTGGATGGGGACTTGGAGAACTTTTATATCTAGCCAGAAGATCGTATGTGCACCAATCAGCACTCTGTATCTAGCTAACCTAGTGGGGACTTGGAGAACTTTTCCGTCTAGCACTCTGTGTCTAGTTCAAGGATTGTAAATGCACCAATCAGCACTCTGTGTCTAACTCAGGGTTTGTAAATACACCAATCAGTACTTTGTGTCTAGCTCAAGGTTTGTGAGTACACCAGTTGGTACTCTCTATCTAGCTAACCTAGTGGAGACTTGGAGGACTAGCACTCTGTGACTCTGTGTGGCTCTAGGATTGTAAATCCTCCTCCCTGGTGGGCTCCTGCGCACCTGGGCCTCCTGACGGGTTCCGCCCCCTGCTCCGTAGGCCCAGTCCCATCCACCGCCCAAGAGCTGAGGAGTGCAGGCGCTGCTCGGGACCTGCAGGCAGCTCCCCCTGCAGCCCCTGTGCGGGATCCACTACATGAAGCCCCCTGGGCTCCTGAGTCTAGTGGGGACTTGTAGAACTTCTATGTCTAGCTAAAGGATCACAAATGCACCAGTCAGCACTCTGTGTCTAGCTCAATTTTATGAATACACCAATGGGTACTCTGTATCTAGCTAACCTAGTAGGGACTTGGAGAACTTTTATGTCTGGCACTCTGTGTCTAGTTCAGGGATTGTAAACACACCAATCAGCACTGTGTCAAAAGGGTCCAATCAGTGCTCTGTAAAATGGACCAATGAGCTCCCTGTAAAATGGACCAATTAGCAGGATGTGGGTGGGGCCAGATAAGGGAATAAAAGCAGACTGCCTGAGGCAGCCGGGCGGAAGCCACTGGGGTCTACTTCCACATGGTGAAAGGTTTGTTTTATCCTTCTTTGCAATATATTTTGCTGCTGCTGACTCTTTGGTCCATGCTGCCTTTATGACCTGTAACACTCACTGCGAAGGTCTGCAGCTTCACTCCTGTCAGTGAGACCACGAACCCACCAGAAGAAAGAAACTGGGGACACATCTGAACATTTGAAGGAACAAACTCCAGACTACCATCTTTAAGAACTGTAACACTCACTGAGAAGGTCCGCAGCTTCATTCTTGAAGTCAGTGAGACCAAGAACCCACCAATTCCGGACACAGTGTGACCCTTCCAGCTTCGTTCTTTTTGCCCAGCATTTCTTTGGCTCTTTGGGGTCTTTTGTGATTCCATATAAATGTTAAAAGATTTTTTTTTCTTTCTATTTTTGTGAAGAGCGTTACTGGTATTTTGTTAGAGATTGCATGGAATCTATAGATTGCTTAGGGTAGTATGGACATATTAACAGTATTCTTTTACTCAATAAACATGGAATATCTTTCAATTTTTTTTGGTGCCCTCTTCAATATCTTTCATCAGTGTTATATAGATTTCAACAGAGATCTCTCAATTCTTTGGTTGATTCCCAGGATTTCATATTCATTGTAGGTATTGTAAATGGTATTGCTTTCTTGATTTCTTTTTCACTTTGTTTGCTGTTGGTGTGTATAAAGACTACTGATTTTTGTATGTTCAGTTTGTATTTTGCAATTTTACTGAATTTATCTATCTGTTTTAATAGTGTTTTCAGTGGAGTCTTTAGTTTTTTCTGAGTATAAGATCATGTTGTCTGAAAACAAGACTAATTTGACTTCTTTTCCAACTTGAATGTATATCCTTTATTTCTCTTGCCTAGTTGCTTTGGCCAGGACTTCCAAGATTAAGTGGTATAAAAGTGGTGAAAATGGATATCCTTGTCTTGTTTTAGATCTTAGAGGAAAGACCTTCAATATTTCCCCTTCGAGTGCAGTGTTAGCTGGGAGTTTGTCATATATGGCCTTTATGATTTTGAGGTATGTTCCTTTTATACCCTTTGTGTTGAGGGTTTTATCATAAAGGGATGTTGAATTTTATCAAATGCTTATTTTATCTGTTAAAATAGTCGTGGGGTTTTTGTAGCGGTTCTGTTAATTATCACGCTTATTGATTTGCATATGTTGAACCATCTTTGCATCCCTGGGATGAATCCCACTTAATCATGGTGAATGATCTTTTTAATGTGTTGGTGAATTTGGTTTGCTAGTATTTTGTTGAGGATTTTTGCATCTGTGTTCATCAGTGATATTGGCCTGTAGTCTTCGTTTTTTGTTGTGTCCTTATCTGTTTTTGGTATCAGGGTAATGCTGGCCTCATAAAAGGAGTTTGGATATATTCCCTCCTCTTCGACTTTTTTAGTAGAATTGGTATTTGTTCATCCTTAAATGTCTGGTAGAATCATCAGTAGAGTCATAAGGTTCCACACTTTTCTTTGATGGGGGTCTTTTGATTACAGCTGCAATTGTGTTACTTGTTACTGGTTTGTTGAGGTTTTCTATTTCTTCGTGGGTCAGTATTGGTAGGTTTTATATGTGCAAGAATTTACTCTTTTTTTTGTAGTTTTTTCAATTTGTTGGCATGTAGTTGTAATAGTCTCTAATGATTCTATTTCTGTGGTCCAGTTGTTACATCTTTTCATTTCTGATTTTATTTGGGTCTTTTTTTTCTTAGTCTAGTTAAAGATTTGTCAATTTTGTTTCTCTTTTACAAAACCGACTCTTTGTTTCATTGATCTGTATTTTTTTTTTAGGTTTCAATTTCATGTATTTTTGCTATAATCATTATTGTTTGTTTCCTTATACTAATGTTGGGTTTGATTTCTTTTTGCTTTTTCTAGTCCCTTAAGATGTATCATTAGGTTGTTTATTTGAAGTCTTTCTACTTTTTGGATATAGACGTTTATTGCTATAAACTTCCCTCTTAATACTGCTTTTATTGTATCCCAGAAATTTTGTTATGTTGTATTTCCATTTTATTTACTTCAAGAAATTTTAAATTTTTTTCTTCTTAATTTCTTCTTTGATCCTTTGGTCATTCCAGAGTATATTGTTTAATTTCCATGTGTTTATGCAGTTTCTGAGGTTCCTCTTGTTGTTGATTTTTAGTTTTATTACATTGTGGTCAGAAAAGATACTTGATATGATTTCTGCTTTTCTAAATTTGTTCAGAGTTGTTTTGTGGCCTAAGATATGGTCTCTTCTGGAGAATGTTCCATGTGCTGATGAGAAGAATGTATTCTGCTTCTATTAGGTGAAATGTTCTGTTAGTTAGACCTAGTGTGTAGTTTAACTCTGATGTTTCTTTGTTGGTTTTCTCTCTGAATGATCTATTACTGAGAGTAGAGTGTTAAAGTTCCCTACTATTTTTTCTTTTTAGAGACAGTGTTTCACTCTGTCACTCAGGCTGGAACACAGTGGTATGTTCATAGGTCTCTGCAGCTTCAACCTCCTGGATTCAAGTGATCCTCTTGCCTCAGCCTCCCAAGTAGCTGGGATTACAGGTGCATGCCACTACATATGGCTAATTTTTAAACTTTTTTAAGTAGAGACAGGACCTTGTTATGTTGCCCAGGCTGGTCTTGAACTCCTGGCTTCAAACAATCCTCCTGTCCTGTCCTCCCAACATGCTGGTATTGCAGGCATGAGCCATCACACCTGGCCCCTACTATTATTGTATTGCAGTCCATCTTTCCCTTTAGATCTGTTAGTGTTTGCATATATATCTTAGGAGCCCCATTGTTGTATATAAATATTTATAATTGCTATATCCTGTTGCTAAAATGACCTTTCTCATTATATAGTGATCTTGTCTCATTTTATAGTCTTTGATTTGTAGTTTATTGTATCTGATATAGGTATATCTATTCTTATTCTGTTTTGGTTTCCAGTTGTATGAAGTATCTTTTCCACCCTTTCACTTTCAGTCTTTGTGTTTCTTTATAGGTGCTAAGTTTCTTATAGGCAGCATAAAGTTGAGTCTTGTTTCTTCTTTATCTGTTCAGCAACTCTTTGCCGTTTAATTGGAGAATTGAGTTCATTTACATTCAGTGTTAATATGTAGGGACTTACTACCATTTTGTTGCTTGTTTTGTAATTCCTCTCATCCTTTTTTACTGTCTTCCTTTGTGGTTATTTTCTTTGGTAGTATGTTTTAATTCATTGCTTTTTATTTTTGGTGAATCTATTACAGATTTTTTGCATTGTGGTCACCATGAGGCTTACACAAAACATCTTATAACAAGGTATTTTAAAGAGATGACAACTTATCTTAGATCACAAAGAAAAGAATAGAAACAGAAAAAAAAAACCTTATACTTTAACTTTATTCTCTCCATATTTAGTTAGACTCTTAGTTTTCTCAATTTACATTTTTTCTGTTACCTATTTCTTAACAGGTTGCCGTAGGTATTACTGTGTTTGATAGATTTGTCTTTTGGGCTTCATACTAGAGTTGTGGGTGAATTGTACACCACAGTTATAGTATTCAAGTATTCTCGGGTTTGTCCGTGTATTCAATTTTAGCCTGTCGGTTTTATACCTTCAGATGTTTTCTTTTTGTACATTAGTGTGGTTTTTTTCCACTTTCATACTAAAGAACTGCCTTTAGCATTTCTTGTGAGATGAGTCTGGTGATGGTGAATACTTTCTCATAGTTTGGGAAAGACTTTATTTCTTTTTCATATTTGAAGGATAACTTTGCTGACTTGGTCCATTCTATTGTTGAGAGTTTCCAATGAATTTTTCAGTTCAGTAAATGTATTTCTCAGTTCTAAAATTTCTTTTGGATTTTTAAAAAGAATTTGTTAAATTTCTCTGATAAATTTCTGAATTGGTTTTCTGTGTTATCTTGGAGATCACTGAGTCTCCTTAAAACTGTTGTTTTGAATTCTCGGGAAGAGAGTTCAGATATTGCTGTCTTGTTACTATTAGTCACTGGTTTCTTGCTTTGTCTGGGAAGATTGTGGTTGCCTGTTTGCTGTTGTTTCTTCTGGATATACATCTGTGTCTTTGCATTGAAGAATTCGTTTTTTATTCCAGTCTTCTGGAATATGTGGCTTGCTTTGTTTTTGTTGGATATATTTGTAAACAGATTCTTTACCACTAGTTTGCTGCCTTCTTGTGGGGCCGAGGTGGCACTTTAAGCCTGGGTTCACCTTGGCTCTAGTACATGATCAGAGTCCTTCCCATTCGAAATGGGGGAGGTCCCAAAGGGAATATTCTGGCAGTGTGAGAAGGACAGCTAAGGGTTCATGCCCATCCTAACCTGTGGAATGTAACTCCTACAGAATGGTGCTGCTTAATAGCAACTGTGATTTGGCATCTCCTTTGGCTGGATTATAAAGCAGTTATCAGGGGTGGGAATGGTAGTCACACCTCCCCTTCTGGTCTCTGGCTCTCCTTGAATATTTCTCCCTTCTGGCACTTGTGGTGCTTCTTATCGTTTAAGGCAGGAACAGGTCTCCTGCCAGGAAATCCAGTATGGTGGGGAAGCTGGTTGTCCACCTCAATCTCACTTTTTCTAGAGTAGAAACTGATTTTGGGGGAAATTTTTTGCATGCTTGGTGTCAAGCAGAATGGTGAAAGGGACACCACAGATGTAGAAATCTGATTTGCTTGTCATCTGCTTGGAGTTTTTTTCACTTCTGTGGCTCTGGGAACTGTCTCATCATCATATTTAAGTTCTGGCATATTGCTGGTGATAATCTCAGCACTGTGTATTTGGTTTTGGTTTTCTGTTGTGGGGAGTGAAGCCAGCTTGCTTCTATGTTACCATTTTGGAATCAGAAATCTCTCTCTCTCTCCCTTTTTTGATGTTAAAAAATTGTTAGGATTTTTACTTGCCTTTTGCTTATCAGAAACATAAAACACTGAGTATTGTCTTGCCTAATTTTTAATGAAAATCAACAGGAAAAAAAAATCTTCATTAGGCAAGGTTTTCTAGGATACATTTAATACTTTTAAGTTAAATGTATCTGCTAGCTAGATTTTTGGGGCTTGTATGTGCTATAATAATTGCTATCTAAATGATAAGATGAATTGAAATAGCATTTAATTTAGAATAGTCTGAATTTAGCCTATTATTTTCTCATACAGGTGTCACTTAGGATTATGAAAAGCATACGTTCTGAAAGATATTTTGTGTTTTGAGTTACAAATAATTAAAATACAGGAAATGTCTTGAAAATCTTTATTGTAGAAGCTGACTTACGAAGTATTTATTGAAAGGGCCAGTTTGGAGCACTCAGAACTTGTATGTAAAACGCTATTTTGGATATTCCTCCGTTCTTTAAAAATAATGTTTCTTTAGAGCGTGTAAGGGTTATATCCAATGAGCTTGACTCTGATCATTTATGATATTTATTGCTTTATCTTTGGAAAATAATTTTAAAACATTTTAATCATTTGGGTTATGTAGTTGTGCCGACCTTATTATTTTGTAATCTAAAGGAATCAAAATATCTTCTTTACAATTTTCATCTTTATTCTACTTACTTTGTGTTTGACTCTTAATCCTTCTGTGTTACATGTGATAGCTCAATATTGTAAGCCTGCCTAGATAATAAGACTTTCTAGATAATTCTGAGTACATTCCTGGAACTCAATGGCAGTTAAACAATACAGATGTCATTGGGTTCTTGAAATTTTCATGATTGGCTTCCATTAAATGAGATTGTTGGATGCAGATTGTTGGTATCATCGTCAAGAGTTCTTCTAGAATAAATTTAAAACCTAATTTGTAAAAGCTGTCTATAGAAGCAAGATCTCAAAATTTCTTAAATTTGACTATTTAAAATAAAGTTCTTTGGTGTTGATAATGGCAAAATGGTCAGTTAAACTTATTTGAGGTGTTTGCCAAACTATTATTTTACATATTTATGCTCATAAATCTTATTTTAACATTTAGCATTTAGGATTGGAGATATAGCTTCTTTGATTCTTCCCTTCTTCCTCCCATTTCAACAATAACTTATTCCTTCCTTAATTTTGCCATAAGTGTAGGTAGAAAAGGCTTCCTTGTCAACAAATCTTTAGTATCCTACAATGTTACCTCATGGGCTATAAAACATTTTAGGATTTGGTCCTTGCCCAAGCCTTGGCCAGTTTCATGTATGTCTTCAGTAATCGTGAGCTATTTATAGTTTTTTTCTTTTTTGAGATGGAGTCTTGCCGTGTCACCCAGGCTAGAGTGCAGTGGAGTGAGCTTGGCTCACTGCAAGCTCTGTCTCCTGGGTTCACGCCATTCTCCTGCCTCAGCCTCCCAAGTAGCTGGGACTACAGGCGCCTGCCACCATGCCCGGCTAATTTTTTGTATTTTAGGTAGAGACGGGGTTTCACCGTGTTAGCCAGGATGGTCTCGATCTCCTGACCTCGTGATCCGCCTGCCTGGGCCTCCCAAAGTGCTAGGATTACAGGCATGGGCCACTGTGCCCGGCCTGTTTATACTTTTCCCAGTAAACTCACTGAAACTCCTGGACCTTGTCTCATGGTTTTGTTCCTAAACACTGTCTCCCAATTTGTTTGTCTGGCAAATTCTCATTTATTCTTTACATTTCTGCTGTGTTTTCCTTGGGCACAGATTGTTTCTACCTTTTTAATGCTCCTACTATACTTGACAGATAATCCCACTGTAGAAATTATCTAAATGTAATTGTTGCACATTTGTCTTCCCTCTAGACCTGCAGTGTTCAGTATAGTTAGTAGCCATTAGCCATATGTGGCTATAGGACACTTTAAAATGTGGCTACTGTCACTGGGGAACTGAAGTTTTAATTTTATTTAATATAAATTGAATGTAAGTAGCCACACATGACAAGTGGATACTGTATTGGACAGGACAGCTCACCGCTTTTGTCATGTGCCAGTAGGTGAAGAAGGGAAGAATTGGGTAGATCAGAGTATTTCCGGTAGCATCTGCATTGAGATGTGCCTAAGTGTAAAACACATGCTGAATTTCAAAGATATAAAAAAGAATGAATTTGTCATTAATAATTTTAATTATTGATTACCCATTGCAATGATGTAATATGAGTATGTTTGGTTAAATAAATTATTAAAATACTTTCACCTATTTTATTTTACATTTATATAGCCACTAGAAAGTTTAAAATTCTACATGTGGCTCACATTTGTAGATCGCATTATATTTCTATAGGACAGTGCTGTTCTGACAGTGAGCTCCTTGTGGGGAAGGACCCTTTTCATTTTAATCTTGACTATTACTGTGTCTTTAATATAGTAGATACTTAATAGTTGTTGAATGAATAACATAGTCTCTAGAAATTGTAACCATAAGCCTTTTGAAGAATTGAGGCTTTGAATTAAAGCATATATATGATAGATACATACATAAACAAGCTTGTACATAGAGGAAAAAACCTATACCTAGGAATACAGGAGTAACAGCACTTGTTTTGAGCCAAATTCTATTAATAATTGAATAATTAAGTTCTCATAACAGCATCTGTAAGCAAAATTCTATTAATATTCCTCATTTACAGGAAATGGAGACAGGAACATTAAATAACAAAATGACACAGAAATATTAAGTGATGGAAATAATTTGAATTCAGGCAGTCTGGCTTTGTAGTTTGTACCTTTAACCAGTATGCTAAAGAAATGTCATGTAATTTTGGTCATCCATAATTATCACTTTCAAAATTGTGGAAGTATGTGTGTGAACGAATCCTGGGCAGTATTGGACTTGGGGGATTTTCTGATGACTCTTTTGCTTTCCTGGAATGAAGAAAGTTTACTTAGGCCTCACAATCTGCTTTTAATTGCTTTAAGATTTATTAAAGTTCAGCAAGCAAAGTCTTTTTTTTTTTCTGTTCAGCATCAGCTTTTATGTTTATACTTTCAGTAATATTTTTTTCAGCTCTGGGAAAAGTATAAAGAAAGTGTTGCCACTGGTAGTGTATGAATGAAAAATTAACATTTGACTTTTGGGAAAATGAAATGGTTATTTATATAGTGGTCCCAGGAATCAACTTCTCTCTTATATTATTAATAGAAGAGATTTCTGGTTGGTAACACATTTATAATACTTTACTTTTGGGGATGAAGCAAAAAGGCAAGAATATAAGTTTATTTCCTTTCAGCTTTCTGTTAACATTTCCCACAGAAAGTTTTATTTCATATCTAATTGTAAATCCAGTATGCTATTATTCTGAATAAATCTTTTACAAATGAATAGTTATAAAACAGGAGGGTATAACGTTCAAGGGAAAAGATGTATTCTTTTTCATTTTTAACATGCTGCCACAATTTCCCATATATGCTAAGTTTATCTGTTTTTTCTGTTCACATGATTCTTTTCAATGGTGACATACCTTTTGCAAATTCATACACATTTGTAAGGGTATTCAGGAAAACTTAGCTTAAAAATATGCCATCAAAAGATTGAGGTGGACTCTAGGTAAAAAAAAATGAATTTATTTTTAGACATTATCATTTTGCATGCAAAAAATAGTCTTTTTTTTTTTTTTTCTCCCTTGCTTGCTCAGTCTGAGCTAACAGGCAGTTCTGAATATTGGACAGCTCTGTTTCACACTGCCATCCAGAGACCTTGTTTTGTTTCTTCTCTTTTGTTCTACCATTCCCTAAGGTGTTGCACGTCTGCAGAGATGAGTCTAAATTGCCACCACCACCACATTCAGTTCTAGTTTGTGGGAAAAAGGGAAGAAAACAAGTGGAAAGCAAGCAGCTTTAGAAAAAGTATGTGACTTCATAGTTACATACAGCACTTCATGCTATATCCTATTGACCAGAACTTAATCACATGGACAAATCTATCTGCAAGAGAGGCCATCACCTCACATGGTAACTATGTTTAAAAAAAAAAAAATTGAAAACATTTAAGATCTACTCACTTAGCAAATTTTAAGTTTACAATGCAGAATTATTAACTATGGTCATCATGCTGTCCATTAGCTTTCTAGAATTTATTCATTGTATAACTGAAACTTAGAATCCTGTAAACAACGTTTCCCCATCCCTTGCTGTCACTCAATCCCTTTCAACCACCACTCTACTCTCCGCTTCTGAGTTTGAAAATATTCCATATATAAGTGAGATGGAGTATTTGTATTTCTATGCTAGGCTTATTTCACTTAGTATAATACCCTCTAGGCTCATTCATGTTGTTTCAAATGACAAGAATTTCTTCTTTTTAAAAGCCGAATAATCCATAGTATATAGCCTTTTAGTTTGATGCAATCCTGTTTGTTCATTTTTGCTTTTGTTGTGTGTGCTTTGAGCATCATATCCAAAAAACTCATTGCCCAGACCAAGGTAAAAAAGCTTTTCCCTGTGTTTTCTTCTGGTAATCTTACAGGTCTTACCTTTACGTCTTTAGTCCATTTGAGTTGGTTTTTGTTTATGGTCTGAGATGAGGGTCTAATACTACAGACCAAATGGACCTACCAGATATATAAAGAACATTCCAGCTGATAGCAGAAAATACATTCTTTTGAAGAGCACATGGAACATTTTCCAGGAGGGATCACGTGTTAGGGCACAAAACGAGTTTTAACAAATTCAAGAAGATTGAAATCATATCAAATATTGTTTTCACCCACAGTGGTATGAAACCAGAATCACTAACAGGAAGAAAATTGAAAAATTCACAAATATGTGGAAATTAAACAACATACTCCTGAACAACCAGTGGGTCAATGGAGAAATCAAAATGAAAGTTTTTAAGAATTGTAAAGAAAAATGAAACACAGCATACTAAAACTTAAGGGATGCATCAGAAGCCTTTCTAAAGGGGAAGTTCATAGCAGTAAATACCTACATCAAAAAAGACTACAGGAAGACCTGCTTCAGGCTGTTTTACGGTTACCATTTTTTTTTACAAGTAGAAGGAGTACACTCTAAAAACAATCATAGAAGTATAGTATAGTAGATACATAAACCAGTAACATAGTTTTTATTTTCATTATCAAGTATTACTTACTGTATATAATTGTATGTGCTATACTTTTATATGACTGGCAATACATTAGGTTTTTTTAATACCAGCATCACCACCCACACCTTAGTAATGTGTTACAATGTCTACAACATCATTTTGCTATAGGAATTCTTCAGCTCCATTATAATCTTATGGGACCACTGTTGTATATGTAGTCTGTTGTTGACCAAAACATTATTATGCAGTTCATGACTGTATTGCATTGCTGTTTCTCCTTTTACTTCTGTTAATATGTGCTTCGTTTATTAATATTTACATGTTCTGGTGCATATGTTGGGTGCATATATTTTTACAGTTGTTATATCCTTTTGATGAATTGACTCCTTTATTATTACGTAATGACCTTTGTCTCTTGTGATAATTTTTGACTAAAATTCTATTTTGTCTGATGTAAGAACAGCTACCTCTCTTCTCTTTTAGTTACCATTTGCTTGGAATATCTTTTCCCATTGCTTCCCTTCAACCTGTATGTGTACTTAAAGCTAAGGTTTTTTGTAGGCAGCATAGAGATAGATCTTGTTTTTTTAAGCCTTCGGCCATTCTGTCTTTTAATTGGATAATTTAATCCCTTTACATTTAAAATAATTGTTGACAGGTAAGTACTTACCATTGCCATTTTGTTAATTGATTTCTGAATGTTCTGTAGTTTGTTTCCTCCTCTCTTTCTGTCTTCCTTTGGGATTTGATAGTTTTTTTTATAATGGTATGTTCTGATTCCTTCTTCTTTATGTTACTTTGTATGTACTACAGGTATGTGTGTGTTTACCATGAGGCTTACTAAAAACATCTTCTAACAGTCTCTTTTAAACTGATAACAACTGGACTTCAACTATCTACAAAAACTTTACACTTTAACTTTTCCTCCTACCATATTTTATGTAATTAATGTCACAGTTTACGTCTTTTGTATTGTATATCCATTAACAAATTATTATAGCTAAGTTGTCTTAATATATTTTAAACTTTTATAGTAGAGTTGTAAATTTGAATTTATAGTAACTTTTTAAAATTAATGTGTTTTCATGTTGTTAATTAGCATTCTTTCATTTTAAGTTGAAGAACTCATTTCAGCATTTCTTGTAAGGCAGGTTCAGTGATTACAAACTCCCTCAGCTTTTGTTTTTCTGGGAAAGTCTTTATCTCTCCTTTATTTCTGAAGGGCACCTTTGCTAGGTATAGTATTCTTGGTTGACACATTTTTTTCTTCGAGTACTTAATTTATATTTTATTATGCTTTAAGTTCTAGGGTACACGTGCACAACATGCAGGTTTGATACATAGGTATACATGTCCCATGTTGGTTTGCTGCACCCATCAACTAACTCATCATTTACATTAGGTATTTCTTCTAATGCTATCTCTCACCCAGCACCCTGATCCCCTGACAGGCCCCAGTGTGTGGTGTTTTCTGCCCTGTGTCCAAGTGATCTCGTTGTTCAATTCCCACCTATGAGTGAGAACATGTGATGTTTGGTTTTCTGTCCTTGTGATAGTTTGCTGAGAATGATGGTTTCCAGCTTCATCCATCTCCCTGCAAAGGCAATGCACTCATCCTTTTTTATGGCTGCATAGTATTCTGTGGTGTGTATGTGCCACATTTTCTTAATCCAGTTTATCATTGATGGACATTTGGGTTGGTTCCCAGTCGTTGCTATTGTGAATAGTGCCGCAGTAAGCATACGTGTGCATGTGTCTTTTTAGTAGCATGATGTATAATCCTTTGGGTATATGCCTAGTAATGGGATTGCTGGGTCAAATGGTAATTCTAGTTCTAGATCCTTGAGGAGTCGCCACACTGTCTTCACAATGGTTGAACTAATTTCCATTCCCACCAACAGTGTAAAATTATTCCGATTTCTCCACATCCTCTCCACCATCTGTTGCTTCCTGACTTTTTAATGATTGCCATTCTAATTGGTGTGAGATGGTATCTCATTGTGGTTTTGATTTGCATTTCTCTGATGACCAGTGATGATGAGCATTTTTTCATGTGTCTGTTGACTGCATAGATGTCTTCTTTTGGGAAGTGTCTGTTCGTATCCTTTGCCTACTATTTGATGGGGTTGTTCGTTTTTTTCTTATAAATTTGTCTGAGTTCTTTGTAGATTCTGGATATTAGCCCTTTGTCAGATGGGTAGATTGCAAAAATGTTCTGCCATTCTGTAGGTTGCCTGTTCACTCTGATGGTAGTTTCTTTTGCCACGCAGAAGCTCTTTAGTTTAATTAGATCCCATTTGTCTATTTCGGCTTTTGTTGCCATTGCTTTTGGTGTTTTAGTCATGAAGTCCTTACCTATGCCTGTGTCCTGAGTGGTACTGCCTAGGTTTTCTTTTAGGGTTTTTATGGTTTTAGGTCTAACATTTGAGTCTTTAATCCATCTTGAATTAAGTTTTGTATAAGGTGTAAGGAAGGGATCCAGTTTCAACTTTCTACATATGGCTAGCCAGTTTTCCCAGCACCATTTATTACATAGAGAATCCTTTCTCCATTTCTTGTTTTTGTCAGGTTTGTCAAAGATCAGATAGTTGTGGATGTGTGGTGTTATTTCTGAGGCCTCTGTTCTATTCCATTGGTCTATATATCTGTTTTGGTACCAGTACTATGCTGTTTTGGTTAAGTCAGGTAGCATGATGCCTCCAGCTTTGTTCTTTTTGCTTAGGATTGTCTTGGCAATGCGGGCTCTTTTTTGGTTCCATATGAACTTTAAGGTAGTTTTTTTCTGATTCTGTGAAGAAAGTCGTTGGTAGCTTGATGGGGATAGCATTGAATCTATAAATTATTTGGGCAATATGGCCATTTTCACAACATTGATTCTTCCTGTCCATGAGCATGGAATATTCTTCCATTTATTTGTGTCCTCTTTTATTTTGTTGAGCAGTGGTTTGTAGTTCTCCTTAAAGAGAGGTCCTTCACATCCCTTTTAAGTTGGATTCCTAGGTATTTTATTCCTTTGTAGCAATTGTGAATGGGAGTTCACTCATGATTTCGCTCTGTTTGTCTGTTAATGATGTATAGGAATGCTTGTGATTTTTGCACAGTGATTTTGTATCCTGAAACTTTGCTGAAGTTGCTTATCAGCTTAAGGAGATTTTGGGTTGAGATGATGGGGTTTTCTAAATATATAGTCATGTCATCTGCAAACAGGGACAATTTGACTTCCTCATTTCCTAACTGAATACCCTTTATTTCTTTCTCTTGCTTGATTGCCCTGGCCAGAATTTCCAGCACTATGTTGAATAGGAGTGGTGAGAGAGGGCATCCCTGTCTTGTGCTGGTTTTCAAAGGGAATGCTTCCAGTTTTTGCCCATTCAGTATGATATTGGCTGTGGGTTTGTCATAAATAGTTCTTATTATTTTGAGATACATTCCATGAATACCTAGTTTTTTGGGAGTTTTTAGCGTGAAGGCTGTTGAGTTTAGTCAAAGGCCTTTTCTTCATCTATTGAGATAATCATGTGGTTTTTGTCATTGGTTTATGTGATGGATTACGTTTATTGATTTGAATATGTTAAACCAGCCTTGAATCCCAGGGATGAAGCTTACTTGATCATTTTGGATAAGCTTTTTGATGTACTTCTGGATTCAGTTTGCCAGTATTTTGGGGATATTCGCATCGATGTTCATCAGGGATATTGGTCTAAAATTCTCTTTTTTTGTTGTGTCTCTGCCAGGCTTTGGTATTAGTATGATGCTGGCCTCATAAAATGAGTTAGGGAGGATTCCCTCTTTTTCAATTGATCGGAATAGTTTCAGAAGGAATGGTATCAGCTCCTTTTTCTATCTCTGGTAGAATTCAGCTGTAAATCCGTCTGGTCCTCGACTTTTTTTGGTTGGTAGGCTATTAATTAATGCCTCAATTTCAGAGTCTGTTATTGGTCTATTCAGAGATTCACCTTCTTCCTAGTTTAGTCTTGGGAGGGTGTATGTATCCAGGAATTTATCCATTTCTTCTAGACTTTCTAGTTTATTTGCATAGAGGTGTTTATAGTATTCTCTGATGGTAGTTGGTTGGTATTTCTGTGGGATTGGTGGTGATATCCCCTTTAACATTTTTTATTGCATCTATTTGATTCTTCTCTCTTTTCTTCTTTATTAGTCTTGCTAGCGGTCTATCAATTTTGTTGATCTTTTCAAAAAACCAGCTCTTAGATACCTTGATTTTTTGGAGGTTTTTTTGTGTCTCTATCTTTTTCAGTTCTGCTCTGATCTTAGTTATTTCTTGTCTTCTCCTAGCTTTTGAATTTGTTTGCTCTTGCTTCTCTAGTTCTTTTAATTGTGATGTTAGGGTGTCGATTTTAGATCTTTCCTGCTTTCTCTTGTGGGCATTTAGTGCTATAAATTTCCCTCTACACACTGCTTTAAATGTGTCCCAGAGATTCTGGTAAGTTGTATCTTGTTCTCATCGGTTTCAAAGAGCATCTTTATTTCTGCCTTTATTTCGTTATTTACCCAGTAGTCACCACTGCTCTCTTCAGAGCTGTCAGACAGGGACGTTTAAGTCTGCAGAAGCTGTCTGCTGCCTTTTGTTCAGCTATGCCCTGCCCACAGAGGTGGAGTCTAGAGGCAGTAGGCCTTGTTGAGCTGAGGTGGGTTCTGCCCTGTTCAAGCTTCCCTGGGTCACTTTGTTTACTTAAGTCTCAGCAATGGCAGACGCCCCTCCCCCAGCCAGGCTGCAATCTCACATATCAATCTCAGACTGCTAAGCTAGCAGTGAGCAAGGCTTCGTGGGCATCAGAGCCACCGAGCCAGGCATGGGAGAGAATCACCTTGTCTGCCGGTTGCTAAGACCTTGGGAAAAGCACAGTATTTGGGCAGGAGTGTCCTGTTTTTCCAGGTTGTCTGTCATGGCTTCCCTTGGCTAGGAAAGGGAAATTCCCTGACCCCTTGTGCTTCCCGGGTGAGGTGATGCCCTACCTTGCTTCAGCTTATCCTCTGTGGGCTGCACCCATTGTTCCACCAGTCCCAATGGGATGAGCCAGGTACCTCAGTTGGAAATGCAGAAATCACCCATCTTCTGCATCGATCACACTGGGAGCTGCAGGCTGGAGCTGTTCCTATTCGGCCATCTTGGAACAACGCCCCCCCCCCCGCGCTTCCTCTTCTTCCAGTACTTTAAATATATCATCTCATTCTCTCCCGGCATGCAAAGTTTCTGCTGAGAAATGTACTTATAGTCTTAAAATGGTTCCCCTGTATGCGACTAGTCATTTGCTGCTTTCAAAATTCAGTCCTTACCTTTGACATTTGAGAATTTGATTAAAATGTGTCTTGGTAAAGATCTTTTTATTATTAATCTATTTCAGGTTCTTTGGGCTTCATGGATTTGGATGTTCATTTTTTCCCTCCAGATTTGGGATGGTTTTCATCATTATTTCTTTAAGTAAACTTTATGCCCCTTTCTCTTTCTCTTTTATTTCTGTAATACATATATTGGTTCTTTTGATATTCCGTAAGTGCCATAGACTATCTTCACTCTTTTTAACTCCCTTTGCTTTTTGTGCCTCTGACTGGGTAATTTTAAATGACCCATCTTAGAACTTGCTGAATCTTCTTTCTGCTTCATCAAGTGTACTGTTGAAAGCTCTCTATGGAATTTTTCAGTTCATTCATTGTATTCTTCAGTTCTAGAATTTCTATTTGTTTCTTTTTTGTGGTTTGTATTTCTTTTTTAATTTTTTTTTATTTTGTTCGTGCATTTTTTTCCTGACTTCATTTAGTTTTTTATCTGGATTCTCTTGTAGCTCGCTGAGCTTCATTAAGATGTTTGTTTTGAATTCCTTGTCAGGTAATTTGTAGATCTGTATTTCTTTAGGGTCAGTTACTGGTGCTTCATTTTGTGCCTTTGTGGTGTCATATTTCCCTGATGATTCATGATCTTTGTGGCCTTGCATTAGTGTGTGCCCATTTGAAGAAGTAGGCACCTCTTCCAGTCTTTACAGACCAGCTTTGGCAGGGAATGCCCTGCAATAGTCAACTATTTACAGATTCTGGTTAGGCCATTTTGCAGGGCCCATAGGGAGGGCTTGCCTAGTGCCTGGGTCTGTGGGGGCTGGGCTGGTACTGGGAGGTCTACAGTTAAGGGCTCTCTGGCCGAGTGCCTGGGTCCACAGGGGCAGGCCAGGAGCCTGAGGCCATGAGAGCTGGTGTGGCAGTGGAATGGCCCTGGAATCTGGGTCCGCAGGGGTTGACCTTGATGTTAGCTCTGTAGGAGTGGACTTGGAGTCTGAGGCTATAGGCATTGACCTGGTGCTAAGGTCTGTGGTGAACTCATGTGCTCACTTTACTCTCCTTCCCCCACACAAAGGGTATTTCTCTTTACACTGTGCTATGCAGGGTAGGAATGAATGATACAGGTAGTGTTAAACTGTCCTTCCTCCCCTCTTTAATGTGCCTTCTTATTTCTATGCTTCACTGAGGTGCTGTACTTTCTCATCTGGATTTCTCAGCTCTTGTGAAGGTTTTTTTGTGCATGGATTGTTGTTCAAATTGATGTTTCTATGAGGGAACAAGGACTGGAAACTCCTATTCTGCCATCTTACTGATGGCACTCTAGTGTGACTTTTGAATCCACCAGTAGGAAACCTTTTATCATCCTAAGAAGCACAGATATGTTTAGCTATTTTATTTGAGTTTGGAAGGATAGTCAGGAGTACCTGGTCCACAAAAGACAGAAGAAGGGACTTGATTCTCAATATACTACTATTTAATAAAGTCAGAATTGGAAAGCTTACAGATTCCTATTTCATATTATCACTACCTCCATATTATACTATGCATCTCTCTTCTTTCCTTTTCTAGAAGCATTCTTTCTAAAGGCTTGCTTGCTTTTTGTTTTGTCCCTAATTTCCCTAATTTTCTTCAAAAATTTTCTGCCATTTAGTAATGCATACTGCTTTTCTAGAATTATGCATCTCAGCAAAGATTACATGAGGATTCAGATACACTTTTTAGCATTACTTCTATTTCTTTTATACCCCAAATCTTATAAACCTAGTTAGGTCTGCCTTTGTCATTCACTGTCTAAATCTATTTTTATATATTTTGATTGTTCAGGTAAAGGTTTTATTCTAAAATAGTGAACACCATACATTGAAAGAAACAAATGGATGAATTTCACCAGAGTTACTACATTCAATTATGTTAGCAATCTAATTCACTAGATAAAGCTTGTAGCTTTGAACTAATTAGGGTTGTAGATTTTTAGCTTTTTTTTTTTTTTTTTAAAAAGAAGCAAGCTTCTGTCTTGATCTTATTTCTTTAATTTAGTGCAACTATAACTGGTGGCATTTATTCGTTATTAGTACTGGCAAATTTCTAAATTTTATAACCCATATTGCTCATTCTATTTTTTTCAGATAAAAGCTAGTGTTTACCATGCAATCCCATAAAAACTAAACAATAAACTTAATTCTATTTCTTTATTTGTTTTTAGTTGATGCTGTAACAAATTACCACACATGTAGTGACTTGAACAAGACAAATTTCTTAAATTATGGTTCTGCATGTCAGAAGTCCGACATGGATCTCACGGGGCCAAAGTCAAGATATCACAGGACTATATTCCTTTCTGGAGATATTAGGGGAAAACTCATTTCCCTGCTCAAAGTTTAGACAAGCTCTTTCTCATTTCTCTTTCATTCTCTCTTTTTTTCCAACTCTTTCAATATGATTGTAATCCCATGAAACATAGTTCAGAATTTAGGAAGAAACAAACTTAAACTATGTAATAGTCTTTAATTTATATAATAAACTTAATATAAAATTAAATTTAAATATTTAAGATTATAACTAGTTTCATCTAACAGTATTCCAATTTTCTAATTATTTCTTTAATTGTGATACTTAGAAGACAGGAGAGAGAAACTTTACTGTTGGTGGTAATGGTGATGGCTGTTATGATGTTGAACCTTTGAGGGTCTTAGTTTCCCTTTTATACACATGAAAGTGATCTGGTAGTCTTTGGACAGTTGTCTTAGTTATTAAGATATTTGAGAGTTTCCTATTTAATTCAGTTTGTTCAGCCTATTTTTTTTTTTCATTGAGACAGGGTCTCACTCTGTAACTCAGGCTGCCACAGCCTCAATCTGCCAGGCTCAAGTGATCCTTGATCCTCCTCAGCCTCCTAAGTAGCTGGGACTACAGGTATGCATCACCACACCTGACTATTTTATTTTTTATAGAGGCGAGGTCTCACAATGTTGCCCAGGCTGGTGTTGAACTCCTAAGCTCAAGCAATCTTCTTGGCTCAGCCTCCCAAAGTGCTGGGCTTAAAAGTGTGAGCCACTGCACCAGGCCTCAGCCTACTTTTTTTTTTTTTTTTTTTTTTTTTTTTTTTTTTTAACAACTGGAGATCTTACTTTCTGACTAAATCTAATAATTTTTTATGGAAAATGTAAATACATTTATGATTTGACAGTAGGGTTAAAGGCATGGTGCCCTTTGGAATCGCTTTGTTAACATCACAAACAATATCTAAGATGCTTTTTTTTTTTTTTTTGAGACAGGATCTCTCTCTGTTGCCCAGGTCAGAGTGCAGTGGCATGATCTTGGCTCACTGCAGCCTCAACCTCCTGGGCGCAAGCCATCCTCCCGCCTCAGCCTCCTGAGTAGCTGGGACCACAGGCATGCACTACCATGGCCAACTAGTTTTTTGTATATTTTGTAGAGACATGGTTTCACCATATTGCCCCGTTCTGGTCTCGAACTTCTGAACTCAAGAGATCCACCCACTTCAGCCTCCCAAAATACTGGGATTACAGGTGTGAGCCAATGAACCTAGGCAGATCCTTTTCTTACCTTTTAAAAGATTACTGGAAAATTTGAACATACCTCAACATTTTAACATATGTGAATGCCATTTTGATATGAATGCAAACTGGTTTTGATATTACATATGGGATCTATCCCTACTAACTGACTTTTGATGCTCTTTCTTTTTAGATGTTGCTATGAACTGAATGTTTGTATCTCCCCACAATCCCTATATTGAAACCTAATCCCCAGTATGATGATATTTGGGGATTGAGGCTTTGGGAAGTAATCAGGTAATGAGGGTAAAGCCCTCATGATGGGCTTAGTGCTATTATAAAGAGAGACCCAAGAAAGCTTGATTTCTCTGTCTGTCCTCTGGCATGTGAGGGCACAGCAGGAAGACAGCAAACCAGCAGGAGAGCATCACCAATTGTGACCATGCTGGTACTGATTTTAAAGTTTCCAGCCTCCATAACTGTGAAAAATAAGTTTCTGTTTAAGCAACCCAATCTGTGGCATTCTGTTATAATAGCTCAAACTAAGACAGAGATGTTTAAATTTTATTATGCTATTAAATAAAAGTACCAGTGCTGCAGAGCCCTGTTGTTTAGATCTAAAAGATCTAAAGGTGTGAAATGAATATTGTTGAGGCAAGATGAGTTGGCTTGGATTTATTTTTCTCCGACTTTCATTGTGAAAAATTTCATACCTCAGAAGAGTTGCAAGAATAGAACAATATAGTACAATAGTACCTGTGTGTCTTAATTATTATTTTGCTGCAAAAGCACACTTGTACTCTCTTTTTCTCTCTAATGTGATTTTGTGTGTGTGTGTGTGTGTGTGTGTGTGTGTGTATGTTTATCTGTTTTCTTCCCTGACCCATTTGAGAGTGAGTTGCAGATATTTTACCTCCAAATATTTTAGCATTTAGGAAGTTTAACATTGATACAATATTATGCATTATATCGTTCATATGCAAGTTTCTCCAGTTTTCAGATTTAGAAATAGCAAATGATTCCAAAAGGGCATAATTACTTTGAAAAATTGAAAATCACTTTGAAAAATCTGGAGTTTTAAAGATGATTTACCATATGGGAAACAGGCAAATTTTAAATGAATATCCTTGAAGTATGGTTCTAATCGAGATTGAATTCAAGCTGTGAATTTTTGTTTTATTTTCTAAATTTTTTTATTTCAGTAGATTTTTGGGGGAATATTGGTGTTTGGTTACATGAATAAGTTCTTTAGTAGTGATTTCTGAGATTTTGGTGCACCCATCATCCAAGCAGTGTACACTGTACCCAGTGTGTAGTCATTTATCCCTTGCCACCCCTCGCCCCTTACCACCAGTCCCCAAAGTTCAGTATATCATTCTTATGCCTTTGCATCCTCATAGCTTAGCTCCCACATATGAGTGAGAACATATGATGTTTGGTTTTCCATTCCTGGATTACTTCACTTAAAATAATAGTCTCCAGTTCCATCCAGGTTGTTTCAGATAGCATTATTTCATTCTTTTTTATGGCTGAGTAGTGTTCTATGATATATATATATACACACACACACACACACACATATACACACACACACATATAAACACACACGCACACACACACCTTTTGTTCATTCATTCGTTCGTTTCTTTTGGGGGAGCCTCGCTCTGTCGCCAGGCTGGAGTGCAGCGGCGCGATCTCGTCTCACTGCAACCTCTGCCTCCCAGGTTCAAGCGATTCTTTGGCCTCAGCCTCCCGAGCAGCTGGGACTACAGGCATGCGCCACCATTCCTAGCTAATTTTTTTTTTTTTTTTTTTTTTTTTGTATTTTTAGTAGAGATGGGGTTTCACCATGTTGGTCAGGATGGTCTTGATCTCTTGACCTTGTGATCTGCCAGCCTTGGCCTCCCAAAGTACTGGGATTACAGGTGTGAGCCACCGCGCCCAGCCCATATATACCATATTTTCTTTATCCACTCATTGATTGATGGGCATTTGGGCTGGTGCCATATTTCTGCAGCTGCAAATTGTGCTGCTATAAACATGCATATGCAAGTATCTTTTTCTTATAATGACTTCTTTTCCTCTGGATAGATACCTAGTAATGGGATTGCTGGATCAAATGGTAGATCTACTTTTAGTTCTTTAAGGAATCTTCACACTCATTTCCATAGTGGTTATACTTGTTTACATTCCCACCAACAATGTAAAAGTGCTCCTTTTTCACTGTATCCATGCCAACATCTGTTATTTTTTGATTTGTTTGATTATGGCCATTCTTTCAGGAGTGAAGTGATATCACATTGTGGTTTTGATTTGCATTTCCCTGATACTTAGTGATGTTGAACATTTTTCCATATGCTTGTTGGCCATTTGTATATCTTCTTTTGAGAATTATCTATTCATGTCCTTAGCCCACTTTTTTTTTTTATGGGATTGTTTGTTTCTTTGTTTGTTTGTTTTCTTGCTAATTTGTTTGAGTTATTTGTAGATTCTGGATATTAGTCCTTTATCAGATGTATAGACTGTGAAGACTTTCTCTCACTCTGTGGGTTGTCAGTTAACTCCGCTGATTATTTCTTTTGCTTTGCAGAAGCTTTATCGTTTAAGTTTCATCTACTTATCTTTGTTTTTGTTGCATTTGCTTTCGGGTTCTTAGTCATGAAGTCTTTGCTTAAGCCAATGTCTAGAAGAGTTTTTCCAATGTTATCTTCTAGAATCTTTATGATTTCAGGGCTTAGATTTAAGTCTTTGATCCATCTTGAGTTGATTTTTGTGTAAGGTGAGAGATGAAGATTCAGTTTCATTTTTCTACATGTGACTTGCCAATTACCCCAGCACCATTTGTTGAATAGGGTGTCCTTTCCCCACTGTATGTTTTTGTTTGCTTTGTCAAAGATCAGTTGGCTTTAAATATTTGACTTCATTTCTGGGTTCTCTATTCTGTTCCATTGGTCGATGTGCCTATTTTTATACCAGTACCATGCTGTTTTGATGACTGTGGCCTTATAGTATAGTTTGAAGTCAGGTAATGTGATGTCTCCAGATTTGTTCTTTTTGCTTAGTCTTGCTTTGGCTATGCGGGCTCTTTTTTGGTTCCATATGAATTTTAGGATTGTTTTTTATGGTGCTGTGAAGAATGATGGTAGTATTTTGATAATGCATTGATACTGTGAATTGCGTTGAATCTGTAAATTGCTTTTGGCAGGATGGTCATTTTCACAATATTGATTCTACCCATCTATGAGCATGGGATGTGTTTCCATTTGTTTTTGTCATCTGTGATTTCTTTTTCCTTTTGTAGTTCTCTTTGTAGAGGTCTTTTACCTCCTTGGTTAGGTATATTCCTAAATTTGTTTGTTTGTTTGTTTTGCAGCTATTGTGAAAGGGGTTGAGTTCTTGATTTGATTCTCAGTCAAGCTGTGAATTTTCAATATATTTTTGGGCATAAAACTATCTCTAAATGGTGTGAGGACTTACTATGTATATTTTGATGTTTTCTTATAGTTTATATACTTTCTTGTGAAGACAAAAACAGGGTCTTCCAAGTCTTTTTTTTTTTTTTTTTTTTGAGACAGGGCTTTGTGTTTTCACCCAATCTGGAGTGAAATGACATGATCATAGCTCACTTATAACCCTGACCTCCTGGGCTTGAGTGATCCTCCCACCCCAGCCTCCTGAGTGACTAGGACTATGGTCGTGTGCCACCACATGGCTTTATTTTTTATTTTTTATTTTTTCATGGAGACAGGATCTTGCTATGTTGTGCCACCACATGGCTAATTTTTAATTTTTTTTTGTGGCAACAGAATCTTGCTATGTTGCCCAGGCTGATTTCAAACTCTTGGCCTCAACCAAACCTCCTGCCTTGACTTTCCAAAGTGCTAGGATTACAGGCATCACCCACTGCCCGCAGCCTACAAAGTCTTGAGATATGAATTAGGGGAAGGTTTCTTGTCAAGTTTTCTTTTAACTCTAAAATTCTATGGCTTTTAATAATTTGACAGATATTTTAACTATTAAATATGTAACATTGTATTGGGTGCTCTAGGAAATGTGGATAATCCTTGATCACCAAGAGTTCAAGGAAATTAAGAAAGTATATATAAATAAATACATGAAAGTAAACTGTATATGAAGAGTAGTAAGAAATATTTTAACAGAGTGCAGTGAAAATTCAGAGACAGAAGAAACTTAACTGGGTGGTAAGAAGAGAACAGATAGGCTTCATTGGATTGTAAATACTTGTTAACAGAAATCCAGGGTCTCTACTATAATTTTGCTGTGTATACAATACTTTTAACTGGAATAATTGTATTAACCCATTTATGCCAGAGGTTGCAAATTTTTGTGCGTGAAAAATCAGATATTGGTGATAACCTTGAGCAGTAGGATAAAAATAACTCCCACAAGCTCAGTGTTCCAGTAATGGAACACTAGGCATAAATGTATTAATAAGTATGAGGTATGCATAATTCAATTAGATTAACCAAAAATAGGGGAATACTTTCGTTTGTGATATATTGCAAATAAAAATTATTGAAAATAATACATTATAATTAATTTCAGTGTAGTAAAGTAGAAAGTAAAAAGAAAAATGTCGGCCGGGCGCGGTGGCTCAAGCCTGTAATCCCAGCACTTTGGGAGGCCGAGACGGGCGGATCACGAGGTCAGGAGATCGAGACCATCCTGGCTAACACGGTGAAACCCCGTCTCTACTAAAAATACAAGAAAATTAGCCGGGCGAGGTGGCGGGCGCCTGTAGTCCCAGCTACTCGGGAGGCTGAGGCAGGAGAATGGCGTGAACCCGGGAGGCGGAGCTTGCAGTGAGCCGAGATCGCGCCACTGCACTCCAGCCTGGGGCACAGAGCAAGACTCCGTCTCAAAAAAAAAAAAAAAAAAAAAAAAAAAAAAAGAAAAATGTCATCTATAGCCACCTAATACATAGATAATATCTATTGACATCTCTTTATTTTTTCATTTTTTCTATATTATGTGCATGCTTATATATTTAATGTTGCATTCTGCTTCAAATTAGTTGATAAAATAATTTTTTTTCACTTTAGTACCACACTTTTACAAACATCATTTTTAATGGCTGCATAATATTATATTGAGTAGTTGTGACATGATTTACTAAAATATTTTTCTATTGTTTAACAAAATAATTATTTGTAGGAACAAGCAACTGTAGAAATGATAAAGTTATGATAGAGAACAAACTTGTTCCAAAATCCCTTGGAAGGATCTACCTTCATTTTTTATCGTGACAATTTAATACACCAGATGTTTTACATGATTTTTTTCTTGCTTATTTTTGATTACTATTTTAACTTACTATTATTAAATTATTTACGCATTTCATTACATCTAGCTTAGAAAATTTAGTGTTTCATTGACTATTTGGAAAGATTATTCTGTATATGCTCAGAGAAGTGGTAGAAGCATCAAGCAACTGATATGGAGCCCAGAGGGTTTGGTGCAAGAACATCTGTAGTGGTGCATGGCCAGGGACAGCCATCCCCATAGGCTCAACTTGCTCCTATAGGAGACTTTAGTACTAGGGGAACTGTCAGTCCTCAACTCTGCAGGATGGTCTTGCCCATCAGTTGAGGCTGGTCCAACCTGAGCACCCCACTGGTCTGCTGACCCCTCTCACGCCCCAAGTTGGCCATGCCTGCTTGCAGGGCAGCCTCAGGTGCCCTGGGGGGCCTGCACTATAGCTTCTTTTCTGGTAGACCATGCCTGATCAGCAGAGAGCTTCAGCAGGGCAGTTTCTGTGGGCATGCACCAGCCTGCATACTCGCTCCCTATGTTGCAGCTTCCCCTAACCCATGGCAACTCACTTGGCTGGCATGTATCTGTGTGGCTGAGTTTTGCTTTCCTTTGCCACACTAGTGTGAGGGAGTACAGTCCTACCCTTCCACCCGCCAACTGCCATTGCAGACAGAGCCGTGGCAGGCACAGCCAGCCTTCCCCAACCAGCACCCTGCCCTTGCGCTAACACTGCTGTGGGAGTCAAACTAGGCGCAGAGAACAACAGATCCTCCCCAGCCCTGAGTGACAACTCCTGCTTGCAGGGCACAGAGAAGGCACCCAGACCTGCACCTGCCAGTACCCCAGCCCTGAGCCAACACAACTTCTAGCATGACTGTGCACACAGTCACTTGCAGGGGCCCCCTGCACTCTGCTCCAACTGCATTCCCTTCACCACTCTGGTGAACATCCACAGGGAGACAGGCACCCTGGCACCTACTAGCACTCTGCCACAGCTGCTGCTACCACTGCTGCTGGCACGTGCAAATGAGGATGGATCCTGCTGTCATTGCACTATGAAATGCTTTCATTCACACCACCTATCAGAGTGTAGTGACCAGAAGTCTGGGAACACCTTAGGCCCCCCACCCCAGCACAGTGGATTTCTAACCTTGAGGAGCCAGAGAACAAAGAGCCCAATACAAGTCTGCCAGAGTTAGAGCACACAGTCCAGGAGTTGGGAGCTGAGCCCTCTAACACCTTCCAGAAATGAAGCCAGTCTGCTGAATTCACCTATACCACAGTCAAACTCTTACAGTCATCAAATAGGATAAAAGGAAAAAACAAACACCCAAAGGTCAGCAACCTCAAAGATTGAAGGAAGATAAGCCCACAAAGATGAGAAAGAATCAGCGCAAGAACCCTGACAACTCAAAAAACCAGAGTACCTTCTTTCCTCCAAACGGTCACATCTCCCTTCCAGCAAGGATTCTGAACCGGGCTAAGATGGCTGAAATGACAGAAATAAGATTCAGAATGTGGATAGGAACAAAGCTTATTGAAATACATGAGCATGTTGAAACCCAATCCAGGGAAGCTAAAAATCAGGATAAAACAATGCAGAAGCTGACATACAAAATAGCCAGTATAGAAAAGAAGGTTACAACCCAACAGAGCTGAAAAACACACTACAAGAATTTCATAATGCAATTGCAACCATTAATAGCAGAGTAGACCAAGCAGAGGAAGGAATCTCAGAGCTTGAAGACTGGCTTTCTGAAATAAGACAGATAAGAATAGAGACAAAAGAATGAAAAGGAAGGAACAAAACCTCCAAGAAATATGGGATTATGTAAAGAGACCAAATTTATGACTCACTGGTGTTCCTGAAAGAGATGGGGAGAATGGAACCAACTTGGAAAACATATTTCAGGATATCATCCATGAGAAATTCACCAATCTACCTAGAGAGGACAACATTCAAATTAAAGAATTGCGGATAACCCAAGTAAAATACTTCACAAAGAAGATCATCCCCAAGACACATACTCATCAGATTCTCCAAGGTCAAAATGAAAGAAAAAAAATGTTAAAAGAAGCTAGAGAGAAAGGTCAGGTCACCTACAAAGGGAAGCCCACCAGACTAACAGCAGACCCCTCAGCAGAAGCCTTATAAGCCAGAAGAGATTGGAGGCCAATATTCAACATTCTTAAAAGAAATCCCAACCCAGAATTTCATATCCAGCCAAACTAAGCTTCAGAAGTGAAGGAGAAATAAGATCCTTTTCAGACAAGCAAATGCTAAGAGAATTCATTACTACCAGACCTGCCTTACAAGAGCCCCTGAAGGAAGCACTAAATATGGAAATGAAAGACTGTTACCAGCCACTACAAAACACACTGAAGTACACAGATCAGTGACATTATAAAGCAACCACGTAACAAGTCTGAAAAATAACCAGGGTCTGTGACAGTGTAAAATCCAAACATATTAATACTAACCTTGAATGTAATGAGCTAAATGCCCCAATTAAAAGGCAGAGTGACAAGCTGGATAAAGAATCTAGACCCATTGGTCTCTTCAAGAGACCAATCTCACATGGAATGACACAGATAGGCTCAAAATAAAGGGATGGAGAAAAATCTACCAAGCAAATGGAAAACAGAAAAAAGCAGGGGTTGTAATCCTAGTTTCAGACAAAACAGACTTTAAACCAACAAAGATCAGAAAGATCAGAAAAGAGAAAGAAGGGCATTACATAATGATAAAGGGTTCAATTCAACAAGAATTGCTATCCTAAGTATATATATATATACACCCAACACAGGAGCACTTAGATTCATAAAGCAAGTTCTTAGAGACCTTCAAAGACAGATTTCCACACAATAATAGTGGGAAAGTTTAATACCCCACTGACAATATTAGACAGATAATTGAGCCAGAAAATTAACAAAGATATTCAGGATCTGAACTCAGCACAGGATCAAATGGACCTGATCAACATCCACAGAACTCTTCACCCCAAAACAACAGAATATACATTCATATCATTGTCACATGGCACATACTCTAAAATTGATCACATAATTGGAAGTAAAACACTCCTCAGTAAATGCAAAAGAACTGAAATCATAACAAACAATATCTTGGACCACAGCACAATCAAATTAGAAATCAAGAGTAAGAAATTCACTCAGAACCATACAATTACATGGCAATTGAATAACCTGCTCCTGAATAAACTCTTGGATAAATAATGAAATTAAGGCAGAAATAAAAGAAGTTCTTTGAAACTACTGAGAACAAAGAGACAACATACCAGAATCTGTGGGACACAGCCAAGGCAGTGTTAAGAGGGAAATTTATAGCACTTAAATGCCCACATTAAAAAGTTAAAAAGGCCTCAGCTTAACAACCTAAATCACAACTAAGAGAACTAGTGAAATAAGAGCAAAGCAATCCCAAAGCTAGCAGGAGACAAGAAATAACCAAAATTAGAGTGAACTGAAGGATATTGAGACATGAAAACCCATTCAAAAGATCAGTGAATCCAGGAGCTGTTTTTGTTTTTGTTTTTGAGGAAATTGAAATAAACACCATCAGAAATGACAGGGGTGATATTACCAGTGACCCTATGGAAATATAAATCAGAGAAAATTATAAAAACCTCTATGAACATAAACTAGGAAATCTAGAAGAAAATGGATAAATTCCTGGACACATACACCCTCCCAAGACTGAAACAGGAAGAAACTGAATTTCTGAACAGACCAATAACAAGCTCTGAAATTGATTCAGTAATAATTAGCCTACTAACTAAAAAGAGCCCAGGACTAGACAGATTCACAGCTGAATTCTACCAGGTGTATGAAGAAGAGTTGATACCATTTCTACTGAAACTCTTCCAAATAAATTGAGGAGGAAGAACTCTTCTCTAACTTATTCTATGAGGCCAGCATCATCCTGACGAAAACCTAGCAGAGACACAACAAAAAAAGAAAACTTCACGCCAATATCCTTGATGAACACTGCAGCAGAAATCCTCAAGAAAATACTGACAAATCAAATCCAGCATAACATCAAAAAGCTTATCCACCATAATCAAGTAGGTTTTATCCCTGAGATGCAAGGTTGGTGTAACATATGCAAATCAATAAATGTGATTCATCACATAAACAGAACTAAAGACAAAAACCACACGATTATCTCAACAGATGCACAAAAGGCTCTCAATAAAATTCAATACTCCTTCATGTTAAAAACTCTCAATAAAGTAGGTATCAAAGGAATATACCTCAAAATAGTGACAACCATCTATGACAAACCCATAGTGAACATCATACTGAATGGGCAAAAGCTGGAAGCATTCCCCTTGAAAACTTGCACAAGAAAAGGATGCCCTCTGTTGGCATCCTTTTTCCAGTCTCTTGGAAAAGAATACCACTCGTTTTCAACATGGTTTTGAAAGTCCTGGTAAGAGCAATCAGGCACAAGAAAGAAAGAGCATCCAAATAGGAAGAGAGGAAGTTAAATTATCTCTTTTTGCAGATGACATAATCCTATACCTAGAAAACACCCCAGTCTCAGTCCAAAAGCTCCTGCACCTGATACACAAGTTCAGGAAGGTCTCAGGATACAAAATCAATGTGCAAAAATCACTAACTTTCTTATATACCAACAACAGTACAGCTGAGAGCCAAATCAGGAATGTAATCCCATTCACAATTGCTACAAAAAGAATAAATACCTAGAAATACAACTAACCAGGGAGGTGAAAGATCTCTATAAAGAGAACTACAGAATATTGGTTAAAGAAATCAGAGATGACACAAACAAATGGAAAAACATTTTATGCTCACGGATAGGAAGAATATTGCTAAAATGACCATACTGCCCAAAGCAATGTATAGATTCAATGCTATTCCTATTAAACTACCATTTACATTTTTCATATAACTAGAAAAAACTTTTAAAATTCATATGGAACCAAAAAAGAGCCCAAATAGCCAAGGTGATCCTAATCAAAAAGAACAAAGCCAGAGGCATTATGCTACCTGACTTAAAACCATACTACAGGGCTACAGTAACCAAAACAACATGGTACTGGTACAAAAGCAGACACATAGACCAATGGAATGGATTAGAGAACCCAGAAATAAGGCCATACACCTACAACTATCTGATCTTCAAGAAATCTGACACAAACAAGCAATGGGGAAAGGATTCCCTAGTTAATAAATGGTGCTAGATAACTGACTAGAGATATGCAGAAAATTGAAACTGGATGCCTTCCTTACACCACATAAAAAAATTAAGCTGGATTAAAGCATTAAATGTAAAATCCCAAACTATAAAAACCCTGGAAGACAACGTAGGCAATACCATTCTGGGCATAGGAGTGGTCAAATTTTCATGACGAAGATGCCAAAAACAACTGCAATAGAAGTAAAAATTGGCAAATGGGATCTGATTAAACAAAAGAGCTTCATAGCAAAGGAAACTATCAACAGACTGAACAGACAGCCTACAGAGTGGTAGAAAATATTTGCAAATGATACATCTGTCAAAGATCAAATATCTAGCATCTATAAGGAACTTAAATTTACAAAAAAAAGCAACCCCATTAAAAAGTGGGTGAAGAGCATGAACACTTTTCAAAAGCAGACATACATGCAGTCAACAATCATGAAGAAAGGCTCAACATCACTAATCATTAGAGAAGTGCAAATTAAAACCACAGTGAGATACTATCCCACACCAGTCAGAATGCTATTATTAAAAAGTCAAAAAACAACAGATGCTGGTGAGGTTGGAGAGAAAAAAGGAACACTTATATGCTGTTGATGGGAGTGAGTGTAAATCAGTTCAACCATTCTGGAAGACAGCGTGGCAATTCCTCAGAGACCTAAAAACAGAAATGCCATTTGACTCATCAATTTCATGACTGGGTATATATCCAAAGATTTATAAATCATTCTATTATAAAGACACATGCACTTATATGTTTATTGCAGCACTATTCACAATAGTTCTGAAAGACATGGACTCAACCCAGATGCCCAATGATAGACTGGATAAAGAAAATATACACCATGGCATCCTAAGCAGCCATCAAGAAGAATGAGATCACTTCCTTTGCAGGAACGTGGATGGAGCTGGAGGCCATTATCCTTAGCAAACAAACACAGGAACAGAAAACCAAATACCACACGTTCTCACTTACAAGTGGGAGTTAAGTAATGAGAACACATGGACACAGGGAGGGGAACAACACACGCTGGGGCCTATCAGAGGATGAAGTGTGGGAAGAGGGAGAGGATCAGGAGAAATAACTATGTGTACTAGACTTAATACTTGGGTTACTAAATAATCTGTACAACAAACCCCTATCATACAAGTGTACTGTATAACAAAACTGCATGTTACCCTTGAACTTAAATTTTTAAAAAGTTTATTAAGGTGAAAATGGTTATTGAAAAATCTTAATCTCTGAATTAGTAACAGTTCCCACATGCTAAATGATGTATCACAATATCTCTTTATTTAAAATATAAAACTAGGCAGAAACTGAAATTATTTTCTAGTAGTAGAGTCTTTTAAAAGGTGGGATTCATAAGTATTGTTTACATATTATGCATGAGTCACTGACAATCAATGTGTCTATAAACAACTCTGTTGTAGTTAGGGCTCTTTTCCCTTTCGAATTTTGATCACTCAGCCAAGGGTTCTTTGTTGATAGCTGGTTTGAGTACTTTTATATACTATTCTTAATTTAGATTAATGAGCTTTGTTAATACAGATTTAAACTAGCTAGATTTGTTTACTTGTTTTATTTTTAAGAACGACCAATTCCAGATCTATGCTAATTTAAATATGTCCTCAAAAAGGGGGCACACATTTGAAAAAACAAACCAAAACATACATTTATATTGGAAAAATCTTCTTGGTTCATTGTTAGGTTTTCATAGAAATTAATTCTTTCAAAGCACCTCTTAGACTATGTTGTCAGCAGCTAGATCGATGCTCCATTTACTTCAAGAAATGCAACAAAATTGAAGCCAGTTTAACTACTAAGTGATTTGAAGTAATGCAAAGTACATGGACTACTAAATCATAAAGGATCTAATTTTTTTGAAAACCCATTTGTCAAGCTCTCATATAAATATAACACTTAAAACAATAAGCACATATACCGTTACATAATTCAAGAAGATTTTTTAACTTGTAGACTTCCAAAGAATATGGCATTTTGTTTTAGTTTTTGAAGTACCTTTCTCTGTCTCTCTTTTTTTTAATTTCAGTAGGTTTTTGGGGAATGAATGTTGTTTGGTTACATGAATAACTTTAATGGTGATTTCTGAAATTTTGGTGTGCCCATCACCTAAGCAGTGTACACTGTACCCAATGTGTAGTCTTTTATCCCTAACTCCCCTTCCACCCTTTCCCCCCGAGTCCCCAAAGTTCATTGTATGAAGATACTGTACCTTTCTTTTAATGCCAGTTTATAATGCATGTTTGAACTTTTAGCTTCATTAGGTCTGTGAAGGTAAGGTATACATAGTAAGAACTAAACCTGCTAAAGATCATCCTGTTTATGCAACATCGTTAATTTAACAAATAAGCAGAGTAACGCATTTAGGACTAAAGTTTATGTTCGTCATTAGGGATATAAAGTCTGTTATCCCTAGGATCTTAGAGACTAAGAGAGCGGTACAAACAAATATTTACAGTAAACTCTATAATTACTGTAGAAAATATCACAGAAGCACAACAACTGAGCTAACTCTGCCATATTAAAGTAGAGCAGTATTATGACTGCATAAATCAAAACAGCTGACATCATTAGACCTGCTATGATTGATAAGAGGTTTTTCTCTTTGACAAGTGGTTGTGATATATGTAAGAATTCCTAGTTTTTCTTTAATATGATAGATAAACCTGACTAATGATTTTGAAGCATTTAGTGGTTGAAATCTTTCTGTGAGCTTTCTGTTTATCTTTTATTTTTAGCCTGATAGTCTGATAAAGGAACTGTGCTTTAATTTGCTTCTTTTTTGCTTGTTGCTAATGCTTTTTATGATTTTCAAATATTTCAACTTCATTGTTGAAAATGAACATATTTTCAGGTATTTTCAGGTAGCTATTATATTTTAATTGATTACAACTTAGATTTTAAATTTGCTGAAATTTAAGTAAGGTTTCTGGTCAATATAAAATAGAATCATCATGTGTTTTTGTCCCCAGAAAATTAGCTTCATGTTTTCTGAATTTGAGGTTTGAATTAATAATTGGGAATGCCAGTTGATTGATGGATGGATAAATGCTTATGATAGCTCACTATCTA
Source organism: Macaca mulatta (assembly GCF_049350105.2). Taxonomy (NCBI): domain Eukaryota; kingdom Metazoa; phylum Chordata; class Mammalia; order Primates; family Cercopithecidae; genus Macaca; species Macaca mulatta. The sequence goes on along the minus strand of NC_133406.1, from coordinate 126,756,846 downwards.
TGAAATCCTACATGTGTTTGTTAAATGTGACTGTCAGCACTAAGTAAATCAGTAAATAGATTACTTTTCCACCCTAAGGATTTGCAGAGTCTCTTAGAATTTCACAAAAGGAGCAAACGTCTACCTTGGTAGAATAAACTTTGATAATCAGTTTCTTGTTTGTTTCTAGCATTTTGTTTATCTGTTTATCAATCTATTTCTTAGTATAATTATGATTGCATTTTATATTGGACTTTTTTTTTTTTTTTTTTTTTTAACTTTTAAAAAACCACACTGAACCAGTTTTCAATTATTTAAACTTTCAGGATGTTTAAATATTTGTGTTTATAATTTTCAGAATTTTTGCTCAGTTTTGGGATAGAACTGATTACCAAAGGTAAACCTGACCCTTAATGAGCAAGTAAATTTGTAGGCTGGATACATTTTTTTTTTTAAGTAATTATTATCTAGGCCAAATTAGCCTTCAAGATACATTATCTATTGACTGAGGCTCCTTAGATCTCTTATAAAATGCATTATATTGCCTGACTTGAATATTATATTATCTAGGTAAAGCAATGTAATTAAAGCTTAATTGAGGCCATGGGTGGTGGCTCACACCTGTAGTCCCAGCACTTTGGGAGGCGAAGGCAGGCAGATCACTTGAGATCAGGTGTTCAGAACCAACCTGGGCAATATGGAGAGAGCCTGTCCCTACAAAAATACAAAAATTAGCCGGGCATGGTGGTGCGTGCCTGTAAGTCCCAGCTACTTGGAGGCTGAGGTGTGTGGATCACTTGAGCCCAGGAGGTGGGGGGTTGCAGTGAGCTAAGATCACACACCACTGCACTCCAGCCTGGGTGTCAAAGCGAGACCCTGTCTCAGGAAAGAAAAAAAAAAAAAAAGAGCTTAATTGATTGAACCAGATTCAAGAAAACAGTGCTAAATTATAATTTTCTCAACACTGCAAATATCTGTTTCAATCTTCAGCTTCATTAACTTCTATAATTTGAAATTATCCCAATTATTACCTGACATGTACTAAAATTCCCTAAAATGGATCTTCAGTAGCATTTTCACAGTACGGCAATTTTCTCTCTGTATATATATTTATATAGTCACATATATGCACATACATTATACAAACATTACTTTTCTATAACTGTAAGGTCAGAATTTGAAGTTGTGTTTTCTTTATCTTTTTATTTCCAATACTTGGCATCAAGTTGATATTCATTGGAAGTAAAGGAGGAAGGAAATGAATAATCTTCAGATGCTAAGAACATTACACTTAAATTCTTATTAAATCTAATTTGCATTCTCATATATTTGGTTAGCTTGGTTATTTTAACAAGAATATAAAAATATATGTGACTGGGAATGATATGAATAGAAACTTCTGGAAAATGGAATGGTAAAGTCTAGAGAAGTGGTAAATATCTCATCACTGGAAATGAGCAAGCGGAGGTTAGGTTATTCTTTGACACTGATATTGAAGCAGAGAATCCCTATAATGGATAGAAAGTTCAAAGTGACCTTTAGGATCTTTTATCTTCAGATTTCTATGAAAAGTATATTTACTTTAATAATAAGGTTAAGATGTTGGAGTACATAGAGTAAAAAACTAGAAAAGAACCAGATGTTAGAAAGGAGATATCTTTTTTTTTTTTTTTGAGACGGAGTCTGGCTCTGTCGCCCAGGCTGGAGTGCAGTGGCCGGATCTCAGCTCACTGCAAGCTCCGCCTCCCAGGTTCACGCCATTCTCCTGCCTCAGCCTCCCGAGTAGCTGGAACTACAGGCGCCCGCCACCTCGCCCGGCTAGTTTTTTTTTTTTTGTATTTTTTAGTAGAGACGGGGTTTCACCGTGTTAGCCAGGATGGTCTTGATCTCCTGACCTCGTGATCCACCCGTCTTGGCCTCCCAAAGCGCTGGGATTACAGGCTTGGGCCACCGCGCCCGGCCTAAAAAGGAGATTTCTTTTTTTTTTGGTGCACTGACAGAAGAATTTATTTTATTTTATTTTATTTTCCTGGGAGTTTCCTTTTCTTTCTTTCTTTTTTTTTTATTATTATACTTTAAGTTCTAGGGTACATGTGCATAACGTACAGGTTTGTTACATATGTATACTTGTGCCATGTTGGTGTGCTGCACCCATCAACTCGTCAGCACCCATCAACTCGTCATTTACATCAGGTATAACTCCCAATGCAATCCCTCCTCCCTCCCCCCTTCTCCATGATAGGCCCCGGTGTGTGATGTTCCCCTTCCTGAGTCCAAGTGATCTCATTGATCAGTTCCCACCTATGAGTGAGAACATGCGGTGTTTGGTTTTCTGTTCTTGCAATAGTTTGCTGAGAATGATGGTTTCCAGCTGCATCCATGTCCCTACAAAGGACACAAACTCATCCTTTTTGATGGCTGCATAGTATTCCATGGTGTATATGTGCCACATTTTCTTAATCCAGTCTGTCACTGATAGACATTTGGGTTGATTCCAAGTCTTTGCTATTGTGAATAGTGCTGCAATAAACATACGTGTGCATATGTCTTTATAGCAGCATGATTTATAATCCTTTGGGTATATCCCCAGTACTGGGATGGCTGGGTCATATGGTACTTCTAGTTCTAGATCCTTGAGGAATCGCCATACTGTTTTCCATAATGGTTGAACTAGTTTACAATCCCACCAACAGTGTAAAAGTGTTCCTATTTCTCCACATCCTCTCCAGCACCTGTTGTTTCCTGACTTTTTAATGATTGCCATTCTAACTGGTGTGAGATGGTATCTCATTGTGGTTTTGATTTGCATTTCTATGATGGCCAGAGATGATGAGCACTTTTTCATGTGTCTGTTGGCTGTATGAATGTCTTCTTTTGAGAAATGTCTGTTCATATCAGAAAGGAGATTTCTTAACAAAATACAGTTAAAGAGGATTTCTCATATTTTATATGGGAAGAAGGAACTTTGATATTTAAGTAGGAACCATCCTCTAGGGGACCGTATTGATTAAACAGGAAATCTAGAAACTAGACAAAGAAAAAAAGAATTTGGCTATATGAAAGTTAAAACATAGTGCAAAAGAGAACATAAACAAAAGTAATAGTACAAATAAAATTCAGGAAATAAAATATTTGTAACAGAGATGCCAGATAACAAATTTGTGTCTATAATATGGAAACAACTCTTATAATTTGTTTAGAAGACAAACAACCCAATGGATAATGGGCAAAGGATATGAATAGGCAATTTTGGAAGATCAAATTTACATGGTCAGTAATGTTTCAAAAGATGCTCAGACTTATTAACTGTTAGTGATATGCAAATTAAAATAACACCAAACTATCATTTTACATGCACAAGTTTGTCAAAGATTAAAATGGTCAAAACACGTATCACTTTGGCATGGGGATATGGGAAATTATTTGAATACATTGCTGTTGGAAATGTGAGAGTTATTTTATCTCTTTTTTGGAAGGCAATCTGGCAATATGTATTAAAATGGAAAATACACATACTCTATGCTCCAGTAATTCCACTTCAGGAAATATATCCCTAAGAAATAAAAGTACTGGTATGTACAAGGATATTTATTTCAGTACTGTTTATAGTATAAAAAATTACAAACAAAATAATGCTTGTTAATGGAATGGATAAATAAATTATAGTATATTGCAGCACAAATCATTATATTACTATCACAAAAAGCACTGTATGAGTTAGAGGGACTTTCTGTGAGGTACTATTGAAGGAAGAAAGAAAGATATACAGAAGTACGTATTAATACATCTAGTTCTTTTGTAGAACAGTGACCAAAATCCTTTGTGTGAGTTTATGTATGAGTATGTGAGCCTACACATTTATATGTTCATATGGCAGGGCAGTATGTAGCAAAAGAGAAGAATTCATACTCAGTGGTTAACATGTTTTAAGAGAGTTATAATAATACAACAGGAGTAGGAAGGAAAAGGGAGGTAGGCCCATACCAGGTAATTAGATGTGAGAATGGAACTCAAAGAACAAGTCAAGACTCAACATTTAAATTTAAGAGTGAACTGTAGAGGCAATATTAGATGCTAACAAAAACCAGATGTAATAGCTAACCCTTTAACATCTATCTGTATTTTTTGTCATATATTTTAATCAGTTTCTGCTTCACCTTGATCAGCAAAAGCTCAGCAATAGGTTTTGTAGTATTTTCTGCTTTAACTAGCTCAAATAAACATATTAATTGAAAACTTGTAACAGCTTTTATTTATTCAACCGATGTTTATTGATCACCTGCTTTCTGGCAGGCATTGTTATGGCCCCTACAATGACACATAAGACATACAAGGTCCCTACATAATAAATAAATAAATATATAATGTCAGATCACATAAAAGCTATGAAGAAAAAGCATTTTTTCAGCAGATAAAAAGGGACAGAGCAGGGAAGGGAAAAGGAGAGGAGGTTTAACTATTTTGGATAGGGTAGTGAGGAAAAGTTTTTCTTTCAGAAGGTGAATTTGACAAAAAATGTGAATGAAATGAAGAATCAGGCCAACTGTATATCTGGGAGAAGAACCTTTCAGTCAGATAGAACAGGTAAGAAGACCTTGAGGCCTTGACTTATTCTAGAAACTTGAAGACCAGAGTGACTAAAGCACAGGGACATAGAGTGTGGAATAGACGAGTTCGAAAAGGTGGGTAGGGCCTGATCTTGTAGGGCGTTGTTACACTTGTAAAGAGATATGATTTTATTCTGGTTGTGGTGGGAAGCTATGGGGGGAGGGTTATGAGCACTGGAAGATTATGGACATTGGAAGCTGTGCTAATTTGGATTTAAGAAAGCTCACTCTGATTGCTCTGTAGAAAATTGATTCTAGGGGATAAGAGGAGAAGCAAGAAAGACTATTGCTCTAGAGTAGGCAAGAGATGATGGTGACCCTATTAATTAGTAGAAGTAGTGAGAAAGGGGTCAGATTTCAGATACATTTTGAAGGTTAAGGGAGGAGAGCTTGAAGATCATGAGAGAAAGGACTGATAGATTTTAGTTGGGTCCACTTTGGAATCACACAAAACTATTTTTAATTTTGAATATACTTTAGTGCCCCCAGCATTAATTATGTAGAACGTTTTAGGCTGTTTAAAAGCAAAGCAGATAAATTAAAAGGGGGTTAGTGATTAAAACTTCTCTTTCATATAAATCTCAAAGCAATCACAAGACCCCTCCAAACCTCATATCCCTTTTTTTTTTTTTGCTAATGGTTGTAGATCACACCAGTGTTCTACATTTCATATTCTCTCAGAACTTGCTTTGGCTCTCAATGTCATTCTGTTGTAATGATAATTAAAGTTAAGGTAACAAAAACCACTTATTGTTTACCATGTGAAAAGTGTTCATTTAAGTGCTTTTGCTATGTTAAATCCTTTTATCCTCAAAACAACCCTATTTTAACAAAAAACCAAGTTCAGTAGCTTGCCACTCACAGAGTCCAATTAACAAGAGCAAGGTCTAGTATAAAGACAGCTGCTTTTTATTCCAAAGGTAGCTTATAGGAAGAAGTGTAGGCTTCCTGCCTTAAGGGTACCACTTCCCTTTTGGAGCAGAAAGCGGGTGCTTTTAAAGGGGTTGCCTGGCATACTGGCATGAATGGCATTCAGGGGAGAAAGCAAGCAGGTGGGGAGTCCGTATACTAGCTTTGGTGCCTTATCTACTGGGTAGTCGAGCTGGTGACTGCTGGTGCCTTCTTGGGCAGGCCTAGGTTGTAAAAAGCATCCCAAAACTCTCCAGATGGGAGAGAGTTTCATAGTGGGCATGCTTTGGGTTGTAGATGGACTGTTGTCTCTTGAGGCAACCTCCTGATGGGTGAGAGTTCTGCTCTGGAGCTTTTAAGTACATAGTTAGATGAACTTGCCCTGTAGGAAATGTCTTGTAAAGAGGAAGTAAAATAGAGCTAAGTAAAAAGTTGGGGAAAGGAGGGAAGAGAAAAGAAGAGAGAGAAAAAATAATTAAACTATCTCTTGGAAAATTGGGATACACTATGAGGTAGCTGCTATAGCTGTTTTACATGTGAGTAAACTACTAGTATATATGTACTGTAAGTGGCATTAGATAAACTCAGCACCTAAGCCTGTTCAGCATGGCATATCACATTTTATAGTATCCTCTCCCCTACTTGTAAGGGGATAGCATTTATGTTACTTCACTAATCTTTTATATTCTTCTGTTTTACATTATATTGAAAAACTGTAAGTAGAAGGTTTGAGGGAATAGATAATGCTTTAAAATTTTGGCGTCTGTAAATCTGACCTTTTTCTCTTATACTTCCAAGTTTGAATATCCTGTTGATTTTTTTCTTAGACCACCCAAATATCTTGAAAGTTACCATGCTTTTGAACTTAAACAGTGTCTCTCAGATAACATTTCACCTCTAGAAGTTACACAAAAATCTTTCAACAGATAATGTCTTGATTTTTGATTCACAGAATATGGTCATTGTATTACTTTATCTTTGTATCCTCAGTGCCCACACAGCACTTGGCACACAGAAAATGCTTAGTGAATGTTTACTGAATGACTGAATGGAGAGAACAGTTTCTCTGTGTAATGTGATCTCATTTTTACCTCCTTAAGAAAGACAGGTTTGCTCTCTAAGATGGGAAAATATGATCACTGACTGTCCCAGATTAGACACCCCAGTGGAAAGAGAGAGGTTCTGTCTTCCAGTACTCATGTCAGCCTTATTGAAGAATTCTGGCCCTTTTGGGGGTCATGTGCCTACCGTTTGGACCAATCATTACTGCCAAAAAAATGAGATATTACAACTGGCTAAGCCTAGGTCAAGTTTTCCTTTTAATGGCCACGGAGGTATATTGCATTACTGAAAGGAAAGCTATGTGGAGCTTGAGCAAACAAAGAATGGCAGCTGTAATTATCCACAACAAAAATTATATAGAATTTAAATTTCCAAACAAGTCTCAACTCTTGTTCGCAAATTTATGAAAATTATAAATTTATGAAAAAGTGCAAGTTGAAAAGAAAAGAAACATGGTATGTAAACATGGGAACATTTTAGTATTTTTGTTAAGGGGAAAGAGAGAAGCAGAGGTGAACTCTGTGAAGTGATTGAAAATAGAAATCTTAAGGGTAGGCACCTCTCTTTTCAACTTTCCATACAGAGATTTTAATTCCTCTGGTCAAAAGGCTGCAATTCAAGTTGTTTTTGCAGACCTGGCTCATTTTCCTACTGTTTTCCTCATGGGCTCAAAGGTCCATTGAAGTGGTAAATAAATGTACTTTGAAGCTATCACAACTCACCTTGTGTAGTTGAACTTGCTTAGGGGCCGTTATCACAGTTCCTAGTAAGCCAAGCTTGTTTCTGATAGCTATGGAGGGTTGAGAAAGAACAGAATTGGATAGAGAACCATTTGGGAAATGGGAGAGGTGAGAGTGCTGACATGCTTTCCCCTCCATCGCTAATAAACTTCTAGTGCGATTCCTTGTTCTTTTAAATGTACCTATAGCACATTTTGCTCTATGCAGGAAGTATTCCCTAATGAAAGAATGGAGTCAGAGCAAAAGGAAACATCTAAGCTTTATTGATCTGTGCTTATCTTACATTGCTGCTCTCTGCTGAGAAATTGATTGATGTTTTTTGAAAAAAACCTTCAGGAGCCTTTGTTGGATGTTGCCATTGCTGTTGCAAAATAGGAAAACAATTATGCATAAATTATGTGGAGAAAATATTTTCCTTGATTTTTTTTTCTTCTAAAAATGTGTGGGAAGAAATTACACAAAGTGAGTAAATGGTGGTATTATTTAGAAACAATTCTATTTTCACTTAGGCAACCCTAACATTAAGCAAGAGGATCTTTGTGGGGAAGTTACTGTTACATTGTTTGCATATTTACCCAAACAGTTTGATATAAGGTTTTTTTTTTGTTCTTAAATTACCATTTTGAGATCTAGAAATTTTTCCCAGCCCAAGTAACAAAAAAATCATATACTCATTTTAAAACATTATTATTTTAAAAACCCCACTAACAACCCCTAGAATGAATGACTCCATAGTTATTTTTACCTTCTTTTTATGAATTCCCTCAGCTGAAATTAGGATAATGTTTATTTTTTTCATCACTATTGAATACTATTCAATTATCTTTTCATAGAAATGATGTCATGGTTATAGACATACAGTTTCTGTGGCATTGGAATGAGCATGACACCATAAAAATAATTCTTAAAGACTGTCAGTGTAGTGTTTTCTATATCATTGTTTATGAGAGTTATGGTTTCTATTGTTCTTAGTATGTAAACAATGCAATTTTTAAGTATTTTTTAAAATCAAACATTTGTAAACCATAATCTTCTACATATCGTTCGTATTGTAAGTGCTACTTAGGTAACAGAAACTTTATAAGTATTTGATAAGATGCTTCTTTCTAAACATTATACATAAGAACAGTAAGCATCTATGATAAACAGAAGTGTAAAATACATTTAATCCTAGGCCTTGACTAATTTTTTTTTAACGTTCTGGATAATATTATCTACCCCCATGACATTTCAAGTGGATTTACTTGTGTAAATGTGCACATGATTCAAAGCACCAAATATCTGTTTGGTCTTTTCAATAATTCTTCTTGGGTAGCTGTCCCTTCTGCTAATAACTTTATCTTTCATCAAGAGTAAAAACAAACTTTTGAGATATCTCCCTTAAGTTTTTCTCTACTTAGACTGTTTCTCTTTCATGCTGTTGCCAGATTATCTTTCCAAAGGCAAAATCTTGGTCATATCACATTCCTGCTGAAATATCTCCAGCATCTTATGTTGTTTAGAGGAGAAATTCTAAACTCTACCATGAACTTACAGGCCGTCAACAATCTGTCCTTAGCCTAATTTTACTAGTTTTGTAGTTTGCCCAGTGATCCTCCTCTAACCACCATATTATTAAGCCACATTTAACTGCATGCTGTTTCCACACCTGCCTTTGTGAATCCATCTTCACACTCACTGTTTGCCCTGAGTATCCTTATTTTGCTGCTCAAATGTCCTTTGATTTCTCTAGGATTCTGCATCCTTATAACACTGTGCCTAGATCACTATAACATTAATACATTACATTATAATTAATTGTTGATGCCTTTCTTACTAGACTAGGGACCCTTTAAAAGCATGAACTAGCCAATATTTTTGTAAATCCCATATCCTGTGCCCATTGTGGGGCCTTGACATGTGGTAGGTGTTGGACATGCCTTTATATATTGCATTGGGTACAGATGCAGGGTTTAAACATTTTCTGCCTCTGAAAGAACTTGTTTGAACTATAAAAGTGCCTAAGGAATATAATACCTTTTTCCCCCATCACATTCTTCCAAAGTAGGACCTGTTAAGGGTTATTCTGGTAATTTAGTTGTGGGTAGGGGAAGGTAACCTTAAAGTATGAAATATAAAATCTTGTTATAATTTACTTGACAGTGAATATTTAAAACGAGTTAAATAGCCCAAGAGAGTTATCTATACTAACACAAGTTAGGAAAGAATGAAAAGATGGTTGTTAGAAACAAATGCTCTGTGCTGCAAAGAAGAATCAGCACGCTGGCAAAAAGCTTTCTCAGCAAGGCAATTTACTTTTGCAGAAGGGTGCCACTCAAACCTGGTGTGGTTGCAAGAGCACATCGAGCAGGGTGTGGCAGGGGTTTCTATCCCTAACAAAGTTCTTAGCACTTCTGTGTCCCTCCCACATTGGCTAGGGTTGGACCTCAAAATCTAAGCTAACTTGATTGGCTAAGGTTTAAAATTGAATACAGTTAATTTCTTAAGAAAGCCATGTATTAACTTTCTAGACAGCCTTGAACAGATCCTTGTACAATTAAAAGATTGGGTCAGATCATCTGGCAGATTTCTTATTGGGTAGTTACAAATGACTAGATAAATAGTAGTTCCATAAAATTTAATTTATAAGATAGGACGTTTAATGAATTTACTGAAGCCGATATTGGGCTGTAACTTAAATGGTTTTGACTCACTGAAAGTTGAGTTAATGAAGGAAAAAGTCACCTTTCAGGAGCATTTGCTCCCAGGAGTGGCAAATTAAATAGCATTATTGTGATTATGATCTTCACATCTTCCCCTAAACTCCCTTACATAACCAAAGGTTTCCTCTTAGGTCTTCCTTATTTCTTTAAATGTAGAGGTCATTTAGTTCTTTAAGGGGGGGAAGACAATAATTTGAAAACATTCAAATGCCAACGTTTTTTTCACATTTAAAATCAGTAAAATAATTATTCTTAGGGCAAGACAAAATGGGTAAAAATGACTCATATATATTTGCAGGAATAAGGGAGTCATAATAAAGCAAAACATTTTTTCTTTATGTCCAGTGTCAGATTTATAAAATCAAAGTCATACCAAGACAGATGTTTAAGCACATTAATCTTCTGTTATAAAAACTAAAAGACTTAAAAAGGAAATCTTTAAACCTCTCTTAGCTTGGCTTTAATTGTAAAATCACAGGCCTTGAAGAGAGAATAATTAACTCTATTACTGCAGCAACCACTTAAAGATCTAAATATTTTGGAATGTTCTATTTGAAAATTAGAGGGAGAACTAGTCACTTCCAAACTATCTACAGATCTTTGTGTTCTTTTTATTCTTTCTCCTCAACATGTAGTTTGTTGCATTTGTAAGGGAGAGAAATAAAAATATGTTTTTGGGCATAAATTTTAAGATTTTCAAAGCCTTTTCTTTTCATTCTGTCTTCTTCAGAGTGATCTGCTGACTGATGAGGCAAAACATTTGTACCCTTGTAGTTTTCTTAAACCACAAATCCAAATTCCAAACCTAGAATGTAACTCCAGGATATGAAAGATGGCAAAGAATAATATTACAGTGTAAAATTTGAAGAATTCCTCTTAGGAGAGGAATTTTCATTATTTCACTAAATTCTCACATCTAGTAGTTCTAGGTCAGTGCCCTTATTGCCAACCCTTACCTGACATTTAAGGCATATATTGTGCATGTTTGTAAGTAAATCCATGTGGATACAATATAGCTTTTCAATAGATGTTGATTTTGGTTTCTGAATAAAAGTTTCTCTTCTGATGAACCTCATAGCGGCAAAATGAAGATATGAGGAGAAAATCATTTCTTGAGTAAAAATGGTAAAAAAAATAAAAAATTTGATATCAAGGCAGCAAACCTCCAAAGGCCTTTGTTGTTTGCCATTTTATTGTGATCGTTGACTATCTATAATGTTTGGGACTATTGAGTTTTTGTGATTTGACATTTGTTGTATTGGAATCTGATCTGTAAAGTAGTAGCATGGCTTGATGTAGAGATTTGACTAAAGAGAATGAGAGAATGAAGGCTAAGAAATAAATTTTTACTATCTCTTCTCTAATGTTTGTCTAAAATTAGGAACTTCATTTCATTAAAAAAGTTAAGGTTTTTTTATTTATATATGACCTCCAAAAATGATTGAATATTTTTTGAATACAAACTCTGTGCCAGTCAGCACACCAGTTTTTACATGATTATCTCATTTAATCCTTAAAACAACCTTATGGAATAGATGTTATCTTCCTTTACAGATAAGGAACGTTGGGTTCAGAGAGAGAAGTATTTCGTTCAGGACCATTTTCTCAGCTAGTAAATAAATGACAGCGGTAGGACTCAAAATTCAGGTTTTGTCTGATTCCAAAGCCTGTGTGCTTAGTCACTATTACAAAAACAAACTCATAGTTCTTGAGTGAGGGAATTACTTAAGGCTTAAGTTACATTTACCTTTTAGTTTAAAAGACAGTATATGTAGTGACTGTTTATCATGATGACCTGTGGTACTGATTATTGAAATCACTCTATAGAGGTAGGCATATGCAGGTTGTTGAATTGTGCTATTATGGATCAGTTGTGCCTGGCACTGTTAACATTTTGAACTCAGTAATTAATTTGTTGTGGAGGACTGTCCTGTGTACCATAGGATGTTTAGCAGCATCTCTGGCTACACTCACTAGATGCTTATACCACTCCCTTGTGACAATGAAAAATTGTCACAGCTTTCAGAAAAATCGTCATCTTTCTGTCTGCAACAGAAGGATTAACTCATGTTTAACTTCATATAGGTACAGATGGAATATTTATCAATATGTATATAGTACATAGATTAATAGACACATATATTTCCTTGTTCTGTCAGCTGACAGGGTCTAGAAGCAGTGACTAGTCAATAGCAATGAGCAGACCTTACATTCAAATCTTGGTTTCTGATATTCTCCAACACAAGGAACCAGGACTCCTTTTAGAAATGGCAGATTCTAGGACTGTGTTGGAAAAAACTATAAGATGAGCCTGGAGCATTTTGTAGTGCCAGAAACTAAGGAAGTGCTAAAAAAAAAAAAAAAAAAAAAAAAAGGGGGGGGCAAAATCCCCCACAATTATAAGGGTGTGCCAAAGGGACACAGAAACTAACAGGAGAACTCTCAACTGCCAAATCTGGAAAAATTTATGCAAAAAAAAAAAAAAAAAAATAGAATAGTATTGGATTATAACCCAAAGTATAAAACAAATATCCATGAGCCCATATTGATTACATCAATAAATGATCTCATAAATTAATAAATTGGAGTGAAGTAGACAGATCTCCTGTGAGGAATTCCAAATGATTTCTGTAACTACCTGCCCCCAAGGTGTGGGACATAATTCCCCACTCCTTAGGTATGAGCTACCCATAGTGACTTCCTTCCAAAGAGCACAATCAGTTATTGAAGGAGAGGGAAAAATAATGCTCCAGTAGAGAAATCTGATGAATACTACCTTAGCCAGGTATTCAAACTTAACTTCAGCAATGATAAATCATATTGATAGTTTATGTATCCTTAACATGAAGTAATAAGAATGGTACTTTACCTTACTCGTCTTCCTCTCAAAAACATGTAACCCCAGTGTCATCATGAAAAAAACATGAGACAAACTACAGTTGAAGGGTATTCTACAGAATACCTGTTTACTGCTCCTCAAAATTTTCAAGGTCATCAAAAACAAGGAAAGTCTAAGAAACTGTCACAGATAAGGGAAGCCTAAGGAAATATGAAAGTAAATGTAATGTGGTATTCTGGATGCGATCCTGGAAAAGGGGGGAAAATTTTTAGGTAAAAAATTAGGAAATTTGAGTAAAATATGAACTTTAGTCAATAGTGTATCAATATTGGTTCATTAATTGTGACAAATATACCATAGTAATATAATATATTGATAATGGGGGAATTGGTGTAGCATATGGGAACTTTGTACTATCTTTACGATTTTTCTGTAAATCTAAAACTGTTGTAAAATAAAAGTTTTATTTATTTATTTTTTTAAAAGGCCTCAAAACATTGCCATATGTCTCCTAGGGAGCAAAATTGCACCTAGTTGAGAAAATCACCATTATAGATAATACCATAGAGGAAAAAAAGTGTATTTCATTTTTGTTTATGTTGAGTCTCTAGTGAAGAAATAACATTAATGGAAATGCCTAGGATACCTAGTAGGCACAAAGGAGCAATGTACATATTTACTTACCTTTTCTAATCTCTCTCCCCTTCACCCTTAAAATTTTAGTGTCCTTGAGGGTTTTGTATTTTTGCTTTTGTTCTCATTCTTGTAGCTGTCTTGGATTACCTCATTCGTGCCTGTAGCTTCACATATCATCTACATGTTGATACTCCCAATTCAAAATCTTTAGGCTGATCTTAGCTTCTAAGTCTAGCTTCAGAGTAAGCATCTATCTATACTTTTATGTCCTATAACATGTCAAATTCACTAGATTGGAGTCACAAAACCTGGTATCTCCTGCATTCTCTGTCTTGTTCCCCCAGCTGAATATGTGGGAATCAGCCTAGATTCCCTCTACCTTAAGGCCTGAATTATTGTACCCTCCTTCTCCCACTGTGTCTTTCACATCTATGGGTTTAAAACAAATTGGATCCTCCTAATACCCTTTCTCTTAATCTTATAATGGTTCCTCATTGCATGTAGGAAACTTTTTTCTCTACTGTCATATACTTCAATATCTCTAAAATTGACCCCTTCCTGTTTTGAGCCCTTAAATCTATTTTACTGGTTTCTGTGGTAATACAAATAACACACCACTGACATTGCTGACCTGTCTCCCCTTCTACTCCACCTAAGCTCCTAGATTACGAAGAGTCTGTCTTTCTGTTCCCATGGTGGTTCATTTATGATGACTGAATGAGTGAATGTGGTTTCAGATTTATGGTTATGGATTTTATTCAGTGTGTTCAACTTGACTGGTTTCCTGTGTTTTGATATTTCTCTGAGTATGGCTTTATAAATTCAGTAGTAGTAATGAGATGTTTTTTGTTTATATTAGCAATGGCTTTCCATTGAATATTATGATTTATCTCATCCTTAATTCCTTATATACATTTTAGGAGTTGGGAAAAGCAAGGTAGTTAAAATCGTATCAGAAAGGAGCCTTACTGTTTTTTTGTGTCTACATACAGTACAATAAAAGCGTAATTTTTAATATCTTTAATATAGATATATGATTAGATATTGAAGCCTTTCAACTGTAATTAGATTAACAGATCTCTTGCTTCATTCTCATTCCCATTTATTAGTTGCTTCCTTTCAGACTGTGATTTAAAGTTTGGGTCATGCACCTGTTCTTTCTATAGCTAACAGAATTGTTCCAAAGTGCAGCTGCTACTGAAGTTTCTTAGGTCAATACATTTTTCTGTAATAGATAAAAATGTGCATTGTGTTTGTCTCTATAGGGATCTTAAATCTAATCCATTTAATTTAAAATAATTATATTTATCTAGACTGTTAATATTTTCTATAAAATATGCTTATTTTAAGAAAATGTTTAAGAGTGTGTTTGTCTCTATAGGGATCTTAAATCTAATCCATTTAATTTAAAATAATTATATTTATCTAGACTGTTAATATTTTCTATAAAATATGCTTATTTTAAGAAAATGTTTAAGAGTTCTTGTCAGTGCTTATTTTAAAATGAAAACAGGTAATGCAAGAGGCAGCTAGACAATTTTTGGATATATATTGTTTCCAAGTTATATTTCTTCAGAGGAATGAATAACTAATTTGTTTCCCCTGTTACTATGAACTACACATTATTTTAGGAGGGAAATGAAAGGGGGCACTGTTGCTTTCTGATATCGCCCTAATTCTGTCTATGAAAGCAGAAACCAAAGCCTCAAGAATTTGGGCTATTAAAATGTAATATTTGAGCTCCAGAAACCTGTTCTTGGAAGTATTCCGATTGGGATTTATATGAACTTGGGGGTGGGGGAAGAGGGGTGGAAATGAGATTTCTTAAGAATAATTCCATTACGTTTGAGGCTGAGACCTAGTTTATAGCTTTAAAGTATGATTGGGTTTCTCATAATTAATTATCTTTTTGATTTCTTGCCCCATGAGGGAAGTCTGTAGTAACTATTGGATAGAAGCAATTATTGTAAAACACAGTTCAAAGTCAAAATCTTCATGACTCCTATTAAATTTCTTTTTGATACGACTTTTTATGGAAATCTGTTAAATGATAATTTTCATTATCCCCAAATAATGAGACTATTATCTGATACAGCATACTGTGTCAGAGGTCTCCAAGACCACTTCCAGGTGTGGTGATTTGTTAGGATAACTGAGAGGGCTCAGTGCATAGTCCTACTAATAGCTCTGATTTATAGCAACAAAAGGAAAAGGCACACAGTGCAAAGACCAAGGAATCTGAGCTCAAGATCCCAGTGGAGTCACACGGGATGCCCTTAACTCCTCCAGTATTGAGTTGTGACAACACATATGAAATGTCATATGCCAGGGAAGCTCATTAGTGACTCAATGGCCAGGATTTTTATGGAGGCTTGTCACATGGGCAGCCTTAGCCTAGCACATACCAGATTTCCAGACTCCCAGAGGAAAAGTAAACCACATTGTTTGCACAATTTAGGCAAAATGAGATATTCTTATCATGGAATAGTAGGAACTCTCCCAAAATCCAGAATCCCAGGGGCTAGCCAAGGGCTAATCTTGCAAGGAAGCTTCTCTAAGGATAGCATCTCAGCCGTGTTTTATTTATTGTCTTTTCACTGCATGTGCAATATAACTTGAATGCTTATAGGTAAAGTTTGTCTATCATAATTACTGCAGCTTTGGAAGGTGGTAATAAATCCATGCCCGTTTGTGATGGCTAATATCCATGGTTTGAAATAAATATAAACACGGTCAGTTCAGACTTCAACATATCAAGCATGTTAACTTTTGGAACAGATGCTATTTTTTTAAATAGAAATAAACTGCATGTTACAAAATGATCACAATAGGAATGAATATATTGAGACTTTTCTTTTTTAGTTCTTCATGTGTAAGTTCTATAAATGTGTTTAAATTCAGCAAACATTTGAGCGCCCACTGTACACCTATTTCTGTTTTAGATACTAGGGACATAGACATGAACCAGGCATGATTCCTGCCATGAAGAAGCCCATATTCTAAGAAAGATGACAGGAATGTAAATAAATATATGTTTACAAATTAGTATAAGGAACATTATTTTGTCAAATTGTATTTTATAAGAGGTTTTAAAATAAACTTACTTATACTACTATTTATGTGTCTGTGTATATTCTGTGGACACTGCTGTGTAATCTTAGGGCTTTTTTAAACAAAAAACATTTCTTAGTGTCCTGTCTGCCTGCCTGCCTTCCTTCCTTCCTTCCTTCCTTCCTTCCTTCCTTCCTTCCTTCATTCCTTCCCTCCCTCCTTCCCTCCCTCCCTCCTTCCCTCCTCCCTCCCTACCTCCCTTCCTCCCTTCTTCCCTTCCTCCCTTCCTCCCTTCTTTCCTTCCCTCCCTCCCTCCCTCCCTCCTTCCTTCCTTCCTTCCTTCCTTCCCTTTTTTCCTTTTTTTAATGAGATGGAGTCTCACTCTGTTGCCCAGGCTGGAGTACAATGGCGCAATCAGTTCACCACAACATCTGTCTCTTCAGTTCCAGTGATTCTCCTGACTCAGTCTCCCAAGTAGCTGGGATTACAGGCATAAGCCACCACACCTGGCTAATTTTCATCTTTTTAGTAGAGATGGTGTTTCACCGTATTGGCCAGGCTGGTCTCGAACTCCTGACCTCAGGTGATCCACCCGCCACAGCCTCCCAAAGTGCTGGGATTACAGGCATGAGCCATTGCACCTGGCATAGTGTCCTGTTTTCTTCAATTCTTTTGATTTTTGTGCTAGAGAAAGTGAGAGAGGGCATGCTTAATTATAAAGTGGTTTATCACAGTAAGCCACTGTGCTGGAACCTTTTTAGGCTCTCCCTACATAAAGCCACCACAAACATTTTAGTAACTGCCTTTAAGAAACCTTTTGCAGTTAGTGCTATTCTTTTTTGTTTTTGAGATGAAGTTTCGCTCTATCGCCCAGGCTGGAGTGCAGTGGCACAATCTTGGCTCACTGCAACCTCTGCTTCCCGGGTTCAAGTGATCCTCCTGCCTCAGCCTCCCGAGTAGCTGGGATTACAGGTGCCCACCACCACACTCGGCTAATTTTTATATTTTTAGTAGAGACAGGGTTTCACCATGTTGGCCAGGCTGGTCTTGAACTTCTGACCTCAAGTGATCCACCTGGCTAGTCTTCCCAAAGAGCTGGTATTACAGGTGTGAGCCACCACTCCTGGCCAGTTAGTGCTGTTCTTTTTTTTTTTTTAAGACAGGGTCTCGCTCTGTCACCCAGGTTGTAGTGCAGTGGCATGATCTCGGCTCACTGCAAGCTCTGCCTCCCTGGTTCATGCTATTCTCCTGCCTCAGCCTCCCGAGTAGCTGCGACTACAGGCACCCGCCACCATGCCCAGCTAATTTTTTTGTATTTTTAATAGAGACGGGGTTTTATCATGTTACAAGATGGTCTCGATCTCCTGACCTCGTGATCCACCTGCCTCGGCCTCCCAAAGTGCTGGGATTACAGGCGTGAGCCACCGTGCCCGGCCACGGTTAGTGCTATTCTTAATGTCCAGTACTTGCAGTAGTCATATTATGAATTTTATATAAAGCTTTATACAGAAAGAAATCAATTTTCATCACTTCCTGTTTTACCCATGCAAACTGCCTTTTTATTCCTGCCTCTTCTCCTGAAGTAACTGAATTATTAGTCAGTTTTGCTTTCTTTCATTTCTCTTTTTGATATGACTTCCTTAATATAATGAGCTTAGAATTTGCCTTAGGTGGTTGTTCAGTATCTTCTAACCATGTATCAGAGTCTTCTATCATGCCCACAGCTCCACGAAATAACTCAAGAACCTGAGCTCTGGGTGTGGAGCTTTACTAACTCTTCTTCCCCTTTGCTTTAAATTTTTACACTAACACATGCGTATTTTTTGGTTTGTCATATATTTCTTTCTTTCTTTTTTGAGACAGGGTGTCGCTTTGTCACCCAGGCAAGTTCAGTGGCACGATCTCAATTCACTGCAACCTCTGACTCCAGTTTCAAGTGAGTCTTATGCCTCAGGCTCCCAAGTAGCTGGGATTACAGGCGTGTGCCACATGCCCAGCTAATTTTTGTATTTTTAGTAGAGATAGGGTTTCACCATGTTGGCCAGGCTGGCCTTGAACTCCTGGCTTCAAGTGACCTGCCCGCCTCAATCTCCCACACTGCTGTGATTACAGGCATGAGCCATTACACCTGGCCTGTCATATACTTTTTTATAATTACTCATGTGCTTATCTTTGCCTTCTCAGAGGGCATGCTTTGTCCTCTCAGAAGCTATGCTTTTTTTACCACAATTTATACAACCAGCTGTGTGACTTTGGGTAAGTTACCCAACCTCTTAATGCCTCTGGCTACTCACCTGTAAAACAGAGATAATAATAATACCTCACAGGGACCTTGTAAGGATTGCATTAATATATGCAAATATCTTAGAATGGTGTCTCAAGCCCACTTGATAAATGTTATCTTCCCTAACTTTTTTTTAAAATTCAAACCTTCAAAAATGGTAAGAGTGAATGAGTATCCACATACCCTTTGCTTGAACTAATTTTTTACTTAATGCCAAAATTTCCTTCTTTCTGTAAGTGTGTGTGTAATTTTTTAAGCAAAACTGCTTGAAGGTTGTGGGGAAAAGAAAGAGATCAGCCTGTTACTGTGTCTATATAGAAAGAAGTAGACATAAGAGACTCCATTTTGTTCTGTATTTGAGATGCTGTTAGTCTGTGACCCTACCCCCAACCTTGTCCTTGCGAGAGACATGTGCTGTGGTAACTCAAGGTTTAATGGATTTTGGGCGTGCAGGGTGTGACTTTGTTCCTAGATAAGCTAGGTATTGTCTAAGGTTTCTCCCCATGTGATAGACTGAAACTATGCTGCCAAAAGGTTTATGGAGATGTTTGCATATGCATCTCAAGGCACAGCATTGTCCTTTGAACTTATTCATGTCACAGAAGTTTTTGTTCGTATGTCTTACTGCCGATTTCCTCTTTTTCTTTGTTTATATTGTCCTGCCACTCCCCTGTCTTTAAGATGGTAAAGATAATTATCAATAAATACTAAGGGAACTCAGAGACCGGGGCCGGCGTGGGTCCTCTGTAAGCTGAGCGCCGGTCCCCTGGGCCCCGCTTTTCTTTCTCTATACTTTGTCTCTGTGTCTTATTTCTTTTCTCAAGTCTCTCGTTCCACCTTACGAGAAACACCCACAGGTGTGGAGGGGCAGGCCACCCCTTCAGAAGGTAAACTGCATATATCATGATACTTCAGCACATATCTACTAAGAGTAAGGACATTTTCCTATACAAGCACACCCAGGAAATGTAAGAAAGAGACAATAAAACTATTTAATATGCAGTCTGATATGGTTTGGCTGTGGCCCCACCAAAATCTCATCTTGAAATGTAACTACTACAATTCCCATGTGTTGTGGGGGAAACTGAATCATGGGAGTGGGTCTTTCCCATGCTCTTCTCATGATAGTGAATAAGTCTCACGAGATCTGATGGTTTTATAAAGGGAAGTTTCCCTACACAAGCTCTCTTTTCTTTTCTGCCGCCATGTGAGATGTGCCTTTCACCTTCTGCCATGACTGTGAGGCCTCCCCAGCCATGTGGAACTGTAAGTCCATTAAATCTCTTTCTTTTGTAAATTGCCTAGTCTCTGGTATGTCTTTATCAAGAGCACGAAAATGGACTAATACAGTAAATTGATTCTGGTAGAGTGGAGCACTGCTGAAAAGATAACCAATAATGTGGAGGCGACGGTGGAACTGGGTAGAGGCTGGAACAGTTTGGAGGGCTTGGAAGAAGACAGGAAAATCTGGGAAAGTTTGGAACTCTCTAGAGACTTGTTGAATGGCTTTGACCAAGATGCTGGTAATGATATGGACACTGAAATACAGGCTGAGGTGGTCTCAGAGGGAGATGAGGAACTTGTTGGGAACTGGGGCAAAGGTGACTCTTGTTATGTTTTAGCAAAGAGACTGGCAACATTTTGCCCCTGCCCTAGAGATTCGTGGAACTTTGAACTTAAGAGAGATGATTTGGGGTATCTGGTGGAAGAAATCTCTAAGTAGTGAAGCATTCAAGGGGTGACTTGGGTGCTGTTAAAGGTAATCAGTTTCAAAAGGGGAACAGAGCATAAGAGTTTGGAAAATTTGCAGCCTGACAATGTGATAGAAAAGAACATCCCATTTTCTGAGGAGGAATTCAAGCTGGCAGCAGAAATTTGCATAAGTAACGAGGAGCCAAATGTTAATCCCCAAGTCAGTGGGGAAAATGTCTCCAGGGCATGTCAGAGACCATTGCGGCAGCCCCTTCCATCACAGGCCTGGAGACCTAGGAGGAAAAAATGGTTTAGTGGGCCGGGCCTGGGATCCCTCTGCTGTTTGCAGTCTAGGGACTTGGTGTCCTGTGTCCCAGCCACTCCAGTTGTGACTAAAAGGGGCCAAGGTACAGCTCGGGCCATGACTTCAGAGGGTGCAGGCCCTAAGCCATGTGGTGTTGAGCCTGCAGATGCACAGAAGTCAAGAATTGAGATTTGGAAACCTCTACCTAGATTTCAGAGGATTTATGGAAATGCTTGGATGTCCAAGCAGAAGTTTGTTGCAGGGATGGGGCACTCATGGAGAACCTTTGCTAACGCAGTGCCAAAGCAAAATGCGGGGTGGGCACCCCCACACAGAGTCCCCACTGGGGAGCCGGCCTGGTGGAGATGTGAGAAGAGGCCCACCATCCTCCAGACCCCAGAATGGTAGATCCACTGACAGCTTGCACCAGAAAAGCCACAGACACTCAATGCCAGCCCATGAAAACAGCCAGGAAGGAGGCTGTACCCTGCAAAGCCACAGGGACAGAGCTGCCCAAGACCATGGGAACCCACCTCTTGCATCAGCATGACCTGGATGTGAGACATGGAGTTTAAGGGGATAATTTGGGAGCTTGAAGATTTGACTGCCCTACTAGATTTCGAACTTGCATGGGGCCTTTAGCCCCTTTGTTTAGCCAATTTCTCCCATTTGGAATGGGTGTATTTATCCAATGCCTGTACCCCCATTGTGTCTAGGAAGTTACTAACTTGCTTTTGATTTTACAGGCTTATAGGCAGAAGGGACTTGCCTTGTCTCAGATGAGACATTTGACTGTGAACTTTTGAGTTTATGCTGAAATGAGTTAAGACTTCAGGGGACTGTTGGAAGACATGATTGGTTTTGAAATGTGAAGAGATGAGATTTGGGAGGGACCAGGGGCAGAATGATATGGTTTGGCTGTGTCCCCACCCAAATCTCATCTTGAATTGTAACTGCTACAATTCCCATGTGTTGTGGGGGAGACCCAGTGGGAGGAAATTGAATCATGGGGGTGGGTCTTTCCCATGCTATTCTCATGATAGTAAGTCTCATGAGATCCAATGGTTTTATAAAGGGGAGTTTTCTTGCATAAGCTCTCTTCTCTTGTCTGCCACTGTGTGAGACATGCCTTTCACCTTCTACCATGATTGTGAGGCCTTCCCAGCCACGTGGAACTGTGAGTCCATTAAACCTCTTTCTTTTGTAAATTGTCCAGTTTCAGGTATGTCTTTATCAGCAACGTGAAAATGGACTAATACACAGGCTATGTTCATAATTGCCCAATTGTTCCTAAAGTTTCCTTTATAGTTTTTTTCCTTTTTACTTTCTCTCTCTCTTTAAAAACATCTAGGAACTAAACAAGAATCACATTTGCTTTAGTTGTCCTGACTCTTCAGTCTGTTGATTTAGACCAGTCTTCCTTCCTTTTTCCCTGTCTTCTTATGACATTGACATTTTAGAAGACTATAGAGCAGTAGCTTGCTTTGTAACATGTTCTTTTGAAAACTGCACATAGAGATTGAAAGATAACCAACTTTGTTAAATTATGTTTCCTCTCTGTGGTCTTCATTGAACTAAATAATTAAATGATAATGAAATGTAACCTTCATGTAATAAATTGTTTAACCATTATATGAAATAATTTATTAAATGAAGGCTACATTTTATTATCATTTAATTATTTAATAACTAATGTGGTTTAATTATTTAATTAAACTTTAAAGTTTTGAGAAGATAAATAAATAATGGAGATAATTTGGGTTATGTGAAAGATCATTAAAAATAAAATACATATTGGCCAGGTATGGTGGCTCATGCCTGTAATCCCAGAGCTTTGGGAGGCTGAGGCAGGCAGATCATGAGGTCAGGAGATTGAGACCATTCTGGCGAACATGTTGAAACCCCATCTCTACTAAAAATACAAAAATTAGCTGGGTGTGGTGGCGCATGCCTGTAATCCCAGTTACTCAGGAGGCTGAGGCAGGAGAATTGCTTGAACTTGGGAGGCAGAGACTGCAGTGAGCCAAGATTGCGCCACTGCACTCCAGCCTGATGACAGAGTGAGACTCTGTCTTAAAAAAACAAAAAACAAAAACAAACATGTTTTGAGTAGAATATTCCAAAAGATTGGGTTTATAAAGAAAAACAAATAGACCAAAAAAGTTGTTTTATTTGAAAAAGGCTTAAAAAGTATTTCAGTCTCATTTTATTAATTCTTGAATATTTATTGAGCTCTTGCTAAGTTGTTCCTGTTCCCCTAATGTTTGCAATCCAGGGAGTGAGACAAGCTGTTAGGAAGGTGTAGTACAGTGTAATAAGACATGTGAGTATATGTGATGAGGAGATTACAGGGTCCTAGGGGAGCAAATAAGAAGAGCAGCTAACTTAGAACCTCCTGGGAGATTAGAGACACCTCTCCAAAGATATAGTATCTATGTATAGACATGTTAATGTAGGTATAAAGGTTCTATGAGACAACCAGACAAGGGGTTAGGGGAAGAGTGTTCCAGAGAAAAGGAACATCACGTCCCAAGCTCTGCATATGAGAGAGAGAGAGAACCTAACATTTGCGGAATGTGAGAATGACAGTGGGTGTGGAGTATGGAGAGGGAACTACAGAGTGGCAGGAGAAGAGGCTGAAAGGGAATGCTGGAGGTCTTATAAACCACATTAAGGGATTTGAGTGCTATTCTTAGCTCAATTGGAAGGTTATGTACAAAAGTAGAAGTATGATATAAGCAGATTTGTACTTTAGGAAAATTGGAAAACAAAGCTGGTAGCAGGGAGTGCAGTTAGGAAGCTATTGGCTTAATCAGGCTAAAGATGTTGGTGACCTGGATTAAGGTAGTAGTAGTCATTGAAATGGAGAGAACTGAATGAGTTTGAGAAATATTTGGGAGATGGTATCAACAGTATTTGGTGATTGAAGAGGAGGTATAATGTATTAGTTAAGAAAAAGATTGTAGAGCCCAGACATCTGGGTTCAAGTCCTAAGTCTGTCACTTAGTAGCTTTGTAAATTTGGGGCAGTTATTACACCTCCCTATGCCTCATTCTCCCCATCTATAAAATGGGAAGAAAAACAATACTTATTTTATAGGATTGTTGTGAGAATTAAATGAATTAATATGTGTACGGAGTTTAGAACAGGTGCCAGGTACATAGTAAGTACCATATAAGTATTAGTTCTATAGTAGTTATTGTTGGAATTTGTTAATATTATTATTACTGATTAGACATGTCAGTGAGAGGGAGAAAAAGAGCCAAGGCTAACTCATAGATTTTTTAAATGGCAGTTGAGGTGAATTATGGCAGATTTTATGTGTGTCGGGGGGTGGGAGGCTGGGGGCAGGGAGGTATGATGAATTCACATTTGGATTTGCTGAGTTTGAGGGGCTTTTCCAGTTGGCATCACTCAATAGGCACGTGAATTTGGAAGTAGGGAGAAAGAGTTGAGGATATCAGTTTGAAAATTACTAGAATATAGGTGATAATTAAGCTGTGGAAATTGAATGAATTCAGCCAAATGAAGAACTAGTTAAATAAGGGGAAAGGCATATAAAAGATTATGTTATCTTTAAGAATTTATTATTTAGGCCAGAAGCCAAAATATAAAACTTGATGCCAAACGGAAAGTTTAGAAAACTTTCAGCATTCAATACAACTTCATTTAAATTAGGCTGGTCTTCAGAGGATGTTGAGCTGAGTAAAATGGGCAGCTAGATGAAAGAAAATCATTGGCCTGTTGAGGAAACTGCAGAGAAGTCACTTTGCTATCACAGGAAAGATGTTGCTGATTATTTTCTGTTTTGGATCTGACTTAAGGAAAAAGATAAAAGATTGATTCCTAATTGGCAGAATAGCAAAGAATAAGTTCTTAAGTCTTTCTATAAATTATTCGTCTTCAGTACCTATTGCTAGAATTAATTAATATTGTATTTACTAAGGAATTCTATAGTGTTTCAACTTACTATTATGAAAAATTTCAAGCATACAGAAAATTAGAAAGAACAGGACAATGAATACCCATATAACCACCACCTAGATTCCATACCCACCTGTCTATAAATATGTGTGTGTATGTGTACATGTCTGTTTAGTGAAACCATTTCAAAGTAAATTGCAAATTTTGTGACACTTTAATCCTAAAATATTTAGCATGTATTCCATATTATACCTCACAACACCACTATCACATCTAAGAAAACTGACAATAATATCTTAATATTAGCTACTATCCAGTTTATAGTCAGATTTTCCTAGTTATCACAAAAATATTTTTTATGTTTTTTTTTCCCCCCCTTCCTAAACAGGATCCAACTAAAGTTCACATATTGCCTTTAGGTGTTATACCTCTTTAGTCTCTTTTGTTTGAAAATCTTCACCTCCCCCCACCTTTTTTTTTTTTTTTTTGAAGGGAGGACAGACTTTTTAAGAGAGCAGAATGTTCTAAATTCTAAATTTGTCTGATTGCTTCTTCATGGTATCATTTGTCTTGTTCCTCTATCCTTTGTAATTCCTATAAACTGGAATGTAAATCAAGTTGATTCTATTCAGATTAAGTGTTTTGGCAAAAATACTTCATAGATGACACTGTAAACTTCATATTGTATTGCATAAAATGGCTATCAGATTAGCAATAATAAGTTTCATCTTTTTTGTGTAATAAAATACTTTTCCCCTTTGAGATTAGCAGGAAATCAGTGGGAACAATTTCATACTAAATGGCTCAGCATTTATTGATGATTCTTGCCTGAATCAGTTATTTCATCGGGAGTTGTTAATTCTATCGTTCCTTGTACATTGTTAACTGGCATTCTTAGGTAAATAAGAATTTTGCAGCTGGAAATGAACAACATAATTACTTATTTGCTTTATCCTACAGTACACAAAAATAGGTTTAAAATTACAAAACCCAATGTTAATACTATAAGCATAATGTGAGGTTAAATGTTTTAATAGTTTTTATTGTCCTTAGAATATATGCCAGTAAGAATGTAAGTCAGAATACTGTGTTCAAAAGTGACTTGAAATATTTTTTGTTCTCATGTGGTTATGTTACTAATTTGACAAGCAATTAAGTTCATTTATTTCTACTTGTTTTCAGTCAGAGTTTGCTTATTTAGATCTTATATTTAGTTTTATTCTCTTGAATTTATAAAACTTTTGTTGGTTCAGAAGTCACACTATATTATAAAGTATAGTTGGAGAAGTCTGGCTTCTATTTTGTATATCTACCCTCTACCTCCGTCCTTTTACCACCCTGTCATAGGTAACCATTTTTATTCATTTCTAGTTTAGCCTCCTAGTGTGTTTCTATTTGTTATGATACAACTGTGTAACTCCTTGTTAATTAGTGTTACTATAATGAAAATTCCATAAACTGAGTGGTTCAAACAACAAATATTTATTTCTCACAGTTCTGGATCCTAGGAAGTACTAGGTTGAAGGTGCCAGCAGATTTGATGCCTGATGAGGGCTCAATTCCACATCAATTCAAAAATGGCCATCTTTTTGCTGTGTCCTCATGAGGCAGAAGGGTAAAGGAGCCTGGGTTCTCTTTTATTGTACACTATTCCCATTGATGTAGGCTCTGTCCTCATGATCTAATCACCTCTGAAAGGCCCCACCTCCTCATACAATTACACTGGGGATTAGGTTTCAGCATATGAATTTTGGGGGAACATAAACATTTAGTCTCTGGCAGTACTACAACTCTAACTATCCTTATTTTTTCTTCTATACTGGATGTATCATCTTGTACTCCATAGTGGCATGCCTAGTATATTTGATGCCTAAAGCAGATAACTTTTTAATATATACCTCTCCTATATGACAAAATTATTTCCAAAAATAACCATGAAATAAAACAAAATATAATAATGGGTAGAAATGAGATATAAACACTAAATTATTTGATCGAATGTTGACTATATAATCATGCCAATAAAAATAAATTAAAAATAAAATAAATATTACGGTACAGAAAATGTTTATTAAAATATATTCACCAGAAAATTCATCTTAAGTTTTTCTATTTGGTTTTTTAAAAAACTTCTAAAAGTTTTTCTTGTTCTGGAAAATGCAGAGAAAATGACTGTGTGATAGTGAACATTGATGCTATTTAACCCACTAGTTTATAACTGTGCATTCAAATAAACAGTGCCATTTGGTTTCCTCTAGTAATGTAAAAGCAGCATCTTTTGTTGTTTCCCTTAGCATTCTTCACATTTTTGTTCTTTTCTCAATATAAATGTCCATTTCCTCACATTTTATTTTTGCGTAGTTAATGTCCATAGCCACAGTTTCCATGTACTGTTCTTTAAATAACAGTTTTAAAGCTTTGTGTTTTATTGTCCATTGTTCAAATTTGATTCCAGCTGTCTGCAAACATTTTTGTGTCTGATTAGCTCATCTAAAACTTCCTACCAGAAAGGAAAAAGAAAAAAAAAGAGACAATTTACACAGGAACAGAAAACCAAATGTCGTATGTTCTCCTAAGTGGGAGCTAAACAAGAATACATGGACACAAAAAGGGGAACAACAGACACCAGGGCCTACTTGAGGGTAGAGGGTGGGAGGAGGGAGAGAATTAAAAAAAAAATACCTGTTGGGCACTATGCTTATTACCTGGGTGACCAAATAATTGGTACACCAAGCCCCCATGACATGCAGTTTACTTGTATAACAGTGCTGCACATGTATTCAGAAACCTAAAATAAAAGTTAAAACAAAAAAAAAGACAACTTAGAGAAGAGAAACAAGGCCAGGTGCGGTGGCCTTATGCCTGTAATCCCAGTACTTTGGGAGGCTGAGGCAGGAGGATTGCTTGAGCCCAGGAGTTCAAGACCAGCTTGGGCAACATAGTGAAACCCTATCTCTACAAAAAATACAAAAATTATCCCTGGTGGTGTGCATCTGTAGTCACAGCTACTCATGAAGCTGAAGTGGGAGGATTGCTTGAGCCTAGGGGGTCAAGGCTGCAGTAAGCCGTGATTGTAACACTGCACTCCATCCTGGGCAACAGAGCAAGCCCCTGTCTCAAAAAAAGAAAAGGAAAGAAAAGAGAAAAAGAGAAACAGCATACACTGATCGTTATTTATTTGGAATATATTATTTAAGTGCAGAAATATTTGGTGTCATAGGGGCTAGAGACATAAATGGTACTCAGAGGGAGCTTGAATAATTTTGAAACATTACAAAATTAACTTCTGAAATAAATGTAACAGTCCATGTGTATCTGGCTAAACTGGGAGTTCTCCACTTTCTTTTTTTTTTTTTTAAGTTAATTTTCATATCTAATTCAGTGTTTATTGAGAAATAAGTAATAAAAATCTGCTAATTTAAAGCTTACATACAGGTTATTAAAACTGAGCAGTCACTGGAACAATTATTTAGAATTTAGAACACAAATTGTTTTTCAGGGAGTATTTTTATCACTGACATTGTTTAGAATTGCTGGCACGTGATGATAAAAAGCAGAACAATTTTTAGTTAGGTTCAATTTTTAAGTTCTCTATGTAGAATGCACCCTCTTGTTGTGGGCCTCAAGGGTGATCTGCTTCTACCACCCCACCTGTGGTACGCCACTGTGTCCACTAGCAAAGTATGAGAATATCTGTTTCTTCCCAACCTCACCAACAGAGTGTTGTTGAATGTTTCATCAGTCTGATGGTGAGAAATCATATTGTTTTAATTAGCATTCATCTTATGAGTGAAGGCTTTTTAAGTTTAAAGGTCATGCATTTCTTTTTCTGTAAACTACCTAGCCATTTGTTTTGGTGGTAGTGTTTCCCCGACTCTTATGTTTGAACATAAGTGGTATTGCGGGCAGGGCGGGGGAAAAAAAACAGGGTACCTTTCTCGAAACCGTAGTACTCAACATGATACACAACAGAAATCACCATGTCTCCCTTTAAGGTGTCTTATGCATACTGCAGCCGTGCTAAGGAACTAAAACAACTTCATATGTATAAGCCTAGGAAACTGTTGAAGTAGAGCTTTTCAAATTGGACTCACAGTTTCATCTGTTTTTATCCATTGGAATTTCTTACACAGTTTCTTTGAAGATGTAATTCAGTTCTTAAATTTCTTTAAATCACTGCTATAAAGTGAGAGCAAACATCAGTGGTTCTTTTAAGTTTTATAATATACCATAATACAATAAGAGCTACATAATTAGAAATCAGTAATTTAACCAATGAAATCAGTTAAATTGGTTTCTTCACTGAATTGAGTTACGTAATTTAATTAAAATAATTATCACATAAATATAGCCTTACTGCTTAAAGATTATTCATACTTTGCTAAGAAAGAAAAATTGTATATTCATTTTATAGAGTCAAATACGAATCTATCTGTATTGCAGTTATTAAACTTTTATATTATATATAAACAGCTTCCCAGAAACAGAACTGAACATTAAACTTTATTTCCATGTCTGCAAATTCCCTTTCAGTCAGTATTTTTATATATATATATATAACCTTTGTCTTTATAGTATTACCTATATGTTTGTATTGGACCTTTTCTACTTTTTTTTTTTAATTGGAAAAATAGTAACAACATTGAGACAAAAATGTAAAGACAGGGCATAGCCACTCATAATCTTATCACTAACAGCATTTTAATTATTTGTCAGTTGTCTTATTTTTTAAGGTCTCTTGTAAATTGTCACATCTGTTTCTTTACAAATCCTGATCTCTAAGAATAATTTCCTCTCAGTGGTGCTTTTTGCCTACTGGTCCCTTTTTTAAATACAATAGTATTCTTCAAGATCAACAAAAGTGTACTTGGTTTTAATTTTGAATTTAAAATTTAACAAAGTATCTCATGTTTACTGAGGTTAAGATACTTGTGAATTATTTATTAGAGAGTTTGGAAAATGTTAATTCTAAGTGTGTGTATTGTAAATCTGTCTCATCATGTCAATAACAAGGTAGTAGAATCATAATATATGAAAATGTATGTTATTGAAGAGCTACAAAGAAGAATTGATGTTAGTGCTTACTTGAACTTCACAACAGACATTTTCCAACTGAATTGTGATGAATTTACATCTCTCTAGAAAGCAGTAACTTTTGACATCCATTCATTTTGACCATGAAAAATAAGGTGGTGTGTGGATTGTACCT
The DNA here is from genome assembly GCF_049350105.2 of Macaca mulatta. Classification (NCBI taxonomy): domain Eukaryota; kingdom Metazoa; phylum Chordata; class Mammalia; order Primates; family Cercopithecidae; genus Macaca; species Macaca mulatta. The sequence goes on along the minus strand of NC_133406.1, from coordinate 126,726,908 downwards.
CCCCCCTCTATCTATTAGTCTTGTTACCTGTGTGCCTTGTTTTTTCTCATGTGACACCTGTTTATTTTTTCATCACAGTAGCTAAATAACATAGTATTAATGTTTGCCTACAGCAGCTCTTAAGTTATATGGTTTTCTTTTAGCTTTAGTCATAGAGCTCCGGATTATTACTCCTTTTCTCTCTGAAGAAAAAAATCAAAGAAAATATGGTACATATACACCATGGAATACTATGCAGCCATAAAATGAACAAAATCATGTCCTCTGCAGCAACATCAGTGCAGCTGGAGGCCATTACATTAAATGAATTAACACAGGAACAGATAACCAAATCCACACGTTTTCATTTATAAATGGTAGCTAAACATTGAGTACCCATGGACAGAAAGAGGAGAGCAATAAGACACTGGGGTCTCCTTCAGGGTGAAGGGTGGGAGGAAAGTGAGAGTAAAAAAACTACTTATTGGGTAATATGCTCACTATCTGGGTGACAAGATCATTTGTATACCATACTCCAGCATCACTCAGTTTACCCATGTAACAAACCTGCGCATGTATCCCCCGAACCTCAAGTAAAAGTTGAAAAATAAAGATAAAAAGATAGATGAAATTTATCTATTTATCTATTAATTTAAAACCACCATTACCACCACAACTCAGAAAGACCTTGTTGCCATGCAGACAGAATACAGATAACGCATCGTGTCTTTCATCACAGAGTTTCGTCTTAATTTCCCTTGATTTGATTTGGACTGTTTAAATATCTTTTCTTTTCTTTTTTTTTTTTTTGGAATCAGATTCCCCGTCCCCATAGCTAAAGAATTTAAATTTGTCTTTATGATGTTGTTGTTTTTTCCTTTTTCTTGGGTGAATATTAATATTCTCGTTTCAAATGTAATTTCTTTTTAATTTTTGAGTTTTCTTCAACTGTGCTCCTTGTTTATTAAACATTTAGTTCATTCTCTTTTCTCCTGCAGGGACACCTATAATTTGAAGTTTGAATCACAGCACTTCCCCTGCACATCTGTGAGCATTCATTCACTTCACATCTCAGCTAATTTCCTATGTTTAGTGTGTTTCTTGACTCTGCCTCCTATTTCGCCAATACAATTTTCTGCTGCATTGATTCCTCTAATACTACTTCTACTGCCAGTATTAATTGGTTTGCAGCTAAATTTATCCTGTGCTGGTGTTAGTGCCCTCCAACTGTTCTGCTTTTCCCATAGTCACATTGTTGCCAGAATGATCCATCTGAAACACAAGTCTGGCTATGTCATGAATCCTGGTAAAATATTTAGTGACTTCACCACAGAGTAATGCTCTAATCCTTTAAGGTCATGAGTTAGATCCTTCTTTCATCTGAGCTTCCCGCCTATCACTCTAGTCATATAATCCCTTGCTGCCTTGCTTTTCCTTCCATGCCATTCAGCATGCCCTTTCTCCTGCCTGGAATGCCCACTGTGCTCCCTCTATCCATCCTCTCCATTCATTCTTCCAGTCTATGTTGCCTTCCCCTACCAGTTACAATTATTTTCTCTTGGGTACATACTCCTGTGTACCTTGTACATGCTTCTTAACTGGGTTTTGTAGTTATTTGTTTAGACTGGTTTGTGATACTATAACACTGGGGTGGCCATTATGACACCAAAGACAGGTATTACTTTGTGATTTTTATATCCCCAATGTCTAGCATAGTGCTTGGTATTTTGTTTTATTACCCTTCTGTCCTCTTGGTTTTATATATTTTAAGGGAAGAGTAATGATCATCTCTATCATGTGATTTTTTTTTCTTTTTTATGGGAAGTATTTTTATTGGAATCAGACTATTTGTTTTTCTCCTGTCCATATTTTCTTGTACATAATTTACTAATCCCTAAGATGTGGTCTTACAGTAAATTGCCTTAAATCACCATATGGTATTCAATCACTGGGTCGGAGTGGAGGAACCAGTTCTGTAAGTGGCCTGTTAGTATTCATTTCAGTAATCAAATTACAGGCTTAGGTCAACCAGGACTGACTTCTCTAGCTTAATTGTTTGGTCTGAAGCCTGGGATGGTGCTCAGCTTTGACAGTGTGTTCCTAGTTATGCAGCTCTGAAATTTGAAAGCAAGCTGTACTTGGCCAGGGTGGTCGTCTTCTCTTGTTTTTCTTGTTTGCCTCAAAGATTATATTTGCTCTAATTCTTAAGCACTTAAGAGAATGGGGGAAAAAACAGAAGCTTTATAGATTTCTAAAAAATGGTGCACTTTTGTTGTTCACTTAAAAAAAAAAGCCTCTCGATAGAAAGTTACGAAGAGGAGGATAAAAATTCTTCAATGTCTTGCCACTGAGAAATAAGCACATTTTAGGATATGTTTTGCATACATATATAAGAAATGTGTACCAATTTCATAAATATTGTATACTAAATGCTATTCTGCACCATCCTCTTTTTTTTTACTCAATATATTTGAACATTATAAATCAGTAGTTGAAGATATGTTTCATTATTAATGATGTACTCATCAGTTCCCTATAGTTGGACACTTTTTTTTTACATTTGTATTTGAATGTTACCTTAGTAGATCCTTTTGTAAGAGGATATGCAAGTATATGTTAATAGATATTGCCATAATGCCTTTCAGAAAGGTTGTGCAACTGTATACCCTCATTAATAGTACATGAAAGTGCTTATTGCCGCACATCTCTTTCAAAGCTAGATTATTGTCAGTTACTCTCTGTGAGGTAGAGTCGTCCAGTTTCCAGCTCTAAATTCAGATCTCTTCTCTGAATTCCACATAGTTATATCCAACAACCTACTTGATATTTCTACAAGGTGTCCGTCTTACCAGCATATCAAAACAGCATGCCCGAAACCAACCTGATTTCCTGCCTCAATTCTGAAACCTGTTCTTCTCCTTTCTATTTTTCTTTAAATAGAACTTAAATTTACCTGGTTTCTCAAATGAGAAACGTGGAGTCATTATTATTTTTGTCTCTCCCTGAATCTTCCTGTCAAATGTACTACCAAGGATTATGACTTCTACCCACAGTCCCATGTATATCCAAATACAAGAAGAGCCTGTTCTTAAGCTATCCACAATTACTAGAAGACATGTGTTTTTTTGTTTTGTTTTGCTTTTTTCTTTTTGGAAGATACCTTTTTATTTTTATTTAGTATTTCAGGTAATACCACCAACATTTGGAAATTATATGATTCTTTTTTTTTTTCTTTTTTTACCAGTTGTGTCAAATTATCTCTTGAAGCAATTGTTGTTGATTCAGGCTAACCTGCCTGTTCCAGACAGTACTTTGTGATTTTTCAGAACAAAATAATTTATATGTCAGTCTATAATCTGAAATATTCTAAGGTTCAAAATAAGATTATTTCCTCTTCTAAGGATAGTTTTTGATGTTGAAAAACTCTTCATATGTATGGGTATGTACAGTGAATCTCAAATCCATCTCCTTTTCTCCTTCACTACGACTGTAAATCAAAATCATCTCTCACCTGGACAATGACCCTCACTGTTTAATTACATGCCCCATAGCTATTCTTGCCCCCCTGTACATTCTCCACACAAAGTTACTTTTTCAATATGCCAGTCTAATTTTCTTACTTCTTCACGTAAAGCCCATTAGTGCTATTTCTTGACTACCTTTTCAGTTTACCTTGGTATCACTTGGCTCTTACCATTAGCACATGAAGTCTTCAGCTTGATATAGATGGCAGATAGCCTCTATTTAGCTATTAAAATGCCTGCATTGGTAGTAGTGGGTAAGGAGGGAGCTAGAGCCAAGGGAACATTTTGGTAGCTTTATGTCCATTTCTCTCTGAATTTTTGTCCTTTGCTCCTATGCATTGGGAATTTTTGCCTTTCCCTTGTTGGGAGTAGGCATGGTGGCTTGATTTGGTTCCCTCTGCTTCAAGGTGAACTGATGGTGAATTAGAAGGTACTCTGCCACAGCTCATACACCTTTTGTCATGTACCATTCCACTCTCAAGTCACTGTCATCTGCAGCTTTGAAGTAGGTTTGCCTACTGACATCACACCTCCCAGTTAAGAACCTTGTACAGAAGAAAAATGGCCAGTAAGTTTGGCCAGTGAGTTCCACCTTCAGTCCTGCCATGCTTTCTGATAGCTCATGTAAACTGGGGATGTCAGTGGAGACCTTCCGGATATTTTCTATTCAGAGTTTTCAAAACGTGCTGTGCTTATGAGCTAGAGAATTGCTTGTCAGCTTCTGGCATTCCCTCAGTGTAGTCCAAATTGTTTTGCATTTTCTGGAGTTGATAACTTTTTTAAGAGATTACATTTTTTCTTTCTATTTTTGATTATTTTTCTCATTTTCTGTGTTGAAAAGAGGGATTTTTGTGGAAGTGACTTATATTGTCATGTTGCCTAGAAGACACTTCCATTGTTGAACTGACATTTTACATTTTGAAGGATCATTGAAAAAATATTCTAAATGTGTTATTGATTAAAGAGAGATTAGAAATGGAAATTGAAAATACTTAAATTATTTTGTTTGTTGAATGTATGTTGACTCTCTCTGGAGTCAGATTACTTTCGATGTGTAATAGAATTTTGGGGATCTTTAACCATTTACTGTAGAAAAGTTCTGAGGGTCAGTATATATTTTTAAAAGCTATCAGAGAAAAGGAGACTATTAAATTTTTCCTTTAATATTGGTTAATTATATCAGCCTACTGCCTGAATCCAGAGGTTGAAATTGTTTACAATAATGAAGTCTCTTAAAATACACTATGAATTCTCTAATTATCTTTTTTGGGTCAGTATTCCCTTTCAGCTATCTCTTTATCAGCTGTTGTAATGAAATATCAGTAACAGATCTTCCACCTCAAGTACTGGACATTCTGTTGAAGCACATAACTTTGATGTGTAAAGACTACTAAACCCAGTTATTCTGTTTGCAGTGAAAATGACAGTACATAATAGATGGCTTTGTACCCTCCTGTCAAAAGGATGAAGCATATAATATGACTCAGTTATTGGTATGCCAGCCAGGCATTGGTTATCTGGCATTACAACAGGTTTGCTAATGATTCCTGATGTGAGTGTCACAAAGAAAAAATTGTAAATAGCCTCAGGATAACACTTCTAAAATGCTGTTTTTCTTTAAGTACTAAATGTCCATAATACCATAAAAAGTTTGGAAAAGAAAAGGACCCAATTTTGATTATTTATTGTTTTACTTTTTCTAGTGTGTTCCGCTGGGAAGGTCCCATTTTACTTTGCCCTTCCTGATATATGACCTTTTAAGGGGAGGTTGTGGTGATTTTGTTGTGTCTTGTCTAGAATGATGATTTCCATCTTATTTTTCAAACATAGGTTTTAGTTCTTTAGTTTATCCGTTGACTGAGAGTTTCATTTAAAAGAGAAATGATTGCAATTTATCCTAGGAATGGTGAAAATAATACTTATTTTGAAGACAGCTGACTAAAGAAAAACCCACACAAATAGTCTCAGCTTTCATGTAGAACTTGCAAGTTTTTTGTCATAACAGTCCACTACATTAGGCCTCCTTTTCCATTAATGACCTTTAAAAGGCACAATTTTTCAAAATTTGGTTTCTAGTTTGTAAAACTTTTTTTTCATTATAGTAACGTATTTTCACTGCAGAAAATTTGAAAAACAAAAACTATGAAGAAAAACATTTTTAAAGAAAAAAGTTTATTTAAGGCTGGGAGCGGTGGCTCACTCCTGTAATCCCAGCACTTTGGGAGGCTGAGATGGGTGGATCGGAGGTCAAGAGATCGAGACCATCCTGGCCAACATGGTGAAACCCCATCTCTACTAAAAATACAAAAATTAGCTGGGCGTGGTGGTGCGCATCTGTAGTCCCAGCTGCTCGGGAGGCTGAAGCAGGAGAATCGCTTGAACCCAGGAGGTGGAAGTTACAGTGAGCCGAGATCGCGCCACTGCACTCCAGCCTGGCGAGACTCCTGAGGAAAAAAAAAAAGAAAAAGGCGAAAAGTATATTTAAAATGCTTTTCAAGATCACAAGGTAATTACATCCTTTGATAATACTCTTAAGTATTGTTAAGTGTTTAAGTGTGAGTTTGTTTTATGTGTGTCCCTTACATTTTTTATTTGCATATCTTCAGTTATCTTTAATTTGGATTCATACCAAATATTTTATTTTGTAACTCGCTTTTTTTCATTTAAAATATATCTTGAGCATTTGACTGCATTGTCATATATTGAAGCATTACTTTTTTTTTTTTTTGAGACAGGATCTCATTCTGTCTCCATGCTGGAGACACAAAACTGAAACCAGTAGAGAAAACAATTGGGTATGGAGATTAGAAGGGTAGAGCTGGGTGTTGACAGACTGGTGTAGTTGCCTCAGAAGTGAGAATATAGATATAGATGCAATATCATTTTCCTCTGGGGAACCACCTCTTTTTCTTTACATCTCAGATCCCTAGCCATGTGTCTGAGAGTTTTTTAGAGATATGACTGTTATTTGTAAATATATCATACACAGAAACATTTGCTTTTTTAAGCAAATAAAAATCATATAAACAAAAAAATGTCCACAGCATGATGGGTTTTAGTTACACATAATTTGAATATAATAGAGCAATTTTGATGGTATATTAATATGGAATTCTACATGTGAAAAACAGTATTAGACTTTTAGGAATATGTAGTTTTAGTTTGGTAGAGCTCATGGATTTTCCAGATGTATAGGCTACTTACGCCAAAGAGTTCTTTCTCTAGCTATGATTATAATTCTTCTGATTATAAACACATTAAAAAATAATAAAGGAAAGAAGAAAAGGAGGAATGTAAGAAATAAGAAAGGAGGGAGAGAGAAAAGAAAACCTTTCTGGGCACGTGTAGGGAAAGCAGCAGGCTTGACCTTCAAATGCCAGTGACATGTAGGACTCAGGGCAGCATATGAAATCTGACCAATATATTTGTGATGGCCCCTTCCAGGAACCTATGCAAAGTGGACACTCCTATTTTAACGTTTACTATTGCCATAATTCATAATATAGACAAAGAATGTGACCTCTGTTAGCAGGAGCCTTTTTTGTGACTGCTGAAGTGGTGGTTCTGTTATGTAGAAGATAATAACATTGCTTCATTGCTTTAGTCTGTGTTTCTTCAAACTGTAACTTGAAAAACTGACTAGTTTTAAAAATGGAAATGGCTCAGGAGACTCTGGAGTATTTAATGCTTTTCACACTTGGGACTGGAGAGGAATTTATTTATATAAATTATTTTAAAAATTCATTAAGTTCCTGCTTGCCTGTAATGAGAGTGGCATACTTAGAGAAATGTGTAGATATAGACCTTCTGAGTTTAAAACCTTGGATTTATTGTTTTAAGCAGAAGACAGACTAGAAATAATGAGAAAGCATTTGAACACAGATGTGGAATATAGAGGTGACTAGAAAGAATATGTTCATAGTTGTTAGCTTACGGGAATTACAAAGGGTTTTAGTGTCAGACCTGAGTTAGTGGATGTTCTTTTAAATTATTGTTACAAGGTTCTGCGTAACCTACTGGTCTCTGGAACTCTTATCGCAGACTGTGTGGACTCTTCCTCACTTTCTAAGAGCCAGCAACACTGGATTTCTTTCAGTTCCTCTAACCACTGTGTTCTTCCCCAGCTCAAGTAAGTGCTGTTGCATGTCTTGTTTCCTCTACCAACATTTCCCCCACTGCCCTTTTTGCCTTGCTGGCTCCTATTTATCTTTCAGGTTTCAGCTACAATGGCACTTAGTGAAGTCTTCCCATAACCCCCAGATTTAGGATCTAAGTTGTAAATTCACACACTACTCTGTATAGTAGTCCCCCCTTATTCTTGGGGGATATGTACCGGATCCTATATATACTATGTTTTTTGATCTAATAACCCAGACAGCTACTAAGATAGCTACTGAGTAACTAATGTGTGGGTAGCATATATGGCATGGATATAGGGATGATACAGCAGGACAGAGGGATGACTCACATCCCAGGCGGGATGGAATAGGACAGTATGGGAGTTCATCTCAGCACTCAGAATGGTGTGCAATCTAAAACTTATTAATTGTTTATTTCTGGAATTTTCCATTTAATACTTTCAGACCAAGGCTGACTGTGGGTAACAAACCATGGAAAACAAAACGTCAGATAAAGAGGAACTCCTGTACTTCTCTTTTATGTTTCCACATTTGAAATTTCTTCTTCAATGTTTATGTTCCCTGTAAGACTTTAAGTTCCCTTTGGGCTCACTCTCATTCACTATGTTTAGCCCTAAGTACCTACTCCTCAGAACTCAGAAATGACTAGACTGTGTCATGGAAAAGTAGGCTCTTATGAAACAGGAAACCTGTACTCTATAAGCTTATGCAAAACAAGAAATTCATCAAAAGGGACCGTGTCTCTTACACATACATACACGTGTGCACATACACACACACACACACAGAAAGAGAGAGAAAGAAACAGGGATATTCTAGGACAGTGCTTACAGTGTTTACAGTGTCGGCTCTGAAGACAGATTGACTGTGTTCACATCCCAAGTCTGTCACTTACTAGCAGTGTAACCTTGGCCAAGTTACTTAACTTCTTAAAACTTCAGCTTCTTACCTATAAAATGGGAATAATTATAACACCTACTTCAAAGGTTATCATGAGGAGTGAGTTAAAACATATAGCATATAATATAATGTAATTAATATGTATATAGTAATGATAATAATTCTAAAATAACAGCCCTAGTCATCAGTGTTTCCGTTTCTTGTTCTTGTCTCATTCGTATGCCTCTTCCACAGAAAGAAGGGTTTTTGGCTTTTCCTGCTGTAGACTTGTTATACCCAATGGAGCCAGAATATAATAGATTCAAATGGTTAGCTTAGCCTTATTTTATATTTCAGTCCAGATACCATTTTCTGAATATGTTTTAAAATGTTAATAAGTAAAGAACAGAATTTGAGGAATTGACATATAAACTATAATTAAAACCTACTTATAAAGACTCATAGAGCTTGCTGCTTTAATGAAGAATTGAAGAAATTGGTGAAGAATTTATTTTAGTGATTTGACAGAGCCAAAATAAAATCAGCTTCATTTTTGAAAAAACACAATTTAACATAAAGTTGTAGACAGACTGTTAAAGAGTGCTGTATCAGTTAAGTGAGTACTGTCTTCTAAAATTTCATGTATTCAAGGATGGAGAGGGTCAAATGAATAGTTAAAAATACAAATTAAGGCCAGGCATGGTGGCTTACACCTGTAATCCAGCCAGCACTTTGGGAGGCCAAGGCAGGTGGATCACTTGAGCTCAGGAGTTTGACACCAGTCTGGGCAACATGACAAACCCCTGTCTCTACCAAAAATACAAAAATCAACCTGGCCTGGTGGCATGTGCCTGTGGTCCCAGCTACTTGGGAGGCTGAGGTGGGAGGACTGCTGGAGCCCCCGAGGCCGAGGTTGCAGTGAGCCGAGATCGCACCTCTTCACTCCAGCCTGGTTGACAGAGTAAGACTCCATCTAAAAAAAAAAAAAAAAAAAAAAAGCTGATTCACTTATTCTGTTTTCTAGGTACACACTAAATCTATAAAAACTAAATGAAATCTATAAACTAAATCAATAAAAAATAAACCATGGCCTTCGCCTTTAGATAGCTGACAATTTATGTTTAACAATGTATATGGTATTTTTGAACAGCTTTTGTGCCATAGAATGAATATGTTTTACTATGAAATGTATAGATACTGATTATCTAGAAAAGCATTGTAAATACTCTTTGTTTTTACAAACAAGTAGACAGTTTGATTTATTATTTCTTTTAGGGATCCTCTTCCTTGAGCCAGGGAGCCAGTCTGGCATTAGGCTAATCTCACCACTTTCATGGAGTCTTCCCTTACTGCTATAGATTTCATGAGGTAGAAGAAATAATAAGATGGACTGCTATTCTGAGTCTTGGTCTAATGGAAAAGGACTAGTTTGTAACATTGGTTGTGTGTTGACATGGTTGTATTGAACAGTTTATTGAGAAAGTCACCAAGTTGTCTTGCAGACATCATTGTAAAGAAGAGAACTGAAACATGATTATGCCCATCCTTTGCCTTTAAGGAAAACAGATATTTGCAAGATTATAGCATCTATGGGTGTGATTTGAAGACTAGAGAGTTCTAAAAGAAAAATTATTAGAAGAAATTCTTATGGGTGTACAAAATGCCCTGAACAGCTCAGGTTTCTTAAAGGATGTGCATGATTAATAGATGAAAGGAACACATAATCATCACACAGTTATACAGTGCTAAGATTTTAAGAAATAAACATTTAAGAATTTTCAAAGACCAAAATTTAAAACGAGCTGAGATGCCTCAGTGCACAAAGAACTTTTAAGGTTGTCTTTGGAGCAAGAGCAACAAGAGGGAAGGGATAGCTCACTGTCTGAGGAAGATATTCTTAATGTTTCTTTACAGGTAAAAATCAGACCTATACAATTCTTACTTTGCTTCTGTAATCCTGCAGTAGCAGAAATCCTTTTCCCATAGTAAAAGGTAAAACAAACAACCCGAAACAGAAGAAATTAAACAAACAAACAAAAAATATGAGAAGATGGAGTATCATTCACTTTAAATGAATTTAAATTTTCAAGACCCAAATGAATTGCCTCCCAGGAGTTGATGGACTCAGGTATAATCTTAGGGTTGTCAGTATTTTTTTATTTTTTTAACAAAATCAGTGAGAATATGGGATAAATACTTGGAGAGAGGAGAGAGGAGAGAGACAAATGTCCCAGTTTCCAAAAAGGAATAAAGTATATTGCAAAAACCCAAGACCAGTTCCCTACTTTAAACTGTGGTAAAATTGGAAGAGATTGTAAAAAAATGAAATATTGTGTTTAGAAGAGAATGAGATGATCACTATGAATCAATATGAATTTATAAGAATAAGACATGCCAAACTGACCTCATTTTTTTTTTTTTTGCTTTATTTTCAGTTTTATAATTGCTACTGAATTAGAGAATAGTAAAGACATGTTGTATCTTGACTTTAGCCAAGTGGTTGACAATGATTCCTTATCTATCCTTGTGGAAACATGATGAAATTAGATTGTAATTAGATTGATTTACAGCTGCTTGCCTGGCCATCCCCATGCCAGCATGCCCAGGGTTTAGTTAAATAATAGTTACTTTATATACTGGTTCCTCACAGAGAACTGGTGGTGAACATTAATTTGCATATATTCAGAAAGTATGGATTTGTAGTTATTAGTTTTTTTAAGGATTTGTATGTTGAAACTTGAGTACCTAGATTTATTCATATGATTGAGGTTTCTGTTAGGGACTTTTTTCCAACTGAGCTGTATTTGTAAGATATATAAATCTGTTTTTAATTTATATATGTAACCTTGACTTATAAATTACTTAAAGTCAAGGCATAATATTAACATTTAGAGCAAAGTCTGACTATGTTAAGAATGCTAACATTATGAGGAATCTTTTCTTTGTTCAGTAACAACTATATTAAGCTCACTTGGATGTTTTTCATACCTTTGAAATGTCATTCCTGTGAACTATCCCTAAATAAAAGGCAGATGTTCATATACAACTTGATAGTACAGATATACTCAGCAGTGTCTTTTTGAGTCAGTGTGTCTGTTGGCCTTCTGGTAATCCCACAGTCAGCTGCCTGTTCAAGATATTTACATATTTTTAAAAACAATACAAATTCCCTGGAATCATATCAAAGAGAGAACCATATATTTTGTCCCCTTAGGAAGTTCTTTTGGCAGTCCATGATAACTGCTACATCCAATTTTTTTTTAAATTAATTGTTACTTTTAGAGAATGCAAACCCATAGTTAACTTATTAAACTTTCATCATAATTGATATTTCTTTGATGCTTGTAATATTTTGCCTCTAGCCTCAAAAAAGTGTGATGACTTTTTTGAATACTTGCAGATGTTTACATAAAATATCACAATTATTTATTTATTTGTTTATTTTTGAGACAGAATCTCATTCTGTTGCCCAGGCTGAAGTGCAGCAGGGCGATCTCGTCTCCCTGCGACCTCTGCCTCCCAGGTTCAAGCGATTCTCCTGCCTCAGCCTCTGGAGTAGCTGGGACTACAGGCACATATCACCATATCCTGCTAATTTTTGTATTTTTAGTAGAGATAGGGTTTAACCATGTTGGCTAGGCTGGTCTCGATCTCCTGACCTCAAGTAATCCAACTGCCTCGGCCTCCCAAAGTGCTGGGACTACAGGCATGAGCACCGGGCCAAAATATCACACTTACAAAATTGTCCCTCACACTTTTCTTTGCAACTGTTCATCTCGGTGTTACATCTAGAATCCCAGTAGAAGTGAAGGGTGAAAAAAAGAGTGCAATTCCAGCCTTGGCCTCTCACTCTTAAGATCTTGTAGGCCCTTGAAAGAAGAATTGAGGCCCTGCGCGGTGACTCAAGCCTGTAATCCCAGCACTTTGGGAGGCCGAGGCGGGCGGATCATGAGGTCAGGAGATTGAGACCAACCTGGCTAACAAGGTGAAACCCATTTCTACTAAAAATACAAAAAATTAGCCGGGCGTGGTGGCAGGCGCCTGTAGTCCCAGCTACTCCGGAGGCTGAGGCAGGAGAATGGGGTGAACCCAGGAGGCGGCGCTTGCAGTGAGCCGAGATCGCGCCACCACACTCCAGCCAGGGCGACAGCGTGAGACTCCGTCTCAAAAAACAAAACAAAACAAAACAAAACAAAACAAAAATTGAGTTGTTTCAATTATTTTGCCTTAAGAGACCCATTATGCTGTATTTCTGATTTTATTGTGGCTTTGTCCTTAATTATATCTAATTTAATGGTTGTTATTTTATACACTAAAATACAATCTGAGTTTTTAGCATTTTATAGTTATCTTTGTAAGTTATACCATATCTGACAGTAAAGCTTCAAATTAAAAAAAAAGGAAATCGTGAGTTAATAAAACAAAATATTGAGTCAGATTGTCTTTTTAAATTATTCATGTATTATCTTTTATCCAAATTAAAATTGTTGTATATTTTATACAAAGTATGTTGTACAGCAGATTTTTAGATATCAGAGCCTATATTATGCTATTTTTAAGTGAGGAAAAAACAATGATGCATTCTCTGTCCATTCAAAAACTCTAACCAAACTTCCCCAAGTATCACAAAACACCTTTAGGCAACTATATAACGATTTGCCAAAACTTTTTAATAACATTTACAAAGCATTTGAGACATCTCTTACCTGATTTTAAAAATACTTAATGAATTCATTATTTGGTATATTTTTGTTCAATAAGCAATGAGACTATGCAATATTGATTATAAATTAGCATTTTATTCTATCCAGTGATGAATAGTATACTGTACTATTCTGTATTATAAATTTTAAAAATGAAATAATATTATTTTTATCTAAATAATACTTGGGTTAGTGGGATCCCTAAATGCTTAATAGAAACAATCTCTGGGACCAGAGATTATTCTATGTTCATCCTGGTAAATATCTTTCGGGTTTATTAAAATCACAAAGGCTCCCCCTTGCTCAGCATCTATTTTTGGCAAGACAAAAGAAGGATTTTTTAAGGTTTGTGTTTATTAGTTTAGGGTCTGAATATGTTTGCTGAACTTTTGACACACACTGATTTCCTGTTTATATTAACACTGTCTTGCATAGGTTATGTTCATTTATACATATGAGAAGAGCAAAAGAGGGAATTAGAAATGTAATATTGTGGAGTAATAGTTAAAAGAATTAGCTGATCTATAGTATTTGGTTTATCTAACCTTGTCATAAGTATGTTGCTCTAAATAAAATAGTATACTTTAATCAACTGTTCTTATTAGTAAAATAATCTATTTTGCTTTAGCATTGATTTTTTTCTAATTATCTGAAGCCTTGTCTAATGAACAGTGGTTTGGACTACTTGGAGTTTCATTTTAAGTTCAACCCTTAGTATAAATTCATTGCTATCAGATTTCTGCAATCCTGTTTTTTCTGCTTAATATTTCTTTGAGAGCCCTTATATTTCTCTATTTATTTCCCATTTTCCCCACAAATAATAGAAAATCTTTGACTTTCTTAATTATTCACATTGTATCTAGGAGTCAAGCAAGTGGACAGAAAATGCCTGTTTAATCTAGTGATAGGCAGAAGACCCTAAGGTGGGGCCAGTTTGCCCTTTTCGAAGATCAGAAAGATGGCCAAGCATAGGTGGAGCAGTGTTTGACAGTGGGAAGAGTGACCAAATTAGGATCAGAGATGGCTGGAGCCAGAACATGTAGGGCCTTCTAGTCCCTGTTCAGGATTTTAGATTTTGATGCAAGTACAAGATATCTTGGGGGACCCTAAACAGAGTAGTAATTATCAGATTTATGTTTTAAATCTCACTCTGGCTGCTAAGTGGTGGGCGGCAGAAAGGAGACAAGAATAGATGCCGATTAGAAGGCTGGGACAGAATTCCAGATGAGGAATCAGTGAGGGCTTAGATTAGGGTGGTGGCAAAGGAAATGAAGAAAAGTCAAGTATGTCTTGGAAGTAGAACCAACAAAAGTTGCTAATGGGTTGGATCTGGATGGGTAGAATGAAAAGGAGAAATCAAGGATGATTTCTAGGTATCGAGATTGTTTTGCAAGCTGATGGTGCCTTCTACAATAGGGAAAATGTTGGGGAGGAAACATTGGGGGCAGATGGAATTAAAAGTTCTGTTTTGGCTATCTGAAACTTGAGGTGTTTATTTGACTTCCAAATATATCTGCAACATATATGGATCAGTTTGATGAGTTTAGAGCTTGGCAGAGGTAGATCAAGGATGGAGACATGATATGAATGTGGAAGTTATCATTATATAGGTAGCATTTAAAGCCATGGGACTAAATGAAATTACTCTGAATATTTTTGTCATCCTCTCTGACCTGTACCTTCTCCCTCCCTTACCATGTAAAATTATTCCCACATTATGTTGCAGGTACATATTTTAATTATAGTACCTATAAATAATTTGGTTTTATTTTCTTTTTAGTAAAATACTCTGATTCCTTTATCCTGTTCATAGCTAACTGGTTTAAGAATATTCAGTTACTAGCTTCTATATTTAAGTGAACGTCTAAAAATTATGCATTTATTTTCTGTTTTTTTGTCTTTGCTCCAGGCAAAGTCATTAATAAAGATTTGCGGCATTACCTAAGTCTTCAGTTTCAAAAAGGATCAATTGACCACAAACTGCAGCAAGTGATCAGAGATAATCTCTACTTGAGAACCATTCCATGTAAGTATGTGATGGAATAAAAGAACTGAAGCAGAAATGTCCTTTCTTAACTAATTAAACATCTATAGATAGTTTGATAGAGTATTTCACATGAAATTGTGAAGACTAAATTGGGAGCAAAAATGAACAAAATTGGATAAGAAGAAAAATTTTCAGAGAACTTGAGAGGTTTTGTTTTTAAAAGTAGAAAAACTGGGCCGGGTGCAGTGACTCACACCTGTAATCCCAGCACTTTTTGAGGCCAAGGCAGGTGGATCACTTGAGTTCAGGAGTTCGAGACCAGCCTGGCCAACATGGTGAAACCTCGTCTCTACTAAAAACACAAAAATTAGCCCAGTGTGGTGGCAGGCACCTGTAATCCCAGCTACTTTGAAGGTTGAGGCAGGAGAATCGCTTGAACCCAGGAAGTGGAGGTTGCAGTGAGCCGAGATCATGCCACTGCACTCTAGCCTAGACGAAAGAGCAAGACTCTGCCTCAAAAAAAAAAAAAAAAAAAAAAAAAAAGTATAAAGTAGAAAAACTGGAAGATTCTATATTGTGACTTTTAAAAAGTGATGACTAGAATTTAAGACTATGTAATCCAAGCACTTTGGGAGGCTGAGGTGGGCAGATCAGCTGAGGTCACGAGTTTGAGACCAGCCTGGCCAACATGGTGAAACCCTGTCTCTACTAAAAACACAAAAATTAGCCAAGCATGGTGGCAGGCACCTGTAATCCCAGCTACTTGGGAGGCTGAGGCAGGAGAATCACTTGAACCCAAGAGGCAGAGGTTGCAGTGAGCCAAGATCGCGCTATTGCACTCCTGCCTGGGCGATAACAGCAAGACCCCCATCTCGAAAAAAGAAAAAAAGGAAATCAAAAAAGAATATATATTTACATGTTGTTAACTAGATTTTATTCCTGTAAATCGATTTGTAAAGCCTTATGCAGTAAGAAGACTTTTTAGCTCCCAATGCCTTGTATACCAAGAACAAGTATTTTATTAGAACATTATTTTAAAATAATTTTAAAATCTGCCCCTTCCCCAACAAGGAAAAAATTTAAAAAAAAAAAAAAAAAAAAAAAAGAAGAAGGAAAGGAACTCTCTCTTACTTGGAATAATTTTTTTTCCCTCCCTCCCTGGCTTCCTCCCTTCCTACCTTGACTATGTAGTGGCAAAGAGCTAAGTAAAGTTGAGTTCAAAATCTTTACTCTAGAATCTTACTGGCTACTTTACTTGGGCAAGTTACTTAATGTTCCTGGTCCTCAGAAACTCTATATATAGAATTAAAATAACAAGACTCACCTCATGTAGCTGTCACTAGGATTTAAAATGAGAGCATGTATGTAAAACTGCTTGGCCTAGAGTAGGCACTCAAGTAGTGTTTGTCACCTTCTCCCATTCTAACTGGATCTCCTGCCTCTCATTTCACCTCAATTCAATCGATTTTTAAAGTGCACATTTCTCAGCACTATAGGAAAGGGAAAAAACTTTAAAAATTAAGTGGACATCCGATTCTTGTCCATCTATAGTTTATCCTTCAAAGATTTCCACTGACAAATCAAGTTCAGACTCCTTAGCATCGCATAAAATATTTTTTGTTTTTTTTAATCTGCCTCCTTATCTATGATTTCCTCCTACAAATCTGCCTTGTAGCTGCAGATCACAACTTCTGCCTTTATTTCAATTTGTATTTGCCTGATGTGTCTTTGTCTATCTTGTTATTCTTAAAGTCTCTGAATCTCTGTTTTACAAATAGTTCTGGACTTTACTCAGCCAGTGTGAAACTTTTTACATTTTTATTGATGTGATCAATATCTTTAGCCTCAATTCTGTCATGGTTTTTATATTTACCATATATAAGCCTTTTGTATGAAAATCCTTTCACTATGTAGTCATCTCTCTCTTTTTAGAAAGGTTTGTAGGGATCTTTTTTTTTAATGGTTACCTTGATACCTTTATATAATAATCTTTGTTCCTCCCTCCCTCCTTTTTTGCTTCTGTCTCTACTATGAGTAATATTTAAATTACTTAGTCATCTCTTCTTTTTCCTTCCTTCTCTCCCATCATCTGACTTGAAGTAATACCTTTTTATTCCTACCAAATATAAGGTGATCAGTAAGCTTATTCCACTTTGCATATGCTTTCGTCATTCTTACCTTATTATTATTTTTTTTAATAGTTGGGCTGTATCTACATTGGCTAAGCAAATAGCCATTACATTACTGTAATTTCTTCCTTTATAATTATCATTTATCTTTTATTCTGTGGGTAAATACATATTTAATATAACCACCAATCCTTACGTTGTTATTTTTTCACTAATTGTAGTTGTCTAAAGCTTTTTCTTTACCCGATTTCCCAGCAAAGGCTCACAGGATCATCTTAGGATTTTGTTTGTGGCCTTTATACTTTGATGTTTGTTTGGATGGATATAAAATTTTTGACTCATTTTCTTTCCTCGACTATCTTAAATATATTAGTCAACTGTCTAACTGTTTTTGGCATAAAGCATTGCTCTTAAAGAGTTTGGTAGCAATCTAATTTTCATTTCTTTTTAAATAACTTGATATTTTTCCTGCATAGGATGTCTCATTTTTAGTTTCATAACTCTAGAGCTTCCTCTTCTGTTGTTAAAACAAGATAATAAAAATATGTACTTGTACTTTCTAAGATAGGTCTTTTTTTTTTTTTACTGCCCTCTGCCACTTTCACTTGAGTTTTTCTTTTAATTTTATTGTTCTAGTTTTGCATTTTCCTCACTGTGAGGTTTTTATCCTTGAAGGGAGCTAAAATTTATTTTGTTTCATTTCATAGGGTCCAAGCAGCTGTAGCCCTTTTAGATCTCAATAGGCCCTCTTAACTTACACACAAATTGAAGTGTCCAAAGCTCCCTCTAGGAACCTAGACACAATGCCGCATCAGTAGCAGTTAGCATACTGAAGGGTCACATCTGGTCTCTAAATATCATACTTTCCTAAAAAGTTTGAGGTCTCCTTGGAGATAGTTCTGATTCTAGGTCTGGGGCAAGGAAAGTACACGATGAGCTTTGGAGCATGTAAGTGTATCAGAAAGTACATAGTGCTTAAAAAATTTTAGAGACATACCAGGAGGACATAGAAGCCACCTAAAAGGAGGCTTACTCAAAAAATCTGAGACAATTTGAGCAACAGTGTTGAAAAAAGAGAGAGGGCACTTCTATTGTCAGATATTGAGCTGTAGGTGGAATGGGACTGTAATCCCTGAGAGAAGAAAGGAGACCACACACAGAGGAATCCTATAATTTCCTCAAGTTTCTACTTAAAGGCACTTTCTGGACCACAGCACAAGGAGGGAGAGCCCAGGCAGAGTACAATGGACTCTGAGTTGAAGGGACAGAAATCTGAGTTCAAGAAGCCTGAGGTATCTGGAATTTGCAGGACAGAATGTCTCAGAGGAGACAGCTATGAAGAAAAAGAGCTCAAGCAATCTGTAAAGGCACCCCCTTGACTCTGTGGCTGAATACTAAGCTGAGAATATGTGGGATGAGACTTTTCAAGGTTAAACCAAAAAATCTCTTGGAGTTGTAAGTTTAACAATTCCCAGAGCTTACCCAGGGCCAGGAGACATTTGAGTTCTAATCAGCTTGGTGGAAGAATCCCATAAGACTCCTGCCTTACTAGCAGGGCTAAAATAGCCACAGATAAAGCTCCTCTAGGCCTGCTTTAACAAAGCTTAATTAAGCAAGACCCCAAAGGATCAAGTGAATATGCATGCAACTTAACTGCTAGCAAAAAAGGAAGAAAGAAGGAAAGAAGTAAATCAACACTCTTTAAAGAAAGACATTGGCCAGGCTCAGTGGCTCACGCCTGTAATCCCAGCACTTTGGGAGGCTGAGGCAGGCGGATCATGAGGTTAAGAGATCAAGACCATCCTGGCCTACATGGTGAAACCTCGTGCCTACTAAAAATACAAAAATTAGCTGGGCATAGTGGTGTGTGCCTGTAGTCCCAGCTACTTGGGAGGCTGAAGCAGGAGAATCGCTTGAACCCAGGAGGCGGAGGTTGCAGTGAGCCGAGATCGTGCCACTGCACTCCAGCCTGGCGACACAGTGAGACTCTGTCTCAAACAAACAAACAAACAAAAAAATAGAAAGACAACAAAATGGAAACATTGTGTAATAGAATATTCAAAATGTCCAGCATCTAATAAAAAATTACTAGACCTGCAAAAAGCAGGAAAATGTGACCCATAATCAAAAGAAAAGTCAGCTGATAGAAAAAAGAAACAGAAATGACACATGATGGCAGGACTATACCAGCAATTTTAGTTATTAGAAATATGCTCAAGGATTTAAAGAACAATATGAACATAATGAAGAGAAAAATTATATATAAATATTCATATGTGTATGTATGTGTGTGTGTGTGTGTGTATATATATATGTATATGTGAATTAAGTGGAACCTTAAAAATTCACTGAATGGACTTAACAGAAGATTCAAAACTGGAGAAGAAAAGATCAGTGAACCTGAACACATAGCAATATAAACTCATGAAACTGAAGCACAGAGAAGAAAATGACTGAGAAAGTGAAAACGTTCTGTTTTTTTGAGCAACCAGATGACAATGGGGAGGGGAGAGATTTCTACTTCTGCCATGAAGTACCAGTACCATAACTAGTACTAGATTTACCCTGTTGTCATAGACAACTAGAAATTGGATGAGGAATATGTAACAGCTGTTTTCAGACATTTAAATATAGGCAGAACAGGACTACGATGCATTTATATTTACCCATGGCAAACTATCAAGCCAAAGTGGAGGAAGGAGAAAAATTCTTAAAGAAATAGTGACTGAAATTTTTCCAAATTTGATGAAAATAATAAGCGCACAGATCAAAGAAGCTCAATAGACCCGAAACAGAAGAAACATGAAGAAAACCATATCAAAGGACATCATAATTAGATTATTAAAAACCATTGATAAAAAGAAAATGATGCTGGGCATGCTGGCATGTGCCCGTAATCTCAACTCAGCAGGAAGCTGAGGTGGGTGGATCACTTGAGCTCAGGAGTTCAAATCCAGCCTAGGCAGCATAGTGAGATCCCATCTCTAAATAAAGTGAAATAAAATAAAAATTTTTGAAAAAGAAAATGCAAAAAACAGGAAAAAAAAGATAAATTACATGCAAGGGAACAAAGAATGATTGCAGAATCCACAGAAACAGTATAAGCCAGAGTCCATCAAATAACATCTTTAACATGCTGCAAGGAAAAAAAGATGCCAACCTGGATTTCTATATACAACAAAAATATCCTTCAAAAATGAAAGAGAAATAAGGAATTTTCAGACAAACAAAAAGGTGAAAGAAGCTTTCAGCAGCAGATATTAATATTTCTTACACTGTAAGAAATATTAAAGATTGGACAAAATGCACAAACAACAAACAAAACGAAATATTAAAGGAAATTCTTCAGGTAGAAGGGAAATGATACCAGAGCAATAGAACTGAAAGGAAAATACACAGCTTCATAATTACAGTTCAAGATTTCAACATCCCCTTTTAGTAATTAATTTTAAAATTAAGCAAAAAATCTGTAAGGTAATAGAAAACATGAACAGCATTTTCAACCAGCTTGACCTAGTTACTATTTATTAGAAGATACCACCCAACAGCAGCAGAATGCACATGCTTTTCTGGTGTAGATGATACATTCACAAATATAGACCATATTCTGCACCACAAGGCAAGAACCGATACGTTTAAGAGGATTTAGACTTAAATCATATAAAACATGTTATCTGGCCATCATGAAAGTAAATTAGAAATTATTAACGATGATGGGAGGATTGCTTGAGGCTAGGAGTTTGAGACCAGCCTGGACAACCTACCAAGACCCCATCTCTACAAAAAAAAACTTTTTAAAATGAGGCAGGCAAGATGGCATGTACCTATAGTCCTAGCTACTTGAGAGGCTGAGGCGGGAGGATCCCTTGAGCCCAGGAGTTTGAGGCTGTAGTGAGCTATAATCACGTCAAGAGTGAGACCCTGTCTCTTAAAAAAAAAATAGAGAAAATACTAACAGAAAGATATTCAGAAATTAATAATTAATAACATACTTCTAAATAAACTGTGAGTTGAATAAATCACAAAGATTACAAAATATTACACATATCAACTAACAAATTGAAATGTATCAGACACAACATATGAAAATTTGTAGGATGTAGCTAGAGTAGTATTTAGATGGAAACTTACAGTATTAAATACTTATATTAGAAAATAATGAAGATTTCAAGTTAGTGATCTAAACTTCTACCTTAAGAATCTTAAAAAGGAGAAAAATACTTATTTCAAGTAGAAGGAAGAAAATATAAAGAGTAGAAACCAGTGAAATAGAAAATAGAAAAAAATCAATGAAACCCAAAGCTCATTCTTTGAGATCAATAAAAGTGATAAACCTCTAGCTAGACTGCTTAGGAAGAAATTAAACACAAATTAATGCTATCAGGAGGCTGGGTGCAGTGGCTCATGCCTGTAATCCCAGTGCTTTGGGAGGCTGAGGCAGGAGGATTGCTTGAGTCCAGGAGTTTGAGATAAGCCTGAGCAAATAGTGACTCTGTTACTACAAAGCAAAACAATATCAGGAATGAGAGAGGTGACATCACTGAAAATCCTATAGATGTTAAGTGTGTAAGTGTATGATAAATAAATTTTTTTTTTGAGACAGTCTCACTCTGTCACCCAGGTCCTGGAATTCATTGGTGTGATTATAGCTGAACTTCCATTTCTTCCATCTCCTGGGCTCAAGTTATCCTCTTGCCTCAACCTCCTTAGTTGCTGGAACTACAGATGTGTGCCACCATGCCCAGCTAATTTTTTTTTTTTTTTTTTTTAAGTAGAGATGAGGTCTTGCTATGTTGCCTAGGCTGATCTCAAACTCTTGAGCTCAAGTGATCCTCTGGCCTTGGCCTCCCAAAGTGTTGGAATTACAGATGTGAGACCCCATACCTGGCCTAATAAGGAATATTCTGAATAACTTTATGGCAATAAACTCAACAACTTAGATAAAATGGACAAATTCTTTAGAAGACAAAAACTACCAATGCTCACTCATGAAGAAATAGGTGAGCTGAAAAACCCTCTATCTATTAAAGAAATTGAATTTTAGTTTTTAACTTTCCTATAAAGAAAACTTTAAGGGGAGAGGGTTAGGCACCATCTCTGCTGTTTGGTCGACTCAGCCATTCCAGCATGCGGGCTTCAGAGAGTCCAAAAGGTCCGGACACAACACAGTGGCTTTGCCAGATCATGGCCAGACTGCTGCTTTAAGCAGTCTGGATCACATCCTCCTCACTGGGCAGGACCTCCCAGCTGGGCCTTCCAGCCGTGCCCACTGGCACATACTCTGGACAGAGCTCTGATCTCTCCCTGGGATGGAGTGCCCCAGGGAGGGGAGGGATGCCACCTGAGTTAGATGGATGACTTAACTGTTACAGCCTACAGGCTTTGGAGAGTCCAAGTTGATGGGCAGAAGCGGTTCTCCACCAGGACACAGCTGTTTTGTTGAGGCGTGGCCAGACTGTTTCTTTAAGCCAGACTCTGATCCACTTCTTGTCTCAGCTGGTCCTCCCAGCTGGCACTTCTCAGCCAGGGCCTCCAGCCACCACCCATGTTCTATGGAACTGACAGAGCTCCAATTTCTCCCTGGGACAGAGTGCCTGAGGGGTGGGCAAGCTGCTACCTTGGCCATTTGGGCTCATCAATGGGTCCATCCTGTGGGCCTTGGAGAGCCCAGACCAATCGGGAGCTGAAGGAATCCCCAACACAACACACCTCCTCTACCAAAAAGCAGCCACACTGATCCCATTCATCCTCACTGGGTGAGACCTCCCAGCTGGGGTCTCCAGCCACCTCCTCCAGGTACATTTGGGCTGGCAATAGGTCAGTACCCACCTGGGACAGAGCTTCCAGAGGAAGGAGCAAGCTGCCATCTTTGCTGTTTTGCAGGCTTCACTAGCGATACCTCCAGGTACACGACGAACCAAAACAACTAGAGTCTGGAGGAGACCCCCAGCACACTGCAGCAGCCCTGCAGAAGAGTGGCCAGACTGTTAAAAGAAAAACAAATAAACCGAAAACAACAACAAAGAAAAACCACAAAAACCCTGTTCAAAGATCAGCAACCTCAAAGATCAAAGGTACATAAGCCCACAATGATGAGAAAGAATCAATGCAAAAAAAGCTGAAAACTCAAAAACCTAGCGTGTCCCATTTCCTCCAAATGACCACAACACCTCTCCAGCAAGGTCTCAGAAGCAGGCTGAGGCTGAGATGGCTGAAATGACAGAAGTAGGCTTCAGAAGATGGGTAATAATGAACTTCACTGAGCTAAAGGAGCACATTGTAACCCTATGCAAAGAAGCTAAGAATCATCATAGAACAATACAGGAACTGACAGCTAAAGCCATTTTAGAGAGGAACATAACTCCCTGTTAGAGCTGAAAACACACTACAAGAACTTCACAATGCAATCATAAGTATTAATAGCAGAATAAACCAAGCGGGGGAAAGAATCTAAGAGCTGGAAGATTGGCTTTCTGAATTAAGACAGGCAGACAAGAATAAAGAAAAAAGAATGAAAATGAATGAACGAAACCTCCGAGAAATAGGGGATTATATAGAGACCAAATCTATGACTGATTGGGGTACCTGAAAATGATGGGGAGAATGGAACCAAGTTGGAAAACATACTTCAGGATATCATCCAGGAGAACTTCCCCAACCTAGCAAGACAGGCCAAGCCAACATTCAAATTCAGGAAATGCAGAGAACCCCAGTAAGATACTCCATGAGAAGATAATCCCCAAGACAATTAATAATCAGATTCTTTAAGGTTAAAATGAAAGAAAAAATGTTAAGCACAGCCAGAGAGAAAGGCCAGGTCACATACAAAGGGAAGCCACCAGATAAAAACGGTGGACCTCTCAGTGGAAAGCCTGCAAGCCAAAAGAGATTGGGGCCAATAATCAACATTACCAACCCAGAATTTCATATCTGGCCAAACCAAGCTTCATAAGCAAAGGAGAATTAATATCCTTTACAGAGAAGCAAATGCTAAGGGAACTCATTACCACAGACCTGCCTTGCAAAAGCACCTGAAGGAAGCACTAAATATGAAAAGGAAAAACCATCATTACCAGCCACTACAAAAACACACTGTGGTGCACAGACCAGTGACATTATGAAGCAACCACCATAAACAAGTCTGCAAAATAACCAGCTAGCATCATGATGACAGTATCAAATCCACACATAACCATGGTGTCCTTAAATATAAATGGGCTAAATGCCCCAATTAAAAGACAAAGAATAGCAAGCTGTATAAAGAATCAAGATCCATCAATATACTGTTTTCAAGAGACCCATCTCACATGCAAAGATACACATAGGCTCAAAATAAAGGGATGGAGGAAAATTTATCAAGCCAATGGAAAAAAGCAATTCTAGTTTCAGACAAAATACGGTTTAACCAACAGACTTTAAAATAGACTTTAAACCAACAAAGATCAAAAAAGTCAAAGAAGGGCATTACATAATGGTAAAGGGTTCAATTCAATGGTAAGAGCCAACTACCCTAAATACATATGCTCCCAATACAGGAGCACCCAGATTCATAAAGTTCTTTATTTATTTATTTATTTATTTTGAGACGGAGTCTCACTCTGTCTCCCAGGCTGAAGTGCAGTGGTGCGATCTTGGCTCACTGCAGCCTCCGCCTCCTGGGATCAAGCAATTCTCCTGCCTCAGCCTAGTAACTGAGACAGTAGGTGCCCACCACCACACCTGGCTAATTTTTTGAATTTTTTTAGTAGAGACAGAGTTTCACCATGTTGGCCAGGCTGGTCTCGAATTCCTGACCTCAAGTGATCTACTCATCTCAGCCTCCCAAAGTCCCGTGATTACAGGCATTAGCCACTGTGCCTGGCCATAAAGCAAGTTCTTAGGGACCTTCAAAGTGACTTAGACTCCCACACAATAATTGTGGGAGACTTTAACACCTACTGACAATATTAGGCAGATCATTGAGACAGAAAATTAACAAAGATATTCAGGACCTGAACTCAGCTCTGGATCAAGAGGACCTGATAGATATCTACAGAACTCTTCACCCCAAAACAACAGAATATATGTTCTTCTCATCACTGCACGGTACTTACTCTAAAACTGATCACATAATAGGAAGTAAAACACTTCTCAGCAAATGCAAAAGAACTGAAATCATAACAATCTCTCAGACCACAGTGTAATCAAATTAGAAATCAAGATTAAGAAATTCACTCAAAAATTAGTTGAGTATGGTGGCACACTCCTGTAGTCCTAGCTACTCACGGGGCTGAGGCAGGAGAATCGCTTGAACCGGGAGGTGGAGGTTGCAGTGAGCTGAGATTGCACCACTGCACTCCTGTCTGAGCCACAGAGTGAGACTCCATCTAAAAAAGAAAAAGGAAGAAAGAAAAAAAGAAAAGAAGAGGAAAGAAGGAAGGAAAGAAAGAGAAAGAAAGAAGTTCACTCAAAACCACACAACTACGTGGAAATTGGACAACCTGCTCTTGAATGACTCTTGGGTAAATAATGAAATTGAGACAGAAATCAAGAAGTTCTTTGAAACCAGTGAGAAGAAAGAGACAACATATCAGAATCTCTGAGATACAGCTAAAGCAGTGTTAAGAGGAAAGTTTATAGTACTAAATGCCCACATCAAAAGGCTAGAAAGATCTCAAGTTAACAACCTAACATCACAACTAAAAGACCTGGAGAACCAAGAGCAAACAAACCCCAAAGCTAGAAGAAGAAGACAAGAAATAACCAAGATCAGAGCTGAACTAAAGGAGATAGAGACATGAAAAACCCTTCAAAAAAAAATCAACAAATCCAGGAGCTGGGTTTTTGAAAAAAATAATAAAATAGACTGCTAGCTAGACTAATAAAGAAGAAAAGACAGAAGATTCAAACAAACACAATCAGAAATGATAAGGGGGAATATCACCACTGACCCCTCAGAAATACAAACAACCATCAGAGAATACTATAAACACCTCTATGCAGATAAACTAGAAAATCTAGAAGAAAACGGATAAATTCCTGGACATATACACCCTCTCAAGGCTGAACCAGAAAGAAGTTGATTCCCTGAAGAGACCAATAGCCAGTTCTGAAATTGAGGCAGTAACAAATAGCCTGCCAACCAAAACAAGCCCAGGACCAGATGGATTTACAGCTGAATTCTACCAGAGGTACAACGAGGAGCTGGTACCATTTCTTCTGAAGCTATTCCAAATAATTGAAAAGGAGGGACCCCTCCCTTACTCCTTTTATGAGGCCAGCATCATCCTGATACCAAAACCTGGCAGAGATACAACAAAAAAAGAAAACTTCAGGCCAGTATCCCTAATGAACATCAATGAAAAAACCCTCAGTAAAATACTGGCAAACTGAATCCAACAGCATATCAAAAAGCTCATCCACCACAATCAATTCGGCTTCATTCCCAGGATGCATGGCTGGTTCAACATACACAAATCAATAAACATAATTCACCACATAAACAGAACTAAAGACAAAAACCACATGATTATCTCAGTAGATGCCGAAAAAGCCTTCAATAAAATTCAACAGTGCTTCACGTTAAAAATTCTCAATAAACTAGATATTGAAGGAACATATCTCAAAATAATAAGACCCACAGCCAATATCATACTGAATGGACAAAAGCTAGAACCATTGCCCTTGAAAACCAGCACAAGACAAGGATGCCCTCTTTCACCACTCCTATTCAATATAGTTTTGGAAGTTCTGACCAGGGCAATCAAGAGAGAGAAAGAAAGAGCATATTCACATAGGAAGAGGAAGTGAAACTATCCGTTTGCTGATGACATGATCTCCTATATTTAGATAATTCCACCGTTTCTGCCCAAAAGCTTCTTAAACTGATAGGCAACTTCAGCAAAATCTCAGGGTACAAAATCAATGTGCAAAAATTGCTAACATTCCTATATATCAGTAACAGGCAAGCTGAGAGCCAAAATCCAGAATGAACTCCCATTCACAATTGCCACAAAAAAGAATAAAATACCTAGGAATACAGCTAACAAGAGAAGTAAATGACCTCTTCAAGAACTACAAACGACTGCTCAAAGAAATCAGAGATGATGACACAAATAAATGGAAAAACGTTCCATGCTTATGAATAGGAAGAATCAGTATCATCAAAATGGCCATACTGCCCATAGTAATTTATAGATTCAATGCTATTCCCATTAAACTATCATTGACATTCTTCACATAATTAGGAAAAAAAAAACTACTTTACAATTCATTTGGAACAGAAAATCAAATGTTCTCACTTATAATTGGGAGCTGAGTGATGAGAGCACATGGACACATGGTGGGGAACAACACACACTGGGGCCTGTTGGAGGGTGGGAGGAAGGACAGCATCAGTAAGAATAGCTAATGGATGCTGGGCTTAATACGTAGATGATAGGATGATCTGTGCAGCTAATTACCATGGCACACATTTATGTAACAAACCTGCACATGTACCCCTGAACTTAGAATAAAAGTTGGAGGGGGGCGGAGCAAGATGGCCGAATAGGAACAGCTCCAGTCTCCAACTCCCAGCGCGAGCGACACAGAAGACCGGTGATTTCTGCATTTTCAACTGAAGTACTGGGTTCATCTCACTGGGGAGTGCCAGACGATCGGTGCTGGTCACCTGCTGCAGCCCAACCAGCGAGAGCTGAAGCAGGGCAAGGCATTGCCTCACCTGGGAAGCGCAAGGGGGAAGGGAGTCCCTTTTCCTAGCCAGGGGAACTGAGACACACAACACCTGGAAAATCGGGTAACTCCCATCCCAATACTGCGCTTTAAGCAAACAGGCACACCAGGAGATCATATCCCACACCTGGCCGGGGGGGTCCCACACCCACGGAGCCTCCCTCATTGCTAGCACAGCAGTCTGTGATCTACTGGCAAGGCAGCAGCGAGGCTGGGGGAGGGGCGCCCGCCATTGCTGAGGCTTAAGTAGGTAAACAAAGCTGCTGGGAAGCTCGAAGTGGGTGGAGCTCACAGCAGCTCAAGGAAACCTGCCTGTCTCTGTAGACTCCACCTCTGGGGACAGGGCAATAACAAACGCAGCCGAAACCTCTGCAGACGCAAACGACTCTGTCTGACAGCTTTGAAGAGAGCAGTGGATCTCCCAACACGGAGGTTGAGATCTGAGAAGGGACAGACTCCCTGCTCAAGTGGGTCCCTGACCCCTGAGTAGCCTAACTGGGAGACATCCCCCACTAGGGGCAGTCTGACACCCCACACCTCACAGGGTGGAGTACACCCCTGAGAGGAAGCTTCCAAAGCAAGAATCAGACAGGTACACTCGCTGTTCAGAAATATTCTATCTTCTGCAGCCTCTGCTGCTGATACCCAGGCAAACAGGGTCTGGATGGACCTCAAGCAATCTCCACAGACCTACAGCTGAGGGTCCTGACTGTTAGAAGGAAAGCTATCAAACAGGAAGGACACCTACACCAAAACCCCATCAGTACATCACCATCATCAAAGACCAGGGCAGATAAAACCACAAAGATGGGGAAAAAGCAGGGCAGAAAAGCTGGAAATTCAAAAAATAAGAGCGCATCTCCCCCGGCAAAGGAGCGCAGCTCATTGCCAGCAACGGATCAAAGCTGGACAGAGAATGACTTTGACGAGATGAGAGAAGAAGGCTTCAGTCCATCAAATTTCTCAGAGCTAAAGGAGGAATTACGTACCCAGCGCAAAGAAACTAAAAATCTTGAAAAAAAAGTGGAAGAATTGATGGCTAGAGTAATTAATGCAGAGAAGGTCATAAACGAAATGAAAGAGATGAAAACCATGACACGAGAAATACGTGACAAATGCACAAGCTTCAGTAACCGACTCGATCAACTGGAAGAAAGAGTATCTGCGATTGAGGATCAAATGAATGAAATGAAGCAAGAAGAGAAACCAAAAGAAAAAAGAAGAAAAAGAAATGAACAAAGCCTGCAAGAAGTATGGGATTATGTAAAAAGACCAAATCTACGTCTGATTGGGGTGCCTGAAAGTGAGGGGGAAAATGGAACCAAGTTGGAAAACACTCTTCAGGATATCATCCAGGAGAACTTCCCCAACCTAGTAGGGCAGGCCAACATTCAAATCCAGGAAATACAGAGAACGCCACAAAGATACTCCTCGAGAAGGGCAACTCCAAGACACATAATTGCCAGATTCACCAAAGTTGAAATGAAGGAAAAAATCTTAAGGGCAGCCAGAGAGAAAGGTCGGGTTACCCACAAAGGGAAGCCCATCAGACTAACAGCAGATCTCTCGGCAGAAACTCTCCAAGCCAGAAGAGAGTGGGGGCCAATATTCAACATTCTTAAAGAAAAGAATTTTAAACCCAGAATTTCATATCCAGCCAAACTAAGTTTCATAAGTGAAGGAGAAATAAAATCCTTTACAGATAAGCAAATGCTTAGAGATTTTGTCACCACTAGGCCTGCCTTATAAGAGACCCTGAAGGAAGCACTAAATATGGAAAGGAACAACCGGTACCAGCCATTGCAAAAACATGCCAAAATGTAAAGACCATCGAGGCTAGGAAGAAACTGCATCAACTAACGAGCAAAATAACCAGTTAATATCATAATGGCAGGATCAAGTTCACACATAACAATCTTAACGTTAAATGTAAATGGACTAAATGCTCCAATTAAAAGACACAGACTGGCAAACTGGATAAAGAGTCAAGACCCATCAGTCTGCTGTATTCAGGAGACCCATCTCACACGCAGAGACATACATAGGCTCAAAATAAAGGGATGGAGGAAGATTTACCAAGCAAATGGAGAACAAAAAAAAGCGGGGGTTGCAATACTAGTCTCTGATAAAACAGACTTTAAACCATCAAAGATCAAAAGAGACAAAGAAGGCCATTACATAATGGTAAAGGGATCAATTCAACAGGAAGAGCTAACTATCCTAAATATATATGCACCCAATACAGGAGCACCCAGATTCATAAAGCAAGTCCTTAGAGACTTACAAAGAGACTTAGACTCCCATACAATAATAATGGGAGACTTCAACACTCCACTGTCAACATTAGACAGATCAACGAGACAGAAAGTTAACAAGGATATCCAGGAATTGAACTCATCTCTGCAGCAAGCAGACCTAATAGACATCTATAGAACTCTCCACCCCAAATCAACAGAATATACATTCTTCTCAGCACCACATCGTACTTATTCCAAAATCGACCACGTAATTGGAAGTAAAGCAATCCTCAGCAAATGTACAAGAACAGAAATTATAACAAACTGTCTATCAGACCACAGTGCAATCAAACTAGAACTCAGGACTAAGAAACTCAATCAAAACCGCCCAACTACATGGAAACTGAACAACCTGCTCCTGAATGACTACTGGGTACTTAACGAAATGAAGGCAGAAATAAAGATGTTCTTTGAAACCAATGAGAACAAAGATACAACATACCAGAATCTCTGGGACACATTTAAAGCAGTGTGTAGAGGGAAATTTATAGCACTAAATGCCCACAAGAGAAAGCAGGAAAGATCTAAAATTGACACTCTAACATCGCAATTAAAAGAACTAGAGAAGCAAGAGCAAACACATTCGAAAGCTAGCAGAAGGCTAGAAATAACTAAGATCAGAGCAGAACTGAAGGAGATAGAGACACAAAAAACCCTCCAAAAAATCAATGAATCCAGGAGTTGGTTTTTTGAAAAGATCAACAAAATTGACAGACCACTAGCAAGACTAATAAAGAAGAAAAGAGAGAAGAATCAAATCGACGCAATTAAAAATGATAAAGGGGATATCACCACCGACCCCACAGAAATACAAACTACCATCAGAGAATACTATAAACACCTCTACGCAAATAAACTGGAAAATCTAGAAGAAATGGATAATTTCCTGGACACTTACACTCTCCCAAGACTAAACCAGGAAGAAGTTGAATCCCTGAATAGACCAATAGCAGGCTCTGAAATTGAGGCAGTAATTAATAGCCTACCAACCAAAAAAAGTCCAGGACCAGATGGATTCACAGCTGAATTCTACCAGAGGTACAAGGAGTTGGTACCATTCCTTCTGAAACTATTCCAATCAATAGAAAAAGAGGGAATCCTCCCTAACTCATTTTATGAGGCCAACATCATCCTGATACCAAAGCCTGGCAGAGACACAACAAAAAAAGAGAATTTTAGACCAATATCCCTGATGAACATCGATGCAAAAATCCTCAATAAAATACTGGCAAACCGGATTCAGCAACACATCAAAAAGCTTATCCACCATGATCAAGTGGGCTTCATCCCTGGGATGCAAGGCTGGTTCAACATTCGCAAATCAATAAACATAATCCAGCATATAAACAGAACCAAAGACAAGAACCACATGATTATCTCAATAGATGCAGAAAAGGCTTTTGACAAAATTCAACAGCCCTTCATGCTAAAAATGCTCAATAAATTCGGTATTGATGGAACGTACCTCAAAATAATAAGAGCTATTTATGACAAACCCACAGCCAATATCATACTGAATGGGCAAAAACTGGAAAAATTCCCTTTGAAAACTGGCACAAGACAGGGATGCCCTCTCTCACCACTCCTATTCAACATAGTGTTGGAAGTTCTGGCTAGGGCAATTAGGCAAGAGAAAGAAATCAAGGGTATTCAGTTAGGAAAAGAAGAAGTCAAATTGTCCCTGTTTGCAGATGACATGGTTGTATATTTAGAAAACCCCATTGTCTCAGCCCAAAATCTCCTTAAGCTGATAAGCAACTTCAGCAAAGTCTCAGGATACAAAATTAATGTGCAAAAATCACAAGCATTCTTATACACCAGTAACAGACAAACAGAGAGCCAAATCAGGAATGAACTTCCATTCACAACTGCTTCAAAGAGAATCAAATACCTAGGAATCCAACTTACAAGGGATGTAAAGGACCTCTTCAAGGAGAACTACAAACCACTGCTCAGTGAAATCAAAAGGACACAAACAAATGGAAGAACATACCATGCTCATGGATAGGAAGAATCAATATCGTGAAAATGGCCATACTGCCCAAGGTAATTTATAGATTCAATGCCATCCCCATCAAGCTACCAATGAGTTTCTTCACAGAATTGGAAAAAACTGCTTTAAAGTTCATATGGAACCAAAAAAGAGCCCGCATCTCCAAGACAATCCTAAGTCAAAAGAACAACGCTGGAGGCATCACGCTACCTGACTTCAAACTATACTACAAGGCTACAGTAACCAAAACAGCATGGTACTGGTACCAAAACAGAGATATAGACCAATGGAACAGAACAGAGTCCTCAGAAATAATGCCACACATCTACAGCCATCTGATCTTTGACAAACCTGAGAGAAACAAGAAATGGGGAAAGGATTCCCTATTTAATAAATGGTGCTGGGAAAATTGGCTAGCCATAAGTAGAAAGCTGAAACTGGATCCTTTCCTTACTCCTTATACGAAAATTAATTCAAGATGGATTAGAGACTTAAATGTTAGACCTAATACCATAAAAATCCTAGAGGAAAACCTAGGTAGTACCATTCAGGACATAGGCATGGGCAAAGACTTCATGTCTAAAACACCAAAAGCAACGGCAGCAAAAGCCAAAATTGACAAATGGGATCTCATTAAACTAAAGAGCTTCTGCACAGCAAAAGAAGCTACCATCAGAGTGAACAGGCAACCTACAGAATGGGAGAAAATTTTTGCAATCTACTCATCTGACAAAGGGCTAATATCCAGAACCTACAAAGAACTCAAACAAATTTACAAGAAAAAAACAAACAACCCCATCAAAAAGTGGGCAAAGGATATGAACAGACATTTCTCAAAAGAAGACATTCATACAGCCAACAGACACATGAAAAAATGCTCATCATCACTGGCCATCAGAGAAATGCAAATCAAAACCACAATGAGATACCATCTCACATCAGTTAGAATGGCGATCATTAAAAAGTCAGGAAACAACAGGTGCTGGAGAGGATGTGGAGAAATAGGAACACTTTTACACTGTTGGTGGGATTGTAAACTAGTTCAACCATTATGGAAAACGGTATGGCGATTCCTCAAAGATCTAGAACTAGATGTACCATATGACCCAGCCATCCCATTACTGGGTATATACCCAAAGGATTATAAATTATGCTGCTATAAAGACACATGCACACGTATGTTTATTGCAGCACTATTCACAATAGCAAAGACTTGGAATCAACCCAAATGTCCATCAGTGACAGATTGGATTAAGAAAATGTGGCACATATACACCATGGAATACTATGCAGCCATCAAAAAGGATGAGTTTGTGTCCTTTGTAGGGACATGGATGCAGCTGGAAACCATCGTTCTTAGCAAACTATCACAAGAACAGAAAACCAAACACCACATGTTCTCACTCATAGGTGGGAACTGAACAATGAGATCACTTGGACTCAGGAAGGGGAACATCACACACCGGGGCCTATCATGGGGAGGGGGCAGGGGGGAGGGATTGCATTGGGAGTTATACCTGATGTAAATGACGAGTTGATGGGTGCAGCACACCAACATGGCACAAGTATACATATGTAACAAACCTGCACGTTATGCACATGTACCCTACAACTTAAAGTATAATAATAATAAATAAATAAATTTAAAAAAAGCAAAAAAAACAAAACAAGCTAACCATCTGGCTTAAACAAGATGTTTTCAGGAGCCCCCAGCAATGAGGGTTGCCTGAACTGAGGAAGGAAGGAATGTGAGAAAGAAGGCAATTCACAACAGGCTGCCTCCAAAAAGAGGCCCAGCCCTGCTCTCCCCCGAGGTGGGAACCGTGGGGATAGAAAGTCAGGGCAGAAAACCCCCAGAGCAGGTGCACAGACTCTAACCCAGAGGCTCCTTGTGCCTGATTTTGTTCTAGAGCTCAGAGCCTGTGGTACATCCCAAAGTTCCATGAACAGTCCTACATGGCAGGGGACAGAAATGACCAAGAGCGGAGGTGACCAGGTGCACCAAGTCTGACGGTCAGCTCTGTGCAGGCAGTGGCCCCAAAGGGAATCAGCTCATGGTTATGACATGGGGTCCAGTTCTTCATGGCCACAATGCCATGGGTTTGAGGTCCAATGGGGTCACACTGCCTCAGTGAACACTGGCCCAGATAAGCATAGGCTGACACAGAGTACATCAGTAAGGACAGGTGGCAGAGGCCAGAGCCAGCAAGGGCCTTGCAATGGCAGTCATGTGGGCAGCACAGCAAGGCAAGGGCCCTTAACTTACTCCTGCTCCAGAGTCCACATTCAACCTCCGACTTCCCCAAACTCACGCCTAAAACTCAGGTGGGAGAAGAATGTGGGAAAAGGCTTTTAAATGATTTAAAAACCTAAATGAATTTGAGAAGCAGTGAGTTTAGAGAATTTTCCTGAAAATGATGACTGTATTAAGTTTCTTGCATTAGATAAATTAGGAATTCAAATCAAATTAAACAGAGAAATTAGGAATTCAAGCCAAGTTACATAGTTCTAGAAGAGTAGTTATTTTTTTTTTTTACACTTGTATTTGAGACCAGTGAATTCTATATTTGCTATACAGGTGTAGCCAATTCTGCCTCTCCCATTCTTGGTTCTAGTAGCTGAGAGATTTCTTTAACTTGAAGCTGGTGACTGGTGACTATGCAATGGGAATGACACAGAATTTACTGTAGAGTTAATATGTACGTACATGCATTACAGTATTGAGTCACAGCAAGGTGCTATTATTCATGTATTATCAGTGGCTAATTTTTCCACAGTAAAGGAATTACTAATTAAAAAAAAAAAAAAAGTTGGAAAAAAGAAAGAAAACTTTAGGCCTGGGTGATACTGGTAAATTGTTCTGAACATTTAAGAAAGAAATAATACCAATTCTACACAAACTCTTCTAGAAAATATAGGAGGGAACATTTCCCAACTCATTCTGTGTTGTGAACATGATTCTGATTCTAAAATTAAAAAAAAAAAAAGAAAAAGTCTAAAATTTTTCTTGAATGTAGACTCAGAAATTCTTAACAGTATTTTAGCAAGTCAATATATATATAGCAATATGTAAAAGGATAATACATTATGATCAAGTGGAGTTTGTTTCAGGAATGCCAGGTTGGTATAACATTTCAAAATTAATATAGTAATATTAGAAAACAAAAACCAATGATCTTTTCAATAGATGCAGAAAAATTATTTGGCAAAATTCAACTCCCATTTATGATAGAATCTCTCAGAAAACTAGTCTGCCATTTATTACCCATATTGCCTCTTAGCTATAAATCTACTTTCTTGCCTGGTTGTGATACTGTAACATTTGTCTCCTGTCCGTTGACACAGTGTTAAGCTTTCAATAGAGGGCACAGGAAGGATACTGGACAAAGAAGAGAGTTCTTTTCCTGGTTCCAGTGTATCTTTTTCTTTTTGCTCCTGCTATCCAAAAAGACACCCAGCAAGTTTCAGCAGTACCCTAGCAGTCAGCTTCTCAGTGACAAGTTCAGTGGCACACCTGCAGGAGACTTCCTTACAGCAAGTTCAGCAACACCCTCACAGGTGATTTCATGAGTACCAGCAGTGTACCAGCTGACTTCTTAGCAGTTTCCTGGTGAGTTCTTTGACATCCCATTTGGTCCCCCAGTTTTCAGCAACATCCTCTGCAGCCAGTTTTCCTATGGATTACTGGCAAGTCCAGCCAGTGTCTTAGCTGGTTTTCTATTTACAAACCCCACTCACCACCAGAGGTAGCTTGCTGGTGAATTTCATTGGTACCCCATGCAGTTCCCTGCCTATAATCCTTGACCCACTGACTGTAAACTAGCTCTGTCCTCAGGCAACCCAGCAAAATTCCCCACCATCCACTGGGCTGTTACCACACCCTCTTCAATGAGGTCTGAATCCCAGACTTTGGGAGAGTCCCTCCCTTCCAAGTTTGTTCCTTATTTAACTATTCTACCTCAGCTTTAGGGTGATATTCTTTAGAGTCCTTGTTTATTCCTACTTAGTTAATTCCCTGTAAACAGTTAACAATTCTATATACTAAACTGTCTCTGTTCAGATTGCCATGTGGTTTCTCTCTCCTGTCTGGATCTTGATACAGAATTAGTACAAGTAGTGCTCCCAGGAGACAGAACCTCCAAGAAGGGATTTCAGAATCGGTTTTGGTTGTCTTGGCTGATCTTACGTGGAGTGCCAAGTTTCTTCCAATGAGAGGCGGGATGCTGATAATTCATGAGAAGTCATGGCCTCACAATTTAATTACAGTATCACCTACAGTTGATTGTGAAGAAATGACAAATGAACCCAGTACCTTGAGAGCCCAAATGACTGCTGCACTTGACTGTTATGGCAGTAGTTATGGCTACGAACACTGTAGTATAGGATGGATTCTCCTGTGTGGCAAGCATTTACAGAGAGAAACTGGCAAGATAAAATCAAATGGTTTACTATTATTATTATTATGAACTAATAAAATAAGATTTTGTTACTATTTTTCAGTGATCTCTACTTGATACAGATGTTTGATAACAGAAAAACTTATAAGAAGGAGACATCGGTTGGGCATGGTGGCTCACATCTGTAGTCCTAGCACTTTGGGAGGCTGAGGCAGAAGGAAATCTTGAAGCCAGGAATTCAAGATCAGCCTGGGCAACATAGCAAGACTGCATCTCTAAACTGATGAATGAATGAATGGAGGCATTAACACAAAATAAAGATCAAATAAAAATCATTTAGAATTTGAAAGATAATCACATACATATTTAGCATTTGAATTTTTCACACCTAAAATTTTATTTATTTATTTATTTATTTTTGATTGATTGATTGATTTTTGAGACAGAGTCTTGCTCTGTTTGTTGACCAGTCTAGAGTACAGTGGCACGATCTCAGCTCATCACAACTTCCGCCTCCCAGGTTCAAGTGATTCTCCTGCCTCAGTCTCCTAAGTAGCTGGGATTATAGGTGCACGCCACCACACTCGGCGAATTTTTGTGTTTTTAGTAGAGATGGGGTTTCACCATGTTGGCCAGGCTGGTCCCAAACTCCCGACCTCAGGTGATCCGCCCGCCTCAGCGTCCCAAAGTGCTGGGATTACAGGTGTGAGCCGCCAAGCCCAACCCTAAAATGAAATTTTAAAGCACAAAGTATCAATTGTTTTATCTGATGGTCTTGATCTTTGTTTGGTGATAAATATGCCAGACAAGTATGCCAGAAAAAATTGTATTTCATTTTGCACTGACATTCATCAAATTTATTAAGAATGTATCAAAAAACATCCTCATATTGGGCATTACAAAGTATGTTGTTTCATATAATCTCATTTTCTTTTTTAATTGTGAAAGCATTTTGTCTGCTTCTCCTGATTTTGATTTTGCCATTGAAATCTATTAAATATATTACTTTTATTTCAGATTTTAGATCTGTTTCTAATTTCATGTTGGAACGTTCCACAGTAGCATTCACTTTCTGTCTTTGCATTTCTTCTGTTAAATATTTACAAAGCACTGAAGCTTGTAACAAATAATCAGTGAAAAATGCCAGAAAATATTATTGGATAGTATTCAAATAACCTAATATTTAGATTTCCCAGCATGGTTAACAGCATTACACAGAGTTGTGTGTTGAAACTGCCAATTTAAGGACTTAGCCTCCAAACTTGTTATTTCTTGGAACACAACTCGTAGGATTTATATAAAGTATAATACACATATCATCTTATTAGTATTGTTTTATGTAAGAAAGACCCACCACTAGCAGATATGGCCATGAACACACACTTGTGGGAACAGCTGCAAGTAAGACTGACTTGAGTATGTTGTGACTGCTACTCTCCCACATGCTTCTGTCCTGGTTCCTGGCAATGTCAACCTTAACCTTTGATTCTGCTTTTCAGCGTTTCCTGCTCTTGCTTTCGGTTGATATCAGTGGATTTATTTAAGCCAGATGTCTCTATGTCAAATTGTTAAACTTTAATTTGTGCAAGAGAAATTAGAACTTTTTTGTCATTTTTCCTGGCAACGAATTTGTTGTAAGATTTAGAGAAAACAAATTACCCAAGAAACTCCAGAAAGCATTCCTAGTTAGAAACAGTAACGTAAATCAACTGCAGCTCTCATATATTGCAGGTGGAAATGCAAAGACATCTACTTTGGAAAATAATGTGACGTTTTCTTATTGAATTAAACATACACTTACCACAATACCTAGTAATTTCACTCCTAGGTATTAACTCAACATACATTTAAATATATGTCTATCCAAAGTCATGTAAGTTAATAGCAGCTTTATTTATTATAGCCCAAATCTGGAAACAACCCAAATGTCCATCATTGGTGAATGGATAATTAGTTTTGGTATATCCATACAGTGGAATACCAACTGAATAAAACAAGACAAAACATAAAAGAAAAAAATCAACCAAATCAGGAGTTGTTTTTAAAAAAAAAAAAATCACTAAAATTGATAAACCCTTACTTCCTTATTTAGATTAAGAATAAAAAGACTTAAATTTCTAAAATTAGAAATGAAAGGGGAGATACTATAACTGATGTCACAGAAATGAAAAGAATTATAAAGACTACTGTAGTGAAAAATTAGATGCCAACAAATTGGATGATCTAGAAGAAATGGATAAAGTTTTAGAAATATAAACCTACCAAGACTGAATCATAAAGAGATTCAGAAGAGTCCTATAACAAGTGTGGAGATTAAAGCAGTAATCAAAAACCTCCCAACAAAGAAAAACCTAGAACCTGGTGGCTCCCCTGGAGAATTCTACCAAACAGTTAATACCAGTCCTTCTCAAATTCTTCCAAAGAACAGAAGAGAAAGGGACACTCCCAAACTCATTTAAACTCGTTACCCTGATAACAAAACCAGACAAAGACACAATAAAGGACAACTACAGGCCAATATCCCTGATGGATATTTGACACAAAAATTCTAAAGAAAATACTAGCAAACCAAATTATATTGCACATTAAATAGATCATACATCTTGACCAGCTAAAATTTATGCCTGGAATGCAAGGATGGTTCAACATATAAGAATCAGTTAATATATTATACCACATTAACATCTCAATACAGAAAAAGCAAAATTCAGTATCCTATCAGGATTTTAAAAAATACTCAACAAATTAGGAGTAGAAGGAAACTACCTCAACATAATAAAAGCTAACATTATGCTCAACAGGGAAAGACAGAAGACTTTTCCTGTAAGATCCCGCAATAAAGCAAGGATGCCTACTCTTGCCATTACTATTCAACATAGTACTGAAAAGTCTAGCCAGAGTAATAAGACAGGAAAAAGAAATAAAAGGCATTCAACTTAGAAAAGACTTAAAATGATCTCTCTTTGCAGATGACATCTTAAATGTAAAAAGAATTTGAACAACCTGGGTGAATCTCAAAAGCATCAGGCTAAGTAAAAGAAGCCAGACAACTACTGGAATCAAATTAATGTATGATTCCATTTATATTAAATTATATTAAAGGCAAAACTCTACTGATAGTAGGTCAGTAACTGCCCACAGTGGAGGACCGCAAAGAGGCCCAAGGAAACTTTGGGGGATAATGGTTTCCAAAGTTCACTTAATTGTACTGTTAGAATTAGTGCATTCTATTGTAGATAAATTACTTCTTTCATACCATCAATATTTAGAAAATAAAAGTTTATGAAAATATTACTTACAATGGCATATAAGTTTTTTTTTAAATACCTAGAAATTAACCTCTAATGAAACGTAAGACCTCCATAGGGTGAAATTAAGGGATGCTAAAGAAGATCTAAATATGCTGACAGAGATTTCTTATTCATGAATTAAAGGCAGTATGGCAAAGATATTAGTTCTACTCAAATGGATTGGTAGATTCAATGTAAATTCCATAAAAATTTCAGCCTTTTTAGCCTGTTTATCTGATTCTAGAATGTATATGGACAGGCTATGAATACAAAAAGCAAGATAGGTGGACTTGCTATACTGTATATCTAGATTTATTAGGAAAATAGAATAATTATAACACTGATAATGATACAGGAATGGTCAGTAGGTAGAAAGCCTAGTAGTAGACACCCAAGCTTATGTAGACATTGCTATGAAAGAAGTGCTGTGGCTGATCAGAAGGGAAATTAAGACTTTCAATAAATCATTTTGAGTAGTCATTTGGAAAAAATGGAAATTGGACTGGTACTTCTCACCAGCTCGCCCATCCCCGCCACTGTGTTAAAGTCCTGGGTGTGAAAGGCAAACCTGTAGTGCTTTTTAAAAAGAATATAGAATATCTCCATAGCCTTAGGAAAGGAATTTTTTTTTTTTTTTTTTTTTTTTTTTTTCTGGACAGTTTGCTTTATGCATTCAGACAATTGAGGCTCACTTTCCAGGTGCAACCCAGTGCCCTGGATGCCATCAGCACAGGCTGGGAAAGGATTTTTTTCAACTAGACACAAAAACCATTAGCTGTAAAGGAAAAGATTGATACATTTGACTACATTAAAATTAAGAACTTCTGTCATCAAAATACAGTTTTTTAAAAAGGTGAAAAAATCAGAATGTGACAAGATACTCTCTGTTCCTCTACATGTATTTCTGCAGTACAAATAGTTTACATGTGATTGGCACATATGTAGAAAATGACATAAGTTTAACTGAGGTTATACTAGTTTCTATGCCATTTTCCTCAGCAAGCTAATTTTTTTTTTTATCATCAAATAGCCACAAGTAAATAGAATCAACGAACACAACTGAATATTGCAGCTGAGGAAGAATATGGCAGTGTATATGATGCCTGTATACTTCAATTTGGCATCTTTTCTGTTTGACTTTGTGTTCTGTTTTTAAAATCTTTATTGCACTATTTGCCCTATCTTCATTATTTAGTAGGCTAACCCTTTCTTATACCCCTTTCTGTCAAGCCACCTTTTCTTTTCATTTCTTTCATTTTCTTAGAAGACACAGTATTTTATTTATTATTTTTAATTGGGAATTTAACATGTCTTTTAAACTGTATTAATATTTTAAATTAGAACCGTTATTTATTTTGTTAGCATTCTGGTTACAAAGTTGCAAAGGTTTTGAGAAGTCAACCATGACTCTGTTTTCTCCATAATCTCTGTTATTTTGGGTGCATGATTTTTCAGAAAGTGCTGTTTCAAGAAAACATGTTTCACAGAAATCCCCCTTTTGCAATACATATGTCTGACAATGGACCACAGTACTTCATCAATACCAAGGCAGTTATTTCACATTTTAACATCTCTACAGTTGGGATGCATCTTAGAATAGATGAAATCTTTCCATTGTAATTGTCAGGTTATTTACTTTCTTAGGGATAAAATAATGATGCAGTTTAGAAGGGGTTGGTTACTTAGATTTGATGATTTAATATAATATTCAGAATCTAAAGAATTACAAATCAATTTTATTTTTTATTATACTTTAAGTTCTGAAATACATGTGCAGAACATGCAGGTTTGTCACATAGGTATGCATGTGCCGTGGTGGTTTGCTGCACCCATCAACCCAACATCAAGGTTTTAAGCCTCATATGCATTAGGTATTTGTTCTAGTGCTCTTTCACCCCTTGCCCCCCACACCCTGACAGACCCCAGTGTGTGATATACCCCTCCATGTGTCCATGCGTTCTCATTGTTCAACTCCCACTTATTAGTGAGAACATGTGGTGTTTGGTTTTCCATTCCTGTGTTACTTTGCTGAGAATGATGGTTTCCAGCTTCAACCATGTCCCTGCAAAGGACATGAACTCATTCTTTTTTATGGCTGCATAGTATTCCATGATGTACATGTGCCACATTTTCTTTATCCATTCTATTATTTATGGGCATTTGGGTTGGTTCAAAGTCTTTGCTATTGTGAATAGTGCTGCAGTAAACATATGTGTACATGTGTCTTCATTGTAGAATGATTTATAATCTTTTGAATATATACCCAGTAACAGGATTGCTGGGTCAAATGGTATTTCTAGTTCTAGATCCTTGAGGAATTGCCACACTATCTTCCACAATGGTTGAACTAATTTACACTCCCACTAACTGTAAAAATGTTCCTATTTCTCCACATCCTCTCCAGCATCTGTCGTTTCCTGACTTTTTAATATTTGCCATTCTAACTGATGTGAGATGGTATCTCATTGTGGTTTTGATTTGCATTTCTCAAATGACCAGTGATGATAAGCTTTTTTTCATATGTTTGTTGTCCATATAAATGTCTTCTTTTGAGAAGTGTCTGTTCATATCTTTTGCCCACTTTTTGATGGGGTAGTTTGTTTTTTTTTCATGTAAATTTGTTTAAGTTCCTTGTAGATTCTGGATATCAGACCTTTGTCAGATGGATAGATTGCAAAAATTTTCTCCCATTCTATAGGTTGCCTATTTACTCTGATGATAGTTTCTTTTGCTGTACAGAAGCTCTTTAGTTTAATTAGATCCCATTTGTCAATTTTGGCTTTTGTTGCTATTGCTTTTGGTGTTTTAGTCATGAAGTCTTTGCCCATGCCTACGTCCTGAATGGTATTGCCTAGGTTTTCTTCTAGGGTTTTTATGGTTTTAGGTGTTACGTTTAAGTCTTTAATCCATCTTGAATTAATTTTTGTATAAGGTGTAAGGAAGGGGTCCAGTTTCAGCTTTCTGCATATGGCTAGCCAGTTTTCACAACACCGTTTATTAAATAGGGAATCCTTTCCTCATTGCTTGTTTTTGTCAGGTTTGTTGAAGATGAGATGGTTATAGATGTGTGGTGTCATGTCTGAGGCCTCTGTTCTATTCCGTTGTTCTATGTATCAATTTTGGTACCAGTACCATATTGTTTTGGTTACTGTACCCTTGTAGTATAGTTTGAAGTCAGGTGATGTGACGCCTCCAGCTTTGTTCCTTTTGCTTAGGATTGTCTTGGCTATATGGGGTCTTTTTTGATTCCATGTGAAATTTATAGTAGTTTTTTCTAGTTATGTGAAGAAAGTTATTGGTAGTTTGATGGGGATAGCATTTAATCTGTAAATTACTTTGGGGAGTATGGCCATTTTGATGATATTGATTATTCCTATTCATGAGCATGGAATGTTTTTCCATTTGTTTGTGTCCTCTCGTATTTCCTTGAGCAGTGATTTGTAGTTCTCCTTGAAGAGGTCCTTCATGTCCCTTGTAAGTTGGATTCCTGGGTATTTTATTCTCTTTGTAGCAATTGTACATGGGAGTTCACTCATGATTTGGCTCTCTGTTTGCCTATCATTGGTGTATAGGAATGCTTGTGATTTT
Source organism: Macaca mulatta (assembly GCF_049350105.2). Lineage (NCBI taxonomy): Eukaryota > Metazoa > Chordata > Mammalia > Primates > Cercopithecidae > Macaca > Macaca mulatta. The sequence continues at coordinate 126,683,290 of NC_133406.1, read as the reverse complement.
TGCACATTGATTTTATATCCTGAGACTTTGCTGAAGTTGCTTATCAGTTTAAGGAGTTTTTGGGCTGAGAAGATGGGGTTTTCTAAGTATACAACCATGTCATCTGCAAACAGAGACAAATTGACTTCCTCTCTTTCTGTTTGAATACCCTTTATTTCTTTCTCTTGCCTGATTGCCCTGGCCAGAACTTCCAATACTATATTGAATAGAAGTGGTGAGAGAGGGCATCCTTGTCTTGTGCCAGTTTTCAAAGGGAATGCTTCCAGTTTTTGCCCATTCAGTATGATATTGGCTGTGGGTTTATCATAAATAACTCTTAATATTTTGAGATACGTTCCATCAGTGCCCAGTTTATTGAGAGTTTTTAGCATGAAGGTGTGTTGAATTTTATTGAAGGCCTTTTCTGCATCTATTGAGATAATCATGTGGTTTTTGTCATTGGTTCTGTTTATGTGATGGATTACATTTATTGATTTGCGTATGTTGAACCAGCGTTGCATCCCAGGGATGAAGCCAACTGGATCGTGGTGGATAAGCTTTTCGATGTGCTGCTGGATTCAGTTTGCCAGTATTTTATTGAGGATTTTCACATCGATGTTCATCAGGGATATTGGCCTGAAACTTTTTTGTTGTTGTTGTGTCTCTGCCAGGTTTTAGTATCAGGATGATGCTGGCCTCATAAAATGAGTTAGGGAGGAGTCCCTCTTTTTCTGTTGTTTGGAATAGTTTCAAAAGGAATGGTAGCAGCTCCTCTTTGTACCTCTGGTAGAATTCAGCTGTAAATCCCTCTGATACTGGGCTTTTTTTGGTTGGTAGGCTATTAATTACTCCCTCAATTTCAGAACTTGTTATTGATCTATTCAGGAATTCGACTTTTTCCTGGTTTAGTCTTGGGAGGGTGTATGTGTCCAGGAATTTATCCATTTCTTCTAGATTTTTTAGTTTAGTTTTTTTTTTTTTTTTGTATAGAGGTGTTTATAGTATTATCTAATGGTAGTTTGTATTTCTGTGGGATCAGTGGTGATATTCCCTTTATCATTTTTATTGTGTTTATTTGATTCTTCTCTCTTTTTTTCTTTTTTATTCTGGCTAGTGGTCTGTTTTGTTAGTCTTTTTCAAAAAAACAGCTCCTGGATTCATTGATTTTTTGGAGGGTATTTCATATCTCTATAATCTTCAGTTCTGCTTTGATCTTGGTTATTTCTTCTGTTCTGCTAGCTTTTTTTAATTTTTTTTTGATCTGGAGTCTTGCTCTGTCACCCAGGCTGGAGTGCAGTGGCATGATCTCGGCTCACTGCAAGCTCTGCCTCCTGGGTTCACGCCATTCTCCTGTCTCAGCCTCCCAAGTAGCTGGGACTACAGGCGCCCGCCACCACGCCCGGCTAATTTTTTGTATTTTTAGTAGAGATGGAGTTTCACCACGTAAGCCAGGATGGTCTCAATTTCCTGACCTCGTGACCCGCCCACATTGACCTCCCAAAGTGCTGGGATTATAGGCGTGAACCACCACGCCCGGCCCTTTTCTGCTAACTTTTGAATTTGTTTGCTGTTGCTTCTCTAGTTCTTTTAATTGTGATATTAGGGTGTCTATTTTAGATCTTTCCCATTTTTTGATGTGGGCATTCAGTGCTATAAGCTTCCATCTAAACACTGCTTTAGCTGTGTCCCAGAGATTCTGGTGCATTGTATCTTTGTTCTCATTGGTTTCAAAGAACTTATTTATTTCTTCCTTAATTTTGTTATTTACCCAGTAGTCATTCGGGAGGAAGTTGTTGAGTTTCCAAGTAGTTGTGCGGTTTTGGGTGAGTTTCTTAATCCTGAGTTTTAATTTGATTGCACTGTGGTCCAAGAGAATGTTTGTTATGATTTCCATTCTTTTGCATTTGCTGAGGAGTGTTTTACTTCCAATTATGTAGTTGATTTTAGAATAAGTGCTATGTGGCACCAAGAAGAATGTATATTCTGTTGATTTGGGGGGAAGGGTTCAGTAGATGTCTATTAGGTCTACTTGGTCCAGAGCTGAGTTCAAGTCCTGAATATCCTTGTTAATTTTCTGTCTCATTGATCTGCCTAATATTGACAGTGGGGTGTTAAAGTCTCCCAGTATTATTGTGTGGGAATCTAAGTCTATTTGTAGGTCTCTAAGAACTTGCTTTATGAATCTGGGTGCTCCTGTGTTGGGGTGCATGTATATTTGGGATAGTTAGCTCTTGTTGCGTTGATCCCTTTACCATTATGTAATGCCCTTCTTTGTCTCTTTCGATCTTTGTTGGTTTTAAGTCTGTTTTATCAGAGACTAGGATTGCAACCCCTGCTTTTTTTGGGGCAAGGCGGGGGGCTTTCCATTTGCTTGGTAAATATTCCTCCATCCCTTTATTTTGAGCCCATGTGTTTCTTTGCACATGAGATGGGTCTCCTGAATACAGCATACCAAAAAGTCTTGACTCTTTTATCCAATTTGCTAGTCTGTGTCTTTCAATTGGGGCATTCAGCCCATTTACATTTAAGGTTAATATTGTTATGTATTAATTGTATCCTGTCCTCCTGATGCTAGCTGGTTATTTTGCACATTAGTTGATGCAGTTTCTTCATAGGGTTGTTGGTCTTTATATTTTGGTATGTCTTTGCAGTGGCTGGTACCAGTTTTTCCTTTCCATATTTAGTGCTTCCTTCAGGAGTAAGGCAGGTCTGTTGGTGACAGAATCCCTCAGCATTTGCTTGTCTGTAAAGGATTTTATTTCTCCCTTGCTTATGAAGCTTAGTTTGGATAGATTTGAAATTCTGGGTTGAAAATCCTTTTCTTTAAGAATGTTGAATATTGACCCTCTTCTGGCTTGTAGGGTTTCTGCAGAGAGATCTGCTGTGTGTCTGATGGGCTTCCCTTTGTAAGTAATCTGACCTTTCTCTTTGGCTGCCCTTAACATTTTTTCCTTTGTTTCAACCTTGGAGAATCTGATGATCTTGTGTCTTGTGATTGCTTTTCCCCAGGAATATCTTAGTGGTGGTCTCTGTTTTTCCTGAATCTGAATGTTGGCCTGTCTTGCCAGGTTGGGGAAGTTCTCCTGGATAATATCCTGAAGTGTGTATTCCAACTTGGTCCCATTCTCCCTGTCACTTTCAGGTACACCAATCAATCATAGGTTTGGCCTTTTCACATAGTCTTATATTTCTTGGAAGCTTTGTTCCTTTTCATTCTTTTTTCTCTGATTTTGTCTTTAAGCTTTATTTCATTCAGTTGATCTTCAATCTCTGATATCCTTTCTTCCACTTGATCAATTTGGCTATTGATACTTGGTGTATGCTTCACAAAGTTCTCATGCTGTGTTTTTTAACTCCATCAGGTCATTTATGTTTTTCTCTAAACTGGTTATTCTAGTTAGCAGTTCCTGTAACCTTTTATCAAGGTTCTTAGCTTCCTTGCATTGGGTTAGAACATGCCCCTTTGTCTCAGAGGAGTTTGTTATTACCCACCTCCTGAAGCTTACTTCTCTCAATTCATCAAACTCATTCTCTGTCCAGTTTTGTGCCCTTGTCAGAGAGGAGTTGTGATCATTTGGAGGAGAAGAAGCATTCTGGTTTTTGGAATTTTCAGCATTTTTGTGCTGGTTTTTCCTTATCTTTGTGGATTTATCTACCTTTGATCTTCAATGCTGATGGCCTTTGGATGGGGTTTTTGTGTGAGCATCCTTTTGGTTAATGTTGATGTTATTGCTTTCTGTTAGTTTTCCTTCTAATAGTCAGGCCCCTCTTCTGCAGGTCTGCTGGAGTTTGCTGGAGGTCCACTCCAGATCCTGTTTGCCTGGGTATCACCAGCAGAGGCTGCGGAACAGCAAAGATTGCTGCCTGCTCCTTCCTCGGGAAACTTTGTCCCAGAAGGGCACCTGTCTGATGCCAGCCAGAGCTCTCCTGTATGAGGTGTCTGTTGACCCCTGCTGGGAGGTGTCTCCCAGTCAGGAGGCACGGGGGTCAGGGACCCACTTGAGGAGGCAGTCTGTCCCATAGCAGAGCTCGAGCACTGTGCTAGGAGATCTGCTGCTGTCTTCAGAGCCGGCAGGCAGGAACATTTAAGTCTGCTGAAGCTGTGCCCATAGCTGCCCCTTTCCCCAGGTGCTCTGTCCCAGGGAGATGGGAGTTTTATCTATAAGCCCCTGACTGGGGCTGCTGCCTTTCTTTCAGAGATGCCCTGCCCAGTGAGGAGGAATCCAGAGAGGCAGTCTGGCCACAGCCGCTTTGCTGTGCTGCAGTGAGTTCTGCACAGTCCAAACTTCCTGGCGGCTTCCTTAACACTCTGAGGGGAAAAACCACCTACTCAAGTCTCTGCAATGGTGGATGCCCCTCCCCTCACCAAGCTCGATCATTCCAGGTCAACTTCAGACTGCTGTGCCAGCAGTGAGAATTTCAAGCCAGTGGTTCCTAGCTTGCCAGGCTCTGTGGGAGTGGGACCCACTGACCAAGACCACTTGGCTCCCTGGCTTCAGCCCCCTTTGTGGGGAATTGAACAGTTCTGTCTCACTGGGGTACAAAAAAAAACTCCTGCAGCTAGCTCAGTGTCTGCCCAAATAGCCACCTAGTTTTGTACTTGAAACCCAGGACCCTGTTGGTGTAGGCACACGAGGGAATCTCCTGGTCTGCGGGTTGCAAAAACATGGGAAAAGCGTAATATTTGGGCCAGATAGCACAGTCCCCCATGGCTTCCCTTGGCTAGGGGAGGGAGTTCCCAGGCTCCTTGTGCTTCCTGGGTGAGGCAATGCCCCACCCTGCTTCTGCTCACCCTCCATGGGCTGCACCCACTGTCTAACTAGTCCTAATGAGATGAACTGGGTACCTCAGTTGGAAATGCAGAAATCACCCACCTTCTGTGTTAGTCTCACTGGGAGCTGCAGACCAGAGCTGTTCCTATTTGGGCATCTTGCCAGCTCCCACAAATCAATTTTAAAGACATAAACCCAACAGAGAAATGGGGAAAGACTTGAATAACCACTTCACAACAGAGGAAATCTATATGGCTTCTAAATGTATTAAAAAGAATGTTTAATCTCATAAAGCAATTGCATATTAAATACACAGTGAGGTGACTTTACACACCCAGGATATTGGATAAAGTTTAAAAGCCTCATGATAAGTATTGGTGTGGACAGAAGAGGATGCATGTTATGTGATTCCATTCATATGAGGTTGCAAAAGTGGCAAAACTAAGCTATGTTCCTTTAAAATGCACTATTTAGTTGGTACAATCATCAAAAAGGAAAGGAAATCATCATCACAGATGTCAAGATGATAGTCACTTTTGAGGAGAGATTTATCATCAGAGACACCCAAGAAGGTTTTTGAGGTCCTGGTAATGTTCTGTTTCTTTGCTTGGGTTGATTTGCTTATAACTAAACAGAAAGGGTAAATGAGTTATGTCAAATGTTATTCATAGGTCAATTAAGATGAGGGTAAGACTTGGCCATTGAGTTCAGCAGAGTGGAGACTGTTGTTGAAAGAGCACTTTGTCTCAGTGAATGGTTGGGGAAAAGATGGTATTTGAATAGGCTCAAGAGACGGTGAGAGGAGAATTGGAGACTGTATGGCTCCAAAGAACTCTTCCTCTTCCTGGAAGAATTTTTGTGTATAAAGGAGAACTGTGGTGAGAACTGGGGGTGAGTGGGGATGTAGAAAGCTTTATATAAAATATATAGTATTAGGAGAATATAAAGATAAATTTTATGGAATGCCAAAAGCAGTGGGGTAAAGGAAGGAAGATAACTTTATGTGTATTGGGTTGTATGGTTTTGTGGGGGGAGTTAAAATTTACAATACTTTGTAAAGAGAATTAACATTAAAACTATTTTCTAGTCTTGGAAATATATGGTAGAATTACACATAACATTCATATCTGTCAGTGAAAAGAATCATGGACAACATCCTGCTCAACACCACTTTGCAGAAAGAGAAAGCCAAAAGAGATTAACTACTTGATCTAAATTGTGCCATTAATAATAATCCCAGACCAAAACAGAGTTCCTCCTGCCCCTTGGATCAGTGCTGTTTTTATAGTATTATCTATAATATGGCTTGCTTTTTAAATTGTTTTTTAGTCATTATATTTTATAGTAGAGTTTATTTGGATATCTCAGTTAGCCTTTGCTGTATAACATACTACCCCAAAACTTAGTGACTTAAAATAGTGGTGTGTATTTCTCATGATTTCATGAGTTGGGCTCAGTTGGGACCATTCATGTGGCTGTAGTCATTGACAGCTCAACTGGAGCTGGAGGGGTTAAGATGGTCTAATTCATGTGTCTGGGGCCTTGCTGCTTTTTGTTGGCTTGGGCTCTCTTATCATTCGGTAGTCTAGCCTGGACTTCCTTGCATGGTAGCAGGAGCGTTCCAAGAGGGTGAAGATGGAAGTCTAGATCCCTAAACTTGGACAGCATCACAGCCTTCCCATTAAATTAATCACAGCATATCATCAATCCAGTCCAAATTCAAGGGATGAGGCAACAGGCCCCACCTCTTAAGAGGTGCAAAATATTGTCATCATATTTTTTCCATCTGTCATAGATAATTACAAATTATAATTTTAATCATTGAATTTACTTTTTTTTTTTTTTTAAGAGGAAGGCTTTGTAAAATGTGTTGTTATAGAATCTGGATTTTATACCAAGGATCATGGGAAGCCATTGATGGGTTTAGAGAGATTTTCTTTGTTTCCTCAGACTGTGTTTTAGAAAGTCACTGACTGCAGTTTGGCGGGGTACTAGGAGTGTAGCTGGGAAGAGGTAAAGGTTGACCTGGGAGTACCAACAATACAGGTCCTAGATAATGATATGAATTCAGTGATTATGGGAATGAAAAGAAGTATTTAGAGATACTTATGAGGTAGATTTGGTGACTGGATGTGGAGTAGAGGGAGGAGCCCAAGACGACTGACTCTCAGATTTCCTACCTGGAGTGCTATTACTGAATAGGGGCCTAAGTGGAGAAACAGGTTTAAGAAGGAAAGTGTCCTTGTCCTAGACTTGCAGCCAAATCCCAGACTCTATTCCCAGTGAGAATCCTGGATCTCTTTGTATTACGTAGTGTTTGAAATGACATTTCATAAAAGTGACTCTTGTTTAGTAAAATGTAGCAATGCTGCCATAACCTGAATTTGTACCTTGAAGCTGAAAGAAAGTTTGTACTTTAGCATTTAGTGATCTGTTACTGCAGTTAATTTTATGAAACAATTTACTTACTTAATTTTTTTAAATTACTTGAAGAAAATAAAAGCTAAGAAGCCATATGTGAATACCTATCTTAATTTTTATTAAGTGAATACCTATCTTATTTTATTCACTTATAAAGTAACTTTATAACCAGTGTTTGTCCAAGTTTTAAAAATAAAGTTCATTAAAATAACTTATAAAAATTATTATTTTTTTGTCTTTCATCACTCTAGTAAGTAGAATGTTTACATTTATGCTAGAGATGAAAAAAATACGTAGGATAACTACTTTAAAATAAGTCTATCTTTCGCCAGGGGTGCACATTTATCAAAACATGTTGTATGCTATAAATGTATACAATTTTATCTGTGAATTTTACCTTAATAAAGTTGGGGCAGGGGAATGACGTATCTCTAAAGTGTTCTCTATAGATGAAATATTCTATTACTTTGAATATTTTGGAAGTTTGAAAGTAGTTTACAACCTACTTTTTTTTTTTCTTTTTTCTTAGGCACTACAAGGGCCCCCAGGGATGGGGAAGTACCAGGAGTGGATTATAATTTCATTTCCGTTGAACAGTTCAAAGCACTGGAAGAGAGTGGAGCATTGTTAGAAAGTGGAACGTATGATGGTATGTCCCCAAATAACACCACCACCCCCCACCCAAAAAAACTATCTGAACGACTGGAATTATTTCAGAGGGAATTTGACCAGCAAAGTACCACTTTTTGAAAAAGTTTTTTCTGCTCTGTTTTTGGGAAAATGTTCTTTTAATGGAGAGATTTGTAATTTACTAATTACAAATGGGATTAAATAATAAACCAAAAAAGTCTGTCATATTTTAAAGTTGATTGTGAACAATGTACTAAAAATCAGTCAAACTGGCCAGTTTATATATTTCATAGTAATTCACATTCATCATGTGAACTCAATGAGTATTTGTTGATTGCTTTCTATTTGTGGTTGGGAATTCAAAATCTGTACTCTTAAAAAACTTATATGTACCTTGACTATCCTGGACAAAAGAGAGTATAAAATATGGGGAGAAAACAACAAAAACAGAATAATTGGTTTTCTTTTCATTTCTGTTTCCTCTACCCACTTGATTCCATTGATACTTGATATTTGAGATCAATTTCCATTTTTAAATGATTCTGTTAGATCTATTTTTCCCCTTATGTAGCATACTTTTCCCTGGCAAACTTATCCACTTCCATAGCACCTATGCTATGGTCCATCATTGCTTTTTCATACTATTATAATTGCCTCTTTACAAGCTCTGTGATAGTAATGGTCATGTCTTTCATACTTGATAATTATCTTCAGTGCCTAAAGATAGTGTTCAGTAAATATCTAACCTGGAATTCAGCATATTCAAATATGCATTTGTGTTCTATCCAAAAGAGTAATTCTTCATCATTTCTCTCTTTAGCAGCACCATGATCTCAGAACAGTGAAATCATTATTTACTTTCTCCTTTTTCTCACATTTCACATCCATTTGCCAAATCTCATCATTCTTCTTTTGTAGCTGCATTCACAATGCTCTTCTTTCACCTTCACCACCTCGTTGTAGGCCTACTAGAAGAGCTCATGTGTGGACTGTTGCTGTTGATCTCATTTATTCCAATTTCTTCCACCCTGCCCATTGCTACCATGCTAGTCTTCTTCAAGAGCAGCTCTATCATGTCTCTCCTATGCAGAACCTTCAATGATTTCCTTTCATCTGCTAAGTTTAACCTAACTACCTTTTCTGGGCTTAGCACTCATGACTCATTCGTTTGTTCATTCGTTTTATCCTGTTTTATTCATTAAACAACCATTTATTAAGTACCTACTATGTGCTAAGCTCTATAAGAGGATCTAGGAATACTGCGATGAACAAGGTTAAGGTGCTTTTGAAGTTTTGTTTTTTGTTTTTTTTTTTTAAAGAAGCCCTCTCCCCTTAAATGATGAAGATATTCTACATTTTATTCCATTAAATATAAGAGCTTAGTATGGACGAAGTGGCATATTATATATTATTTATTGCTGTGTGCTCAATTCAAAGAAAATGCATCATTTCATTTCACATTCAGAGATTGGCAACAATTTTACAGTCTGATAATTGAAAGAAATGGAAACTCCCATACATTGCTGGTGAGGATATAAAATAGTATAATCCTTTTGGAGAACATTGTGGCAGTGGCTAGTAAATTTGAAGATATACATAACTCTGACCCAGCAATGCTCCCCTCTAGACATCTACTCAGGAAAAACCGTTGTGCATATGCATATATAGACACGTATGGGAATATTTGTTATAGTGTGAAACAGTGACAGAATGGAAACAACTCTCCTTTAGTAGAATGAATAACATACATTTAATTTGTTCATAAAAATGGACTGCTATACAACAGTTCAATGCACTAGATTTATAGGTATGAACATTAATAAGTGTTAAGAGGCATAAAAAGTATAAAATTGTATAAAGGTATAAAATTGTATAAAAAGTTACAAAACAATATTTATATTATACTATTTATGAAAAAATATGTGAAATGTTAGGAAAGTATTCTCTGAAGCTTTTATGAAAACAATAGTGTTTACATGTTATAGATGCATATATACATATCTTAGATGTATATTCAGGAGGAAAGACACATACCAACTTCAGGACAGCTCAGGGAGGGAGTGGCTATACGGACAGGAAGTTAGAGCTTTAATTGTAGATGTGACTATGTATATATATCCTTAAAGAGAAAAAAAAAGAGAGATTTGAGGGCAATCTAGCAATAATATCTAGATGATGTGTATATAAATAAATTGATACATGTACACATATTTATGTAAGTAAATTTTATACATAGATATTTCTAATACTATTCTGATACTACAGTCTGTAATTTTATATATATTTGAAATATTGAATAGTTGGCAGTTCTGTAAAAATGAAAAAGCCTTCAGAAAATAAAAAAACTTCAAAACAGCTCTAAAACAATGAAAAACTTTCTCTGTCAGTAACTATAGTTAGAGTTCACAACCCTTGGAATTGTATACTGTATCTGAAAACTTGATATTTACCAACAACTCAAGAAAAATAGATCTAATTTATTTATAAACAATGCTAGTTTTCTTTTTTAATCTAAGCCCTGTAATTATCTTTTTTAACAAGGAAACTGCCCCAAATTATTATGAAGTCCTAAAATCTTTTCAGTGATTATGGATGGCAGTCATCATATCCAGCATTTTTATATTTTCCCCTTAGAAAAAGGTTAAACTTTCTCAAGTTAGATAATAATTACCAAGAATTCTCAGTAAGATGTGTTTCTAGTAATACTACTACCTTATTTAGAAAAAGTGGACTTTTTATTTCTGTCATGGTATATCCAGTTTCCTTGATACTGTGATTAATAGGCATAATTCAGGAGAAAGAGAGACCCTCGAACCTCCTAATCCCCAGCCAAATCTCTGTTTGATGTATTTCTGTGCCGGCTACCCCAGAGAAGCGTGACTGGCTTTTTCATTGGTTCTTTGCTTTACTTCTGAGGTAGAAAGTTTGCAGAAAGTTTAGTCTGTTTTCATACAAATCTTTGCATCCATCTGTACGATTGGAGTAACTCCATTTCAAATATGGATTTGGAAACAAGGGAGTAGGTGAGTAGGGAGAGACAGGATGTCGCTGAAAAGTTTTTTAGTTTGATTTTATTGTTTTGTCTTCATTATTTTAATGACAATTCCTGCTGAAAGTCAAACTTCCAAAGAATTCATGTTAAATGTTTTCCCCCTCAAAACATGCACAATTTAAGGTAAACTATGTAATATCTAGATTTGTTTCAGCATTATGGGGAAGAACCTATGCTACTTTCCGTCTAGGAAAAAACAGTCAATTATCTACCTCATTAATTTACGTTAGGTGAATGAGCATCTTAATTACTTCCTTAGGAGCCAAAGAATTTGATTAGAAAATATGAAGTTAGAAGAATCATGAGTATTTTACTCTCTCATCATATATATATTTCTCTAACATTAGCATAATGATGAATAGAATGTCAAAAGTAGTAGGAACCACAAGCTGTTAATGTTGGCTTGACCTGTTGAGTGCTTTCCCATATTATTTGGCGGCCTAGTGGGAACTGCATGACAAATTGAGAAGATACTCAATTGTTTTCATTCTTTTCTGGAACATTTATTTTTACTGCAAAAATTACAGATTCTCAAGAGAAAATTAAAGTATTTCTTGCTTTCCTTAGAGTAAGCCAATACTGAATGATCCTGCTAATGTCTCTATTTGTTCAATAAATTGTCAGATAAAATAATAGAATGCTCAGAAAAACTTTAAAAAATTACCCTTATATAAACATCCTACATTTTTATCTGACCTGGTTAGTTCATAGCTTAACCTTTACCCACTTACTTCCTCATTTTACCAAAATAGTTCATTATGTTACACATTAGAACAAAATTATTTCAGTTAGTTTTATCCTCATTTACCCCCACCTTTTATGCCAATTAGTCTTACATGACAGCACCAATGCATTTAAATTCACAAATTGTGTCCTAATTCAGAACCCATGTAAGGCAATCCCTGTAGGAATGAATAATCTACATACATACAGTCAATTTCCCGGCCTTAGACAAATAGCATGAAAATACTAGATAATATATGGTGAAGAGCACTTGAGAAATTAGTTCTTTCCCCTATTTCTGCTCTCTCTTCTCCTAAGATGAGTGCTTTGGCCTCCTTTTGGCCAATCGTAGATATTTTAATTTTTTTTAATTTACTTTTTATTTTTTTGAGGCAGAGTCTTACTCTGTCACCCAGGCTGGAGTGTACTGGCACAATCTCAGCTCACTGGAACCTCTGCTTCCTAGATTCAAATGATTTTCCTGCCTCAGTCTCCTGTGTAACTGGGATTCACAGGCATGTGCCACCTTACCTGGCTAATTTTTGTATTTTTAGTAGAGTTGGATTTCGCCACGTTGGCCAAGCTGATCTCAAACTCTTGACCTCAAATGATTCGCCCGTCTCAGCTTCCCAAAGTGCTGGGATTACAAGTGTGAGCCACTGTGCCCAGCCCTTTGGTAGATATTTCAAAACTCCTTTGTGAAAAACAGTGCAGAGACATACACTAAGTCAAATTGCTCTGACTCTCACTTAAACATTAGTAATTTCAGCTGCTATTTTACTCACTTCAGGAAACTTCTATGGAACTCCCAAGCCTCCAGCAGAACCCAGCCCTTTTCAGCCAGATCCAGTTGATCAAGTCCTCTTTGATAATGAGTTTGATGCAGAATCTCAAAGAAAACGAACTACATCTGTCAGCAAGATGGAAAGAATGGATAGCTCTCTTCCTGAAGAGGAAGAAGATGAGGACAAGGAAGCTATTAATGGCAGTGGAAACGCAGGTTTGTAATAGATGAACAACTTTTAACTGATCTTCTAGATTGATTTTACTATTACATTGAATTAAAACCACTAAAATTTTCTACAAAGCATATGAAGAGCAAGTGATGGGATTTTAATTTTTTTGTAAAGGTTGTATGTGGAACAAAGTGTATTTCTGTAGACCATCCTATAAGCTAAAGTGAATTTTTCCAATTTGGATAAATTAATGATAAGCTATCATTAGCAATAAAATATATGCAATTACCCTGCTGTTTAAAATACTTGAGATTTGCCTCTGATGTTGCAATATGGGAATCTTGTTGGTCTATGTCTTCCTTTATAGGATGTAAACAATATATGGATGTTTTAGAATGTAGACTTCAGCCTAAACAAAGTAAATAGGGTTTGAAAGTATGCTGGTAAAAATTATCTAAAAGGTTGGTTTATAATATTTTGAATTTAAATTTTAGATTCACTCAAATTTTCAAATATGAGTCCCTTCATTAAATGTAAAACCAGCAGAAATTCAGTGGGGAAGAATCTGCTCATTTTGAGTAGCCCTAATTAATGTGGTGATTGCTTAGAGGGTTATTAGACTTGTAACTGAGAGTATAACTAGGAAACCATAAAATCACAGCTGAGCTTATTCAGTGGTACCCATTGCAAAAATTCCATTCAGAACACTAGAATGTAAACTTCATAGGGCTGAAGTTTTGCTTTTTTTGTTTACTGTTCTGTCCCTTCCATCAAAAACAATGCCTGGCATGTAATAGGAACTAAAATCCTCAAATTTGCAGAACACATGTCCTTATCATTTTCCCAAAGCACCCTTATCTTTTTCTTCATCAATTATTAAAATTTGATATGTATATGAATGTATTAAACAATGAGTTAATACATTCATTATGTCCCACTCCAGAGTGTGAGTTCGGTTTTATAGTCCTAACTTTTTACGTAGTTATGCCACATAGTGTGTTTAATGTTAAATGGATTACCCCAATGTATTTAAATGTAAATACTAAAAACAGGTTTTAAAAGGTTTAGGTGAATTCACATCTAATTTTTAGGAGCTACGAAGGGAAGTCATCACACCGTTGAGCCTTTTAATGTTGATACCAGCTCTGCTATCCCACAAAATTAAGTCTGTTAACATTTAAAAATGCTAAACAGCAGGATTGGAGACCATGAATCTTTCCCAATATAGGAATTTATATGTTCTTGATTTAAGGGAAAAGAAAATGTTGTTTTTTTACTTCCTAATACAGAGCCTTTAAATGCTCACTGCAGTTCTTTTAGAGGTAAACTTGTTTGTAATCTCTATAGTTTATGCTTCATGTAAGTCACTTGTTAAACTGACGTTATATACTCTTTGATATTAATATTTAAAGGGAATATATCCAAGGGTGTGTGGGAGGCAGTTCGTATACTACCTCTTATGTATAGATACCATAGGACACTTACATTGAATTACATATTTCTTTGTAATAGAAAATATATAGGACATTTAAGTGAAAAAATACAAAGCACCTGCCTACAAACAGAATTCACCTTCTGAATAAGTATGAACTGTAGTTGTTAGTTAACTAATCAAAGTTGGGGAAATGTGCTTTGTGTATTGCTTTTGTTGTTCTTTGTTTCTTTGGTTGGTTGGTTGGTTGTTTTGAGACAGAGTCTCCCTCAGTTGCTCAAGCAGGAGTGCAGTGGTGTGACCTTGGCTCACTGCAGTCTGTCTCCCGGGCTCAAGCAATTCTCATGTCTCAGCCTCCTAAGTAGCTGGGATTACAGGCATGTGCCACCCTGCCCAGATAATTTTTGTATTTTCAGTAGAGACGGGGTTTCACCAAGTTGGCCAAGCTGATCTCGAACTCCTGGCCTCTGGTGATCCGCCTGCCTTGGCCTCCCAGAGTGCTGGGATTACAGGCGTGAGCCACCGTGCCTGGCCTGTGTATCGTTTTTGAATCCCTGCCTTGAAAAATCAGAAAATTGTTTGGGAGCAGAAATTAGGAGAAGTTAGGTAGAGGTTTATTTGTGCACACCAGTATGTTTATTATTTTATATCTTACTGAAGAAATAACCCAAAAGAATGCTAAAATGGCCTTGTACAATAATATATGTTATGTAATAATTATAATTTTTTTCTAAGAAATGGTTTTATATAAAGAACATCTTCACAAGTCATTGGCTATTAAGCAAACTCCTTTATTCAATCACTTGGAACTTTATTAAGAAAAATATTATAGATTATATACTTGCTTTTGCTTTTCTCCAACATGGTTAGTTGCCAAGAATGTAACTCCTTTCCTGATTGATTTATACATTAGGTACCTTTTGATTTCTGTCATTTTTTCTGCATACAAAATAAATCATGTGCTTGATTCATTTATTTATTCAACAAGTATGTAGTGAGCACTTACTAGAATACTAAATGCCATTGTGCTAAATGCTAGAAATAAAGCAGTGAGCAAAACGGACAAAAACCTGTAATGAACTATACTTTCTGGTGGGAGAGACAGAACTTGCCAACTTAAATGAATAACATACATAGCGTGTTAGATGGTGCTACAGAGAAAAACAAAGCAGAGCAGGAGGTGGTAAGATATGGTGGTCAAGGTTTGCAATTTTAGATAGTGTGGAAGAAAAGACTTGAAAGAATCGAGTGAGTAAACTCAGGATATCTGGGAGAAGAGCATTCTAGACAGACAGAACTGGAGGTACAAATGCCCGGAGATGGAAACATACCTAGAATATTCAGTCAATAGCAAGGAAACCAGAGTGGTTGGATACAATGTGGACAATGCATTCTATTGGAGTGATTGGATCTGGGTGATGGAAGGAAATAGAATAGAATAGTAACCAATAAGATCATTTAGATAATGATGGGTATGAAGAGGGAGGAATGCATATCATACAGGATCTTGTAGGTCATTGGAAGAATTTTAGTTTTTATTCTGAAATGAGAAACCATTATGGGATTTTGATTCAAAGAGTAACATGGTACAACAGTTTTTAACAGGCTTATTCTGACTACTGTATTGCAAATAGGCAAAAGGAGGACATGGGCAAAATAGGGATACCAGTTAGGAGGTTACTGAATGTGCAAGGAAGAAAGTGATCAGATGCTGCTGATAACTCAAGTAGGATGGAACTGAGGAATGATCATTGGATATAGCAATGTAGAGGTTATTGATGACCTCGATAAGAATAGTTTAATGATAGGAATTTAAAAGCCTTGTTGGAGTGAGGTCCAGAAGAACTGGAAGAGCGGAAGAGGAAGTAGCAAATATAAACTATTTCAAGGTGGTTTGGTGTAAAGAGGAGAGAAATAGGTTGGCTGCCAAGGAGTAAAGACAATTATTTTCTTTTCTTTTTTGGTGGGGGGGGAGACGGAGTCTCGCTCTGTCGCCCAGGCTGGAGTGCAGTGGTGCAATCTCGGCTCACTACAAGCTCTGCCTCCCACGTTCACGCCATTCTCCTGCCTCAGTCTCCCGAGTAGCTGGGACTACAGGCGCCCGCCACCATGCCCAGCTAATTTTTTTTGTATTTTTAGTAGAGACGGGGGTTTCACCGTGTTAGCCTGGATGGTCTCAATCTGCTGACCTCGTGATCTGCCCGCCTCAGCCTTCCAAAGTGCTGGTATTACAGGCGTGAGCCAATGCACCCGGCCAGAGAATTATTTTCTTTTTACTGAACTGGGAACATGTTTTTATGTGGATGGATGTGATCTAATAGATAAAGAAGATTGGTGATGCAGGAAGGAGAGTGAAAGAATTGCTGTAAGCAGAGAGGATGGGATATAATTTATAATTGGAGGGTTAGCCATAGCTAGGAGTACACGCAGTTCTTCCATAGTAACAGATGGTGGAGTCAATGGGCACAGTTGCTGTGTAGATGTGATGGTGGGAGTTTGTGGAAGTTTTCTTATGCTTGCTTCTATTTTCTTAGTGAAATAAGACACAAGGTCATCAAATGAGATGAGGGATAAGGGAAAAGTAGTGGATGGTTTAAGGAGAAAGAAGGTATGAAATAATTATCTTGGAGAGTGTCAGAGTGAATCAACTAAAGAAATATGCTATGATCACCATGATTCATTAAATGCCCACTTAAAGTTAGTGATCATGAATTTAAAGTAAACTTGTCAACATTGCCTGTATTCAGCTGCATATGCTGACATGGAGTAGGTGGAGAGTAGGATTTAAGCAGAGTTCTGATTTAGCCAGGCAGTATTATGAAGTAAGGTTAGGGCAAAGGAATCAGGAATATTTACAAGGGAATAATTATAATGGTTCATCATGAAATTTAAGTTGGGTTAGCAGGGCAATGGGGAAATGGGTAGAGGATAAAGAATAGTGAAAGGTGGTAAGTAGTAGCGCATGGTTAGATAAAGGATGGTTGGAGTTGAAATACTATAGAGAAGGATATCTCAGGATATATAAGATCTCTCTTAGATTCTCTGAATCTGGCCATTGCCTGCAATTTGAAGTTGTCGTAGTGATATCACATAGCATCGTTTAAGTTTTAGAAACAAGTTTTAAGTATATGAATTGTGAACCCCCTAGACGGTACCCAAATTTTAGTATTCTTACCTACATTATGGGCCTTGGGACTCTAAAAGGATTTTAATATTACTAAATGGAATTATATTTAACAACAGGAACTCTATTGAGTGTAATTTTTAAAAATTACTATTATTTAAAGGCCAGTGTTAAATGTGTACAAAGCAGCTTAGTATAGCAGGTAAGAGCATGGACCACTTAGATTCAACTCATGGCTTTGCTGTTTATTGGCAGTGTAATTATGACTAAGTTAACCTCTCTGTGCCTTAGTTTTCTGAGTCTGTAAAACAGGGAGTTTAATAATGGATACTCACAGGGTTGCTGTGATGATTATGAGTTAATTTATAGAAAGCACTTAAAATAGAGCCTGACACATAAAAGGACTACATTAGTGCTGTAGCTGCTGTGGCTTATTAGGATTTATACTGAATTAATTCTAGTGTTGTTTTTTGCTTCTTTCCCAGACTAGCATCAGAGGTGCTATACAGAGTTAGTTGTCAATGAGTAGGGGAAAAGAGTTGAATATGTTGGTTATTTTAAAATTTATAGCAGAATGTGGACATAATAGACAAGAAATTTGCAATATTTACGTATTTGGAATTTTTTTAGAAATGAAAGGTGCTGTTTGAAGAAAAATGTAACTTTACCTACTTTTCACACTGTTCTGTTTTGAACAATGGCAGAAAACAGAGAGAGGCATTCTGAGTCATCTGACTGGATGAAGACTGTTCCAAGTTACAACCAAACAAATAGCTCCATGGACTTTAGAAATTATATGATGAGAGATGAGACTCTGGAACCACTGCCCAAAAACTGGGAAATGGCCTACACTGACACAGGGATGATCTACTTCATTGAGTAAGCAAATGTCTCTATCTCTTCTAACGTGCCCTAACACCTTGAGGATTGCCTAAGATTTTTTAAAACCCCATTTTGGACACAAACCTTTTTCAGAAGACTCATTTCTTTTTCTTTCTTTAAAAATAGTTTTCATAAAACTGACAGTTGATTTTTAATCTGATTTAATCTGACACTTCATTTTTATTTGACTTGGATAAAGGAATAGCGTATTTGACTTCTGGTTTTATAAGAGCAGGAGGATTAAAAACAGTTCATCACGAATGGTGAAAAATGTAAAGAATAAAGGGTATTTTGCTTTGCTTATTAAAAAACTTTTAGGTAGATTGTCCAGCTTAATGAGGATTTCAAGAATTGTCATCATGAGTAGGAACATATTATTATCTGAATTAAATATTTTCAGTCCTAGAGTTTGAGTCTGATGTGTTCAGGCAATATAGTTGAATGATGTAGGAAGAAAATATCACTTGATGTCAGAGTAATTGGTACAAACTTAAGTTCACAAAAAACACTACTTTTATGAGAAAGCACTATTAATATAGTATTTATAGAGATACTGATTACCACATGTATTAGATCAACCTAAAATTGTATGTTGTTTGTACTAGAGAATAATATTATGCAAATAATTATTGGAAGTTTTATCATGAAGAATTTTTATGTTCTCATGTAGCTGTAATTCTCATCTTAAAGTAATTTGCCCAAAGGTAGAATATTAATGTAGTAAAGTTACAGAATATAACAATTAAATAATGGTTAAAATATTTGGGTCTGGGTACTACACTCAAAGAACATATACTCAGAAATGAATTTGTAGTGGGGATCTTGAATCTGTTTCCTCAGATATTCGCAATTCCATCCCCTTCCAAAAGAGTGAGCGTCTTGCTATACCAAATAGGATTCTAGTTTTTAAAAGACATAGATCTTTGGATGTGTAGCGTTCTTTTTACTATAGATTGCACATTATTGATGAGGTTATACATTTATATAAACATTCATGACCACAATGATGTAAAACAAGTACAACCAGGTGGTATATTCTTTACTGACAACTTTAAGGGGTTTGTTAAGGGAAATTTAGACTTTTGACTTTCATGCTGACTTTAGAGCTAAACCCCAAAATAAGGTGTAGAATCATTAGAAGTAGCTAAAATATCTTTAAAAACAGATTATGAGACATTTAATCTGATAGTACTTCACCTTGCAAACAGGGCTAAGTTAGTAAAGGGGAGAAGAATTTATAAAAAGAAATCTTTTTATAGTTAAATATATTTAAATGGATTAAAGATCTAAACATAAGACCTGAAACTATAAAAAGGAAGAAAACACAGGGAAAAAGCTTTACGACATTGGATTTGCCAAGGACTTCTTAGATATAACACCAAAAGCACAGGAAACAAAAGCAAAAGTAGACAAAAATGGACTACATCAAACTTTAAAATTTCTGCATAGCAAAGCAATCAATCAACAGATTGAAAAAGCAATATATAGAATAGGAGAAAATATTTATAAACC
The DNA here is from genome assembly GCF_049350105.2 of Macaca mulatta. Lineage (NCBI taxonomy): Eukaryota > Metazoa > Chordata > Mammalia > Primates > Cercopithecidae > Macaca > Macaca mulatta. Next base: position 126,663,807 of record NC_133406.1, on the reverse strand, counting down.
TTACATAATAAAGGGTTAATGTGTAGAATATAGTTAAATATTTGCTGCCAGATAAAGCTGTTTTGTTTGGTATAACCAATATGGTTGATCTGTATTACTGCTGCTGTTGAAAAATGCAACTGTGGGAAAATAATGTTCATATAGAATAGCCCCTATGGATATTTCTTTTCATTGGAAAATGTTGGGTAAAATTTTAGCAAATTGCCTACATCTGCTAATTTAGCAATAAAATTTTGGATCATGGGAACCTAAGTTAAGCTTTTCTCAAGTAGCAGTTTTTAGTTTGATTTAGCAAGGTATTTTCGTGTTGTTATTGTTGTTGTTGTTTCCTGACAATCTGCGTGGCTCCTAGGCCCCTGAGTTCTCATCCCTTTCATTTTTTAAATTTTTTCTCAGCAAAAAACTTTTAAGTTTGGGGAGATTATTTCTCTAATAGCATGAGTAATACAGACTTTCTAGAAACAATCTCACTTTTTTTTACAGAAATTAGCTATTATTCAGCATAGTTAAAAAGTGTTCTGGCCGGGTGCAGTGGCTCATGCCTGTAATCCCAGCACTTTGGGAGGCCAAGGAGGGCGGAGCATGAGGTCAGGAGATCGAGACCATCCTGCCTAACACAGCGAAACCTCGTCTCTACTAAAAATACAGAAAATTAGCTGGACGTGGTGGTGGGCACCTGTAGTCCCAGCTACTGGGGAGGCTGAGGCAGGAGAATGATGTGAATGCGAGAGGCGGAGCTTGCAGTGAGCCGAGATCGGGCCACTGCACTTCAGCCTGGGTGACAGAACGAGACTCCATCTCAAAAAATAAAAAAAAATAAAAATAAAAAAAGTGTTTCTATTACATTCTACCAGCTAATATTATTTATACCTGGCAATGGCTGCATAGCTCTGTAAGTAGCTCAGCAGTTAGAAAAGGTATAGAAGATATGATTAATTTCCTGAAACCTTACTGGCTTCATTTTCTAAGAGTGGTCAAGGTACAGATTAGTGAGTTTATCTCACATTAAACACACTCAGGAAAAATAACTTGTTTACGTTCATTGTTACTAATTAATAACAGTTAATTACTTCAGTTAAGTATGACATTGTATTCCAATAATAACTTTAGGCAAGAGAATCACTTGAGCCCAGGAGTTCAAGACCAGCATGGCAACATAGCAAGGCCTCTCTACAAAAAAAATTTTTTCAGTTGTTGGGCATCGTGGCGCACGCCTGTAGTCACAGCTACTTGGAAGGCTGAAGCAGGAGGATCACTTGAGCCCGGGAAGTCAAGGCTGCACTGAGCTGTGATTATGCCACTGCACTCCAGCCTGTGCAACAGAGCAAGACTCTATCTCAAAATAATAATAATAATAACAATAACTTTATGTTTTATTCCCTTCCTTTGTGTTTTCTTCCATGACTTTTTCTTTCTTTAATATCCTTGTATTTCAGATATTTAAACTAACACTGTTTGTCCACTGAGCAATGAGATAGTTTTGTTTGGGCATTAGTATATGCTGCATGGTGACCTGGTCTGAAACTAACTGACTATGACATTTAATGAAATTAAACAGATACTGCTCTCTAAAGTCATCTTTGGCCTATATCATAAAATGAAGCCAGGAGCAGGATATTTTTATTCTTCCCTTTTTTCCCTGTGTGGATCATGCTGATGAAAACTTAGTTTTGTAGAGCAGAATTTATACCTGTTGCTTTTACTTGCATGTGGCAGAAAAACAGCCACTTTAAAACTCTTTATTTTATTCTCTTTTATTTTTAAGAGTCCCTGATGGCTGGGGCTCTATCTGATTGTTTATTTATCTTTATATTCCAACTGCCAGCACAATACCTACATATCACAGGCATGCAAGAAATATAGTACTTTTTGAAGGGAAGGAGGAAGGAGTTCAGCCAGCGAGCAAACAAGGTTTTCAGTGCAGTATTGTTGGCTAGATAATGCACAGTATGTGGCTGTGCACCCACCTTTTGAAACATTTTTAACTGCTTAAAATAGTGTCTGTTATTCCATACTTGGCATTTTAGGCCTTCTCTAAAGTCTTGATTCTCAAGTTAGTGCCTTAGCATTACCATTCCTTTATGGAAATTTTGAAGTAGACTGAGAACAATAGGGTTAATGAATGAATCTGAGGAATACAAATGGTGCTCTAGGAGATTAATGTTCAACCATCATATACCTTTTAGTCACTTTTAATCTTTACTTTTGAAATAGTTTTCTCCTCTATTTTACTGTTTCTAATTAAAATTTTTATTCCACAGCCACAATACCAAGACAACCACCTGGTTGGATCCGCGTCTTTGTAAGAAAGCCAAAGCCCCTGAAGACTGTGAAGATGGAGGTAGAGATTCAGAAACTTTTTCTATCATACTTATTCTCTTAATCCTTTCTTGCTCTTCTTGCCCCAGTAATGGGTTTTCCAAAACCCTACACAAACCATAATGTACACAAGCAAAAAAGCAGTGGGTGGATATCATAATCAACTGACTGTGGTAATTACATCATTACATCTAACTTTATGAGAGATTTCATTTCTTTTTCAGGATTACATAACTCTCTATAAAAACAACAACAACAATAAAATACATTTGCCCTTTCGTTGACGTCTGTCCCGAAGACAGACTTTTACAATTCTAAATAAATATTTAAAAATTAGGCACATCCTCAACCATAAGCTAGGTTTATCATGTCTTTTGAAGTTTTTAAAGTATACTTAATTTAGTATACATTACAGTAGATATGCAAGTATCTATAGCTATTCCTTAGCCATTTACAGCAGCAGTAGAAATTCAATGAAAGTCTTTAATATAGGCCCCACACATACACACACTTACTTTTTACTGCTTAAAGGAAAAATTATTTCTCTAAGAATCATCAGATAATAGCACTTATTTGTCTTATATATTATAGATTACATTTAACAGTATAGTTTTGAGCTGGGTGTGGTGGCACATACCTGTAGTCCTAGCTATATGGGGAGCTGAAATGGGAGGATTGCTTGAGCCCAAGAGTTTGAGATCACAGTGAGCTGTGATCATGCCGCTGCACTCCAGCCTGGGCAACAGAGAGACCCTGTCTCTGAAAATTCATAAATAAACAAAGTTTTAAAAAGAGTAGAGTTCTGTAAATAAGTATAGAATTTATTCCTCCAAAATTGTTTGCGATGTCTTTACCTTTGCAAATGAATAAAATTTGCATTTGTTTTGTATTACTAATCAGAAACTACATATTAATTGGTTTTTAAAAATAAGTAGCATAAAATGAGGCTCACAATAGTCCCCCTTGTATTGAAGTCCAATTTATAAAAAGAAATTAAACAAAATTTCCACATATATTGTTCAGCATGATTATAAGGGTTATTAAGAGTTTTCTAGGAAGAAGCAATCGGAAAATGGAATTGTTTAAAATTCTCTCTACAGTGGCATCAAAAAAGTTAGATAGCTTGGAACAAATCTTCTGAACAGTGTGCAAGCTCTCAACACTAAAAACTACAAAACATAATTGAAAGACATTAAGGAAGACAAAATAATTAATAAGAGGCTGGTGACATGGTGGCTCATGCCTGTAATCACAGGCAAGGTGGATGGATCACTTGAGCCCAGGAGTTCAAGACTAGCCTGGGCAACAGGGTGAAACCTGTCTCTACTAAAAATACAAAAACTCACTGGGTGTCGTAGCACGCACCTGTAGTCCCAGCTACTCGGGAGGCTTGAGGTGAGAAGATCGCTTGAGCCCAGGAGGTTGAGGCTGCTGTAAGCCGTGATCACGCCACTGCACTCCAGCCTGGGTGACAGAGTGAGACCCTGTCTCAAAATACTACTACTACTACTACTAATAATAATAATAATTGACAAGATATATTATGTTCATTAGCCAAAGAACCTTAAAAGAAAAAGACAAAGTTGGAAGACATAGGGTACCAGATTTGAAGACTTATTTTAGAGCTACAGTGATAAAGACAGTTTGGTATTAGCATAAGGATAGATAAATAGATCAGTGGAAGAAAATAGAGAGTCTAGAAATCAAAACACATGTATGTAGTCACTTTATTTTCAACCAAGGTGCCAACTGATATGGAAAAATGAACGTCAACTATACCTCACTTCATACAAACAGTTAATTTCAGATGAATCAAAGACCTAAGCATAAAAGCTATAACCACAAAACTTTTGGAAGAAAATATAGGAGAGTGTCTTCATGATGTCAGAATTGGCAAAGATTGCTTAAGCAGGCCACAAAAAATATGAACCATAGAAGAAAAAATTAATATTTTGCATGTAATAGAAACTTTAAATTTCTCTTCATCAAAAGACACCATTGAAAAATGAATAGACAAAGTCACAGACTTTGCAATATATATTTGCCAAAGGAATTAAATTCCGAATTTATAAGAACTGTTTACAATTCAATAATGTTGCCAAATTTTAAAATGGGCAAAATATTTTAATAAACATTTTACCAAAGAAAATATATAAACAGCCCATAAAAACATGAAAAAATATGAAAAATTATTAGTCATTAGGTGTTTTGCAAATTAAAACCACATATATACTGTAATATACTGCTTTACACCCACTACAATGCCTATAACAAAAAAAAAAAAACAGATGGTAACTAATCTAACTAATCTTGGGGAGGATATGGAGAAACAGTAACCCTTGTACATTGCTGTGCCATTGGAAAATGGTATAGCCAGTTTGGAGAACAGTTTGGCAGTTTCTTAAAAGGTTAAATATAAGTTTACCGTATGACCTAGTAATTTTTCTCTTGGGTATCTACCCAAGAGGATGAAAATAAAAGTCCTCATAAAGACTTGCATGCAAATATTCATAGCAGCACTATTCATAATAGCCAAAAAGTGGAAACAACCCAACTGTCCATTAACCAATGAGTAGATAAATAAAATGTGCTCTAATCTACAATGGAATACTATTGAGCAATAAAAAGAAACAAAATATTATACATGCTATATGTGTGAACCTCAAAAACCTGCTAAGTGAAAGAAATTAGACAAAATAGGCTACATATTATATGGTTCTATTTGTATGAAGTGTCCGGAATAGGCAAATCTGTGGAAACAGAAAATAGGTTGGTGGTTGCCTTGGGCTAAGGGTAAAAATAGAGATTTAACTGTTAACAGCATGAGGAATCTTATTGGAGTTATGGAGACGTTTTAAAACTGGATTGTAGTAACGGTTGTACAACTCCATAAATTATTAAAAATTATTGAACTGTATACTTAAAACAGATGAATTGTATATGTAAATTATACCTCAATAAAGTGGTTTTTATAATGGCCAAAGGATTTATGCACTTCACAAAAGAAGATAAAAGAAGAGTCAAGAAGAACATGAAGAGGTGCTTATCATTAGTTACCACTACAATGAGATACCATCAACACCCACTACAAGGGCTAGAGATACCATCTACATCCTTTAGAAGGACTAAAGTACACTGATGCTCAGCAGAAACCTTACATGCCAGAAGGGATTGGAGTCCTATCTTTAACCACCTTAAACAGAGTAAGTGTCAGCCAAGAATTTTGTATCCAGCAATACTGAGTTTCATAAATGAAGGAGAAATAAAGTATTTTTCAGACAAGTAAATGTTGAGGGAATTTTACACTACCAGATCAGCCCTACAAGATATGGTAAAAGGAGTTCTAAATCTTGAAACAAAAAGTTGATATGCACCAGAATAGAACCTCTTGAAAGCATAAAACTCACAGGACTGCCGGACACAGTGGCTCACGCTTGTAATCCCAGCACTTTAAGAGGCTGTGGTGGGTGGATAATGAGGTCAGGAGTTCGAGACCACCCTGACCAACATGGTGAAACCCCGTCTCTACTAAAAATACAAAAGTTAACCTGGCATGGTGGCGGGCACCTGTACTCCCAGCTACTCAGGAGGCTGAGGCAGGAGAATTGCTTGAACCCAGGAGGCGGAGGTTACAGTTAGCCGAGATTGCACCACTGTACTCCAGCCTGGGTGATGGAGTGAGACTCTACCCACCGCCCCCACCCCGCCCCCCCAAAAAATATACAGGACCTATAAAACAATAGCACAGTGAAGAAAACAAAGTACTAGGTAACCGTCAACATGATGACTGTAATACTACCTTGTATCTCAATATTAATGTTGAATGTAAATGGTCTAAATGCTCACTTGAAAGAAAAAGATCGGCAGAATGGATAAAAATTCACAAACCAAATAGCTTCTGTCTTCAAGAGATTCATCTAACACGTAAGGATTCCTGTAGACTCAAGGTAAAATAGTGGAAAAGATATTTCACACAAATGGAAACCCAAAGTGAGCAGGAGTAGCTATTGGTATGTCAGGGAAAACAGATTTTAAAGCAAAAACAGTTAAAAAAAAGACAAGGTCATTATACAATGATAAAATGATCAATTTAACAAGAAGGTATTGAAATACTAAATACATATACACCTAACTCTAGAGCCCCCAGATTCATGAAGCAATTATTATTAGACCTAAGAAAGGAGATACCAACACAATAATAGTAGGGGACTTCAATACTTCACTGACATCACTAGATAGATAATTGGAGCAGTAAATCAGCAAACACTGGACTTAAACTACTCCCTAGAACAAATAAACCTGACAGATATTTATAGAACATTCTACCCAAGAACTGCAGAATATATATTCTTCTCATCAGCACATGGAACATTCTGCAAAATAGACCATATGATAGGCCACAAAACAAGTCTCAATAAATTTTTAAAACTCAAAATCATATAAAGTATCTTCTCAGACCACAGTGGAATAAAACTAGAAATCAACTCCTAAAGGAACCCTAAAAACTATACAAATGCATGGAAATTCAACAGTCTGCTCCTAAGTGATTTCTGGGTTAAGAATGAAATCAAGATGGAAGTGTTAAAATTATTTGAAATGAGTGATATTAGTGACATAAGTTATCAAAACCTCTGAGATACAGCAAAGCAGTGCTGAGAGGAAAGTTTATAGCACAAATTGCTACATCAAAAAGTCTGAAATATCACAAATTGATAACGTAATATCACACCTCAAGGAACTAGAGAAACAAAAACAAATCCAAAGTTAGTGGAATAAAAGAAATAACAAAAGATCAGAGCAGAATTAAATGAAACTGAAACAAACAAAAACAGTGGGCCAGATACAGTGGCTCATGTCTATAATCCTAGCACTTTAGGAGGCCAAGGCAGGTAGATTACTTGGGAGTTTGAGATCAGCCTAAACAACATGGTGAAACCCTATTTCTACAAAAAATACACAAATTAACCAGGTATGTTGGTACCCACCTGTGGTCCCAGCTACTCCAGAGGCTGAGGTAGGAGGATTACTTGAGCCCAGGAGGCACAGGTTGCAGTTAGACGAGACTGTCCCACTGCACTCCAGTCTGGGAAGCAGAATGAGATTGTCTCAAAAAATAAAAGAAAAGTCGAAGTGTGTGTGTGTGTGTGTGTGTGTGTGTGTGTGTGTGTATACACATATATATACATGTACACATACATAGAAGATCAAAGAGACAAAAAGCTGGTTATTTGAAAAAGATATACAAAATTTGTAGACCATTAGCTAGATTAACCAAGAAGAGAAAAAATTCAAATAAGCTCAGTGAAAATGGAGACATTACAACAAACACCACAGAAATACAAAAGATAATTTGAGGCTACTATGAATACCTCTATGCATACAAAGTAGAAAATCTAGAGGACTAGATAAATTCATGGAAACATACAACCCTCCTAGCTTAAATCAGGAATAAATAGAAATCCTGAACCAATAACTAGCAATGAGATTGAATCAGTAATTTTAAAATTGCCAACAACAACAACAACAAAAAGCCCGAGGCCAAATGGATTTACAGCCAAATTCTACCAGACATTCAAAGAATAATTGGTATCAATCCTACTGAAACTATTCCAAAAGATTGAGAAAGAGGGAATCCTGTCTAACTCTTTCTATGAAGCCAGTATCACCATGATACCAAAACCAGGAAAGGACATAACAAAAAAATAAAACTACAGACCAGTATCCCTGATGAACATGGAAAGAAAGACCCCAGAAGCAAGTGCAACAAAAACAAAAATAAATGGGGCCTAATTAAACAAAAAAGCTTCTACGCAGCAAAAGAAATAATCATAAGAGGAAACTGACAACCTTCAGAATGGGAGAAAATATTTGCAAATTATGCATCCAACAAAGGACCAATATCCAGAATCTACAAGGAACTCAAACAAATCAGAAAAATTAATAAATAAAACCCACCAAATAATGCCACCAAAAAGTAAAAAGTAGACAAATTACATGAATTGACATATCTCAAAAGAAGATATACAAATGGCCAACAAACATATAAAAAAAAAAATGCTCAGCATCACTAATCATCAGGGAAATGTAAATTAAAACCACAATGAGATACCACCTTATTCCAGCCAGAGTGGCTATCATTAAAAAGTCAAAACGCAATAGATGTTGGCATGGGTGTGGTGAAAAGAGAATACTTATACACTGCTGGTTGGAATGTAAATTAGTACAGCCTCTATGGAAAACAGTATGGCGCATTCTTAAAGAACTAAAATGCAGCTGGAAACCATCATTCTTAGCAAACTATCACAAGAACAGAAAACCAAACACCGCATGTTCTCACTCATAGGTGGGAACTGAACAATGAGATCACTTGGACTTGGGAAGGGGGACATCACACACCGGGGCCTATCATGGGGAGGGGGGAGGGGGGAGGGATTGCATTGGGAGTTATACCTGATGTAAATGACGAGTTGATGGGTGCTGACGAGTTGATGGGTGCTGACGAGTTGATGGGTGCAGCACAGCAACATGGCACAAGTATACATATGTAACAAACCTGCACGTTATGCACATGTACCCTAGAACTTAAAGTATAATAATAATAAAAAAAAAAATAAGTAAAGAACTAAAATTAGATCTGCCATTTGATCTGGGAATCCCACTCCTGGGTACCTCTCTAAAGAAAAAGAAGTCATTATATCAAAAACTCACCTGCTTATGTATGTCTATCATAGCATAATTCATAATTGCAAACATATGGAACCAACTTAGGAACCAACCTAAGTACCCATCAAATGATGAGTGGATAAATAAAATGTGGTATTGCCAGGTGTGGTGGCTCACACCTGGAATCCCAATACTTTGGGAGGCTGAGGTGGGCAGATCACAAGGCCAAGAGATCAAGACCATCCTGCCCAACATGGTGAAACCCCATCTCTACTAAAAATACAAAAATTTGCTGGGCATGGTGGTGCACACCTGTAATCCCAGCTACTCAGGAGGCTGGGGCAGGAGAATCACTTGAACTTGGGAGGTGGAGGTTGCAGTGAGCTAAGATCATATCACTGCACTCCAGCCTGGTGACAGAGTGAGGCTCCATCTCAAAAAAAAAAAAAAAGGAAAATGTGGTGTGTGTGTATATATATGTATACACACACACACATATATATATACACACATACACACCATGAAATACTACTCAGCCATGAAAAAGAATGAAATAATGTCTTTTGCAGCAACTTGGATGGAGCTGGAGGCCATTATTCTAAGTGACTCAGTAATGGAAAACCAAATACTATATGTTCTCACTTATAAGTGGGAGCTAAGCTATGGGTACACAAGTATGTACCAAGTGTGGGTACACCCACTACTTGGGTGATGGGTGCACTAAAATCTCAGACGTTACCACTATACAGTTCATCCATGTAACTAAAAACCACTTATACCCCAATATAAATATACATATAATATACATATTATATATGTAATATTATTTTTATATATAGTAAAATAAAATATACTGACAATACCGAAGATTAATGAGATTTTAGAGCAACTAGTGTTTTCATGTATTGTGAGTGGGGGCACAAAATTACCTGAACATTTTTAGAACTTTTGACAGTTTCCTATGAAGTAATATCTAAAGAGAAATGAAAACATATGTTCCCCAAAAGACTTAACTAGAATGATTATGACAGCCTTTCTCTTAATAGCTCAAACCTGGAAGCATCCCAAATATCTATCAAGAAGAGAATGGATAAACCATTTGTGGTATATTCATGCAATAAAACACTACTCATGAGTCAAAAGAAAAAAGTGTTGATAACACTCAACAACATGGATGAGTTTCAGAAACATGTTGTAAAAGAAGCCAGACACCAAAGAGTAGGTTCTTAATTATTCATTATTTAAAGCTTGAGAACAGGCAAAATTCATGTGTGGTAATAGAAATCAGAAAATGACTGGGGAGAGTAGAAGTGGGGTAAAGTGAGATAATTCCCTGGAATGCTGTATTCTCCATCTCAATTGAGGTGACAGTTACACAGGCATATCCAATTACCAAAACCCACTTTTTATAATTGAACAAGCACTCGATTTTTTTTCTTTCCCCAAGACGGGGTTGTGCTCTGTCACCCAGGCTGGAGTGCAGTGGCACGATCTTGGCTCACTGCAACCACTGCCTCCCAGTTTCAAGTGATTCTTCTGCCTCAACCTCCCAAGTAGCTGGGACTATTGGCAGGTGCCACCATGCCCAGCTAATTTTTGTATTTCTAGTAGAGACGGGGTTTCACCATATTGGCCAGGCTGATCTTGAACTCCTGACCTCGTGATCCGCCTGCCTCGGCCTCCCACAGTTCTAAGATTATAGGCATTAGCCACTGCACCCAGCCAGATTTTTTTTTTACCATTAAAAGGGCACTTAAGAGTTGTGCATTTTATTGTTTGTAAATTATACCTCAATTATTATTCTTTTTTTGAGACGGAGTCTGTCTCTGTCGCCCAGGCTGGAGTGCAGTGGCGCAATCTTTGCTCACTGCAGCCTCTTCCTCCTGGGTCCATAGTAAGTCCCTTCTTATGGTGAAATCAGCCATTCTAAAGGCAAACTAGAATATATAATACTATAGAAGTTGACTTTTTTGATTGTGAGCATGGTATTTGTCTTCTAGAGCATGTCCCTTTTACTGGCTTCCATTCTTTTTCCTGGTCCCTAATTGTTTCAGTTCAGCCTTTTCTTGTTTTCTTTTGTAGAAAGTATTTATTCTCATAGCTTTATCAGTTTACTATAGCCTGCCCCATTATCAAAATCTCTAGTATCGTCCTTTGTTCTGAATTATATTTCTATTTCCTCTTGCTTTTGAGTCTTTGTTTTGATTTCCCTACTAATACTTCAAATAAGCTTATTTAAAACTAAATTGACATCTTTCTCCTAACACCACCTCGTCCCTCTTTCTGTCATATAGGTACCATTCTCATAATGATCTATGCCAAAATCTTTGCAATTATTTTTACCTGTTCCTCTCTTCTTACTCTACTTCCTGATTTAGTTTTCATGTCCTCTTGCTTTTTCTTTTTTCTCTTTTTGCCAATATATTATTATGCAAAAGTTTCAACATATAGGAAAATGAAAAGAATCTTACAGTGAACATACATATGCCCACCACTAGGATATTACAATTAACATTTTGCTACATTTGCTTATTCACATGATTATTTATTTATTCTTTCTCTATCTGTGCTTTTTCTTTTATATCTTCCTTTCCATTCTCCTAATCACTACACACTTGGATTATTCTTGGTCTTTCTTCCTCCAGTTATTTCTCTCTGTTTAATATATCTTTTATGCCAGTGGTTTCCAAAATGATCATACTCAAACTATCTACTGGTAACCAGTAGAAAATATTAGAACTAATTTTTCATAATGTTGTTACTGAAAGAAAAAGAAACAAACTAAGCTTCACTACTATTTTACATACAGATTGGTAATGGCATTCTTACTGATTCCATATGTCGGATTATCGCAGACTCTAACCAGAGTGCCTTGAGGGAGGAATGGGTGTGACACCTTTGCTCTTTTTTCAAGGACACTGTGAAATTTTACAGTTGATTTGTGCCCAGTTAAGTGGATTTATAGACTTGTTATATAGTTTTTAAACTAACCTCACATAAAATGGAAATGTCACTTTAAAAGATTTCTACAAAAATACTGATTGAAGATAATACAAATATGCAAACCCAGACTAATAGCAAGAAAGTGGAAGAGCTGATACTGTTTGTGTGCCATATATGACCGTATATGAACTTTTTTCAACTTCATCAAGGTAAAATCATAATTGTTTATTTAATCACCTCCTTTAAAAACATCTATTTTTGTATATGTTTTATTATATACATATTAGAAGGGGGCAGATGTCAGATTTTTTACTAAAAAGGCTGCATGATCAAAAAACCTTGGAGATATTATGTAAGACCAAATTAATCTTTCTAAAACTAATTTTCTAACTGTCTCTCCCTTGCTGTCCATTGTCAGCAGAATAAAGTCCAGACTTCTTGGTTAAGTATTAAAGATTTTTTATAATTGAATCATATTCCATATTTATTTTTCAAAGTATTCTCATGTCATAAATCTGACATAATTTTCGTCTTTGCCATATACCCATTTCTTCTGCCAGGAACCAGTCTTGTTTCCAGTGTCTACCTGGCTCATACCTATTATCCTTCTAAGCTCCAGTCTAAGCTATAATTTCTTTGTAGCCCCTTCGGTCATTTTCTTGCAAGTCAGAAGTAGATGTTGTCTCTGTGCTCAGTAGTACCATATGACATGTCTCTCTTGTAGCACTTATATTGCATTGTAACTAGATACCACACTCAGAGTAGTGATTTTTGACACATTCATCTGTATATATCCTTTCATCAGAGACTTGAATGTTTGAAAAGAGGGAATAGAGGAAAGGAGGGAAGAAGGGAAAAGGAAGAGAAAGAAAGGGAAAAAAGGAAAGAAACTACTCTATCCTCCAGATTATTTTGGTCGCCCTTTTGGAAATACTTTTTAATCTCTGTGAGGCTTTGAGGGGCCAATAAATAATAAGCATGTCTTCATTCACCAGTTTGTAGTCAATAGAGAAATAAGACACCAGAGACAGACAGATGAAGTCAGAATGCCAGTGAATGAATGTTAGCCCTGCATGTACATGGCCTTGCTGTTGTTTTATCCCTGCAGGAGGGAGACATAAATACTTAGTCTTTGGCCTGTGCGTTCAACTGCAAGCCTACTCCCAATGGGCAGACATGGCAGAGAACAGACCAGAATACACCTCTGCAGGCAGGCTGTTAACCAAAACTGAGAGAACTCAAGAGTCCCTGAGGCAAGCATATTGAGTACATTGTGTAAAACTCCCCAGCTACTTGGGAGGCTGAGGCAGGAGAATGGCCTGAACCCGGGAGGCGGAGCTTGCAGTGAGCTGAGATCCGGCCACTGCACTCCAGCAAGGGGGAGCAAGGGGGACAGAGTGAGACTCCGTCTCAAAAAAAAAAAAAAAAGAAAAAAAAGACATTCGTTCTTCCTTGGGGAAGAAAGTGAGGGGGCTCCGAGAAACTGGAAACGTTCCTCCCATTCTTTATTCTCTAAGGAATTTGTATAATTGGATGAACATTTCCCCCTAGTGCTCTTTACATTAAGGCTGAACATGTGTCTTCGTTGACCCAGGACTAACCCAGCTTATTCCTGTTGTCCCAGCATAATTATTAATAGTATCACCTTTTATTCTCAAAAGTGGACAGTACATTTTATGATCATCCTAAGTATATTTTTCTTAAAATAGAACAATCAAAATTGCATTCGGTATTCTTGGAATGTTTGAAACTCTTTAATAAGGGCTATTCTCCCATCTACACACTGGGTGCACCTTTTTAACATTGCCTATACTGATCTTGGGGGGAGCCTACACTTTAGAACATCGAGTCTGTTTGTTTTATGCTCAGCCAGACTTTACCACTTTCTCTCTACAGTTTGTCTCCCCACTCAGTAGGGGGAAAATAGCCCCACAGAAGACTATTTTCAGGATGAACTATATCTGATTCACATTAGTATTCTCTGCAGTGCTTTGCACAGAGTAGATGCTGAAAATAGAAGAATAATATTTTAAATGTAGGTTTTATAGTTTAAGATATTGTTTACATTCTGCTGAACATTTAAGATCTTCTGGAAAGACCTTACAGTTTCTAAAACATGTCCTTTTCTTCCCAATCTTCTGATATTCTGAACCCAGCTGTATATTCAAATACAGTGTAAGGACACAGCTTGAACAGTTTGGTTTAATTGATGTACATTTTATCTTCTATTCAAATAAAATAGTGTTTTGGTTAGGTAGTTGTCTTGAAAATACAACATTAGGAATCCATTTTACCCTCAACCCATCCCATTTCTCTTATGATGAAAGAAAGGTTAAATTTTTGCTAAAGGCAGCTTACAAATGTTTTGAATGTTGATATTTCAGAGCTTAGAGAGTGATAAAAAAATTATCAACTGAATAGAGCTCCACCATGAGAAAACAATTGTAATTCTTACATTTAAACAAGAAAAATCCTATTTTGGGAAGAGGAAAGAAAGATGAATTCATGGGATTTAGAACCAACCAGCTGCTTGATATGCCCAAAATAGTTTTGTCTTTTGAAATAGCTTTTTAGGGGAATACTTTGGCTTCACACACGGGAAAAGATGGTTAGGTTAGGTCTTTCTTGTATCAAAAATAAACACATTTTCTCTTGGCCCTAACCCTCCCCATAGTTTTTATACTATCTTTTTCACAAGCAAATTTTTGTTTTAAGTCATGTATTCTTAAGGACTCTACCTCTTATTTTTCTCTCCAGTTACTACAATATTCTGACTTTTGCCTCTTACCTTTTCAGGGTTACCAGTAAGCTACTGATTTTTACAGACTCTTTTTAGCCCTTATCTTTATGCCTAACAGCTTTACAAAGCATTTTTTAATGCTGACCATGCCCTTCCTCTTCTGTCTTCTTTTATACCATTCCCCCTGATGATTCTTACTTTCTCCATCTGCCCCTTAAAATGTCAGTGCGCCTAAGATTCTGTTCTTCACCTTTCTCTGCTCAGTTTATCTAGGTAATCATGTCTGCTGTCATAGCTTTTACTACAGTGTCTCTCAAATCTTTATCTTCTTTTATTTCTCTTTTGAGTGCCAGGTTCATATGGCCAAGAGCTTGTTATTTATCTCTACCAGGATGTTCCACAGATCACTCAAATGTAACACCTCCCCTTCCTGCCTTCAACAGATGATATGACATACCGCCAGCTGCTTGAGCCAAAAACTGGTTGTCATCCTCGCCCTTTCCTCACTCCTCTTTGTTGCAGTTAACTACCAAGTTCTATCAATTCTGACTTTTAAAAACCTGCCATTCGGGCAGATCACAAGGTCAGGAGACCAAGACTGTCCTGGCCGACATGGTAAAATCCTGTCTCTACTAAAATACAAAAAATTAGCCAGGTGTGGTGCCACGAGCCTGTAGTCCTAGGTACCCGGGAGACTGAGGCAGGGGAATCACTTGAACCGGGGAGGCGGAGGTTGCAGTGAGCCTAGATCGCGCCACTGCACTCCAGCCTGGCGGCAGAGCAAGACTCCATCTCAAAAAAAAATAAATAAATAAAAGCCTGCCATTTCTTGAGTGTCCATTGGTGGTAGACACATTACTAGGCACTTTTTACATATCATCTGTCTTGTAAATTCCTCTGAATCCACATTAATTCCTAATTTCTATTCCCACAGCCATTTTCATAATTATTCTTTTTTTTTTTTTTGACAGACTCTCACTCTGTTGCCCAGGCTGGAGTGCAGTGATGAGATCTCAGCTCACTGCAACCTCCACTTCCCAGGTTCGAGTAATTTTCCTGCCTCAGTCTCCTGAGTAGCTGAGATTACAGGAACCCACCACCACGCCCAGCCAATTTTTATGTTTTTAGTAGAGATGGGGGTTTCACCATGTTGCTCAGGCTGGTCTAAAACTCCTGACCTCAAATGATTCACCCACATCGGCCTCCCAAAGTGCTGGGATTTCAGGTGTGAGTCACTGCGCCGTCCTATTTTCATAATTATTCAATAAATGTTTGATAATGTATCACTTTCATGCTACAAGAGCCAGAAACCTGGGAATCATCTTTGCCTCTTTCCTCCCTTCCCTTCCTCAATCCTCATGATAGTCATTAAGTTCTATTACTTTACCTTCTTTGTCTTATTATCCATTCTGCTATCCCTGCCTTAGTTCCAGTCTTCACAAGTTCTTAGGCAGTCTATTAGTGTTTATCTTGTCTGCCTTTATTCTCATTGCACACCATCTATTTCGTCCTTTGTTACCACTGCCCATAATCTTTTTCAAATATAAATTAAATTATGTCACAGTTCACCTTAATCAATTCTCCACCATCATCAAAATAAAGATCAAACTTCTCAAAACAGCACTCTAAGAATGTTGTAATTTGGTGCTTGTTCATAAAATTCATTTCTCTTTGCATACAACTTTCATTCTAGTTTACCAAATTATTTGTAATTTTGGAAAATACCAAGCATTCTTAATACCTCAGTGCCCTTTGATCTATCTGGAATCATCTCCCTCTCCCTAATCCCAACTTTTTAATTAATTAATTTATTTTTTTGACTCATTCTATCACCAGGCTGGAGTGCAGTGGCACGATCTTGGCTCACTGCAACCTCCGCCTCCTGGGTTCAAGTGATTCTCCGGCCTCAGCCTCCTGAGTAGCTGGGACTACAGGTGTGTACCACCACACCCAGCTAATTTTTGTATTTTTAGTAGAGATGGGGTTTCACCATGTTGGCCTGGATGGTCTTGATCTCTTGACCTCGTGATCCACCTGCCTCAGCCTCCCAAAGTGCTGGGATTACAGGTGTGAGCCAACTTATGTTTAAAGACTGCTTAAACGTCACCTTTTAGAAGGCTTTCCTGATAGCAATCTTACCAGGCAATTGGTGTCATTCCTCTGTACTCCCCAAAAAAGATGATGTTTATCTT
The DNA here is from genome assembly GCF_049350105.2 of Macaca mulatta. Lineage (NCBI taxonomy): Eukaryota > Metazoa > Chordata > Mammalia > Primates > Cercopithecidae > Macaca > Macaca mulatta. The sequence goes on along the minus strand of NC_133406.1, from coordinate 126,646,950 downwards.
CATCTTATCATTTATCTCTTCTGTCTTCCTGTCTAGACTGTAAACTCCTTGAAGTCAAGAACTGGGTTATATTTATAATTTTTATTTCTGCATAAGGATGATGGGGAGAGAAGGATGAGAAGGGAGAAAGGAAAAAAGAAATAAAATGAATAAATGAATTGATCCACTAAATAGTGTATAAAATTGCTAGGTATTTTAGTCTTGATTTTTATTACCTTCATTTTAAATGAGCAAATAATAACCACTTCTTTATCTGTATTAATTTTCCCTGCATGCAAAAAAAAAACAAAAAACAAAAAAAAAACTTGCTAATGGTGTCAGTGGTAAAGGTTTAAAATTAATAAAATAACCCAGAAGATAAATGGCTGCATTTGTTTACCCTCCTAAAGAAAGGACTGTTAATCTTAGTTGCTAATTACCTTGAGTCTTAACTAAAATGCTAAATTAACTTTCAAGTTAACATTAAAATATATTTATGTTGATCATTTATCCTTATTAACTATTAATACATCCCTTTTAGTGAATTTTTCAGGTATCAAATGGACTATTTCAGCTATTTCTATAGACCTTAATTTCTCCAAACTTCTCTAAAGACAAAACGTAGGTCTAATTGTGGTACATCTGTGGAATTAATTGTTACTCAGCTCTATTCAGTTCCCATGCTATTTCAAGAAAATTTCTTTTAAAGAAAAAAAAAATATTTTTCATGGAAGATCCATAACCGTTATAGTGCAGTTTTACAGATATATTCCAAAAAAAATACTCTTATCCATGAAACAGTTGTTTCACGATAAAATATTATATCTATTTGATAGATTTGCTTCATAGCTGAGGAGGATTAAAGTGAGCTAAAGTACATCTCAGTTCTTTTTAATGTTTTGTTCTCTTCTCACATATTTCAACTATTTTAATATTTCATTTGTTCTCATCTTTCCCACCTCAGATATTTCAACCAGGTCCTTCAAAGGAAAAACACAAAAACTCATCAAACTTTGAAACCACCAATCAATATGTATGCAGAAAAGAATGGTGGAGAAATGGGGTAGGGGTAATTCGGAGGTTTTCACCAGGAGGCTAGTCATCTGTTCTTTTCTTATATTCTGAATGCAGAACAATAATTTTTCTTAGAGTAAAACAGTATCACTTGTCAAGTTTATTATAATGGAATTTTTACTTACAAAGTTGGTATGTCATAACTGAGGCTAAATGTTATAAAACTAATAAGTCTTGTGATACTTTCTAAACCTGTTTGCTGTCCAGCGTACTTTTTGTGTGTGCGTCTTCCAGCATAGCAGAAGCACTCGTAAGAGAAATTGAAAATGAAAGCATGGGACATCATAGTGTACAACTGTGTACTTAAAAAAAAATTCTTTTTTGCTCAACTGCTATATAAAATGAATAGGACTAGAACCACCTGCTAGGAACATTCCTCCCAACTTAATCCATGTTTTCCTAATAAGATGGTTCTTCAGAAACCTTAACTTTACAAGGAATGCAGACAAAGTGGGAGGGAAAAGATTCACATTCACATTGAAAAGCTCAGGTCAGTTCACGTTGAAAAGGCTAGAGATTTTTTTTAACTTCCAGAAATTCAGCTACCTTCAGTATTTCTGGTTATATTTTATTGCTCAATTACCGAGATTTAGTAGTATATAAAAATGCTATGTAAGATGTTTGTTATTCACAAATACAGATTACACAAAGCACTGTGGTAGTTAGATTAGTGTTCCTTCAGATACTCAGATCCTGTTCACCAACAGAAAGGAGGTACTTTTGTAGGTTTTAAGCAAATCTAGATTGCTCACTTGAAATGGCAAAAGTCTAGGACTAGGGTTGCCTTTGAGGAGAAGTGGGTCCAAACATAGCATCAAAAATGACTATGTATAATAGTAAAAAACTGAACAGGCACCTGCTTCTTGTGTTGGACTACAGGGTATGTATGTCTCATGTCAGCATAATCAAGGTTTTTAAATGAAAGAAATATACAGTAATTTGTATTAGCATTTTTATGGCTTGTGGTTCATATAAACACCTTTTTGTTTAATGCCATCTTCTGTTCTGGGCTTCTAATGCTTGCTGAAATTCTCACTGGCTGGGGAAAAAGCCACTCAGACTTAAATTGTGTTTGTTCCTTGGAAGTGAGCCCTCGGCTTTCTGACTCCCAAATATTAGTATAATTAAATAATAAATTCACTCACTGGTGAATTATTTTCTGTCAATTTTGAATCTGGCATTTCACTCAATTTTCTTTATTTACAGAGCTTCCTTATGGCTGGGAGAAAATAGAGGACCCTCAGTATGGGACATACTATGTTGAGTAAGTTTGTTACCTCAGTTAATATTCTCCCAGATGTTTTCCTTTCAGCATATAGCTTTAGAGAATACTGGATATAGCACTTTATGCTTCTGTGATCCAGCTGTTGAGTTTTTCAACTAGGGGTATGAAAAGGTAGAGGCAGTGAGCATTTACTACATTGATCCTGGGCTTCCTGGAAGTTGGCTTTGAATTTCTAAATATAGAAAATAAGGGGGAAGTTGCCTAGAGGATTAATAGCTGGAGATACTGTTGTTACTAATACAGCCTCTAAAGAGAAAGTCAGTTGATAGAAAACTGAAATGAGGGCAACAGACTAGATTAATTATCAAGGTAATTTCCAACACTACCCCTGTATGCTTCTGAAAGCAGTGGAAGAACTTTAGGGCATTATAACATAATTACCTAAAGTTTTGAAGCATACACCTAAAGGTGTACTCTCTTTTTAAGGAGTTATTCCAGGAAAACTTAGTATTCTTTTTAGGGGTGAAAGTTGCTTCTTAGGCTGGTGTTACAGTTAATTTTAAACATAAATATATATTGGAGAGGAGTGCCAGACCCCTGCCTATGTTAGCCAGAGAAATTAAGCTAATGTCAATGTCTAATTTTGCCTTCTCTTTTCTTTATCTAATTGCTACATTGTTATGACCATTGGGATTGCTTTCTTTCCAGATGCTAAACATTGAATTTGACCTCAAGCGTCTAGCAGCAGGCAAATAATTGTATCAGAAACATTACTATTTACCTGGAGACTAGGAGTTAAACCTGCCGCCTAGGTAGCAAAGACAAAATGTTATTATTACCTGAAAAAGTAACAAACACAAGCATCTTTAATTTTATGATTGTTGCTTAATGTTTCAACACTTACAGGCATAAACCAATGACATTTCCTGGTAATTATCCCTAAAGTAAGCATCTCTGACTCCTGTTGCAACTTTAGTCTTTATTCTGTTGTGCAGGTTGTTACTTGAGTCACTGTGGTTAGAGGGATTTTTGGAATGACTTCTTATAATTAAAGGTGTCTCCTAAGGAAATGACTCAATTAGCTTGACACTTAAGTATATAACTTCAGAATTTCAATATCTTGGTTCCTTTGAAAGCTATGCTAATTTTGTTTCCATTTCCATTGTGTTACTTAATATCTTACTGATACTGTGATATAAAAAGTATACAGCAGCTCTTTTATTATTTTTTTCCTAAGTCATATTTTGTTAAAGGAAGAAACGACCATTTTTCACATTAAAGGAATATTTGGGGGCCAACTGAAAAGGTTTTGCAGGATTTTTTTCTTCCCCTCAAAGTTTAGTCTCTTTAAATTGGGCTCTAATCAGCTATTATTTGCCATTGACACTGCTGAACATTTCTGAGATAATGATTCTCATTCTCTTTATTACCCATTCCAAGTGAATTTGAATACATGGTCAAAAGGTGAAAGTCATTTGCCTGTTATAAAACCTTGAGCTGAATGATCTGGTGCCCATTATGCAAAGATATAATATTAAAGCAACTTTAGGGCAAATCCTGAAGCGACCTGCTCCTAGTTGTCAGGGAGGTACATGAAATAGCCTGAATTAGAAGCAACAGCAGCAGCGACATGATTTTGTATGATTGTTCCCAGAATGAGCTCATTTTACAGGAGGGTTTTGTATTAGATTAAGAAGGAGCAGACTGTACTCAAGATGCACATTAGTATGGAGTCAGCTGAGCTGTGGAGTGTGGCTTGATTCCCAGATTAGTTAGGTTTTGAATCTCGACCATGGTAATCTGCAGTGAGTTTACTGATGGAGATAAAAAGCTGTTACTTGAATGGCTACTCTTTGGCTCTCTTAGTTTGTCAAACCAGATGGCACGATGATTGCTCTTGGCAGGAGCCTTATAGTAGTAACACCAACTGCAATGGTAGTTTTTCTTTGTATTTATTTTAGAGGATGGGATTCTGAAATGGATGAATTTATTTTTTAAAATAAAATTGTTCCAAAAATATAATATGCTTGTAATATGCATAAATATAAATATGCATATATATTTAGAAATGCGGTCTTGATTGTATTGCATTACATGTCTTTTTTAAATTAACATATAATAATTATACACATTTTGGGGGTGCATAGTGATGTTTCAGTACACATAATATATAGTGATTAGATCAGGGTAATGAACATTAAATGTCTTGATGCATCTAGGTGACAAAGTCAAAATATATACTTGCTTTCACAACTAAAACTTTTTTTTTTTTTTGAGACAGCGCTTTATGCTTGTCGCCCAGGCTAGAGCGCAGCAGCACGATCTTGGCTCACTGCAACCACCACCTCCCAGGTTGAAGTGATTCTCGTACCTCAGCCCCTGAGTAGCTGAGATTATAGGCATGTGCCACCACACCCAGCTAATTTTGTATTTTTAGTAGAGATGGGTTTTCCCCATGTTGGCCAGGCTGGTCTTAAGCTCCTGACCTCAAGTGATCCATCCGCGTCAGCCTCCCAAAGTGCTGGCCTTGGCCTCCCAAAGTGCTGGGATCACAGGTGTGAGCCGCCATGCCCAGCCATCTAAAATTCTTTATGAAAGAATATTTCGTTGAGATAAATTTTTAAATCCAGATATTAGACATAAAATTTTAATACAGATAATGTGCCACATTATGTACTAATATTTGATCATTCTTGTTTGCTATCTTTTTTTCTTTCTGATAATCTATAATATTTTCCTCTCTTATTTCCCATAGCTGGTTATATGGAAAACAAAATTTGTTGTATCTTAATAATAGTGTAGGTATAAGTAACTAAATGAAAAGGACAGTATTCTCACTTCTTTATTTTTTGATTTTTTTTTTTTGAGTGGCATTTTAGTCTAGATAGTCTAAGATAATGAAGATAATAACTTCCTTCAGTAAATCTTATATTCTGTTGTCAAATTTTTAGGAAAAGGATTACTCATTTGCATACTTCTACTCTCCTCTCCCACACATTACAAAGGGTATAAATACAAATTACTACTTTTTATGTTCTAATGCCTGGGTGGCAAAGTGAGTCATTCTAGCCAATGATATTAAAGTGAAAGTGAGCCAAGCTTCTTTCTGAACAGGTTTATTCTTTTCTGAGTGTCAATTTTTAGTTGTTTTTCAAAAGAATATGTAAAATATCAGTTCTTAAATAAATTTTTTAAAGTAGTTCCTAAGATTTTTATTTTCACAGAGTTAAACAGTTAACTCAATGGACAGGTTGTCCCCCTCATATTATGAAGCAAAAGCATACTTGAGTGTTAGTGAAATCAGAACCCAAAGAATGTCCAGTGGCACTTACCATATTTAGATCTCTTAAACTATTTAATAAGTAACCACATGTGTTGTGGAACTAATATGCACTAGTAGCCTAAGTGACATGGAGAAAGCTAACTTTCCTTTTTTTGAAGGTGGTTTTTAAAATTTTAATTTTAGTCCCTGCTGCCCGTTTCTCTACCACCACTCTTAATGTTTGGAAATGGCAAAGCTCCAGTGTGGACAACATAGTAAGACCCCATCTCTAAAAGAAAAAAATTTTTTTTTAATTTACTGGGCCTTGTGGCACACACCTGTGGTCACAGCTACTCAGGAGACTGAGGTGGGAATATCGCTTGAGCCTAAGAGGTTGAGGCTGCAGTGAGCTGTGATCAGACCACTGCATTCCAGCCTGGGTGACAGAATGAGAGCCAGTCTCGAAAAAAAGTAAAATAAATAAATAAAAAGGCAAAATAAATGTTCAACTTGTGTGACTATTTATATGTACATTTTGTAATATTCAGCCTACCTAAAGACAATTATGTTCTGAAATTCTCATGATTTGGTATTTAATTGTTGGTGTTCACTCGTGTTACCACTTTTTATTTATTTATTTATTTATCTGTGACAGAGTTTCACTCTTGTCGCCTGAGCTAGAGTGCAATGGCACGATCTCGGCTCACTGCAACCTCTGCCTCTCGGGTTCAAGTGAGCCTCCTACCTCAGCCTCCCAAGTAGCTGGGATTACAGTCATGCGCTACCACGCCCAGCTTATTTTTGTATTTTAGTAGAGGCGGGGTTTCACCGTGTTGGTCAGGATGGTCTCTATCTCTTGACTTGGTGATCTGCCTGCCTTGGCCTCCTAAAATGCTGAGATTATAGGCGTGAGCCACTGCACCCGACCTCACTTCTTATTAAAGTGGAAAACTGTAGCATATGCTGAAATATATTTGTACTATGGAAGTGTTAGAATATGATTTCCATTGCTTCTGAATTAGACCTATTCGAGGTCCTTAACATCTTTTTTACAGCAGTTGCTTTCTTAACCAACTTCCACTTACCTGGCTTGCCAGAAGAACAGTGATCTTTTTCTTCTGTAAAACATACTATCGCCCATAGCGTGTTGAATAGTTTTGGCTAATCTCCTAGCGGCTAGTCTCCTCAGGTTTCCTGCTTTCTCTCACAGAGTTGTATGCATTCCAAGAGTCAGTAGTGAATGTTCCCAAATCATAAATGTCAGTTGAACCTATGTTATAATTATTCATTTAATTATGATATAATTATGAAGAAATTTAAGTGTGAAAGAGTTACTCTGTACTATAATTGATAAGAGCAAGTCATTTTCTTAGTTACTACTGAACAGATATAGGTGAGTCAGTGGAAAAGTAATAGTAATATAATTTAAAAAGGATTCTGTACACAGATTTCTTTGAAAGTGTCTTTACAGCTTGCTTTATTTTGGAGAAACTTAAATTAAAACCCTTCTATCATTAACTGCCTTTTAAAAAAAAAATTAAATTACCAAGAACAAGTACTTGTGATTGCATCAGATAAGAAGGCCATAGTTTTGAAAACCGTTATTGGCTATATTGGGTAGGTTTATGAAGAAGCTATAGTAAATATAATATCAAAAGCTTCACAGCTTGGCATCTTCTACAGGACTTTATTTAGCTGACAGAAAGCCCCACTGCTATCATCTGTCAGTCTCTCTATGTTCCATAGCCTAAAGATACATATTTGTCCCCTAATCTATGAGGATGGAATGGTATGATAGACTATTTAAGAATATGTTACGTTTTATTTTAAACTGAAATGTATATTTTTCTGCATTCTATAGTCACCTTAACCAGAAAACCCAGTTTGAAAATCCAGTGGAGGAAGCGAAAAGGAAAAAGCAGTTAGGACAGGCTGAAATTGGGTCTTCAAAACCAGGTAGGCATTCTTCTCAATCTTTTCTTGAAAGAATAACTTGTGAAATTTGTATGCTGAGTTAATAAAAGTGAGTTTGAACTTTTTATTTCTATGGCTTTGACACTAGACAAGAATGTCTAATATTTGTTATTGTAAAGATATGAATAATCTTAATAAAACATCTGAACATTATGAGAATAGTGAGATTTTTCTCAGGAGTATATAAAAAGCATGAAGTTGTTGGGAGAAGGGATTTGGGTACCTTTTTTGTGAATTTGAGATTTTGTTTTGAAGATTGGAATGTTTCCTTATATGTTTAAGGCGAGACCAATATTAGGTCTCTAGTTCATCATTAGCTTTTCCCAAGTTAATTGCTTAAGTATGGTATCTGTAACCATTGAGGATTCTTCATTAACCAATATTAATAAATAATAAATATATCAAATGATTTACCTACATCATCGAGTCTCAAGTGGGATGGTAGGTATTAGTAACATCAGACTCACTTAGGGAGCATTTTTTAAAAATACAGATCCGGAAATTTCAATGAGCCTAGTCATGTGTATTTTGAAAACACTGCTCAGGAAGTTCTTACATTCTACTTATCCCTCCCCATCCCTTTTCCAGTCCTCATTTGTCATTAATAACCAGGGTATATATGGTCATATTGTAGTAATCCACTAGATTCTCCACTTCAGTTGCCCATGAGAGAAATAGTTCTTTCTTATAGTTACTCTTCAAAAACATCATCCTTCTCCTAAAGTTTTGCATTTCGTTTAGCAAACATTTTGAGTTTAACAAATACTTTTGAGCACTGACTGTATCCCCAGTGCTTTGCTAGGCACTAGGTATTCAAAAATGACTAAGAGTAAGACAGGGCTTGCCCTCAAGAGTTCACAGTCTAATATAGGAAACTGATGGTTATAATATATAGAGATAGGTGCCATCCTAGAATAGTAATTATAAGGGTAAGCTGAGGAGCAGGTTTGAATCCCAGCTGTGTAAACTTGGGTACATTTCCTGAATCTCTAAATGCCCCTATTTCCTCATATATAAAATAGGAATAATAATGGTACCCACCTCTTAAGGTGGTTATGAGTATGTAAAATAACAGATGTAAAGTGCCTGCAATGGTATTAAGCGTGCGTTGGCTAATAAATTATAATAGTTTCATTGTTATTAATAGAGATGTACAAGGTACAGTGGTGGCATAACGAAGGGAGTACCCAACTCTGCTTTGGTGGAGATTGTCAAGGGGGCAGGAGAAATTTCAAAGCAGAAGAGATATGAACTAGGTCTTAAAAAGTCAGGAAAAGTTAAAGCAGGCAGACAAAAATTTTAAAGGAGTAAGAAAGCATACCAAGTAGAAGGAACAGAATGTTTAAAATCATAGAAGTGTGAAATGGTGTGCTGAAAGGCCAGAAGGCAAGTAGGCGTGGTTACAGCATAGGGTATTTGTAGGGTAGTAACAAGCGATGAGTTTATAGGGATAGGCAGCCATGAGAAGAGGTTGAGTATGTCACATGTTGCTGGAATGTCAAGGAAGTTGAAGATTGAAAAATATATGTTGGATTTGACAGTAGGGAGGTCATTAGTCACTCTAGCAAGAGCAAGTAGAGAGTGAAATAAAATTGCAGTAGAATGAAGAAGGTATGGGAGGTGAAGACGTGGAGACAATGAGTATAACCAACTATTTTCATAGCTTTGACCATGAAAGATTATAGACAGAAGACATGAACTGAAGAGCAACTTGAATCCCTAATTTATACATAAGGAAATGGAGACTTTAATAAAGATTAAGCCTCTTGCTTAGAATAACAGTGAGTGTCAAGCCAGAATTTGAACTTAGTTTTACTGACTTTAAATTCAAAGTTCTTTGTATTATAATATATAGTCCCTGAATTCATGGCACATTTCAAGGGAGATCTTTCCTCCCTTTATAAACTCTAATTTCCCTGAAGTCAGGTACCATATGTTTTATTGATTTAGATACCCAGGCTCTCTCCTATAAGGTAGGGATTAAAAGAAGAGTAAACACTCAACACCTGGCCAGGTATAGTATTTCACACCTGTAATCCCAGCACTTTGGGAAGCCAAGGCAAATGGATTGCTTGAGCCCAAGAGTTTGAGACCAGCCTGGGCAACATGGCAAAACTCCATCTCTACAAAAAATACAAAAATCTGGCCTGGTGTGGTGGCACACACCTGTAGTACCAGCTACTCAGGAGGCTAAGGTGGGAGGATCACCTTAGCCCAGGAGGTCAAGTCTGCAGTGAGCAGTGATCACACCACTACACTCCAGCCTGGGTGACAGAATGAGACCCTGTCTCAAAAAAAAAAAGAAAAGGAAAACAAACAAACAGAAATATTCAACACCTGTCTTTCAGGAGCTCCCAACTTAGTCAGGGAAATACACATATAATTTTAGTATAGTATGATAAGGAAGATATAAACAATAGTGGTAGACAAAAGGGAGAAATTAAATCTGAATGTAGAAGGACAAGAAAGACTTCCTTGATGTTACTGAAGTTATGCTAGTCCTTAAGGAATAACAGCTGCCATTTGTTGAGATACTGAATCACATATAGATTTGGATACTTTGTATAATCATATCATTTAAGTCTCAAAATAGCTCTGCAAGTTATTGATATTATTATCCCCATTTAGAGGCTTTGATGGCATTAAGTTAAAATTGTCTGATTCATCTATCCCAAGGTTATCCTTTCCACAGAGTCAGAAGCACTCAAGTTTGTGAGCCATGGAACCTCCTTCCTTGGACAGTATATAAGAGTTTGTGCTCATCTACATTGATTGTGCAGTTACCATTTGTCAAGCACCGCTTCCTCTGCTTTCTGTGTGTCACATAGTTTAATCTCTGTGACAATCCCATGAATTTTAGGTACGACTAGCCCCATTTTAGAGACAAGACAGCTGAGGATTACAAGTTTTAAACAACATACCCAGGATCACTCAACTAAATTACAAATCTTGGATTTAAAGTTGAGACGGTTGATCTCAAAGACAGTTTCTTTGTGCCTTTATGATTTTCACTTTTCTAAGCTTAATTTTGATAAGACTTACTTCTGACCAACTTTCAGTTGGCTTTGGCTGTTTTATTAATACTTTCTAAAATTAGGTGTTATTTTTCCTTCCTCTTTATTGTTTGTACAACCTGGATGTCATTTATTGTATGCTAGTTTTCAAGTTTTGCCCTCAGAAGCCAATCTTATTCTAGTATTCCTGGGGATTAGGGCATGGGATAGCTAACCAGAAACATCTCAGTATTTGACATAAAAATGAAAACGGTACATTTCATATTATCATCAAGTACCTGTCCAAGTACTCAGTCATTAGAGAAATATTCTTATCTACAGTCTGGTAGGCAACACTAGTGGACGGTGTTAGTCAACTTCTGTAATTGAATGGGTATTGCATATGTCAATTAAATAATTTTTTAAAGTAATATTTTGTTCAGAGACTGAACAAAATTCAAAGTTGCTACTTTGAATGTGAGAAGCTCAATAATACAGAGGTGTCACCATAAGTAGGCTGACTGGCCATCCTCTGAGAGGCCTCACAAAATGGCATTTACTATGATCAATGCACTGCTGTCTGGAGTCTACTTCTCTACTTTGAGAAGCCCAAAAGAGCTGGATTTTTCGTTTGTTTGTATCATGTGCTTTTTGCAAATAAAAACAAATCTGGGAATAACATATTAAATAAGGTAGCTCCTACTTTCCACCCCGAACCTGCCACTGTCACTATTGCCAGGGCAGGCCTACCTCTTGAGAAAGCTGTTTACATACTGCATAATCTGCAAACCATACAGAACAGCACCAAGAATCGCTCTTTTTTCTGATAAGTTTTAATATATCAGAACACTCTGCTAAGAGAGGCAGCAGCAAATACACATAAGTAACTCTGGGCGTGATACTAGTGCTAAGTGTGAAACAAGCTACCATTATTAATTCAAGTTAACAGGGAAATGCACAACAAAACTACAGTGAGAAACCACTCCATGTCCGCTAGAATGGGTACAACCAAAAGGACAGACAGGACAACTGTTGGCAAGTATGTGGAGAAATTGAGGCCCTCCTATGTTGCTTGTGGAAATGTAAAATGGCAAGGCTGCTTTGGAAAAGTTTGGAAGTTTATCAAAATGATAAACATAATTACGATATATTCATAGTAACTGCTGGAATTCCACTCACAGTATATACCCAAGATGAATGAAAATATGTCCACACAAAAACTTGTGAGTATTCATATCAACATTATTCATAATAGCCAAAAAGTGGAAATAACCCGATGTCCATCAACTAATGAATGGATAAACAAAATGTGATATTTATCCATACAGTGGTATATTATTTGGCAATAATATAATAAATTTATCTTTAGTAAATACATATTTAATTTAATATTTATTATATATTAATAATAAAGAGCAATAAAGTACTGACATATGCTACAATACAGATGAACCTCAAAAACACTGTCAATTGAAAGAAACCATTCAAAACACCACATATCATCTGATTCTGTTTATATGAAATGCCTGTATTGGGCACGTCTATACATGGATAGTAGATTCGTGGCTTCCTAAGGCTGGAATATGGACGTGGGTTGGGGAGAAATTGGATAATGACTGCTAATGGGCATGGGGATTTCCTTTGAGGAGGGAAGAAAATGTTCTACAATTAGATTATGCTGATAGTTGGATGACACTGAATTGTATACTTGAAAGAGCTGAATTCTATGGTATGTGAATGATATCTTAATAAATTTGTTAAAAAATAGATAATGGCAGAACATTTAAAATCTTTTTTTTTTACAGTTAATTTAATACTTAGTAAATTATAAACCTGTACAGTTTGATTCTCTCAGTTTTTGTCACTTCCCTAATGGCACGCATGGTTGAGGAGAAGAGAGAAGAAGTTCTGGAAGGAGGTTGTTATTTGCAGATGTGAATCACTAGGGTCATCTAACCCCTAAAAATGGGCATTTCAAAAGAAGATGTGTTTTTCTTCCTAAATTATCTACTAAACACGAGTGAAAGGGATAGAAATATGAAGCTATTTACTGGTAGTAAAAAGATTCACTCCTTCCATCAGTTATAAATTAAAGACTGCAGAAAGCCTGAACTGTGAATTATAAAAATTCTCAATATACTCCCTTTCACAAGTTTGTGACACTTGGCCTCATCCTCCTGGTATCGTACTTTGCACATAAAACTCAGTAGATGCTGAGTTTTATAGTACAGTTGAATATCCAAACTTTCAGCAATTGAGTACTAAAGGTTGTGTCATTTTAACTTTATATAATGGACTCTGGGTTGAAAGTAAGTGCAGACAAGGCAATGAGAAAGAGATAAAGTTGAGAATAACATTAAGTTATATAAAAAAAGATTGACTGAGTGCTATATTCATTGTAATTATTTTTGTTCTCAAACCCACTTCTCATTTTGGCACAGATATGGAAAAATCACACTTCACAAGAGATCCATCCCAACTTAAAGGTGTCCTTGTTCGAGCATCACTGAAAAAAAGCACAATGGGATTTGGTTTTACCATTATTGGCGGAGACAGACCTGATGAGTTCCTACAAGTGAAAAATGTGCTGAAAGATGGTCCTGCAGCTCAGGATGGGAAAATTGCACCAGGTAACAAATTTTTCATAATTGTTTGAAGAGTAGTGATGCTATAACAAAAATTATAGTGAAGAGATTTTATATACATAGAGAGAAAGAATTAAATTATATAACTAAAGAGAGAGATTCCAGTATTAAAATAGCTTATCCTCTAATTTAAAAAAAAAAAAGTTGTATGGGTACACAGTAGGTATATGTATTTATGGGATACATGAGATATTATACTTTGATACAGGCATGCAATAAGTAATAACCACATCATAGAAAATGGGGTATACATCTCCTCAAGCATTTATCTTTTGTGTTAAAAACAACCCATTTATACTCTTTTAGTTATAAAATGTACAATTAAGTTATTGCTGACTGTAGTCACCCTATTGTGTTATCAAAAACTAGGTCTTACTCATTCTTTCTAACTATATATTTTTTATACTCCTTAACCATCTCCACTTCCCTCTCACCCCCCACCAACCCCAACTACCTTTCCCAGCCTCTGGTAATCATCCTTCTACTCTCTATCTCCATTAGTTCAGTTGTTTTAATTTTAGTATCTGCAAAGAAATGGGAGCATGCAAAGTTTGTGTTTCTTTGCCTGACTTATTTCACTTAACATAATGATCTTCATTTCCATCTGTGTCATTGCAAATGACAAGATCTCATTCTTTTTATGGCTGAATAGTACTCCATTGTGTATATGTACCATATTTTCTTTATCTAATTATCTATTGATGGACATTTAGGTGGCTTCTAAATCTTCGCTATTGTGAAAAGTGCTGTAACAATCATGGGAGTGCAGATATCTCTTCAATATACTGATTTCCTTTCTTGTGGGTATATACTAAGCAGTGGGATTGCTAGATTGTATGGTATCTCTATTTTTAGTGTTTTGAGAATCCTCCAACTTGTTTTCCATAGTGGTTGTACAAATTTACATTCCCAACAACAGTGTTTGAGGGTTCCCTTTTCACCACACCCTCTCCAGCATTTGTTATTGCCTGTCTTTTTGGATAAAAGTCATTTTTAACTAGGGCAAGATGATATCTCATTGTACTTTTGATTTGTATTTCTCTGATGATCAATGACCTGAGCACCTATTCATATACCTGTTTCTTTGTCTTCTATGTCTTCTTCATGAGAAATGTCTGTTCCAATGTTTTGCCCATTTTTTATCAGATTAGATTTTTCCTATAGAGTTGTTTGAGCTCCTTATATGTTCTAGTTATTAATCTCTTGTGAGATGGATAGTTTGCAAAGATTTTCTCCCATTCTGTGGGTTGTCTCTTCACTTGACTGACTGTTTCCTTTGCTATGCTGAAGCTTTTTAACTTGATGTGATCCCGTTTGTCCATTTTTGCTTTCGTTGCCTGGGCTTGTGGAGTATCACTGAAGAAATTTTTGCCCAGACCAATGTCCTGGAGAGTTTCCCCCGTGTTTTCTTTTTCTAGTTTTATAGTTTGAAGTCTTAGATTTAAGTCTTTAATTCACCTTGTTTTGATTTTTGTATATAGCAGAGATAGAAGTCAGCGAGAGATAGAAGTCAAGTTTCATTCTTCTATATGTGGATATCCAGTTTTCCTAGAACCATTGAAGAGACTGTGTTTTCTCCAATGTATGTTCTTGGCACCTTTCTTGAAAATGAGTTCATTGTAGGTGTATGGATTTCTCTATTCTGTTTCATTGGTCTATGTGTCTGTTTTTATGCCAATACCATCTTCCTTTAGTTACTATAGCTCTGTAGTATAATTTAAAGTCAGGTAATGTGATTCCTCCAGTTGTGTGTACTTTTTCCTCAGGCTAGCTTTGGCTATTCTGGATCTTTTGTGATTCCATATAAATTTCAGGATTGTTCTTTCTATTTCTGTGAAGAATGTCATTGGTATTTTGATAGAGATTTGATAGAGATTGCATTGAATCTCTAGATTGCTTTGGGTAGTATTGAGAAGAATATTGATTCTTCCAACTATGAACATGAAATATCTTTTCATTTTTTATGTCCTCTTCAGTTTCTTGCATCAGTATTTTATAATTTTCGATGTAGAGATATTTTGCTTCTTTAGTTAATTCCTAGGTATTTAATCTTATTTGTGGCTGTTGTGAATAGGATTACTTTTTAAATTTCTTTCTCAGATTGTTCACTGGCATATAGAAATGCTACTGATTTTTGTATGTCGATTTTGTATCCTGCAACTTTACTGAATTTGTTTATCAGTTCTAATAGTTTTTTTTATGTGTGGAGTTGTTATGTTTTTCCAAATATAAGATCCCATCATCTAAAAACAAGGATAATTTGACTTCTCCCTTTCCAATTTGTATGCCTGTTATTTCTTTCTCTTGCTGATTGCTTTAGCTAGAACTTCCAGTCCTGTGTTGAGTAACAGTGGTGAAAGTGGGCATCTTCATTTTCCAGATCTCAGAGGAAGTGCTTTCAGTTTTTCCCCCATTCAGTATGATACTAGCTGTGGCTCTGTTGTATATATGGCCTTTATTATATTGAGGTATGTTTCTTATATACCCAGTTTTTTTAGAGTTTTATCATAAAGGGGTGTTGAATTTTATCAAATTTTTTTCAGCATCAGTTGAAATGAATACAGTTTTTGTTGTTGTTTTTGTTTTGTTTTGTTTTTTAGACCGAGTCTCTGTCACCGAGGCTGTAGTGCAGTGGCGTGATCTCGGCTCACTGTAACCCCTACCTCCTGGGTTCAAGTGATTCTCCTGCCTCAGCCTCCTGAGTAGCTGGGATTACAGGCACTCACCAGCATGCCCGCTAATTTTGTATTTTTAGTAGAGATAGGGTTTCACCATGTTAGCCAGGCTGGTCTCGAACTCTTGACCTCAGGTGATCGACCCACCTCAAATGATTATAGTTTTTATTCTTCATTCTGTTGATACCACGTATCACACTAATTATTTGCATATGTTGTACCATCCTTGCATTCATGGGATAAATCCCACTTGGTCGTGATGAATGATCTTTTTAATGTATTGTCAAATTTGATTGCTAATATTTTGTTGAGGAGTTTTACATCAGTGTTTATCAGAAATACTGGCCTGTAGTTTTCTTTTTTTGATATGTCTTTGGTTTGGATATCAGGGTAATACTGGCATCATAGAATGAGTTTGGAAATATTCTTCCCTTTGTTTTTCAGAATAGTTTGAGTAGGAATTGTATTACTCCTTCTTTAAATGCTTGGTAGAATTCAGCAGTAAAGCCATCAGATCCTGGGCTTTTCTTTACTGGGAGACTTTTTATTATAGCTTCAATCTTGTCACTTGTCATTGGTCTGTTCAGGTTTTAGATTTCTTTGTGGTTTGATCTGGGTAAGTTGTGTGTGTCTAGGATTTTATCCATTTCTTCTAGGTTTTCCAACTTGTTGGCATATCGTTGCTCATAATAGTCTCTAACAATCCTTTGAATTTCTGCAGTATCAGTTGTAATGTCTGCTGTTTCATCTCTGATTTTATTTATTTGGATCTTCTCTCTTTTTTTCTGTTAGTCTAAGGTTTGTTAATTGTATCTTTTCAGAAAACCAACTTTTTGTTTCATTGATCTTTTGTGTTGTTTTCTTCATTTCAAATTCATTTATTTCTACTCTTTCTGCTTTTCTTCTATTAATCTAGAGTTTAATTTGCTCTTTCCTAGTTCTTTAAGATGCATCATTAGGTTATTTATTTGAAGTTTTTCTTTTTTTATATCTATAGGCACTTATAGCTATAAATTTCCATCTTAGTACTGCTTTTGCTGTATCCCACAGGTTTTGGTGTGTTTTGTTTCCATTATTATTTGTTTCAAGAAATTTTTCCAATTTCCTTCTTAATTCCTTTAGTGACTCACTGGTCATTCAGGAACCTGTTGTTTAATTTCCATGTGTTTGTATAGTTTCCAAAATTCCCCTTGTTATTAATTTCTGATTTTATTCCATAGCGGTCAGAGAAGATACTTGATATAATTTTAATTTTTTGGAATGTTTTAAGACTTCTTCTGTAACCTAACATATGGTCTATCCTTGAGAATGATGCTGTGCTGAGGAGAATATATATTCTGCAGCCATTGGATGAAATAGTCTATAAATATCTATTAGGTCCATTTGGTCTATAGTGCAGATTAGGTCTGATGTTTCCTTGTTGATTTTTCTGTCTGGAAGACCTAATGCTGAAAGTGGAATGTTGAAGTCTCCTGCTATTATTGTGTTGAGGTATATTTCTCTCTCTTTAGTTCTAATAATATATATCATATATTATGTAATAAATATATATAATATATAATTGTAATATATAATAAAATACCTCTCTCTTTAGCTCTAGTAAAGCAAATAACACTTGCTTTTATGTATCTGGGTACTCCAGTGTTGGATGCATATATATTTACAATTGTTATATCCTCTTGCTGAATTTACCCCTTTATTATTATATAATGACCTTTTTGTCGCTTCTTGCAGTTTTTGTCTTGTAATCTATTTTGTCTGATATAAATGTAGCTACTCCTACTGTTTTTGGTTTTCACTGGCATGGAATGTCTTTTTCTAGTCCTTTATTTGGAGTCTATGTGTACCTTTACAGGTGCCGTGTTTCTTCTAGGCAATAGATCATCAGGTCTTGCATTTTTTATTCACTCATCCTCTCTGTGTCTTTTGATTGGAGAGTTTAGTCCATATGGATTCAATGTTATTAATAATGATCAATAAGGACTTATTCCTGCTATTTTGTTATTTGTTTTCTGATTGTTTTGTGATCTTCTCTTCCTTCTTTCCTTCCTTCCTGTCTCCCTTTTAGTGAAGGTGATTTTATCTGTGGTATGATTTAATTTCTTGCTTTTTATTTTTGGTGTATCCATTGTGTGTTTTTTTTATATGAGGTTACCAGGAGGATTGAAAATACTATATTATAACTCATAATTACAAACTGATAACAAATTAACACTGATTGTATAAACAAAGAAGCAAACAAGCAAAAAGAAAATGAATAAAAACTCTACAATTTAACTTCATCTCTTCCTTTTTAATTTTTTGTTGTTTCTCTTTATGTCTTATTGTACTGTCTTTGTCTTGAAAATTTGTTCTAGTTATTATTTTGATTGGTTTATTGTTTAGTCTTTCTACTTAAGAGTATTTTGCACACCACAATTACAGTTTAATATTCTGTGTTTTTCTGTGTGCTATTAGCAGTGAGTTTTGTACCTTCAGATGATTTCTTATTGCTCATTAATGTCCTTTTCTTTCATATTGAAGAACCCCCTTTAGCATTTCTTATAGGGCAGATCTAGCGTTCATGAAATCCCTTAGCTTTTGTTGTCTGGAAGGTCTTTATTCCTCCTTCATGCTTAAAGGATATTTTCGCCAGATACACTATTACAGGGGTAAAAAGTTTCTTCCTTAAGCATTTTAAATATGTCATGCCACTTTCTCCTGCCCTGTAAGGTTTCCACTGAAAAGTCTGCTCTTAGACATATTGGAACTCCTTTGTATGTTATTTGTTTCTTTTCTCTTACTGCTCTTAGGATCCTTTCTTTATCTTTGACCTTTGGGAGTTTGATTTTTAAATGCCTTGAGGTAGTCCTCTTTCGGTTGGTGCTCTATCTGCTTGGTGCTCTGTAACCTTCATGGGCTTGGTATCTTTCTCTAGGTTTGGGAAGTCCTCTGATATTATCCTTTTGAATAAACTTTTTACCCCATTTTTTCTGTACCTCCTCTTTTGGGCCGATAACTCTTAGAATTGCCCTTTTGAAGCTATTTTCTAGATACTGTAGGTGTGCTTTATTGTTTTTTATTCTTTTTCTTGTCTCCTTTGACTGTATATTTTCAAATAGGCTGTCTTCAAGCTCACTAATTCTTCTGCTTGATCGATTCTACTGTTAAGAGACTCTGATGCATTGTTTAGCATGTCAGTTGTATTTTTCAACTCTAGATTTCTGTTTGATTTGTTTTAATTATTTCAGTCTCTGTTAAATTTATGTGACAGGATTCTGAATTTCTTCTGTTATCTTGATTTTTGTTGTTGTTGTTGTTGTTTTCTCAAAACAACTATTTTTAATTTTCTATCTGAAAGGTCATGTATCTCTGTGTCTCAAGGATTGGTCCCTAGTGCCTTATTTGGGTCATTTGGTGAGGTCATGTTTTCCTGGATGGTCTTGATGCTTGTAGATGTTTGTTGGTGTCTGGGCATTGAAGAGTTAGCCATTTATTGTAGTCTTTGCAGGCTGGGTTTGTTTGTGCCCATCCTTGTTGGGAAGGCTTTCCAGGTATTCAAAGGAACTTGGGTCCTAAACCCAATAACACTGTGGTTCCTGCAGACTCATATAAGGACCACCTTGGTATTCTTGGATACGATCCAGAAGAATTATCTGGATTAATAGGCAGAGACTCTTGTTCTTTTCCCTTACATTCTTCCAAACAAATAAAGTCTCTCTATCTTTCTCTCTCTCTCTCTCTCACTCTCTCACTCTCTGTCTCTCTCTTTCTCTCTGTGCTGAGCCTCCTGGAACTGGGGGTTGGGGGACATAAACATCCCTGTGGCCACCACCACTGGGACTATGCTGAGTGAGACATGAAACCAGCACAGCACTGGATCTTGCCCACAGCTAGCTGTAACCACTACCTGGCTGCCACCTAAATTCACTGAAGGCCCTGGGGCCCTATGATCAGCTGGTGGCAAAGTGAGCTAGGTTCGTGTCCCTCTCTTCAGGATGGTGAGCTCCCCCAAGCCCCGGGTGGATTCAGAGATACTGTCTGGGAGCCAGGGACTGAAGTCAAAAACCTTAGAAATTTACCTGGTATTCTATTCTACTGTGGGTAAGCTGGCATTCAAACCACAAGACAGAATTCTTCCCATTCTTCACTTTCCACAGACAGAGGAACCTCTCCCTGTGGCCACCAACACTGGCCTATGTGGGGGTGTGGGGGTGTTGCCAGGCCACTGCTAATGTTCACCTAAAGCACAACCACTCTTCAGTCAGTTTGTGATGAGTGCTGTCAGGCCTGGGACTCACCCTTCAGGGCAGTGGGCTTTTCTCTGATCCAGGCCAGGTCCAGAAGTGCTAAGCCAGAGCCTAGGCCTGGACTCAGGGACCTCAAGAGCCTGCTTGGTGGTCTACCCTACTGTGGTTGAGCTGGTACCTAAGCTGCAAGACAGAGTCACCTTTACCTTTCCCCCTACTTTTCTCAAGCAGCAGTGTTTCACCATAGTTACCACAGCAGGGAATGTGCTGGGTCACGCCTAAAGCCAGCATGTCTCAGAGCCCAGTGTCTGTGGTGTATTTATTACCTGGGTATTGTTATTGGTTATTCAGGGCCCAGGGGCTCTTGAGTAGGCAGGTGATGAAATCTGCCAGGTCTCTGCTGTGACAGGGCAGCACTGAGTTCAATGAAGAGTACCTTAGCCACTGTACTCTCCCTTTCCCAAGCACGTAGATTTCTCCATACCAGGTGGCCGCTGCCAGGAGGTAAGGGAGAGGTGGCATAAGCACTCCCTTAGCTGCCCTGGCTGGTGTCTCATAGGTTGCAGTCAGGTGTCTCTGATCCCAGCTCAGCACTAGGACTTGCCTAGGAATTGCAGTCCTTGTGGCCTAGACTGCCCCTCTTCACTCAGGGCCCCAGAGCACTACAGCCCCCAGTGGAGAGGCTTGCCGGAACTCAGTCTCCAACCACTGGGATGGGCAATTCCTCTCTGACTAGGGCCGGCCCAAATGTTCCCTTTGTTGGCATATATCACCTGATTACAGCCTGGTTCTGCTTTCCACTGTGACAGGGCAGCACTGAGTTCAATGCCAATCTTCACAATCGCTGTGCTCACCCTCTCCCAAGCATACAGATTCTCTCCGCCACTGCAGGGAGGATGGGGGAGGGGTAGCACTGGCAATTCCAGACTGCCTTTCCTATCCTCTTCAGTGTCTCTTTCAGTGATACGAAGTCCAAACCAGACACTGTGATTGCTCACCTGCTTTTTGTCTCTTGTAACAGTACTTTTAGTATGTAGTTAGTTGTTAAAATTTGGTGTTTCTGTGGGGGCAGGGGGATGAGTAGTGTAGGCTTCTATCCCACCACCTTGCTCTGCCCTCTGTCACCATCTATCCTCTAAACTAAATGCCTATTATCTTTGATGGTGGGCCATTTTACAAACAGGTGAAAACTGTTGGAGAAAACATTAAGTTCATTAATATTTTGAAATATTTTATGTAATTTTGAGATAATCCTTTTACTGTATAAAACTAAAGATTTATTAATCATCTCAGAAAACTATTTGTTTGATTTTCTTGAATTATAAAGGATACTTTTGGAGTTAGCATTTACCTATAATCTAATTTGAAAAAAGGTCATTTGTGGTGTTTATCATGGTATCAAATTGTTCAATCTTGCAGTTTTTCCCAAGTTTGTTTTCTTCCTTAATCTTACTGGTTATTAAATTGAACTCCTGTGTTAAGAATTATAGACATAAATATTACCATTTTTACAAAGTTGTGTAAACTTGTCTTTTCTGTAGTTTCCTAAAGCCTTTACTTGGTAATTGCTGGATATTTTAATATGGCTGGCAGTGTTTGTGGCTCAGGCACTTGGAGAAAGTTGAAGACTAATTTCTGATTGCAGGGGGAAGTTTAAGCATTGTTTTCCAGAAAGATTTTAGTATTATACTGAGGTTGCTTTTTTCAGTGTTTGCTAGACTTTTCTAATCCTCTCTTATTTCACATACCATGAAAATATGGACCAACATTCGATGGTTGAATTGTCATAGTATTTTTTGATCTCTCATATTATGCTTTCCCACTGAGGTAACAAAAACTTAAAACAAGAAAACTTAAAATAATCAAAAGTTACACTTGTAAAGGAAATTATTTTTATTCTACTTTATTACTTTATAAAGTTAACAAACTTTAGAGATTAAAATTAATAGTAAGGTTCTTTTGTCTTCAGTTTTGACCTTTTCAACATTTTGTCCATGAAACACGTGTTAGCTATTGTGTATGCTGTCAGGATTTCAAAATATAGTTTCATATTTGTCTAATATGCTTATCTAATTTGCATGACAATACAATATTTCCATGAAAATTCTGGGAGCTTTAATACCAGATTGAGTTTCTTAAAACCCATCAGAACAAATTAAAGCACTTTTATTTGGCAATAACCTTTTAAATAATCATATTCAAATAAAAGCAAATTGATGAGACAACAGGGGTCAAATTTTAAGTCAAGACTGTGTTAAAAAATACCCAACTGATGACCGTCGAGTGGTAATGATTCTACAACCAAAATGTTCATACTAATGTAAAATCAGGAAAGCAAAACCAACTTTTAGAGGGATTTATTAAGCTGACTTTTCAGTGTCTTCAATAATGCATTGTTTGCTTCTGTTGAATTTTTTGTTGCTTGTTTTACCTTTTGAAATCTGATTTATAAATCAAATTCAAAATTGCTGCAAAAAAAGGATACTATAAGAAAATACATTCATAAATTAACATCATTCTAATCTTCAGTTCAATATTTCTCAAAGTAGAATGAATTTTTAAAGTACATTGTAATCAATGGCTTTTGTTTTGTTTAATTTTTTTTTGTTTTTTTTTTTTTTGAGACCGAGTCTCACTCTCGTCGCCCAGGCTGGAGTGCGATGGCAGAATCTCGACTCATTGCAACCTCCGCCTCCTGGGTTCAAGTGATACTCCTGCCTCAGCCTCCCAAGTAGCTGGGATTACAGGCGCACGCCACCACGCCTGGCTAATTTTTTTTTTTTTTTTTTGAGATGGAGTTTTACTCTTGTTGCCCAGGCTGTAGTGCAGTGGCGTGATCTTGGCTCACTGCAACCTCTGCCTCCCGAGTTCAAGCTATTCTCCTGCCTCAGCCTTCTGAGTAGCTGGGATTATAGGCATGCACCACCACACCCAGCTAATTTTTTGTATTTTAATAGAGACAGGGTTTCATCATGTTGGCCAGGCTGGTCTCGAACTCCTGACCTCAGGTGATCCACCTGCCTCGGCCTCCCAAAGTGCAGAGATTACACGCGTGAGCCACCGCATCTGGCCTAATTTTTTAATATTTTAGTAGAGATGGGGTTTCACCATGTTAGCCAGACTGGTCTCAAATTCCTGACCTCAGGTGATCCACCTGCCTTGACCTCCCAAAATGCTGGGATTACAGATGTGAGCCACCACGCCTGGCCTGAGCTACCACGCCCAGCCAATGGCTTCTTAAACTCAAGAAATAAGGTGGTATTTAAAGATAGACTGTTTGACCCCCGTCAAAAAGAGGACAAAGGATATGAACAGATTCTTCTCAA
Organism: Macaca mulatta; assembly: GCF_049350105.2. Lineage (NCBI taxonomy): Eukaryota > Metazoa > Chordata > Mammalia > Primates > Cercopithecidae > Macaca > Macaca mulatta. The sequence goes on along the minus strand of NC_133406.1, from coordinate 126,623,568 downwards.
AAAAAGGCATTTATGCGGCTAACGAACATATGAAAAAAAGCTCAACATCACTGATTATTAAAGAAATGCAAATTGAAACCACAGTGAGATATCATCTCATGCCAGTCAGAATGGTGATTATTAAAAAGTCAAGAAACAATAGATACTGGCAAGGCTGTGGAGAAACAGGAACACTTTTACACTGTTGGTGGGAGTGTAAATTAGTTCAATGAATGTGGAAGACAGTGTAGTGATTCCTTAAGGATCTAGAACCAGAAATATCATTTGACCCAGCAGTCCCATTACTGGGTACATACCCAAATGAATATAAGTCATTCTACTGTAAAGACACATGCATACGTATGTTTATTGGCAGCACTATTTACAATAGCAAAGACAGGAACCAACCCAAATGCCCATCAATGATAGATTGGATAAGGAAAATGTGGTATACACCATGGAATACTATGCAGCCATTAAAAGGAATGAGATCATGTCCTTTGCAGGGACATGGATGAAGCTGGTAGCCATCATCCTCAGTAAAGTAACACAGGAACGGAAAACCAAACACTTCATGTTCTCATACTGGGAGTTGAACAATGAGAACACGTGGACACAGGGAGGTGAACAACAAACAACAAACACCAGGGCCAGCTGGGGGTTGGGGGACAAGGAGAGGGAGAGCATTAAGACAAATAGCTAATGCATGTGGGGCTTAAAACCTAGATGACGGGTTGATAGGTGCAGCAAACCACCATGGCACACGTATTCCTATGTAACAAATCTACATATTCTGCACTTGTATCCTGGAACTTAAAGTAAAATTAAAACATTATATATATATATGTATGTATCGCGGTGAAGGAGGATTTCTGGCTATTATAGGGATGTGACAGGATTCTTGCTGAATGCAGGCTGAGGTGATCAGATAATCACCTGGAGAATGGTGGGGAGTGAGGACTTAGACCATGTATCAAGACTGGGTGATTCTGGCTAAACCAACTTAGCAGAATTCTTGCTAAAGCTGGGCTCTGGAGGACATGCCAAGGATGAGGCCTGCTGAAAAAAGAGCTCAGAGGAGCCTGTCTAGAGTTTGGTTAAGGATAGCATCTTTGTCAGTGTATGTATATATACATACATACAAACATACATACACATATATAAAAAAATTAATGTATTCAAAAAATATAATACAGTTTGTACAAGTAGTCAGTGGAGTTATTTGCTCCTGTACTAAATACCTGCTACAATGTGCATAGCTTTGCATGGCTACTTAGATACGACTCAGAGGGTATACTAATAATGATAATATAAATTATCAGGGTTTTTTTAATGATTCACTTGAGCTTGAAGTGAAAATTCTTTGCTACTGAAATAAGTAGGATTTTAGACATACATACTTTTTAGAGAGGAGTTAGAAAAGGGAGAATGTCTGTGTTAGAAATCTGTCTTTTCAGCAATTAATAGAGGTTTCCAAAATTCAAATTTTGTTACTAAATTGTAGTTATTTTTGCCCCTCTAGCAAAAATTTAACTTATTTGTTGATTTTAATATTTTTAATATGATTATGTTTTACCAGGTGATGTTATTGTAGACATCAATGGCAACTGTGTCCTCGGTCATACTCATGCAGATGTTGTCCAGATGTTTCAATTGGTACCTGTCAATCAGTATGTAAACCTCACTTTATGTCGTGGTTATCCACTTCCTGATGACAGTGAAGATCCTGTCGTGGATATTGTTGCTGCTACCCCTGTCATCAATGGACAGTCATTAACCAAGGGAGAGACTTGCATGAATCCTCAGGATTTTAAGCCAGGAACAATGGTTCTGGAGCAGAATGGAAAATCGGGACACACTTTGACTGGTGATGGTCTCAATGGACCATCAGATACAAGTGAGCAGAGAGTATCCATGGCATCGTCAGGCAGCTCCCAGCCTGAACTAGTGACTATCCCTTTGATTAAGGGCCCTAAAGGGTTTGGGTTTGCAATTGCCGACAGCCCTACTGGACAGAAGGTGAAAATGATACTGGATAGTCAGTGGTGTCAAGGCCTTCAGAAAGGAGATATAATTAAGGAAATTTACCATCAAAATGTGCAGAATTTAACACATCTCCAAGTGGTAGAGGTGCTAAAGCAGTTTCCAGTAGGTGCCGATGTACCATTGCTTATCTTAAGAGGAGGTAAGTAAAAGCACCACATAGAAAAAGTTTCAGTGTTCAAGCATTTATATCCATTGATTGTCCTTCCTTACAGTTTAGAATATGTTTTCCCAGCAGACTTAACTAGTAATTAGTGCACATTTTCCTTAAGGTTCTGTCTGATTGTTTCCATAAGCAGTATCTTTTTCAGCAGTTTTTAAAAAGTTATTAGTGGTTTCGTTCATGTCCATTATGGATTTATTTCCCTCTGTATTCTTTTGAAAATCTGATTCTTGGCTTTAATGATTAGAGAGAGTCACAGCATTGTGATACTTCAAATGAAATACATCCTCTTAATTTCATTTCTCTGTTGATGACAGTAATAGAAATTGACTCTTTCAACCAATGGTACGTCATCTGGACCTCTGTAATGCACCAAAGATGTTTTGAAAGAGCTAGCATCTCTGTGGATAAGTAAAATGTTGGATGGTGTGCTAATTTGTTCTGCAGAGGCAATCATGATAGCTTGTGCTCATAAAGCTTTTATCTTAGGCTCTAGTATCTGTCTGTAGATGTTAATTAAACCGCACAGTGCTTATGTGAGAGAAATAGAATTTTTATTTTTCAAGGTCATCAGCTGACATGAACTGCTCCCAGACATTTACAAATCCAGTTCCAAGGAATAATCACAAAGTTTAATTTTAATAGGCTTTCTTAAATCCATACTTATAAGTGACTAGTATCTTAAAGAATAAAACTTAACCACTTACTCTTTTATCTCTCTGGATTTTACTTTTCACTATTGAGGCAAATGAGCACTTCAGCTTCTTTGGGAGTTTTTTCTTATTCTCATTTCTTTGATTCATATGGGTTTCTTCTCTGAGTGATGGTGGAATGTGCTCCGAGTAAGGTAGAAATCTCTATGTGAGTGCTTGAGAGTAAGCCAGGGCTTCAACAAGTGTAACAAAGACACCAAAGTTCCATGTCATACAGGTTTGATGTCAGTCTCCTGCCTTGCCACTTACTGGTTCTTTGGTATAGGAAAGAATCTTAGTTTACCTTCTCTATAAGATGGTCATAACATTTGTGCCTTCAGATTGTTATAAAAATGAAATGAGATAATATATGTATAATACCTGCTACATAGGAGGTTAGACACAGAATTTACTAGCCTACTAAAAGTTGAAGCTAGTTTTATCATAAACATCAGCAGTATTTGTGATCTGGGAGTGCATCCTCTGGTTTTAAACTTTGGCTCATTTTTTTTTAAGGTCCTCCTTCACCAACCAAAACTACCAAAATGGTGAGTATCCACTGGTCCTCAAATCCTTTCCCCAACACACTGAGAAAGATGCCACATTCCCCTCTGTAAGAGGGCTCACTGTGGTGATGATTATCGACCGGGAGAAGTTAGGAGGCATGCTGCCCTTGGCTTGTATTTATCAGAAACTAGGGAAGCATTTGAAAAAGCCCCCTAGTGAGGAGATGTGCTCCACTGGGTAAGTATTGCAACTGGAGGACTGCTGAAGGCCTATTGTACCAACAATCCTGTTCTCTAAGTTATGAAATGTGAACACATCAAAGAACCAACCTAGAGGTTTTTTTACTTTTGTGATTCAGAGAAACAAAGTAGGAAGGACCTAAACATTAAGACAGATGATAAATTATTACATCGTCTTGCCCCTGCCTGAAGAGAAGACGTAGTAGTTCACATAATTTTGTGGGGACTATAAATGTGCATGCACCTTTAGATAATCTTCTTACTTTTAAGACTAAATTAGGCTTCTTTTTATTATTATTTATTTATTTATTTATTTATTTTGAGACAGTGTCTTGCTCTGTCACCCAGGCTGGAGTGCAGTGGCGCCATCTCGGCTCACTGCAACCTCTGTCTCCCGGGTTCAAGCAATTCTTCTGCGTCAGCCTCCCAAGTAGCTGGGACTACAGGTGCACACCACCACGCCCAGCTAATTTTTTGCATTTTTAGTAGAGACAGGGTTTCACCATGTTGGCCAGGATGATCTCGATCTCTTGACCTCATGATCTGCCTGCCTCAGCCTCCCAAAGTGCTGGGATTACAGGCGTGAACCACCACATCCTGCTAACTGAACAAGACTTCTAGAGTAATTGTGGCCTTCTGTGCTAAATGTGCTTGTTGTCAAAGTGAAAGACTTGAAACAGTGACTTCTTTGGCATTCTTCTGAATAACCACGTAGCCTATTTAAGGACCTGTGCAGAAAGTAAGAACTTTAAAAGGGGTGCATCAAATACTGCTTTGTGGAAGAAACTCTACGAGGTGCACATTTGCAGCTATTTAAATATCCGCAATGTTTTGGATATAAAGACAAGTTTATTTAAAATTCTAATTTAGTTCTAGTTTGCTCATTTGGAGTCTTTTATCTCAAAATCGAAAGATGGCCTTCCATAACCATAAACTATAGATGGTTATATTAAATGAATTAGTTATTTCTAGCCCACCAAGTAGGAATCCTCTGCAAATTTGCTGTTTTATGGATTAAAAAGAATCACTCAGCTTCTGGGGCCTTTTTTTTTTTTTTTTTTTTTTTTTTTTTTTGGAGACAGAGTCTCACTCCATCACTTAGGCTGGAGTGCAGTGGTGTGATCTTGGCTCACTGCAACCTCTGCCACCTAGGTTCAAGCAATTCTTGTGCCTTAGCCTCCCAGTAGCTGGAATTACAGGTGCACGTCACCACACATGGCTAATTTTTATATTTTTAGTAGAGATGGAGTTTCACTACATTGGCAAGGCTGGTCTCAAATTCCTGATCTCAGATGATCTGCCCACCTCGGCCTCCCAAAATTCTAGGATTACAAGCGTGAGCCACCATGCCTGGCCAACTTCTGCCCTTTTCATTGACTGCTTATACTACTTGGGTCTAGTGTGAACAGAAATTGTTTTTGTCCATTCAGTTCAAATTGCACATATTCTACATTCCTCTGGTTCCTCTAGTAATCATTTTTAATTCCTGTGCTACCATATCTATTTCATAATGGATGCCACTACAGCTGCAGTGGCCTGATGAACTTTAACCGCTTCTGACAGAATGCTAAGATGTGTGGGGAAATGGTGGGAGACCACCTTTAGCTTCTCTCCCTTTTCACTGGGTCTGGGAGATTGAAGGGTCCCCTCTAGGCCAACACTTTGTAGTGGCTGACCCCTGATTACTCCCTGACAAGCCGGTGCCCCTGCATTCTAGTCATTGTTAATGATCACAAACATCCATAATCTCCCTCTCCTAACAATAATCCAGGAAAACAAACTGGTCTCAAAACCATATTCCTTGGGCTATTTATTGGATTTCATTGTTAACATTTTATTAAATAAGTCATTTTGCTTGACTATTATCTTGGAAAAGTGCTATCTGAATAGGAAAAATATCAAAATATGCTACTGTGTTTTCCCTTATCTAATTGTCTTGCATGGTACATTTTCTCTTAATATGTATGAATTGGCCAGGCAGGGTTTCCACAGTGCCATCTTTATAACCTAAATTAGAGTTAACCTTTCCTGTTTTCTTAGAAAGAGTATTATCTTAAACATCTTCCTTAGAAATTAAACTCAGTGAATGGGAAGTGGGCCGGGCCAAGAATTTTATGAAGATATTCTCTGAATCTTCCTCCTACTTTACTTAGAAGTGCCGTATTGTGTTGTATTTTTATTTATCTTCATCTCAAAGTCAATTTGTGTCTTGGTGGTGGAGAAAAGGGCAAAATTGTTTAAACATAGGACTAACTAAGGCTCTTCAGTTGATATTACTGTAAACTTTTTTCTAATTTAAGTTAAATATGTTTCAAATACACCTTGCTATGAAAATGAATTCCTGTAACTGTAAATTTGCTGTGTCTTTGATCCTGCCACCTTTACAACTATAATCAGTTGACATATCCATTTCAGATATCAGTTTTATGAATTAATCAACCATCTGATTTTTAAAAGATACTAAGTAAGGCCCTTTTCCATTTCAGAAAACAGATAAAAAGGAAAATTCAGGAAGTTTGGAGGCCATAAATGAGCCTATTCCTCAGCCTATGCCTTTTCCACCCAGCATTATCAGGTCAGGATCCCCAAAATTGGATCCTTCTGAGGTCTACCTGAAATCTAAGACTTTATATGAAGATAAACGTAAGTAGTTGTGGAATACTTCAGGAAAGCATGTAACAAGATAAATTTGGATTTATTTTAGATTAGGGCCTTCCCATCTTTCAGAAGCATATTGAAAAGTTATTCCTTCATTACCATTTTAATAGAACTCTGGACTTCTTCCATGTATATTCAACATTCACACATTCATTTTTTTCAAAATCATGTTTTAAGTGCTAGTTATCTACCAGATGCCATACTAGGTAACTAGAATACAGAGATAAATAGGTTACATAGGACCTGCACCCAAAAATATTATTAGAACTAAATGGAAAAAGGCAAATATGTAATCAAATAGTATACAAATAAGTACACGTAATAAGCCTAACAGGTACAGTGATAGAAAGATGAAATGGATAAATTGGGATCCAAAGAAGGAATACTCAGTTTTATCAGCGTGGGCAGTAGGAAGTGTCAGGAAAAGCTTCATACTAGAAGCAAAGCTAAGTCATCAGGGATGAAAAAGTGTCTATCAGGAAGATAAAAGGGAAAGACAGAAGGAATAGCACGTGCACACTGGTCTTGCATGACTTGGGTTCTGCAAGTAATTCACTTTCGTGGGTGCAGTTGGCAAGGAAAGTCACAGAGGAGAGTAGGAACAGATTGAGAAAGGCCAGTTATGCCCCTCAAGGGGAGCTGGAGTTGGTCATACAAATAACAGAGAACCACAGAATGCCTTTAACTGGAAGGAAGACATAGTTTTGTATTTTAGAAAGGTTTCTCTGGCAGGAGTATGAAGGATGAATCAGAGGTGAATGCAATTTGAGGAAGAGTGTGCAATTTGAAGAGGAAACTAAAGAATTGACTCCTTAAAGGAGTACAGCTGAGAGATAAAAAGAGAGACCACATAAGGCAGAAATTCATGCATGTTCCTACTAATTCACTTACTAATGATACATCTTTTCCAAAGTAAAATTGCAGATTTAAGTAGGTATAATTTTTTAAAATTTGTTTGTTCTTAGAAATAGGCGTAAATCTATATGGAAAAGATATGTACAAGTGGAATATATGTGTATTGACTTAATGCTTATTTAATTAATTGCAGAACTACATCTTGATAATACCAATCCATATTCAGAAAGATGAAAACCAGTTGTATGCATAGCAAAGCAATCATTTCAGTTAGCATAACTATGTAGAATCCCTTTCTTCATACTTTCCATTCATAGCCTGATACATTGTTAATACTGATATAAACTCTGCAGTCCCATCAGGCTTCACCCATAAAATAAGTGAGTTGAACTCATGACTCTTTTTTTTTTCCCGAGACAGAGTCTTGCTCTGTCACCCGGAGCTGGAGTGGCAACTGGAGTTGGCTCACTGCAACCTCTGCCTCCTAGATTCAAGCAATTCTCCTACCTCAGCCTCCCGAGTAGCTGGGACTACAGGTGTACGCCACCCCGCCTGGCTAATTTTTGCATTTTTAGTAGAGACGGGGTTTCACCATGTTGGTCAAGCTGTTCTCAAACTCTTGACCTCGTGATCCACCCGCCTCGGCTTCCCAAAGTGGACTCTTTTAATCTCTAAAGTTCTACAATTTTAATAGGAAGTATATATCAAAAGATATTGCTTCTATAGAATATTATCAGGAATTGACTAATCTCACTTTTTATATAGTTCCCTGACATGTTTATTTCTTTTCTCTTTATAGTAAATACTTCTTACCTATAAATAACATTAATATTTTCCCAATGAAAAAATTTTAGTCATGAAATAGATTTTTGTGACTTAATATTCTTTTTTTTTTTTTTTGAGATGGAGTCCCGCTCTGTTGCCCAAGCTGGAATGCAGTGGCACTATCTCGGTTCACTGCAACCTCCGCCTCCCAGGTTCAAGCAATCCTCCTGCTTAATATTCTAAGGAATACAACCTACCCTTTCAGAGTAGGATAGTATGGGTTAGGAGATTAGACCCTGGAAATCAACCTGGATTTAAATCTTAGCTTCACCACTTGCTGTGTGACAATGGCCAACTTACTTAGACCCTGTTTTCCCACCTAGAAAACGGGGCTAATAATAAATGTTAGTTCTTAATTATTTTCATTTAAAATGCTATCATTTTGCAAAACCAGGCTAGGTAAGTAGTTCATATGGAATACTTTTCTGAGAGAAAGGTATCAGCTTGAGAGCAGGAATAAGGTATTTTATAGGCACTCTTTTCCTAGGATTTAATGTACCTTACCCAAGTGTTAAGTTAGGTCATTTGCACCTGTCAAATATCAAACTCAAGTTTGATCATTCTGAATTCAACATTGTTATATTGATTGGACAGCATTAGAAGTTAATGACAGTGTAATACTGAGTATATGGAAGTGAGAGTAAATGCTTCTAAACAGTCTTGATACAGTTTTGCTTAGAGCTCAAAACAAGGATTTATAGTTGAATTGTGTGTGTGTGTTACACTCCTGTGCAAATTTTCACATATTAAAAAGTTCTGAGATTATAGTTTATTGTCTTACTCTATAATGTCCTACTAAATATTGAACTTTGTTTTGTTTTAGTCCTTTTAAAATAAATCAAAATATTTATATTTTCTGATTTTCCTTAGCACCAAATACCAAAGATTTGGATGTTTTTCTTCGAAAACAAGAGTCAGGGTTTGGCTTCAGGGTGCTAGGAGGAGATGGACCTGACCAGTCTGTAAGTGTCACTTCTTTGGAACATGGCTGTTTCCTGTTCAAACGTTTTGAGTGGTGATTTGGTGGATTATGGTGTGTTTTGTTTTGTGGTTTAAGTTTTTTTTTCCCTCTAACAGTTTCATTAGTATGAGGAAGAACTGCATTTCTATTAGTATCATAGTCCCTCAGTTATTGGGGTGTAGCTGAGGCTAAAAACTGTGAGTAAAAACTGAATATGTCAGCTGCAAATTAGACAGTGATTAATTTATTTACTTCTCTGTGTGAATAACTACATAAAGCTTATTTTAAGTTTGTATTTTCCTTTGCCCTCATTAAACAGAGTCTAAGACATTTTCCTTCTCTAAGAAACCTATAATCCCATGTCCTCCTTCCCACTATTACTTCTGCTGAATGTTCCATAAATGGTTGGCATGAGCCTGTGTATATTGTTTCACCTCATTTTATTAGTAGGTTGGCATTTTCATGCTCAGTACTTTGCATGTCATTTCATCTGTTACTTTGAAACTAGAGGAATATAAAATAATTAATATTTTTGTCCAGAGGCATAAGGGTTATATTTGCAAAGCATTTGAAGTCTAGGATTTTGTTTACATATGATACTCACATAAATTTGTTTTAGAGAACAAATGTAGTGGGTTTTGTTTCTAAGTTTTGCTCTTGGTTTGAATAACAAAGAAGTAATGTGTTCTATAGAATTTTTAAGAACATATTTGCATTTTCTTTTATATAATATCAAAAAAGACTATATTATGGTTGGAAGTTAGGTGAAGAACAATAATCTTTAAAAATTACAGGCTTCTTATTTCTGAATAGAACATTTGATTTATGTAGTATAAATTTGTTCTAATTGGTCATATTGGTTACAGTTACAACAGTCATTGGAGACACATAAAGCTTAAGGCAGGTTGCCCTATGTAGAACAAATAGTAGATACTTTAATTGTTCTTGGTGGTATTTGTATTTTTGTTTTGTTGCTTCCTATTTTGTTGATACTCATAATGTTCACTTAGACATTTTAAGAATTTGTCTCAAACAACTTAGAAGAAACCTTTCTTTTCTCTTGAATGTCAGATTTTAGCAGCTCTGAAACTAGCCCAAACATTCAGAATTGCCTAATTAATAGGATTCTAATGCTGGTGAGCAAAGTGAACCAGATTTGTTCACTTAGATACAAGTGAGCTTCAGGCCACTCTGTTCCCATTGAGATTTAGAAAGAAGAAATGTCTCTGTGCTGTGTATATTGAACTTGTACTGTTAGTCTTATGTGATGGGAGTACCATTGAGAATGATCTCAGTTGCTGTGAACAGTATGTAGAAAATCTTGCCTGATGACATTGAACAGACTTTTAATAGCTACTATGCAGATTTATATTTTCTGAGTTTAGTGTTTTGTTTCATTGTAATGATGGGGATAATGGTGGTGCATTTTGAGTTATTGAACAACTTCGTATTTTCTCTTTCCTTTGTACACAGCCCTGAGGATCTATAAGGGATTACATAATACAGTGTGGTTATTTGAAGTGCCGTTTTGGAGAATGGGCACTTTCCCAGATAATACCTTTCTAGAATATGACTGTTTTCATAGTTGAACTGCAAAAATCTGTTGGTTTGCACAATGCTAAGTTAGGAATCCCTTAACTCTTCAGCTAAACTTTACGCTGTGGACCAAACTATACTTTGTTATCTTATCAGATATATATCGGGGCTATTATTCCCCTGGGAGCAGCTGAGAAAGATGGTCGGCTCCGTGCAGCTGATGAACTAATGTGCATTGATGGAATTCCTGTTAAAGGGAAATCACACAAACAAGTCTTGGACCTCATGACGACTGCTGCTCGAAATGGCCATGTGTTACTAACTGTCAGACGAAAGATCTTCTATGGAGGTATGTGAACTTGTTCCTGCTCTGGAAAGTTAAAAAAGAAACAAAGATACTAATCTACCTCTTGTGTAGTTTTGTTATTTTATTACATTCAGTAGTATCTGAGATAACTCATTTGATGTGATCCAGGCCTCACTGTGGAAGGCCATGCAAAGACAAAAGGATTCAGAAATAATACTACTATAAAAAAATACATTTTGGGTTTCTATATTAAGATTATTTTCATATATTGATGCATTTCGCAAATGTGGTATTATAGGTGGGAGTATTGATCTAAATCCGGTTTTGTTTTGTTTTGTTTTGTTTTGTTGAGGCAGAGTCTCACTCTGTCACCCAGGCTAGAGTGCAGTGGTATGAGCTCAGCTCACTGCAGCCTCCACCTCCCAGGTTCAAGCAATTCTCCTGCCTCAGCCTCCTGAGTAGCATACCACCACATGGCTAATTTTTGTATTTTTAGCAGAGATGGGGTTTTACCACATTGGCTAGGCTGGTCTCGAACTCTTGACCTCAAATGATCCGCCTGTCTCAGCCTCCCAAAGTGCTGGAATTACAGGCGTGAGCCACCATGCCTGGCCTAAATTTTTTTTTTAATAGCAAATGAAAAGTTATTTAGTCATACCAAGATATCCCACTAGCTGAATGTACAAAGATTTTTGGATCCCAATGAAATCTGAACTACTAAGGGAAAGTGGGATGTTTCTACTTGGGAAGTTTTAGTATAATTTAACATTTATTGAGTGCTTACTATGTCATAGACGCATGAATTATTTTATTTAATCTTCACAACACTATGAGGTCATTGTCTAGTTCTATGACTACTCAGAGAAATGTTGAGAAACAAATAACTGGTAAGAGATAGGGCCTGGATTAAAACTTGCAGTTTAATTCAGAGATCAGGGTTTAAACTATAACATTAGGATATGAATATCTCTTATAGTTTCTCATCAGTAGCTTTATGAATAATTAGGAAGTCTTACAAATGAATTCTTGCCACTTTAAAATTAGAAAAATACAACTCTGTAGCACAAGAATATAAGCCTCATGAAGCTATGATTTTTTATTTGTTTAGTTATCTCCTGTATCCTCAGCACCTAGAAGAGTGCCTGTCTGGTACAAAGTGGACATTAATAAATTGTTAATTGGATGAATATTTACCTCACTCTCAAAAATGAGGCACTGTATTTGTTATTGCAACATTCAAAGTAAACGCCTGCCTCCTTTGGTAAATACCAGCCTTTTAGAGATGCATACAGATTTTGTAACGCAGTACTGCCTCAATTTGGTTGTGTTGGAGGCCAAATGTAACTACTTACAGTAAAATTGTGATGTTATACAACCTACAAATTGGCTCTTCCCTGGAAAGAATCATGAAGAAGTTTCATAGTAGTGTGGTATTGTTGGAGACATTTTAGCTAATACATTCTAACCATGCATTTTGAAAAAAAAGAAAAAAGAAAAAAACATATTATTAAAACCATGTGAATTTTTAGCCAAAAAGAGACCTTATAAATATGTACATGACTGCAGTGTGTTGTGGTTATTATTAACGATGGTTTGTACCAAATTATGGCAAAAAAAAAAATGCCCTTTTTAAAAAATCAATTAGGACTTTGTGCCATTCTCAAGTTCTGATAAAAGAGCAGAAAAAGGTGTAGGTTAATTGGCCATTTATCAGGAATTTCATATGACCCTGCCTATGCCTAGAAGTGTTTGCTGTTCATGTGGACAGCTTGTTATGTGTCCCAGCAAGTTGGGGGGTGGGGGTTGGGGAGGTGGAAGGCTGAGAACTGCTAATGATGAACTCATCTTATATCATCACTCAGGAAACTGCAATTGCAAAACACATCATATGAGACAAATCCTGTACAGGTAGCAAACTGTTACAGTGGGGCAACATTTCTGCCCTGATGCTTTAACCTCTAAGACAGACATCAATGAGTATCAGTCACTGAACTAAATTATATTTATAATTGATTTTAAAAGGAAGTTCATTGTGTCATTCCTCATTATGTGTTTCGTTAAAATTATTGGTCCATGTTATAAACCTTGATGGAACTAAAACAGTTTTAAGAAGAATTTTTTACTATCAAATCTCACAGAAGCTTTTAAAAGCTTCCTTTAAAATGAGATCACAAGGTCAGGAGTTCAAGACCAGCCTGGACAATATGGTGACACCCCATCTCTGCTAAAAATAACAAAACTTAGCCATACATGATAGTGGGCACCTGTAATCCCGCCTACTCGGAAGGCTGAGGCAGGAGAATTGCTTGAACCCCGGAGGCAGAGGTTGCAGTGAGCCGAGATCACGCCACTGCACTCCAGCCTGGGTGACAGAGCAAGACTGCATCTCGGCGGGTGGGGGGGAAGAAAAACGACAACTTGAGATTATATGTATTTTTCAGTAATCCACTCTGAGTATCTGGAAAGTCGGATGGACTGCTGTTGCCTAAATCTGCACTCAGATTACACCCGAAGCTCACATGTGGGGCTGCTTTTCTATTCTTTATGTTATTAGAAACTGAATTTTTCTGTGAGGGGCTTAGCATAAAAACACTTTAGTCACCAGAAATTATGATGTTCCAGAAATATCAAAACTGATCATGTTTATTATAGAAAAACAACCTGAGGACGACAGCTCTCAGGCCTTCATTTCAACACAGAATGGATCTCCCCGCCTGAACCGGGCAGAGGTCCCAGCCAGGCCTGCACCCCAGGAGCCCTATGATGTTGTCTTGCAACGAAAAGAAAATGAAGGATTTGGCTTTGTCATCCTCACCTCCAAAAACAAACCACCTCCAGGAGGTAAGGGATATTGTATCTTATTGTCTCTGCCTGCAAGTCCAGTTTTCTGAGGCTCCCACTGGAGTTTATGAAATAATTAGGAGCTACTTATAAAATGCCTTAGGTACTTATCTTTTTAAGAATGGTGAATACTTTCCTTATTTTCAAAATTAGGTAATCTGAACCAAACCTTCTAGGCCTCAGGTTTATCTATTATCTCACATTCTATAAAATATTTACTAAGTCTCAGTAGCTCCATTTGCATCAAGGTTATACTGAAGATAATATGTAATAGATATGGATTTAATGAAAGGTATAATGCTGACTTTTAAAAAAATGGGGGCTCTTGTTCTCACTCATAGATGCGAATTGAACAATGAGAACACTTGGACACAGGAAGGGGAACATGACACACCAGGGCCTGTCGTGAGGTGGGGGGAGGGGGGAGGGATAGCATTAGGAGATATACCTAATGTAAATAACGAGTTAATGGCTGTAGCACACCAACATGGCACATGTATACGTGTGTAACAAACCTACATGTTGTGCACATGTACCCTAGAACTTAAAGTATAATAAAAATAAAAAATAAAAAAATGGGGGCATAGGTTTTGAAAATTAGGATTAATCATGTATATAGAAAAGAATTAAAGACTAGAAGCAATTGAGAACAAGCAAAGCAGATTAATAGAAAAATCTTGACCCAAATATGTCTTTATTTAATGTTATTATTTAATAATAATTGCTGTAGTCCAGCTATAAATTACCCTTGTGAATAAGAGGCATACTTTTTATAAATGTTTCATTGAAAGGTAAAAATTTTGTCAACAATTAGAAAATGAATCTAAATATCTTGAACCGAATTTAACAGAATATTCTAATCCAGAAGATGAATGTATTTATATCAGTTCCATGATCAAAGGAGGAATTACATCTGATATATTCAGGGCTGTTATGATTCAGCAAATGAAATATTTGTCTTGATGTTTCTATAAAATAATAATTTTTAATATAATTATAAAATCCAGTTGAATATAAGAACCCAGCCCCAAGTCAAATAATAAAAAATCTCTGACTACATGAAAATGTGCCCTTGCCTTTACAAGTCAGTTTGATTATATTTTGAATAGTGAGATCCTTTTAGACCAAGTGGTTGCTAAAACCTTAGTTTAAAAAAAAGAAAACAGTTTTAGGAAAGTGTTGTGAGCCAAAGCAATTTGCAAAAATCTTGCTAAAATTAATGGAAGTGTATAAGGGAAAAAGAGTCCATGACATGGATGAGTTATTGCTATAGTATTAGGTCACTGCTCACTGATACTAGTTTCCATTTTCCCAAAGCAGTTGCCATGGAAACACTTGGAACTGGAACTGTCACTGATGCTGTGAGGATGATAATATGGCCTGTGTCAGAAAAATGAAAGGAAAGCAGCTTTTAGGTGGTTTTCATGTTATGTCATTGGAATCAGTGTTTCTAAAAACAGATAACCATTTAGGATAATGATATTGTCATTCTCGTAACATATGATAACCCCAGGCATTCAGATTAACAAAAACAGTGAAAGAGTATTACTCTAGTAGATAGATGCTAACCACTTTCTGTATTGAAGATATTCCCTTTCTAGCACTACAGAAATTTGGGGAGAGTCTGATGTTCACCATAAAACTAACCTATATAGAGAAATTCAGTAAAATAAGTTTCATTGCTTAAATATGTTTGAGCATATTTTTACATTTGTTTATATTTAAAATTAAGTATTACATGTAATTAAGTATTAAAATTTAATTAAGTATTTTTATTTGTATATATTTTATTGGTAAATTTTTAAAAATTTAAAAATCTTTAAGTAATTTTATATTTCCTTGTTTCAATCATTTTTTACTATTTTGATAGTTTTACCTATGGAGCTACTTCATCTCTGTATAAGATAGTGTCATTAAGGGTTGGGTTTTGTAATCCAACAAACTTGGATTCAGGTCCTGCTTATATCTTTTAATAGCTGTCTGATCTTGGGCAACTTATTTTCCCTCCAAGAGCTCCAGTTTCTTCCGTAAAATGAGGATGATAGAGACACTCCCTGTCTCACGAATGTGAGGATTAAAGGAGACAGCGTATGGGAAGCCCTTAGCCAAGGCCTTCAGTAAATGTTAGCTGCTGTCGCTTGTTGTAGCTTCTGCTGCCGTTGCTATCATCATCATTATTATTTAGAAAATTGTAACCATCTCTTAATTTTTCTTTTAAAAAACTTTTAAAAGTTCGTCAATACTTAATAATGAGATAGGAAAGAAAGCCCAATTAAAATGTAAGATTGAGGCAGCAGCTCACATGTGGCAGGAAATGAGTAATTGCAGCTCATTAATTATCAGGCTGAATGGTAAATTAGGCTCAGGTTGTTGATGAATTTTATGTAAAGTACTTGAGATTTTCAGTCCTAGTGTAAAACCAGAATTGATAATTTCACTGAAATGCTAGTTAATAATCTCATAAAATGTTGAGGCCTGAGAGTATTCTTGTTAGAATTTTATTTTCTGACATTCTCAGGGGAAAGCTCAAATGAGGAGCTTTCACTCACAGAGACTGAATACTTGCTGCAAACTGTATGATAGAGAAGGTTTGGTTCAGAAAGGAGTTAGCACAGGTGGAAAGGCAGGAAACCTGTCTGTCAGAATAGATCTTTTTTTTTTTTCTTTTTTCTTTGAGACAGTCTTTCTCTGTTTCCCAGGCTGGAGTGGAGTGGCGCGATCTCGGTTCACTGCAACCTCTGCCTCTCAGGTTCAAGTGATTCTCGTGCGTTAGCCTCTCGATTAGCTGGGATTACAGGCATGTGCCAATACACCTGGCTAATGTTTTTTGTATTTTTAGTAGAGACAGGGTTTTGCCATGTTGGCCAGGCTGGTTTCGAACTCCCGACCTCAGGTGATCCACCCACCTTGGCCTCCCAGAGTGCTGGGATTATAGGCGTGAGCCACTGTGCCTGGCCAGATCATTCTTTATGGACCTTGTCTCAGGTATTTTCTGATGACATATGTCTCAAGAAGAGTTCCTAGTAGCATCTGTGGTACCAGTTATGGAATTCTGAGTTTCTCTACTGTTGACTTTTTCAAAGATCAGGGATCCAGGTCCAGCATCCTCAGAATTTGTCTAAGTGCTGAATGAATGGAGTATTTAGAAAAGGCCTCTATTTAAGATTAAAAAGACGTGGCTAGTTTTTGCTTTACCAGTACTTCAGAGCTTTTAGTGTTATTCCTTCTTATCATATAGTTTTCAGTTCCGGTTGCAAAGGATTTCTTTGAAAAGGGAACATTTCCAGTTACTGTTCTTTGTTTTCCTGAAAAGAAATGTTTTAAGAGCACTAAAGTGATCTCAGGATCTGGACAAGCCAGGCTATGAGACAGATTTAGGCCAAAGATGAATGAAGATGGATAAGTTGGCTTTATGGCAAATGCCTGTAGACTTTGTGTATCAACAAAAATCAGGCAGGACTGAAGGCTTTTCCCTAGCTATGTGAACTCTAAGGGGTTACCTTGAACAGTTTCCCTGTCCGTTTAGAAAATGTTCAGAAGTTACCTTTCTACTGGTCTGTTTGCTATTTTTAACTGTTCTAGTGATACTGCTATAAATACTAAGACAGTAACAATCTGACTACTTTTACCTTCCCTGATCCAGATAACCAGCCCTTTAGGAAGTTGTATACCACCATGCACCAATTCTTTTTACCACATTGCTCACAGGCTGAGAAAGGGGACCACTAAGATTTCAGAGATTAATTCTATTTAATGCTTTCCCAAGTCTGAACAAACTCCTTTTAGTGAGCCAAGGAACTGAATGATTTTCTTCTCAGGGGATCTAGAAAGAACACTATGTTTAAGTAAATCTTTTGTAAAAAGGAGAATAACTGAGATATTGATTTAGAAGGTCACCACAGGGCCACCATATGACCTGCCATATGTTTCTGGTGTGCCACCTGTTGTAGAATTAGTGAATCAACTCATAATGCCTGGCATACGACATGGCCCTTTCTGCACTGGCATTTCTCTAATTACATTGTTTGTAAGGAAAATAGAATAATAAGTGCTTGACATAATTCAGAGCTAAAAGGCACTTCCTTCCAACACTGACTTACTCTATTTTAAGATAAAATCTCCCACGGTGTATTCCTAGAAGAGCCAGGGCACTGTCTGTAGGGAAATAAATTATCATCAAGAATAACTTTTCTAGTCCAAACGAAGGTCTATTAAAATGTCCCTTACATACTCCTAGATATGATTCAGACATACTAGTAAGGAGCGGGTTTTACTATGGAAATTAAACATCATTCACAGTGCCATTCAAAAATATGAAGTATCCCTATTCAAATCAGTCAGTAGTCAGCAGGAGCCCACATATCTGATAAGTTTAAAGTTGACTGACCTAGGCTAGGAAATTCTCAGAGAACACAGAAGGAACATTTGTTTCCTAATACTAATGCTGCCTGTTGCATGGTGGAAAATATTTTGTTTGACAAGATTTCCTGAATATATGAGAACTCATTTCAAGCTACAATTATAGCAGAATGTCTTAATAGTTAGTCCAGGAAGGCCCTTAGCATTATAAGCTAGAGATACAGTAGAGCTGCACAGAGCATCTTTGCAATTGTATGAGACTCAGCTTTGTGTATTTGGTTTAGAATTTGATCCATGAGTCAAGTAGTCTTAACACTTAACATTTAATGTTCTAATTCCACTTAGCTTTTCAAATTTTAAAAAGAACCAAAGGCATAAATAAGAGGAATTAATTTACCTGTGGAATTAAGTATGATTCATTTTAATTGTCAGTCATTTCACTGTACCTGAATTTCTGACCAATAACTACTGAGTGCTAAACCTGAGTTTGACCTGCATTTATTTACAAGATTCCTTATGGGAGCAAGTGCCCCTTTAACAGAAGCAAAGATTATCTTATCGTAGCAGTTTTTAAAATAGCTAAAAACTTGATGCAGCTTAAATGATCAACGATAAACAATGAGACATCTGATCAGTCAGGTGGTATCAGCGAGATTAATAACTCTTAAACAGAACAGTTAGGATGATAATGTAAAAATTAGAACAAGGTTTCTGGTAGGTAGAAGATAGCAAAGAGGTTTATATACTATGATTACAACTGTGTAAAGAGTATGTATGTGGGCAAAAGTGAGAAGTACGAAAATACTTGCGTTTGGATGGGATGATGACGTGTGGTACTTTTCTGTTATGTTTTTAAATATTTTTCTTTGACGTTATGTTGAATTTTTAAATGATGATGATTATAAATCTAACACTAGCAGAAATCTTAAATAATTGAAAAACCTGGTTTTTTGTTTTTTGGGTTTTTTTTCCCATAGTTATTCCTCATAAAATTGGTCGAGTCATAGAAGGAAGTCCAGCTGACCGCTGTGGAAAACTGAAAGTTGGAGATCATATCTCTGCAGTGAATGGGCAGTCCATTGTTGAACTGTCTCATGATAACATTGTTCAGCTGATCAAAGATGCTGGTGTCACCGTCACACTAACGGTCATTGCTGAAGAAGGTAAGGAGCCAGTAGACCCACCTGCCCCAAGCTGATCTGAGAGGCGCAAAACCTGTGGGAGGCAGTGGCCTCCTCCAGCACTGCCAGAATCACTGCAGGGATAGAACTGTGTATGCACGCTGGAGTCTCATTCTTCGCCTTTTCCATTTAATGAACTTAAAAGACAGCTTATTATAAAATTATCAGCAGCTCAAGAAAAATAATCCAGCTAGTGAGTGTGTACCATTTATTTATGTGCTAGAGAAGCAAGCACCCGGAAGTGAAAGAGACTGGTCATACTTTTCAGATCTTATTTTCTTAAAATAATGTCTTAAGTCTTGGCTTGAGTGAGAGAAAATCCTTTAAACAGTTCAAAGAAAGTCACTGTTGATGTCAAGTCTTTTATGTCAGGCCGATGCCACCGTGTGCCTTTCCTTGGGGACAAGGCTTTGTTCTGGGCAGCCGCTTTGTAAACAGGGTAAAAGAGTGTGTGGGAATGGCTAGTAAGTGGGGCATAAAACACATACTGGCAGCCCTGGAGTCTTACAAACATGTTTAATGTCTTGCCTTGCTGTAAAGCTGCCTTTTGATCATTAAGAATTTCTAATTAGGAACCATCTTTAACCAGTTCATATTCTTTGTGAATTACAACATAACCACTATGTAATGCTCTCATTTTTCCTGATTTTGCAAAACAAGAAGCCAAAAACAGAATTATGAAGGGTCAGTCTTTGATGTTAAAATTCTTCATACTATAATGTGTATTCATGTTCCATTTTCCCCCATGACCCTCTGATCTAGTTGGTTTCCAAGTCTTTTATACTTCCCGGTTCTACCTTTTGTTTCTGTTCCTACCACACCACTCTCATCCATTTATTTCTAAGGTATTACATAAATCTGTTCAAGATGCTGTAGGGGGTATTTCTGCGTGGACCTGAATTGACTTTACTGCTCCCTTAGGTCCTGTCGAATTCTGGGCAGGATTCCAAGATGCTGTGACATCCCTGCCTTTGTTCTTTCCCTTCTCCATTCCATTCCTACCCTCTTCTCAGACTCTGCTGATTCTTTTTAAAAATAATCCCTTGTAGAAGCTCCACTGCTTCCCCACTCTCTGCCCAGAAAGTGTTCTGTGATTTTGCTCTCAGCCTGTCTTTTAAATGTACTTCTCAGTATTCTCTCCACACCCTCTCTGAGCTGGGCCTCACTGGCCTCTGTGTACATGGCCTCCGCCTGACCCCAACTCCCATGGCACCTCCTGTCTCTGCACGTCATTGGACATCATTCTTATATAACTATATCCCTGTTTAAATGGTCTGCTCTTTGTAAACAAAAAACATATTGGTTGACTATGATACTAGATGCTCAGCATTTTTTTTTTTTTTTTTTTTTTTTGAGACAGGGTCTCACTCTGTTGCCCAGGCTAGAGTGCAGTAGCACAGTCGTGGCTCACTGCAGTTTCAGTCTCCTGGGCTCAAGTGATCCTCTTACCTCAGTATCCTGAGTAGCTAGGACTACATCATTTTTAATTTCTTTTTTTTTTTTTTTGAGATGGGGTCGCACTGTGTTGCCTAGTCTGGTCTCGAACTCCTGGGCTCAAGCGATCTTCCTGCCTCAGCCTCCCACAGTGCTCGTATTACAGGGGTGAGCCACTGTGCCTTGCCAGCAAATACGTTTTGAATGAAAGATGAGTAAACGAATGAGTGAACAAAGTAAAAGTTAGGAGATTTTAGTTCTGAGGCCTTCTATCCCATTACCTGAGCAGAGGCGATTTAAACCCAATAAGTAAGGCTTTTGACAAAGGTCACAGATATCTATTAGCTAGTTATATGACAAAAAAGCTACTTAATATTTCTAATCTTCACTTTTTTAACTGTAGAATTGGAGTAGTAATATCTATTTCAGGATCATCAGCAGGGGTTAAAGGTGAAAATATACAGAAACTACATAAATACCCTAGGGTGCTCATCTAATATCATTATTTTACCTACATGACTGGCTCCCTCATTCAGGTCTCTGTTTAAATCTCACTTCCCAAGGAAATAATAGTAGTATTTAATAAGGGTGTACTATGTGACAGACACTGTCCTAAATGCTTTATGTATATTAACTAATACAATAATCCTAGGCAGGCACTATGGTTTTCCAATTCTCGTAGATGAGGAGACTGAGTCACAGAGCAGTTAGATGAATTGCCTGTGGTTAAAAAATGTTCTAAATGCTTACTCTCAATATCTATGTATCTCGTCTGTGAACCACACTTTGGGTAGCCTTGGGATAGATTGTTAGAAAAAAAACTACTTCTTTCTCCAGTAACTTTTCCCCAAAAATTACTGTTTACTGTTGATGGTGTTTTCTCTGAGAGATTATCCAAGATTGTTCATAATTTTTCTTAGAATGAAAGTTCCCTTTCACATTCTGGCCCAAACACTTGTGGACTGACACTTGAGATTTCCTGTATAACGTCAGTTCGTGTTCAGAGAAAAGAGAGAAGGGTGGAGGGAAGCTCCCTAGCAGATATATACTTAAAGTATATTTCATATGCAGCCACAGCCTCTCAAAATACAGTCACATTTTATATGTTAAATCACATTGCAGTGATCACACATTATTTTATTATACTCTAGGTTTTTTTAAACTATGAAAACATTCAGAATCTCTTATTTTTCTTAGGAAAAACCAGAAAATCTTCCTTCTGTCTATAAAGATTTCATTCATGGAGTTTGTAAGCCTTCCAGGTTTCTCATAAAATTCAGTATAAAATCTATCAACTGCACTAAAGAGTCAAATGAATATTTATAACTCTAAAGCTATTTTCAGAAACCACACATTCAGATCAATACCTCAGGGCAGCAGAGCTTCCCATCTGGTACTTCTTCCCTTCTCTCCGTCAGCCATTCCCCGTTAACAGGTAAAAGACAGTTACCTAGAAAAAGAACAACTCTTGGTCCCTCTATCCTTTTTATCCCCCTTTGCTAGATGCTGTTTAATATTTGTGCCTATGTTGCCAAGGAAATTGTAAGGCAAGTGTCATATTTCATAAAAGACTTCCAAACTGTAGCCAGGACTTGAGACTGTTCTCTATCATATGGCATTCCCCACAACACTACCGCCTCTTCCTCCGCCATGGTATCTTGTTTTAAAATATGGAACATAAATTTACTATGTCTGATAGTTCCTGCTTACTGTAAAAATATATATATATAATTTTTCAAAATTAATTTCTAATTTTTTGTCAGGTCTTGTTAATTTTAAGAGTGAACATGACTTACCAAAGGCTACCAAGCACTCCTATTGGAATGATTCTGGTAGTGTTGCAATACTTTTATTTTGTTTTCAATTTATTTATCTGTTTATTCCCATTTGTCTCCATTTTCCATTCTCATTTCTCTCACTGCTCCCATTGGCAAACATTCTAGTATGTTTTATGTACTGCGTTTTATTTGTACGTCTTTTAAAATACATTTTTGTTGTGTGTTGGCATTTATTTTTGAGTTATGTAAATGTTATAGATTTTACACTGGGTTTTTCTCAGAACCATGTTGTTGTTGTTTTCTTTTAATGCCATTTTACTGAACAGGATCCAATCCAGGATTCCTCGTGGCATTTAGTTGTTGTGTCTTTTTTTTCTTTTTAATTGGGATAGAATTCATATACTATAAAAGTCATTATTCTAAAATATACAGCTCAGCCTGGCACAGTGGCTCATGCCTGTAATCCCAGCACTTTGGGAGGCCAAGGCGGGCAGATCACCTGAGGTCGGGAGTTCGAGACCAACCTGACCAACATGGAGAAACCCCACCTCTACTAAAAATACAAAATTAGCTGGGCATGATGGCATGTGCCTGTAATCCCAGCTACTCAGGTGGCTGAGGCAGGAGAATCACTTGAACCCAGGAGGCAGAGGTTGCAGTGAGCTGAGATCGAGCCATTGCACTCCAGCCTGGGCAACAAGAGCGAAACTCCATCTCAAAAAAAAAAATATATATATATATATATATATATATATATATATATGCGCAATTCAGTGGTTTTTAGTATATTCACAGGATTTTGCAATCATTACCACTAGTTCCACATTTTATTGCCCCCAAAAGAAACTTCATACCCATTAGAAATCACTTCCCATTCTCTTGAAACCCCCATCCCTAGGCAACCACTAATCCACTTTCTGTCTCTGTGGATTTGCTGGGTATTTCATATAAATAGAATCATACAGTATGTGGCCTTTTGTGTCTGGCTTCTTTCACTTGGCAAAATGTTTTCAAGGTGCATCCTAGTTATAGCATGTATCAGTACTTCATTCCTTTTTATGACTAATGAATAGTATTTCATTATGCATACATATATTTTGCTTACCTATTAATCATTTGATAGACATTTGAGTTGTTTCTACTACTGTGAATAATGCCACTACAAACGTTGTTTTATAGGTTTTTGTGTTGATGTATGATTTCATTTTTCTTGGTTGTATACCTAGGAGTGGAATTGTTGGGTCACATGGTAACTATGTTTAGCTTTTTGAAGAACTTCAAAACGGTTTTCCACAACAGCTGCACCCTTTTATATTCCCACCAGCAATATATGAGGCTTCCATTTCCCCATAACCTTGCCAACACTTATTTTCTGTTTCGGGGGTTTGTTTTCTAGCCATCCTAGTGGGTGTGAAATGGTATTTCATTGTGGTTTTGACTGGCATTTTGCTGATGAGTAATGATGTTGAACATCTTTTCATGTGCTTATTGACTATTTGTAAATCTTCTTTACATAAATGTCTATTTAAATCCTTTGCCATTTATAACCCAGTTATTTGTCTTTTTTATTGTTGAATTGGTTTCTGAATACTAGACCTTTATCAGATACATGGTTTGCAAGTATTTTTCTCCCAGTCTCCATTCGTGTTTTTACTTTCTTGATACTATCCTTTGATGGACAAAAGTTTTAATGCTGAAGAAGTCTAATTCATCTATTTGCAGGGGCGGTGCTTGTGCTTTGGTATCATAGCATCATATGCTTTTAAGATTTATCTGCGTTGCTGGATGAACATAATTGATTGCTTTTAACTGCTTGATAGTTTTCCATGAATATTTACAAAAAATAACCTGTCCACTTTCCTATAGACAGTCACATTGCCTACAACACTACAGTCTTACAAACAATTCTATAATACACATCTTCACATATCTATGTTACAAAACAGTGTGAGAAGCCAGGCATTGGTGGCACATGCTTGTAGTCCCAGCTACACGGGAGGATCGCTTGAGCCCAGAAGTTTAGGCCAGCCTAGATAACATAGCAAGACCTTATCTCTTAAAAAATGAAAAACAGTGTGAGAATTTCTGGGAGTGAAATTACTTGATCAGAGGGTATACATGCGCTTGATTTGATATTGTCAGATTGTTGCATCCATCTATTCCCATCAGCAAAACATTGAGGATTTTTATGCCTTTACTTCCCCACCAGTACTTGTTATTATCAGCTTTTGAATTTGCTAGCCTAAAGCATGAAGGTATTGTCTCATTATTTAATTTGTATTTCTCTGATTGCCCATGAATTTCAGCATCTCTTCATACGCTTGAGTTTTTTTCTTGTGGGATTTCTGTCTTGTTGATATTTAGTGGTTGCTCATGAATTATATGGACTTCAGTAGTACAGCTTTGTTTTAGAGACTATAAATATCTTTTTCTGCTATCTGTATGTTCTTTGACCATGGTACCCTTTATTATATAGAAATTCTTAATTTAGATGTAATCAAATTTGTCACTTTTTACCTACAGCTTAAACTATTGAGGTTTTATTTAAGATAAGTCATTTTTCCCCACATCACAGAGATCTTTCTTTTATATGATCTAATACCAGATTTGTAATTTTGATTTTTGTACCTAGGTCTTTAATCCATCTGGAGCCTACCTTTGTATGTAGTTTTAGGAGGGATGTAGTTTTATTTTTATTCTTAACATGAGCCTGTTTTCCCAACACCAGCTATTAGACAGCACTTCTTTGCCTTATTTATTTGTGATGTCATCTCTCCTATATATCAACTTCCCCTTTAAACATGAGTCTCCAAATTCTCTATTCTGTTCTATTAGTTTATTTGTTCTTGGGCTGATGATATATGTGTGTGTATTTTTAATTTTTTTATCTGTGATATATCCTAATATATCTGCCTATTAGGGCAAACCTGTCTCTCTGTTTCTCGAAATTGACTATATATTCATGGAACTTTTCTATATAAAATTTTAGAGCAAATTATTAAGCTCCTCCAAAAAAGTCAAAGTGCAGTTTTTTGGGGATATATTGTGTCTATGTGTATATAAATATACATGTGTGTATGTATATTTATTTTTTTGGTGGGGGGAGAATATCTGTACATATTAAGTCATCCCACCAAATATCATGGACTGTCTTTCCAATTACTCAGATTATCTTTTATGTCCTTTAATAAGAGTTTTAGAATGTTGTCTCATAGGGTTCTTATTTACTCTTGGTAAGGTGATTCTCAATAGATTATAATGTTTATTGCTGTAGTTTAATTGTGGATTTTGTTTTTATCTTTTGAATATACACTTTCTCTTAAGTGTATTATTATAGGCATACCTTGGAGATACTGCAGGTTCAGTTATAGGCCACTGCCATTAGGTAGTGAACATTGCAATAAAGTGAATCACATGAACTTTTTGGTTTTCTAGTGCATATAGAAGTTATATTTACACTATTCTATAGTCTCTTAAGTGTGCAATAGCAGTATATCTTTAAAAACAACATACATACCTTAATGAAAATATACTTTATTGCTAAGAAATGCTAGTGATCATCTGGGCCTTTAGTAAGTCTTAATCTTTATGCTGGTGGAGGGTCTTGCCTCGATGTTGATGGTTGCTGACTGGTTTGGGTGGTGGTTGCTGAAGGTTGAGGTGGCTGTAGCAATTTCTTAAAATAAGACAACGATAAAGTCTGCTACATTGAGTGACTCTTTCTTTCACTAAAGATCTCTCTGTAGCATGTGATGCTGTTTGATAGCATTTTACCCACAGTAAAACTTCTTTCAGAATTGGACTTCATCCTCTCAAACTTTGCTACTACTTTATCAACTAAGGTTATGTACTATTCTAAATCCTTTGTGGTCATTTCAATAATGTTCACAGCATCTTCACCAGGAGTAGATTTCATCTCAAGAAACTATTTCTTTGCTTATCCGTAGGAATAAAATCCTCACCTGTTCAAGTTTTGTCATGAGATTACAGCAATTCAGTCCCATCTTCAGGCTCTACTTCTAATTCTGTTCTCTTGCTATTTCTACCACATCTGCAGTTACTTCCTCCACTGAAGTCTTGAACCTGTCAAAGTCATCCATGGGAACTAGAATCAAGTTATTCCAAATTCCTGTTAATGTTGATATTTTTGACCTCTACCCCATGAATCACGAATGTTCTTAATATCATCTAGAACGGTGAATCCTTTCCGGGTTTTCAAGTTGCTTTGCCCAGACCCATAGAAAAATCATGATCTGTGGCAGCTATAGACTTACCAAATGTATTTCTTAAATACTAAGACTTGAAAGTCAAAATTACTCCTCGATCCATGGGCCACAGAATGAATGTTGTATTGGAAGGCATGAAAACAACATTTATCTCCTTGTATTTCTCCATCAGATCTCTTGAGTGACTAGGTGCATTGTCAGTAAGCAGTAATATTTTGAAAGGAATCTTTTTTTCTGAGCAGTAGGTCTCAACAGTGGGATTAAATTATTCAGTAAATCGTGTTGTAAACAGATGTGCTGTCATCCAGGCTTTATTGTTCCATTTTTAGAGCATAGGCAGAGTAGATTTAGCAAAATTCTTAAGGGCCCTAAGATTTTTGGAGTGTCAATGAGCACATGAATTCACCAGCTGCATTAGCCCCTAACGAGAGTCAGCCTGTCCTTTGAAGCTTTGAAGCTAGGCATTGACTTCTCCTTTCCAGCTGTGAAAGTCCTAGATGGCATCTTTTTCTAATAAGAGGCTGTTTTGTCTACCTTGAAAATCTGTTGTTTACTGTAGCCACCTTCACCAAAGATATTAGCTGAATCTTCTGGAAAAGTTGCTGCAGCTTCTGTATCAGAACTTGCTGCTTCACCTTACAGTTTTGTTATGGAGATGACTTCTTTCCTTAAACCTAATGAACCAGCCTCTTCTAGCTTCACACTTTTCTTCTGCAGCTTCCGCAGCTCTCAGAATGGAAGAGAGTTAGGGCCTTGCTCTGGATTAGGTTTTTACTTATGGAAATATTGTGACTGGTTTGATCTTCTATCCAGACCACTAAAACTTTCTCCATATCCAGCAATAAGGCTGTTTCATTTTCTTATCATTCATTTGTTCACTGGCGTAATATTTACAGTTTCCTTCAAGAACTTTTCTTTTGCATTCACAACTTGGCTAACTGGTACAAGAGGCCTAGCTTTCAGTCTGTCTCGGGTCTCAACATGCCTTCCTCACTAAGCTTAATCATGTCTAGCTTTTGATGTAAAAGGAGAGATGTGCAACTCTTTCTTTGACTTGAATACATAGAGGTCATTGTAGGGTTATTAATTGGCATGATTTCAATATTGTGTGTCTCAGGGAATAGAGAGGCCTGAGGAGAGGGAGAAAGATGGGGAAAGGCTCGTTGATGGAGCAGTCAGCACACACATATATATCGATTATGTTTGCCATTTTATATGGGTGTGGTTCATGGCACCCAAAAACAATTAGAGACAAGTAACTTGAAATTGACATACCCATTAAGCAAAGGAATTTCCAGTGGGTACAAGAATAGAAATATCAAAGATCACTGACCACAGATCACCATAACAGATATAATAATAATGAAAAAGTTGGAAATATTGGAAGAATTAACGAAATGTGGCACAGAGACATGAAAGTGAGCACATGCTGTTGGAAAAAATGGCTCCAATAGACTCGCCCAATACAGGGTTGCCACAAACCTTCAATTTATAAAAAATGCAACACAGCGAAGTGCACTAAAATAAGGCGTACCTATACTTAGAGACAGAAAGCCCAGCAAAAATTTAATTCTCATCAAGGGAGAGATATACTTAACCCATTGCTTTACTTTTTTAAGAATTTTCAAATAAAATTCAGAGAGAAGATAGGCCTGTTTGACATTATGGAATAAATATTTGACTTTGTGAAGTAAAATAGCTTATAACAGAAAAAAAATGGAGAAGCCACATAGCATGTAGCACGGGTTGAAGGACTAAAAATGAAAAGAATCCCAGTGATAGGAAGTTTTACTTAAATTTGATGAAGACAACAAAAAACATGTAACTTTAAAAGTAAGCACCAATTTGTGGTACATTTTGCCTAAAACTGAAATGTCTCATCTAGAGTGGAAGGTAGAGGAAAACTTGAAATTGATCAGATTACTTCTGGTGTCCTGCTCTGATGTTATACACTCATTACAATAGCCAAGCTAGTAATGCTGATAAATTATCTCTCTTGGCCACATGCAAAGGTACAAGTATCTCCCAGTCATCTTGTTGGCAGATGGAATTTTCCCCATCATTTTCCATTCCCTTAATATTAACCATGAATTTACAGTGACCGAAAAGAATCCAACTCTATACTGGGCAGTAAAGTTTAGAGACAGGTACCTTGAAATTGACATACCCAGGAAGCAAATGTGGAAGAACTTCTGGAAATTTCTAGTGAGTACAGGAATACTGAGATAACTGAGGTGATTCTTGCAATCAAGGAGTTCAGAGTATGGTAGGAGAGACAGGTGTTCTGTCAGCTCTGACACAATGTGGGAAATGCTGTGAGAACATTGTGATCACAGTGTGCTTAAGGAGCCAGGTAGGATTTCACAGAGGAGGTGAAATTTTCAACACGAGGTGAAATGGAAAGGCAGGAGTGCCCAGGTAACAAGGTTGGATAGTATCTTATGAGCAAGAAAACGTCACCATAGGTTGTTTTTGTTTTTGTTTGAAATAGAATCTTGCTGTGTCACCTAGGCTGGAATGCAGTGGCATGATCTCGGCTCACTGCAACCTCCACCTCCTGGATTCAAACGATTCTCCTGCCTCAGCCTCCCAAGTAGCTGGGACTACAGGCACATGCCACCACATCCAGCTAATTTTTGTATTTTTAGTAGAGACAGAGTTTCACCATGTTGGCCAGGCTGGTCTCAAACTCCTGACCTCAGGTGATCCGCCTGCCTTGGCCTCCCGAAGTGCTGGGATTACAGGTGTGAGCCACCACACCCAGCCCGCCATAGTTTTTTTACACAAGACAGTGGCATATTTCAACTTGTGTTAAAACTGGAGTCTTCAGTGGGAAAGAGAGCAGTTAGGAGGTCAGTATAAGCAACTTGTTAAAGTTACTCAGGAAAAACAAAATTCATGATAGCAATATAAAAGAGCAACCAATGTCCAGGTCTCCAAAAAAAAAAGTTCATAGCCCACCCCACCCCCACCCTCCCTTCCTGGAATACTTGACTTTAAAGAGGAAACACAACCCTCTGGATAAGTTCTGGTGCAGAGGTTGGTTCTGCATCTCCAGGTCTGGTACACGTTGTTAAATCCATGTTCACACCTAAGTCTAGCAGCCAGAGGGCATAGAAATCCTCAGGGGCCACCTGGCTTGGCCATATACCATTTCTTCCTCCTGCCACTTTCTACTCTCTGGCCTGTGTTTTTAGAGTACTCTCTAGCTACAAGAAGTTTTTCAATAAAAATAAGCAATTTATCTGTGTTTTTAGTCTCACAGAACTTTGGAAAGTAGCAACTTAATCCAAGCCATAAAATAGTGATGCATGTATTGTAGTGAAGCCTGAAGTTTCAGCTTTCTCAATGGAAACTGCTTCTTAATATTCGTATCTTTTATCTTTAATGTGAGATTTTCTCTATTGTATTCTAAGATTCAGGTTATATCAGCTTCCACATGGTTTTCTAACTTAAAATATCCTCTACATTTAACATTTTTGTAAAGCAAGGTAAAGATTTCAGAATATATGCTTAAGGAGAAACGCAATACCAAGTGAGAGATATTATTTTGATGATGATGAAAATGATGATAGTTATAACAGAAACTGTTATAATGTGACTGTTATATGCCAGGCACTATTCTAAGCATGTGCATTTATAAGCTCCTTTGATACTATAACCCAATGAGATAACTGCATTTCCCCTTTCATAGACAAGATGATTCAAAGCACAGAGAACATAACAGATTTGCTCAAGAACACACAGCTGGTAAATGATGCGGTCAGGCTTAAACTCTGTCCAGCTTGCTCAGAGTTCATGCTCTTAATCATTAAGCTGTGCTTGCTCTCTCCGATACTTTAAATATCCTATGCTTTTATATTTAAACATAATAAAATGTGCAGAAGTTTCAACTTCAGAAATATGAGTCTGCCAGCCTTAGGCATCTCGTTTAATTGTCCCCTCCTTGCCATCTAGTTCTAGGTGCAGGTAGTCACTATGCTTAGCTGTGAAAGCTATCTTCAAGGAACAGCAGGGAATCCAGAGCTGTTAGGAATGACATGGAAACAAATGTAATGTTTTTCACCTATATTGGTGTTCTGAGAAAATAGAAGAGTAGAGTATTTATAAACATTTGTTAGCACTCAGGATTCTATAAGTTTGTCTTTGGTTCTCGGTGTCAGGCAAAATAACTGCTCCTATATTGAGGATGCAGGTTCAAAGGTGTGAGTTTGGTTTGCAGACTGGCCTCCGTGTTCCAGCATTCCTGAGACCCGACTTTGTTGTCTAGAATGGGTTACCAATTATCAGGTGTGTGCTCTGGAAACTCATAGAATAGGCAACAGTATAGTTCCTGGAGCTCTGTCTTCTGGATAAATATTATATTCATTTCTGAATTTTATATTATATGGATGACTAAAACAAAGGTGAAAATGGGGACATGATATGATTCCTGTTCTCCTGACACATAAACTTTAATCAAAAGCCACAGAGAAAAAAGATGTTAATGTGCCAGTTCCAGACAGCTGACAATAGTGCTGCTCATGCTAAAGCCACTAAAGTCAGTACAGCAGTAACCATCTGTTATTGTCTCACTTTCACAGATCCACTTGGTCTTCACATTTTTATGTACAAATTCTTATTTCTTTTGTTTTCTCATTTGAACAGAGCATCATGGTCCACCATCAGGAACAAACTCAGCCAGGCAAAGCCCAGCCCTGCAGCACAGGCCCGTGGGACAGTCACAGGCCAACCACATACCTGGGGACAGGTGGGGCTATTCTCAGGTTTTTTGTTTTTGTTTTTGTTTTCCTTATTCTCTCCTTATTGCTCTGCTATTCATAACCCCACTCCCCATCATCCACCCCCATACAGTAATGCAGATGCCAGCTGTTGAGGTCAAAATGACAACTCTTGCCTGTTCCTCAAATACCGTCCCCATTGCTTCCACCCACCCATTCAGTACCTTCGTCCCTCTTCCAGCCTCCATCCCAGGCACAGCATAATTATCCAATTTTGCCTGACATGCGAGGATTAGAAAGAAATGACAGTAGCATCTGGCTCTGCTACTCTTGGTCCTCCTAGTTTTCATAGGCAAACTGCAGACCCATATGGATTGCTATCGTATCAGGCCACCTGAGCAGAGCAGGTTTTTGTGTGTATTTCTGTCCTCTTTCATTGAAAATATTAGCCATGAAACAAAAACTAGATTTCCAGAAATCCAGCATCTTCACGGGCGTTGGTGCTGCAGGAGAGCCATTTTTCACTGAGACAGGGTCAGCTTAACTGCCCTCTGGTGTAGTTATTTGGTTGCAGTTTCCTTTGCTATAAACTGCTCTGAGATGTCCTTAAAAAAATTGGGGATATTGACAGACTTCAAGATATGTTGGAATTAATGGCCAGGTTTCTCCTAGCGCCCCTCTGATTTTAGATATAGTCTGTCTTCACAGTGGTTTGTCAGAGGGAAAAGTGGCAAGGTTGAGCTTTTAAAAGAAAAGAAATTAATCTGCCTTTAGACTGCTTTTCATTGTCTCAGGTCAGAGAGTGACTTGATTTCTCTCTTGTAGAAGTGGCCTAGAAGGTGAGATTGGAAAAGATGTCTGCACTTCCTACAGACATTCTTGGTCAGACCACAAGCACCTTGCACAGCCTGACCCCGCAGTGATTCCAGTTGTAGGCAGTCGGCACAATCAGGTAAACAAACACTCCCCCAGACGGGGAGTGAGATTTTGAGTTGCCATACCACTGGCATTGGTGAATTTTTATTACAGATCAGTTCAGATAAATTTGTTTGCAAAACTAATAATTCTCGAAGACCTGCCATGTGTTTGGCATTCTGCTGGCATCCACGGGAGGCCGTCAGGTGTGAAAGAAAAGTTTCCCCTATAGCAAGAGAATTTTGAACCCTTGGTTAAGTACTTAGCAGTAAATAGTATTTTATATAATCAAATTAGGGTTTTTTGTTGTTTGTTTTTCAGGAAAATTAGTCAAATGCTACTTAAAGGAAGCACTTTCCAAAATTCTGTTCTCTGTTCCATTGCACATTGACCAACTAGAAAGGACATGTAACCTTCAGATTAGTTTAGGCCACATTTATAAAAATTAAGGAGCCCTTTAACGAAAACCTACATTCCTTCTTTACAATATAGAAATGCACATTGAGAGTATAAATGATTTCCCCTAGCTATAGAAGTAATCTTTCTTCAAAATGTAAATAAACAGTCCGTGAGAACTTGCTTTTCTTATACTTCTTTCTCTCTAGAGCCTTGGTTGTTACCCAGTAGAGCTGGAGAGAGGCCCCCGGGGCTTTGGATTCAGCCTCCGAGGGGGGAAGGAGTACAACATGGGGCTGTTCATCCTTCGTCTTGCTGAAGATGGTCCTGCCATCAAAGATGGCAGAATTCATGTGAGTTGGTTTCTGTCTGTAACCTTAGGTTCAGGCTCTAGACTAGAAACTTCAAAAGATATTAATAATTGATTTAAAGGGATGCAGGAACCTCCTACATCTAAAAAGCAGGATTTGTCGTCACTGATACCTCAAAAAGGCAAGTGCTTGTCATTTTGCTTTTCTAATGCCCTGATGATTTCATTTCTTCCCTTCAGTGTGCTAAACTGTATTACAGTTATGCTACTTTGCCTTCTTGACCTTGGTCAATAAGAAAATTCATTTCTTATTCACATAGTCAACATCTGAGGGTAAATGGATTAATAAATACACTTTTCATCTTAATAAGAGTCTTGAGAAAGCAAGGATCAAATAGAATCTTTAACTTCTCCCAGGAAACAATAGGTCCAGGATTTTTACTCCCCTCTTAGCTACCTGGAGAGGTAACTAGAGGCTGAAAAGCGTGGCTCTCAATACTTCTTACTGTTTGAAGGACTAGAATTCACATCAGTAGTATTCCATCACAGATGTTCTCACTCTGAAACACTGTGACTTCATATAGGGCATTGCAGACCAAGTTGTTTCTAGATCTGCATAAGATAGTTTTTCCCTCTTCTCTGGTTGTTAATTAAAGAAGAATCTTATGTAGAAGACATTTGCTGCCAGGCGTGGTTGGCTCACGCCTGTAATCCCAGCACTTTGGGAGGCCGAGGCGGGCAAATCACCTGAGGTTGGGAGTTCGAGACCACGTGGAGAAACCCTGTCTCTACTAAAGATACAAAAATTAGCCAGCTGTGATGGCACATGCCTGTAATCCCAGCTACTCGGGAGGCTGAGGCAGGAGAATCGCTTGAACCCAGGAGGCGGAGGTTGCAGTGAGCCAAGATCGCGCCATTGCACTCCAGCCTGGGCAGCAAGAGCAAAACTCCATCTAAAAAAAAAAAAAATAGACATTTGCTGTCCTTGATTTAAAAAAAAAAAAAAAAGTTAATTCACTGGTATTCAGTTAGGTGATACACTAAAAATTTTTAATTCTAGATACCCTTCCCCCTACTAACTCAAAAAAAGTTTGGATTTCCTTTCTCTGCCACCAGTAAGCATCAGGGAAAAGGAACTTTTTTTTTTTTTTAACTTTAAGTAATTCAGTGAGAAAGGCAAATGACCCTGGTAATTATTAGCTGGTATATTGTAGTGATGATTAGAAAAGGTGCTTCTGGGTGATTTAGCAGTTTTGCATTTTTCATTTCACTCCCATTACTCATTTCATAAACACACACTGAGTGTTTGCATTACCCAAAGCCTTGTGCGCGCTACTGAATTAGCTGGGAGAGACAGTGACCCAAAACAAATAAGATACTATCCTCCCTCAGAATGACCAGACACATGCACAAGTTCAAAGGGGTGAATAGAGAAGATTTCACAGAATAGGTGGCATTGACTGACAGGTGCACAGGATTTCAATAGGGAGAAATTGAGGAGAGAAAACATTCCAGGCTGAATAAATGAGCAATGGGGTAAAACTAAGGAAGTATAAGTCATGTACAGGGAACTTCAAATGGTTGAGTTTACTTAGATTTTATTTAGAAAATATGTAGAGGAACAGAGGAGATGAGAATATAAAAGCATATGGGTCACAGGCATAAAAGTCCTAGACAGTGGAAGCCACGGGAGGCTTTTTAGCCAGGAATTTCCCCTTGGAGCAATCTGCTGATAAAAATCTGTTAGTGGTGTGCAGGATGGATGAAGGAATCCAGGTAGCTGTAATTTATGCATACAGTGGTAGTGGTGGGAGTATAACTTGGTAACGCTTTGGATGGAAGATAAGAGATGCCTATGAGTTCAACTGTCAGTGAAGAAAAGACCAGACTAGATGACCAACAAGATCCTTTAAATGAGGGATGAAGGAAAAGGAAGAGTAAAGGATGACTCAGAAGCCTCGCCCCATCTGTACTACGAAAACCATTAGGGAGGCCAAGGGGAGAAAGGATATGGCAAAGACTGATGGTGTAGTCAGTTTGAGTCATGTTGCGGTGAAGGGAACAGCTAGTAGAGCAGGTGTAAATATTCAGCAGGCAATTACTACTAGTGGTGGAAGCCCAGATTGTGACATTACTGAGAAGTGATGATGGAAACCTTTGTGGTAGATAAGATCACTAAAGAAGAATATTTAGAGAGTAGTGAGCCAAGGGCAGAGCTCTGAGCAAGGCGTGTAGTTAGATAAGATAAAGGAAATGGGAAGGCAGAGCATGCAGAGCCACAGAGCCAAAGCTGCAGTGTTTATGACAAGGAGGGACTGATGGCCAAATGCTGTTAGTACAGCTTGTCAAGAACTCAGGAACTCCTGGATCTGCTTTCTCGTAGAGACAGTTTCATATGGTGACACGAACATGGGTTTGGAAATCAGACAGGACAAGAATCTTCTCCTAACCTGAGTTTCCTCATCTGCAAAATGCAGAACTATATGTAAAATACATGGTCCAAGTAAACTTCTTAAAGTCTTAATAAGAGCATCCTGAGACACTGTTTACAGAGCATGGCATATTTATTCCTGGTTTTCTTGGTCCTTTCCCCTCCCCTCCCCTCCTGTCTTCTCTCTCTCTCTTTTCTCTCTGTCTCTCTCTCACAAACACACAACCTCTTCAGTTACTTTACATCTGTGTTTTTAACACTTCCATTGTATATATTGTCACCAAAATCCTAATTACATGATAAATTAGGATAACATTGTTTTAAATGTTGGTTCCAAATATAACCCTCAGATCCACTAATGTCAGTAAACAAAAGGCAAACAGGCCTTAAAGCAGATAAAGTCTAGTTCTAAACATGTCATTCTTAGCCAGGAGTGGTGGCACGTGCTTGTAATCCCAGCTACTTGGGAGGCTGAGGTGGGAGGGTCACTTGAGCCCAGGAGTTCAATACCAGTCTGGGCAATACAGCAAAACATCCTCAGTTAAAAAATGACAACATGACATGCTTTACGAATGAGCAGAAACTTTAGAATCTAATGATGAAATCAGCTTTTATTTCAAGAATAAACTGAAAAACAAACGGAAATAAGCAATTAACTGTTAGACCCTAGTGTGCTCTAACCTGTAAGAAAATGTCAGCTTTTCAGAGAAGTTACTTTTTGGGCTATTAAGTTATCAAAATCTTGACTTGATAAAGCTCATGAGGGCTTTGCATATAACTAGTGCTCAATAATATGTTATTGATGACAACTTTCTCTGGTGGCCACTGTCCAAATGATAAGAGTTTATCTCCAGCTGACACTCGCACCACGGAGCTACCTGAGTGCCCCCTCTGCCTCCCCCGCTTGCCTCTCCTCTTCTCCCTTTATTAGGGTGACCACTGTGCTTTGTGTCCTATACCTCTTACTCTGTATTTCCAGCACCTGATACAGTGCCTTGAATATTCACACCAGGTGCTCCATAGGTATTTGTTGAAAGAGTAAAATGGATGGATCATTCTAGATACTGAGAGAATTACTGTGTTTGTTTGTTTGTTTGTTTTTTAAGATCAGTTCCCAGCACGTATTACTGGGTGAACAGGAGTGGGGATATATGAAGTAATTAGCAACAATCTTAGTGTCATTAAGAAAACAAGAAAATGTTAACTTGTAACATAGATGGAAGGGGTTGAGAGGTTTTTCCTTTCAGTCTGGTTAAAATTTAGAGAGGAGGGAGAAAAAAGTGTTCTGGGATAAGGAACTGAGAAATAGCTGAATGGAAAAGGTTCATATTAGCAAAGTGTCAAACTTGAATATTTAACATAGAACAGAATCAGATTTAGAAAATATTAAGAGTTTGCTGTCTTTGAGGCAATATGTGTTTTCCTACATGTGTGTTTTTACTTACATTAGTTTTATAGTCTCTCAGAAACTCTGAAATAGGTGACATTATCCCCACTTACAGATTTAAAACTGAGGCTCAAGGAGACCTAGTCACTTGCAGAGATCACTCAGCCTGTGAAGGCCACAGTGTGACCCAGGTGTGATCCTGGTCCGTCATCCTCGAAGCTCGGTCCGTGTCCTTTCCGCTATGTCAGGTCTTGGCTTGTGTCCAGTTTGGATTGGATTTCATTGAGAGGCAGATAGTTTCTTAACAGGTTGTGAGATAATATAAGCCATGTGGTAGAAATATTTTGTCATTTTAATACATTTGTAGTGGATGTTGTTTTTAAAACGACAAGACTGCCTAAAAAGATAGTGATTTGTTTAAAAAAGGGAACATTCTTTTTGTCTATTCTTCCTACTTCTTTTCTTTTGGTTCTATTTTTTTTCTCTCTTTTCTTTCCTCTCTCTCCTCTGTCCCCATAATTATTTTTCAATAATACAAAACCAAACTTAAATGTTTGTTCTATTTATCAAAAGATGTTTTCTCCAAATTATTTTTTATCACATTTTTAAAGTGACTCAAAATGTTAAAAGGATGTTTACTGGGTGAATTTACTTCTCTGAATTTCCCTCTCAGGAGAGTCTTTTGCATCTGTAGTTTTGTGTATGTAGGTCTCTGCAGAATTTCTCCTGCTCTGAGGGGCCTACCATAAATCTTAAAGCAATGGCTCCCCCTCCTTCCCCTCATTCAGTTTTAAAGTTAAACAGAAATGACACCTGGTGGCAAGTCTGTTCAATTACAAGTTTTGTTTTGTTTTTTGTTTTTTTTTTTTGCAGTTTATTGCAGTAAAAGAATAAAGAGTGTTACAGGTTTGGAGAGCTTAAGCTAAAGAATGTGACTGAAATAAATTATAACCTCAAACACGTTTTACAAGATATACCCAAAGCAGTGTCCAAATACTATCTATTTTAATTTTCTTTAGTTATCAGCAGGATTATATATCTAGTGCTAATTTATTACCTACATTGCCTCATGAAAATGATTCTTCTTCCATCACTTATCAAGGGAAATCTAAGTACTGGCTTTTGTTGCACTTATATATTCTGGATAGTAAGGGGTTTCAAATTACTCTCCATCCTATTGTCTTACTTTGGTTTTATTAAGGTGTTTTCATCTTACATATTAAATCCATCAATCTTGTTTCTGATATCCTCCATTTCTTCAAGAGTAAGACTCCCTTGTTTAAAATAAGTATGCAATAAGACCCTTAGTCTATTTCGTAGTTGACTTGAATTTTTTTTTGCATTGTATAGAATGGAGTACAGTCTACAGTTAAATCTTCATAATGATACACTTGAAAATAGCTTGAAAACTAATATTTGTACTTGGTATATAATCATGTTTTATCTTAAGTCCTCCCAGAAACCCACGAAGTAGGTACTAATATTATCCTCATTTAACAGATGAGGAAAATGAGACCACAACACTAGAAAGAGGTAGAGCACAAGATGGGAACCACGGCCTCCTGACCGCCTGTGCCGTGCTGTGTCTGTAGAAAGCGTTGACCCACTGACCTTTGTTAAATATTGAGTCCTTCTGTTTTGTTACTTCTGGATTGGCTTATTATTTTTTTTATTCTTTAGTCACCTTGCAGCTAGCTAGCTTCAACTCAAAGGAACTTCTGGATTGCTTTAGTAAGCTCTTACAAACGTTTGAGTATTTGCTTTTAGGAATTTCAGTAATATGCCATTGTTTAATTTTTCTGTTTTGAAGCCAGTATCCTTCATTTACATGTCACCTTGAAATAGTTTTCAACTTTTTAAATAAATTCAGGGGGGTACATGTACAGGTTTTTTACACAGGTATATTGCATGATTCTGAGGCTTAGAATATGAATGAGTTCCCATCTCCCAGGTAGTGGGCATAGTACCCAATAGGCAGTTTTTTAGCCCTTGACCCTCTCCTTCCCTCCCCCATCTTGTATTCCCGTGTCTGTTATTCTCATCTTTGTGTCCATGTGTACTCAGTGTTTAGCTCCCACTGACAAGTGAGAACATGATGTGTTTGGTTTTCTGTTTCTGCATTAGTTTGCTTAGGATAATGGCCTCCAACTCCATCCTTGTTGCTGCAAGGGGACATGATTTCGCTCTTTTTGGCTGCATAGTATTCTATGGTGTATCTGTACCACATTTTCTTTATCCAATCTGGCATTCATCAACATGTGTTTGCTTGAAATAGATTTAAAATCAGTACCATCATTATCTTTAATTAGGTCTGTTCCAAAGTTATACTTGACTTTTACATATTTTCCCTTTTTCTTTTAAAGTAACTCAGACATTTCTAGTAAATCACAATGGTACTAAGGTAGATCTTATTCTGATCCCTAGTTTTATGTTTATTTTCCTAAGAAATGATTTTATTTTTTTATTTTTATTTTTTTGAGACAGAGTTTCGCTCATTGCCCAGACTGGAGTGCAATGGCGTAATCTCGGCTCAACACAACCTCCACCTCCCGGGTTCAAGTGATTCTCTTGCCTCAGCCTCCGGAGTAGCTGGGATTACAGGCATGCGCCACCACGCCTGGCCAATTTTGTATTTTTAGTAGAGACAGGGTTTCTCCATGTTGGTGAGGCTGGTCTCAAACTCCCAACCTCAGGTGATCCACCCGCCTCGGCCTCCCAAAGTGCTGGGATTACAGGTGTTAGCCACTGCCTCTGGCCCTGAGAAATGATTTTACACTAACATCACTAAGTTTAACATCACTGAGTTACTGGTTTTAAATAACTGTTCATATTAATCTATTCTCCAAGCTTAAATTTTTAAGAATTTTAATCTATAAAGATGTCATTTATTCAAATGCCTCATGTATGTACAGGACATAGCAGCAGCTCAAAGGAATGAGCAGTTCTCCCTGGAGGCCAGAAAGGCTTCAAAGATAAGGAGCCCTCCGCCCAGGTTTTAGGAGATACATTTCGGATTCAGCTCAACTTTGAAAGTACCCTTCACATTCAGACATAACTCTGTAGTATCATTTGGATTGTTGTTTTTCAAATGCCTAACGTGTACCCAGTGCTCTCTTGTGTGAGAGTTGATAAGAGGACAGATGGCAGCAACAGGAAGAGACAATGTCCAGGTTTACTCACGTATAAAAACCCTACACAAGAAGTGCCCAGGTTTACTTATGAAAATCCTACACAGGGCCGAGCATGGTGGCTCACGCCTGTAATCCCAGCACTTTGGGAGGCCAAGGCAGGTGGATCACGAGGTCAGGAGGTCGAGACTATCCTGGCTAACATGGTGAAACCCCGTCTCTACTAAAAATACAAAAAATTAGCCGGGCGTGGTGGTGGGCGCCTGCATAGTCCCAGCTACTCCTGAGGCTGAGGCAGGAGAATGACGTGAACGCGAGAGGCGGAGCTTGCAGTGAGCCGAGATCGCACCACTGCACTCCAGCCTGGGCCACAGAATGAGACTCCCTCTCAAAAACAACAAAAAGAAAAAAAGAAAACCCTACACAGGAAAGTTTTGTATGGCTATTAAAGATCTGGGCATCTTCAAATCAAGAACCAAATTCTAGAATTTGATTAACATTCTAAATTCGATTTTTATAAATTTAGAAAATTCCAAATCTGATTCTAGAATTTGATTCTTGACTTCAAGATGTCCAGATCTTAGTTACTAGCCATATAAAACTTTCCTGTGTAGGATTTTTTGTGAGTACACCTGGACATTGCCGCTTCCTGTTGTTTGTTATCATCTGTCCTCTCATCAACTCTCGCAGGGCAGCACTGGGTACACGTTAGGTATTTTACAGATGAAAGAATCACTTAGCAAGGTTGAATGGCTCAAGAGCTGACAAAAGCAGAATTTACAAAGGATGCATAGTTTCATGTTGTCCCTGTGAATGTTCTCTGTCTAGGTTGGTGACCAGATTGTTGAAATCAATGGGGAACCTACACAAGGAATCACACATACTCGAGCAATTGAGCTCATTCAGGCTGGCGGAAATAAAGTTCTTCTTCTTTTGAGGCCAGGAACTGGCTTGATACCTGACCATGGTAAGTAAAGTAGCCCACTAGTAGCTGAAAAGTTGTATATTATGGAGGGGGGGCAGAAGAAAGATGAATATATATTTGCAGAGGATAGATATTTTACTAGTTAATTCAGAGATGAATGCTGGAACCATGAAAAGCTAGTTACATAGCAGAGTTATCATAAATAGTATTAGAAAACAAGTGACTTAGGCAGGACTTTCATTGGAATGGAATGTATTTTAAATTCAATCAGAAAAAACATAGTTGTTTTTGTAGAAAAATGTGCCTATAAAAAAAGTGTATTAGAGGCAAACAATTTAAATATCATAAAAAACATTTTAAATCTCTGCAAAATATCCCAGCTTTTCCCCTTACTTAGCTAATTACACATTACCAACCAATATTTTTATTTCTGTAAAGCAAGATAAGTTTATATTATAATGAATATGCAGCATGAAAACTTTAGGCTTTTCTGGTGACTCGGCAAAAACAAGTTGCTATCACCCTACCTGGAGACACGGAGTTGGACCTGAGACCATGTCTGTCTTGTATTAATGTTAAACTTCCTGGGTTTCCATTGCATGTTTTGAAATATCATGGTATTTGAAAGTCACTGTTTTTTGAGTGCACTATTCTAGAAATAAAGGCAGTACGACACCCACACAGTACTTGCCTCATCTAGCTCCCCACTCCCTGCCCTACCCAACCTCACCACTTTTGAGGGATAAGTGTAGACATAACCTCCTACAGTAGCCTTCCAGCTTATGATTCTCTGACTGTATTATCTTCCACCATCTGCTTGTAAATCATACGTTCCCAGTGACATCTTTGCTAACTGCACTGATTTTTTTTTTCACATAGTCCTAGGCTTTTTCTCTTCCCTCTTCAGGTTTGGCTCCTTCCGGTCTGTGCTCCTACGTGAAACCCGAGCAACATTAAGGCTTTCAGGGCTTTTCTTGGTCTTTCCTTAAAAAGACTTGGTAAATTTGCATGTCTTGTAAATCACTTTCTTCTTTTGTTTTCTTTTAAATTAAAAATGATGCTATTAAATACATCTATTTCTATCTTCTGCACTTTTCAGTCTCCTTTTGACATTAAATTTGACAGCTTAATGCAAGAAAATTATTTACAAATGCCCATGAGCCTCATTCTGGTTACCACAGTTTGGTTTCCTTTATTAATTAGTGATTTTGCCATATCCTAAACTATATCAATC
Organism: Macaca mulatta; assembly: GCF_049350105.2. Lineage (NCBI taxonomy): Eukaryota > Metazoa > Chordata > Mammalia > Primates > Cercopithecidae > Macaca > Macaca mulatta. The sequence goes on along the minus strand of NC_133406.1, from coordinate 126,581,537 downwards.
CATAATAATTAGTGAGCTTCTTGGGCCAGGTAATTTGGTTCAACTTTATAACTTGTAAGTTCTAATTGGGCTTTACTAATAGAGAATTTACAGAACATATATTATCTCACTAATTATATGTAATTGGAAAAAAATGAATATTATTTTATGTATATAAACAACCTATCCTTTATGTATGAACAGATGTTTATACACATCTGCCTATATTTGTAGAGAGATATGTTGTAAACATACACAAACTGTATAAAATACAGGCTTTTTAAGCAGTTAGTACAATTCAAATGGCTGTCAAAGTTCAAACGTACTGTTCCTATTTGTAATTCTAAAAATAATGTTCCATTCAAATCACTTTTTTAGGTGATTGGGATATTAATAATCCTTCATCGTCAAATGTGATTTATGATGAACAGTCACCATTACCCCCATCTTCACATTCTGCTTCCATATTTGAAGAGTCTCACATGCCAGTAATTGAAGAATCTTTAATGAGAGTTCAGATATGTGAAAAGGCAGAAGAATTAAAGGACATTGTACCTGAAAAGAAAAGCACTTTAAATGAAAATCAACCTGAGATAAAGCACCAGTCTCTTCTCCAGAAAAATGTGAGTAAGAGGGATCCACCCAGCAGTCATGGGCACAGTAACAAGAAAACTCTATTAAAAGTAGAAAATGGTGTTACACGAAGAGGTAGATCGGTTAGTCCCAAAAAGCCAGCCAGTCAACATTCAGAGGAACATTTGGATAAGATTTCTAGTCCTCTAAAAAATGACCCCAAAAGAAGACCCAGAGATCGATCCCTCAGCCCCAGCAAAGGGGAAAATAAAAGTTGCCAGGTCAGCACCAAGGCAGGTTCTGGACAAGATCAGTGCAGAAAAAGCAGAGGTCGGTCTGCCAGTCCAAAAAAGCAGCAAAAAATTGAAGGAAGCAAAGCTCCATCAAATGCTGAGGCCAAATTGTTAGAGGGTAAGAGTCGAAGAATAGCAGGCCACACAGGCAGTAATGCTGAGCAGATCCTAGATGGGAAGGAAAAATCAGACGTCATCAGGAAAGATGCAAAGCAGAATCAGGTGGAAAAAAGCAGAACAAGGTCTCCAGAGAAAAAAAGCAAAAGAATGGTTGAGAAATCTCTTCCATCCAAAAAGACTAATAAGACTACAAGTAAAGAAGTATCTGAAAATGAAAAAGGAAAGAAAGTAACCACAGGAGAAACAAGTTCTAGTAATGATAAAATAGCAGAAAATATCCAGCTATCAGAAAAGAGGCTGAAGCAAGAACCTGAAGAGAAGGTAGTTTCAAACAAAACAGAAGATCACAAAGGGAAAGAACTAGAGGCAGCTGACAAAAACAGAGAGACTGGAAGGTTCAAACCTGAAAGTAGTTCTCCAGTTAAGAAAACACCGATAACTCCAGGGCCCTGGAAGGTGCCAAGTGGAAATAAAGTCACAGGCACTATTGGTGTGGCTGAGAAACGGCAGTAACCGTTAGTATAAAACAAAAACAAGTTGTAATCTTTTCTTACAGCAGCATTTTTCCAGAAAAAGCCTTTTTTTTTCAGATATTCTGAAACAGATAAGTACATGTTAATGTGAGCATCAAGTTACCTAGGCTGCATGAAGGGCCTTTAGGATTGCTAAGAACCAACTGTCCCCCTGGCCGGCTGCCCTCCCTCGCACTCAGGAAGGAGCTGCATCCACACGCTCATCTGACCCGCCCTGCTCAGGCTGCCCAGCTCATCTTCACGAGTGTCTGAACAAATGACATATGTTGATATTAACAGTGTGGTCACAACTCACTTTGTATTTGTGCCAAGTTATCTACTGTATCATGTCTGTTTTTATCCTTCTTGTTCAGCTATTTCCACAGTAATGAAAAAGTTAGGTTTGGCTTGGAAGTTGATGTTCTCAATAGCATGTTGCATGTTTACAGAGAGAAATATGTGAGTCCTTGCAGAAGACGAGACTGTTAACTCATCGTTAAAGATGGCAGTTGTCGTCTAACAGCTACTGATGATGTCCCACTTTAAAAATAAAACCCCCAAACATCACTACTTTAAGGAAAAAATGTAGTCCAATACTGATGCTTTCTTACAGCTTTTTATTTTAATTTGGCTGGATAAGTTGTTTCAAATAACTGTTAAAAGATATTACTTACAATTGAATGTTCAAAATGAGAAAGTACTTTAAGCAATAGAGTTCATCTCTTGCTGTGTTATCCAACCTCGATGTATACTTACAGCATCTCAGGTCACGCTTTTTATTTCACTTATTTAATTATGAAATCATAAAGAAGCATGTGGAAATAGTGTTTATTGCTCTTTGAAGAAAAACCGCCAACTATTTCTGGATATTTTGGCTGTACCTACTACTAAAGTCATTAGTCTTTAATACATATTTGAAAAGTAAAATTATTATATAGATTATGTGAGGGACTTAATCATGAAACCAGTTTCACAGTCCAGGTACCAACTCTTCTGGTAGCAGGTGCACAAGCTTGGGTGTTTAGAAACAACCTGTGTAGGGTATGCTGCCCAGCAAGTGAGGACAAATGTGTAGACAGTACTTACTGGATCTTATTTAACTTTTGGCTACATTAACTTTCTTATTTAAAAACAAGAAAGGGAGACTAAACATCTGCTTAGCTTGTACACATTTTCAGAATTCTGTTTAAAAGTCTAGTTAAAGGTGTTTCTTAGAAGTTGGAGACTGTTAACTGCCATAAAATAGATCCAGGTTTTTCAGTTCCCTGAAGCAGCATTCAGTAGCATCTATATAAATAAAGGCACCTTCGGAGAATAGAACTATTCCATGGAGTGTGTGAACACACTTGTTACGTCACCTGGGTTCATCCTGTTGTGAAGCACATTACGTCCAGGTCCTTCCCTCTGGGAGTCTGACTGTGAAACTCTTTAACCCAACAACTGTATTAGCCCCTGTAGATAAGACATGCTTCCCAGAGTGAGATTTTTGAAATCCCCTTTTCATCCAGAACTATATTTACCCACCTATTGTAACTATTCAAATAGAGCAAAATTAGGAGGCTTGATAAATGCTAAGAATTTAGTACCACAGAAATTATTTATTTCCCTGTAGTCCACAATTAGTGATAACAAATCCTATTTTTGTTAACTGTGACATAACTTTGATGTCATATGTTGTCCTATGTGGTTCTTCCTTTCTAAGTAACCTCTGTCCTGATTATATACTGACTTAGCAATGTGGCCTTGGAATGCTGAGCAAAATGTGGATGTACTGGTTGTAAATGTTTATATATTGTACAGTACCTTTATATATACACTTGAGGTTCTGATTAGAGAAAGATCTGTAAATTGCTCGTTATTTTTTATATAGATATTAAAAAAAAAAAAAAACAAGAGTTCCTGGCCTGCATTTCTGTGACTGTCACATTGGTTCAATGTTGCTTTCTACTGGTGGAGCAAGGTTCCATCATAGTCTGAGTCCGCAGACAAGATTTTGTCCCTCCAAGTAACAAACATTCAAAGTCCTAAAATCAGGAAGATTCTTATAATAATGATTTTACCTGTATAGCTACACTTTTATTTACACATAGAGTTTGAAATTGTTTAGAGTTGAATATCATTATACCCATTTTTCATCTTTCATTGTAAAGAAAATAGCTTTGGATAAATAATTTGCTACTAAAAATCCTTTCTTACACTGTTGGGGAGAGAAGAAAATTTCTTACTGGAAATTCAGCTACTAGACATTTATAATGGCTATAGTAACATAAGTCCAGTTACCACAAGGTCACAAAATTCCATTTCAGCAGACTAACGATCCACATTATCTTTAAAGGTCATTTATTTAGTTTTATACTTACTTTTAGAATAAAGCGTTTTGATTTAACTCGGTATGAAAAGTGCCTAAAACCTACTTCAAAACCATGGTAAATTTTATACTCTTAAGGTGAAATATAAATTCCCACCTACCATTGCAAGAACTCATACTAAAAGTAAACCCACGGCCGGGCACAGTGGCTCATGCCTGTAATCCCAACACTTTGGGAGGCCAATGCAGGCGGATCATTTGAGGTCAGGAGTTCGAGAGCAGCTGGCCAACATGGCAAAACCCTGTCTCTACTAAAAATACAAAAATTAGCCGGGTGTGGTGGCGGGTGCCTGTAATCCCAGCTACTCAGGAGGCTGAGGCAGCAGAATTGTTTGAACCCAGGAGGCGGAGGTTGCAGTGAGGTAAGATCACACCACTGCACTCCAGCCTGGCTGACAGACAAGACTCCATCTCAAAAAAAAAAAAACAACAACAAAAGTAAACCCAAACTTCTAGTTCCCAGACACCACAGTGAAGATGTGCCATAGCAGAGGCTGCGGAAACTGGCAGTAAAATCGTTTTGTTGTTTTAGTGAACATATTTCCTTACTGGTCACAACAAGGAGAAAAGCTTTGAGATACTATTACATTGTCTCACTAGTGAGATGAGAAGGCTAAGATCCTATGATATTGTCTTCTATTTACATCAGTCTTGGACCAGGTAGCTTTTGAACAGGGTCAACTCTTATTTCAGAAGTCTTGGACCCAGAAAGGCACTTGGCTTTTTACTCAACATAAGAATACCTTGTTATTTCCCTTTTTAATAGCAAGATTTAAAAGAGAAGCAAATGTAATCATGTAGAAGCCAAATGCTTTTAAACATGCAGACAAAGAATTTTATGTTTAATATGTCCACTATTCAAAGAGTAAGGATTTAATAAGGCAAGGAGTATTCAGATTAAACTGTATAACAGTCTCACTAATGACTTCCAGGAAGCTGTATTTGACACTTAGTCCACAGTGGAGCTAAGGAACATTGATATAAATAAACTTGTTACAAAATGTGACATTTCAGTCTGGTAAGAGAAATACATCAGAGCAACTTATTACATCATCATGGCATGCTCCAAGGCCTAAAAACTATTTGTGCTTTTGAAACAATAACCTTTATTTATTCAGGTGGCTCTTTTCTGGTTCTATTAGAGTTTATTGGGAATATGATGACTTGTTTAAAGCATGTCATTATTACATGGAATCTATAATTTTTGCTTTTAGTTAGCTGAATTACGACATTGATAGGCAAGTAGCCTTAAGAATTATAAACCCAGGCATGGTAGTATACACCTGTAGTCCAAACTACTCAGGAGGCTGAGCTGGGAGGATCACTTGAGCCCAGGAGTTTGAGTCCAGGCTGGATGACACAGTGAGACCCCATCTCAAAAATTTTTTTTTCCCTTGAGATGGGGTCTCACTCTGCCATCCAGGCTGGAGTGCAGTGGTGCGATCTTGGCTCACTGCAACCTCTGCCTTCTGGGTTCAAGCAATTCTCCCACCTCAGCCTCCCCAGTAGCTAGGACTACAGGTGCGCACTACCACACCTGGCTAATTTTTGTACTTCTTGGTAGAGATGGGTTTTCACCATGTTGGCTAGGCTGGTCTCAAGCCCCTGACCTCATGTGATCCGCCCACCTCAGCTTACCAAAGTGCAGGGATTACAGGTGTGAGCCACTGCGCCCAGCCAAAAAAGAACTTTTTTTTTTTTTTTTTTTTTAGTAGTATAAGAAGGGAGTATGAAGGCTTATAAAGAGAATTCTGGACAGGCGTGGTGACTCACACCTGTAATTCCAGCACTTTGGGAGGCTGAGGTGGGTGGATCAAGAGATCAAGACCATCTTGGTCAACATGGTGAAACCCCGTTTCTACTAAAATACAAAAAATTATCCAGGTGTGGTGGTGCATGCCTGTAATCCCAGCTACTTGGGAGGCTGAGGCAGGGGAATCGCTTAAACCCAGGAGGCAGAGGTTGCAGTGAGCTGAGATTGTGGCACTGCACTCCAGCCTGGTGACAGAGCAAGACTCTGTCTAAAAAAAAAAAAAAGAGAGAGAGAATTCTATTTAATAGAAAACCCTGAATCTTTCTCATTTATACATTAAAATAGGAAAACATAGCCAAGAGCTTTAATTTAGCCTAAACCTATATTTTGACAAATAATCCTGTGGGTATTTTGCAATATTGCATTCAAGTAAAGCTTAACTATTAGCAAATACACAAATCAAGAGACATATTTTGCCATTAATAAAAGATAACTGGCTGGGCATGGTAGCTCACGCCTGTAATCCCAACACTTTGGGAGGCCAAGGCGGGTGGATCATGAGGTCAGGAGATCGAGACCATCCTGGCTAACACAGTGAAACCCTGTCTCTACTAAAAATACAAAAAATTAGCCAAGCATGGTTGCACACACCTGTAGTCAGTTACTCAGGAGGCTGAGGCAGGAGAATCGCTCGAACCTGGGAGGTGGAGGTTGCAGTGAGCCAAGATTGTGCCACTGCACTCCAGCCTGGGTGACAGAGTGAGACTCCGTCTCAAAAATATTAAAAAAAAAAAAAATAGAAAAATAAAAGACAACCATTTATTAACTAGAGTAATACCCTATTATACCTTATAGGCTCAGGATATGCTGCAGGAAAGGTACAGAATTATTGCACATTTGTGAAACTCACACTTCACTATTCAACATGGGTCCCCATAACTGCAGGAAGTAACAGATTACTAAACTAGCCAGTACATGAATAGATTAGATTTAATGAATTAACTTGATATTCCCAAGTGACACACTGTATTTGGGAGAGAAGCTCATCTAACCTATTATAAGTGTATAGAACTAAAAGTTTTCAAACATAAATTTCATTAATTTGAAAGGTTATTTTTATATTGCATAGGTCCACTTGCCTCTAAATAAAATGAACCAAAAATAAAAACAAACTCATACTTTGTGAGACATCCTGGTATTTAGAATTTTTCTACCTGTCTCTGAAAGTCAGAACCATACTCCAGTGAGGCAATTATTTGGTTATTTAACTTCTCAAAGTGTTTATATTATACACAGGTCATATTGTACATATTTAGAAAGTCTGTAGATCAGTGGTCCCCAACCTTTTTGGCACCAGAGAGTGATTTCATGGGAAGCAAGTTTTCCACGGACCTGGGGGCAGGGGGAGGGGGTGCAGGGAGGGGATGGTTTCAGGATGATTCAAGTGCATTACATTTACTGTGCACTTTATTTCTATTATCATTTCATTGTAATATATAATAAAATAATTACACAACTCACCATAATGTAGAATCAGTGGTAGCCCCGAGCTTGTTTTCTTGCAACTAGACGTCCCATCTGGAAGTGACGGGAGACAGTGACAGATCATCAGGCATTAGATTCTCATAAGGAACACGCAGCCTAGATCCTCACATGCACAGTCCACAATAGGGTTTGCGCTCCTCTAAGAATCCAGTGCTGCTGCTGATCTGACGGAGATGGAGCTCAGGTGGTAATGCAAGCAGTGTGAGCAGCTGTAAATACAGATGAAGCTTCACTCTCCCCTGCAGCTTACCTCCTGCTGTTCGGCCAGTGGGGGGTGTGGGTGGCCGGGGACCCCTGCCGCATATTATACACCCAACTTTCAGAGAGAGAATTTTTCCCAACTGCAGATTATAAAATTAAGTCAACAGGTATTTTTCTTACCCTTCTATGGTTATTACTATTCCAACTAAATGTGTGAATGGCCTAATCTAATTGTTTTTACATCTTGGTTTAATTTCTCAGTAACAAGTAATTAACACCAAAATCTCATTTCTTTTTTGAAATCAAAACAAAAGCCCAAGTTCCTAGAAATTACTATACAGGGATAAACGAAGCACTGAAGGTAGGAGAACCATGAAATTACAGTAAATTCTTGGACAACACGGGTTTGAACAGTGTGGGTCCACTTATATACAGGTTTTTTTTCTGTAAGTATATTGGAAAATGTTTTTGAGATTTATGACAATTTGAAAAAAGAAACCATGTAGCCTAGAAATACAGAAAAATTAAAATGGTATGTAGATACTAGCCTATTTTATCATTTACTACAAAATACACACAAATCTATTATAAGAAGTTAAAATTTATAAAAACATACAAACACAAACTGTACATGGCACCATTCACAGTTGAGAGAAATGTAAACAAAGATACAGTATTAAATCATAACTGCATAAAATTAACTGTAGTACATGCTGAGCTACTATAATTATTTTGTAGTTACCTCCTGTTGCTATTGTGGTGAACTCAAGTGTCGAAAGGTCTGTTTAAAACACCATGTGATGCTAACCATCTCTGTGTGGGCAGTTCATCTCTTCATAAACCGTGGATCACAGTAAAAAGTGATCCCTTGCGGTTCCTGCATATTTTTCGTGATTAGTGCAATACTGTAAACCTTGAGGACATAAAAACTGCAAGACCCATATGAAGTACCACCAGTGATAGAAGTGCTCCCAAGAAGCACAGAGGAGTCACGACATTAGAAGAAAAAGTTGAATTGCTTACATACCATAGATTGGGGTCTGTGGTTGCCCACCATTTCAAGATAAATGAGTCCAGCATAAGGACCATTGTAAAAAAAGAAAAAAAGAAAGAAGGAAAGAGAAAGGAAAGCAAAAAGAAAAGAAAACTCATGAAGCTTTTGCTGCAGTTATGCCACCAGGCATGAAAACCTTGCACTTTTTGTGAAATAGCTTTTTAACTTGCATTTAAAATGCAGCTTCATGTGAGTACAGGAGTGCTCTAAGGCAGATCTATAGATTCCAGTGTGATTCAAGAAAAAGCAAAGTCACATGACAATTTAAAGCAAAAGGAAAGTAGCTTTGCTAAGAAGCAGCAGACAAGTTCACAGATGCCATTCAGAAGATAAATGAGAAGAAAAGAAATCTGCCTTAACAGGTTTTTAATGCAGTAGAAAGTACCTATTCTGGGAAACAATGCCACAAAGGAAATTTATTAGAAAGAGAAGCAAGCACCATGATTTAGGCAGGAAAGGGTAAGCTAACACTGTGCAAATGCTGTTGTGTTTGCAATCAGGACTACACATATCTGTAAAGCTGCTAACCCCCGAGCCTTGAAGAAAAAATAAAAATAAAAATAAAAAACACCAGCTGCCAGTCTTTTGGTTGTATACCAAGAAGTCCTAGACAATGAGAACCCTTTTTCTGGATTGGTTCTGTCAATGCTTTGTCCCTAAAGTCAGGAAGTACCTTGCTAGTAAGACACTACCTTTTAAAGTTCTTTTGATACTGGAGAATGCCCCTGACCACCTAAAACCCCATAAATTCAACACCAAGGCAATGAAATGGTCTCTGTGCTCCCAAACACAACATCTTTAATTCAGGAATAAGGGGGTCATAAGGACTTTTTAGATCTACTACACACAGTACTCTGGAAAGGACTGTCAATGCTGTGAAAGAGAAGCCCAAGAGAGAACATTATGCAAGTCTGGAAGGAATGATTATGCCATGTCACTGAAGATGCCATCATCAAGCCCAAACACTAAATTCTGGCTGGAGAAAACTATGCAGATATTGTCATAACTTCATAAGATGTACAAAAGAGTCAGTCAAAGAAGTCATGAAAGAGATTGTGGATGTGGCAAAAAGGTGGGGTGTGAAGGGTTTCAAGAGAAATTCAAGAGCTAATAAACACCACACCACAGGAATTAACAGATGACTTGTTGATGGAGATGAGTGATTCCAAAGCAGTGCAAGATGATAAGGAAGAAAACTTAGAAGCAATGCCAAAGAACAAGCGGATGTAAGACAATCTGGCAGAAGGGTTCCAATTATTCAAGGCTGCTTTTGACTTCTTTTACAACATGGACTCTTCTATGATATGGACACTGAAACTAAAGCAAACAGTAGGAGGATTGGTACCATATAGAAACATTTTTAGAGAAATGAAAAAAGCAAAAAGTCAGACAGATTAAAATGTATTTCTGTGGATTTAGACCAAGTGTGACTGCCTCTTGTGCATCCCCTTCCACCTCTGCCACCCCGAGTCAGCAAGACCAACCCCTCCTCCTCCTCCTCAGTCTACTCAATGTGAAAATGACAAAGAGGAAGACTTTCATGATGATCCACTTCTACTTAGTGAAGAGGAAATACGTTTTCTCTTTCTTAGGATTTTCTTTATAACATTTACCTTTTTTCTAGCTCACTTTAAGAATACAGTACATAATACAAATAACATACAAAATGTGTTGATTGTTTGTGTTACTGGCAAGACTCCCAGTCAACTGTAGGCTATTAAGTTTTGGGGGCATCAAAGTTATACATGAATTTTCGACAGGACAGGAGGATGATGCCCCTAACCCCTGCATTGTTCAAGAATCAAATGTACAACCCTCTATCCTAACAGAAAAAAAACTACATGAATGGTAAATTACTTGAGGTCTATTCTTCATTCAACACATTTTTATTGAACACCTATTATATGTTCTGGGGACAAGAAAAAGTCTCTGCCTTCAAGAGACTTACACTCTAGTGGGAAAGGAGACAGACAGTCAAAAAATAAACACGATAAAATTGTGGTAAGTGCCATGAAGGAAATTAACAAGGCGGTATAACTGATAATGGATAAAATGGGTAACTACTTTAATTAGGGTCATGAGAGAAGGCCCTCTAAGGAACTGACAGCTGACAGCTGAGAGATAAGCAGCAGCCAGCCAGAGATGAACCTAAGAAAATACATTCCAGGCAGATGAAACAAGCTTGCACAAGCCTGATATGAGAAAGAATAATAGAAGAGCAGAATAATAGAATAATTGGACTAATAGAAGAGCAGAGGGAGGTCAGTGTGGTGGTGAGGTAAAGGAGTGAGGCTGTAAAGGAGGTAAAGCTGGAAAGCAAGGCAAGCATGATAATGAAGGGCCTTGGAGGCCACCAAAGAGAAAGCCAGGAAAGGTTTAAGTAGGAACAATGTTAGTTTCCAAATTTTGAAGCTCATTCATGTGGCTATGAAAAACCAACTGTAGGAGACAAGAATGGAAACAGACCAGTGGGTCACACAGTAGTCCAGGTGAGAGTGAAGGAGGCTTAACCTAGTAGCTGTGGAAATGCAGAACTGGCATGACATGGTAGTAGATTAGATATGGAGCTTTCGGCCTGAGCAACCGGAGAAACTCACTTACTAAGGTAATGAAGAGTTGTTTTACTCTTCAAATTTCAAACAACTGAAAAACAATTTTAAAAATACGAAAAAATGGATTTTAGATATTAGACACCAGGCAGCACAGGATAGTAGAATTAAACAAGGTGAGTCCCATAACCGCTCCAAGATTATTTCATTCAAGCAGTTTTACAAGGAGGCAGTTTCTAGGCTGTGGTGCAAAAAGGGAGAACCCAAAAAGAACCAAGTAGTCTTGCTGAGTTGAGGAGACAGAATTGAGAATTTGGAGAAGGCCTGGGGTCTAGAATTTATAAGTAGGAGTACCAGAGAGAATGCAGCTGCACAGAGAAGGGAGGGTTCCAGAGACATGCAGAGGGCTCCTTTCAAGTCTTTAGCTGAATATTGATCAGCACAAGCATATGAGGGAATACCCAAGAACAGGTTAAGAACCTCCAAGAAGCAGGCAGAAAAATTCCAGAAGTTCACACAAGTCTGGGAATAGTTCACGCTACTACAGCCAAAGAAAAAACCTCATAATGAACAGAGCATCAGGTAGAGTACTCAGAAGGATATTGCTTCGGTGAACGGAGAAAAACTAAAGGCTGCTCTTGCCCACCTAACAAAGCTTAAAAGCAAGCCTTGAAATAATCAGACTATTTCCAATAACTTTACAGTGTTCCAAAACAAAGTCTCAACAATATTTAAAAGACTACCAAGAAGAATACATACATACACACAAACACCAACAGTATAAAATTCATAGCCAATAAAAAATTACCAGGCATGCAAAACAGCAGGAAAATGACCCAAAATGGGGGGGGGGGGAAGTGACACAATAACTGTTTTAATATCCTTATATACTATTCCTATTATAAATGTATTATGTTACATGAGGTAGAGAAAAGAATACTCATGTTAAAGAGAGACATGGAAGATATAAAAAAGACCAAAATCAAACTTCTAGAGATGAAAAATGCATAGGATGGGATTAATAGCAAATCAGTGCAAAAAAGCAAACTTGAAGGCACAGCAAACGAAATCATCCAAAATTAAAACAAACATAAGGCTGGACAAACATATAAAGCATCAGTGAGTTGAGGAACAACTTCAAGCAGTCTAATATACATGTAAATTTGAGTCCCAGAAGGAAGTAGGTAAGAGTAGACTATAGAAAATTTATTTTAAGGAATAGCAAAAATGTTTCCAAATTTTATATGAAAATAGAAAACTGTATATAAAATAATATGAAAATTACAAAACCAAAGATCCAATAAGTTCAACAAACCCCAAGCACAGAACACATGAAAACTAAACCAATGTACACTATAATTGAATCGCACAAATTCAATGGTAAAGATAAAAATCTTAAAAGTAGCCAGAGTTAAAAAAAAAAAAAAAAAAAAAAAAGACACTTACAGAGGAGCAAAGATTAGAGTGACTGTAGACTTCTTGTCAGAAACAATGCAACCCAGGAGGTAACAGCACAACCACATCTTTAAACCTAGAATTTTATACCCAGCAAAAGTATCTTTCAAACATGAAGATTCAAAATCTTTCTCAATAGGGTAGGCCTATACACCTTGCTAAAAGAATTTTGGATTTTCATCTTCAAAGTGCTAGTAAGCTACTAATGGATTCTAAATTACGAAACTTACATTTCAGGAAAGACATATTACACTTTTGAGATGAGTGGGTTAGGCATGGGGGAAAGAGGAGTCAAGCATACATAAGAGCAGAGATAGCAGAAACTTGTTCAAAAAACCAAGGATGCTGACTTAAGAGCAATGGCAGTGGGGAGGAAGAAAAAGTGGACTGATCAGAAAGATACCTAGAAGATAATTATTCAAAGGCTTGGTGATTGATTGGATGTGAGGTATGAGGAAGAAAAATGACTCAAGAATCATTCCTAAGTTACTGATATGATTAACTATACTTACATATAATTTTACCCATCTGAAAAATAATTTAAACCAATATACACCATCAAAACCACAACTGAAGCAATCCACACAAGTGAATTAATATACTCTAAACACTGCTTTTAAACTAAGAATTCACTGTGTAAAAGTTGTACATAAAAATAGAACAGCATTTTTGTAGAAGAAAAAGATGAAGGCATCAGTTTTCATTTGAAATCTGCAGTGAGCTCAATTTTGGATTTGAGATTACTGCTACTGTTCCCTATGGAAATAGTAAAGGCATGGTTTCTATGAGCCATCTGTTGAGATGCTGAAGTGCTTCTACAGAACACTTCCTTCTAAAGGTAGATCACTATAATGGAGTTTTACCATTTAAAAAATTATAACTCATGTATAAAAGGTTGCATATTTTTGGTAATCAACTTCTAGTTCGGCAACCTTGCTTTCTATGTTTCTATCTTCACAGGAATTATCAGTGAGGTTTTTTTAAAGGATTTTAAATAGTAACATATTTATTGTAGATTTGCTAAGTATTAAATACTTTACACTGTGCAAGTACCTTACATGATAACCTCATTTAATCTTAACAACCCTATTATGTAGTTATTATCCCCACTTGTAGTTATTATTCCCATAAATGGGTTAAGAAGTGAGGAAATTAATATACAAAGAGCTAATAAGTGGCAGGGCCAAAGATTTGAACTCAGAAAAGTCTGACCTCAATCCCTGGACTCTTCAGAAATCCACCTCTAAAACTCACAAATCTTCCTGCTTATTAGAAAATATGCAACTGATACTCTGATTTTGAATGAATACATGCTTTACATGTAATAACCAAGTTTCTAAATTATGTTTATTTAAAAGTTCACAAAACCTTATCATTAAAATGTTCAAGCTTTCAATTTGCCTCAAGAGATTCTTCAAAATTAGCCAGGTGTGGTGGTGGGCACCTGTAATCCCAGCTACTCAGGAGGCTAAGGCAGGAGAATCACTTGAACCCAGGAGGTGGAAGTTGCAGTGAGCCAAAATGGTGGCACTGCACTCCAGCCTGGGCAACACAGCGAAATTCTGTCTCAAAAAAAGGAAAAAAAAAAGATTCTTCAAAGCAGGTAACTTAATGAGCAAGAATTATAAGTAGACTATTAGAGCTTCATTAACATATGTATATGCATGTGTATAAGAGGATGCTGCATTACAGAATCTATATCATCAGAGGCATGGCATGGTCGACTATAGACACTGAGGACCTGAAAATGTACTGAGGGTTTAATACATTAAGTTGCACAACAGATAAACTATCAATGATGCTTGTGATAGGACACATAACACTGTGTTAGGAACCACAACTAGATGATCTATATGGAAACCATGCTTCCATGACTTCCACATAGAACATGGAAACCATGTTGTATGATGGAAATGGATGAGTAGGCATATACTTAAAAATTTTTCATGCTGAATTACATGGCATATTGTGTGCATGCATCGTTCACCAACAACTATACAGTTATTAGGATTAACTCAAAATTGTAAACTAACAAAACATTTATCCACAGTTCAACAGAAACTCAGAGTTTAAAAGTTATTTTTCTTCCTTCAACAACAAAGAAAACCTAGAAACTGAAAGTCTCCAGTAAAGTTCTTTTATTTGGATTTAACCTAAAATAGTTTGATCTCTCTTTGATAGAGAAATGAAATCTCCAATTCTATAGACTATAATGTAAAAATATTGAATTTGCATATTTCCAATAAAAGACATTTGCTTCATGCTTTGGGCATCTACCATAGTTGCCCAAAAGACTATGGCCAGTAAACGTAACTGTCACAGTACAGAAGTGCACATAATAAATTTACTAACTTACAAAATTGTCCTTGTGTTACCAAAACACACAGTGTCTTTAGTCGGCTGACTATTCGTGTTGTTTGAAAAGCATGAAGATACAGGTTTTTAGCATGCACGCCCAGTTGGAAAAGGACTTGTTCCTCTGGAAACACCATTCATTCGCTTTGGCAGAGCTGAGAGCACCTGTGCATGTGAACAAGCAGGTGGGTATCTCACTGGTTTCTGCAGTCATCTCTTTCCTTGATAGGTAAGTTTTGATACCAGTCAGGGGAGAGTCCAGGCATTTAACTCAGCTTATGATTTAATTTTCCACAGCTAAGAAAACAAAATCACCAAAATAAGTTAGTTCTAGGAAAACCAGGTGGGATTTATAGGTACACTTACATGACTATAAACAAAGAATCCTTTATAAAAGAAGAAAAGGTATCAAGTCTGGCAATAGCAACCATAGAACATCATAGAGAAAAAACATTTAAAACTTCCAGGATCAAAAATAATACAATGCAGTTCATGAACTGGTTTTCATTCAACCTCTGTACATTTCCCAGGATAAGAGTAAGACTGTTACCCAGCTCAGGCTATTAAACTGATGTGAAATTCAAACTTGATTTTTTTTGTTCCATTCAAGAGCACTGTCTGTTATACTTGTGTAAAATGAGAACACCAAAGCTTTGAAAGAAAAGCCTGTGGACCACCAATCAAAATGCCTATTTCTTTACCTCAAGAGTTATTTCCATGCTAGAAACACACACACACACACACACACGTGTGAAGAACACAGATTTCCGTACATAGTAATTTTTAAGACTAAGATGCTACAGAGTGGTGGGGATACTTACTCTTATATTAAATCCTAGAAGATCACTTATAACACCTGAGACAGCAGAAAGGATAACTACTCTTGTGATATTGTAGATTAAGGGATTCATTGTCAGTCCATAGAGTCTAAACGGTGTGTCCAGCTCCTACAAAAAACATCAAAGAATTGAAATGAGATACATGTTTTCTCATAGCTACTCAGTGACTTCTTGCTGTGTTTTGTCTTGGGTATAGATGAATGCTTAAGGCTGCCTTTCCTTAATATTCAAAGAGCTACCTTCAAAACATCCATAACGCGTTCTCACCTACTTTTCTACTAAGATTTTTTTAGGTGGATTTGAGCAATATGTCATTTGTGGTTTAAAATATATAAAATATGACAGACATCAGCAATCATCAGAACCTGGGTAACAAAATTGGAAATTTTTTCATAGTAGTTATTAACCCAAAATCATCAGGTCAGCATTTTGAATCTACACAGCCTAGCATCTATCTCTTACTGGGTTCTGAGAAGTAAAACATTAATTAATTTATTTAAAACAGGCTAACTCACTTTATTTTTCTGGTATAAAACCACCACGTGGTGGCCACAGCTAGAGCCTGGGTCCTCTACATGGAGACTCTGGTATGGGTCTCTAGGCCATAGTCAGTGAATTCCAGATAGGGAGACTTGGTGAACATGTCTCTTTCCAGAGGTTGGGGCTGAAATAGCTGTAGGTATTGGAGATGGCATCAAAGGTGCCCTTGGCAAAATTGGTCAGGGTAGCAGCGCAGTCCCCAAAGTGCAGCAATGGTGGGTATCCACCATCAGCAGCAGGTTCTTGGGCACAGGGGCTAAGACGCTACCAATGCCTCTGGAGGCAGGGATGAGGCCACCAGGACAGAGATGCAGGCTGCCAGTCACCTTGCAAGGGCAGTGTGAGTATGGGGCTTGCTAATCTTGTTTCCCCAGTAGCCTCCTCACACAGGGAGGATAAAGAGCTTGACCATGATTATAGCCCCATGGAGGGTGCTGGCTACCTACGTGGAGCACTAACACCCAGAACAACATAGCCACTGTAGTCCTCGATGGTGACAAATGCCTTGAACCTGGTCCTTGATGCACAGGGAGAAGAGGCGTATCTCCGCCAGGGGCTTGATCTTCATGTCCTTGACCAGATGGTCCAACTTGGTGATGGGAAGCCACTCTTTGTCCTTAACCTTGCCTCCAGGAGCTCTGTGACCTCAGCTCTGGTCCTAACCACCACTGTGACCCCTACCCCTGATGCCACTGTGGAAGAGTCCACTTCCAGGACTCCTCCCAACCCAAGGTATCATCTGCCATTTAATGTTTTCTCAGAGAAGAGACTGATTTAACTTAAATGATAGTAAAAGTGTATCACAGCCTATGACTTACTTTCAACAACTTGGTGGACAGCTTTAATACATTGTTTACTAGAGTAAGCTGTTCTTTCTTATTTGGCTTTTTTTCCATCTTAAGATATAAATTAATCTAAGGGAAGGAATAGAAATTAAGGTAAATTTCTTAGAAAAAAATATGTATACTGCATAAAATCTGGCATATTTCAAAGGTCATGTTTTCAAGTAAAATAAATTTTGAAATTCCAATAACTATTGATACAGAGAACATATGTCACGTACTCTAGCCCCCAGCCCTGATCAGTCTCACTCTGGCAAAGAAAAAATACTTAGTGATGAAAAAATTATTAATGATGAAGCAATTTAAATATCAAAACAATGAAAAATTTTAATATTACTTGCAATATAACATAATTAGCACATAAGCACCTTGAGTTCAAAACCTATATCTTATTCATCTCACTATCCCCCTAGATAATCTAACATCCTCATTAAACATGGAAGAAGATAGCTCCTGTTACTTTACTAATTCCTTATATTTTGCCTTGTATGAAGAATTCTCCAGTATGATTCTAAGACCAAAAAAAAAAAAAAAAAAAAAGAATGATAAATGTTTTTATACAAAGTTTATGGAAAAACTTGAAATTAAAAACAAAATTACAAAAAAAAAAAAAACACTTTATACTACTCTGTATTTACAAGAGATATTTCTCAATCTTAGTATCTATTCACATACTGAAAACCAAGTATTTTCCAAACATTGAATAATGTATTCTATGTCTGATACAGAAGAATTCAAAAAGCTTATTATACATGCTAAATGACACGTACTCTAAAGATGTAATACTTGACATAGAGTATGAGATTAAAAGCATGCTCCATTACCACCAATAAAAATCTCTCTATAGTGTACAAAGTCTTTTCAATCCATTAGATCTTAATTCTCATAATCCTGGGAGCAAGAGGAGATATTACATCCATTTTATTAGGGATAAGCAACTACAGAGCAGCAAAGTGACTTGTGAGGTCCTTTAGCTAGAATGTGATAGCTAGACAGTGATTAAACCCTGAATCCTCTGCAGGGACCTTACAGTGTATTATGCTACCCCTAACCACTAAACCCAATTGACAGGACTGATCAATACCTGTTCTGTAAGTAATATCGAAACATTGCTGTATTTCTTATTGGTTTCAGACCCCAATGAGGCCAGACGCAATAAGAAAAGTAGTAAAGCTGTTTCCCAGATCAAAAACTCCCAGTTATAAGCATCATTCAGGAAAGTTTTGTGTCCTTGGAGAACCTATATAAAGGATCAAAAAAAGTTTAGTTTTTCATTTACCTTAAAATCATATCATTACTTTTACTCTGTCAATTTAAGAACATTTCCAAAAATCCAGTATTTTAATACTCAAAGCAGAAGAGCTTTAATACCCAAAGTATTACCTATTTATTTAATCATTATATATTTAAGTTTCCTAGATTTTCTCCTTTAGCAAGGGTCTAGAAGTAACAAAGAAGGAAAATACCACAAATAAAATAAGACAAATGCATTTGCAACTACTTTAACTATCAGTGTGTCCACTCACAACGATATGGCAACCATTATTCAAAGTAATAACTTTGCATTATGTCAAGTGAGCTCCCTAAAACATGTGGCTCATCCCACTGGTATGACTAGAAAGTCCTAACGATCAGTTCTTTATTCTGTTTTAGGCTCCAAATAACAATAGCAGCAGGAACTATGCGTCAAATTTTCTGGTAAAAGGTTTTTGTTTTTGTTTTTAAATTTGTTGATTTAAAAGTAAAGAAATTTACTCAAACAAGCCCAAAGTAAGATGGAATTTACTGAAAAACATACAGATAATGCTCACAGAAACCTTGTGAAAAACAGGAAGAGCTGCCCTCTGCATCTCGCTTCCCCCAGGGCTATGTAGGCTCCCATCTCCACTCCTCTTAGCCAGCTCCATTGCCTTACAAGACCTTTGTTTTCTGCCTCCCCACTGAGTTTGACTCATATTAGCTTTGGCTTGTCATGGCACCCTAGCAGCAGACTTCTCAAGATAAAATGTGGAAATCAGAAAGCAATAGAATCCTAAAAGTGCTGAAAGGAAATAACTGGCAACCTGGAATTCGATTCCTGATAAAAATATATATATATTCAAAAGTGAAAGTGATAAAATATATTTTCAAACAAGCAAAAACTGAGGGAATTCATCACCAGCAGACTGTCACTAAAATAAATACTAAAGGAGTTACTCAGGTAGGAGGAAAATAATCCCAGAGAGAAACACAGAAATTCAGGAAATAATAAAAAGCAATGGAAAAGGTAAATATGTGAGTAAATATAAATGATTAATTACACAAAACAATAATAATTACATCTTGTGGTTTTAAAATATATGTAAAATTAAGGTGAAGGACAATAATACAAAAGGTGAAAAAGTAAATGGGATGAACTGTTCTAAGGGCCTAGCATTATCAAGAGAGTGATAAATTAATCATTTTATTAGACTATAAAAAATTAAGCATGCATGTTGTAATCTCTTTACTACTTAAAACAATAGTAAAAGAATATATAACAAGTTAATAGGATTAAGTGGAATATTTAAAAATATTTGGTTAATAAAAAGATGGTAAGAGGAGTGAAAAAGGAAAATTAGCAGGTAGCAAAAGTAAGAACCAAATATATTTGTGGTTATAGTAATAACATTAAGTTTAAATGGGCTAGACACTCCAAAATCTAAGACTGTGAGGATGGATTAAAAAACAAGCAACCAACTGGGCACAGTGTCTCATGCCTATAATCCCAGCACTCTTGGAGGCAGAAGCAGGAGGATCCCTTGAAGTCAGGAGTTCAAGGCCAGCCTGGGGAACAAATCCAGACTCCACTTCTACAAAAAATTAAAAACTAACCAGGCTAGGTAGCATGTGCCTGTAGTCCCAGCTACCAAAAAAAAAAAAAAAAAAAAAAAGAAGAAGAAGAACGAACGAACGAACACCAAGCAACCATAAGAGGACATGCTGATTATGAGAGACACAACCAAAATATGAGAACAAAAGAATAAAAACAGGTAGACAAAGATATAACATGTAGAAATGAATCAAGACAGCTGGTGCAACGAAATTAACATCAAATCAATAAGAAACATTACAAAGAGAGACATTTTGTAGGGTCATGAAAGGCCAAGCCTGACATTTTTCCAGATTAAAGGAGACTAGAGACATGACAATTAAATGCAATATGTAATTCTGAATTGGATCCTGGACTCAGAAAAAAAAAAAAAATCACTATAAAGGACATAAAAGTCAATTGCCCAAAAAGATGGATAACAAAACTAAATCTGGTTGTACCCCGTTACACATAAAGCAAAAATCGACAGAAGAGGACACATAGACAAATCCACAATCAGACTTGAACACACCTCTACCAATGACTGACAGAATAAGCAGACCAAAAAATTCAGTAAGGATGTAGGTAATTTGATACATATAGGACACTGCTCTCAACAATGACAGAATATAAATCTTGTCAGTGTGCTAATGGAAAATTTAATGAAACTGAATATATGCTGGATAATAAAGTAAACCTCTACATATTTAACAGGACTGAAAATATTCAGAGTATGCTTTGACCACAGTAGAATTACATTAAAATTCAATAAATGCAAAAGTATAAGATAAACCTGTAACTTCTTTTAATGCAGAAAGCACAGAAGTGCTTTACAAAAAGGAGACCCTATCAAAAGGATAAAGGAGGGGGTTTCTAGGAGCTCCCACTGGCCAAATTTGGGACAATGTAGGCATCAAAGCAAATATAGTAACAGATTTTTTTTTTTTGGTACAGATGGGTCCTCATTATGTGGCCCAGGTTGGTCTTCAACTCCTGGCCTCACACAATCCTCCCACATTAGCCTCCCAAAGTGCTGGGATTACAGGTGTTAAGCTACTATGCCCAGCCTATAGTAACAGATTTTAACCCACTGTATAAAAATGAGAATACATGATTCCACAGTATAATAAATAAATGAATGAATAAATGAGAGGGAAAGAAATGAAAGATCTACCTTGGAGTGACAACTAATAAATACAGAAGGAATAACGTAGTCGGAAAATCAGTATTTTACAATCATACGATAGTTTTATATCAATTAATAATTACCAACTAAAATTAGACTGATCTTACAGTTTGAAAGGACTTCAAAATTACTTGTATTCCCATTTTGAAAAGTTAGAAAAATTACCAAAAATCCAAAATAGTAAAAAATGTAGATGTACTAAAAGTACATACTTAAAGACAGTGACCTAAGTCTAAAACAGAAAGTGAATCCTATATTAGAATTTTCATTTTTCCTTAAAGCAGATGTGAAACTTTTACCTGAGCACAACAAATGAAAGCAATCGAAAGTGTCAGTAGGAAGACTGAGGATACAACCACATCAACTGAACGCTGTGGCCCCCGTCTCTGTGGAGTGAGACACGTGTTAATGTTTTAGATTACTGGCAGACAGCAACCGCCCTCACATCATTAACACTCTGAATTGTACTACATTCGTGTGAAAATGTTTATAAGAAGTTTCTGAGATAGGATTTTAACATATTCAGTACATAAAGTCATCAACTTTAAGTACTGAAATCCATGCATTTTCAAATTAAGGGTGACTGATTCATTAACATACTGGAATATTTCCCAAAAAAGCTGGAATATTTCCCAAAAAAGTCAGAAAAATATACACTATTTAATTATCACTTTGCCCCTAGGAAATTTAGATTTTCTTTTCCCTTTCTAAGCTCTTCTTTACCTACCCCTACCAGCTTTGCAGAGAGATGACATCCAACTTGCTGTCCAGCAAGTTTGTCGGCTGCTGATATGATCTGCCTACACCCAGAACTACACTGTCTACTGAGTAAGTGCTGCCAGGAGCTTCAGTGAGCATATTCTTGCATATACTCTATTGTTAATCAAATAAAACTCACCTTTAGATAGGAACGCAGTGATAACCATATTTTAATATTCTCCACCTTCTTAAGTCTGAAATGAGGTATTTCATATTTCCTAGCTTTCCTGGCAGAAGTAATATGGCTGAAGAGTTTTGCAAATAAAAATCTCTAGAAGAGGTTTAAAAAAAAATCACAGTGAAATGTATGTATGTGTCTGTGTATTCACATAATTGCCAATGATATTCGCAGAATACAAAAATGTTAAAAAGAATGAAGTTCTAATCAGTGATCACTAAGATGGGCAGTGAAAATTTTCATTAATAGGTCATTACCCTGTTGTTTCCAAAGCACATTACATAGTAATATACTTCTTCACAATGTGGTACACTCAACATTTGCAAGGAATATTCTTTGGAGACCCCCAAAGAATGGTTGGCATTTGTGGATCCACTACTTCACAAACTCAAATGTTTATACATCATTCTGCCTTATTCCCAAATTAAATTTCTATTCAAAATCACATTTCTGGGGCTGGGCATGGTGGCTCATGGCCTGTAATCCCAGCACTTAGGGAGGAAAGACAGGGGAATCACTTGAGCCCTGGAGTTCAAGACAAGCCTGGGCAACAAAGTAAGACCTCACTTCTACAAAAATACAAAAAATTAGTCGGGTGTGGTGGCGCAGGCCTATAGTCCCAGCTACTGGGGAGGTTGAGCTGGAAGGACTGCTTGATCCTCAGGAGGTCAAGGCTGGAGTGAGCCGTGATCACACCACTGCACTCCAACCTGGGCAACAGAGCGAGACCCTGTCTCAAAAAAATAAAATAAAATAAATCACACTTCTTCTGCATATCACCAATATTTTAAACCCTCCATCCATAATTTTTATCAAATTTCAATTTACGTATTTCTCACTTGGCCATTTTTCACAAAAACATTATCACATGTAGATAATTATTTTATTCTATGGATAAAAAACAAAAAAGGGACACTGAGGTACAGAAGCTAAGCAGTCGGCTAGGCTCACTCACTGGCTAAGCCACTTATTCTACACGTGGGGCCTGGCAAAATTTCAGATTACAATGTGTAATACGTAAACAGTCAATAACACAAACAATAAATCCACAAATATCAAAAGTCCACTTATCAATCCTTTATTGTCCACATCAACTTGAAGAGAGACCAAATCAAGAGAACAAAAACGACTCAATGGAATATCATATACAAAAACAGAGGTAAAAAATTTTACTTATTTCTCCACTGACCTGTTTATATGTTCTCTCTGCCACACACATCATGAAAAAAAACATCCAAGTAAGACACAATCTTTCAAAAAAATTAATTATGGACAAAACAATAATAGGTGTAACAGGTGGTGCCCCACAAAAGAGAGTCAAGATCTCCTCAGCTGAAATGGACTTTAGCTGGTCAAGGCTCTTCTCACGGAAAAGTCGATGTAAGAATGGAAAAAATGCTAATCCAATAGTGACAACATTTCCCAGCATCTGATAACCTACTCCTTGCTGATAGGCATTGACCTGTGAATTATTTACAATTTCTATCATTATTGTGTAGCTAAATGGAGTTACAAAGCAGTATTTATCAAACACTATTCAGACTATTAAAAACACATTCTAAAAGTATAAATACAAATGACATACAGATTTATGACTTTTAAATCTTATTAAAAATTGGGATTCAATGAGATAGGAATATCTGTAGAGCATACCTGAACAGTTGACTATGCTAACAGAGACCAGGTATAACAAATAATATATATACTACCATGTAAAGACTCTGACTACAAAATTACATATATATGTTAATAATATATTACATATAATATAGATGATATATATATATATGTGCTTCAAAAGCAGAGTCATACTGTTTTAATCACTAAGAGATTCTTATAAAATAGCTCCTGATCACCTAGTATATTTTTTGAAAAATCTGGAAACATATTCAATCTTACCCTGCTCATGATGATGCCACTTATTTCCAACACAGACATATCCATCTTTTTGCACTCATTCCCCTCCCAGATTATTGCACTAACTCGATCAGAGGAAGGACTTGAATTCTGAAGCCAGAACAAATGATTCTGAGAAGAAAAATATAAAATTGTTTCTATCCACGCTTTATTGCCTCCATTAGTTTTTCTTTCCCAGGCTCCATTCATTTGCCAACACTCTAATAACCGCTTCTATAATGCTGGTCCTTTTTTCTTTTTTTTTTTTTGAGACAGGGTGTCACTATGTTGCCCAGATTGGTCTCAAACTCCTGGGCTCAAGCAATCCTCCCATCTGCCTCCCTCTACACAGCCTTCTGTGTAGCAAGGACCACAATCACATACCACCATGGCCCGCTAGGTCCATTTTTCTTCACTAAGCCATTCTCTTACCTAGGGAGAGACTAAATGTCTTCTGTTATGAGGAGAGATAGCAGTCCATGATCTCCAAGGTTGCTTCCCTCTCTAAAGGTATGGAAGTGAGGATAAGCTTAGTGTAGTCACGGGCTATTAAGAAAGAATTTCTAGAGCTATGAGATTATACTGGGAGTAATAGGAAGTAAAGGAAGATACTAAAAGGCCTTATACATCACATGAATGACTGAGGAGTTAAGTCTGTTTCTGGTCTAACCAGGACACAGAGAATTAGTGAGGCTTAGAAAAGCTCAAGTGGAGACAGTCACAATGAAAACAGCTCCCTCTCCTCCTCTGCCATATCATGTCTCATTCTTTAAATACTAGCTCAAGTCCCATTTCACCACCATGGTCCTCTCTGACAGCCTCAGCCTTACTAACTTTGCCCTTCTCTGAAATGAAAAACTTTTACAGTCTGTATCAGACAAATTAGCATCTTATTATATGGTGCTTTTATGTTGTCCTCTACTTATTTCCTATATAATTATCTTGTTCCCAAACTAAAATATAACCTTCTAGAAAAGGACCATCTGGCATATTTTTTCTCTTTCTACCAAAACGCTTAGCATAATGCCAACAAGCATTTATTGATTTGAATCACTGATGTGACTGATTCACTGACTTATAGAACTCATATTTACTAAGCACCTACTATGTATCATGCCTGTGGATAAAATGGAGAACAAGACAGATGTCCTTGCTATCAAGGAGTTTATAGACTTCTGAAGGAAGTTACTATACAGCACGGTAAGGAAAAGCAAGAGTGCTTCAGGAGTATATAGGAAAGGCTTCCTGAAGGAAGCATCACTCAGGCCAAGACCTACCTGGAAATAAAAAGGAATGAACCAAAAGAATGGGCATTAGAGAAAATTATGTCCCAGGCAAAGAAACCTGTATGCATACAGGCCCAGAGGCGCATGAGGCCTGGTTACATATCAGCAACAAAGAAAGTTAGTCGAGTCAAGTTCACCATGTGAGGAGCAGGGACAGAATGGTCAGAGATGAAACTGTATTAGAACAAATAAAGGAACAGAAGCAAGCAATCCAGAAAGAAGAAAAAAGGATTTTAAAGGAAGTGGCATTATCAGATTTGTATTTTAGAAGTATCACTCTGGCTGTAGCAAGAAAAATGAAAGGAACAGAGGCAACCCTACAGAAGTTACTGTAATAGCTTCTTATCTTATCCAGTTGAAATAAGATGATGGCCTGCACCAAGCAGGGTGACCACAGAGATGCAGGTATTTAGACAGCTGAATCAAAAGAATATAAGCGATTAAGGGTGGAAAGAATGGGGCCAGCTGGGCATGGCAGCTCATGCCTGTAGTCCCAGCACTTTCAGAGGCCGACGCGAGTGGATGACTTGAGGTCAGGAGTTCGAGACCAGCCTGGCCAACATGGCAAAACCCCATCTCTACTAAAAATACAAAAATTAGCCAGGTGTGGTGGTGGGCAGCAGGCGCCTGTAATCCTAGCTACTCAGGAGGCTGAGGCAGGAGAATCACTTGAGCCTGGAAGGCGGAGGTTACAGTGAGCTGAAATTGTGCTACTATACTCCAGCCCGGGTGAGAGAGTAAGACTTCATCTAAAAAAAAAAAGGGGGGGGGGGTCAAGAATGACTCCAAGCTTTTTGACTTGGGTGGGTAGTATAGTATTAAGAAACACAGGGAATAAAAGAATAATAGGCTAGGTGAACAGGATTGGAAAATGATTTATTGCATTTGACATGGTGAGTTTACCACACTCAATTATTCTTATATATGTCTTAAAATTATACTGCAAATCTCAAAGGAGGGGAGTGCTAAAGAGATCAAGATCATCATGATGCTATGCATAACTACTGAAAGCAATGTAATTTAGATGAATCTTCAGACTGAATGCAAAAAATATTTAGCCTCACTGCAAAATCAGAAAAAGCAGCATAAAATTTTAATGAGAGCCAGGGATGGTGGCTCACCCCTGTAATCCCAACACTTTGTGAGGCTAAGGTGGGAGGACTGTTTGAACCCAGAAGTTCAAGACCAGCCTAAGCAAGATAGTGCGACCCTATCTCTACAAAAAATTTAAAAATTAGCCAAGCATGGTGGCTAATCAGGAGGCTGAGGTGGGAGGATCACTTGAGCTGGGGAGGTTAAGGCTACAGTGAGTCATGATTGCACCACTGCACTCCAGCCTGGGCAACAGAGTGAGCTCTGTCTCAAAAAAAAAAAAAAAAAACTTTAATGAGAAAATTTACATTGTTTCTGGTTCATTTTTTAAAAATTATATACATTTAATGAAGTGATTTTTTAAATGAAAATGTATCATCTGGCCGGGCGCGGTGGCTCAAGCCTGTAATCCCAGCACTTTGGGAGGCCGAGACGGGCGGATCACGAGGTCAGGAGATCGAGACCATCCTGGCTAACACAATGAAACCCCGTCTCTACTAAAAATACAAAAAAATTAGCCGGGCGAGGTGGCGGGCGCCTGTAGTCCCAGCTACTCGGGAGGCTGAGGCAGGAGAATGGCGGGAACCCGGGAGGCGGAGCTTGCAGTGAGCCGAGATAGCGCCACTGCACTCCAGCCTGGGACAGAGCGAGACTCCGTCTCAAAAAAAAAAAAAAAAAAAAAAAAAAAAAAAAAAAGAAAATGTATCATCTAAATCAATGGTATCTTTGAATCAAGAAAATTTGATAATTAAGCAAATATGTATCCATCATTCACTATTTGCAAGTCAATGTGGAAATATTTAGCCTAAAGAACAAAAACCTAAGAATCATAACAATCATTGACATTAAGCAACTGAAAGGTTGATATGAGAACTATTTCTTCATCATTCAATCTATCCAGAAGTGGAATAAGCTGTATCATTAAATAACAAGCACTCCAGCTCCAGAAGTATTTAAGAAGAGGCCAACTGATCATCTGATGGAGACATTAATAATAATGCTAACATTTATTGGGTATTTACTCTTGCCAGGTATTATGCTATGTACTTTATCTTATTAGCTATTTCACACTATTCCTAAGAAGTAGGAACTATTATCACCACACAACAGATGGTAAAAAATTTACACAGATATAGAATGAATCTCTACATTGGTTGGAAGGTTGAAATACCTTCTAATGACTGATTTTATGACATTAATATAAAACCTGAAATTAAAAGCATTATTTATTTTATGCACTATTCAAAAAGCAAGCAGTACCATTTCCTAGTAATTCATATGTAACACTGTGATGTTCATGAAAATATAAGGTATATTTTCTGTATACAAACTTTACTCAGACAAAATACAAAATACACGTTAAGGGCCATTCTAAGGAAAATAATAAGAAAAAGTAATATAAAAAAAATTTAGGTTAGGTAACTCTAGATTACTTCTCCCTGAATTCTAATCCCAACATCTTCACTTACAGGCTATGCTCAATTTCCTCACCTCTAAACTGGGGATAATAATAGTATCTACCCTACAGGATTATTGTAAAGTTAAATGAGATAACAGAATGCCTGACACACAGTAAGAACACAATAAATACTAGCTATTCTTATCATGCCTGCACAGACCTGCTGAAAAACATCCTCTTTGGGGTCACGTTTGGTCCCTGAGTGAAGGGTATTCACATGAACCCCCTCACTGTCACTGGTGACAGATGACCGGCACTCTGGGCCATGTAGCAGGTCGTCCCATAACATATCCTCAGTCTCCGAGTCATGGCGGGTGCTTTCTGAGTCTCTTCTTGACATGTTGAGGCTTCGAGAGCCACCACTCACACCAGATCTAGAGCCCTTTAAAGGAAAACAAAAAGGAAAAAATTTTCTTCATCTTTAAAAATAATTATATGTGAAATAAAATTAAAACAAGTTATCTACAGCAATGGATTGAAAGCCTTCAAAAGTCAATCACCATGAATTCATTTTTTCACAGGGCTTCACATAACAATAATGCTTTCTTATTTTTTGATACAGGGTCACATTCTGTCACCCAGGCTGGAGTGCAGTGGCATTATCATAGCCCACTGTAACCTCAAACTCTTGGGCTCAAGCGATCCTCCTGCCTCAGCCTCCTGAGTAGCTGGCACTACAGGTGCATACCATCACACCCGGATACACACACACACACACACATACATATATATATATATATATTTTTTTTTTTTTTTGTAAAGAGGGGGTCTCATTTTGTTGCCCAGGCTGGTCTCAGACTCCTGGTCTCAAGCTATCCACCCACCTCAACCTCTCAAAGTGTTGAGATTACAGGCATGAGCCACCATGTCTGGCCAATAATAGATTTTAGTATTTAAATGTTAAACTCTGATGTCTCTAGCAAGCAGGACTCCCTCTAAGAAGCTATTGCCAAGTTACAGAACTGTTCAACTAAGGTGTTCTGGGAAGGGAGTGATTCCTATAAGCACACCAAGATGACCAACTCAATTGGCTTAGCTGAGCTTTTTGACACACACAAAATGTCCCCAACTCTAAATATTGTGAACTTCACTACAGACTTACTCAGCTCCAAAATGTTAAAGGATAATCAGGCAAAGAAAAGTAAAAACATAAATATGAAAGTTATTCCATGATCACAATTGCCTTGTTAATCAAAACAAAAGAAAAACCACACCACCACCATCTACTCTGCTCACCTCTGACTTACAATTTTCCAAATAATATAATATGCCCTTTAGCTCTCATGATGAGATTTACTACTCCCATCTTTTCAGAACTCCTTTCTCAAAAATCTGTCTTCATCAGTGTCAATCCAATTCATGATGTTTAAAAATAAACCTCATATTCCAAGTGAATATTTAATAATCTCATAATTCAGGGATTAAGTAACCTCTTTCTGGGCATCATCTGTGATACTTTTAAGCTCAGGGTCAATATAGAAAAATATTCTTTCGGTTGGGCGCGGTGGCTCAAACCTGTAATCCCAGCACTTTGGGAAGCCGAGACGGGCGGATCACGAGGTCAGGAGATCGAGACCATCCTGGCTAACACGGTGAAACCCCGTCTCTACTAAAAATACAAAAAACTAGCCGGGCGAGGTGGCGGGCGTCTGTAGTCCCAGCTACTCGGGAGGCTGAGGCAGGAGAATGGCGTGAACCCGGGAGGCGGAGCTTGCAGTGAGCTGAGATCCGGCCACTGCACTCCAGCCTGGGCGACAGAGCGAGACTCCGTCTCAAAAAAAAAAAAAAGAAAAATATTCTTTCTAGGTATGTAGTCATTAAAAGCTGCCAGATAAGGAGATAGATAATTGGAGACAAGGAAAGGGTTGGCAAATATTAATGTAAACGCAACTTTAGGGCAACCAATAAAAAAAGGAATGGATAAAGTTATTACACTCAAAAATATACCTTGATTTCTCAAAGGGATACTTTACCTGGCTAAAGGCTGCTGATTCAAATTCTGATTCAGCTAGACTATCTGAATCCCGCACAATATGACACCACCTTGTAGTGGTTTTCTTTACCTGCCAAAAATCAAACCAACAAACAATAGGAAGATATGTTAAATGCTTTGTTACTAACTTCAATGATTTAGTCCTATACTTTCATAAACTAAAACAGAAATTACCTGAGAGTTTAGGTGCCTTGAAAGTATTGATTTTCTATTCTTAACTTCACAACCATTGTCACTTGAGGCCCCTTCCACACTCCTACGCAATAATATCATCTGTGTCCGTGCTTCACCATCTTCCTCACTTGACAGGTCATCAGACACCCCATTACCCAAACGCCTAAAAGCCTCCTACAAAGAGAACAGCAATATCTTCACAGGGGACAGCCCAAAATATTCTAATAAGCTGCATGTGTAAAAACAAAAAAATCATACAAACACTATCAAGCAGCAAAAGTAAACTAACCCAAAACTGAATAAATCCATATATTATTTAATCTCAATTAAGAAAAATATTAACTTGAAACTAAATATGCTAAATGAAGAGGCAGTGTTATGGAGTATTCAAAAACCAAGACTCAAGTCAAACTCTAAGCCTGAATCACAACTCTTCTACTTACTAGACACATAACCTTGAGCAATTTACTAAATCTGTCTGGAGCTGAGTTTCCTCATCTGAAAAGAAATGATAATAAAAGCATCTATTTCACAGATTTGTTGAAAATAAATGAGATAAGTTAGTATACGTAAAGTACTTAGAACAATGCCTGGTTATAGTAATGGCTCAATAATTATTAGACTAAATGCCACGATCTAACTAACAAGAAAACAGTTTAAAACTATAAAGTAAAAGCATATAGCTAGTTTTCGACATAGAGCAGACCATCTCTACCTAAACCTACAAAATAATTTCCCAAACTCTTACTATACTATCACTGCTTCTCTGGAATATGACACAGCACCCTCTTCACTAATCTGTTTATTAAATCTACTAGCCTACTGCTACGGCTGGATAACTCGCAAAATTAATAACAAGTCTAGTACTAGAAATTTTAAGACTAAGTTCCAGTCTTCATGTGATAGCTTCTTTTCATATCCTGTGGTTTTACTTGTTAGGACAAATTTACAAACCTACTAGTATCTGTTTTATATCTCTAACAGAGTCTTAACAGGAAAATGTTACATGAGGAAAAAAAGGCTTGTTAAATCCATCTAAATCTTACCCTACGGCACTTTTCTCCATCTGAAAATTTTGCTTTCTCTCTTGTTTGCCACATTCTAATCTCTGGTCGACATTGTCTCTTCTTAATGATAGGACGGACACAACTTGGGTCATTGTCAGTTTCAGTCCCTTTGTTAGATATTAATTTTACTCTTTTAATCCTATTTTTTTTTAAAAAAAAAAAAAAAAGGAAAAGAAGATTAGTTTTTTGAAAATAACACCTTTCATGAAACCACTTTCTTCTAAGGAATACGCTATATTATTCTGGAAATCAAGAAAATTCAAGAATCATATTTTTCAGGACTTTAGCTTGCTAAGTAAGGGTGTAGAATGACAAAATATTCAATCACAGACTCAGAATGTGAGTCTATTCTTCAAGGACTCAGGTCAATTAACTGAAAGGAAGCATATACTTTTCAGTGTTGCACAAAAGTAGGTTCATAGTCCTCTCCACATCTTCTCAAACACAATGCAACTCCTACCTTCTATCGTCTGTTACTGCCACTCCACTAGCCCAGCAGACTTAGGGTGCACATGACCTACTGAGACACCAGCTGAGTGGCCAGGGAGTGCTTGTGCCACCCCTACTGCAAAGCCAGGCAGTGTTGCTCACAGCCCAGGAAGAGACAGAAGAGTAAAAAGGACCAGCTCAGCCAGAGTAGAACAAGGGACCACAGTCCTGAGGCCCCCATTCCAGGACCTAACTTATGGACGACATTTCTAGACACACCCTGGACCAAAATGCAATCAGCACATTTGAAGGGAAGGATCCAGTCCCAGCAGGAGTCATCACCTGCTGACCAAAAAGCCCTTGGGCTCAAACAGTGGTAGCCAGGCAGTACTCACTGTGGGTCTTGGGTGAGACTCAGAGCCATACTGGCCTCAGGGAGTGACCCAGTATATTCCGAGCTGTGGTGGCTACAGGGAGAGACTCTTCCTGCTTGAGGAAAAGAGGGAAGAGTAAAGGGAACCCTGTCTTATAGGCAGGGTACGAGCTCAACCACAGTGGGGTAGAGCACCAAGTGTGCTCTTGAGGTCCCTGATTCTAGGCCATGGCTCCTGGATGGTATTTCTGGACCCACCCCGGGCCAGAGGGGAGCACATTGCCCTGAAGGGAGATACCCAGGCCTATCAGCATTAACCGCAAGCTAACCAAAGAGCCCTTGGACCTTGAGTGAATATCAGCGACAGCCGTGCAGTACTTGCTGCAGGCCTGGGGCAGTGGTGGCCATGGGGAGAGATTCCTCTGCTTGAGGAAATGGGAGAGTTTGTCTTTTGGTTTGGGTGCGAGCTCAGCTGCCATAGAACACAGCGACAGGTAGATTCCTAAGGTTCTCAACGCCAGGCCCTGACAGCATCTCCAGATCTGCCCAGAGCCAGGGGTAACTTGCTGCCCTAAAAGGAAGGACATAAGCCTGGCTGAATTTGCCCTTGGGCTTTGAGTAAACATAGGTGGTAGACAGGCAAGTGGTCACCATGTGGACCTTGGGCAAGACCCAGTGCTGTGCTGGCTTCAGGCCTGCCCCAGGCCAGTCCCAGTATTAAAGGCCACAGGGGTGCTGTGTCACCCCCTCCTGGCACCAAGCAGCTCACCAAAGAGAGAGAGAGACTCCATTTGTTTGGGAGAAAGTTAGGGAAGAGAACAAGAGTCTCTGCCTGGTAATCCAGAGAATTCTCCCAGATCTGACCCAAGACCACCAAGGCGATCACCTCTACAAGTCTACAGCAGCTGTGGCATTACTGGGCTTAGGGTGCCCCCGAATGCAGATACAGCTGCAGTGACCAAAGACTTAGATCACAACACCCAATTCTCCTCAAATACTTGGAAAACCTTCCCAAGAAGGACAGGTACAAAGATGCCCAGACTGTGAAGACTACAATAAACATCTAACCACACAAGCGTCAAGACCATCGAAGAAAAAATGACCTCACCAAACCAACTAATAAGATATAATAAGTGACCAATTCTAGAGAGACAGAAATATACAACCTTAGAGACAGAAAATTCAAAATAGCTATTTTTGGCCAGGCACAATGGCTTATGCCTGTAATCCTAGCACTTTATGAGGCCAAGGGACAGGTGGATCACTTGAGCTAAGGAGTTCAAAACCAGCCTGGGCAACATGGCAAAACCTCATCTTTACAAAAAATAAAAAAATTAGCTGGGTGCAATGGCATGTGCCTGTAGTCCCAGCTACTTGGAAGGCTGAGGCAGGAGGATCACTTGAGCCTGGGAGGTGGAGACTGCAGTGAGCCGAGATTGCACCATTGAAAAAAAAAAAAAAAAAAAAAAAAAGCTATTTTGAGGAAACTCAAAGAAATTCAAGAATACACAGAAGGAATTCAGAATCCTATCAGATAAATTTAACAAAGAGAGTGAAATAACTAAAAAAAAAAAAAAATCAAACAAATTCTGGAGCTGAAAAATGCAATTGAAGAATGCATCAGAGTTTCTCTTTTTTTTTTTTTTTTTGAGACAGAGTCTTGCTCTGTTGCCCAGGCTGGGGTGCAGTGGCCGGATCTCAGCTCACTGCAAGCTCCGCCTCCCGGGTTTAGACCATTCTCCTGCCTCAGCCTCCCGAGTAGCTGGGACTACAGGCGCCCGCCACCTCGCCCGGCTAGTTTTTTGTATTTTTTAGTAGAGACGGGGTTTCACCGTGTTAGCCAGGATGGTCTCGATCTCCTGACCTCGTGATCCGCCCGTCTCGGCCTCCCAAAGTGCTGGGATTACAGGCTTGAGCCACCGCGCCCGGCCCAGAGTTTCTTAACAGCAGAACTAATCAAGCAGAAGAAAGAATTAGTGAGCTTGAAGACAGATTATTTAAAAATACAGAAGATACGAAAGAAAAAAGAATAAAAAAGACTGAACACACCTAAAAATTCTGGAAAATAGCCTCAAAACAGCAAATCTAAGAGTTACTGACCTTAAAGAGGAGGTAGAGAGAGAGATAGGAGTACAAAGTTTATTCAAAGGGATACTAACAGAAAAGTTCCCAAATCTAGAGTAAGATACCAATATTCAAGTACAAGAAGGTCATACAATACCAAACAGATTTAACCCAAAGAAGAATACCTCAAGGCACTTAACAATCAAACCCTCACAGATCAAGGATAAAGAAAGGATCCTGAAAGCAGCAAGAGAAAAGAAACAAATAGCATACAAAGATGCTCCAATATGTCTGGTAGCAGACTTCTCAGTGCAAACTTTATAGGCTAGGAGAGAGTGGTATGACATATTTATTTACTTATTTCTTTTTACTTTTTTTTTTTAAGATGGGGATTTCAGTTGCCCAGGCTGGAGTTCACTGTCATGACAGCTCACTACCACCTCAACGTCCTTGGCTCAGGTGATCTTCTTGTCTCAACCTCCAGCATAGTTGGAACCACAGGCACATGTCACCATACCCAGCTAATTTTTTATTCTTATTTTTGTAGAGATTGGGTCTCCCTAATGTTGCCCAGGTTGGTCTCGAACTTCTGGCCTCAAGCAATCCTCCCATCTTGGCCTCCCAAAGTGCTGGGATTATAGGCATGAGCCACTATGTGCAGCCAGTCTGACATATTTAAACTGCTAAAGGAAAAACCTTTTTATCCTAGAATAGTATTATCCAGCAAAAATAAACTTCAAACAAGAAGGAAAAATAAAGATATCCCCAGAAAAAAACAAAAGCTGAAGGATTTCATCAACAACAGACCTGCCTACAAGAAATGCAAAAGAGAGTTCTTCAAATTGAAAGAAAAGACATTAATGAGCAATAAGCAATCATCTGAAGGTAGAAAACTCATTAGTAAGTACACAATAAAGACAGAATATTATAACCCTGTAATTGTCATGTGTAAACTATTCATATATTCAATAGAAAGACTAAAAGATGAACCAATTTAAAAGAATACTACATTCCAAGACATAGACAGTACAGTAAGATATAAATACAAACAACAAAAAGTTAAAAAGCAAGGGAACAGAATGAAAGTGTACAGTTTTTATTACTTTTCTCTTTGCTGGTTTATGAGTTTGTTTGCTTGTTTATGCAATCAGTGTCATCAGTTTAAAAATAATAGGTTATAAAATATTATTTGCAAGCCTCAATGTAACCCCAAATTTAAAAAAAATAACAGATACACAAAAAAATAAAAAGAAATAAATTTTAAAATACCACTAGAGAAAATCACCTTCACTAAGAGGAAGACGAGAAAGAAAGAAAGAAAAGAAGATCACAAATGAACCAGAAAACAACTAACAAAGTGGCAAGAGTAAGTCCTTACTTATCAATAATGGCATGGAATGTAAATGAACTAAACTTTCTAATCAAAAGACATAGAGTGGCTTAATGAAATAAAAAAACAAAATCCATGATCTGTTACCTACAAGAAACAAACTTTACCTATAAACATACACACAGGCTAAAAATAAGGCAATGGAAAAAGTTATTCCATGCCAATAGAAACTAAAAATTAGCAGGAGTAGTATATTAGTCCATTTTCACATTGCTGATGAAGACATACCCGAGATTGGGAAGAAAAAGAGATTTAACTGGACTTACAGCTCCACATGGCTGAGAAGGCCCCTCAGAATCATGGTGGGAGGTAAAAGGCACTTCTTACATGGTGGTGGCAAGAGAAAATGAGGAAGAAGCAAAAGCGGAAACCCCTGATAAACCCATCAGATCTTGTGAGACTTATTCACTATCACAAGAACAGCATGGGAAAGACCAGTCCCCATGATTCAATTACCCTCCCCGGGCCCCTCCCACAACCCACTGGAATTCTGGGAGATACAATTCAAGTTGAGATTTGGGTGGGGACACAGCCAAACCATATCATTCTGCTCCTTGCCTCTCCAAACTTCATGTCCTCACATTTTAAAACCAATCATGCCTTCCCAATACTCCCCCAAAGTCTTAACTCATTTCAACATTAACCCAAAAGTCTAGCGTCCAAAATCTCATCTGAGACAAGGCAAGTCCCTTCAACCTATGAGCCTGTAAAATCAAAAGCAGGCTAGTTACTTCCTAGATACAATGGGGGTACAAGTATTGGGAAATACAGACATTCCAAATGGGAGAAATTGGCCAAAACAAAGGGGTTACAGGGCCCTTGCAAGTCCAAAATCCAGTGAGGCAATCGAATTTTAAAGCTCCAAAATGATCTCCTTTGACTCCAGGTCTCACATCCAGGTCATGCTGATGCAAAAGGTGGGTTCACACGGTCTTGGGCAGCTCTGTCCTTGTGGCTTTGCAGGGTAAAGCCTCCCTCCTGGCTGCTTTCACAGGCTGGTGTTGAGTGTCTGGGGCTTTTCTAGGAGCACAGTGTAAGCTGTTGGCGGATTTACCATTCTGGGGTCTGGAGGATGGTGGCCTTCTTCTCACAGCTCCACTAGGCGGTGCCCCAGTAGGGACTCTGTGTGGGGGCTCTGACCCCACCTTTCCCCTTCCACACTGCCCTCACAGAGGTTCTCCATAAGGGTCCCGCCACTGCAGCAAACTATTGACTGGGCATCCATCTTCTGAAATCTAGGCAGAGGTTCCCAAACCTCAATTCTTGACTTCTGTGCACCTGCAGACTCAACACCACGTGGAAGCTCAAGGTTTGGAGCTTCTACCCTCTGAAGCCATAGCCTGAGCTGTACATTGGCCCCTTTCAGCCATGGCTGGAGCAACTGGGACACAGGACACCAAGTCCCAAGGCTGCACACAGCATGAGGACCCTGGGTCCAGACCATGAACCACTTTTTCCTCCTAGGCCTCCAGGCCTATGATGGGAGGGGCTACCATAAAAGTGTCTGACATGGCCTGGAAACATTTTCCCCATTGCTTGGGGATTAATGTTGGGCTCCTTGCTACTTATGCAAATTTCTATAGCCAGTTTGAATTTCTCCCCCGAAAATGGGTTTTTCTCTTCTTCTTTTTTTTTTTTTTGAGACAGAGTCTCGTTCTGTCGCCCAGGCTGGAGTGCAGTGGCGTGATCTCAGCTCACTGCAAACTCCACCTCTTGGGTTCAAGCAACTCTCCTACCTCAGCCTTCCAGGTAGCTGGGATTACAGGCACCCACCATCACGTCTGGCTAATTTTTGTATTTTTTTAGTAGAGACGGGGTTTCACCATGTTGGCCAGGTTCGTCTTGAACTCCTGACCTCAGGTGATCTGCCCACCTTGGCCTCCCAAAGTGCTGGGATTACAGGCATGAGCCACCATGCCCGGCCTGGGTTTTTCTTTTCTATTGCACAGTCAGGGTGCAAATTTTCCAAACTTTTATGCTCTGCTTCCCTTATATAACCAAATGCCTTTAGCCACACCCAAATCACCTCTTTAATGCTTTGCTGCTTCAATTTTTTTTCCGCCAGATACCCTAAATCATCTATCTTAAGTTCAAAGTTCCACAAATCCCTAAGGCAAGGGTAAAATGCCACCAGTCTCTTTGCTAAAACATAACAAGAGTCACCTTTTCTTCAGTTCCCAACAAGTTCCTCATCTCCATTTGTTACCACCTCAGCCTGGATCTTATTGTTCATATCACTATCAGCATTTCTGTCAAAGCCATTCAACAAATCTCTAGGAGGTTCCAAACTTTCCCACATTTTCATGTCTTCTTCTGAGCACTCCAAACTGTTCCAACCTTTGCCTGTAACCCAGTTCCAAAGTTGTTTCCACATTTTCAGGTATCTTTTCAGCAATGCCCCACTCTACTGGTACCAATTTACTGTATTAATTCATTTTCATGCTGCTGATAAAGACATACCTGAGACTGAGAAGAAGAGGTTTAACTGGACTTACAGTTCCACAAGGCTGGGGAGGCTTCAGAATCACAGCAGGAGGTGAAAGGCACTTCTTACATGGCGGCAGCAAGAGAAAATGAGGAAGAAGCAAAAAGCGGAAACTCCTGATAAACCCATCAGATCTTGTGAGACTTATTCACTATCACGAGACTAGCACAGGAAAGACCAGCCCCCATGATTCAATTACCTCCCCCTGGCTCCCTCCCACAATACATGGGAATTCTGGGAAATATAATTTGAGTTGATATTTGGGTGGAGACACAGCCTAACCATATAAAGTAGCTATACTTATATTGGACAAAATAGATTTTAACTATAAAAAGAGTTAAAGAAGGTCATGATATAATGATAAAGGGGTCAATGCATCAAGAGGACATAACAATTGTAAATATATATGCACCCAACACTGAAGCACCCAGATACATAAAGCGAATATCAACAAAAAAACATTGAACTTAATCTACACTACAGACCAAATAGACCTGATAGACATTTACTGAACATTTCACCTATCGGCTATGGAATACACATTTTTCTCCTCAGTGCATGAATCATTTTCAGGAATATACCATATTATAGCCACAAAACAAATCTTAAAACATTCCAGAAATTTAAAATTATATCAAGTATCACCAGAAGGGTACAGCATCCCCTGGCTGCTTTCACAGGCTGGTGTTGAGTGTCTGTGGCTTTTCCAGGCGCACAGTGCAAGCTATCAGTGGATTTACCATTCCGGGGTCTTGAAGACCATGGTCCGCTTCTCACAGCTCCACTAGGCAGTGCCCCAGTGGGGACTCTATGTGGGGGTGCCCATCCCACATTCCACATTCCCCTTCCACACTGCCCTAGCAAAGGTTTGCCATGAGTGACCTGCCCTGGCAGCAAACTTCTGCCTGGACATCCAAGCATTTCCACACATCCTGTGAAATCTAGGCGGAGGTTCCCAAATCTCAATTCTTGACTTCTGTGCACCTCTACAAAAAATACAAAAAATTAGGGAGGGATGTGGTGGCACATGCCCGTGGTCCCAGCTACATGGGGGGCTCACACACAAGAATCACTTGAACTGGGAAGCAGAGGTTGCACTGAGCCAAGATCACGCCACTGCACTGAAGCCTGGGCAACAGAGTGAGGCTCTGCCTCAAATATTAATAACAATAAGATAAAATGAGGCCGGGCGCGGTGGCTCAAGCCTGTAATCCCAGCACTTTGGGAGGCCAAGATGGGCGGATCATGAGTTCAGGAGATCGAGACCATCCTGGCTAACACGGTGAAACCCCGTCTCTACTAAAATACAAAAAAAATTAGCCGGGCAAGGTGGCGGGCGCCTGTACTCCCAGCTACTCGGGAGGCTGAGGCAGGAGAATGGCGTGAACCCGGGAGGCGGGGCTTGCAGTGAGCTGAGATCCGGCCACTGCACTCCAGCCTGGGCAACAGAGCTAGACTCCGTCTCAAAAAAAAAAATAAATAAATAAATAACAATAAGATAAAATGAAATAAATAAATAAAAAGATCATTCATCATGACCAAGTAGAGTTATACCAGGGATGCAAGGATGGTTCAACATACATACAAATCAATTAACGTGACACATCATACCAACAGAATGAAGGAAAAAACCATATAATCATTTCAAATGATGATGAAAAAGCATTTGATAAAATTCAGTATCCCTTCATGATAATAATTCTCAAAAATCAGGGTACAGACGGAACATACTTCAAAAGAATAAAAGTCACATGACAGACCCACAGCTGGTATCATGCTGAATGAGGAAAAACTGAAAGCCTTTCCTCTAAGATCTGGAAAATGACAAGGATGCCCACTTTCATCACTGTTATTCAATATAGTACTAGAAGTCCTAGCTAGAGCAATCAGACAAGAGACAGAAATAAAAGGCATACAAATTGGAAAAGAAGAATTCAAATTACCTTTGTCTACAGATGATACGATCTTATATTTGGAAAAACCTAAAGATTCCACCAAAAAACTATCAGAACAGATAAATTCATTAAAGTTACAGGATATAAAATCAACATAAAAAATCAATAGCATTTCTACATGACAACAGCAAACAATTTAAAAAAGAAATCAAGAAAGTGATACGATTTCTAACAGTTACAAATAAACACCGAGCAATTAACTTAACCAAAGAAGTGAAAGATCTCTATAATGAAAACTATAAAACATTGATTTAAGAAATTGAAGAGAATGCAAAAAATATGGAAAGATATTCCATAGTTTATGAACTGGAAGAATCATTATTGTTAAAAATATCCATACTAACCAAAGCAATCTACAGATTCAATGCAATCCCTATAAAAATACCAATGACATTCTTCAAAGAAATAGAAAAAACAATCCTAAAACTTATACGGAAGGGCCAGGTGCAGTGGCTCACACCTGTAATCCCAGCACTTTGGGAGGCCAAGGTGGGCGGATCACCTGAGGTCAGGAGTTCGAGACCAGCCTGGCCAACATGGTGAAACCCTGTCTCTACTAAATTAGCCAGGCGTAGTGGTGGGTGCCTGTAATCCCAGCTATTTGGGAGGCTGAAGCAGGAGAATTGCTTGAACCTGGGAGGCAGAGGTTGTAATGAGCTGAGATCACACCATTTGCACTCTGGCCTGGGCAAAAGAAGACGACTTCGTCTCAAAATAATAATAATAATAATAATAATAATAATATGGAATCACAAAAGACCCAAAATAACCAAAGATATCCTAAGTAAAAATAACAAAACTGAAGGAATCACATCACCTGACTTCAAATTGTACTACAGCACTATAGTAACCAAAGGAGCACGGTAGTGGCATAAAAACACATAGGCCAACAGAACAGAATTGAGAACCCAGAAATAAATCCATACATCTACAGTGAACTGGTTTTTTTTGTTGTTGTTTTTCTTTCAGACAGGGTCACACTCTGTCATGTAGGCTGGAGTGCAGTGGTGAGATCTTGGCTCGCTGCAACCTCTGCCTCCCAGGTTCAAGTGATTCTCCTGCTTCCACCTCCCGAGTAGCTGGGCTTACAGGCGCCCACCACCATGCATGGATTATTCTTGCATTTTTAGTAGAGACATGGTTTGGCCATGTTGGCCAGGCTGGTCTTGAACTCCTGACCTCAAATGATCCCCCCACCTCAGCCTCCCAAAGTGCTGGGATTACAGGCATAAGCCACTGTGCCCAGCCAACAGTGAACTCAGTTTTGACAAAGATGCCAAGAACATACATTGGAGAAAGGACAGTCTCTTCAATAAATGGTGCTGGAA
Source organism: Macaca mulatta (assembly GCF_049350105.2). Lineage (NCBI taxonomy): Eukaryota > Metazoa > Chordata > Mammalia > Primates > Cercopithecidae > Macaca > Macaca mulatta. The sequence continues at coordinate 126,540,615 of NC_133406.1, read as the reverse complement.
AAACTGAATATCCACATGCAGAAGAATGAAATTACACCCTTATCTCTCACCATATGCAAAAATCAAATAAAAGTGAATTAAAGAACTAAATCTAGGACCCCAAACTATGAAATCACTAAAAGAAAACATTAGGGAAATTCTCCAGATAACAGTCTGGGCAAAGAGTTCTTAAATAATACTCCACAAGCACAGGCAACCAAAGCAAAATGGACAAATGAGATCACATCAAGTTAAAAAGCTTCTATATAGCAAAGGAAACAATCAACCAAGTGAAAAGACAACTCACAGAATGAGAGAAAGTCTTTGCAAATTATCCATCTGACAAGGGATTAATAATCAGAATATATAAGGAGCTCAAACAAGTCTATAGGAAATAATCTAATAATCTGATTTTAAAATGGGCAAAAGATCTAAATAGACATTTCTCAAAAGAAGACATACAAATGCCAAACAGGTAAATGAGAAGGTACTCACATCATTGATCACAGAAATGCAAATCAAAACCACAATGAGATATCATCTCACCTCAGTTAAAATGGCTTTTATCCAAAAGACAGGCGATAGCAAACGCTGGAGAGGATATGGAGAAAAGGGAACCCCCGTACACTGTTGGTGGGAATGTAAAGTAGTACAACCACTATGAAGAACAGCTTGGAGGTTCCTCAAATAAAGAAAAATAGAACTACCATATGATCCAGTAGTCCCACTGCTGGGTATATGCCTGAAAGAAAGGAAATCAGGCCAGGTGCGATGGCTCATGCCTGAGGCCTGAGGTCAGGAATTTGAGATCAGCCTGGGCAACATGGCGAAACCCTGTCTCTACTAAAATACAAAAATTAACCGGGTGTGGTGGCAGGCACCTGTCATCCCCGGCTACTTGGAAGGCTGAGGCAGGAGAATCGCTTGAACTCAAGAGGCAGAGGTTGCAGTGAGCCAAGATGGTGCCACTGCACTCCAGCCTGGGTGACAGAATGAGACTCCGTTTCAAAAAAAACAAGCAAACAAACAAAAAACAGAATACTTTAATGATAGATTACTGCATTCACAGTTAACAAAACAGACAGTGAAGACAACATTTTGAGTAAGCAAGCCCTCTGATAACCCTTAAAATCACACCAAGATAAGTCTATACTACTTACTCCTATGACCTGATGATACTATACATTCTGTAAACACCATGTGAATACAAAATCAAGTAAAAAAGACTCCCACCTGTTGCCAAAGATAGTCTCCCAAAAACCACCAATAATGGGTACAGATTCCAAAGTTTCTATTCCTCTGACTTTATCAGAGGAGTTATTTCCATTTTCTCGGCTCCCATCACCATTTACAGTTTTTCGCAATTTTCTACAAAAAAAAGGTCAATAACTTCAGATTATTCAAGACCCTATTTCTGCCCAAAATATCCCTATAGAAAATTATACTGACAAATTATTACGTAAAATCAAGTATAGTTTAACTTCACATACTGAGGATAAATTATGTAAGAACTTTCTGATTTGAGGGCAAAACCAGATTCCAAACCAAAGTCCTATGCTACCATTTTGTTCATTCATTAAAGAAATAGAACTGCTATTCAGAATCTACTAAAAAAAAATTTCCACTTGTATGACCAAAAGTCTGTTCAGGCACATTCAATACCACTAGCAGAAGGAGCAATTTCTTTAAATATGGACGTTAGGAATCTACCTCTTATGGCACATTTTATAAGGGGAACATAGAATAATAGCAACTGATCACTTTTTATTGATATCCTATATAATTAAAAGATATATACTATATATATATCAATAAGACATATCATAGCATTTTATTTCCTTAGAAAACATTCAATCAATTTAACTGAACTTACAAGAAATCTTCTTTTTTAAAAGTTTTTAAAATAACATTCAAAAATAAGAATACGTTGAAATTCATTGCACCTAATGGAAAATTCTTATTTAGTAATTGCTTACGCAGGCAAATATCTACAGATATTCTGAGGGAGGATAACATAACTTTTGGAAGGTAACACTGCATATACCTAAGAACATTTAAACAGTTCCAAAACTCACATATACCATATAATCGATTAAAATATAACATGAATTCAATATGTAAAGAAAAGCCAAATCAATCCTTATTAAAAGTTTAGACAGCTGGGCATGGTGGCTCACGCCTGTAATCCCAGCACTTTGGGAGGCCGAGGTGGGTGGACCACCTGAGGTCAGGAATTCCAAACCAGCCTGACCAACATGGTGAAACTCCGTCTCTACTAAATTAAAAAAAAAAATTAGCCAGGCGTGGTGGCATACGCTTGTAATCCCAGCTACTTGGGAGGCTGAGGCAGGAGAATCGCTTCAACTCGGGAGGTGTAGGTTGCAGTGAGCCAAGATTGCACCATTGCACTCCAGCCCGGGCAACAAGAGCGAAACTCTGTCTCAAAAAGAAAAAAAAAAAGTTTAGACCACTTAGAAGTCAATTCTTATTACACACTTTTGAAAAAAGGTAAAATTTTGGTAGCACTAACCAAATGTACCAAGATCCTTGTTTACAGTGAATTTTCACCAAATTTTGATTAAGACTGAATTTCAAAGAGAAAGTTTTCTTTAAAGACAATATATAAGATAAATTTTAATAAAGAATAATATAGTATAAAAAATTTCCTTTTAAACAACTGTACTGAATGACAAAAATCCCAAACTGGAACTGAAAGTTTATAACAAGGTTTCTCAGCATCAAGGAGAAAAGTGCAAAGTAATGCATTCATTTCCTAAGCCAAAAAATAATGAAAAAATACACAAAAGAGGGAGATTTTAAATTAATCAAAGACTTTATAAATCTCTATAACACCTCTCCCAGAAAATATACAACTACAGTGTAATTTCTCATCTTACCTTCTTCTTCGATTTCCATTGTTTCCTGATGGTCTTGTTATCTGAGTAGACACAATTTGACAGTGGACAGTTCCCATGAGTAGCATAAGGCACAAGGGTCCAAGTACTTCACTTATGTTCACAATAGGCATCATCAAATATAAGACAATTGCTATAACTGAAAAGAAGAGGTTTTAAGATGTAAAACATTAGATCTCATCTTTAAAATTAATTCTAAAAACTATACAATTTCTATAAAAATCCATCATTTAAAAAAGTACACAAATAAATAATTTCCTACAACACCCATCCAGCTGCACATTAGCAGAGTGAAAACCTGAAGCCCTAGATCCCTCGGCAAGTGAAGAATACTGTGTTAAAAGGATTTACCTTTCTGGCAGCATGATAATTTAGATATTTCAAAAGGGTTTCCACCGCAAAAACAACTAGATGCTGTATATAACACGCATGTTGAAATGTGTTGCTCTAAGGAAGAGTATTTTCCAAGGCTACACAGAAAGCAAAAAGCAAAGATGGAAATTGAATCTAGGTAGTCAGGCTCCAGAGTCCTCACTCTTAACTATGTTGCCTTTTCATTTCATATATAATGAAGAAGAAATACATATACGTGTGTGTGTGTGTGTGTGTGTGTGTGTGTGTGTGTGTGTGTGTGTATGAAATGCAAATCAAAGCATATATATAAAAGGTTTAAAGAAGCAAATGGGCCGGGCGCGGTGGTTCCAGCCTGTAATCCCAGCACTTTGGGAGGCTGAGATGGGCGGATCCCGAGGTCAGGTGATCGAGACCATCCTGGCTAACACGGTGAAACCCCGTCTCTACTAAAAAAAAATACAAAAAACTAGCCGGGCGAGGTGGCGGGCGCCTGTAGTCCCAGCTACTCGGGAGGCTGAGGCAGGAGAATGGCGGAAACCCGGGAGGCGGAGCTTGCAGTGAGCTGAGATCCGGCCACTGCACTCCAGCCTGGGCAACAGAGCAAGACGCCGTCTCAAAAAAAAAAAAAAAAAAAAAAGAAAAGAAGCAAATGAAATGGAAAAATACCAAAAAGTATCTCCATATTTTAACATATTTCAGATTTTCACATAAATAGTAATTATTGTGCTATACAAACTATTCCTGTGTGGAGAAAAAGAAAGTTACCTATTTCATGCCCTAATAAAATCCCAATACTCAAACACAATAATGAAAGTACCCAGACAATAAACTATAGACCTTGTTGACTTGAGAATGTGAATATAAATTTACCACTGCACCGTGAAGACAAGGAGTTTTTTCTGGTTTGTTCACTGCTCTATCTAAAACCAGTACCTGGAGCACAGAATAGACACTCAATATTTGTTGGATAAATTATTGAAATACTATCAAAGTGAATTTAACATTTAAAAGTAGAAAATTTATCTCAGCATCTAGAAGAATATTTGGCACAGACACAATAGGCTTAAGTATTTGTTGACTCAACTGAATTAATGTAATAATTTCATACAATGTAATTTTGATCACATCTATACAAATCACCTCAATTTTGACAGTTATGCAGTAAGAATTTGGTTGGCAGCTGGGCATGGTGGCTCACACCTGTAATCCCAGCACCTTTTTTTTTTTTTTTTTTTGAGAAGTTGTCTCGCTCTGTTGCCCAGGTTGGAGTGCAGTGGCCGGATCTCAGATCACTGCAAGCTCCGCCTCCCAGGTTCACGCCATTCTCCTGACTTAGCCTCCAGAGTAGCTGGGACTACAGGTGCCCACCACCGTACCCGGCTAATTTTTTGTATTTTTAGTAGAGATGGGGTTTCACCATGGTCTCGATCTCCTGACCTCGTGATCCACCCACCTTGGCCTCCCAAAGTGCTGGGATTACAGGCATGAGCCACCGCGCCTGGCCTTCCCAGCACTTTTTGAGGCCTGGTGGGTAGATCACTTGAGCCCAGAAGTTCAAGACCAGCCTGGGCAACATGGCAAAACCCCATCTCTACAAAACTCCAAAAAAATTAGCTGAACATGGTGGCATGCGCACCTGTTGTCCCACTCCCAGTCTACTCAGTAGGCTGAGGTGGGAGGATCACTTGAGCCCAGGAAGTTGAGGCTGTAGCGAGCCAAGATCATACCACTGCACTCCAGACTGGGCAACACAGTGAGACCTGGTCTCAAAAACAAAAAAAAAATTTTTTGGTTGGTGAAGCAAAAATGGACAAATGGGTCACATCAAGTTAAACCAAGATCACGACACTGTACTCCAGCCTGGGCGACAGAGCAAGACTCCATCTCAGGGATGGGGTGGGGGTGGGAGTGGGGAGGTGGGGCAGGGGAAGCTTCTACACAGCAAAGGAAACAATCAACCAAGAGAAGAGACAACTCACAGAATGAGAGAAAGTCTTTGCAAATTATCCATCTGACAAGGGATTAATAACCAGAATATATAAGGAGCTCAAACAAGTCTATAGGAAAAATCTAATAATCTGATTTTTAAATGGGCAAAAGATCTGAATAGACATTTCTCAAAAGAAGACATACAAATGCCAAACAGGTAAATGAGAAGGTACTCACATCATTGATCACAGAAATGCAAATCAAAACCACAATGAGATATCATCTCACCTCAGTTAAAATGGCTTTTATCCAAAAGACAGGCGATAGCAAACGCTGGAGAGGATATGGAGAAAAGGGAACCCCCGTACACTGTTGGTGGGAATGTAAAGTAGTACAACCACTATGAAGAACAGCTTGGAGGTTCCTCAAATAAAGAAAAATAGAACTACCATATGATCCAGCAGTCCCACTGCTGGGTATATGCCCGAAAGAAAGGAAAGTGGTGGTTGGGCACTGTGGCTCATGCCTGTGATCCCAGCACTTTGAGAGGCCAAAGTGGGCGGATCACTTGAGGTGAGGAGTTCAAGACCAGCCTGGGCAACACGGTGAAACTCTGTCTCTACTAAAAATACAAAAATTGCTGGGCATGGTGGCGGGCACCTGTAATCCCAGCTACTCAGGACGCTGAGGCAGGAGAATCACTTGAACCCAGGAGGCAGAGGGTTGCAGTGAACTGAGATTATGCCATTGCACTCCAGTCCCTGGGTGACAGAATGAGACTCTGTCTCAAAACAAACAAACAAAAAAGAACAAAAGAAAGGAAGGAAATCAGTATATCAAAGAGTCACTCCCACACTTGTTACAGCACTGTTCACAATAGCCAAGATTTGGAAGCAACCTAAGTGTCCATCAGCAGATGAATGGATAAAGAAAATGTGGTACATATACACAACGAGTACTATTCAGCCATAAAAAAGAATAAGATTCTGTCACTGGCAACAACATGGATGGGACTAAAGGACATTATGTTAAGTGATAAAAACCATAAAAACCAAGCACAGAAAGACAAACTTCACATGTTCTCACTTATTTGTGGGAGCTAAAAATGAAAAAGACTGAACTCAAGGAGACAGAGAGTAGAAGGCTCTGAGGCTGAGAAAGGTAGTGGGGGTGGAGTAGGGGATGTGGGGATGGTTCATGGGACAGAATGGAAAATACCTAGTATTTGACAGCACAACAGGCTGACCTATAGTCAATAATTGAATTGTACATTTAAAATGAACTATAAGAGTATAACTGGATTGTTTGTAACACAAAGGATAAATGCTTGAGAAGATGAACACCCTACTTGCCATGATGTGATTATTATGCATTGCATGCTTGTATCAAAAAATCTCATGTACCTTATAAATATATATACCTACTATATACCCACAAAAATTAAGAAGTTAAAAAAAAAAAGAATTTGGTTGGCATTTGATCCCAGTTCCTCAGAGGTAACCTCTAAACCCTTGAATTTCCTAAGTGACAGAAGTACCTTTGCTATTCATTGTGGGCCCCTTGTGCCAAGCCTGAGAGTTTATGCTAACAAGGTACCTAAGGATGGCTGCTGGTCACCCCAAAAAGACCAACTATGTGATTAAAGGCTTGGGTCTTTGAGCCATAGGAGACCTCTGAGGAGTAAAGGGGGATGGAGACTGCGTTCAACCACATGTCAATGATCCCATCAATCAAGCCTAAATAATAAAGTCTCAATAAAAACTCTACATACCAAAGCTAAGGGGAGCTTCTTCCCTAGCAGGGTGGCAATATTCTGCATATTGCTACCTGAGGACAACGGAAGCATCCTGTTTGGAACTATCCCAAACACTCCTATACCTCTCTTCTCATTTATGTTCTGTTGCTATAATGAAACTATAATTGTAAGTTTAGTACTTTCTGGAGTTCTGAGAGTCATTCCATCCAATCATCAAATCTGAGGGAATGCCTGGGGGACCTAAAACTATAGCTACCTGGTCAGAAGTGAGAGTGACCCTGGCGACCCCTAAACTTGAGGCTGGTATCTGAAGTGAGAGCAGTCTTGTAGAGGACTGTGCCCTAAACCTGTGAAGTCTGGCCCAACTCCAGGTAACAGAAAAAAAAAAAAAAAGCATTGTATTAAAAAACACACACACAGCCGGGCGTGGTGGCTCAAGCCTGTAATCCCAGCACTTTCGGAGGCCGAGACGGGCAGATCACGTGGTCAGGAGATCGAGACCATCCTGGCTAACACGGTGAAACCCCATCTCTACTAAAAAATACAAAAAACTAGCCGGGCAAGGTGGCGGGCACCTGTAATCCCAGCTACTCGGGAGGCTGAGGCAGGAGAATGGCATAAACCCGGGAGATGGAGCTTGCAGTGAGCTGAGATCTGGCCACTGCACTCCAGCCTGGGCAACAGAGCGAGACTCCATCTCAAAAACACATACACACACACACACACACACATATTTGTTCTTGATTTGTAATTCATCTCAAATGCCCATATTTTCTAAACTATTAAGAATAAAAATATTTCCTTATCATGCTAAAGAATATATAAGTAAAATAAATACACATTATATGTTAGTGAAGATATTCTGAATCAGGAACAAAACAACATGACCACTCACTGTTATCACTTAACATGACTCTGAAATGTTGACTGATTCGGTGAAAGTAAATGAAATGTATATGAAAGGAGAAAACCAAATTTTCATTATTTGCCAACCATATGGTTGTATCATTATAAAATCTAATACAAGCACTGAAAAACTATTAGAATTGATGACAAAGAGTTTAATAAAGCAGCTGGTTATAACAATTTTAATTATAAACCAACAGCTTTCAAATGTGACAGCAAAAACCACTTAAAATTTGTAAAAATAGACTTAAAAAGTCATGTATTTTCAGCAGCAGCAACAAAGACAAACTATTTAAATTTCAGGTGGAAATCTCTAAGTATCTCTCAAAAGATGAATGTATAAGCTAAACATGGTATATACATACAATGGAATACAATTCAGCCTTTAAAAGGAAGAATTCTGAAACATTCTACATGGGCAACCTCGAGGATATTATGCTAAGAGAAATAAGCCAGTTGCAAAAGGACAAATATTATATGATTCCGCTTATATGATGTTCCCAGAGTAGTCAAAATCATAGAGACAAGGTAGAATGATGGTTGCCAGGGACTATGGGTAGGGGAAATGGGGAGTTTAATGGGTATGGAGTTTCAGTTTGGGAAGATGAAAAAATTTCTGGAAATAAACGGTGTTGATGGTCGTATTCCAATATCAATATACTCAACGCCACTGAACTCCACACTGAGAAATGGTTAAGATGGTGTATTTCATGCTGTGTACATTTTACCACAATAAAAAAAAAACTGAATTTAATAAGTTCTAAGGGGGCCTTATAAGAAAAAAATCCAGTTCTGGGTGTGGTGGCTCACACCTGTAACTCCAACACTTGGGAGGCTGAGACAGGAAGATCACTTGACACCAGGAGTTCAAAGACCAGCCTGGGCAATATAGCGAGAGCCCATCTCTAAAAATAAAAAATAAAAAACAGCAGCTGAGCATGGTGGCACACCCCTACTGTCCCAGCTACTCAACAGGCTGAGGCAGGAGGATTGCCTGGGCTCAAGGCTGTAGTGAAATACCATTAGGCCATTGCACTCCAGCCTGGGAGTAAGAGTGAGACCCTGTCTATATTTAAAAAAAAAAAGAAAGAAAGAAAAAAATCCTGCAAAGCTTTACTGAGGGATAAATAGAAGTCCTGATTAAGGCCAGGTGCTGTGGCTCACGCCTGTAATCTCAGCACTTTGGGAGGCCGAGGTGGGAGGATTACCTGAGATCAGGAGTTCAAGACCAGCCTGGCCAATGCAGCGAAACCCCGTCTCTACTAAAAATACAAAAAAATTAGCCAGGCATGGTGGCACACACCTGTAGTCCCAGCTCCTCAGGAGGCTGAGGCATGAGAATCGCTTGCACCCAGGAGGCAGAGGTTGCAGTGAGTCAAGATAATGCCACTGCACTCCAGCCTGGGCAACAAGCGAGACTCCATCTCAATTAAAAAAAAAAAAAAAAAGGAAGTCCCGATTAAAAGGAGAGCAATATCATATTTCTGTATAGCGAAGAGAATATTGTAAAGAAGTCATATTTTCTGTCCATCTTCCAAAAATATATGCATACATCTATATTTGTGTATGTGTGCTGGGGAAAGGGGATAATCAGAGAATTCCAATCCAAATTCCTATATTGTGGGGTTTTTTGGTTTTAATCATGATAAAATAATGCTAAACTATTTTGGAAAGGATAAACAAGAAAGCATGAGAGAAAATGTGGGAAAGCAGAATAATAAAGAAATACCTGGCCAGGCGCAGTGGCTCAGGCCTGTAATCCCAGCACTTTGGGAGGCCAACACAGGTGGATCATGAGGTCAGGAGTTCGAGACCACCATGGTCAACATGGGGAAACCCCATCTCTACTAAAAATACAAAAATTTGTCGGGCGTAGTGGCACATGCCTGCAATTCCAGCTACTTGGGAGGCTGAGGCAGGAAAATTGCTTGAACCCAGGCAGAGGTTGCAGTGAGCTGAGATCACACCACTGTACTCCAGCCTGGGCAATAGAGTGAGACTCCATCCCAAAAGAAAAAAAAAAATTTCCTGCTCAATGTTAATCCATATTAAATAGCTGTAGTTAATGAAAGCAGTGTGGCATAGATATGAGAATAACCAGAAATTAATGGTACAGAGTATGTAGTCCAGAAACACACCATGGCAAATATGAAAATTTAGTATATGGCACAGATATGAGAATAACCAAAATTATTTATGTGCCATTTAACATATGGCATAGAATAACCAAAACTGACGGTACAGAATATGTAGTCTGGAAACAGACCATGGCATATATGGAAATTTTCTCTATATATGATGCAGTATCTATCAACCAGGAAGGAATAAATAATTTAATAATAAATGTGTGGAAAAAATACTTAAATTTCACCCTTACAAGTGACCAAGGAAATGCATATTCAACAAGCAAAATATTTTTTGCATGTCAAATTAGGTAACAATTTTTTGTTGCAGGTGTGGGCAGAGATGCAATCAGGGTCTTACTCTGTCAGCCAGGCTAGAGTGCAGTGATGAATCATAACTCACTGTAACCTCAAACTCCTGGGCTCAAGTGATCCTCCCACCTCAGCCTCATAAGTAGCTGGAACTACAGGCATGCATCACCATGCCCCACTAATTTTTTTAAACTTTTTTTTTTCTTTTTTTTTTTTTTTTGGTAGAGATGGGATCTTGCTGTGTTTCCCAAGCTGGTCTCAAACTCCTGGCCTCAAGTCTTCCCACCTCAGCTTCCCAAAGTGCTGGAATTACAGGTTTGAGCCACCACCCCCCACCTAGATAACAATTTTAAAATTATAATAATGCTGGTAAGACCATGGTAAAACAAGTATCCTCATCTATTGCTTTCCAAAAGAACTGTGCCACCGGCAATTTCACTGTATGTACAAAAACCCTTAAATGTCCGCATTCTTTGATCTGTTAATTCTATTTCAAAGAACAAATTCTAAAGAAATAATATAAAATAAGGAAAACTTTGTTCCTGATGGCATTATTAATAGAAAAAACATAGAAACAACCTAAATGCCCACAATATGGGAAGATACTATAAAGTATGTCCCCAACAAAATTCATATTGAAATCTTAATCCTTAATGTGACCATATTAGGAGATGGGGCCTTTGGTAGCTGATTAGGTCATGAGGGCAGAGCTCTCATGAATGAGATTAGTAACCTTATTAAAGAGACTCCAGAGAGCTCCTGTGCCCCTTCAGCAACATGAGGACCCAGAGAGAAGCAGACCCTCACCAGACACTGAATCTGCTAGTGCTCTGATCTGAACTTCTCAGCCTCCAGAACTGTAAAAAATAAATTTTTGTTATTTATAAAGCACCTAGGCCATGATATTTTTGTTTTATCAGCCCAAGTGGCATAAGATAGAAATTGGTACTGAGAATGGGAGTCCTACTATAACAAATACCTAAAAATGTGGAAGCAGCTTTAGAATGGGTAGAGGTAATGGGTAGAGACTAGAAGAATACTGAGGTACACAGTAGAAAAAGCCTGGATTGCCTTAAACCTTTTCAAAAGAGATTCTGGTAAGGAATCAGAAAGAAAAGAGGTGGCCAGGTGCAGTGGTTCACGCCTGTAATCCCAACAAGCTGGGAAGCCGTGGCGGGTGGATCACCTAAGGTCAGGACTTTGAGACCAGGTCAACATGGTGAAACCCCATCTCTACTGAAAATACAAAAATTAGTCAGGCATGGTGGCAGGCGCCTGTAATCCCAGCTACTCGGGAGGCTGAGACAGGAGAATCACTTAAACCCGAGAGGTGGAGGTTGCAGTGAGCCAAGATCGTGCCACTGCACTCCAGCTTGGGCAACAGAGCAAGACTGTGTCTTGAAAAACAAAATAAAACAAACAAAAACAAAGAAAGAAAAGAGGGGAGCTACAGAAAAAGCCTCAGTCTTCTTCGAGACTACCTAAGTAACCACGAACAGAGTATTGGTAAAATATGAGGTAAAGTCCATTCCGATGAGGTCTCAGATAGAAATGAGAAATAATATGTTATTAGAAACTGAAGGAAAAACACTCTGTTACAGAGTGGTAGAGAACTTGCTGAACTGTATTTATGGTCTAGGATTCTGTGGAAAGTGAAACTTGCAAGTGATGAAATTGCATATTTAGCTGGAGCTATTTCTAAGCAAAGTGATAAAGGTGCAGCTTGGCTCTTCCTATGTGCTTACAGTAAAATGTGAGAAGAGAGAAATGACTTAAAAGACAGAATTGTTAAGCAAAAAGGAAGCATTAACTTAAAGATTTGAAAAGTTATCAGCCTATGCACATTGTAAAAAGTGAGAAAGCATATTAGGGAGGTCCCCAGTCACATATAACCAGTTGGTAAGTTTGGGGATGAGTGCCCTCATGGAAGTGGCCTTATAAAATGACTCCTAAGAGCTCCCTTGCCCCTTTCACCACATAAGGACACAGCAAGAAGACTGACACCAATGAATCAGAAATCAGGTCCTCACCAGATACCACATCTTCTGGCACCTTGATCCTGGACTTCCTAGCCTCCAAAACTGTCAGAAATAAAGTTGTGTTGTTGATAAGCCACCCAGTCTATGATATTTTTCTTATAGCAGCCTCAACAGACTCAGACAGAAAGGTTACATAAATTACAGGACTCTTACATAATGGACTATTAAAAAGCTATATAGGCCAGGTGTGGTGGCTCATACCTGTAATCCCAGAACTCTGGGAGGCTGAAGCAGGAGGATCACCTGAGGTCAGGAGTTCAAGACCAGCCTAGCCAACATAGTGAAACCCTCTCTCTACTAAAAATACAGAAATTAGCCAGGCGTGGTGGTGTGTGTCTGTAGTTCCAGTTACTTGGGAGGCTGAGGCAAGAGAATCACTTGAACCTAGGAGGCAGAGGTTGCAGTGAGCCAAGACCGCACCACTATACTCCAGCCTGGGCAACAGTGAGACTGTCTCAAAAAGAAAAAAAAAAAGGGCAGCCATATAAAGATGTTTATAAATCCATATGATACATATGACTACATATGATAGACTGTACAGACATTAAAATGATAGTTTTAAATGACGGTATGTCTACATGATGAATGATTATGCAGCCATTAAAATGATGGTTATGAAGACTTATTTTAAATCAAATAAAATTTAAAATTCGGTCTCTTATTGACACTAACTACATTTTGAATACTCAATAGCCACATATGGCTAAGTAGCTACTACACTGGGCAGCACAGATGTGGAATACTTCCATTACAGATATTCTAATAAATGACACTTTCACAACTTAAAAAATATTAAACCTATAAATTTGTAAATATATACATATATTTTTCACTCTATAACTTAAAAATTTTTTAAACTGACACAGATAAAAGAAAAAAAAAACATAATTCTTTCACCTTAACCCAACTTTCTCCCACTCTTTGTTCTAATTCATGCCTTTTTGCACAGGTGTAACCATAGTACATACTGCCCACTTCCTTGATAGACAATGGGGATACATTCGTAAAGAGAATACACTGGGTCCCTGCACACAGTTAGAAAACATCAAGTAGTGATGTGTAACCCAGAAATTAAAATTGATTCTTATGATAGTGACTAGAGGGTATTAGGACTACTTAGAAATATAGATAGGAATGATCTCTTTATGGAATTTACATCCCAGCTGAGATTTAAATGTGAGAAAAAAGCCAGCCATTTTAAAAGCCTTAAGAATGCTTCAAACAGCCAGGTGCAGTGACTCACACCTGTAATCCCAACACTTTGGGAGGCTGAGGTGGACGGATCACCTGAGGTCAGGAGTTTGAGAACAGCCTGAGGCACGAGAATCACTTAAGCCTAGGAGGCAGAGGTTGCAGTGAGCCGAGATCGCACCATTGCACTCCAGCCTGGGGAAAAACAGCCAAACTCCAAATGCTTCAAACAAAACAAAACAGCTGTGTGTGAAGAACAAAAAAAAGGACATTATGCCTAGAGCCAGCACAAGAAGAGTGGTAAGAAATAGAGAAGATGATGTCTGAGAGGAGAACAGGGACCAGGTCCTGCAGGGCAGTATAGGCCATGGTAAGAACTTTGGATTTTTATTCTAAGGTCGACAGAAGTCACTACAGGGTTTTAAGCAGGAAAATGACATTATATGGCTTCTGTTTTTAAAAGATTTCGCTAATTGCTGTGGAAAGAATGATTGGTAGAAAGAAGGCTCAGAGTAGATGTTATTCCAGTGGTCTAAGCAAAGAAATGCTGGTGCTGTGGACAATTATCATGGCAGCAGAGACTGAGATAAATAGAGTGACAAATTTGGGGGAAGAACTCGCAGACTTGGTGACAGATTACACATGAGAGTTGATGGTAGGGTAGAGTAGGAAGCTTTCATTTTTCACCTGCATACTGGGTGACTGATGGTATCATTTAATGAATTGGAGACACAAACAGGAACAAGTTTACACACACATGCACATGTGTGCAGCGCACACACACACAAGTCAAGAGTTCCATTTTTTATATAATTAAGTTCAAGATACCATATGGTATCTTGATACCAGATTTATATAATTAAATCTCCACATGGAAATGTCAAGCAGCCAATTAGATTTGTAAGTCTGAAGTTCAGCAGAGAGATCTGGCCTGAAGATACAGACTTGGGAATCATCTGTATATCAATTATATTTAAAGCAACAGGCCTTAATGAGACTACTTAAAGAACAGAACCTAGGGTGCAAACTTTAGGTAATCCAATATTCAGGCTGAACATGGTGGCTCATACCTGTAATCCCAACACTTTTGAGCCCAAGAGTTCAAGACCAGCCTGGGCAGCATGACAACACCTGGTCTCTACAAAAAAATACAAAAATTAGCCAGGCACAGGGGCATACACCTGTAATGCCAGCTATTTGGGAGGCTGAGGTGGAAGGATTGCTTGAGTCTGGGAGGTCAAGGCTGCAGTGAGCTATGATCATGCCACTGCACTCCAGCCTGGGTGACAGAGAGAGACCCTGTCTCAAAAACAAAAAACACACATACCCAATTTCAAAGGCTCAGAGGTCAGACACAAGAAAAGACAGAAAAGGCCTGGCCAGTGAGACAGGTAGAAAGAAACTCAAGTGAAGAGAAAGAGTTACACAAGTATGTTTGCTCTAATGTAGCAGGTAATTTTAAGATGAACCCCGAATGGCCTATGTCTCTTCACTTCTGTGTACTTTAAACCGTCAAGTGAAAGGGTAAATGTAAAAACAGTAGATAATTATTTAATAGCAAAAGCAGCAAAAAGAAACTGTCATTGCTTATTCCAACTCTGCCAATTACCTTGCATGAAATAAAGTAGTAACAGCCAAACAAAGATTCTTAAAGAGGTAACCTGAATCCACCAATTGCTGAACAATGGAAAAAATACAACTCGAACAAGCCCCTTCCGAGTCAGAGATGTCCATGGAATTTCAGGTTTTGCTTTGGCAAATGTTGACCCTTTAAACATACAATAAAACAAAATATCAAACATTTATATACACTGTATTGATGCCCACCTGTAGCACTACATTAAAAACAGGTGAGTGCAAACATCAGCACAAAACCTGTTCAGTTAAAAAAAAAAAAAAGAAAAAACCCTCTTAGATGTCTGTTAAATGTAATAACTTCTTGCCTCAATCACTAGGACAGAAGCTCAAAATAAGTCAGGCTTACATGAATGTTAAACAACCTATTTATCTAATTACACAACAGCAAGTCTCTATGTTCATCCCTCTTTTACATGTATGCATGTAATTTATAGAGCCACACAGTACTAAGGCAGAGGTAGAAAAAGTGCTAAAGCCTGAGTGATGAGAGTAAAGTGTTACATTTGGAAATTAAAGTACACCATCATATAGAGAAGATATTAAAAATTAGGCACCACCTGAAATAATATAATAATATACATAAAAAACAATTTTAGAACTAACCTCTGATTAAGTCAACGTCAATCAAGTCTGGCTTTATGTGGCCCATCTTTTTTGGTTTGTTTTTCAAACCCTAGGATAAAACAAAACAAAAACAAAACCAGAAATAAATAAAAGCCCTTTTATTTACTTTTTCTTTTTTTGAGACGTAGTTTCGCTCTTGTTGCCCAGGCTGGAAAGCAATGGTGTGATCTCGGCTCACTGCAACCTCTGCCTCCCGGGTTCAAGTGATTCTCCTGACTCAGCCCCCTAAGTAGCTGGAATTACAGGTGCCCACCATTAAGCCCGGCTAATTTTTCATATTTTTAGTAGAGATGGGGTTTCACCATGTTGGCCAGGCTAGTCTCAAACTCCTGACCTCAGGTGATCCACTCACCTCGGCCTCCCAGAAGTGCTGGGATTATAGGTGTGAGCCTCTGTGCCCAGTCAGAAAAGCCCTTTTAAATACAGAAAATAAACTTAAATTTTTTTTTCTGTATATCCGATTCCCTTTTACTAAGGACACTTTAATCCTAAAGCTCCTTAAAGGAACTTGCCATTAATACACATTTTGTTTTAGTTTTTAATCCTCTCCACTAATGCATCCATATACTTTATCACTTTTTAAAATATTCGAACAGTGCCAACAGATCAATACATGAAAAATAATAGCCCCCTGAGCCATTGCTCCTCTCCTCTGAATTTCACTCCTCAAAAACAAATAACTTTCATCTTTTTTTTGCTCTACTATTTTTAATTGACACGTTATAATTGTGCACATTTATGGGGTAGAATGTGATATTTCAATACATGTATACAATGTATAATGATCAAACTATATCACCTTGAACATTTATCATTTCTTTGTGTTGGGTTCATTCAAAATCCACCCTGCTAGGTATCTGAAAACATATAATAAATTGTGATTAATTATAGCCACCTCACAGTGCTACAGAACACTAAACCTTATTCCTATCTAGCTGTACTTTTGTATTTGTTAACCAAGCATTGGCTATCTGTCGTTCCCTCCCTCTTACACTTCCACACCTCTAGTAACTACTATTCTACTCTCTACTTCTATGAGATCAACTTTTTAGCTTCCATGTATGTGTGAGAACACGAAGTATTTATCGTTCTGGGCCTGGCTTATTTCACTCTGCATAATGTTCTCCATTTCCATTCATGTTGCCATGAATGACACAACTTCATTCTTTCTTACAGCTAAATAATATTCCATTGTGTATATATACCATATTTTCTTTATCCATTCATCTGTTGATGGACACGTATGAATTCCATGTCATGACTATTGTGAATAATGCTGCAATAAACATAGGAATACAGATATTCCTTTGACATATAGATTATCTTTCCTTTGGATATATACTGAGACTGCTGGATCACATGGTAGTTCTATTTCTAGTTTTTTGAGGAACTGCAATACTGTTTTTCATAGTGGCTGTACTAATTTACATTCACACCACCAGTGTATAAGAATTCCCCTTTCTCTGCATCCTTGCCAGCATTTTTTTTTTTGTCTTTTTGATAACAGCCATTCTAAACTAGGTTGACGTGGTATCTCATTGTGGTTTGATTTGCATTTCCCTAATGACTGGTGATATCGAGCATTTTTTCATATTCCTGTTGGCCGTCTGTATTGTCTTCTTTTGAGAGATGTCTATTCAGCTCAATCGTCCATTTTAAAATTGAAGTATTCGGATTTTTGCTATTGAGTTATTTGAGTTCCTTATATATATTAATCCTTTTTCAGATGAAAAGTTTGCAAATGTTTTCTCTCATTCTGTAGGTTGTCTCTTCAATCTTGATTGTTTCCTTTGCTGTGCGGAAGCTTTCTAGTTTGATACAATCCTATTTGTCTATTTTTGCTTGTTACCTGTGCTTCTGAGGTCTTCTCTATAAAATCTTTACCCAGACCAATGTTCTGAAGCATTTCCCCTATGTTTTCTTCTAGCAGTTTCAGGTCTTACATTTAAATCATTAATCTATTTTGGCTTGGTTTTTGTATATGGTGAGAAATAGTGGCCAGGCACGGTGGCTCACCCCTGTAATCCCAACACTTTGGGAGGGGCCAAGGCAGGAGGATACCTGAGGTCAAGAGTTTAAGACCAGCCTGGCCAACATGGTGAAACTCTGTCTCTACTAAAAATACAAAAAGTGGCTGGGCATGGTGGTGGGTGCCTGTAATCCCAGCTACTCAGGAGGCTGAGGCAGGAGAATCACTTGAACTGGGAACGTGGAGGTTGCAGTGAGCTGAGATCACACCACTGCACTCTAACCTGGGCGACAGAGCAAGACCCTGTCCCTTAATTTAGAAAATAATAATAAAATAATTTGTACATGCTAATTCTTAATTACATCTTAAAAATTAGATATTCAATCATTAAAATTAATGCCAAAAATAAAGTTTACAATAATTTGCTATTTACCTATCATGGTCATTGAACCAGTATTGATCTTTAGCTTTGTTTAAACAGATGCAGTCAATTTCTCTTGTGAATCCTATATATTTCTATTCAACTCACCATAAGCTGTAGATTTTACAGAAAAATATTCTAAAACCTCAAGTGTAATAAAATTAAAGAAGGAATCAAAATTTGAAAATGAGGCAACTCAAGGAAAAAACCCTTTGAAGAAACATGTACACTAATTTTTGAAATATGCATTTTCACGAGAATAACAATTATCTTGTATGCTATATTCAAAATCAGAAATTAAAAATTTAAAGTAAAAATATTACTTTATAGCTTTTTGGACATTTGTCCCAGTGCTAAGCTTTCCGGACATTTGTACCAGTGCTATTCCCCATCACTTTAGAGTCAAAATAATCTTTCTACTTTCTTTGCTTTCTAGACTTTTCTCCAATAATGTTACAGCGTTAGAATTAGCATTAACTAGAGGTACAATTATCCAAATCTCCCTTAGCAATAGAAACACATTTATTCATTCACTCAGTCAAAAAATATTCCACAAGTATCTTTTATATGTCAGATACTCTGCTTGAGCTAGGTATAAAACAATAAGTCAAAACATGGCTCTATCTTCAACGAATGTACAGTATAGAAGGGAAGACAAACGAAAAGGCCAAATGTACAAGGGTTTCTCAGGAAAATGCCCTCTGAATCTCTCCATTTTTTTAATTCCTAAAGAGACAGAAATCATTAATAAATTTATGACCACTGATCTCAAGGAAGATTAGAAAAGTCACCATATACTGCTGTATATTTTGTACTGAGGGAGAGTAAAAACCACATTCCATACTTTTGTTTTAGAATTCTTCTGCTTTATCTTCCACCGTGCAGGTATGTATAAGAGGAAGTACATGCCAGGCACTATCCTAAGCACTTTCACATATAGTCATGCATCACTTAATGTCAGGGATACATTCTAAGAAATTCATCTTTAAGTGATTTCACTGTTGCCTGAACATAGCTTATTACACACCTAGGCTATATGGCAGCCTATTGCTCCAAGGCTACAAATCTGTCCAGCATATTACTATACAGAATATTTAGGCAATTTTAAACACAGTGGTATTTGTGTCTAAACCTAGAAAAGGTATAGTAAAAATATGGTATAAAAGATAAAAAATGGGGCTGGGCGTGGTGGCTCACCCCTGTAATCCCAGCACTTTGGGAGGTCAAGGCAGGAGGATCACCTGAGGTCAGGAGTTCAAGACCACCCTGGCCAACATGGTGAAACCCCATCTCTACTAAAAATACAAAATTAGCCGGGTGTGGTGGTGGGCACCTGTAATCCCAGCCACTCAGAAGGCTGAGGCAGGATCGCTTGAACCCAGGAGGCTGAGGTTGCAGTGAGCCAAGATCGCACCATTGCACTTTAGCCTGGGCGACAAGAGTGAAACTCTGTCTCAAAAAAGAAAAATAAAAAATAAAAAATGGTACACCTGTATAGGGCACTTATGAATAGTGCTCTCAGGACTGGGAGTTGCTCTGAGTAAGTCAGTGAGTGAGTGGTCAATGAAAGTAAAAGCTTAGGACACCGCTGTAGTACACTATTGTAGACTTCATAAACACCGTAAACATAAGATACACATCACATTTTTTTAAATCTTCCTTTCTACAACAATAACTTTTTTTTTTCTCTGAGACAGAGTCTTGCTCTGTTGCCCATGATATAGTGCAATGGCACGATCACAGCTCACTACAATCTCATTCTCCTGGGCTCAAGCAATCCTCCCACCTCAGCCTCCCAAGTTTTTTTGTTTTTTTTTTTTTGTAGAGAAGGGGTCTTGCTTTGTCACCCACGCTGGTCTCAAACTCCTGGTCTCAAGTGATCCTCCTGCCGTGGCCTCCCAAAGTGCTAGAATTATAGGCATGAGCCACCTCAACCAGTCTGTTCTATAATAACTTAACCTTAGCTTACTGTAATGCTTTTACTTTATAAGCTTTATAGGTTTTTTAAACTTTTTGACTTTTTTGTAATAACAGTTTAAAAACACACATTTTCTTTTTATCTTTATAAGCTTTTTTCTTTCTTCTTTTTTTTACTTTTTAATTAAAAACTAAGATACCAACACACACAGCCAAGGCCTACATAGGGTCAGGATCATCAATATCACTGTCTCGCACATCTTGTCCTACTGTAAGGTCTTCAGGGGCAATAACACACAGGGAGCTGTCATCTCCTATGATCACAATGCCTTCTTCTGGAATACCTCCTGAAGGACCTGCCTGAGACTGTTTTACAGTTAACTGATTTTTTTAAATAAATAGAAGGAGTCCACTCTAAAATAACAATGAAAAGCATAGTATAGTAAATATATAAACCAGTAATATAGACATTTATTATCATTATCAAGTGTTAGGTACTGTACGTAACTCTATGCTATACTTTTTATGACTGACAGTGCATTTGGTTTGTTTACTCCAGCATCACTCTAAACACATGAGTAATGTGTCATGCTATGACTTTAGGATGGCTACAAAATCACTAGGCAATAGGAATTTTTCAGCTCCATTATAATCTTATGGGACCATATGAGGAGCACCGATGACTGAAACATCATTATGTGGCACATGACTGTACTTAACTTGACTCATTTAGTCCTCACAAATGTCCTATGATATTGGTACCTTTATTATCCTCACTTTACAGATGAGGCAACCAAGGCAGAGATTCCAATCCTGTCATTCTCATTCCAAAGTCTGTGCTCTAACCACTACACTATCCTGCCTTTTGCTATATGACACAAAATGCATCCCTAATCAATGTAGAGAGAGGTTTTGTTAAATCAAACAAGACTGCTTAACTTTGAGAGGTTCAATGGGCATTAGGAGTGGATTTTCCTATTGGCCACAACCTCTACCTCAGCAGTCCAGGAAAAGGTTGTAGGAGAGAATCAGGATAATCACTAGTTGCCAGAGTAGTGGTAGGGGAATTCTCTGCACATCCCCAGGTGTAGGCTGTACGCAGCCCTCTCTATTGTTTGCCCCCAACATAACTGTGCAACATCATCACAAGCTCAGAACCACTTGACAAATGAAGTTCCTACTTTTTGGAAGAGGAACAAAAACACTGGAGGTATTGATGCAATATAATTGGACTTTGTATTAAACAAGGAATAAAAAACAAGTGAAACCCTGTGACAAATCTCTATTTCCTAGTGTGCTGAAATTTTCTATTTTATTACCATCAAAAGAATTGAACTATTTATACAGTCTGGTGCAGAGAGGGAAGTTACCCCTGATTTGGGGCATATGATAAACAACAAAACAACAATTACAAGCAAGTGTAGCACTACAGGAACATCCATAAAGGACACCTTATTCACATTTAAGAAGTCCAAGAAAGATTTCCACAAAGAAAAATAGTATCTAACCTGATACCTGAAGGATGTATAAGAACTTGTAAAGTTGCGCATGGGATATAGCAAAATGAGGAATCAAGAAACATGCCTGTAATACCAGCACTTTGGGAGGCTGAGGCAGGCAGATTCCCTGAGCTCAGGGAGACCAGCCTGGGCAACATGGTGAAACCCGTGTCTACTAAAATGCCAAAAATGAGCTGGGAGTGGTGGCATGAGCCTGTAGTCCCAGTCACTCGGGAGGCTGAGGTAAGAGAATTTCTTGAACCAGGGAGGCAGAGGCTGCAGTGAGACGAGATTGTGTCACTGCACTCCAGCCTGCATGACAGAGCAAGACTCTGTCTCCAAAGAAGGGAAAGGAAGGGAAGGGAAGGGGATAGGAGGGGAGAGGAGGGAAGGGGAGGGGAGGGGAGGGGAGGGCAAGAAAGAAAGAAAAGCATATGAGAGGACCCAGGAATAAGAGATAGCATGGTAAAAACTAAAGTAAGTTTGAGAAGGCCTAAAGCACACAGTGGAAGTGAAAAGAGGTCAAGACATGGGTAAGAGGTAAACTTGTGAGATGAGAAGTCATAATGTGAAAACTATAATCATGCTAGGAGTATGATTTTATTTTAAGGGTACTAGGAAGTCAGGAAACAGTTTTAAATATGAGAAAAATAATCAAATTTGTATTAAAACAGAAACCAAAAAACAACAACCTGGCTTCGTTATAAAGAACAGATGGAGGGTAAGGAGAGATAGGAAGCAAAAGAAAGCAGTTAGAAAGTTAAAAAACCTACTCCAGTAATCTAATCAGGAGTGGATAAAATTTTTCTATAAAGGGCCAGATGGCATTTCAGGCTTTATGGACCATACCAGGGGTCCCCAATACCCAGGGCATGGAATAGTGGTTGGTGGCCTGTTAGGAACTGGGCTGCACAGCAGGAGGTGAGCGGCAGGTGAGAGAACAAGGGAAGCTTCATCTGTATTTATAGCCACTCCCTACTGCTCGAATTACCACCTGAGCCCTAACTCCTGTCAGATCAGAGGTGGCATTAGATTCTCACAGGAGTGCAAACCCCATTGTGAACTGCACATTCAAGGGATCTAGGTTGCGTGCTCCTTATGATAATCTAATGCCTGATGATCTGTCACTGTCTCCCATCATCCTCAGATGGGACTGTCTAGTTGCAGAAAAACAAGCTCAAGGCTACCACTGATTCTACATTATAGTGAGCTGTGTAATTATTTCATTATATATTACAAGGTAATAATAGAAATAAAGTGCACAATAAATGTAATGTGCTTAAATCACTGCAAAACCATCCCCCCAGTCCACAGAAAAACTATCTTCCATGAAACTGGTCTCTGGTGCCAAAAAGACTGGGGACTGCTGGACTATACCATCTCTGTCACAACCACTCAACTTAGCCACTGTAGCCCTACAGCAGACACAGACATTGAATATAAATATGTAAAGCACTAAACCTGGCTGGGTTTCAGCTAGATTTGCACATAAGCAATAGTTTGCCAACCAGATGAGTAGACAATAGGTCAGACCAGTAATTAGAAGTGTGAACTGGGAACTGTACTCATATTCAAAAGATATTTAGCAGGTATAATCCAGAAGTATTGGTAACTGAAAATGTGAGATTAGTGTCAAGGTGAAGAACTCTAAACCCTGACTTTAGTATTTTAGCAAGTCACTGAATAGGAAAGGTAAGAAAACAAAAAAAAGTATTGAGTCACGGGAGGAAGGTCACATTCAGCTCACACTCCACTGGCCAAGCAAATTCCATGACTAAGGTGGAAGTCTGTGGGGCCAGGAAGAATTCTCCTCTTATAGGAAGGCACTGCAAGTCACATGACAGTAAGTGCAGCCATATAATCTTCTTACAGGAAAGAATAATTACAGGTAGTGAATAATTAGGAAAATTACTATAATATACAGTTAAGTCCATCTGACTCTAAAGCTCTTGCCTAAATGCTGATGAGATTTGTTCGTTTTGGCACCGGTATAAATAAAGCATATTGGTATAGCCAATATACCTAAATACTCATATACCTCTAAATATACCTATCTTATATGGAAATGTATGTATAGCCTATTACTCAGGTAACATCATTTAATATATTATTTGGTTTTGGAGGAAAAATGTTTTAAAATTAAATCTTTATTTGTACTAAAATAATTCTCATATTACAAGGCTAATAAAAAATAACATTCCAGTCTCACCCTTCCTTACCCTTGATTCATATATCCTAGCTATTTCTTTTTTATTTGTAAAAAAAAAAAAAAAAAAAAAAAGTTTACAGTGCTTTAATCAATTTCAGATGTTATCCATTCATTTCTTACTGTTGAAGATGAGGAAATAACTTTCCATTTAGCCTTTCTATGCCTCAATTCCTTCACCTATAAAAAGGGAAAGATAATAGCACATACCTCATAAGATTATCATGAGGATCAATTGTGTGTGTTGCTTAAAATAATGCAAGACACATACTCCACGCTATTAATGATCATTACATCACCAAACAATGCTGATGACTCAAAAGATCGTTTTATTTTCTTTTTTCTTTTGAGACAGAGTCTCACTTGTCACCCAGATCAAAGTGCAGTGTTGCATTCACGGCTATCTGCACCTTTAAACTCCCAGGCTCAAAGGATCCTTTCACCTCAGCCTTCTGAGTAGCTGCGACTACAGGCACACACCACTACACCCAGATGATTTTTTAATTTTATTGTAGAGATGGGATCTCACTTTGTTGCCCAGGCTGGTCTCAAACTCCTGGGTTCAAGGGATCCTCTTGGCTTAGCCTCCCAAAGTGCTAGAATTACAGGCGTGAGCCACCATGCCCAACCAAAAGATCCTTTTAATCTGGAAATACATATACAGTACTGAATTTCTGGGGCAATTTTTTTTTTGAATTATTTATTCTTCCTCTCCATGTATTTCCTTTTTCTGGAACATCTATTAGTTGGATATTACATTTCCTGTACGAACTGCACTCACTTTGTTATTTTCTTTTTTGTCATTCTTTTTTATACTATTTTTCTGGAAAATGGTCTCAAATTTATCTTCTAACTTTTCCCCTGAATTTATTTTAATTTCTATTTATTTATGTGTTTATTTTTGAGACAGGGTCCCACTATGTCGCCCAGGCTGGAGTGCAGTGGTGCAATCACGGCTCACTGCAGCTTTGACTTCCCAGGCTCAGATGATCTCCCACCTTGACCTCCTAAGTAGCTGGGACTACAGGCGCGCAACACGAAGTCCAGCTAATTGTTTTGTATTTTTTGTAGAGACAGGGTTTCACCATGTTGCCCAGACTAACCTTGAACTCCTGGGCTCAAGCGATCCACTTCGGCCTCCCAAAGTGCTGGGATTACAGGCGTGAGCCACTGTACCCAGACACCACTGAATTTATTCTGATTACTTTTATTTTCAAGTCTTCTTACTTTCTCATCTATAGTCTATCTTTTAAGCATTCTTTTTTAATTTTTAAATTGATAGATAATATTCTATGTATTCAGTGTGTACAACATATTCTGAAGTAGATATACACTGTAAAATGACTAAATCCAGCAAATTAATATATGCATTACCTCACATGGTTATTATTTGTGTGGTAAGAACTTTTAATATCCACTTTCTTAGCATTTTTCAAGAATACAATATACTGTTACTAACTATAGTCACCAATGTTATACAATAGATCTGCTGAAGATATCTCAGTCTTTTTATAGTATCCAGTTTTTTAAAGGTAGTAACTGTATCTTTAAAAACACTGTTCTTACGATTCCTGCGTTGCTTCTTTTCTTTTTTCTTCTTTTTCTTTAGGTCTCAAATATTTGATGATCTTTAATTATCCATTTATAGTTAAGAGGCACTAACACACTGAATGCAAGCTCACTGTGCAATGGGTGAAGCATTTTGAATAGTGGGCCTCACTACAGAGGCGTGGCCAGTCATTCACTTTTCAGTATCCGTAGGTTCTCTTTGGTTACTCAGTTTTGACAAAAAGAAATTCCAGTCTTCTGTTTGCAGATTATAAATCTGACCACCAGACTTTCACTTAATCCCCATTGTTAGTGCAGCATCTCACCAGACTCTGATTTGTTTTTGGTCTTCCAGAATCCAGAACTTCTCTGGCTCAGCCTCTCCAGAGAGCAAGCTTCAATCCAGTCTTCTGTCAGAGGAAGATAAGGGTAACTATGTGGCTACATGGAATAAGGAAGATCTGGGGCTAGGTCTATTATCCCTTATACACATGCTCAAATAATCCTGTCTTTAGTTCTTCCTCACTCCTACAGATATACCTGATACATCTAATTCCTGAGTCTTGCAGAAGTTAATCACATGGGTTTTACTTGTTTCCTATTAGCTTTCCCTATTGCAGAGACTTAGATTTTTACTTCCTTCATTTTCCAGCCTTCAAAATTGCATTGATAGCTCTCGTTTACTGTAGTCTCTTCTTCCATTCTTTTAGTCCTTGCAGGCTGCCATGTTTTTTTCTTATTTATTGTACTTTTAAAGAGGTTTCAGGAGAGATTAGAGCATGTATTTGAACTATCGTTTTTTGGGTGTTTTTTTTGTTTGTTTGTTTTTGTTTTTGTTTTTGTTTTCAGGACAGGGTCTTGCTCTGTCACCCAGTCTAGAGTGCAGTGGCACAATCACAGCATACCACAGCCTCAAACTCCTAGGCTCAGGCGATCCCCGCCACCCAGCTTCCCCAGTATCTGGGACTACAGGCGCATGTCATCACACCCAGCTAATTTTTTTTATCTTTTTGTAGAGCTATGTTGCCCAGGCTGGTCCCAAACTCCTGGCCTCAAGCAAAAACCTCAGCTTCCCAGAGTGCTGGGATTATAGGCCTGAGCCACCATGCCTGGCCTCAAACTGTCATCTTTAATAAGGAGTGTCAGTGTCATCTATCATATGGGCCACCATCGTGCTTAAGTAAAACATTACAAATACAGCTGAAGTAGTCTCTGTGTTTCTGATTAGCCTTTTTTAGTCTCTAAATACAAAACCATGCTATCTTCAAACAGTGATTTTTGTTCACTCTAATATTAATTTTTAAAAAGAAAACATACAAAAAAGATAATATTAATAATGTTAATTAGAATGTTTTGCTCATCTCAGCACATGTATCTCAAACAGCATGCTAAAGAGTAGTAAAAGGGACCAGGCGTGGTGGCTTATGCCTGTAATCCCAGCACTTTGGGAGGCCAAGGTGGGCAGATCACAAAGTCAAGAGATCGAGCCATCCTGGCCAACATGGTGAAACTCCACCTCTACCAAAAATACAAAAATTAACTGGGCGTGGTGGTGCGTGCCTGTAATCCCAGCCACTTGGGAGCCTGAGGCAGGAGAATTGCTTGAACCCAGGAGGGGGAGGTTGCTATGAGCCGAGATTGCGCCACTGCGCTCCAGCCTTGGTGACAGAGCAAGACTCTGTCTCAAAAAAAAAAAAAAAAAAAAAAAAAAAGAGTAGTAAAAAGGGAGATTCTTATTTTAGTCTTAAAATAAGAACTTGGAGGACTAAGTTACACTCCATCACTGAAAATAATGTTAGACATTAGATTTAATATACACTCTCATTCAAAAAATTTAGGGCTGGGTGTGGTGGCTTACATCTGTAATCCCAGCACTTTGGGAGGCCAGGGAGGCAGAACTGCTTAAGCCCAGGAGTTGAAGACCAGCCTAGGCAACGTGGTGAGACCCTGTCTCTACAAAATATAAATTTTTTTTTAAATTTAGAAAACAATTTTAATTGTGAATATGTATACATTTACGTTTTTGGTATACTACATTATTATTTTTCCTACTTTTTTCTATTGGTATAATTTTTAAAGTAGCTTTATTGAGGTATAATTTACATACTATTAAACTAACTCATTTTTACAGATTTAGTAAATTTAGATTTTTAGTACATTTGTAGAGTTGTTCAATCATTATCACACTCAAGTTTTAGAACATTTCCATTACCCCAAAAAGTTCCTTTCTGCCGGTTTGCAGGAAAGCCCTGTTCCCCTCAATCTATAGGCAATCTTTGATCTGTTTTCTATTTCTATAGTTTCTTAGAAATTTCATATAAACAATCATACAATATGTTGTGCTTAGCATAACATTTCTTATATTCATCCATGATGCAGTATGTAGTAACAGTTTTTATTGCTGAATTGTATTTCATTATATGACTATAACACATTTGCTTATACCAGTTGATTCACCAGTTGATGGACACATGGATTTTTCCTACTTCTGGCTATTAAGAACACTGCTGCTACTGCTGCTATGAATATTTGCATGTATTTATGTTTTCACTTCTCTTGGATAGAAAATATTAGATATAGTAGATACCCTAAATATAGGTAGATACCCTAGAAGTGGAAATGCTGGGTCATGTGAGAAGTATATACTTAACATTTTAAGAAACCACCAAACTGTTTTCCATTTTCCATGCCCACCAGCAGTGTAGAAGAGTTGTAGTTCCTCCATCACCTTGCCAACACTTGGTATCGTTAGTCTTTTTAGTTTTGTTCTAACAGATGTATTAGAAATGTAGTAATGTAAATCTTCCAACACTATTCTTTTTAAATTTGTTTTGAATATTCTACATCCTTCGTATTACATACATATATTTGAGAATTAGCTCATCAATCTCTACCAAAAACAAAAGTCTGCTGGAATTTTGAGTGGATTACATTGAATATATAGATACATTTGGAGAAAACTAACATTTTAACAATATTGAATCTTCCAGATCATGAAAATGAAAAGTTATTCCATTTATTTAGGCCTTCTTTAATTTCTCTTAGCAATGTTTTATAGTTTTCCATGTATGGCTCTTACACTTTCTATGTCAAACATTCCTAAGAATTGTATTATTTGTTCCTATTATGAATAAAATTGTTTTCTTAATTTTATTTTTGAATTACCCATTGTTGGTATATAGAAATACAACTGATTTTTGTATATTGATCTTGTATTTGAAGACCTTGCCACATTCGTTACTGTAGTTTTTTATATGAATTATTAGGATTTTCTAAACATGGGATTATGTTGTCATGAGTAAAGGCAGTTTTCATATTCCTTTTCATCTCAATGCCTTTCATCTCTTTTCCTTTGCTTATTACATTGGTTAGGACTCCCAGGACAATGTTAAATAAAAATGGTAAGAGCAGATATCCTTGCTTTTTTCCTGATTTTAGGGGAAAACATTCAGTCTTTAACCATTAAGTGTGAAGTTTGTAGCAAGCTTTTCCTAGACAATCTTTAATAAGTTGAAGAAGTTCCCTTCTATTCCTAGTTTATCATTAATGGGCATTGAATTTTTTTTTTTTTTGAGATGGAGTCTCGCTCTGTCACCCAGGCTGGAGTGCAGTGGCACCATCTCAGCTCACTGCAAGCTCCGCCTCCCGGGTTCACGCCATTCTCTTGCCTCATCCTCCCGAGTAGCTGGGACTAAAGGCACCCGCCACCACACCCGGCTAATTTTTTGTATTTTTAGTAGAGACGGGGTTTCACCATGTTAGCCAGGATGGTCTCGACCTCATGACCTCGTGATCCACCCGCCTCGGCCTCCCAAAGTGTTGGGATTATAGGCGTGAGCCATCGCACCCGGCCAGCACTGAATTTTGTTAAATGCTCTTTCTGTATTTACTGAGAAGATCATATGTGATTGTCCTTTATCCTATTAATATGGTATATTACATTACTTTGCTTTCAAATTAATGCATTCCTGGGGTAACTCCCACGTGGTCACAGTAGATAAGCCATTTTATGTGTTGTTGGTTTTGTTAATATCTTATTAAAGATTTTCACACATACATTCATAATGAATGTTCTTATGATGCCTTTGTCTGGCTTAGGTTTCAGGGTAATACTAGTCTCATAGAATAAGCTGAGAAGTATATTTCCTTCTCTATTTTCTGAAAAAGTTTGTGTAGAATTAGTATATTTGTTCTTGACATAATTAACTGCTACTCATGCTTCAGATCTCATTTTAAGAATCAATTCCTTAGCAAAAGCTTATCTGAGACCTTCTTAAATAGGTTTTTTTTTTTTTTTTTTTTTTTTTCTCTGAGATGGAGTCTCGCTCTTATTGCCCAGGCTGGAGTACAATGCATGATCTCAGCTCACTGCAACCTCTGCCTCCCATGCTCAAGCGACTCTCCTGCCTCAGCCGCCTGAGTAGGTAGGACTACAGGCGCATGCCACCACACCCAGCTAATTTTTGTATTTTTAGCAGATAAGGGGTTTCACCATGTTGCCCAGGCTAGTCTTGAACTCCTGAGCTCATGCAATCTGCCTGCCTCGGCCTCCCTGCTAGGATTACAGGCATGAGCCACCATGCCCAGCCTTTTTTTTTTTTAGAGGCAGGGTCTCTGTCATCTTGACCTCCAGGCTTAAGCAATCCTCTCACCTCAGCCTCCTGAGTAGCTGGGACCACAAGCAGATGCCATCATGGCCAGTTAATTTTTATTTTCTGTAGAGAGAGAGTCTCCCTGTGTTGCCCAGGCTAGTGTCAAACTCCTGGCCTCAAACGATCCTCCCACTTTGGCCTCCCAAAGTGCTAGGATTATAGGTATAAGCCACCATGCCCAGCAACTAGGCTCATTTATTTCCCTTATTATAAGCGTAGTAGCTTATAAATAGCCCTCTTCTCAGTATTTGCCTCAAAGTAATTTGCACTTATTAGAAGGATTCTTTTTATTATTCTCACCCACTTTGTCATAAATTCCATGAAAATAAAAATGGTTGGGCAGAGTGTCTCACACCTATAATCCCAGCATTTTGGGAGGCCAAGGTGGAAGCGTTGCTTGAGCTCAGGAATTCGAGACCAGCCTGGACAACATGGCAAGACCTTGTCTCTACAAAAAATTTAAAAATTATCCAAGCCTGTTGGTGCATGCCTGTGGTCCCAGTTACTCAGGAGGCTAAGGTGGGAGAATCACTTGAGCCCAGGAGGTTGAGGCTGCAGTGGAGCTGTGTTCATGCCACTGCACTCCAACCTGGGCAACAGGGCCAGACCCTGTCTCAGAAAAAAAAAAAAAAAAAGATTGAATGTTTTTACTCACCATTATGTAGGCATAGCTAGTGTCTGACACATGGTAGGTAAGCAGTCAACAAATATTTGTTAAATAAATATGTAATGGATGCTTTCGTTTTATTTTTGGTATTTCTTTTCCTGTTTTACTTTGGTTGATTACTATTTTCTTTCTCTAGATTATTCAATATTAATATTATTCATTATAAATCTTCCTTCCTAGTCAAACTAGACATTTTTTGTTAATATAGACATTAAGAATAATAAGTACGACTCTGGAAATATTCCATAATTTCATAATTTTATGTCTATATTTTTATTTCTGTCTTTCAAAAACACAGATATGATGTGACTCCTCTACTCAAAAACCATTAAAACCTTTCAATTTTCTACAGAATAGTATCTAAAGTTCTTAGTAAAGCAGTCAAGTAATCTCCAAATAGATTTATGGCCTATCACTCCATCTGTGTACCTTATTCTCCAATCACATTGGGCTACTTACTTGCTCTTACTTTAAACAAGTCTTATACTTCTGTTTGTTAGTACTTTTCCTCTTGTGCTCAGCACCCAACAAAATGCCTTAAACATTGTAGTTCAATAAACACTTATGGAAAAGTTCGTACCATTTTTCATGATCCAAGTTAAGATTTTTAAAATTTATGTCTTTTATAATTCTGAATTATACTTTTACATATATATTTTTAATTATATAACAGTACTGTGATATGATGTTAATATTTTTATTTTAATTTTTTTTTGCTTATTTGTTCTTTTTTTGTTTTCAAAAAATTGTATTTGTGTTAATGTATTTTTAAATTTAGCATTAATTTTTTTGTATGCTATACTTCGGTCATTTTTTAAGACTTAAGCATATTAAAAAGATATCTTGGCTTTTCTCCCATCACTGTTAGACAGTGAAACCCACGAAGGCATCACATTTATCTTTTTCACTGTATTCTCAGCACCTAGTATAAGTGTGGCACATTAGTTGAGTAATTTTTTTTCCAGCTTTCTACTATCACACTGAAAGCTCAGTAAATGTTTATAGTTATTTTACATTTCATTCTTTCCACTGCTGCTAAATTCAGAAGCACACATTAAGGCATGATTAGGCAGTTTACCCTATGAGAGAACAATGAGTAAAAACATGCATGATGGATAGGGTTCAATTAACTATAGCAACAGAGTTCTCAGTATGAATCAAGATGTTCTCAGAGTAGGAAACAAACACACTTCCTACCCTTAAGGCCTATGAACACACACAGGTTAACAAATAACTTTCATATGGTGCACTAAAAGGAAGGTATGTTTTAAATAGCATGGAAATAAGAGTGAAGGAAATCAGGCCGGGCGCAGTGGCTCACGCCTGTAATCCCAGTACTTTGGGAGGCCAAGGCAGGTGGATCACGAGGTCAGGAGATGGAGACTATCCTGGCCTACACAGTGAAACCCCATCTCTACTAAAAAAAAAAAAATACAAAAAATTAGCCGGGCATGGTGGCGGGTGCCTGTAGTCCCAGCTATTCAGGAGGCTAAGACAGGAGTATGGCGTGAACTGGGGAGGTGGAGCTGGCAGTGAGCCGAGATCACGCCACTGCACTCTAGCCAGGGTGACAGAGCGAGACTCTGTCTCAAAAAAGAAAAAGAAAAAAAAAAAAAAGAGTGAAGGAAATCTTTAAATTGGCTAAAAGAAGGTTAGATCACAAGGCTAGAGATCACAAAACAAGATCAGACTCCACTTCTATGCTGTTTCCATTATACCATACTTACTATCAATGATGTTTAGCAGCTCACAAAAAAATAACGGGACAGGATTTAGAGAATTACAAAATAAAATCCCGGGACTTATTCATCCTAACCCCATCTCCCATTAATATAAATAATCAAGGACTATACCAAATTGTGAAAAGTTAGTCGGCTACTTGTCGTTCAAGTAGCTTTCTACTTGATTGGTCTATTTAACACAACAGATAATATTAAGTTGTATTCACCCAGGTTTTTTAAATTATTAATGAAGAGTCTGCAGCAAAACTTTCTAAAAGATAATCCAAAAACAAGAATCAGCTGGCATTTATCAGTACTTTCCAAGGAAGTGAGGCCCTGTATCCGTAAGATTTAAGTATTAAAGTTGCAGACAGTTACATTCTTTTGAGGACCAAGGATAGTTCTTTAGGCTTTTCCACATCTCAAGACTATCCAATTACATTTGGTTACCAAGCAACCATTCCATGACGAATTTGTACCAGCATCCCCAAATGGCTTAACCCACAACTCTGACCTTGGAATATTAGAAGATGATTTAACCCTCTCCTCCCCTATTATAAGTTAATAAACTGGCATTCTGAATTACATATCAGTTTTTGGTCACTTGGTTAGTATAAAATAAGAATCCTCTCAGTTCTAAGAGCTGTGTAGAAAAAAGTTTAAGAATCTGAAAAACTTAAAACCATAGTCTAGGCCAGGCGTGGTGGCTCATGCCTGTAATCCCAGCATTTTGCGAGGCGGAGGCGGGCAGATCACAAGGTCAGGAGATCGAGACCATCTTGGCTAACACGGTGAAACCTCATCTCTACTAAAAATACAAAAAAAAAAATTAGCCAGGCGTGGTGGTGGGCGCCTGTAGTCCCAGCGACTCGGGAGGTTGAGGCAGGAGAATGGCATGAACCCGGGAGGCGGAGCTTGCAGTGAGCCAAGATCATGCCACTGCACTCCAGCCTGGGCGACAGAGTGAGATTCCGTCTCAAAAACATAACAAAACAAACAAACAAAAACCCATACTCTAAGCTAGTGATTGAATAAAATAGGGGACCATACGCTGGATTCAGGCCACAAATGGATTTTATTTGGCTTGCAGAGGAGGAGGAAGAAAAGGAAGAGTCTCTTAAAAATCTGACATAAAATGCACAATATATTTCATATAAAAATGTGTATTTCCAGCTTCTCTTGAAAAATCTGAAACTCTGGCAATATTTGGACCTGCACTGCCATGTAGTAAAAACTGGCCAGAGCTAAGTAACCCAGCCCTATTTACATGGGACATTTGCTCTCTAATTCATCACAGACCAACTCACCCCTTTCTGTTTTCCTGATAGTGAGGCCAAAAATCAAGTGTCACTTCTCATTATGCTTGCACTGTTTTTCTTATAACCTTCAAAGATTAAAGAATGCCATACTGGTAGTTAAGTGAGAGTTTACCAGGTAAGTACAATTCCACTCTTCATATTAATGCAGTGAAACATAGGCAGAATCAAAGAAACCAATTTACCTTAATCTGAGTCTGTTCGATTGACTTTTCCCATATCTGCTGATCGTAGGCTCCAATCTGAAAGAGGGAGTAGTGTATTTAAACGATGCAAAGGAAATCCTTACCTAAGTCAAGCCTCACAAAAGTCATGAGCCTATTAAGTATCAATATGCTATGTGGAAAATGTTTGTGCTACTCAGGGGTTAGAATAAATTAATACTTCCAAGGACTGTTTCTTTCAAATATCTAAAATAGCTGGACCTAAAAGTAAATTCAAAAGCAATGCCCAAAACATTTCAAATTAAATATTACCTTAAAAGATATTTCCACTTCTTGGGCGGGCATGGTGGCTAACACCTGTAATTCTAGCACTTTGGGAGGTGGAGATGGGTGGATCACCTGAGGTCAGCAGTTTGAGACCAGCCTGAACAACATGGTGAAATCCAGTCTCTACTAAAAATACAAAAAATTAGCCAGGCGTGGTGGTGGGCGCCTGTGATCCCAGCTACTCCGGAGGCTGAGGCAGGAGAACAGCTTGAGCCCGGGAGGCGGATGTTGCAGTGAGCCGAGATTGCGCCATTGCCCTCCAGCCTGGGCAACGAGAGCGAAACTCCGTCTCAAAAAAAAAAAAAAAAAATCAAATCCACTTATTAAGGAAAACAGCAATAGAAAAACTAGAGAGGAATAAAATACAAGGAACAGCTCAATAAGACTGTTAATAGTATCAATCTGAGCTGTGCAGATTAAGGTTTCATGTCTTTTTTGTTTTTAAGCAGTTTGATCAGAAGCAAACTTTCAAAGCATTGCGGTGGCATTGTGTACGCAGCCTGGAGAAGGGAGGTGGCCTGTAAACCTTATTCCAGGACCTGGAACCGGGTTTAAAAAACATAATGACCTTGTACATCTTTTTTTTTTTTTCCATTTATGTTGAAGTATACATGAACACCTGGCACTACCAAACTCAGGGGAAAGTAATATACTATTTGTGAGAGCTTTTTGCAGGAAGAATGCGTTACAAATAAAATATATATATATTGGTATTACCTTCTTTTGGTACCACGATATAGCATCTCTCTCATTCGAGGCCATCTGTGTCTCCAGCCAGAGAATGGGATTTCACTGAAAATGAAGGAAAACCAGTCGGTGAGTCCAGCTGCTGAAGGTTACTCTCCCAATTTGGGTAGGACTCAAAAACCGCTTCTCTCAGCCTCTCCATGAGCTGCTCTTTCTCCAGCTGTTTGCCAGGGAAAACACAACAAACAAACAAACAAACAAACAAACAAACAAAAACTGGCGCAGCGGCGACCGGAGAAGCCTCTGCAATATTTCGGGCGAGCGTGTTCCTGGGTGCGGGGGAGGGGCAGGGGCGGCCGCTGGAGTCGCCCGGCACCCGCCTCCTTCGCTCCCCGGCGTCCGGCTCTCACCTAGCGCCCGTTGCCCCGCGGGCCGGCGCCCGGGACCTTCGTCCTCAGTGCCCGGGGTCCCACCGTAAGGCCGGGGGCGAGGCGGCGGGCAGGGCAGGCCGCATCTTCCCACCTAGGCGGAAACGCCGGCGAGACCGTTACCATGGAGACCGCGGAGGCAGCCCCAGCCCCGGAGGCAGCCGGGCTGCCCAGCGCCCTGAGGGCGGCAAATCGATCGCGGGTCCGAGCCCGCCTAGAGGGTCACGGACTGATCAGAAAATAAGCAGAGAATGGACTGGAAAACGAGGGGGATTAAAAGTAAAGGAGGTCTTCGCTAGGCCGCCAGTCGCCACGGCGACAGCAAAAGGTGTGCCCAGCTGGAAAAGACAGGTGCAAAGGCCCGGGACCCCGAGAGCCCGGGAACCCGAGAGGCGGCCGCGGCGGCGGCGGCGGCGCTCGTCTTTTCCGGGCCGGGCCGGGCGGCAGTGACTCAGCCGTCTGAGAGCTGGGCTAGAGCCGCTCAGCCGACCACCGGGTAGCAGCCTTCGGCTTCCGCTTTCCGGCTTTCGCCGCCGAGGTGGCTCCGCCCCTGGCCCGGGCCTTCCCGCCCCGCCTAGGTCCAGGCTCCGGGTCCAAGGGCCTGGGGAGCCGCGCGGCGATCGGTGGCCAAGAGCAGCTCCCTCAGATCACCCTTCAGCCCTCCGCTTAAAAGTCACTTCCTCACAAACGACTCTCCCATCCAGCGGTCTAAAGGAGGTCGGTCCTGATACTCTAGTAGCTCCCGGCTCATGTCTTTGTGGCACTCATCTTCGTGTTTCATGGCTTAATCTCTGTTCCCCAGTGGGCTGTGGGCTCCATGAGGTCAGAGACTGGGGCCTGGCACGAACGTGACACTTAGGTTCCCAATGTTTGTTGAGTGAATGAATGAATGTTTATGTGAATTTACGCTGCCCTGGGAGGAAGGGCCAGGCTGCGGCTTAGTGACTCCCTTCCTCTCCCGCCCCTCAGCAGCTCTGGGTCTGGAGCTTTCTGGGGCTCAAAGGTAGGGGAAAAAGAGGGACAAGTATTGGGCAGTCACAGCTTTTTCCAAAATAGGGTAAAGTTAGGTGGCGGCGGGAACACGTTAATTAGGGCCGATAGAGGTCAGGAGAAAGGAAAGAAAGGTTGAACCCTAAAGTGAATATTTAAGGATACATTAAAAGGATTTTTAAGCTGCTTTCCTTTTTTTTTTTTTTTTTGGCCATTAATGGAACACTGTCCCCTTAGTCATTCTCCCCACCTTATTTGAAGCTGTGTTCTTGTTGGCCCACAGCCTGTAGCATCTGGGTCAGAGAAAGCTAATGACAGATGATAGCTTCCACTTAAGAAAGGCTAAAAGGCGCGGTTTTACAGACATTATTTCTTATCATCTATTGAGTGGGTACCAGGTGGAAGTTATCCCATTTCACGTATGAGGAAATCGACTAAGCTAAAATAACTCCCACAGGACTAAGTTTTACAAATTATTTCCCCCAGACTGGGCGCAGTGGCTCACGCCTGCAATCCGGGCGCTTTGGGAGGCCAAAGCGGAAATGTCGCTTGAGCTCAGGAATTTGAGACCAGCCTTAGCAACATGGCCAGACCCCATCTCTAAAAAAAAAAAAAAAAAAAAAAAAAATTAGCCGGAGATGGTGGCACGCACCTGTAGTCCCACCTGCTTCGAAGACTGAGGCGGGAGGATTCGTCTGAGCACAAGAGTTCGAGGCTGTAGTGAGCTATGATTGCGCCACTGCACTTCAGCCTAGGCAAGAGACCCTGTCTCAAATAAAGTAAAAATTATTTTATCCTTTTTACATTGCACACATTGGCAGTGGTTTCCTTTTAATCCTTGACAGCTTTTCCTTTCGTTAGTGCTAAACATTACAATTCTGTTGGGCTTCAAGACAAATGACCAACTTGAAAAAAAAGAAAGATAAATGACAAGTGAAAAACGTCGAATTTTGCACACGTAAATATTTAACCTCAATTACATTAATAGCAAAAGTACTTTACTTCATTGTTTGGCACACAAAAGATTTTCCGGGCAGTGTGTGGAGGAACTAAATCAGGTAAGTAGTATTAGAGGATAGTGGTTAAGTAGCAAACCATTTTTCAGGTGCCCTGTTGGAAACTATTCAGTGCTTCCTAAGGCTACCAGAGAACAAGGTATGAATCCTTGCTCCCAACCAATAATCTGTGATCTTAGGCAATTTATTCAACTAACAAGCCTGTTTTCTCACCTGTATTTTGGAGATAGTTGCCTTCTTAAGGATGTGAGGATTAAATGAGATACCCTCATACAAACTTCCTGGCCCATGGCAGTTACTCAAAAACTGTGAAGTCCCTTTCTTTTCCTTTCCTAATCAGAATCAAAGGCTATCAGTGCTTAGGAAAGGTACCTCAATTAAAGGTAAGTTCACACAAAAACTGATGAGGAAAGAAATCCATTTTGTGGTGTTGCATTAATACATCAATGACATAAAAGTCTATACGCCATCTTCATTAATACTCAATGAACTTCAAGAAAATCCACATCACCAGAATACAAATTTAAGACTGTCCTTTTAAGTAGATACACACTAATTTAAGCAATTAAGAGGCATTAACTACAACAAATGCCAAGTGATTTTTTCTTCTTCCCCTAAACTAATTGCATCTCAATATGGATGGAATTTTCCCCAGACATCTTTAGAAAGAAAAGTCCTAAGATTTTCTAAAAAAATTTTTTGTAGTAGGGGATAAAGTAGGTGAAGGATTCGTCCTCTAAAAATAGGTTCCAGGTATTTAGAACTCGCATATGCTATGCATTTTGTGATGAAACACCAGTAAAGGACAAATCAGACTTTGTTTATTAAAAAAATACTTTACAGGAAAAAAAAAAAAACTATGCATTCCATTGTCCTATTTTACAAAGAAATAGCTTAACAATTTAACACACTTAGACAGCTACAAAAAAGCACTGTGTTAAAAGGATTATTCACACAAATTTAGATTTAAGACTATTCATTAAAAACCTTTTTAAAACACTTGTTAATGTCAATAAACAAACTAAGGCCACACAACGCAAATAGTCCGCCAGGCAAATATACATTTCATCTATATGCAAAGACCTCTTAGATAAATAAAAGCCACAGGAAAAAAAGTCTTAGCTGCCAATCAAAATGGAGTTTAGTCACAGAAAACACTATTACATGAAAATTTACAACATGTGATAGTAGTACATAAGTATTTCTTCAGAGAGAATTGAAAAGTGCTATATTTTAAGAGACAGTGGTCTCAACTACATGCACAAGTGGATCCTAAAAAATGTATGAAGAAAATGGAAGGCCATAATATTTATGGAGAGATACTTGCTTTTAAAGTAACAAACTTTCAAGACAAGGATAGGTCCCTTACGTGCTAAAGAAAAACATTTGTACTGTGCATTTCCTCTACT
This sequence comes from Macaca mulatta, assembly GCF_049350105.2. Lineage (NCBI taxonomy): Eukaryota > Metazoa > Chordata > Mammalia > Primates > Cercopithecidae > Macaca > Macaca mulatta. Next base: position 126,501,912 of record NC_133406.1, on the reverse strand, counting down.
TGCATGGCCAATAAATACAGCTACAACCTGTTTGAAAAACAAAACAGCACAGATGTGAACCTCTGGCATGTGCTAGTGAAAGATTCTTTTTTAAAAACGTGTAGCAATGATAAAAGATTAGAAAGATACAAAATTATCCTAAAGGCATAAATGCAAATAAATTTTTTATGGCAAATACAGATGAAAATATAATGGGCTAATATTAATGATTAAGAATATATTCACTAAGGGTTTTCATGGATTTGGGAGTCTTGTTCCTATATTAGCTTTCATTCTAGACAATATTTATATAAGGAAAGGCAATAAGCAAGTTTTTTCCAGTCATTAAGTGTGACTTTTATGCCTAGTAAGACTGATGCAAGACATCTTTTCCCAAAGTTTAGTAAAGAACTTTAATAAGCTCCTTTTTCCCCCCAATAAGAGCTTATAATATCAGTCAACTGGTATTCCAACTGTCTCTTAAGGGGAAAGGGCACTTTTCAAAAGTCTTTCACTAAAAAATAATAAAAGTACCAGTTAAACAAATTCTAAGTACTGAATAAGCAAATTAAAAGTACAATTAAACCTAGGAATCAATTTTTAGAGTTAAAACTTTGGAGGAGGGAACATACTATGTAGGTTTTCATTATTATTGCTTTATGAATTTGGGTTACCGCTTTGAATCATCCTACTCCTAGCATATCTTGGTATCAAGAATTACTTCTGGGGCAAGAGGAAGACTTTTATCCTTTTTAATGGGTACCATGAAATTATTCTACTTTACTAAGTTAGGAATATTCATTTATTGGGTCCTTTCCATAAGCACATTTAAAAACCATCCCTCTGCTCCACAAAATATTAAAACTTATAGCCACATTGTGCAAGTAATCTCAAGAGCTGGCACAACGGATAATATATCAAAAAGGAAGATCAGCTTAAATTTCAGTTACAACTTCACTCCCATCACTACTTTAACAAATCAGAAGACGCCAGATTGCTCCATGCCTCACTCCACCAAACCAAATAATTTAATGATTTAGAAAAATTGCAATCATTTGTATCACTAAACTAGGATACAGCTTTGAAAGCAGTAAAAAACGCAAAACTTCTGCTTTTATATTCATCAGTCTTTAAAGCATGCTATTAAAATCTAATACTCACATAGGACATTCAGTTTTCAGATACATTACTAGCTAAATGTTTCTCTCCATTCTATTGCAATTCTAACATACAATGAATTTATTAGTACATGATTTTAAACATTTTTATTGTACTCTTAATGTGTTTATATTGGAGGTGAGGGTAGAATGTTTTATAAAAGGAAAATGGGGATTTGCTTTTGATTGTAGGTCTTTGCAGATCCGCTGGTTCCTGAGTGATAATACACAGTGCTGGCTGTCAGGAGACAGTCTCCTTGTTTATTAGCAATGACCAGCTTGGATGACAGATGGCATCTGCTGGATGGCAAGTGGGAGATGGGGAAATCGGATCTTGGAAGACAAGAAAAAATTAAAAAAAAAATTTTTTTTTGCTTTAACAGCCTTCTCTTCATGATTATTTTTAAAAGCAAATGTTGCCTGAGAAGAATTTTACTTTGCACAGCCTGGTAAAGCTCTTCTGGACAGAAAAATAAAAACAAGAAGTAACCCAAACCCACACACTTTGTGATTAAACCCCTCCCCAACAAAACAACAAAAAAACACCCTGAAAGGCAGGTCCTGTTAAAAATTAGTATTGATAAACTGGAATTTACCCTAGAATTTATACCCAAGATTTAAAAACACCCCTGCAATAATCACATTACCTTTCATACCATTCTAATTACCTTATTTACAAAGATAACTAAAGCCAACATCACTTCCAATTCATAAATGGTTTACATTGAAATGTATCCCTATTTGTCTTCATCCTTTGTAACAGAGAATACATACATATACATATATATAAGGAATAATACAGATTCTAACTAATCACTGCAGTATTTGCTGATGGTTACTTTTCTATCTGTTTACACAGTGACCTCTATACTTTGCTAATATGCATTTAACTACACAACAATATTGCACAAAGTAATATTTATATAAGATTTAACCTATTTCAGAATATTTTAGAGAAAATTCATATTTGATATTTCAAAAGATGCAGCTACGTTTTCATGGTGACAGACATAATAAAGCAGCATCTTGGGTTTTTTTTTTTGTTTTTTTTTTTGTTTTTTTTTTTGCCTATGTTAATGTAAATATTTCAAATCTTACCATCCAGGAAAAAAAAAAAAAATCTCCAAATTGCACTGTAACCAGGGAGATACAAGAATCTGGTCTTAGGTGTGGGGAGAACTCTTCCTTTAATAAACAAAAGGCCTATTGTATTATTAACTAAGATAAAGTATAATGTGAATCATGTTAACATTCTAAAATAACAGAAAGTTAGGACCATACTAGCAACGTGAACTGTGCCTGTTTGAAAAGAAAATTTAAATACTCAGGCACTAAGCATTAGCCTGAAACTCTAGGATGAAGTCTAGTGCTGTATTCTTTCTTAGAAAATAGCAACACAGAGTAATAGTAAATAAACCCAGGTATTCACGAGTTAAAACTGTGAATTGAAGTGTCTCAGTAGTAGATATTTATCATGAAGAGGTTGATGCCAAGTGACAAGAATAGTTTATCATAAGATTGATGCTCAAAATATGGCAGCCTCATCAGCAAGACTATTATTATTCTCTAAGTTTAATAGTTGTGATCAGTTTAGGAAGCAAAATTATCCCCACAAAATGTGAGGATGCCAGGAAGCAGAACAATAGAGTATCATGTCAACATTATCTCTTTTACCCAAAATATCTTCCATAGTTAGCATATATTCTAGAAGAGATTAATGAGCCATGGATAATGAATGACCAAGGACTATTCATCTTTAGATTTTTTTTTAATTGAAATATCCACTGGGCTTTAAATAACAGATACAAAAAAAAAGACAGTTTGGATCAGAAAGTGCTGTGCTTTCTCTTTTGTTAAGAAACCAGAGAGCCACTGAAATTTCCTTAGAAACTACTTGTTATTTGTGGTTAGAACTAAATAACTTACTTGCCCATGTACCAGATGCAGGAATTCTTTCCTGCAACCTAATGCCATTTTTACTGTAGAAATTGAACCTGTGCCATAAAGACACAAATACTAAACCATAAATCTGATTTATCCATAAAAACAGCAAATATGGCAAGAGACAAGGCAAGATAAAATTAAGGGAAGTGAATAATTTACCAAATAAGAATCTGTTATTCCAGAGAATTCTCATTTTGATTTGAAGAAGAGATTGAATTGTTACCTCACACCTTAAAACAGAAAGTAGCAGCAGACCCACTATTACATACTGTACTAACGGGATAAGATACAACTCTTAACTTTGCATAATCTGTGTAAAAAAGATATGCTTGACATTTGTGGAATGTCATTTCTCTTTATAGAATTATAGGCAAGATTTCTCCAATAAAACTTAACTTAAGCCAGTTATAAAACTATAACTTCACATCAAAATTTAAAAAAGTTAAAAAATGTGTTTGAATATGTACATATCACACAGAAGTGGTTGAATGTTCTTGCAGATTGTGTTGCTGGTCAGAGTCCAGTCTACTTTCCACTTTTAAAACTGGAATAGGCTGAGTCTTCTGATCTTGCTGTAGATTAAGTTCTGATGCAGGTGGGAAGGATGATGAAGCAGTTGTCAACAGCTGAATCTCTGTGCATGTTTCTTCAGATTCAGTTTTTATCCTCACACATTGGGAGTCAACTTCTAATTCTCGCTTTCCAGTTAAACCACAGTCCATGTTAGAATTGCTTTCTGTGTTTTGAGTGGCTTCCACAACAGGATGGTACTGTTTAAGCCTTATATGCCAGGCTAAGCTGCACACTGCCGAAACTGTTTTGAACTGATGAATGACATTTCTAGGGATGAAGTAGATGTCATTGTCGCAAAGCTGAATTCTAGCGTAACGAATGCCTTCCCGCCTCATTTGGTTTAGTTTAGCTTCATCTACCCATTGTACGCACTGAAGAAAGAAAAAAGTTACGTGAGACTTTAAAACATGTAATAATTTAGTCAAATGAAATATTATAATTAGCAAAGGAAAACAGTAGAAACAAAATGTGTTATAACAACAATCAAATTAAAATTAAGCAACACTGAATGATAGGTAACTTTCTAAAAATTTTTGTAATGCTTGGGAAATTCTTTTCCTCCTATTTTACTACCTCTTTGGTAACAAAGTACAGGTTAAAATCAGGATGGCCTAGAGAATCACTTAAGTATTTCAAAGTACAGCTAAGTACCAATATTCTTTACCACACATAAAGGCAACATGTTTTCTTTCAGTGTGTCTTTCAGCCTTTTGCAGTTGAGGGGACACAGTGCAATGGGGTTAACAAGTGAGACAGCTCATGGCCATAACTGAGTCACCTGGGACCTCTAACCATCCCAGGCCCACCTGGTATCCCAAAGATGGAAGTGATTTCAAGCATTCTGCTGGGGAAGCTCTGTTTAAATGATTCTCAGCACCACCCCCACCCCAGTCTTTAATAGTAATAAAATTAAACTCACTATCCCACATATCAGACTGAAAGATAAAATTCAAAATAAAATGGGTATAGATATTTATTTCCAGTATCTCAAATGGTAATAAAAAATAAGTTTTTTACCTGGGAAACTGGAGGTTCATGAAGATCTAACTGAAGTCTCTGTACAACATCAGTAAAATCCTCAGCATGAAAACAAATCACATCTTTGGTTATGCGAGGTTGGTCACTCCTAAGATTAACAAAATTAAGTTTTAGAGACAAACATCTCACAATGAAAAATGATTAAATTAAGTTTTAGAGACAAACTAACAAAATTAAGTTTTAGAGCCAAACATCTCACAATGAAAAAATTTCAGTTCTTTTGTTCTTGGAAATGCTTCTACTAGCAGAGAAATAGATGCATAGTTTCTAAGGACGAGGTATACAATTTTTTTAAAATTTGAGAAAAATCTAAAACTTAAAAAGCCATAAAAATGAGATTTGCTGTTGTAAAATTAAAACAAAAATGGCTAAAAAGAATAGTTGTATTCTAAACTAGTTGCATTTGCGGTCCTCTCACCACTTTGTATTTCTATGTCCTGAGCTTTGTTAAAAATGGGCCCCAACAGAATGTAAAATGGTTTAGCCACTATGGACAACAGTCTGGCAGTTTCTCAAAACATTACAAATAGAACTACCATATAATCCAGCAACTTCACTCCTGGGTGTATAGCCAAAATAACTGAATGCACGGACATGAAGAGATATGTATACACCCATGTTCACACCAGCATTATTCACAAAAGCCAAAAGGTGGAAGCAACCCAAGCGCCCACTGATGGAAAAACTGATTAACAACACGTGGTATACACATATGATGAATTATTATTCAGCCTAAAAAAGGAAGGAGATTCTGACGCTTGCTACAACAGGGATGAACCTTAAGGACAATGCTAAGAGAAACAAGCCAGTCACAAAAAGATAAACACTATATGATTCCATCTATATGAGGTATGTAAAGTAGTCAAATTCATAGAAACAAAAAGTAGAATGATAGTTACCAGAGTCCGGGGGTGAGAGTAAAAGAGAAATTGTTCAGTGAGTATAGAGTTACAGCCTTGCAAGATGAAAAGGTTCTGAAGCTCTGTTTCATAACAATGTAATTATGCTTAACTCCACCATGTACATTTAAAAATGGTTAAGATGGCAAACTGTATGTGTATTTTACCACAATTTAAAAACTAGTCCTAAACCTTTTAAATAGAGTCCACATTGTCTTATACAATATTAACCAACCTTGCAGTTGAGTTCAATTAACTCACCATTCACCAAATTGTACAGCTTTCAAAACTCCAACAGCAGCCGTACTCTGCCAGTCAAACCCCTGACCTACATGATCAGCATGAGCTCTAGTCCTATCTTCAAAGAGGACTTCACGGGGTTCACTGGTCCGAGGTAGGTACTGGAGATTTTTTATTTCATTCATTGATCTAAAGTTGATTTGGTTGGTAAACAAAGGGTAAGCAAGGAAGAAAGAGACCAAAATAAGAAAAAAATTAATTAATACCAGTAAGACAAAAAAGTCTGCTAAAATACCAGATTTAAATAACATGAGGACTGAGAAGGGTTCAATGATTATGATCATTAGCATTTAACACACTATATTATAATGCTTAATGTAATTACCTTCCTCTCCCTGTGTGCCATAATAAAACTAAAAATATTATCTTAGATTAGGCTCAAATGTAGTGCTTCTGTCTAGCAACAGAAAATAAAAGTCAAAGTTTAAGGTTTCTTTACCCTTAGTCATCTTATTTCCAACTCTCAATATATGCTACGAGTGAGGCTGCCCTCATACAGTTAACAAAAATTCTGGATGGAAAGATAGCTATAATTAAGTGTTAATCAGGCTGCACTTAGACCACTTTCTTATAACTACAAGTCAGGTAACACTAGATACTGACCATCTGCATCCCCATTGTTCCTACAGATAGAATTTCTTGAAGTGGGAAACCTTTTTGTAAAAAAGAAAAAAAAAAATATATATATATACACACACACACACACACACACACACACATATACACATACACACACACATATATACACACACATATATACTTTTTTTAAAAAAAGAATTCAAGTATTAGCATCATAAGGCTTTTGTTTAAGATAGAATCTCCCATGTTAAGAATGGCTTAAGCAGATCCTGAATTCTGGCAAAACAGCTGCGGCCAACCAATTTAAAGACCCCCACAGAAAAACCTAATCAGCATGAGAATAGTTTATTCATCTCTTTGTCCATAACTTCACTTTGTACTCTCAGACCAATGAACATCTCCACACATCAGCCCATTCCAAAACCTCTAAAAACCCTAACCCCCAAACTCCTCAGGGAGACAGATTTCAGATTTCCTCCCATCTCCTCTTTTAGTGGCCCTACAATTAAACTTCTTTCTCTGTTGCAATCTGGTGTTTTGGTGTACTGACTTGCCATGTGCATCAGGCAATGAACCTATTATAGTTAGACTACAGTTCTGATTCAAGATTGCAAACTAGGCATCCATGTTATCTCCTTCTACATTAAAACAAAAGTAAAAGTCTTCAAATTAATAATAGGGGAAGTGGGGATTAGATGGGAGAATGGATTAGAGTACAGATGAAACAGAATTAGCCATGAGTTGACAGCTGTTGATTGTATATTAAACACACAGCAGTTTATTATATTATTTTTTGCTTTTTTATGTGCTCAAGAATTTCTAAGTATAATAATCTAAAGATGATAGTGAATAAGTGATGAAGGAAATGAATTAATGAATGAGCAATATCAGCAAACTTTTACAAGATGGAAAATGATCATAGTACCTGAGATTAATAAAACTGAGCAGAGAAAGCCACAGGCATAGAATACACAAAAAGAGATCAGCAGGCAAAAGGCAGCAGACCTGCCCAACAGACTTTAGAAAAGCCTGAGTCCAAAAAGAAGCCAGGCATAATAATGATGAACAGAAATGAAGTAAGGCTGAGAAAAGGGGAATTAAAGTGAAATTCTGCAAATAAACAAGTCATCCCTGCAGGAAAAAATGTAGACAGGCATTTTGCCCCACATGGAGTAGACTATGGCTACCCACCCAGCATCCATTCCTCCCCTTTAATTCCCTGACAGAACCCTGATTTTCATTAGGCATCTCATCCTGCCCTGTATGTGACCTCATTCACAAGCTCCAGAGTTCATTTCTGATGAGTCCTGGTAAATTATGGTAGGCTCATTTCCCCTGACAGTGACTGATTTAGGAATAGACATGAACAGATTCTGTCTAATAGTATGAAAGGAAATATGCCGAAGAGACTTCTGGGAAGTTTCCTAGCTCCTAAGAAAGTACAAGAAAAGATACTATCTTCTTCTATTAGATATAGCCAGATCCAGATGTGATGTCTAGAACTGCCTCAGCCATCTAGCAACTATAAAGGGAGCTAGTGCAAGTGCAAAGCCTAGGCCAAGAGAATGTTAGAACAGAGAAAAGGAAAGAATCTGGTCCCCTGATAACAGCACTGACACACTGACCATATGGTGTCTAGAACCAACCTCTCTGGACTTCTCGATATACAAGACAGACATTTTATTTTATAAACAAGTTTGAATCAAAATTTTTGTTGCTTATAGCGAAAAACATCCTGATAAACTTTCAGCCAGAAAAACTGCACATTCTCTAAACACATGGAAATTGCCACAAAAATAGAACATAATCCTCTGATATTTGGGCACATCATTTAGTGTCCATTTCTATGCCTGTTCACTCTAAGCTGACAACTGACAATTGTCTACCTGTTGACAAGACTCACCAAAATATAAATATAACTCGCAATGAACCCAATGCTTTATTTTAAAATATGAATGGGTCAACCAAAAATCACCAGCTATCTGAAGACAGCAACCTGACACAGAAAAACCAAAATGAACAATGCTAAAATTTTAAACACCAAAGAAAGGTTAGAAGACAAATGTCCAGTAAATGTCTCAGAATCAAAAGCAAAAAGATAATAGGAAATATGAGGACAATCAAACCAGGAGATCTATTATTCAACCAATAGTAGTTTCAGAAAGAAATAAGAGAAAATAAAGAAGAAACTGCCAAAGCAATTAGGTAAGAAAAATTACCAGAAAGGAAAGGAGACATGAATCTTTTAATTTAAGGTGACTACTAAACAACAAAAAGTATAATTAAAAAATAAGAATGAAAGACTCAAGATGTAACACTGTGAAATTTCAGACTGCTGATGATAGATGATGCTATAAGCTTGCAGACAAGAAAAAAATAGGCTACCTACAAAAGAATAAAAATTACACTAGCATTAGGACTTCTCATAAATAATATTAGATGCCAGAAGACAATAGAGCATTGCTAATAATACTAAGAGACAACACAACTTCTGGACTTCAGCTAAACTATAAATCATGTTTATTAACAGAAAAATAAATTTTCAGACATACAATGACTCAGAATACCTCCTTTTTGTTAGACTATTCCCTGAGAATGTGTTAAGCAAGAGAAGGAAATAAATCTAGGAGAACAACCACCATAGGTTAATGCAGAAAAGCATTAAATACGAAGTCCTAGGTGCATAACTGAAATAAGCCTTCTATAGGCAGAACACAGAGTTCCAAAAGATTAAAAAAAAAACTGATATGTTACAGCAGAGTACGAAAAAAAATTCTGAAAGGCATGAGGATATGATAAAAGAACAGAATGCTAGGTAACTACCAACAGCAATGCCCTTTCAAAAAAAAAAAAAAGTTATTAAAGAAAGCCATAGTCAGACAGATGACAAAGTCAGCGTGGTTCTGGAAGAAAGTAATGTACCTTAACGCTAACCCTGTAAGCAGTAAGGAGAATGGAAGCAATAAATAAAAGGATGTAAAGCAATAAAGAGAACAGAAGATATTTAGGATGGTCAAGATAAGTTTATTATGTTCCTACCTCCCAAAAAAGAAAAAGAGGGTAATCAGAAACTGCAGGAAAAACAGAACACTTTTTTATGTTCCTACCTCAAAAAACAGGGCAATCAGAAACTGCAGGAAAAACAGAAGACTTTTTTTTTTTAAAGAAGTTATGATACCAAATATAAAACTTTCAAAAAATGTGACATGGTTTTAAGTACGTAGGTGAAATAGAGAAAAGAAAGAGGCTTTTGCATATTCTTCCTTTGAGTGACGACATAACATCGAAACCTTAGCATATGAATTAATAACTTACTAGCTGGGTCTGCAGTAAACACAGCTAGCCATAAAATTTTAGAATCCACTTATTAACAAGGCATGTAAGACCTAACGATAATTTTAAAACAGAATATGAATTAACCCCAGCAATGTGTAGGGACAGCTGACTGAAAGAAGAAATAAGGAAGAGGATAAAGTAGGGGTCATTTAACTATTCAGAGAACAGGTAAGAGGAAGGAATACCTGCTATCATACCAAAAAATCAAAACCTGTATGAAAACATGACATGTGTATCATACATATATACAACTATTATATACACAAGATTAAAAAAATGTTTAATTAAAAAAAAACCCTGCCAAAGCCTTTTTAAAAAAGTATTATAGGGCCGGGCGCGGTGGCTCACGCCTGTAATCCCAGCACTTTGGGAGGCCGAGGCGGGCGGATCACAAGGTCAGGAGATCGAGACCACGGTGAAACCCCGTCTCTACTAAAAATACAAAAAATTAGCCGGGCGCAGTTGTGGGCGCCTGTAGTCCCAGCTACTCGGGAGGCTGAGGCAGGAGAATGGCGTGAACCCGGGAGGCGGAGCTTGCAGTGAGCCGAGATCGCGCCACTGCACTCCAGCCTGGGCTGGGCGACAGAGCGAGACTCCGTCTCAAAAAAAAAAAAAAAAAAAAAAGTATTATAAACAAATGGGTTTTGACTCTCGTAAAAATATATTTGCCTCTGGGAAGGAAAAGTGGGCAGGATTTTCCATTATTAAGTCCTGCTGTATTATCTGATATTTAAAAAACTCTGTACACATATTTCTTTAACTTCAGAGTTCATAAATCCAAAGATAAGCTTCAGTAGCAGTGCCCTTGGTAACTGAACAGCTTCTCACATTGATTCCACCATTTTCTGCAACAAGAAGTTTTCACTAACACAAAAAGATGGACATTAGCATTTACATTTTGATTCATTCAATTCTAATTCAAAATGCTTTTGAATGCCTCACTTAAGAATATTTAATCCCAATAGAAACAAAATTTGATGGCACCTCAGATGAATTATTAAATAAATGATGTTGGTATAGCTGCCTAACTACTTGGAAAAAATGTAAATCTCTTCCTCTATACTGAAGCCAATTCCAGGTAGATTAAATATGTAAATACTGAAATCACAGAAGTACTAAGAGAAAATGTAGATGAGTATTTTATAACACTGAATAAGAGAAGGCTCTTCTAAGCCTACTGCTAAAGGAGAAACCTCAAAAGGAAAGATAGATCATATAAACAAAAACTTCTGTGAGTAAAGAAAAAAAACACTGAAGCCGAAAGGCAAAGAGAAAAACTTGGAACAGAAGGTAAAAAAAGCTTAATAGTCATAATATATATGGGATTTTTACAAAAGAAAAACACCAAAATAGAAATATATATAAAGGAAATCACCAAAGACAAAATAAGAAACCCCTCAAAAAATAGCAAACTAAAATGAGACATTTTGGGGTTGGGCGCGGTGGCTCACGCCTGAAATTCCAGCACTTTGGCAGGCCAAACTGGCCAGATCCCTCGAGGCCAGGTGTTTGGGACCTGCCTGGCCAATATGGCAAAACTCTTCTTTACTAAACATACAAAAATTAGCCAATCGTGGTGGCGCACGCCAGTAATCCCAGCTACTTGGGAGGCTGAGGCATGAGAATCACTTGAACCTGGGAGGCAGAGGTTGTAGTGAGCCAAGATCGCACCACTGCACTCCAGCCTGGGTGACAGAGCAAGACTCTGTCTAATAAAATTTTTTTAAATAAAATAAAATGAGACATTTTTCTCCAATCAGATCAATATAGTTAAAAATGTTAGTGGAGAGTATAAGAAAAAGGGGAACTGTATGAGTGGGTGTATAAATTGGTATATTTCTGGAAGTCCATTAGAAATGTGTATACTTTGAGCCTTTAGGAATTTTTACTAAGAATATAAACACACATGGCCGGATGCAGTGGCTCACGCCTGTAATCCCAACACTTGGGGAGGCTAAGGTGGAAGGATCACAAGGTCAAGAGATTAAGACCATCCTGGCCAACATGGTGAAACCCCGTCTCTACTAAAAATACAAAAAGTAGCTGGGCATGGTGGTGCATGCCTGTAGTCCCAGCTACTTGGGAGGCTGAGGCAGGAGAATCACTTGAACCCGGGAGGCGAAGGTTGCAGTGAGCCGAGATGGCGCCATTGCACTCCAGCCTGGCAACAGAGTGAGACTCTGTCTCAAAAAATATTAAAAAAAAAAAAAAAGAAAAGAAACACACATATGCACAAACATACCAACCCCAAAATGTCTCATTTTAATTTGCTATTTTTTGAGGGGTTTCTTATTTTGTCTTTGGTGATTTCCTTTATATATATTTCTATTTTGGTGTTTTTCTTTTGTAAAAATCCCATATATATTATGACTATTAAGCTTTTTTTCCCTTCTGTTCCAAGTTTTTCTCTTTGCCTTTCGGCTTCAGTGTTTTTTTTCTTTACTCACAGAAGTTTTTGTTTATATGATCCATCCACATACAATCAGTGGTACGCTCTATATATTTTACCTCTGGCTTGAGGGTCGGGGAGGTGGCTGATTTTAGCTGATTTCTATGGTATAAATACACCTAACACAAACAATTTCCAGTTACTAACATGACATCACACGATGTGGAATTGGAAAGTGATGCTAATGATGGCCTTTGTGAACAGGTACAAACTGGCTCCAGCACACCAGTATCATGTTTTGAAAATACTGTTTACATTGAAAACCTGGGAAAATATTACACTAATAAAGAGTTGGTAACGGTCAAGGCAGGAGGATTGTGTGAGCTCAGGAGTTCAAGACCAGCCTAGGCAACACAGTGAGGCCTACAATTAAAATTTAAAACAATAACAACAAAAAAAACAACTAGCCAGGCATGGTGGCAGGCACCTGTAGTCCCAGATACTTGGGGGGCTGAAGTGGGAGGATCACCTGAGCCTGGGAGGTAGGCTACAGTGAGCCCTCATTGAGTCACTGCACTCCAGCCTGGGTGACAGAGTAAGACCCTGTCTCAAAGAAAAAAACAAAAACACAACCAAGAATTGGTTAAATAAATCTTGATACAACCATACAGTAAACTACACAGTTGTTTAGAAATGATACAGCTGCATCTTGATATAACGCATAAGCCTAGGGGGAAAAAAATTCCCAAGTTTTAAAGTAAACATCACACAAACAATGGATTTTTGTAAAAAGATTATTTATGACTATATATAATTTGAAAGGTTAATATGCCTAAATGGTGGCTTTCTGCCTTCTTTTTTTTTTTTTGGAGGCGAAGAAGCTCCTGTCCCCCAGGCTGGAGTGCAATGGCACAATCTCGGCTCACTGCAACCTCCACCTCCCGGGTTCAAGCAATTCTCCTGCCTCAGCCTCCCGAGTAGCTGGGATTAAAGGCGGCTGCCACCATGCCCACCTAATTTTTGTATTTTTAGTAGAGATGGGGTTTCACCATGTTGGTCAGGCTGGTCTTGAACTCCTAACCTCAGGTGATATGCCTGCCTTGGCCTCCCAAAGTGCTGGGATTACAGGTGTGAGCCACCACGCCCGGTCTGCCTTCTTTCTACTCTTGTTTTTTTTTTTTTCCTTTTTGAAATGGAGTCTTGCTCTGTCACCCAGGCTGGAGTGCAGAGGCGCCATCTCAGCTCACTGCAACCTCACTGCAACCTTGGCCTCCCGAGTTCAAGCGATTCTCATGCTTCAACCACCTCAATAACTAGGATTACAGGCGCGTGCCGCCATGCTAATTTTTGTATTTTTACTAGAGACAGGGTTTTGTCATGTTGTCCAGGCTGGTCTTGAACTCCTGGACTCAAGCAATCTGCCTGCCTCAGCATCCCAAAGTGCTGGGATTACAGGTGTGAGCCACTGCGCCTGCCCTCTTTTTACTCTTTCCTATTACTTTTTTCAGGAAACAAATGATGGTGATTTTTGGGGGAAAGACTACAGAACAAAAAAATGTATATAGTATTTAACAATTTAATAAGATTTTAAGATTCGTTGTCATCCTGCAACAAAAACTGCTATAATCTAACAATGCGCAGAACTTTCAAATAACTCCTGGGTTTTTACCATCCCACCACCCTGCATTCGTACATAATTTTCTCAAAATATTTTCATGCATTTCAAGTACCTAAGATTATTCCATACTTAGCTCAAGTATCATTCTCCTATGAGTCTTAAGTTAAGGTTTAGATTAGTCCATTAAAACTCACTTCTGGGCACTTATTTTGAATTGCTATTTTCATAGTCTAAGCAGGTATAAATCATTTTCGGTCTCATTAAATTAGATTTTTCAAAATACTAGAGAGTGAGTTAATCTACATTTGTCTTAAGAGTCTGAAACACAAAACATGTTAGCACAATATGAATTACTGAGGCTCGGTACTACGGTACATTACTGGTTTCATGTAGCAAATACTGGTTACCTATAGTATATGTCATGAGGACAAAGATGAATAAAAGAGTCCCTGTCTTCCCAAAGCACACCTCAAATATTAGTAAAAAATAAAAACATGTAAACAGAACTTTAATGAACAGAACACTGTAGCAAAGTTACCTAAGGGAGGAAAGAAAAACTTCACAAAGGAGGTGACGTCCAAATTAAATTTTGTTTGGTTTTGGTTTTGGTTTGAGACAGGATCTTGTTGTGGAGTCCTGGGCTCAAGTGATCCTCCTACTTCAGCCTATCAGGTAGCTAGGACTAAAGGCATATGACACTGTGCTGAGCTCAAGCTAAGTTTTGAAAATGTATTAAGTTTGCTGTGGGATGGTAACCCCAACACTTTGGGAGGCTGAGGCAGGAGGATCATCTGAGGCCAGGAGTTCAAAGCCACCCTGGGCAATATGATGAGACCCCCATCTCTACAAAAATAAAATACACAAAACAATTTTTTGAATCAGATGGGCATGGTAGTGCACACCTATAGCCACAGCTATTTGGGAGGCTCTCCTGAGCCCAAAAGTTCAAGAATACAGTGAGCTATGATTGTACCACTGCACTCTAGCTCTGGGCAACAGAGTAAGACCCTATCTCAAAAAAAAAAAAAAAAAAAAAAATAGTGCAAAAGCAAAGCGTTATGATAGACTATGGTTTGGAAAGTGAATTCAGTATGGCCGGAGAAGACTAAAACCAGATACGTCTAGAAGAGGTACAGCTGACCAGATTATGAAAGATCCTTGTAAACCACACTAAGGGATTTGATCTTTTATCCTGCAGGCAGTTAGGGCACAGGTTTTTAAAAAATAAGTAAAAATTAAATTTGTGTTTTAGAAAAATGCCTCACTGTGATAACTGTGTGATGATTGAACTGAAACGAGGAACTGACAACTAAAATATTTACTTAAGGGAGCCCAAGACAAATGGTTTTCAAACTGTGTTCATTTTTATAAGCAACCAATTAAAAAAAAGTAGTTTTGTTTATTTGAGAAAAAGAAATATTTACCGTCGTCTTTTGAAGGGTGACTTTGGCATATCTGCTGTTGGGATCATCTGTTCTCCTGGCCTTACCCACATTATAGGCCCATCATCACTCTGGGACCTACACTGGAGTCGGAGGCTGGAAAGTGTACCCCAGGGCAAAGTCATCTAGAAATCAGAAGGATTAGTCACATTAAAAAATCATTTCAGTGATTTATAAGTTAATCCCTCCACCCAAATAAAAGTTCTAAGAAGACTTTTTTACAACTGTATATAAAGAAACAAATGCTACATAGTAATTTATATTAAAAAGAATAATTGAATTTAAGTACTTTGTACCAATATTATTATATCTAAACATTTCTATGCAAAACACTGGATAAATTTAATTTCAATAGGCAATATTAGTTTAATACTCTTCAACATATAAAGGGCCCACTTAAGTAAAGATCAAAACTTTAATAATCTTAATTAATACTCACTTTCAGAAATGGTGATTCTTCTAACATATCAAGGAACTCTGGGAAATAATCACCAACTTCTTCATCTACTGCTCCAACAAGACTTATTTGCCGCATAGGACCTGCTCGGTAGGTGCCACAGCAGTATGTCCTGTTGACCTAAGATAAAATGAAAGGGGGAAAAATGGACTGAGGCACAACTATAATATAATTAAAGAATTAAAATAGGTTATTGTTTCCAATGTTGCCATTTCTTCTACAAACTAAGAATTGAATGGTCAATACCTTGAATAAAGTCAGAGAGGCACCCAAGCACACTGACAAATACACTAATACATTTGCCACAAGCAAATTTCAATGTGTGAGTGAGCCTGAACATCTCAAAGAAATATTGAAAACATTAAGATCTATTTAATACTTAAACTTCTCTAAAAATGATTTTTTTTAACTTTGTAATATTTTAAATATTTTAGAGTGTGATTTTTATTTAAGGAAAAAAACATATAAAAGTAAAATCATCAGGGCAGGGAGAAAAAAAGACCATGGTCAGATTAATCTTCCATGTTCATTTTGTACTCCCTAGCTTCAAAGTCTTCACTTTAGCCCAGATACCAGGATACCAGGCTCACTGTTACCAAGACAGACCAATCTTTTTTTTTTGAGACGGAGTTTCACTCTTTGTCCCACAGGCTGGAGTGCGATGGCGTGATCTTGGCTCACTGCAACCTCCACCTCCTGGGTTCAAGCGATTCTCCTCCCTCAGCCTCCCAAGTAGCTGGAATTACAGGTGTGCGCTGCCACGCCTGGCTAATTTTTGTATTTTTTTAGTAGAGATAGGCTTTCACCACGTTGGCCAGGCTGGTCTTGAACTCCTGACTTCAACTGATCCACCTGCCTTGGCCTCCCAAAGTTTTAAGAGTACAGGTGTGAGCCACCACACCTGGCCCCAATCTTTTTTCTCTACTCAACTTACAACAAACTTATTTCTACCTCCAGTGATTTTTCTCTTGAATTTGGCCCATCTGGAATGTCCTCTTTTCTGTCAACCCAAATCGTATCCATACTTCAAAGAGCAGTTCAAAAGCTTTTTTTTTTTTCCAGAAATCTTTCTGGTCATACTCCATGATCTCTCCCTTCTCTGAAGTCTAATGTTACCTATGAGCAACATACATTTTCACTGTATCAACTCTCTAGTGAACTGACGGCATATCCTATACAAATATGTAGCCCAGAGCATCCTATCTAGCATTTGAATGTAATCTATCAATTAATTCCATACAATCTGATACTATTCCTCTAGTCATTTCATGTATGTTCTTATCTTATATAATCTCCAATTTAGAGTTTCTCAAGGACAGAGAGATGGATCCTGTACATAGCAATGGACTAGACTAGAAATGCTGCATTTAACCAGAATTTCCACTTCAGATCAGTTACCTAGCATTTTCTACCTCTGTTAAAATGCAGATTAAATTTAAAAGCCTAACATATAGCTGTGCCTTTATATAAAATGGCTCTTTATTGAACATTAAAAAAATTTTAAAGAATCTACCGTCATGTTTTAAATACCACCTATTTTGCCTTAATAGGAAACAGTCTACATAAACGACCATCTAGGATATCTTACCACAATTCTTCACCATTTGTTCTTCAGCAGCATTTTTAGAATCAATTTTTTTTCCATAGACAATTTAACATCACCCACACACATATACACAGAAAAAAAGGCCGCAGATCTTGTTCTCAAATAGCAGGGGTGAGGATTTCTTAATTCCTTACAAATCCTCCCCCCAAGATCACTTCAGATATTCTTAAGCAGCAGCCACCCAGGCCAGAATTACTTTATATATATATTCATATGAATTACTTTCCGTAAGTTTTATATGATCATCATGCCATAAAACGCCAGGGGTGGCAGCATGGAACAAAGGCTCACCATGGGATATAGAGATAAGGAAGGGGAAGAAAGGGAAGTCTTTTTAAATCATTTTTCTAACCTTTCTAAGCACTGTAAAACAACTAAAGTAGATTTAACCTTCAGCAACATTTCTAGGAATCATATGCTTTTAGGGATAATAAGAAATATCAGTCTCGGCCAGGCACGGTGGCTCATGCCTGTAATTCCAGCACTTTGGGAGGCTGAAGCGGATGAATCACGAGGTCAGGAGTTCAAGACCAGCCTGGCCAAGATGGTGAAACCCCATTTCTACTAACAATGCAAAAATTAGCTGGGTGTGGTGGTACATGCCTGTAGTCCAGTTACTTGGGAGGCTGAGGCAGAGAACTACTTAAACACGGGAGGTGGAGGTTGCAGCGAGCCAAGATCGTGCCACTGCACTCTAGCCTGGGCAACAGAGCAAGACTCCATCTCAAAAAAAATGAAAGAAGTATCAGTCTCCCCCAAACACCTCTCCCAACTATTCCCAGTCTCAGAAATTCCTTTCCTAAGAAAGGCTTTCACTCTATACAGGCATTTTATGGGACAAATGTCCTAAAGACCTATCATAATCTTTTTTAAAATCTTTTTCCCAGCCAGAAGTGACTCTTAAGACCTATCATAATTTAAAGCTGCCGAAACTCAAGACCAATCCTAAAGAAATACACTGCCAAGTGGCAGTTTTCAATTCACTTGGCCTGCTGGCTTTGAGGTTATGCAACTCAATGCATTACTAATTTGAAGGAATTCATATTACTTTAAATTTTACACATAAAGTGAGACAGAATTAATATTCTTATATCACACCACTCCAAGTTTACCTAATTCAAATACCACTAAACTCAACAGCACTGAACTTGAAGACACCTTAGAAAGGTAAACACCTAGAATAATTAACATGTGACATGAATAAATATGAAGCATCTTTTCTTATTTGTAAAGAGAAAAAAAGTAAACTTAAAAAGGAGGAGGGCGGGAACAACAGAAGACAAAGAAAGGGTATGACCACAAAATATAGCAACCTCATAATTTTGCCAAGACCAACTTGTTTATTTTCATATATACACAAAGAAAAGCTTCTCATCTTATGAGGATCTTCAGGTTCACACCTTTGTGTGAGTACCAATGTTGTATCCACGAATGACAAAGAATTAACAATGTTCAATTTTTATTTCCTGGCAGAAGAGCCATCAAGTAAACAACTACGCTACAAAATACTAGGACTGGATTTTGAAAGCTGCAATGTATAAAGCCTATTTGGATAACTGTAGCTAAGTTAGCCTAGCTAGAGAAAGCCCTTATTAGTAAACCACAACCTTCCTGTTTTCATTCCTTTACTTAGACTTCTGGCTTTCTGTGACCTACGTTTTTTTCTCAGTATCAGTCCCCTCCTTCTTCCAGCTGCTTCTATATCTAGGCTAAACCCCAAGGTTTATCCCTCTCTCATAAACACACTCTCATCCTCTATCCCAGTCCTTCCACCAGTCCTGCCTGCAAACCCCAAGCGTGAAACATTCAAACTATCAATCCCACCTCTGGACTTTTCCATTCCAAAAGCCAACAAATCTCTTTCATCATTTAAGCCCATTTTAAAATTGACTATCCTGCAACTTGCCATCAAAAGCAACATGATATACCTTTTTCACATAAAAATCCTACTTCTGTAATATTAGTCTGTATTACCTGTCTCTACTGCCTCACCTCACCTTTTATTCACATCTCATATCATTGCAATCAGGCTTCTGCCCACACCACTCCCCTGAAACAAATCACTGATGACCTCTTCACAGCCAAATTCAAGAAATGCTTTTCAATCACCTGCTTTCTTGATTTCCCTTTCCAGGCTTCCTCCTCTCCAAAACATGGTTGTTGCAGAGTTGGCCGAGTTTTCATTCAACATATTATCTGCAGGTGGTTTCAATTATACTACAGATTTAACTATCACCTGTACCCTACTACATTCCATATCTACATCTCTAACTTAAAACTTTGCCTCAGATTCAGATCTTTACATACAAATGCCTCCTGGGCAGCCCACAGACACCCCTGAATTTAATACCTACAGAACAGAGCTCGTTTTTTTGTAAGGTTCCCTTCCCCTCCCAAACCTTCTTTTTTTCCTTCTGTATGTACTTCGCCAGTTAATAATATTCATTTTCTCAGGTCCTAAATCAGGAATTGATAAATCCCTCTTCCTCACCACTTAAATCAAAATCTATCCTTCTAACGAAATCTGCAGTACCACTGCCTTAATTCAGGAAATTATCATTTCTCACCTAATCGTAAAACCTCTTAACCAGTATCCTTGCTTCAGGATTCCCATCCCCAAGAGCCATCCTACATACTGCTACAAATAATCTAGGGGAAAACATCTTATCATTAAAACTTCCCATTTTAAATCCTTTAGTAGCTCCATACTACCTATAGAATCAAACTAGAAAATCCTTTTTAAGGAAGACAAAGCCCCTCTTGATCTATTATTCCAAGGGAGTAACAGACCAACATTTGCCACATTCTCCACATTTGCCACATTCTAAATATACATTTCCCAAATTCTAAATAATTTCTGCTGCCTCTACAAGTTTTCACATGTTATTGTCCACCTCTACAACTCCTATTATTTCCTTGATGGTATAAAATGACTCAAAATAAGGTTTCAAGCTCAAAGAACTGAAGTACATAATATTTACAGATTTTAGATAAGTGAGATTTGGAGTTATAACTAGATCAAAAAAGGTAAGGAACAGATGCATAGATTTGCAAATTGTCTATAACATGTACTTTTTTAAGTGACTAAGACTTGAGAGAAAGAATAGAGAGAGACAGAGAACCAAGAACTTCACTTAAAACAGGTATTAGACAGGAGGAAGAGTTAGCTAAAGGAATTGTGAAAGGATGAAGTAAGAAGTAATGCAATTAAAATGATGTAAGAATAACATTTCAAAAAATGGTCAAGGACAACTATTTTTTAAGAAAAACAAACTGGCTGTTATGAATAGTGCTGCAATAAACATGGAAATGCAGATCTTCAACATACTGAGTAAATTTCCTTGAGTTGGACATATACCAAGAAGTGGAATTGCTTGGTCATGTGGTCGTTCTATTTTTAATTTTTTAAGGAACCTCCACACTGTTGACCATAATGGCTGTACTAATTTAGATTGACATTAACTGCATAAAAGTTCTCCTTTTTTCATATCCTCACCAGCATTTATTTTTTGTCTTTTTGTTAACAGCCATAACTGGGGTGAGGTGATATCTCATTGTAGTTCTGACTTCCATTTCCCTGATGATGAATGATGTTGAACATTTTTTCATATACCTGTTGTATGTCTTCAAATTTCAGAATGTCTATTTAGGTCTTTTGCCCATTTTTAAATCAGATTATTTCGTTGTTGTTATTGGGTTGTTTGAATTCTTTACATAAATTTTAGGCCACAGGGCAGAAAATACTATCTGGTCCTTAATAGAAAAAGTTTGCCAACCCCTAATTTAAACCACGCACAAAAGAAATCAAGCAATATGTTTGAATACAAACTTTGTGAAAGAGAATAGTCTGTATCATTCAATATTATATATCTGTAATACAGAGTGCCTGGTATGTAGTAATAAATATTTGTTGAATTTCTGTATGTTAGGGCTAGAAATGAAGTAATCAACCACAAACTCTGGCAAAAAGAAAAAAGCGGGGGGGGGGGCGGAGAAGAACTGCTGATTGCCAGTCTATCACTTGCATTAAAAAATTTAATAAATGCAAATGTTTGTTACATTTAAATAATAAACAGCATAACAATGAACAGCAATTATGACCACAAATTCAACATGCACCAGTTTTCAACCTTTTGAAAAGGCTGACAAGAAGAAAAAAAAAAAAGAGAGAGCGAGAAAAATAAATAAATAAAACAAAAAAACATTCACCAACTGTAGGAAACTAATGCCAAACAAGCAAAGTATTCCCTCCTTTTAGTAAGAAAACTTTCTGGGCATATGGCCAATGAGCTAGGCTCCCTGACAGCTAGCTGTGGCCGGTGCCTAAGTTTGGGCCAATAAGACAGTCACATAAGTTACATATGCAATCTTCAGGGCATACCTTTATAAGGAACTGGCTTGCCCTCCACTTCCTTTTTCTCTTTTGAGGGCTGAAACACAGAGTGGTAAAGAGCTAGTCTCAACCATGCACATGATAACACCAGTAGGAATGACAAAAATTAAAGACAGAAGGAAACTAGGATCCTGGATGACAACAAGGAACAGAGTTGCTTACCTCTGGACTGCTAAACAAGAGAGAAACTTTTGTTCTAGCCACTGCACATTGGTCCTCATTGTTATGGTTGTTTAGCCTGTATCTTGTATAGTTTGTAATGAGGGAGGCAATATTCTGCATTGCACAGAGATATCATCTGGGGTGTGATCTCCTGATCTGGGCTAAAAAAATCTATAACTAGGGCACACCCAAAATATAACATTTAAAGTGATTAGGGACTTGCAAACCATACAAAATGGAGGAAGAATTCAAGAAATCAAAAGTATTTCAAAAGTATTTAACTTGAAAAGATTAAAGGAGGGACACAACAATCTTCAAATACTTGGAGGCCGGTAACATGAGTTACAGGAAAGCAGGTGTCATTCATTTACCACAAGTTTATTGTACAGTCATGTGTCACCTAATGACAGAAATACATTCTGAGAAATATCATTAGGCAATTTGTGCTTGAGAACATCACAGATTGTACTTACACAAATCTAAGTGGTATAGCCTGCTACACACCTAGGCTATATGACATAGCCTATTGCTCCTAGGCTACAAAACTTACAGCACGTTATTGTACTGAATACCGTAGGCCAGTGGTCCCCAACCTTTTTGGCATGAGGGACCGGTGTCATGGAAGATAATTTTTCCACGGAACAGGGTCGGGGATTGGCAGGCATGGTTTTGGCTGAAACTGACCCACCTCAGATCATCAGGCATTAGTCAGATTCTCATAAGAAGTGTGCAAACTAGACCCCTCACATGCATAATTCACAAGAGTTCACACTCCTATGAGAATCGAATGCTGCAGCTTATCTGACAGGAGGTGGGGCTCAAGCAGCAATGCTATTATAGCTTGCTGCAGCCTGGTTTTTAACAGGCCACAGACCAGTACTGGGGGACCAGTATAGTTGAGGACCCCCGCTGTAGACAAAACACAATGGTAAGTTTTTATGTATCTAAACACATTTAACT
This sequence comes from Macaca mulatta, assembly GCF_049350105.2. Classification (NCBI taxonomy): domain Eukaryota; kingdom Metazoa; phylum Chordata; class Mammalia; order Primates; family Cercopithecidae; genus Macaca; species Macaca mulatta. Next base: position 126,479,080 of record NC_133406.1, on the reverse strand, counting down.
TCCCATGCTTGCAGAATGGGAAGTTGTTCTGGGTCAGCGAGTGAGTGGTGAGTGAATGTGAAGGCCTAGAACATTGCTGTACACTACTGTAGACTTTATAAACAGTGTACACTTAGGCTAAACTAATTTTTTAAAATTTTCTTTCTTCAATAATAAATTAACTTTAGCTTACTGTAATTTTTATAAACTTTATGAGTTTTTAAATTCTTTGACTCTTGTAATAACACATAGTTTAAAACACATTGTACAGCTATACAAAAATATTTTCTTTACATCCTTATTCTGTATTTTCTACTTAAAAACTTTTTTTTAACTTTTTTAAACCTTTTTTGTTAGAAACAAAGATACAAATGCACACATTGGCCTACGCCTACAACAGGGTCTGAATGATCAATATCACTGTCTTTCATCTCCACATCTTGTCCTGCTGAAAAGTCTTCAGGGGCAGTAACACTCATGGAGCGATCATCTGCTATGATAACAAAGCCTTCTGTAATATCTCCTGAAAGACCTGTCTGAGGCTGTTTTACAGTTAACTTTTTTTTTTAATAAGTAGAAGTATGCTCTAAAATAATGATAAAAGGTATAGCAAATATAGTAAGCGATAGGAATTTTTCAGCTTCATTATAATCTTACGGAATCAGTTTACATATGTGGTCTGTCATTGGCCGAAACGTCATTACATAGCACATAAACATATATTTTATGCCACTGTCCTCAACACAGGTATAGCAAACCAGACCTACTCCTAGCCACTTGAAGCTTACAGTCTAGTAGGGAGAGGCAGACACTAATCTAAACAGACATTTAATTATAAACTATGATCTTCAGAATGTAAGGTGTATGACACTATGAAAAAGAACATGGGATCCTGATCCGGGGAATAAAGTGTTCCTTGAAGTAACACTGAGCTCAGATCTAAAGAACAAGTTCAGAGGGAAACAAAATCTCTTAAGCATTGCCCTTTCCAAGATCTAAAAGAAAGCTAATGGTAATAAACACAGAAAGCAAGAGAAAAATAAAGATGAGACTGAAAAAAACACTTGTGGCTGGATTATGGAAAGCCTGGAGGATCACATTAAGGATTTTGGAAAGCCACTAAAGGATCTGAAGAGAAGGAAAGTTACCCAATTTGCCTTTGGCTTTTTGTTTGTTTAGTTTTCTCAGAGGGGCACAAAAAGTAAAGAGATCAGCTGGGAGTATTCTATAATATGCCAAATAAGAAATGTTAGGCTAAGCTAATAGCTTGATTTTAAACAGGGACTTATTTTTAAAAGAAAAAAAAGAGATCTGAAAATTATACAGGAGATAAAATTGTCAAGATGTGGACAAAGATTGGATATGATAGATAACAGAAAGAAGTATCAAAGATGACTGCCAGCTTCTGTACTTTGGAACCTGACAGAGAAACTACTCTGTCTTCCGAAGGAGGACCAGGTTTCATTGTTGTGGACATGATGAGCTGGAAGTATGTGATAGGTTGAAAAATGGCTTCCAAAAAGCCTAACCCCGAGAACCTAATCCCTAGAACCTGTGAATGTTACCTTACGGCAAAAGGGACTCTGCAGATTTGAATAAATTAAGGATCTTGAGATGAGGAGAGTATCCTGGATTATCCAGATGGGCTTAAATGTAATAACACGTGTCTTTGTAAGACTGAGGCGGACAGATACTTCAGAAGGCAATGTGATGACAGAAGTATAGCCTGGGGTATTATACTTTGAAGATGGAGGAAGGGGTCACAAGCTAGGAAATACAAGACACAAGAAGCTAAAAAAGGCAAAAACTTGATTTTTTTCCCTCAGAGCCTTCAGAACTGTAAGAAACTAATTTGTGTTGTTTCAAGCCATTGTTTGGGGGCTGGATGGCACACACCTGTAATCCCAGCACTTTAGGAGGCCAAAGCAGGCAGATCACTTGAGCCCAGGAGTTCAAGACCAGCCTGGGCAACATGATGAAACCCTATCTCTACTAAAAAAAAATACAAAAAATTAGCTGGGCATGGTGGTGAGTGTCTGTAGTCTATTTCCAAATTTTCTGTCTTGCTGAACAGAGCTCATAAACCAATTATACTGATTTAATAATTAAATCTTTAGAATATATTGGTACCAGGTAGGGCACTCCTCCACTTTTTCTTTTCTTTTCTGGCTGTTCTTGCCTACTTATTTTTGCATATAAACTTCAGTATCTGCTTGCTTGTCTCAAAAAACAACTATTTCTATTTTATTAGGATTGTGTTCAATTTATAATTTAGGAGAAACTGTCATTCTGATATTGATTCTTCTTCCCCAGGAACATAGTAATATATCTTTCCATTTAAGTCCTCTTTTGTGTGATCATGTTTCAACACTAATAGAAAGAATCTGATAAAGATGAAAAGGTGAAGAGGACTGCTGTTTAAACATGGTAGACTGAATGTACGATTTTTTTCTATTCCTTATCAAAATCCCACTCAAGTGAGAATAAAATAGCAAGGCTATAAAACCCAAATATTCAAAAAGAACAGAAGTAAAAACTATAGGTACAAGCTATCAAAATGTTTTGGGAAGGTGAAAAATGTACAGGGGAATTTGCAAAATGAGAACTCTGGCTAAGTTTTATAGAAAGCAAGGAACAAAGCATGCAATTAAAAACAAAAAAGTTGGGTTTAAAATCTGCTTGAGTCAGTGAGACCCTTCCACTTACATTCTACCTCCCTATCCCATACTCCTTTTTCCTCACCTTATTTGTGGTGAAAGTGAACCAAATGACTACAGACACAAGGATACAAGGCACAAGTCCATGGGAGAGAACCATTACACTGAAAGCAAGGAATTAAGTAAAATCCCAGTTATTTAACAATGCAATCACCTACCTCCTTCCAAGAATTCTAGCAGACGGGTGTATAAACTACTCTATCCTCTGACAAAAATGTGGTAGATTTTTAGCTGTAGAAACTAAAAGCCCAAGAAACAATATCTTTAAACACTAATATTTAGAGCTTTTCTCACAATATGACCACATTGCCTATCCAGTCTTCAATTGATAAATCCTACCCATGTGTTCACAGAGTTTCTAACCAGTTTTACAACGACTCATGTTTCAACATGAACAGATCACCATGTTTGATGAAAACATATGACATAAATAGAAGACTAGAACAAAAACAAAAAAGAACTTGAACAACTTACAACATAAAAGAGAATTTAAAAACAAGTATAATTAGTATCAGAGAGATGAAAAAGGGTATTGTATCCATAAAACAATAGGAAGTTATTAAAAAAGGAACAGAGAACAAGAACAACCTCTCAAATTACAGCTGACATTAACCAACATTAAGAAGCTAGTTAAATCTACCCCTAGAAAGCAAGAAAAAAGACAATGAAAAATATAATAGGAAAGATAAGAAAATTGAGGGTTGGGACGTTCAGTCCTACCCCCAACCTCCAGGGAGGGGTGCTAAAGGTCAAGCTGACCACCAATGGCCACTGGCTTAATCAATCAAGCCTACGTACTGAAGGCTTCATAAAAACCCAAGAGGTTCAGAGAGCATCTGGATAGTTGAACATGTGGAAGCAGACAGGAAGATGAACAGGAATTCATACACTTGCAGGGAGGGTGGCAGACCCCAACTCTACGGGGAAAGAAGCTCCTGTGCTTGGGACCCTTCCAGACCACGCCCTGTGTATCTCTTCATATGGCTGTTTATTTGCACCCTTTAACATATCCATCATACTAAACCGATAAACATAAGTATTTCCCTGAGTTCTCTGAGCTACTCTAGCAAATCCACTGAACTCAAAGGGGGGATCATGGGAACCCCCAACTTGAAGCCAGTTGGTCAGAAGTTCCAGAGGCCTGGACTTGTGACTGGTGGGAAGGAGGGGTCAATTCTGGGGACTGAGCCCTCTATTTGGGATCCAAAACTGACTCTGGGTAGTGTCGGAATTGAATTGGATGACATCCAGCTGGTGTCTGCTGCAGAATTGATTGCTTGCTTGTTGTGGGGGAGAAATCTCCCACATTTGGACAAAGAAGTCTTCTGTGTTGATAGTTGTTGTTTGACAGCAGAGGAAAAGTAAGGTGTTCAAAAACGGTGATACAGTCGCCCAACGAAATACTAAATATAATGGTTAAAATTAATGTAGAGTTACGTGTATAATAATCTTCAAAAACAATGTTGAACAAAAATAGCCCGCTGAATGATACCCACAATACACTATAGTTTTAAAACACAAAGGTACAAATATTGTTTTTATGTTCATTTGGTATTAGTAAAATGTTAAAAAGATAAAAGGACATGATAAGCCACAAATTCAGAATAAAGATTTACTTCTAGGGAGAAAGGAAAAGTTTATTAAAAAAAAAAAAAGGGGGAAAGACACTAAGCAGAAATTTGCTTAATATATTTTATACTTTTAGTTATGTGGGGAGTGGGAATGGAGAAGGGAAAGGTTGGAGGGGTAGTAACGGGTAACTGACATCAAAGATCCTAAGCTAATGGGTATAGAGTTTCTGTTTGGTATGAGGAAAAAGTTGTGGTAATAGTACAACCACATATATACCCAATGCCACAGAATTATACACTTTAAAATGGTTAAAATGGTAAATTTTGTGTATATTTGACAACAGTTTTTAAAAAACCTTAGCAGGCTAAGGGATGGTATTCATAACACAAGTAGACAAATTAGCCTGACAAATTAGGCTTTGAGGAGGAGACAGAATATCTTCTCTACTGTAACAGGAGAGAATGAGGAAAAGATGTATACAGAGAAAGTTTAAATAGTATTTATGAAGACTAGGTAAGCAAGCTAACCAAAGAAACGAAGTAGGCTTCCCAGGCAATGTTGACGACCCAATGGGAAGCATTATAAAATGTTATGAAGAGACAAAGTCCCCAGTGACGACCAATCAAAACATGATTTTTTAAAATTTGCACTTTGCAGAGGTCAGATAAGATTATCTCTTAGTTTATGATGCTCTGAAATTCTAAAAAGATGCTATCTACAGGTCAAATGAAAGGAACTAGAGTAATGGTAGATGGTATGTGGTTTAAAACAGTGTTTCTTAAACCTGCCTGATCATAGGAATCAAGTCAGTCAAGGTACTTATTTCATGCCTCACTCCAGACCTCACGAACCAGAATTTTCAGAAGAGGAACCTGAGAGTCTAATGTATATTTGAACTAGCAACCCCAAATTATTCTTAGGATCTGGCAAGTTTGGGAAACTCTGGCCTGGAAATAGCACCTGAAAGCAAAGAACAAGTTGAATTCTACCACTTCCCAGAGTTTATGTACTGGAGCACAGTGGAGGAAGAAACAGTATTGGGAGGACTGGAGGGAGGTACGTATGAGACCAAAGAACAGAAAAAACTAAAGCTGCCATGGAAGCAGGAGACATAACGCCAACAGGAAAAATGCAGCCTTTGGTAAAAATCAGAAGGCAAAGTGGGGAGGGGAGAAGGATGTGGCATCAAAGAGAAATACGCCTATTAAAAAAAAATAGTAGTTAGTTTTGCATAAAAATTTAACATATTTATAGTATCTATAAAATGTTAAACAATTATCTTTGAATATATACATATGCTGTCAATACATATGTAGTGTTTAAATTAGAAACTCAACTTCACAGCTATCCCGTAAGAATTTCTGAATTAAGTAAGCTCAACTGTGTCCCCAACACATACAGGTTCTCCTACAAAGGACAATTACAAATCTGTTACTAACTCAGGAGAACACCAAGCTAAAAAAGCACTATGTGGAAAACCCTGTGTACAGGGGTTTGAGAGGGGGTGTGGATTATTCCACAGAACTCACGTTTCAGGAAGAAGCCTATTCAAGCTTTTTTAAAACACAGAAAGGAAAAAGCTAGCCAGCAATCTTCCTAACCTTGTGACTTGTGAATAGGAAAGCATTCCTACTTTAAAATATATAGTGAAAAAACAGTGTCAGTGGGTCAAAGTGAGTATTTAAAATGAGAAAAAAAAAAAAGAATCAAGCCTACCATTTTTATTTATGCCATTTTATTTTATAAAACCTGCTACTTAAAATGTTTATTTCTCCTTTTCTATAACACACTAATGTATACAGTTCCTTAAGGGTTGCTCAGTTATTCTCCAAGCTATATACTACTCTACTAGTTCTGCTCTTCATTAGTACTACCAATTCATTATAAAATGTTAATCAAAGATCAGAGTGCATATAACTAGCCCATATAAGGCCTTGTCCCAACACACAATGAGGGAATAACACTTTTTGTTTCTCTCTGGAACCGCAGACACTAAAATTGTACACACCAATGCTACAGAACATTATCATTTTATAGACTAATAAAAGTAACATAAGAAATAAAACTACCTAAAGTTAAAAAGCTTTTATTCTCAGTGAAACCTCAAAATTATATATGCAAATTTTTGAAAAAGATACTTAAAACATGCAGATTTGCCAATCTCCCCTCCCCACCAGCAGACACATAACACACACTTCTCTCTATGTACATCCTTTAATTACTTAGTTGCCAGAAGATCTCAGATGGTGATATTGAAAACAATTCCCTTTTAACTTCACTGTATTTTTAGTGTTTATTATTATTTGCGTAATTTATGTACAGATTTTGAGACCTATATGGCCTTGGTGGTCCATTTACTAGCAACATCAGCATCACCAGAAAATGCAGACTAAAAGCAGGGCTAATGGCTCACACCAGTAATCCGCACACGCTAGAAGGCCAAAGCAGGAGAATCCGTTGAGGCCAGGAGTTTAAGACTAGCCTAGACAACATAGTGAGACTGGCTCTATAAAAAAATTTAAAAATTAGCCAATTGTAGTAGTACACACCCATAGTCCTAGCTACTCTACTCAGGAGGCTGAGGCACTGAATATAGCACCTGAAAGCAAAGAACAAGTTGAGATCCACCACTTCCCGAAGTTTATGTACTGGGGCACAGTGGAGTAAGAAACAGTAGAAAGACTACTAGAGCCTAGGATTTCAAGGCCATCAGTGAGCCATGATCACACGTCATGATCGCACTTCAGCCTGGGCCACAGAGCGAGACCCCATCAAAGAAAGGAGAAAGAAAGGAAGGGAAGGGAAGGGAAGGGAATGGAGGAGAAGGGGAAGGGGAAGCGGAAGCGGAAGGGAAGAAGGAAGGAAACTCAACTTTATAAAGTTATCCTGTATCAACTGCTGAGAGTTAAGTAATCAAACAAGGATCAGCTTACTGTTTCAATGGACATATAAATTTTTCTGCTCTGGTGTTAGAACATTTGAGTTTTCTAGAATGTTAAAAGAAAACCCTATATGTGGATCCTAGCTTTAGCCACCACAATAATTTAAAAATATAAAAATAACAGAAGTTTTCATTCTTCTTGCACAAAACCTACATTTTACTTTCTCCTGCTTAGAGGAGCTGAGTTCTAAAGCTTCTCAAATTTTAATGTGCATTCGAATCACCTTTTAAAAAGGCAGATTCCGATTCAGAAAATCTGGGTAAAAGCCCAGTCTACATTCCTAGCAAGCTCCTTGGTGACGCCAAATTCATACATAGAGCAGACTTTTAGTAGCAAGGTCCTAAAGAAAAGGTGTAATTTACAATAGTATTTAGCTATCCATGGTTTGCAAAGCACTAATCTTGATAACGTCTCCAATTCAATTCCTAACTGATAAACCTACCACTTTCCCATCCTTACTTTCTGGATCTTTCATATGGATGAAATAAACACTTCATTCCTAAAATGTAGAAAACTTCTAGTCTTTCTTCTGCCTGTCTTTCTTTTTGGTCTCTTCCCATGTTCATCATACTTGTGGGTGCATCACAAGATTATACCCTTAGTTTCAACTCCTTTCCAGTGCTATCGCTGGTTCCATCTTCTGCACCTCTGCATCTCCTGCATTAATGGGTTCAACTTCTGCATCTCCAGCCTAGACAAATCTCTCAAACTTGGATCCATACATTCAATTCCTAAGAGTTCTTTCTTTTTCTTTCTTTTTTTCTTTTTTGAGACTTGTTCTGTTGCCCAGGCTAGAGTGAGTGGCACGATCCTGGCTCACTGCAACCTCTGCCTCCCGGGTTCAAGCCAGCCTCCCAAGCAGCTGGGATTACAGGCATCCGCCACCATGTCCAGCTAATTTTTGAATTTTTAGTAGAGATGGGGTTCCACCACTTTGACCAGGCTGGTCTCAAAAAACTCCTGATCTCAAGCAATCCGTTCACCTCAGCCTCCCAAACTGCTGAGATTATAGGTGTGAGACACCATGCCCAGCCTCCTAATGGTTATTGCTAACCATATATTCCCACAGGTACCTTCAACTCAAGATACCTCAAACTGAACTCATCAACACCCTCTGGGCCCTAGAAACTAGCTTTTTCAACCCTGTATTGGCTTTGACCAGTATCACCATCCACCCATTTGTCCAAACCACATCTGAAGACTATCCCTCTCTCTCACCAAGACTAGTTAAATCTCAACCTTCTAATTATTTCTCAAATTACTTTCTTTTCTCTCTAATGTCAGTACCAGTTTGGACATGGAGTATTTATTATCTGGTTACTATCACAACTAACTGGTATTCTTGCTTCCAATCTCATATCCTGCACCACCAATTCCATCCTCCACACTATTATGTAATCTTGCAAACAAATGAATAGCAAGCATTTCCCTATTAAAATTCACCAATGACTCCCAATTATCTTTAGGAAAAAGTACTAACTTTTTAAAAGCATGTCATATAAGGCTCTTCATAATCCTAATCATGTCTCTCTCTCTCTGGTCTCAACTCCTTCCATCCCTTAACAGTTAGTGCATACTCTTGCCATGTCAACCTATTTGTAGCTCTCTCTAAGTGCCACATTCTTAAATGCCTCTGTGTATTTGCATAGGCTGTTATTCGCTTAAAATGTTCTTACCAAGTTAAGTATTAACATGCTTTCGAGATTTTACTCAAGCATCACATGGCTTAACATGCCTTTTCTAATTACCTCAAGTCTGCATTAGGTAACACCACAGACAGTGCTCCCTCTATTATAGGGTTTGCCCTATGCATACCTCTACTCAAATAGTACTCTGTATTATAATTGCTGGTTTACTCATCTCCCCCACTAGACTGAGCTCAACAATTAGTCCTTTTAAGAACACAGTGCCCTAGGCCGAGAGCGGTGGCTCACGCCTGTAATCTCAGCACTTTGGGAGGCCGAGATGGGTGGATCACGAGGTCAGGAGATCGAGACCATCCCGGCTAATACGGTGAAACCCCGTCTCTACTAAAAATAGATGAAAATTAGCCGGGCATGGTGGCGGGCGCCTGTAGTCCCAGCTACTTGAGAGGCTGAGGCAGGAGAATGGTGTGAACCCGGGAGGCGGAGCTTGCAGTCAGCTGAGATCGCGCCACTGCACTCCAGCCTGGGGGACAGAGCAAGACTCTGTCTCAAAAAAAAAGAAAAGAACACAGTGCCCAGTACATGGTAGGTTCTTAGCAAGTGCTTGCTGAATAAACTATCTTGAAATATAGTCACAGATAATTATTATGGCTACACATTTAAACTATAAATAACTTCCAATAACTCTGTCTCTAAAGCAATAAAAAATTTACTTGACTTTATTTCTAGGTTTAACAGAACTTCACAAAATGTCAAAAGACTTCACGTAAGTCCAAACTACCCTAGGTATTTGTTAAATTCCCAACGATCTAAAGGGATTTGTTAAAAATATTAGAAACAAAGCCTTTTGCATGCTGTGGAGATACTTTAATTTCAATGACCACAGTGTTAGACAAATAAAAGCACTAATCTCTTCTCCATGGTAAAATGATGTGAACATTGTTCAGGTGGCCTGGGTTTGCATCTGGACTCTTCTACTTACTAGCTATATGACCTTGGCTAACAAACAATGAACATCTCCCAGGCTCAGTTTCTTCCATGGGAAACAGAGATAAAATTGCTTACCTACCTACCCACTGGGTTGTTTCAAATATTCAGATATGAATGTGAAAGCATTTCTATAAACCATGAAGTGCTAAATACATTTGAACTATTGTGTTAACTTCTATCCCAACATCTGCTAAAGTTGCAAACTTAAAAGTTTAGTGGGCTAATCAAACCTCCCATATCCACACCATACTCTTCTCTAATGACTGAAAATTTATAAATCAAATTAAGTTTCAGGACCACAAGAGCACAGGACTCATTCAACAGTCCTCAATATTCTTATGTGGTTGAAGTGTTTAATATGTAATCTAATAATAATCTGATATGTTCTTAAAAAGTGGTTATTTTTTAAATCTCATAGTAAATATCAAGGTAAGTTGTTGGTACAGTCATTTACATTTCAGCTCCATTTTAAAAAATTAATTGGAGGACAAAAATCAGCAGGGAATATTTCAAGATATTTTCTTTTATTAACTATTTAGATTGGATACTGTCTGTTGACATACAAATTTGATCCACTTTAACTAATAGGAATGTTAAAAAGTCACCCTTACAAAACTGGGACAATTTTCCCCAAAATTTCTGGCTTATTTCTCAGAAATGCTTGTTGGTCTATCAAAAGAGAAAATTTGCTGCATTTTTCTAAACTAAAAAAATGATACAGCATGTTGACTCTGCTCTCAGCGATATCTTTCCTTGTTAAATAGGGAACTTATGGGGATTATGGACTATATTGGGAGATATGTTTTCGGTCTCATCTGCAATATTTATAAAAATAGAATTCCTTGACCTTCAAAGGGCAAAACTTAAAAAAAAAAAAAAAAGGAAAATGAAAAAAGAAAATCTACTACAAAAGTCAGCACTTCGGTACCTGGTTGTGGTAACAAGGCCAAAATCCAAGACGAAGCCCTTTATTGCACATGGTGTTCCAACATCGTGGGCAGCCCCATCTTGCGACCTCTCCACATTGGCTGCTCCTGCTCTCTCTACTGCAGAGAGAACTTCAATTAGAGAAATTCTGAAGCTCATAAATCTAAACTGGATACTCCCCTCATTGGAGGCAAAGATGGTAAGACTCACTAAAAAGATTCAAGTTAGAGGAGGTTACAAATAAATCTAAGTGGCTTGAAACCACTATAATTCAGGCAGCTGAGAGTCTTATTATGGCAACAATCTATTTACCTAAAAAAAAAAAAAAAAATCTTAAGGGAAAAGAATGGCAGCAAATTACTAGACAACCTGAAAAAATAGAATGTACAATCATAAAAGTTTAAAAAGTGAGTCTCCACTAAAGTTGAATTTATAATACATACTGCACAAACTTATAGCTGACCATTCATATTCAATTCTTATGAGAAAAGCAAGTAAGAAAAAAAACTAGGACACATTATTAACTTCTTATGCCCTAAAATAACTTCACTGAAAAAAATGTTTGGTTAAAACCACTGGTTAAGAAGCAGACATTTCCCTGCTGACTTAAGCCTAGCTGCCCAACCAAGGCTTCAAAAAATGTCTTCACCTACAACAATGCATAGGCAGAAGGAGCAGAGGCTATGGCGGTCTTCCTAATGACACTTCCAAGTCACATAACTGGGGTATATTTCTGGGATGGACTGCCAACAAGTTACTGAAAGAGATATAAAAACTCCAAAAACCTGGAAAATAAACAGGCCCATGCCCTCATGTGTTTCATTATGATATAAAAGCAAACCTTAAAGTTATTCTGAGACTACCAGATCTCAATCACATCCTCCATACTAACATTACCTGATTTGTGAAAGACCAGTTAAGTTTTCAAGCTAGTTTTCCATAAAGTTTGTAATGATACATAACATTAGTATAAAGCATTCCTTCCAGTAAATAAGAAGTCCCACCCCAAAGAACTCAGTAATTAAGATTTTTCAATGAAAGGAAGAGACAAACAATTTGAAGCACCTTTATTACCAAAAATTTGTTACCAAAAATGTGCTGGTACGTGCTGTGCAACAGAATGAGGTTAATTCTGTTTAGAAATGTATTTACTAAATAATTTTTAACAACGTTTATCTTACCTGAGTGTGAAAATTTGAAATGGTGGTTGTTTCAATATCTTTCTTGCCCAGAATTTCCATTTTCACTGGAGTGTTGGGGAAATTAAAAGCAAAGTAGTCCAAGAAGTCTGGGAGATAAGCAGCCGCTCCATGCACTATTGCTAAAGCATAGTAAGCAGCATTTTTCTCATTTTCACTGAATGTCAAAGCAAGAAACTCCTCAGAAAATCTCTCCATCTCCATTGGAGACAAAAATGAGAGTTCATCCATGTAAGCATGAAGGACAAGAGCACCACCATTGGACTGGTGTTCCTCATGAATAAAGTTGCTAAATTTAGTACCTGTTTTTAAGAAATTTCTACGAATAGAATGTTCCTGGTGAGTCATAAAAGGTGTCTGTACTCCCTGGGGTACCCGATATTCTTGCATGCCCAAATTTAATCGGCACAGCTGTTCATCTTTCAGATACCTGAAGGACTCCTTATTAAGTCCTGAAGTGCTATTTATTTGTCCTTGGGTGAGAATTTCTTTACTGATGCGGGTCAGGCCAGCACAGACGGTTTGAACTTCCTTATTGTACATTTTAAGGCGTCTTCCTCGCATGTCTTCTCGGTGTTTCTTTTTCTTTTTCTTCTTTATTTTCTTCAAGACAAAATCATCGGCTCTCTGGGTTTTACCATTTTCATCTGGTGTTTCTGGCCACAATAATTAAAAAGAAGTTAGTTGCTAGGACTAGTGTCAACATACAAGCTTCTTAAGGTACTTGATCTCATTAAATAGCCTATCCTCAATTTCTCTGAATTTGCTATTACAACTTACATGGTTAGAAAACAAATGAGACAGAGATCTTAAAATATAATAATATTCTGGATTGAAGAAAATATTAAAAGAACTGAAGGTATCCATTTTTCAAAGCAGTATTACTGACAATGGAGAAAAATCAGAAATAATTCATGCATCCAAAAAACAGAGAATGGTTAAATAAATCATGATATAGCAATGGTATGAAACATTATACGATAGCTAAATATGACGATTCTGAAATCTATGTTAACAACACAGATCCTTTTGTTCAGTTACCATCATAAAATTTAAATTTAAGCTGGGTGTATTTTGCTGTCGGCCTATGAATTACTATGATACATATAGGCGAATCAAACAAAGGCAAAGTAAGCCATGGGATATCATTTTTTCCTATCAAGTTGGCAAAGTTTGTGGTTTCTGGCCATTCTCAACTACTGTTGCTGGAAGTAGTAAGTTGCTACTAAACTGGTACAACTTTCTGAAAGGCAATTTCATGATACGTGTCAAAAGTCTTAAAAAATATTTCTAATCCTCAGACTCAGAAATTCCACTTCCAAGTAAAAGTTATCTAAGAAAATAATTGAAGATCATAAAAAGATATTCATGACAGTATTATTTAAAACAACACAACAGGGAATGCTCTAAATGTCTAATAACAGGGGACTGATTAACCTCTGGTAGTTACATATTATAAAATACTACCCAGCCATTATAAATTATATCACAGATGGTTGGGCGCGGTGGCTCACACCTGTAATCCCAGCACTTTGGGAGGCCGAGGTGGGCGAATCACGAGGTCAGGAGATCGAGACCGTCCTGGCTAACACGGTAAAACCCCGTCTCTACTAAAAATGCAAAAAATTAGCCAAGCATGGTGGCGGGCGCCTGTAGTCCCAGCTACTTGGGAGGCTGAGGCAGGAGAATGGCGTGAACTCGGGGGGTGGAGCTTGCAGTGAGCTGAGATCACGCCACTGCATTCCAGCCTGGGAGACAGAGCAAGACTCCATCTCAAAATAAATAAATAAATAAATAAATTATATTATAGATGAAAAAACTGACATAAAAATTATAAAGTTACAAAATGCTTAGACTGTCATTCTTTCAGAAAGCCTTTTCTTCCCCACCCAATCTGGATAGCTACTCCTGCTACGTGTTCCCTTAGCTTTGCATCCCCATTTCAGCACTTATACTCTGTGTTATTAACACTTCATTTTCCACCCTCCCCTAGACTGTCAGCAATCTAAGTTTAGGGATGTATATCCTACCTTCCTTTCCTGAACACTTAACACATGTACATTCTGATCCCATGTTTATATAAACATTCATTCATCCAAACATTTAAGTACCTACCAAGTGCATAGGTATACTTCTGAGCACTAGGACCATAGTGCTGACTAGGACATACACAATCCCCAATCTCTTGGATCTTTTTCTCCCTGCTTTTTGAGGAGTATGGAGTCCCACTATGTTGCCCAGGCAGGTATCAAACTCCTGGGCTCAAGCTATACTCCTGCCTCTACCTCCCCAAGTGCTGGGATTACAGGTGTCAGCCATGGTGCCTGGCATCTCTTGGATCTTAAGATCTAATTGTACAAGAAAAACAAAGTACCAGGTAGTGATAAGTGGGATGCATTAAGTTTGAGGGAAGCTCTTTTAGGGAGGTAAAATTGAGAGTGATTCCTAAAGAATAAGACAAGCCAGGCATGTAAAGGTCTAGGAGAAAATATTCCCAGAAAGAAGAAAAGGACCTAAAGCAATGAAAAAGTCTGATCTATAGATGCTTTATACACACACACAAACACACACACACACAGAGAAAAATATCTGGAGAAATATATACCAAGTTATTAACAGTAGTTATCTATTGGTGGTAGAATTCTAAATGTCTAGCTTCTTTTCTGCTTATCTGTATTTTCTAATTTTCTACAATAAATGTATTGCTTTTATAATTTAAAAACTTATTTTTAATTTTTAAAGGATTATCATGGATTAACAAGCCCAAGATGGAATGACATCTTTTGTTTACCAGTTGGAAAATATACCTAGCAGGAAACTTTCAGGATGAAATACCAGGTACAGTCCTGACCAACCTTCAAGTTTGGTCTAGTATTTACTGTACAGAATTTATCCACCAAACAATCGTTTTTTCTAACATAATTGAAGTAATTTGGAGTTAAGACAAATATTCCAATTAATCCTATTATTACATATAGAAGAATAAGTTCAACAAATTTTAGAGTTAAGAATTTACTTGGTACAATACGTAAATATATAACAGTTCCAGTACTCTATATAAAAATCACTTCGAGTCAATTAGTTATTACAAGGCTTATAAAACCTTCTACATAAAATACTTAAAAAACCAAGTCGAAGACTTTCCAATGCCAAATAACTTTCATTGTATTTAATATTTCCTTCTAAGAACAATAAAATGAAAACCCTTTATTTGCAAATATCACTTGTAATTAAACTGTGACTAGATGCCAAAATTTACATATAATCAAAATACTGTTAACCTGGCAAGAGAAAAAGTCATCTTTTATTCTATATACAACTAAATATTTGAGATATTTGAGAATTAAACACTTAGTAATAGTCACTTATACTTCTTACCACATAAAATTAATCTAAATACTTTCCCCAATATCAAATCAGTAATTTAGTCAATTCTCCCAAGCAACTAAATGTTAATGCCATTCAATATAAAGGTTAGACCAATTTAAAAATAGTCATCTAATTACCCTCTGCTATTAATGTTTTAGAATTTCACAGGAAAACAAGAAAAGAAAATATCTCCAAATAGATATTGTTATTTTAAGCTTCGAAAGAGGTACTTGGTATGCAGAAAATTGTGACCTAGATCTGCCACTGACATTAGCACCAAGAAGGAACTGTGCTGATTGTAACACATTTTCTATATTACTATCAACTTTCCAGTGGTATTTATAACATGGCCAAGTATCTGTGGGTTTCACTTATACGGGTTTCACAAAAGTCACTTATATGAAAACCATTCAATTAGTCCAACATGGCCCATCTCAAAAAAAAAAGCAAAAACAAAAACAACAAAAAAAGAGAAAACCACTGTATAAAGAAAAAAACCTTACATTGTAATCTCATAAATCAACATGATAAAAATTTTAAATATGAAGTAAATCTCAAGCTATCTTCTCACTAATCCTGTTTTTCCTTTTTTTTTTTTTTTGAGACAGAGTCCCGCTCTGTTGCCCAGGGTGGAGTGCAGTGGCGTGATCTTGGCTCACTCCAGCTTCTGCCTCCTGGGTTCCAGAGAGTCCCCTGCCTCAGCCTTCCAAGTAGCTGGGATTACAGGCATGTAATACCACATCCAGCTAATTTTTTGTATTTTCAGTAGAGACAGGGTTTCACCATGTTGGTCAGGCCGGTCTCGAACTCCTGACCTCAAGTGATCCACCTGCCTCAGCCTCCCAAAGTGCTGGGATTACAGGCGTGAGCCACCGCACCCGGCCCCAGCTTTTGACTTTTATCTATCTAACTTAGGCTAAGATACAGAAAGCGTGACTTTTTTACAGAGAAATTTAAGACTACCCATTTCATACTGGCTAACAAATCTCCATAAGGAAACAAAATTTATTACTGAATTATCAAGGTGGCAACTAATTGAGAATGGCATATGTATACAAAAGTTATTAAAGGTTATTATCAAACGCTGGCCACTGTTGCTTTATGAGAAAAATAACAATTGTCCTGCCTTGAATTAAAAACATTATTTGAAAGTCAATGTCCAAAGTCTTCACAACCTTTCTATTTCTGATTTTAGCTTTCCAACGGAGAATCTATTCAGCACAATTTTAGTATTTCCCCATAGTGTAAAAGCTAAAATTTATTGACTACAGTTCTTTATAGAAAAAGAGCCAACAACCTACGCTATACCTGTGACTTAGAAAAGCTTTCACATATCCAACTGTGTGATTAAATATAAAGAGAAATACATAATTCTACAGAGGAAGATACAAACATTCACTTAAGAAACAAATTGCTGGCTGTCCTTAAAAAGGTCATTATCAATACATGACATTATTAATAAGATCCTCATATGTGCTAATACTTCCAATATTATCAATTATTGTCATCTGATTTCACACTACTGAAAGTTTTCATTAAATGCAAAAAATAGCTTTCCACATTATTAAGTTCTCCTTTTTTTTTTTTTTTCACTCTCGCCCAGGCCGGAGGGCAGTGGCACAATCTCGGCTCACTGCAACCTCTGCCTCTCGAGTTCAAGCGATTCTCCCACCTCAGCCTTCCAAGTAGCTGGGACTACAGGTGCACATCACCATGCCCAGCTAATTCTTGTACTTTTTGGTAGAGACAGGGTTTCACTATGTTGGCCAGGCTGGTCTCAAACTCCTGACCTCAAGTGATCTATCCGCCTTGGCCTCCCAAAGTGCTGGGATTACAGGCATGAGTCACCATGCCCGGCCTACAAAACGTAAGGTCTTAACAGCAATTCTTATACTCGAATTATGACTTAGAACTGGAAAAACACAAAAAAAGGTAGTATCTTCAATTCCTAAAAATCATAGTAGATGAGCAAAAGCAAAACAAGTGTAATTGCTTACAACTTATTACTCATGATTTTTTAAAGGACTAAAGTTGTTTTCTGAAAACAAATTATTTTCAGTCTTCTTGAGAGTTCTGCCAGTTCTATATAAATACCTGACTAAAAAGGAAAAACAAACAACTACTCATTTTGAAAGCCAAACATTTTGAATCATTGTATGTTTTTAACACTGCCTTACTTTACCCACCATCTCTCTATATCATGGTGTTTTAAGAGCACTCCCTAGGTTTAAATCCCTGTTCTGTAAGTACAGCTTTCTAGTATACTTTCTAGAAGTATAACTTTTTTCCCCTAAGCCTTTACTTTTTTTTTTTTTTTTTTTTTAGAGCAGTTTCAGGTTCCTAGAACTATAACCACACCTGGCTCCCACAAATGCATAGTCTGTCTCCCTGATTATCATCACCCCCAGCCAGAGTGGAATATTTGTTACAACTGATGAGTCTACACTGACACATCATTATCCGCCCACAGTCCATGGTTTACATTCAGGCTCACTCTCGGTGTTGTACATTCTGTGGGTTTGGATAAATGTATGACATGTATCCACTGTTAATTAAGTAGCATAAAGAGTAGTTTCACTGTCCTATAAAATGCTCTGTGCTCTGCCTATTCATGCATCCCTCTCCAAAACCCCTACCAACCACTGATCTTTTAACATTCTTGATAGTTTTTTCCCTTTTCCAGAGTGTCATATAATTGGAATCATAAAATGTGCAGCCTTTTCAAAATGGTTTCTTTTCACTTAGTAATATGCATTTAAGGTTCCTCCATGTCTTTTCATGATTTGATAGTTCATTTCTCTTTAGCACTGAATAATATTCTACTGTCTGAATGTACCACAGTTTATCCATTTACCTACTGAAGGACATTTTGATTGCTTCCAAGTTTTGGCAATTATGAATAAACCTATTATAAACAGCTATCTACAGGTTTTTGTGTGGACATAAATTTTCAACTCCTCTGGGTAAATTTCAAAGAGTATGACTGCTGGATCGTACAATATGTTTAGTTTTGTTAAGAAACTGCCAAACTGTCTTCCAAACTGGCTGTATCATTTTGTATTCGCAAAAATAATGAATGAGATGGCATATCTTTTTGCAAGTTAATTTCTTTGCACTGCTTCTCATTGGTAAAATTGGAGGAAAGAACAGTATCTCATCATAAAATTCATGTACAGAGTAAATGAAAAATGCATGTAAAGTACTTATAATAGTCCTAGAACATAATAAATACTCAATACATCTTAACTACTATTATTGCCAAAAACAGTTGAATTCTAGAGGCCATAGAGTGTACTATTTAAGAACAGGAGGTGTACAGTTAGATAGACCTAAGTCAATGTCCCAGCTTTATTGTTTACTAAGTTCTCTGGGTAAGCTCATAAATCTCTTTAAACCTCAATTTTCTCACCTTAAAATGTTATCATAGGCCAGATGCAGTGCCTCATGCCTGTAATCCCAGCACTTTGGGAGACTGAGGCAGGAAGATTGCTAGAGTCCAGGAATTCAAGACCAGCCTGAGCAACACAGCAGGACCCCATCTTTACAAAAATAAAAAATAAAAAAAATTAGCTGGGCTTGGCGGTGCATGCCTGTAGTCCTAGCTGCAGGAGTGAGCTAGGCTTAGCTACAGGCTGAGGTGGTGGGATCACTTGAGCCCAGGAGTTCGAGGTTACAATGAGCTATAATCACTTCACTACACTCCCTCCTGGGCAACCCTGTCTCAGAGAAAAAAATAAATATATTAATTCTAGAGTCTATCTCACAGAGTTATTTTAAGGATTAAATGAGACAATGACTATAATAGGCCCTCATCACAATATTTGACACATAATAAGTCTCTTATCATCTTGATCATCAAGAGAAACACATAAGATCTCTGAAAGAAGAAAGAAAACTTATCTGCCAAGTGTATAATAGGGACCATATATGTTATCTCATTTTAATCCTCAAACCAATTAAGTATGGAGAAAGAAACAGAGCCTGAAACCAGATATGTAATTTATATTAGGTCACAAAGCTAGTAGACAACAGCCAAGATTCAAACTTCTCACCTATCTGACTCAAAAACAAATTATTCTAACATACTGCACACTACACTCTCTTCCTTTCTGCCTCCACTATCAGACATCTCCCTGCAACACTCCCATTAGATGATTAACTAAGATTATCTGGTTACAATTAATGGACCTGAGGTAGCTTGGAAGAAAGGGAGTATTACTTCAACAAATATCTTACTTAGTACCCATTCCAAAATTTTTCGTATCCTTAAAGGTGTTTCTGCCTCTCTCAGGGTGAGCAGGGAAAACTATTAGTCCCTACAGTTGTTGTTCTGATAAATAAGATTATCTGTTTATTTCAATTCCCTTATAATCCCAATAATTTTCCATTTCTAACATCAAAAAGAAGTGCTTCTGGACTTAAAACCCCAGGTTTTTGACATAAGAGAAAATTTCCATTAAATGTCTGGCTCAGGAACACTTACACTCTGTGATAGCAGTTAGGCAAGTGGTCAAGAGTAAAAAAAAAAAAAAAGAGAGAGAGAAAGGAATGATGACTCACAAGAACATACATATGAGCAATCCAGTCATGTAGTGATATTGGAGAAGACAGCCTATGGGGGCTGTCCTTCCTTTCCTTTTCAACAAAATATTAAAATCATGAATTTACTAAGAATAATTAAAAAGAAGCATTACTTCTTTTGATGGTTTTTTAAGGAAGTATGTTTGTCCTATTTTTTTTTTTTTTTTTTTGAAACGGAGTCTCACTCTGTCGCCTGGGCTGGAACGCAAGTGGCGCAATCTCAGCTCACTGCAACCTCCCCCTCCCGGGTTCAAGTGATTCTCCTGCCTCAGCCTCCCAAGTAGCTGGGATTACAGGCGCCCGCCACTACGCCCAGCTAATTTTTTGTATTTTTCGTAGAGACAGGGTTTTACCATGTTGGCCAGGCTGGTGTCAAGCTCCTCACCTCATGATTTGCCCACCTTGGCCTGAGATTACAGGTGTGAGCCACCACGCCCGGCCTGTCCTATGTTTTTATGAGCAATAAGAGGGACAGAAAAAAATTAAGATTTCAAAACACATAGGTAACTGCCAGTTTAGTTAGACTCAAGTCTACTGCCTATATGAGATAAAAACATTTAAATATCTCTTTGTTAAATAATCAACCCCAGTGTGCATAGCAGAAAGAGAGGTCAACTGGGCTATGAGTGAAAAAAACTGAGTTCTGTATTCAGCTCTATCACTAACTAAAAAATTTTAAGCATTTCACTTTACCTCTCTGAAAATCACTTTACTTTCTGTTTTGAAGATGAGCAAGTCTACCCTAGCATTTACAGATTAAATTTTTGTTTCAACTGTTTATGAACAACTCCAAATATTTGAGATTGTAATAGTTCATAATTAGTCTCCACATGAACTCTGATTAAATACTGTTGAACTGCTGTGCAGGAAGGAACATGTCTCCTAAGTGAACTCAAGGGTGGCAAACTTCTCTAAAGAGTCAAACAGCAGGCTTTGCAGGTCTTATGGTCTCTGTCTCAATTACTGTATTCTGCTACTGTAGTGCAAAAACTACTATAGACAATATATATGAATGAACAAAGCTATATTCCAATAAAGCTTTATTTCTGGACACAGTTTAAATTTCATAAGATTTCCATGTGCTACAAGGTCGTTCCAACTATTTTAAATTGTAAAAACCATTGTTAGGCCAGGCACAGTGGCTCATGCCTGTAATCCCAGCACTTGTGGGAGGCACATCACCTGACGTCAGGAGTTTGGGACCAGCATGGCCAACATGGTGAAACCCCATCTCTACTAAAGTACAAAATTAGCTGGGCATGGTGGTGGGCGCCTGTAATCCCAGCTACTCAGGAGGCTGAGGCATGAGAATCCCATGAACCCAGGAGGTGGAGGTTGCACTGAGCTGAGATCGCACCACTGCACTCCAGCCTGGCACAGAGCGAGACTCTGTCTCAAAAAAAAAAAACAAAAAACAAAAAAAAAACATTGTTACATTACAGATTGTACTGATTTTTGAAAAAAGTGCAAAACCAATTCAATGGAAGATTAATATTTTCAACAAAAGGTGCTAGAGCAACTGGATATCCTTAGGCAAGAAGAAAAAAAAAGGCAACCTAAACCTCACACCTGTACAAAATTAACTCAAATGAATGACAGATTTAAATATAAAAGTTAAAATTATAAAACTTTTAGAAGAAAACAAAGGAGAAAATCTTTGGGATCTAGGACTTGGTATGTTAGATATGATGCCAAAAAAACATGATTCATTAAAGAAAAAAAAAAACTAGTAAATTGGGTATCAACAAAATTTAAAACTTTTGCTCTGTGAAGTATCCCACTGAGAAGGTAGAAAGGACCAGACACAGTGGCTCCTGTCTGTAATCCCAACACTTTGGTAGGCCAAGGTGGGAGGATCACTTGAGCCCAGGAGTTTGAGAGCAGCCTGGACAACACAGAGAGACCCCGTCTCTACCAAAAACAAAAACAAAAAACATTAGCCAGGTGAGGTGGTGCACACGTGTGGTCTCAGTTACTCAGGAGGTTGAGATGCGAGGATCACTTGAAACTCAGAGGTTGAGGCCAGAGTGAGCCATGATCACATCACTGTGCTCCAGCGTGGGTAACAGAGTGAGACCCTCCCCAAAAAACAAAAACAAACAGGCTGGGCGTGGTGGCTCATGCCTATAATCCCAGCACTTTGGGAGACCAAAGCAGGCGGATCACCTGAGGTCAGGAGTTCAAGACCAGCCTGACCAACATGGCAAAACCCCGTCTCTACTAAAAAATACAAAAAGTAGCTGGGCACAGTGGCAGAGGCCTGTAATCACAGCTAGTCGGGAGGCTGACATACGAGAATTGCCTGAACCCAGGAGGTGGAGGTTGCAGTGGGCCAGGATCATGCTACTGCACTCCAGCCTGGGCGACAAAGTGAGAATCCATCTCAAAAAATAATAATAATAATAATAAAAACCAAAATGACAAAAAAAAACAACAAGCAAACAAACAAAAAGGAGGGAAAGACAAGCAACAGACTGGGAGAAAATATGTGCAAAACATACAAAGAAGCTGCACCTGTTATCTGCAAAAAATTATCAAAACCCAACAATAAAAAAATATACAATTCAAGGGCCAGGCGCAGTGGCTCACACCTGTAATCCCAGCACTTTGGGAGGCTGAGGCGAGTGGATCGCCTGAGGTCTGGAGTTCAAGACCAGCCTGGCCAACACAATGAAACCCCGTTTCTACTAAAAATATAAAAAAGTAGCTGGGCGTAGTGGCGGGCACCTGTAATCCCAGCGACTCAGGAGGCTGAGGCAGGAGAATCACTTGAACCCAGGCGGCAGAGGTTGCAGTGAGCCAAGATTGCCATTGCTCTCCAGCCTGGGCAACAAGAACAAAATTCTGTCTCCAAAAAAAAATATATATATACACACACACACACACACACACACAATTCAATTAGAAAATAGGCAAAAGGTATAAAGAGACATTTTACTGACCAGGATATATAGATGGCAAATTATGATATGAAAAGATGTGTAATATCACTAGCCATTTGGGAAATGCAAATTAAGATCATGATGATATATCACTACACATCTATTAAAATTGCTAAAAATAGTGACAATACCAGATACTGGCAAGAATGTGGAGAAACTGGATTTCTCTTACATCGCTGACAGGAATGTAAAATGGTACAGACACTCCAGAAAATAATTTGGCAATATCTTAAAAAACAAACAAAATAAATAAACATATACAGTCATCCTTGGTATCCACGGAGGACTGGTTCCAGAGCCTCCCAGGGCACCAAAATCTAAGACGATCAAGTCCTTCATATAAAATGGCATAATAATTGCTTATAACCTATGCACATCCTCCCCTATATTTTAAATCATCTCCAGGTTATTTATACCTAATACAATGTAAATGCTATATAAATAATTGTTATACTGTATTGTTTAGGGAACAGTGACAAGAAAAAAAAATCTGTACAAGTCCAGTACAGACAATTTTTTTTTGAAAATATTTTCAGGCCGGGCGCGGTGGCTCACGCCTGTAATCCCAGCACTTTGGGAGGCCGAGGCGGGCAGATCACAAGGTCAGGAGATCGAGACCACGGTGAAACCACGTCTCTACTAAAAATACAAAAAATTAGCCGGGCGCGGTGGCGGGCGCCTGTAGTCCCAGCTACTCAGGAGGCTGAGGCAGGAGAATGGCGTAAACCCAGGAGGCGGAGCTTGCAGTGAGCCGAGATCGCGCCACTGCACTCCAGCCTGGGCGACAGAGCGAGACTCCGTCTCAAAAAAAAAAACAAAAAAAAACAAAACAAAAAAAAAAAGAAAAAAAAAAAAAAAAGAAAATATTTTCAATCCCAGGTTGGCTGAATCCAGGGATGTGGAACCCATGGATACAGAGGGCTAACTGTATTTGCCATACGACCAAAGAAATGAAAAGTTACATGCACACAAAAACCTGAACATCAATTTTCATAGAAGCTTTATCTATAATAGCTCAAAACTAGAAATAATCAAAATGTCCTTTCTTATAGGGGAATGATTCAATAGGTGAACCATGGTACATCCACAGCATGGAACACTATTCATCAATGAAAAAGAGGGATGGATCTCAGGGACATCATGCTGAGTGAAAAAGGGCAATCTCCAAAGATTACATACTGTATGATTCAACTTATATAATAGTCTCAAAATGACAAAATTACAGAGATGAAAAACAGGTTAGTGGTTGCCAGGGGACAGGGACGATAGAGAGATAGAGGGAGTGCCTAAGTTTGTAAAGGGTTTGTGGTGGTGGAATAGTTCTGTATCTTGATTGTAGTGGTGGTTACACTAATGTACATATGATAAAATAGCATATAACTACATATACATTGTTCCAATGTCAATTTCCTGGTGTTGGCATTATACAATAGTTACGTAAGATGTAGCTACTGAGGGAAACCGGTAAAAGGTAAGAACTCGAGTATGTTTGCAATTTCCTGTCAATCATTAATTATCTCAAAAAAAAAAAGTTAAAATAGTTTCCAAAAATCTGAGGATAAGCGAAGGAAAGACATAGCTTTGCAAGTAACAAGAATCTGCCCACTCTCCTTATTAATCTTAGAGTTGTTTTAAGGACCATGCATAATAAAATAATAAAGGCCAGTTTTAACTAAGTGCCTACCATGAGCCAGGCACTGTTGTAAGTACTTTGACACAATGCCCTATTTAATCCATACAAGGTCCTTATAAATGATACCACAATCCCATTTTACAGACAGGAAAAGTGCGGTTGAGAGAGGGTAAAGCAATTTGTTCAGGTTCACACAGAAAGAGAGTCATGATTTAAACTCAGATTAATACCAGAGGCATGCCTCCTGCATACCACTGTAACAACAAACATGTTCACAGGACAAGAAAGGTATCAGTCCAACTATGTGCAAAACCCTGGATTAAACAAAGTTAAATCAGTTTATTTTCTGTAGGGTTTTCAAAACTTTTAAAATGCCAGTTTGCCAGTTCATATTACATATGTAGAAGGCTACAGTATACAGTTTTTCTCAAATGTATTTGACCAAAAAACTCTTTTTCACCCAAAATATAGTTTGGGTATATAATCCAACAATCTCTCAGTCAAAAGTTAAAATGTTTAAATGGACTTATCTTAACCCACTTCTCTTCTTCACGTATTGGCAAACTACAGATATTTAGAGTGGTGTTGTCCAATGTGGTAGCCACTAGCCATATGTGACTAATTATAAATTAATTAGAATTAAATAAGATCAAAATTTCAGTTCCTCAATCATGCCACATTTCAAGTCTGTTCAGGAACCACATATGGCTACCATATTGGTCAGCACAAATACAGAAAATTTCCATCATCTGAGAAAGTTCTATCAGTCAGCATTGGGTCAGAAGCGTGTTTTTTAAAGAACGTGGGGCCTGTGTAATCTTCAGAGAAGCAGATTGTGAATTATTACACATGCTATCGCCACTATCCCCCATAAAACAGGGCCAGGTCAGGGATCCTTGATGATATAAAGCCACTGTAATGTCAAAGCACAGGGAAAAGGTAAACAAAGGAGTGGAAAAAATGAATAGCAGGAAGAGAAAGCAACATCATGAGGCCTGGAGATGAAGCTCGAAGCAGGATTCAGGAGTCTGGTTTCTACTCCCTGTTATGTCAATAATTCATCTTTTTAAAAAATATTTAAATTTTTTGCACTTGGTGCGAATTAACTGTGATTTGATTAAGCAGGCCTCTTTACTACTTTGGGCCTCAGTTTCCTTTTCTACAATACAAATTTAAGCCAGAGGATCACTGATTCCCTCTAGTTCTGTACAGTTAACACACACACACACACACACACACGAAATGAGAAAGTAGGGAATAAAGGTAAAAATAAAAAGAGAGCAAGATCATTGCATATTGGCGGTGAAAACTGGCAATTCTGTCATCTTGCCACAAGTTCTACTGCCAAGGATAAGATTTGGATGCCACCAAATGAATAAAAATTTAATGCTATTCAATAAATACTTATTGACCAATTATTTGCAATGAACTACACTATTTGGAAATAGCACCACCAAAAAAAATGATTAGCCTTAAGACTCAATACGTGGAAAGAATGCAAGACTCACAAAACTTTAGGTTGAAAGATCGGTTAATTAACACGTAATAACCTAACTGGCCCAGTACTAAGAAACAAAGAAGTATTTTAAATCTCCCTGAGGAAAAACAACTAGCAAATTATATAAAATAATATATAAAGTACAAACATATGGCATAATCAAAAGCATCATATTTGTTCCACAAAGAATATAAATAAATGCTACAGGTACTTGGGAAAAGGAAGACATCAGTTTTGGCCAATCTAATTTTTCTAGAACCCACATTTAATTGGATACTCTGACATTTTCTAGTTAAATATTCTTGAGGGCTATTGGAATTAACAGATTCACAAATTGTGCCAGACAGAATCAAATGCAACTGGAATTCCAGCCTCTACTATCTACTGCACAAATTCCCACTTTTCAGAGGCACTGTTGGTCCTATTTCCTAGTATCAAAGGGTAGAGAAAACTTCCACACGACTATTCTAAGAATTTAAATGGATAATATGAAAACTTTAAAATGATTTTTATCTCTAGATTAAAAAGAACCAAGATTAATTGCGTGTGATATTTTATCTTCCAGAAGCTAAGTCAACCAGTGAGTCGTGTAACCTTTATATGAATTCCCTTCTGAAAGACTGGAACCATACCCCTGACTATTCTGGCGCAAGGGAGAGCGGATACTAAAGCTTTCCAGCAAGCAAAACAAGGAGAAGGGATTTTAGCAACATGTCTTTTCTTTGGAAAGGCATTTTTTAGTACCCCACCTACTAATCTAACGCGGCGCGGAAACCCTGCAGAATTTGAAAACAAATGCTGAGGTTCCGGGGGACTGGCAAAGGGATTAGTAACTGACAGCTCGGCCTCGGAGCGAGAAGCCTCAAGTAGTTAGATCAAACCGTGTCAACGATCTGAAATCCAGGGTCCACCCCAGTGAGCTTAGGGAAGTAGAGCAGCAGATGGTAAGCAGGGGTTTGGCGTCTTTCAGTCCTAAAGATGCAGGATATCGGAACTGAGAGAGACCTAGAACCCAAGTCGGGCAGTTTGCCTGCTCTCACCTCTCTTGGGGGCTTTGATCAGAGGCACCCCTCCAGTCCTCTCGCCGTTTTCCTGCTTGTCCTTGTGCTTGAGATCCGTTCCGCAGGAGCTGGGGTCACCATCGGAGCCGCGGTGGTGATGGTGCTTGTGCCGCTCCTTGTGGCCCTTATGCTTGGGCCCGGCCGCGCTCACCGTCAGAGGCGAGAAGGTGAAGAGGGCCGAGGTGCTTGGGGCCGGGAGAGGGGCAGCGACAGCGGGCCCGGCGGGTGCCAGCGAAGGTGGCGGCGGAGGCGGCAGGAGAAGAGGCTCAACAGGGCCTGGGACAGTTGGGGCTGCATTCGTTGGCGGCAGCGGCCCAGGATGTTGGCGGCTGCGACGCCGCCGGTGAGGGGGAGCGAGAGAGGGCTCCTGGCTCGGCCGTCCCCGCTTCTCCTGAGACCCCCCACTGCTAGATCGGCGCTGCCGTTTCACTCCCCGCGGGGAGACCCCAGCAGGAGGTTTCTCCTTCCCCTCTTTGTCCGGCTCCTCCTGCGCCGCCACCGCCCGTACTACGCGCACCGCTCCGACCTGCGCAGCCATTTCACCCACAAACACACATTTAAATGGCCCGACCGCCCCCCCGTCCGCGCATCGCGCAAGCGCCGCCCGCGCACTGCCCGCTGGGCATTGGAGTCTCTCCTCCGCCCTCCACTTGTCGGCTGTTCTTCGTCCAGAGATAAACATGCCGGAAGCGGCCGTTCCCAGCTTTTCTCCGCAGGCCTCTCCAACCGAGCTTCTATTGTAAAGCACCGTGTGCCGCGCAAAGCATTATGGGAGCTGTAGTTCCGCCGGGCCCCGCGCCGCGTCCCCGGCTCTGAGTGGAGGAGCGGAAAGGGAGCGTGCGCGGAGTCACGCTTCTGGCTGCGACGCAACCGCCGCTGGGCGGTGAGTTGCCGCCAACCGCCCTAACGGCCGAAACAATGTTAATGGCTTTTAGAGTCTGGCGGCGCGTTCCCATTAGCATCTTCCTATGACCCTTCCTCGTTTACACGGAGGAGGTGGTCTCCACAGTGACTTTTAAATTTAATATTTCTCTCATAACCTTTTTCAGGTAAAAAAATCTTCATCCTTTAAACTTTTACGGGGGATGAAATGAAGGTGAAAAGAAGATTTAGTAATATGTAAAATAAGGGTGGTTTTGCTGTAAAAATATGATAGGGCCGCAATTCAGAAATGTTTTCAAGCATCTGGGGCATTGCTATGGTTACAACTACAGGCCTACGAAGTCAGGTCCGAGAACTGCTTGGGGTCCTGGTGGGGGCGGCCCCTCCTTGCCATCGGGCCACATCCCCGCTAATGCCTGGAAGAGTCTAGCATTTATTTTTAATATATCCCTACAGTTAAGAAAAATTGTAGATGGAAAACCATGTTTAAGATTTTTTGTAAGTTTTTTTCCCAAATCTTAAGGATAAGGTTGCATAAATTTGAAAAGTGTGCCTACCAGAGAACACACCACAAATCGTCACTGTTCACTACGGATAGCTGCTGCTCAGAAATTCATTTAGAATTTCATCCTCGCTTTAGCTTTTACCTGGGGTTCTTTTAGGTATTTATTTAGAGACGGGCGGGGCGGGGCTCTGTGTCTTAGGCCGGCAATCCCAGAGCTTAGGCCGAGGCAGGAGGATCGCGTGAGGCCAGGAGTTCGAGATCAGCCTGGGTAACAGTGAGACTCTGTCCCTACAAAAATATTTTTTAAATTATCTGGGTGTTGTGGCACGCGCCTGTAGTCCCAGCTACTCGGGAGGCTAAGGTGGGAGGAGTGGTCGCGCCACTGCACTCTGGCCTGGGTGACAGATCCAGACCCTGACTCTTAAAAAAAAGAAGAGAGAGAGAGACAAGGTCTTGCTCTATTGACCAAGCTGGCCTCCAACTCCTGGGCTCAAGGACTGAGTAGCTTGGTCTACAGGTGCACTCATGGCGCCCTGGGTGACTCATAGTTACCTAGGATTCTTTTAATATATTTGTTTCTTGTTAAAGACATTTGGAAGTAATTGATTACAATGATATATATACTCAGCAGATAAAATTACTGTGGTTTGATTTCACTAGTTTCTGGAGAAGTATTACCTAAACACTACTGCAATGAAGTCAGTTTAAAAACAACAAAGTTTATTGATTATCTATTGGATACATTGTACTACAACAGACAGCTAATAATATTTCATTCAGTTTGCCCTACTGAATGAAAGATACTGAAGAACAAATGATGTTTAAACAATACTACGTGTTTCCAAAAGTTATAAATAAAGTTATTTAAATAAAAATATTTTTAATGCATTAGGGGAAGTCAGGTGGATTCTTTGTAAAACACAATTACCCACCAATTTATTCACTACATAAAATTAGAGTTGAAATAGATTTTCTTATGGCAGATCCATATTCATATAGAAATTCATTTTAAACTAGTATTTCTGATGGTCAGATAAAAATTGCACATGATCTGAAAGATCCTGTATAAACATATACAATTTGTATCTTTTGCTACCAAAAGATAGCTATTATATTTCATTGATTACTTTTCTAGAATTGGTAATTTAATGACTTTGATTAAAACTTATCAGTAATGCAGTTGAACTCCTTTGTTGTTATATTCAAATAATTGTCATTATTTGCACATTTTATTTTTGTAAATATAATTTCTCATTTTCTTAATATTCCAGTTTTCCACAATATTTGGGAAGATTTACAAGGTATACTTCATTTAGGCAAAAATAACTTAGGGAATAGCCATTGTCAAGAGCAATTTGTATTGCAACCCACAAGGTAAGTTCCTTTTTTAACTTTTTATAGTACATTCTGGTAATGTAGAAATTAGTTGAGATCCAAATCTTACAAACCTTTTGAAGTTTACGTTTATGTAAAAAAGTAAAAGAAAATAAAAAATAACTGGCAAAAATGAAAAATCCATTCTAAAAGTGTTTCTCATATAGCATTCTCTACATAAGCTCAAGTGACAAACTTTTATTTGCAGTTTTCAACTCAATGTAAATGATATGAAAATGCAAAACTTACATTTTGCTTTTCTTTTAAAAGCTATTAACACATTAGCATATCTTCATATTTGATATTATGCGTATAGAGCACTTATTTTAGCTAGCAGTATTCCAGTAGTTTTATTTGCAGGTGTACTTGCAGCCCATATGCTTACAAATCTGGAGTTTTATTAGATATTCCAAGTTGGTGGTGGATTCCTTGGTCCTTTGGGTTTTGAAAAACGGTTTGCAAAACCTGGGAACAAAAATGAAGTTGAATGAAAAAGATGTTTTAAGTATAGAAATGAATACTTGGATTTTAGAGTATAATATATGCAAATACATGGTCTTTTTTTTTAAGTTTAGGCAGCATCTTGACCAATTTAGTAATAGATTATAAAAGGATTATAGTAATATAAAGTTTAAATGATAACAGAATACTAATAACACTTTAAATTTGAAGAGCATTTACAAATTTAATAATGGTAATAATAGAATGTAGGACCCTGGTTATATATAGCCTTTGATAATTTAGTATATAATATCATTTATCTATGACTTTTTGTCATCCACTCCTTCCCATTAAATGAAGCTGGGAAATTTTAATTTCAAAAAAATATAGCACCGTTACTTATAATATTATTGCATTACATCTAGATATACTTCTATGTCAGTCCAGAAATCCTTCAATTTACTAAGAGATTATGTTTGAAAAGCTTAGAAAAAAATAAACAATTCTGAAAAACGAAGTAGGTAAGTAATCATTATTATTTATCTTTCTTCTTCAAACTTCTTCCCCCTACCCTACCCCAAAAAAGGAGGATGAGAAAATTTTTCACAACTAATGAAGGCTATTTCTGGATGTTTTCAAAAGGTATGCAGGTTGATGATGTTGGTTCTTTATCATTTCAGCAACATATGACTTTATGACTTTTCTTTGATGGTAATGTCTTTTTGTTTGTTTGTTTTTTGTTTGAGACGGAGTCTTGCTCTGTTGCCCACGTTGGAGTGCAGTGGCACGATCTCGGCTCACTGCAACCTCCGCCTCCTGGGTTCAAGCGATTCTCCTGCCTCAGCCTCCCGAGTAGCCGGAATTACAGGTGCCAGCCAACATGCCTGCGTAATTTTTGTATTTTTAGTAGAGATGGGGTTTCACCCTGTTGGCCAGGCTGGTCTCAAACTCCTGACCACCTTGGCCTCCCAAAGTGCTAGGATTACAGGTGTGAGCCACTAAGCCAGGCCTAATGGCAGTATATTTTTCAGTTATCTTACACTTAGCAACTTTAGAAACTTACAGTGAGAAATGAAAGGTTCGAAGTATAGAAGAATAATAAAATGGAAAACTCAAAGATATTCCTAAACCTTTAATTTCATCATCATACAAGTTGTACTGTCTACCTTAAAAAACTGATGTAAAGATCAAATGAGATATTTGTGTAAAAAGCGAATGGGATGAGGTGCAGTGGCTCACGCCTTTGAGTAATCCCACAGGTTTGGAGGCCAAGGCAGGTGGATTGCTTGAGTCCAGGAATTCAAGACCAGCCTGGGCAACATAGTGAAACCCTGTCTCTACAAAAAAATACAAAAAGAAATTAGCTGGGCATGGTGGCTTGCACCTCTGGTCCCAGATACTCAGGAGGCTGAGGTGGGCAAATCATTTGAGCTCAGGGAGGTCAAGGCTGCAGAGGGAAAGAAAAAAAAAAAAAAAAGAATTACAAAAACAAAAACGCACAGCATCCAGCACAATGCCTGGCACATAGTAAGTACTCAAATGTTGCTCAGGCCAGTCATGTTGACTCACACCTATGTTCCCAGCACTTTTGGAGGTGAGTATGGAAGATAGCTTGAGGCCAGGAATTCAAGCACATGGTAACTACTCAAATGTTGCTTAAATTTCAACCCAGAAGCCAGGCATGGTGGCTCACACCTGTAATCCCAGCACTTTGGGAGGCCAAGGTGAGTGGATCACGTAAGGGCAGGAGTTCAAGACTAGCCTGGCCAACATGGTGAAACCTTGTCTCTACTAAAAATACAAAAATTAGCTGGGCATGGTGACGAGTGCCTGTAATGCCAGCTACTCGGAAGGCTGAGGCAGAAGAATCGCTTGAACCCAGGAGGCCAAGGTTGCAGTGAGCCGATATCGTGCCACTGCACTCCAGCCTGGGTGATAGAGCGAGGCTCCATCTCATTTAAAAAAAAAAAGAAAAAGAAAAAGAAAATTTCCAACCTAGAAAACTATGCCAGAACTGGAAGAGAAGAAGAGTAGGGAAGGGGAAAGAAGATTCAAGAAAAAAAAGCACATTCAAATTTCTTAATGGTGGTGATTAAAAAAATTGGTGGAGGGGACGCACAGCCTAGTTGATGTACATTTTACTCTTCCCAGTGGTAAGAAAGAAGATGGAAGGAATACTTTTGGTTAAAATGTTTCACACACAATAGTCAGAATCATCCTGTCAGTACAGATCACTTGATTGTAACCCAAGTGGACTAGGAATAGAGATATGGATATATATATTAGTACTGAGTACCTAAAATTTTAGGAATACCTATATTCAATCTCTTTCTCTGGTCAATTCTCAGTAGTTTAAAACAGTTTCGGGCTACCTTTTTTTGCATGTGGGCCAATTCAGGGAAAATAAACCTGAATCACAAATTTTTTTCATTCCGATTTAAGTACTTTTTTGAGTAACATGCACTTAAATTGATATTGCCTTAAAAAAGTAAGTGCTGATGTTTTGGGTTTTTTTTTCCAAGACAGGGTCTTGCACTGTCACCCAGGCTAGAGTGCAGTGGCGTGATCATGGCTCACTGCAGCCTCAACCTTCAGGGCTCAAGTGACCCTCCCACCTCAGCCTTCTGAGTAGCTGGGACTACAGGCACATGCCACCATGCCTGGCTAGTTTAAAAAAAATTTTGTAGAGACAGAGTCTCACTGTGTTGCTTAGACTGGTCTCAAACTCCTGGCCCCAAGCAATCCTCCCTCCTCAGCCTCCCAAAGTGCTAGAATTACAGGCATGAAAGTGCTGCTTTTTAAGTAGGTAAAATGTTCAAATCTAGGCATATTTGAGAGGAAGCAGCATGGAGGCAGCTCTCTAATATTTTATCCTCATATTAGATTATATAGACTGTTGTTAAGCTAGGTAGGCCTAGAGTTACTCAAGTTGTATCACTGATTTAGAGTAAAGAAGGAAGCAGAGAACATTTATGTTCCAGGCAAAGTAGGGAGCTTTTTTCTTTTTCTTTTTTCCTTTTTTTTTTTTTTTTTTTTAAATGAGATTGTCTCACTGTGTTACCCAGACTGGTCTTCAACTCCTGGGCTCAAGGGACCCTCACCTCAACCTCCCAAAGTGCTGGGATTATAGGCATGAACCACCATGCCTGGCTTGCTTTTTTCGTAGTTTTTACAATATTCTATGTGAATGTTTTAGCTAAGTGATTTCGTGTAAATCATAACTTATTTTTTAAATTATAACTTTTTTTTTTTTGAGATGGAGTCTCATTCTGTCGCCAGCATGGAGTGCAGTGGTGCGATCTCAGCTCACTGCAACCTCCGACTCCCTGGTTCAAGCAATTCTCCTGCCTCTGCCTCCCAAGTAGCTGGGATTACAGGCATGTGCTACCATGCCCTGCTAATTTTTGTATTTTTAGTAGAG
Organism: Macaca mulatta; assembly: GCF_049350105.2. Taxonomy (NCBI): domain Eukaryota; kingdom Metazoa; phylum Chordata; class Mammalia; order Primates; family Cercopithecidae; genus Macaca; species Macaca mulatta. Next base: position 126,445,401 of record NC_133406.1, on the reverse strand, counting down.
ACAGGGTTTCACCATGTTGGCCAAGATGGTCTTGATCTCCTGTCCTCATGATCCACCCACCTCGCCCTCCCAAAGTGCTGGGATTACAGGTGTGAATCACCCCTCCCAGCCTAAATTATAACTTTTTAAACCTTAGAGTTAATGAAATCCAAACAAAATTTTATGGCAAAAAGGACAGATCCAGAGATTTTAGTTAAACATTTTGTGAAGATGACACAGGGACTCTAACTTAGGCGTGGCAGATATTGCTCCCCATCCACCAATATCCTCTTTGCTTCTTCCTCAAATAGAATTGTATGTAGGCAGTTTTTTCTGTCTGCCCAGCAATATTACATTTCCCAGTCTCTTTTGCAGTTTAATTATAGCACATGTCTGAGTTCTCTTCAAGGGAATATGAGCTGATATGATCTGGCCATTTCCGGGCCAGTGCCTTTGTAGAGTAAGAAGAGGAGGCCACACCTCCACTTTTTCCTCTTTTCTTGCCACTTACAGTCTGGATGTGGCAGCAACCTAATTTTGATTGTGTAAGTAAGGACAATACCATTAAGCGACAGTTCTCAAAGTGTGATTCAGGGACTCCTGGAGGCCTCACACTCTTTCAGGGGGTTGATTAATAATAATGTTTAGTAGTAATAGCCTACTACTAATTGCTATTCTTCTTACAAAAAATTATACCTGATACTACTTTAAATAGTATCATAAATATGTATCACACAGAATAATAGAATGCTTAGAATAATATAAAATTATCATTTTAAGTTTATAGGTTAACTTAGGAGGAATTGGGTAAGCAAACCTTAAAACTGTCAGAATTGTGCTTCATTTCCTACTATTAAATTAGTTATATGAGACTAAATAGTGGCAACTGCTATTCTTTTTATCATACTTGTATGTTTTTCATAAATTTGCTTTAGATATGAACTGGAATATCACAGCATCTCAATTTCTTCATTTGGATAGTCATATTTATTTACTACATGCCAACACAATCATTTGGTTACCTAGCTTTATTTTCCACATATACTAGATAATTTAGTTCTGTGTGAGATGTTAAGAGGTAGTTAAGGTTAAAAATAAAAAGATAAATTGCATGGAAAAGAATATAAACATAAGGACCTATACGTGCAACCTAAAATCATATTTAAAGTTGTATCTGTTATACTGTAAATGAGTAATTTAGGTAATTTGTTTAACTCTTCAGTAAAATGACACACATACCAAAATTCAGAAATGAGCTGGAGTTATTTGACTGAACAGATTCTGTAGGCTTGTTTGGTGGGCAAGAATTACAGATACCTAGAATTAAAAGAAAAAATATAAGGGAAAGACTAAAGACAGACTCAGATGACTGTTGATCAGATCACATATAATTGTTAAGAGTAATTAATAATCCCAAATAAACATATCACTGTCGAATGTTAACAAAATGTAGGTGCTTACAAATGGGTTGACACTATAATATTCTCATTTGTATTTTTGGTATTTTCTTAAAAGGTTTCTTTTCTTTGCAAACAGATTGTATAGTAAAGCCCAACACTAAAGGTAATTGCCATAGAAATAAGATCCAATATATCATGAATCAGCATGGTTTTTTTCTTTTTTTTTTTTGAAATTCACATTTTGGCTTTGGACTTCATATAACTTTTTCCTCTGACCACTCTTAGTACATTTTTACATCATTTGTTCTCCACAATAATTCATCCATGACAAGTCTTATTTTTATTATATAATCCTCTACGCTGGAATCTCTTTTTTTATTCCACTTTCCAGCCTGATTTTTTTCTAATTTAGGCCCATAACCGGGCACGGTGACTCACGCCTGTAATTCCAATACTTTGGGAGGCTGAGGCAGGCAGATAACTTGAGGCCAGGAGTTCAAGACCAGCCAGGCCAACATGATGAAACCCTACTAAAAATACAGAAAAAATTAGCCAGGCGTGGTGTTGCACGTCTGTAATCCCAGCTACTTGGGAGGCTGAGAAACAAGAATTGATCCAACCTGGGAGGCAGAGGGATGCGGTGAGCCCAGACTGCGCCACTGCAATCCAGACTGGGTGACAGAGCAAGACCCTGTCTCAAAAAAACATGATTTGATTATTATTTAGGCCAATAATCTCCCAAAAGCATTGTTATGCTGCTTTGTTTTGCTATTTTAGTTACTTATAGGTATAAGTTACTTATAGGTCATATATTTACATTGATATATTCATGTATCAGTTTCTGCAGTTTTGAAAATAGTCCCTTAAAAACTTTGTCCACATTTTGCACATTCTATCTTGGCAACGGAAAAAGATAATTTCAGGCTTGTATAACTTTCTAACAAATTGCATATAAATGGGAAGAATATTGGTAAGCATTTTTGTTGTTGTTTTCAACATTTTCAGAATGCACTGTGTGAACTGCATATGTATTTTTGCACATGCATACCTCATACTAGGATTCTAGAAACACCTTCCTTTTCGAGGAGGTACCTGAGTAGGAATCACTAGAATACATACTGAATTTCAATCAGATCCAGTTAAAACACATATTTATTTTATACTTACTATATTACTATAGTAAGCATAATTATTATACTTAATATATTAAAATAGTTAAAGTATAAGTATAAAATACTATTCATATTTAAATACTTACTATGTGCTAAGCATTGCTCTAGGCACTGAAGATAGAGACATGAATAGAAAGTGAGTAAAGGTAAGGAAGTTCAGGAGACATCAGTAATCTCTATACTGCATAGAGCTGAAAGTTATATACATCCTTCAGAAAGAAAACAAAATTGTCTCAAAGGAGAATATTGGTTGTTTACAAAGGAGGCACAGATTCCACACATATATATCAGAGGAAACTGCTATTTTGTTATATTTTAAAAATCATGGTTGTTTTTTTTTTGTTTTTTTTTTTTTTTTGAGACAGAGTCTCACTCTATCACCCAGGCTGGAGTGCATTGGCACGATCTCAGCATACCGCAACCAGCGCCTCCCGGATTCAAGCAATTCTCCTGCCTCAGCCTCCCAAGTAGCTGGGACTACAGGTGCATGTCAACATGCTTGGCTAAATTTTTTGTATTTTTAGTAGAGACGGGGTTTCATCATGTTGGCCAGGCTGGTCTCGAACTCCTGACCTCATAATCTGCCCATCTCGGCCTCCCAAAGTGCTAGGAATACAGGCGTGAGCCACTGCGCCTGGCCTATTATGGATATATTTATGCTGCCTGCCTAACCTTCATTCCCACTTCTAATAATAGAACTTGAATTTTCCTTTGGGAAACTACCCCTCCCCAATTTTCAGTTCCCATGCTTCCAGTAGAGCTGATTGTACCTTTAGATTAAGGAAATGACCTATAACTAAGGCTGATTTTCAGTTAGTATATTGGCATGGTCACACCAGATGTATAGGTCTGACCTCATTCCTGATTGGACAGTGTACACATGTAATAAGTGTTAAATATTAGGGTATGACACTATCCTGCCTAATCAGAACATTGACTATACTGGCAATAATTGGTTCAGGGATGTGCAAACGAACCAAGTCAAGACAATCAGACCCAGTTGGCACTAGTCATCACAGTGTGGCTTGAAAACTAATAAAGAGTTATTTTTTTTCCATCATAAGCCTGAACTCACATGATAAAAACCTGCCTATGAATGAGTTAACACAGAGTGAGACTAAGCTGAGAGACATGAAATGAGAGATTAGGTTCTGATTACATCATTTGGACCATTGTTACAAGCCAGTAAATTCCCCTTTTCTGCTTAAGTCAGCTTAAGTTAGGTTTTCTGTCACTTGTAACTAAAGGATTTCTGAGCAATTAAAGTTTCCCACCAAAAGTTAGCATCAAGCATCACAGTTGACAGCTTCCACTCTTGTCACTCTATAATTCATTCATGATCGTTTTATACTTTTCTGTGAAGCATGTTTAAAAATAAAAATAAATAGGAAACAGAGCATGTAACATCTCTACCTAAAACCCTTTTATGGCTTTCCATTACACTTAGAATAAACTAAACTACTTACCATGCATGACCCATAAGAATCTAACTGCTCCTCTCTGATCTTTCCAGTCTCGCCTTATTCATGTCTCCTCTTTACTTACTACCCTGCAACTAAGATGGCTTCCCTTTGAGTTTCTACAATACACCAAACTCTCATACCTCAGAGATTTTGTTCCCTCTATCTGAAATACTCTTCTCTGGACCCTTTGGCTGGCTGGCTGCTCCTTCATGTTTCGGGTTCAATTTTCACTTCCTTAAAAAGGGTTTCTTGGGCTGGGCGCAGTGGCTCATTCCTGTAACCCCAGCACTTTAGGAGGTGGAGGTAGGTGGATCATGAGGTCAGAAGATCAAGACCATCCTGGCCAACACGGTGAAACCCCATCTCTACTAAAAATACAAAAATTAGCCAAGCATGGTGGCGCACCCCTGTAGTCCCAGCACTCGGGAAGCTGAGGCAGGAGAATCACTTGAACCTGGGAGGGGGAGGTCGCAGTGAGGCGAGATCGCGCCATTGCACTCCAGACTGGATAACAGAGCTAGACTCCATCTTAAAAAAAAGGTGGGGGGGGGGGTTTGCCGGGAGCGGTGGCTCACGCCTGTAATCCCAGCACTTTGGGAGACCGAGGCGGGCGGATCACGAAGTCAGAGATCGAGACCACGGTGAAACCCCGTCTCTACTAAAAATACAAAAAATTAGCCCGGCGTTGTGGCGGGCGCCTGTAGTCCCAGCTACTTGGGAGGCTGAGGCAGGAGAATGGCGTGAACCTGGGAGGCGGAGCTTGCAGTGAGCCGAGATCGCCCCACTGCACTCCAGCCTGGGCGACAGAGCGAGACTCCGTCTCAGAAAAAAAAAAAGGGGAGGGTTTCTTGGACTCCTCATTCTAAAGTGGATCCCCTTTGTTACCCTCTCCTAGTTACCCTTTTGTTTTCCTTCATAGCATTTGTCATGTGTTATTATGTACATATTTGTGAATATGGTCAACCAAATTTTGTTTAATGTTGTTTGTTTAATGATGGAATCCCTCACCAAACTTACATTCCACAAAGCAGAGCCCATATCTGTTCTGTTCACCATCATATACCAAGTGCCTTACAGAATGCCTGAAATATAGTAGACACTCAACAAATACTCATTGAATGAATGAATGAATGACACTAGGCTTAGATTCTAGCTTAAAATAACAGATGAAGAATCCTAATTTCATTAAAAGTAGGACCAGCTTTACGGACCAGTGGGAGATCCAGGCTACCAGGAGAACACATGGAATTCCAGAATCATGAACCATCTGGAAGGGGCTGAGGACACATATGAAGTACAGTCTAAAGCTTCAGGATCAGTTTTGGGAGCCAGATGTTCTTCATTTACAGGCAAAAGACCAGAGGATCAAGGAAACTGAAAAATACAGCACAGCCTAGATCCAGAGAATTAACTGGGAGCTCTTAGAAATAAGACTCAATCAATTAGAGACTTCAATGTTAGACCTAAAACCATAAAAACCCTAGAAGAAAACCTAGATAATACCATTCAGGACATAGCCATGGGCAAGGACTTCATGTCTAAAACACCAAAAGCAATGGCAACAAAAGCCAAAATTGACAAATGGTATCTAATTAAACTAAAGAGCTTCTGCACAGCAAAAGAAACTACCATCAGAGTGAACAGGCAACCTACAGAATGGGAGAAAATTTTTGCAATCTACTCATCTGACAAAGGGCTAACATCCAGAACCTATAAAGAACTCAATCAAATTTACAAGAGAAAACAACCCCATCAAAAAGTGGGCAAAGGATATGAATAGACACTTCTCAAAAGAAGACATTCATACAGCCAACAGACAAATGAAAAAATGCTCATCACTCGCCATCAGAGAAATGCAGATCTAAACCACAATGAGATACCATATCACACCAGTTAGAATGGCAATCATTAAAAAATCAGGAAACAACAGGTGCTGGAGAGGATGTGGAGAAATAGGAACACTTTTACACTGTCGGTGGGACTGTAAACTAGTTCAACCATTGTGGAAAACAGTGTGGTGATTCCTCAAAGATCTACAACTAGAAATACCATTTGACCCAGCCATCCCATTACTGGGGATATATCCAAAGGATTATAAGTCATGCTGCTATAAAGACACATGCACACGTATGTTTATTGCGGCACTATTCACAATAGCAAAGACTTGGAATCAACCCAAATGCCCATCAGTGACAGACTGGATTAAGAAAATGTGGCACATATACACCATGGAATACTATGCAGCCATAAAGAAGGATGAGTTCATGTCCTTTGTAGGGACATGGATGCAGCTGGAAACCATCATTCTCAGCAAACTCTCGCAAGAACAGAAAACCAAATACCGCGTGTTCTCACTCATAGATGGGAATTGAACAATGAGATCACTTGGACACAAGAAGGGAAGCATCACACACTGGGTGGTATTGTGGGGAAGGGGTAGGGGGAGGGATAGCATTAGGAGATATACCTAATGTAAATGATGAGTTAATGGGTGCAGCGCACCAACATGGCACATGTATATACATGTAACAAACCTGCACGTTGTGCACATGTACCCTAGAACTTAAAGTATAATTTTAAAAATGTAATAAATAAATAAATAGTATAATTATTGGGACAAGAAAAACATGAACTTGGTTTTTAAATTTAAAAAAAAAAAGAAAGAAGACTCAATCTCTGAAAGTTCCACCATATCTTCAAAGTTGTGCCAACCTAAATCTACCTGAAGTTTCTGTTTCTTGTTTGATATTCTAGGCAGAGTTAGAGCTAGAGAAAGAAAACTATTTTCTGAGTTAGGCTGATCAAACCAATCTTTGGTTGACCATTTAAGTCACTCATTTCTTTGCACTTGGCTGTTTTATTTCCCCTGTTTCCTACCATAATTTTCATTTGAAATGTTTAAATTCTCTTTTGACTCTCTTTAGGAGAAAAGGTACATTTTCCAACTATACTTCAGCCATCATGAGTTCATGTCAGAGATCAGCTATGATGGCAATGATATCAAACTAGCTCAAGAACCTGGAGCTTTTGGGTAGGGAGATAGAATGAAAACCCAAAAGGAAACCTTCTTTCTTAGACTATACCTGAAATCAGATTTTCTCAGTGCTTTTTGTCTCTCCCTATAATACTAGTATAATGTCAAATAACTGGTCTTTCACCGATTAACCAAATGGATCAAAAAAATTTTTAAGTATATCACCATGGTTCTTTTTTTTTTTTTTTTTTTTTTTGAGACAGAGTCTTGCTCTGTTGCCCAGGCTGGAGTGCAGTGGCATGATCTTGGCTCACTGCAACCTCCGCCTCCCAGGTTCAAGCAATTCTCCTGCCTCAGCTTCCCGAGGAGCTGGGACTATAGGCACACGCCACCATACCTGGCTAATTTTTGTATTTTTTAGTAGAGACGGGGTTTCACTATGTTGGCCAGGCTGGTCTTGAACTCCTGACGTGGTGATCCACCTGCCTTGGCCTCCCAAAGTGCTAGGATTGCAGGTGTGAGCCACCACACCCGGCCATCACCATGTTTTTTATATTTTCTATTTGTAAATAAGATTTCTTTTTTTTTTTTTTTTTTTTTTTTTTTTTGAGACGGAGTCTCACGCTGTTGCCCAGGCTGGAGTGCAGTGGCACGATCTCGGCTCACTGCAAGCTCTGCCTCCCGGGTTCCCGCCATTCTCCTGTCTCAGCCTCCTGAGTAGCTGGGACTACAGGCGCCCGCCACCGCGCCCGGCTAATTTTTTTTTTTTGTATTTTTAGTAGAGACGGGGTTTCACTGTGGTCTCGATCTCCTGACCTTGTGATCCGCCCGCCTCGGCCTCCCAAAGTGCTGGGATTACAGGCTTGAGCCACCGCGCCCGGCCTGTAAATAAGATTTCTAAGATAATTTTCCACAGTTTCAGGACTCAACGGATTTTATTTTCATTACAATATAGCAAAAATAGTAAGCAACAGACTTTTATTGCTACTAATACTTGGTAAAAATGGAAATGTGTCAATGTTTTGCTTATTTCATGAAGTCAACACATTTGTTTCACAATATGGTTTGCTGTGACTATTTTCAAAGAAAATACATCTGAGGTTAGACTGCTAGAAATTTTAAGTAACCCAATTGTATGACAGCATCTCAGGATGGGTAGAAAGTACCAAACATTGGCCAGGTGCAGTGGCTTACACCTGTAATCCCAGCACTTTGGGAGGCCAAGGCAGGAGGATCACTTGAGCCCAGGAGTTCAAGACCAAGCTGGGCAATATGGTGAAACCCCGTCTCTACTATTAAAAATAAATTTTAAAATATATTTAAATTTTTTTAAAATGCCATTGTACTAATTATTATTATTATGTATTAAACAGAAGACTTATCGCCTACTCCCTGCCCAATATTAGCATCGTGAAGCCTAGCAAAAACAAACACACAAAAGAAAAAAGAGGCCTATGGGTGATTGTTCTGATTCATAGGACTTTAGGGAGGCTCTGTTTAGGAATAATTTTGTTAATCTTTTCACAATATTGGTTGGTTATATGAAGAAAAATTACAATATTGAGAAAATTATCTTTTTAAACATAAGTACCAACTTACTCTTTTTCATGTTTCGCAAAATTTTCAAACTCTACAAAAGCAAAGAAAAGGAAAATGTTAGTTTTTTTCCTGTGAAATTTGAAATACTTTAATCAAGTAGAAATATAGACTTAAGTGAAAAGAATTAATTTCCTTAAAAATAGCCGTGAAAATGTACAAAGTTGTTTTTCCATCTTGCCATTTTTAATTCAGTGCACAACCTCTACTTGATTTTATCTTGCTATTTTTATCACCCATGCAAGTATCACACTACGTGTTTTGAAATAATATTATCAGAGGCTGAGCGCAGTGGCTCACACTTGTAATCCTGGTGCTTCGGGAGGCCAAGGCAGGAGGATTGTTTGAGCTCAGGAGTTCAGGACCATCTTGGGCAACATAGCAAGACCCCGTATCTCTACAAAAAGTAAAAAAAAATATTAGCCGAGTGTGGTAGCAGCTACTGGGGAGGCTGAGGCAGGAGGTCCGCTTGATCCCAGGAGTTTAAGGTTACAGTGAGCTCTGATACCACCACTGCGTTCCAGCCTGGGCGACAGAGTGAAAACATGTCTTTTATGAAAGATTAATAAATTTTGTTGTTGTTGTTGTTGAGATGGAGTCTTGCTCTGTCACCCAGGCTGGAGTGCAGTAGTGTGATCTCAGCTCACTGCAACCTCCGCCTCCCGGGTTCAAGCGATTCTTCTGCCTCAGCCTCCTGAGTAGCTGGGACTACAGGCACGTGCCACCATGCCTGGCTAATTTTTTGTATTTTTAGTAGAGACGGGGGTTCACCATATTGGGCAAGCTGGTCTCGTGATCCACCTGCCTTGGCCTTCCAAAGTGCAGGGATTACAGGCGTGAGCCACTGCGCCCAGCCAGTAAATTGTTTTTTTAAATTATGCTATCAGAATATTGACACGGAGCGGTGGGGTGCTGGCAAGGTGGCTCATGCCTGTAATTCCAGCACTTTGGGAGGCTCAGGTGGGAGGTTCCCTTGAGGCCAGGAGGTTCAAGACCAGACTGGGCAACATGGTGAGACCCCATCTCTACCAAAAATTTTTAAAAGCCAGGCATGGTGATGCAGACCTGTGTTCCCAGCCACTCGGAAGGCTGATGCAGGAGGATCACTTGAGCCCAGGAGGTCAAGGCTGCAGTCAGCCATATTTATGCCACTGTACTCTAGCGTGGGCAACAGAGCAAGACCCTGTCTGAAACAGAAAGAGAGAGGGAGAGAGAGGAAGGGAAGGGAAGGGAAGGGAGAAGGGAAAGGAAGGGACTCAGAGGGGTAGAGGGGATGAAATTCCCACTTCTCTCCTTTATTAGGACCATTTCAGAACCCACAGTGGCTTCTGAATATATCCATGATACACAGCCATTTTCATTCTAGCCAAGAATTTTTGCCAGTCATATTCTATATTCAATTTACTAAGGCCCCCTTCCATACTGTTAGCCATACTTCCTTCCCTCACTTTTATGGTGGTGTCTCTAATTAATCTCTTCAAGGAACCTACCCAAATTTCTTCTTTACTCCACATTTCTTCAGCATGTATGTTTTTAATCTGCTTCATGGCATTTTATTCTTCTTGATAATTTTCATGTTCCTCAAAGGTGTTCTGTTCCAGCAGATTAACTATACTATTTTCAAGGGCAAATAGTTATCCTTTATGACTTTTCTATTTTCCTAACACTGAACAGAAATGTGCTCTTCCTTGGAATAGATATTTAATAAATTCTTAATTTGTAACATTTTTAGTTATTTTTTAAAAAATAGATGATTTATTTACAAGTCAGGAAATCCTAGTAAAAATGCTCCCATCCTTGTCTTCAATCTACTCAGTTTCTAATGTTCCTCCTGTAGATAACCACTGTTAGTTTTTCATCCTCTATAGTTAGTATCCTTCCAGAGTTACTTATGAATATATAAATACACATATGTATCATATTCCTCTTTTTAAGTAAAAGTTAATAAATTATATATAAATATATTGAGAAAGTCCTAATTCTTTTTTAGCTGCACAGTATTCCATTTGTATGGATATAACATGATTTATGATTTATTTAATCAGTTCCCCTAACAATTAACACTATTAATTATGTTGTTTCCAGTCATCTGCTCTTACAGATAATGCTGCAATGAATACTTGGTATACATGTTATTTCATGTATATGCAAGCACATTTGTAGGATAAATTTCACTTCTAGTGAAATTGTTGAGTAAAGGATACATGCATTTGTAATTTTGATATTTCTAAATTGCCCTTCATAGAAGTTGTAGCAGGCTGGGTACAGTGGCTCACACCTGTAATTCCAGCATTTTGGGAGGCCAAGGCAGGAGGATTGCTTGAGTCCAGAAGTTGGCAACATAGGGAGACCCCATCTCTAATTTTTAAAAAAAAATTTTAAAAGGAAGTTGTACCACTTGACATTCTCACCAACAACATTGAGTGTGCTTATTTCCCCATAGTCTTCCTAACAGAGAATGCAATCAAACTTTTGGAATTTACCATTCTGATAGATGAAAAGCCATATGTCATTGTGGTTTTAATTTATAATTTTTTCATTATGAATGAGATTGAACATATCAAATGTTTAAAGGGCATACCACGCTCATTTATTTTCTTCAAACCATCTGATCCCATATTTTTGCCCATTTTTATTTGGGGGTTATTTTCCATGAATTTCTAACAGTTCTTTGTATATTAGAGTAATAACCCCTTTGGCTGTGGTGCCAGTTGCAGATTTTTTTTCCTCCAATTTGTTCTTTGTTTTTAGATTTTTAAGGTGATTGTTTTGCCATGCATAAATTTTCTCTTTTATTTAGCTGAATTTATCTATCTCTTTTCTTATGGTCTCTGGATTTTGAGTCATAGTTATAAAGGTCATTCACACTCCCAGGTTATAAAAGACTCTTTCCAGGTTTTTTTTAGGTTTTTGTTTTTTTTAATATTTTCATCTTTTAGCCATTTAGAATTTATCCTGGTATAGATATAAGGAATAGACCCTGCTTTTTTTCAGGTGGTTATCTATTTGATCCAACAACAGTTATTAAACCATCCATCTTTATCCCCTGATTTTGAGATACCACCTTCATTATATACTAAATTTCTACATATATTTGGATCTATTTCAGAACTTTCCCTTTTACTCTGCTGGTATATGTTTCTTTTTATACACTAATATCATGCCATTTTATTTTTACATTTATATTTTTGAGATGACATCTCACTCTGTCACCCAGGCTGGAGTGCAGTGGTGCAGTCTCTGCAGCCTCCACCTTCCAGGCTCAACCAATCCTCCCACCTCAGCCTCCTGAGTAGCTGGGACCACAGGCGCACACCACTATGCCCAGCTAATTTTTTGTATTTTTGATAGAGACGGGGTTTTGCCATGTTGCCCAGGCTAGTCTTGAATCCTGAGCTCAAGTGATCCGCCCGCCTTGGCCTCCCAAAGGCTGGGACTTACCATATTTGAATATCTGCTAAGGTGACTCGTTTATTGCTTTTCTTTTTATTTATTTTTATCTTTAAAAATTATTTTAGAAACACATTTATCTGAACTATTTTTATTTATTATTTATTTGCAGGTTTCTGACTATTCTTGCTTCCCCCTACTCCCATATGAACTTTGAAATCAGTTTATATAGTTGCAGAAATAAACAAGTTGGTAGTTTCATTGGGCATCTTTTACATTTATAAATCAACCTTAGAGAGAAGTGGATTCTTTTTTCTTCATTTCTTTTTATTTTTATTTTTTAATTTTTATTTTAGGTTCACAGGTACGTGTGCCAGTTTGTTATATAGGTAAACTGTGTGTCACAAGGGTTTGCTGTACAGATAATTTTGTCACCCAGGTAATAAGCATAGTACCCAATAGGTATTTTTTCTGGTCCTCTGTCTCTGAAAAATGAATCTTTAAGTTGTATTTTTTCTTCTTTTTGGTTTCCTTCTATTAATTTTGATTGTTATAATATCAACAATTAGTTTTAGTAAAGATATTTAATCTAATTTTCCATCTCAATGCTGGGGAGGGGGGAAACTTGCAGTAAGAGAAAGCTTCTGGCATGTTTCCCAAAACTCTTATCTTCTTTACCTTACTCCGTGTGAAACTTTTTCCAGGAGTCTTCAGTGTCTGTTTTGAAGATGTTGAATTTTCCATGGTGTCAGGACAGCTAGTAGAATATGTTTCTATAGATTGGGCCTGCATACCTTAAAAAAAAAAAAAGGAGAAAAACATGTTTCATTGCATACCTTCTTAAGCCTTCATGTTACATATAGTAAATTATTAGCTTGGCTTTTTTAGGCATTATTTTGACTATATGTTATGGGCTTTTAAAATGTTTTCTTTTGTGTAATCATTTTTGTACCTTTTCATTTAGGTCCTACTTTATTGTTAATCTTTTAACATTTTCATTTTTATGATTTTTTTGAGAGAAAGTACTACCACTTACAATCTTCATCGGCAAGAAAGAAGGACTCTAGAGTTCTTTCTGGGAGAGGAGGTGGGGGAGAAGAACGATCTTGATGTAGTTCTGTGATAAGAAAGTATACAACAAACCAGAGAAATCCATCAATTAAAAGTCATAAGTCAACACCCTTTTCTCTTTGTATAATTTTTTAATCAATGAATCTTAACCAAAAATCACCAAATAAAATATTATCTGAAAAATGACTGGAGCCTCAAGAACTTTGTTTTTCTGCCTCGTTAGCCAGTGAGCCTATGATTCATCAAAAATATATAGCTCACTTCCGAAGTATTCTCCCAAAGACACTGAAGCCACATATAATCAAGCTTCTAGATCTAACAACCATTTTGCATGAAATATTTGGGATAGAGGAACATGTTAAATAAAACCATCATGATACAATTAGCCAAATCTAGAATGTTAAGCAGTCTTTTAAGAAAAATGACTGACTCTTTTCAACAAATAAATGGTGTGAAAAGCATAGAAAGGAGAACTGTTATATATTTAAAAAGAAAATACAAAAAAAGAAGGGAGAACTGTTACAGATTTCAAAAGACAGATTTAAGAAGACAAACATGTAAACCAAATGCAATGTTTAGATTTTGTTTGAATCCATATTTGAATAAACCAACTGTAAAAAGATATTTTTGAGACAATTGAAAACTGAACAGTCTGGATATTAGTTACTATTAAGGAATTATTATTAGCTTTATTGGTGTGATAATGGTATCATGGTAGGTTTTAAATGTGTTTGAAATTTTCCATGATGAAGATGTTCAATAATGGACATATTTTCCCATGATGTAAATTTCTAAAGATACAGATGGTATTCTACTGACATAAGCATCTCATTGTATGGTGCTGAGTATTATTATATTAATTCCTTTTGAAAATGAAAATGCAGTAAAGTACGAGAGGTTCACATGTCATTGGTCACTGGGTTTGTTTAGTCCTTAGAATTTGTCTTATCAATAAATTGTCTTATTTCTTACATGCTGGGTAATACACACAAGTGTAGTACTTATTTCTAGCACCTAATAAAATAACTGGCATACAGTAGGCATTTAATAAATACTTAATAACTATTCTGAAGTAGTTCATCATCTTCCAGTTTGCTGTTAGGGAATATTTTGAAAACTAAAGTTGTTCGTTAACAGTATTCTAGTAAATATTTCCCTAAATTTTCATTTCATCTTAATATTCCCCTGACAAAGAACCCATAATGCCTGTTACTTACTGCATTAAATCTAAATTCCTCTGCCTAACTTTGGGTGTATGTGGTAAAATACACATAAGATTTGCCATTAGTGACATTTAGCATATTCACAGTATTGTACAACCATCACCACTGTTTACTTCCAGAATATTTTTCAGCACCCTAGAAGGAAACTCTGCACCCATAAGGCCATCACTCCCTATTTTCCTCTTTCTCCCAGCCCCTGGCAATCACTAACCTGCTTCTATCTTTATGGATCTGTCTATTCTGGGTATTTCATCTGACTGGCTTTTTTAAGTCCTTCAGAATCTTGCCTCACATCTTATTTACCCAAATTTATTTTCTGTATTTCACAAACTAGAATATCTATTGCAATAAAAAATAGCCTACTCACCATTTCTCCATACACATCATGCTCATTTCTACCTTTGAGTCATTGTTAGGCTGATCCCTGCTGTTGGAGTTCCCTCCTTTTTTCTTTCTGTCTATACAAATTATTTAAAGTTCTTTCTTCCACTCAGCAAAGCCTTTCCTAACCACTCCAGTAATGCCATCCTGTTTTTCCAGACTGCTGGTGATTACAGTGGGTACCACACAGATTATCACTTAGTGGTTCCATGTGAGTATTAATCTTATCTACTGAATTTGAATATGAGCATTAAGTAGTACTCTTATACATCGTGCCTATTCTAACACCATGTAAGGTACACAGAAGTTGCTTAGTAAAATGCTCATTTAATGATTAATAAAAATTATAATTGATAATATTTAATGAGGACTTATTTGACAAGTACTGGGCTAAAAGCTTTATGACATTATTGTATTTAATCCTCATAAAAATTATCTAAGGGATTCTATTCTCCTTTTATAAATGAGAAAAATAGATGGAGAAAGTATGTAATTTAACCAACTTTACGCATGTTGATAGTTCGTAGACTGGGGATTTGACTTAAAGCCTATCTGACTTTAAAGCCCATGTTTTTGTTGTCATGTTTTGTTTTGTTTTGCTTTGTTTTTGAGATGGAGTCTCACTCTGTCACCCAGGCTGGAGTGCAGTGGCGTGATCTCGGCTCAGTGCAACCTCCGCCTCCCAGGTTCAAGCGATTCTCCTGCCTCAGCCTCCCGAGTAGCTGGGACTACAGGCGCGTGCCACCAAGCCCAGCTAATTTTTGTATTTTTAGTAGAGATGGGGTTTCACCATGTTGGCCAGGATGGTCTCAATCTCCTGACCACGTGATCCGCCAGCCTCAGCCTCCCAAAGTGCTGGGATTACAGGCGTGAGCCACGGCTCCTGGCCTATTGTCATGGTTTTTAGAGACAGCATCTTGCTCTGTCATACAGGCCGGGTGCAGTGGTGCCATTATAGCTCACTGCAGCCTGAAACTCCTGGCAAAGCCCATGTTTTTTAACTCTTATATTGTCTGTATATGTATTTGAATAACATGACAATATGAATAAACATGTTAAGGGCAACTACCACCTGTGATAATGTAAACAAAGTACCTGGAAGTGCCCAATAAATATTAGTTTTTGTTCTTCAATGCATAAAACCGGCAAAGCTCAGGAAAGTACTGGAAAGGCAACAGCAAATTAAAGAACTAAGTGGCCAAAAATAATTTTTTGAATCACAGTGTTAACAGTGAGAAAATCTATATATATAATGGAAAAGCTGCAAAGTTTTAAAAGATTCTCTCTGAAATAATTTTTAAAGGGTTATATATTAAGGAACAGAATTCTAAAATCCTGTCTTCACCTTGCTCTTAACAAAATTTCTAGTCCGGGAAAACCAGAAATAAATCAATAAATACTGGAAGCTATTATGGGAACCAAGTAACTTCCTGAGGTGAATTACTCTAAACTTAACAAACCATTCTTCCAATCTTAGGGCTAAATGTCATCTAAAGCCAAGAGAAACTTTTACCTGATTTAGGACTTCGGAGTTTTACACTCTAAAAGAAAAACAGAAAGGAAAAGTGAAAGAAGAATATATGTATGAATTATACAAACTCAAAGCAAAAAATGGCATTTTTGAAATTATATTTAAGATAGCTGTAGAAATAATTATGAAATGTAGACCCTATTTTTCCTAATTCATAAGTGTGCTGAATTAGGAAATGGCATCCTTCACTCTTACGATGATTTTTTATATCCCATGGCAATTAGTCCTAAATTGATCCCCTTCTGACTTATTTCTGTCCCACCTAAAACATTTCCCTGAAAATTGAAATTGAAGTTACTTCATAACATTGGAAAGAATTATTGTTCTTTCCTCTGGGAGTTGTTAAGATAAATATATGTGGTTATTATTGACAATCATAATTACTAGTACATTGGAATTATAATTTAAAAGGCAGAGAATATTTACCTATCAGCATTGCAATTGTAGGTACTTTAAAATGTTTAATTATTTTTCCAGTCTCTCAAATGTTAAGATAATTGATTCACAGAATATATAGAAATGCATAACATTTTTAGATGCACTTCTATTTTTCCTCCAGAAGCAGGACACGTCTACTTTCAAGAATTATTTTCTATTTAATCCACAACCCCCCACCATCTCTGACTTTACCATCAACCACACTATTCCAAAAGGTTTATCTTAAGTAATATGCACACCTGTCATTCTCTATAACATATTATCACAGCTAACATGATACAGCCTACCAGATGACTACAGTGAACAAGCTTCCTACTTAAGTATGAAACATTTATTTTTGCCTTAACTATCCTTCAAGAATCAGCTCAAATGTTTCCTCTTTCACTAAATCTTCCTTGATCACTTCCAACCTGGAGGCATCTCCCACACTTGAAATTCTTTATCTTTCATATGACATTGATCATATTTGCTTTGTTATAATAAATATAGGCAAAAATAAAGATTTGTACACGTCCTATATCTCTACCACTAGACAAGAAGCTTCTTAAAGGCAAGAATTGTGTCTTATACATCTTTTTTATCCCAACATCCTCTAGCACATTGTTTTATATTTAGTATGTACTTAGGATTTATTGAATGATGGGTGTTAAAAATACAAGGAGTAGAACTGTAGTCTATTGAATCTAGATGAGTAGAGTCATTAAAAAATTATTGACCTTGCTTGGTCTAAGTCTCACAGAGTCATCAAATTTCTTTGGTTCAGATGCTCCACCCCATTCCAGTGATGTTCCAATTTTTGCCTTCACAGCTGAGGATAAGGATTTGGAAATACTTGGTGAGAATTCTCCTGGAAGAAAGTGAATATGTTTCAGTTCTTAGGGGTAGTATTCTTTTAGAAATCGAATGTTGTTCAGCAAATAGTACATAAAACATTGAAAGGAACTGAGAAGTAATCTAGTTAATTCACACTTCATTTTATTTTTTGAGACAGGGTCTTGCTCTGTCACCCAGACTGGAGTGCAGTGGCACAATCACAGCTTACTGCAGCCCCCAACTCCTGGGCTCAAGTGGTCATCTCGCCTCCACCATCCAAGTAGTTGGGACTACACATGCATGCTGCCATTGCTCTGCTAAATTAAAAAAAATTTTTTTTTTAGAGATGAGGTCTCACCATGTTGTGCAGGCTAGTCTTGAACTCCTGGCCTCAATGAACTCCTCCAACTCAAGGCTCCCACATCAGCCTCCCAAAGTGCTGGAATTAAAGGCATGAGCCACCATGCCCAACCCACACTTTATTTTGTACTTACTGGACTGTACTCACCAGCTTCCTCAACCACAATAAATGATTCAGGTGTCCGTACAGGAAGTGGAGGGGGGATTTCATCATCTATCCTTGGAGCAGTTGCTATCCAAAATGTCAGAAATATTGTAACAATTGTTAATTAGAACAATCCAAAGGAAATTCTTATATTCTAATATTAAATATAAATTTACCATAATTTATATTTAAATTCCGTTGAAGCACCATTATCAGTAAAGTTGGCACTTGTTCATTCGAGGAAAAAGCAAAATGAATTATCTTAAGGTACAAACCCACGAGGTTTTTGCTTATTCTTTAACATTTATTGTTTGTTTTAAAAGCTCAAAAGTAGGGCTGGGTGTGGTGATTCAGGCCTGTAGTCCGAGCACTTTGCAAGGTCAAGGTGGGCAGATCACAAAGTCAGGAGATCGAGACCATCCTGGCTAACACGGTGAAACCCCGTCTCTACTAAAAATACAAAACATTAGCCGGGCATGGTGGTGGGCGCGGTGGCAGGCGCCTGTAGTCCCAGCTACTCAGGAGGCTGAGGCAGGAGAATGCTGTGAACCTGGGAGGTGGAGCTTGCAGTGAGACGAGATTGCACCACTGCATTCCAGCCTGGGCGACAGCAGGAGACTCCGTCTCAAAAAATAATAATAAATAAATAAAAGCTCAAAAGTATTTTGATTGAGTCATGGTATATCAGTTAACATAAAATATTACATTAATTTTGGAAGCTTTGAATTACCTTTCGCATAACTCCTTTTGTTTTATATAGACTATATAATAAAGCATTATAAAGTGCTTTGATATGTAAAAGCTTCAGTTATACATTAGGTAAAATTATAAAGATTTTAGTATCTCTTCATTCTACACAAAATCCAAAAATATAGGTATTTTTCCATTTTACAAAACAATAGTATAGGATAGTCTTCTGTATTTCTATACAAACATTCCAGTTATTAAACATTTTAAATGCTATTATAAGAAACTGCCACCAGATGGCACTTGACGATATTGTTACAATCCTTGGAAAAATAAGGGTTTATTTTTTATTTATTTTTTTGAGATGGAGTCTCGCTCTGTTTTTTAATGATGCAGATGCTTAGAGAAGTCTAAGATATCTTGAGTATCTAAGAAAAGAAAATACATTTAAATGGTTAAAAATGTATAAAATAATCTAATCACAGAAGGAACTTCTTAGATCCAGATATTTTTGCAGCAAAGCCACAAATGATCTTACACAACTATTTATGAAGAAACTCTACAATAAATAATGTTATAGAGCAAAAGTTTTCTCCACCTCCTGTCTATGTAGAATGTGCTTTATAAATTATTTGATGATATACCTAAGGGAGTTAAACTTGTTCTTTGCTTTCCCTCATCATCTTCCACATCAAATTATTGTCATCATCTCTAACAGGATGCTCATTTCTATTTTCAAACTAATCAGTAAAACAGAACAATATGCATGATATGCAAAAATACAAAATTATAAAAGGTAAAACATGAAAGTAAAAGGTATACATAAGATAAAATTTTTACACAAAATATAAACATGTATTCTCATCTACTAAATTACTACAAAAGAGCAAGAAATCAAGTTCTCCCCTTCCAACTCCCACAGGAAGAGAATTCAGTTTTTAGCAATATGTTCAACTCATTTTAGCCACATAATTGTGCAACAAAAATTCTGGGTGCTATTGATCACATTTTTTTCTGCTCTTCTTTTGGAAGCTGCTTCTATATGTTAAGAGTAAATTCTGAAGCTAGGTGTGGTGACTTGCACCTGTAATCCCAGCACTTTGGGAGGCCAAGGTGGGAGGATTGCTTGAGGCCAGATTTTTGAGACTAGTCTGGGCAACATAGCAAGACCCCATTTCTAAAAAAATTTGCCAGGCATGGTGGCATGTCCCTGTGGTCCCAGCTGCTTGGGAAGCTGAGGTGGGAGGATCGGTTGAGCCCAGGACATCAAGGCTGCAATGAGCAATGTTCACACCACTGCACTCCAGCATGAGCAACATAGTGAGATTCTGTTTCAAAAAATATTTTTGAAAAACAGTATATTGTGGGCCTTTGATATACATTTCTAGGAATGAGGCGTGCCTTCTTTAGAAGTACTCCTGCTGGTACAGATCCTGTACCAGATCTTGACTGCCTCCATTGCTGCCTGTTTCATGGAATATTATATGTTTGATGTTGCTATTTTCAACTTATTACAGCATTAAAACACTCCTGAGATGTATTTATTTGAGGAGTAGCGGGAAGAAGAAAGAGAAGGAAGTAGGCCAGGCATAGTGGCTCACGCCTGCAACCTCAGCATGTTGGAGGCCAAGGCAGGGGGATCACGAAGTCAAGAGATCGAGACCATCCTGGCCAACATGGTGAAAACCCATCTCTACTAAAAATACAAAAATTAGCTGGGCGTGGTGGTGCACGCCTGTAATCCCAGCTACTCGGGAGGCTGAGGCAGGAGAATTGCTTGAACCCAGGAGGCAGAGGTTGCAGTGAGCCAAGATCGCACCACTGCACTCCAGCCTGGAGACAGAGCAAGACTCCATCTCAAAAAAAGAAGAAAGAGAAGAAGCAGAGAAGAGGGAAGATGAGAAGAAACCAAATATTCTATAGAAACAAAGTGAAACCTAAAATTCTATGCAAACTTTAAAAAATAACTTACCTAGTACAGCAGACTCTTGGTTCAATAGTGGGGAAATATTGGTTGGAGAATTCAGTGATAAAGAATCATGTGAATTGTAATAAGAGGAGAGGGATGTAGAGGATGTTGGCAACAAAGAAGAAGGAAAAACAGTTCCATCTTGCTTCTCAGGTAAATCAAGAGACATCTTAGAACCGGTACCACTTGGAGGCCATGATGAAAAATAAGGATCTTCCACTAAAGGTATGTAAGAACATACATCAAGAGCACCAGAGTCATGGTGCTTCACATTAGAGGCATTACATATTTGGTGTTTAGAGTCATACGGCAGTGAATAATTCAGTTCTGCTGAAGAAACATGCATTACTTTTTGAGACTGCATCTCTACAAAAGAAGAATCATGTGGTTCAGATTCCAAATAAGAAAAGTTTTCCTTGCTGTCCACCTCCTTGGTTTCTCTCTGCTGTATCAATTCAAAAGGAGTTGATTTGGTCCGTGTTATTGGCACCTTTGAATCAAAATATCTTCCTGCTGCATTTACAGGTTTAGAATTAGAACATGCCTCAAACAAAAGAGAGCCCAAATCCAAACTTTGATGCTTCTGAAGAGGTTCCCCAACTGTTGGAAATGCCTTTGTCTGCCGTTTCATGGTTGTATCAGCATTTTTGTCAAAACCGTAATTTAGCTCCAGAAAGTCAAAAGAAGTGCTTGATTTAGCAGGGTTCAAAACTAGCTCTTCCTTTGCACTTATTTCAGAAGTCCTAAAGTCAAAGGAAGAAGATTCTGTGTTTTCCATTTTTGTCCTTTGTTGGTTCATCATTTTTGCTGCTTTTATGGTACTAAAACAAAAAGAAAGCGTAATAATGACACCATACCCCAAATAGGCCTCTTCCTAGCATCACAATGATGTATAAGCATGAGATTCATCTCCCAGACACATTTAGTCAACGTTTAGATATATAAAATTGTACTCACCTTTTTGGTAAGTTAGGAGAATAAGAGTCTGCTTGGAGAGTGTGATTTTGCTCAGGAATACAATACTTTGCTTGACTCTTTAAAAGAAATAAGTCAAAGGCTGGTTTTCAGTGAAGCAATGTCAATAAGATATTTTAATATTTAGAAGGCTGAAAAGTAATTTTTCAGGAAATGCAAAGATTTAAAATAATTCATGAAAGGGTTAGATTAGCTTCCAAAATATTGAACTCAGCAAGAACTCGTTCATATACTGAGATGGCCAGAATAAAGGATTAATAGTGTCATAGAAACTAGAAAGGATTTGTGTATATCATCTTTGCAAATGTGGGAGTTTTGAAAATGTTCTTTGGTGAGTAACTTTAGTCTCAAAAACACTCTGCCTTTAGAAATTTCAGCATCTCAGCCCTTTATAGGTACTCTGGACCTATTTCATCTTGTTCTACTCTTTTCCTCCTCACTATGCTCTAGATATACTGTGTTTCTTGCCATTACTTTAGCATGCCAAACTTACTTCCAAGTCAAGGCTTTTACACTTACTATTCCTCCTGATGAATATATTTTTGCTCCAAATTTTGCGTGGCTGTCTCCTTCTAAATAATTAGATCTCTGCTTAACTGTCATCTGCATAAGGAAACCTTCCCTGACCACCCAACCTAAAATCACACTTCTGCGCCTGTCCAGCCATGCTCAATCTTCTTTTTTAAGAGACAGGGCCTCGCTATATTGCCCAGTCTGGCCTCAAACTCCTGGGCTCAAGGAGTCATCCTACCTCAGCCTCCCAGGTAGCTGGGACCATGCAGGTGTGTATCACAGTGCCTGGCTTCAATCTTTTTTTTTTAATTAAGTTAGGGTCTTGTTCTGTTGTCCAGTCTGGAGTGCAGTGGCACAAACATGGCTCACTGCAGTCTCGACCTCCTGGGTTCAAGTGCTCCTCTCACCTCAGCCTCGCAATCCTTATTTTTTATAGCAATTATTATGAAATGTGTTATTGTGGTTCATAGAATCTTAAAATACCATTGATTATAAAATATATCTTCATTTCAGAGATGTTAAAATCCATTTTGAACATCTCAATTGATGCAGAAAAAGCATTTGACAAAATTCATGTTAAAATCACTTAAAATAGGAATGTAAGGAAATTTTCTCAACATGATAGAGGCCATATATGAAAACCTATAACTAACATATATTCAGTGGTGAAAGACTTAAAGCTTTTCCCCTAATATCAAAAACAAGACAAGAATGCCAACTTTTACCACTTTTATTCAACTTGGTACTAAAGTTCTAGCCAAAGTAATTTTTTAAAGTAATTTTGTTCTTAGGCAAGAAAAAAAAGCATTCAAATTGGAAGAAAAAAAAAGGGCTGCACACGGTGGCTCATGCCTGTAATCCCACCACTTTGGGAGGCCGAGGCGGGTGGATCCCTTGAAGTCAGGAGTTCAAAATCAGCCTGGCCAACATGGTGAAAACCCATCTCTACTAAAAATACAAAAATTAGCTGGGCATGGTGGTGCACACCTGTAATCCCAGCTATTTGGGAGGCTGAAACAGGAGACTTGCTTGAGCCCAGGAGGCGGAGGCTGAAGTGAGCCGAGATCACACCACTGCATTCCAGTCTGGGCGACAGAGTGAGACTCTGTTTCCAAAACAGAAAGGAAAAAAAAAAAGTAAAATTATCTCTATTCTCAGATGACATGATTTTATATATGGGATTCCACAAAAAATCTGCTAGAGCTAATAAACAACTTCAACAAAGTTGCAGGATGTAAAATGAACACACAAAACGAGTTGCATTTCTATACATTAGCAATGAACAATCTGAAAAGAACATTAAGGAAACAGTTATATTTATAATGGCACCAAAAAGAATAAAATACTTAGGAATAGATTTAACCAAGGAGGCAAAAGACTTGTATACTGAAAACTACAAAGCTTTGCTGAAAGAAATTAAACAAGATATAAATAAAAAGACAGGCCGGGCGCGGTGGCTCGAGCCTGTAATCCCAGCACTTTGGGAGGCCGAGACGGGCGGATCACGAGGTCAGGAGATCGAGACCATCCTGGCTAACACGGTGAAACCCCATCTCTACTAAAAAAATACAAAAAACTAGCCGGGCGAAGTGGCGGGCGCCTGCGGTCCCAGCTACTCGGGAGGCTGAGGCAGGAGAATGGCATAAACCCGGGAGGCGGAGCTTGCAGTGAGCTGAGATCCGGCCACTGCACTCCAGCCTGGGCGACAGAGCCAGACTCAGTCTCAAAAAAATAAATAAATAAATAAATAAATAAATAAATAAAAAGACATTCTCTGTTCAAGGAGTGGAAAATGTATTATTGTTAAGATAACATTACTACTAAAACTGATCTACAGGTGCAATGCAATTCTTATCAAAAGCCCAATGGCATTTTTACATAATTTGTTTAAAAACCAGAATAAAATTCATGGAATTTCAAAGGACACTGAATAGTCAAAACAATCTTTAAAAAGAAGAGCAAAGTTGAATGACACACTACCTGATTTCAAAAACTGCTACAAAGCGACAGTAATCAAAACGGTGTGGTACTGACATAGTATAGACCAAAGACCAATGAAATAGAAGAGCTTAGAAAAACACAATTACATATGGTGGGCAATTGATTTTTGACAAAAGTGCCAAGAAAATTCAGTGGAGAAAGGAGAGTGTTTTCAACAAATGATTCTGGGAAAAGCTAAATACACACATGCAAAAGAATGAAGTTGAGGCTGGGTGCAGTGGCTCACGCCTGTAATCCCAGCACTTTGGGAGGCCGAGGCGGTGGATCACCTAAGGTCAGGAGCTCGAGACCAGCCTGACAAAAATGGAGGAAACCTCATCTCTACTAAAAATACAAAATTAGCCAGGCATGGTGGTGCATGCCTGTAATCCCAGCTACTCAGGAGGCTGAGGCAGGAGAATCACTTGAACCCAGAAGGTGGAGGTTGCAGTGAGCCAAGATTGTGCCATTGCACTGCAGCCTGGGCAGCAAGAGTGAAACTCCATCTCAAAAAAAAAAAAAAAGAATGAAGTTGGACCCTTATGGCACATACAGAAATTAACTCAAAAATGGATCAAATACCTAAACATAAGAGGTAAAATGTAAAACTGTTACAAGAAAATGGGCAAGCTTCATGACATTGAATTTGGCAATTATTTCTTGGATAGGACACCAAAGGCACAAACAACAAAAGAATAATAGGAAAATTGGACTTCATTGAGATTTAAGAATTTTACACACCAAAGGACACAATCAGCAGAGCAAAAAGGCAACCCTTTGACTGAATGGAAGGCGATATTTGCAAATCACATATCTGATAAGGGATCAATATCCAGAATATATAGAGAACTCCTGAAACTCAACAACATGTAAACAACTCAATTTTTTTTTTTTTTTTTTTTTTTTTTTGCGGGGCGGGGGACAGAGTCTTGCTCTGTCACCTGGGCTGGAGTGCAGTGGTGCGATCTCGGCTCACTGCAACCTCTGCCTCCTGGGTTCCAGCAATTCTCCTGCCTCAGCCTCCCAAGTAGCTGGGATTACAGGTACACACCACCATACCCAGCTAATTTTTGTCTTTGTAGGAGAGACGAGGTTTCACCATGTTGGCCAGGCTGGTCTCGAACTCCTGACCCCAAGTGATCTGCCCACCTCGGCCTCCCAAAGTGCTGGGAGTATAGGCGTGAGCCACTGCATACAGCCTCAATTTTAAAAATGAGCAAAATCTGGGCACCATGGCTCATACTTGTAGTCCCAACTACTGGGGAGTTTGAGGTGGGAGGATTCCTTGAGGCCAGGAGTTTGAGACTAGCCTAGGCAACATAATGAGACCTTGTCTCTTAAAAAAAAAAGTTAAAAAAAAATTAGCTTTGTGTGGTAGTGCATACCTATAGTTTCTGCTACTCAGGAGCTGAGGTGGGAGGATCACTTAAGGCCCAGGAGTTTGAGGCTTCAGTGAGCCAGGATGGTGCCACTAGACTCCAGCCTGAATGTCAGAGCAAGACCCTGACTAAAAAAAAAGTGGGGGTGGGTAGGGGAAGGCAAAGGACTTGAAGAGATATTTTTCCGAAGAGGATATACAAATGGCCAATAAGACCACAGAAAGGTGTTTAATCATTAGGAAAATACAAATCAAAATCACAATGAGATACCACTTCACACCTAATTAGGATGGCTGCCATCAAAAAAACAAAATAGGCCAGGCGTGGAGGCTGAGGTCGGCGGATCACGAGGTCAAGAGATTGAGACCATCCTGGCCAACATGGTGAAACCCCATCTGTACTAAAATACAAAAATTAGCTGGGCGTGGTGGCATGTGCCTGTAATCCCAGCTACTCAGGAGGCTGAGGCAGGATAATCGCTTGAACCCAGGAGGCGGAGGTTGCATTGAGCTGAGATTTCGCCACTGCACTCCAGCCTGGCAACAGAGCGAGACTCCGTCTCAAAAAAAAAAAAGAGAAACTGGAACCCTTGTGTACTGTTGGTGGGAATGTAAAATGGCACAGCTGCTATGGAAAACAGTATGGCTGTTCTACAAGAAAACTAAACATAGAATTACCACATGTAATTCTACTTCTGGGTTATACCAAAGTAATTAAAAGCAGGGATACAAAGATATATTTGTATACCGGTGGTTATCACAGCATCACAGCAGCCAAAAGGTGGAAGGAACTCAAGTATCCATTGATGGATGAATGGATAAACAAAATGTGTGCGTGTGTGTGTGTGGTGTGTGTGTGTATAAACATATACAATGGAATATTATTCAGCCTTAATGAGTAAGAAAATTCTGACACATGTTATAACATGGAAGAAGCTTGAGGACATTAGGCTAAGTGAAATAAGCCAGACACAAAAGGACAAATACTATATGATTCCACCCATATCAGGTACCTAGAGTAGTCCAATTCATAGAGACAGAAAGTAGAATGATGGTTGCCAGGGGCCAGTGGGAGGGGAGAATAGGGCGTTATTGTTTAATGGACACAGAGTGTCTGTTTAGAATAACGAAAGTTCCAGAAATAGTGATGGTCACTCAACATTGTGAATATACTTAATGCCACTGTATTGTACACTTAAAAATGGCTAAAATAGCAGATTAAAATGATATATTGTACCACAATAAAAATATTAATTGGAAAGTATCTCTTCCTTTTCTATTTCCTGGTATAGACTGTATAAAATTGATGTTAATTCTTCCTTAATCATTTGATAGAATTCTCTAGTGAAACTATGTGGGCCTGAGATTTCTTTTTTGGGAGTTTTAAAATTACAAATTCAGTTTTTCTAATCACTAAGGGGCTATTCAGATTATCTATGTCATGCCGAATAAATTGTGGTGGATTGTGTTTGAGAAAATAATCCATTCTGGGCTGGATGTGGTGACTCACGCCTGTAATCCTAGCACTTTGGGGGGCCAAGGCAAGAAAATCCCTTGAGCCCAGGAGTTCAAGACCAGCCTGGGCAACATAGCTCCTATTTCATTCCTGATATTGATAATTTTTATTTTCTCCTTTTTTATCTGTGTCAGTTTTTAAAAAGGTTTCTCAATTTCATTGATCTTGTTAAAGAACCAATATTTTTTTATCTTTTAAAAAAACCAGGCTGGGCACCTTGGCTCACGCCTGTAATCCCAGCACTTTGGGAGGCCGAGGCAAGCAGATCACCTGAGGTCAGGAGTTCAAGACCAGCCTGGCCAACATGGCAAAACCCTGTCTCTACAAAAATACAAAACTTAGCTGGGCATGGTGGCACATACCTGTAGTACCAGCTACTTGGGAGGCTAAGGCAGGAGAATCGCTTGAACCTGGGAGGCGGAAGTTGCAGTGAGCCAAGATCATGCCACTGCACTTCAGCCTGGGTGATAGAGTTAAACTCTGTCTCAAAAAAACAAAAACAAACAAAGAAAAAACCAATTCTGATTTTTCTCTATTACTGTTTCCAATTTCATTGATTTCTGCTCTTTATTTCTTTTTCTATATTCTTGGAGTGAGAGCTTAGATTACTGAGACCTATACTGTTTTCTAATGGATGCACTTAGTGCTGTAAAGGTCCCTTTCAGTACTGCTATAGCTTCTGTCTCATAAATTGTGATATGTTGTATTTTCATTTTTGTTTAATTCACTGTGTTTATTTCCTTTGAGACTTTCTCTTTGACCCAATAGATTATTTAGAAAAGTGTGGTTTGATTTCCAAGTATTTGGATACTTTTCCATTACCTGTTACTGATTTTTTATTTTTTTAATTAATTAATTAATTTTTGAGACAGGGTCTCGCTTTGTCACTCAGGCTGGAGTGCAGTGGCACAATCACAGTTCACTGCAGCCTTGACCTCCCAGGCTCAAGCAATCCTCCCACCTCAGCTCCCTGAGTAGCTGGGACTACAGGCACATGCTATCACACCTGGCTGAGTTTTTAATATTTGTAGAGACGGGGGTCCCCCGTGTTACCCAGGATCATTTTCAACTCCTGGCCTCAAGGAATCCTCCCACCTTGGCCTCTCAAAGTGCTAGGATTACAGGCAAGAGCCACCATACCCGGTCTCTGTTACTGATTTCTAATTTGATTCTATTGTGGTCAGAAAATATATTCCGTATAATTTCAATTTTTTTTTTTTTTTTTTTTTTGAGACAGAGTCTCGCTTTGTTGGCAAGGCTGGAGTGAAGTGATCCTGTCTCAGCTAGCTGCAACCTCCGCCTCCCAGGTTCAAGCGATTCTCCTTCCTCAGCCTCGTAAGTAACTGGGATTACAGGCACCCATCACCACACCTGGCTAATTTTTGTATATTTAATAGAGACGGGGTTTGGCCAGGCTGGCCAGGCTGGTCTCAAATTCCTGACCTCATGTGATCCACCCACCTTGGCCTCCCAAAGTGCCGGGATTACAGGTGTGAGCTGCCGTTCCCAGCCTAATTTCTTTTTTTTTTTTTTTTTTTGAGACGGAGTCTCGCTCTGTCGCCCAGGCTGGAGTGCAGTGGCGCAATCTCGGCTCACTGCAAGCTCCGCCTCCCGGGTTCACGCCATTCTCCGGCCTCAGCCTCCCGAGTAGCTGGGACTACAATTTCTAAAAAATTTTCAGATTTGTTTTATAGCTCAGGATATACTCTATCTTGATATATATTTTCCATAAGCACTTTAAAACAATGCGTATTCTTATTAGAGTGTTCTGTAAGTGTCAACTAGATTTTGTCAGTTAGTGGTGTTGAGTTCACCTATATCCTTGCTGGTTTTCTGTCTAGTTCTATCAAAATTGTTGAAAGAAGAATATTGAAGTATCTGGCTATGACTGTGAAACATCTGTTTCTCTCCTTTAAGTTCTATGAGTTTTTCTTCACATATTTTGCAACTTCATTGTTTGGTCTATATACATTTAGGACTATTATGTCTTACTGGCAGATTGATCCTTTTATCATTATCTCTCCCTATCCCTGATAATTGTCTTTACTCTGAAGTCTACTTTATCTGATATTAACAGTCACTCCTGCTTTCCTTTGACTCATGTTTACATGATACATCTTTTTTCCATTCCTTTGTTTTTAGCCCTCTTATATATTTGAAGTGAGTTTCTCATAGACAACATATAGTTGAATTGTTTTTTTAATTCTCTGTGCCAATCTGGCAATTCACTCTACCACCAGTAAATATTGGTGTATTTAGGCTTATATGTTTAATGTAATTATTAATATGGTCAAGTTTCATTCTGCTATTTTATTTTTTGTTTTATTTTTATTCTGTTTCTCATTGCTATTTTCTTTTTCCTGACGTTTTCTCTTTCTTGCATTTTTTAGAATTCCATTTTGATTTACCTACAGTGTGTTTTATTATATCGCGTTGTATAGCCTTTTTTTAGTCGTGGCTCTAGATATAGATTTAGATATATGGTATCACACTCTACTGGTATTGTCATTTTACCAGGTCAAGTGTGGAAGCCTTATCTTCCTTTATGTTTCTTACCATCCTCCTGTTACAAGCATTTAAAATATTTTCTTTAATACATTTAGAACAACATCAGTCAGTGTTATATTTTAGCTTCAATTGTAAAACATAATTTATAAAACTCAAGAGGAGAAGGAAAGTTTATTATATTTACCCATGTTTGCTTATTATATTCTTTCTTCCTTCTTTCATCATTTCCTTTCTGTTTAGAAAGCTTCCTTTGCCATTTTTTTAGGGTAGGTCTACTGGTAACAGGTTATCTTAGTTTTTCTTCATCTGAGAATGTCTTGATTTCCACTTCATCCCTGAAGGATGTTTTCGCTGGATTGACAGTTATTTTCTTTCAGCACTTGGGAAATATTGTGCCAATTCCTTCTGACCTCTATGATTCCTAATGCAAAATATGCTGTCATTCTAATTGTTTTCCTCCTACAGTTAAGGTGTCATCTTTTTCTGGCTGATTTCTAAAACTTTTTTGTTGTTTTTCGTTTTCAGAAATTTAATTATCATGTATCTTCCAGTACTTTTTCAGCCCTGCCCTTTCTCTTTTCTTTCTGGGATTTTGATGACACAATGCTAGATTTTCTTTCTTTTTTTTTTTTTTTTTTTTTTTTCTCGTCTCTTAGTTCCCTGTTTATTTTTTTCAGTCTATTTTATCACTGTTGTTCAGACTGGGCAATTTCTATTGTTCTGCTTTTCAATTCATTAATACTTTTTTCTGTACCCTCTATTCTGCTGTTGAACCCATCTATTTTGCTTCAGTTACTGTATTTTTAAGTTCTAAAATTTCCATTTGCTTCTCTTTATATCTCGTTTTTTGCTGAGATTCTTTTTTTTTTTTTTTTTTTTTGATGAGACTTTGTATTTTTTAATTTGGTTTAAGCATGTTTTTACTTTTTTTCTTTTTCTATATTTTCATTCTTTTTATTGTTTTTGTTGTTATTGTTTTAAGCATGCTTTTAATTGCTCACTGAAGCATTTTTATCTTGGCTGCTTTAAAATCCTCGTCAGATAATTCTGACATCTGTATCATCTCAGTGTTGTCACCTATTGTCCTTTTTTAAATTCGGTTTGAGATCTTCCTGGTTTTTGGTATAATAAGTGATTTTCAACTGAAATCTGGGTATTTTCACATTATTATGAAACTCTGAATCCTAGTTAAGCCTTCTCTTTTTGCTGGGGCTTTTTTTGTTTTTTTACAGAGTCTTGCTCTGTCACTTAGGCTGGAGTGCAGTGGTGCGATCTCAGATCACTGCAACCTCCATCTCCTGGGTTCAAACAATTCTCATGCCTCAGCCTCCTGAGTAGCTGGGATTACAGGTGCACACCATCATGCCCAGCTAACTTTTGTATTTTTAGTAGAGATAGGGTTTCACCATGCTGGCCAGGCTGGTCTCGAACTCCTGGCCTCAAGTGATCTGCCCGCCTTGGCCTCCCAAAGTGCTGGGATTACAGGCATGCATCACCACACCTGGCCGTTGCTGGGGCTTTTTGATACTCTTTAGCAGGGGAAATGGTAGGGGGTGCTTCCTCATTGCTGCTGGGTGGATCCTACCTCCACCAGGTTCCTCACTTAGCCTCTGTTGACACTCCAGGGCATGCACTGTTGGGAAGGCTCCTCACTTGTTCTCCACTGACACTGTAGTGGGAGTGGCCTCATTACCACCAGATGACTGTGAAAGTCCTGACTCTCCACTAGGCCTCTTCTGACACTACTTCAATGGGAAGGCATTGTGGAGTCATGTTAATACCAGGTAGAAGCCTAGGTTCCTCACATTGTCTCCACTGACACTGTGATAGTGGTGACCTCATTACCACTAATGATGGTGAAAGTGTTTAGTTTCCACTGGGCCTCTTCTGATGCTACATATGGTCTCCACTGACACTGCAGGATAGGGAGCCTCATTACAGGCCAGTGGGGATGAAAGTTCCAGCTCTCTATTTGCCCTTCTCTAACACCACCCAAGAAGGCGTATTGGACACCTTATTATAACCTTGTAAGGGTGGAAGTATAGGCTCCCCACTCAGCCTTTGTTGGCATGGATGAGATTGGGTCAGCTTTTGCTTCAGTGTTGGCTACAGTAGAATGATTATTGTCTAATAATGTTCTGTCTTGATAGGCTGCCCATTTACTGGTTCTTTGGCTAGAGATAGCAGGCTTTTACTGGGGCATCTTTTTTCTCTGCACTGTTAGCATTTCTCAGTTGTTGGCATCTTAAGCACCAAGTTTAAATTATATGAGGCAAAGAAAACCGAGGGAGCTCACCACCATTTTGTTTCTCAAGTCCGGAGGGCCCTGACTAGTCTGCCTTTTTCTCTCCATCCCTCAGAGTTTTCTAGTGTTTGTTTTATGTATAATATCCAGGATTTCTAGTTGCACTTAGTGGAAGGAATAGGAAAAGTATCTCTACTAGATCTTTCTAGAAGCAGAAGTCCTCCATGGCTATCTTTAACCAGTTCCCCCTGTGAGGGGTTGAACTGTGTTCCTGTATCCCCATTTACTGGCTAAGGACCCACTCCAAACAACCCAGCTATCCAGAGCCATGGCACTGCTACTGGGCTACATTTGAGTACTGACATTTCCTAGAACCTAAATAAAATAAGCACAGTTACTCCAGCAACACATTAAGACAATATTCTTTGTTCAAGTAGACTTTATTCTAAGGGTGTAAGGATGGTTGATAATCATATAATTATATGACTGTATTAATAGGTCAAAGGAGGGAAAATCCATCTAATCACTCCATAATGCAAAAATAGGCAATTGATAAGAATTCAACATGTTGGCCACGTGCAATGGCTCGTGCCTATAATCCCAGCACTTTGGGAGGCCGAGGTGGGCGGATAATCTGAGGTAAGGATTTCAAGGCCAGCCGGACCAACATGGAGAAACCCCATCTCTACTAAAAATACAAAATAAGTCAAGCGTGGTGGCACATGCCTATAGTCCCAGCTACTAGGGAGCCTGAGACAGGAGAATCACTTGAACCCTGGAGGCGGAGGTTGCAGTGAGCTGAGATCGCGCCATTGCACTCCAGCCCAGGCAACAAGAGCAAAACTCCATCTCGAAAAAAAAAAAAAATAATAATAATAATAATTCAACATGCTTTCTGAAGAAATTCTTCAGAAAATGAAAATCAATGAATTATTCCTTTAAACAATTTAAAAATTCATATGTCCAATCAAAATTCAAAATTATGCTTAGTGAGACACGAGAATAATTCCTATCAAAATTAGAATTGTTTATTTCACCTCTATTATTTGACATTGTTCTGGGATTACTAGCCAATGAAATGGGCATGAATATAAAATAAGTAACAATTCCTAGCAACTATATTCTTATTCCATGTCCCTTCACCATATCATTTCTCCTTGCAGTTGATATTAACTATAAGATTGCTTAATTAGTTCCCTAGCCCCATCAGTTATTCTGGCTTTCTTCCCACCCACCTGTCTTGCTGAGGTCTCAAGTATGCTTCATCATTCAAATGATGAGAATTATGATCAGGGCCATGTCTGAAACACTTTGTATTCCTAATGCTGAGAAAATAGTAGAGCCTCAGTGAGTATTTTCAGATTAATAATTTAAAATGCGATATTAAAAATTGAAATGTATATGTCACATATCACTTGAACCCAGGAGGCAGAGGTTGCAGTGAGCCAAGATCGCGCCACTGCACTCCATCCTGGGCGACAGAATGAGATTCTGTCTCCAAAAAAAAAAAAGAAATGTATATGTCACATGAAGGCAAGGCAGCAGTAATTTTGTCTTGTTAAGGTTTGTTCAGAATCTAACACTTTGTGGTTATACAGTATTTAACATCAATTTTTGTGATGAGATCAAAATAGCATATCCTAGAACTCTCAATATTTTTTAATTGGCATTTGGCCAAATCATAATAGTTTTTATATCTTAGGCCTCCAGCTGAAAATCCTTTGGATATTCTAAAATATTCTCAAAACTTCAGTGATTCAAGAAAGCAATCAACAGAGTGAAGAGACAACCCGTGCAATGGAAGAAAATTCTGCAAACTATACATCTGATAAGTATCCAACAGCATTGGATACTAACATAGCATAAGGACTCAACCCAACAACAAGAAAACAATAACCTGATTTTAAAATGGACAAAAGACCTGAAAAGATTTCTCAAAAGAAAACATACAGATGGCCAACAGGCATATGAAAAGATGTTCAACATCACTAATCATCAGGGAAATGCAAATTGAAACCACAGTGACCTGTCATCTGTCACTTGTTAGGATGGCTATTATCAAAAAGACAAGAGATAACAAAAGTTAGAATATGAAGAAAAGAGAACACTTGTACCCTGTTGATGGGAACATAAATTAGTACAGAAATTATGAAAAACAGGATGGAGATTCCTCAAACAATTAAAAATAGAACTACCATATGATCCAGCAATTCAACTTCTCAGTATATATCTGAAGGAAATGAAGTCACTGTGTCAGAGAGATATCTGCACTCCCATGTTTATTGCAGCGTTACTCACAATAGTCAAGACACAGAATCAACCTTGGTGTCCATCAGTAGATGAATGAATAAAGAAAATGTGTATACATACACAATGGAGTACCATACAGCCTTTTAAAAAGAAGGAAATCCTGTTATTTGTGACAACACGGATGAACCTGAAAGACATGCTAACTGAAATAAGCCAGGCACAGAAAGACAAATACCACATTATCACTTATATGTGGAACCTTTTTTTTTTTTAAGTGAAACTCATAGAAGCAGAGTATAGAATAATGGTTACCAGGAGGCTGGGTGGAGAGTTGGGGGAGAGATGGGGTTAGGGAGATGTCAGTCAAAGTATACAAAATGTCAGACAGTAGGAATAAGTTCAAGCTGTACAATGTTGTATAACATGGTGACTATAGTTAATAACAATGTATTGTATACTTCAAAATAGCTGATAGTAAATTTTAAACATGGGAGCAGAATATATGCTTGCCCTTTTACTCCTATTGTTTCTAAATTTAGCTGAAAACTAACTGTATGCAGTAGGTTAATCAGAGATGAATTTTTTTAATAATTTTTTTTGAGACAGGGTCTCACTCTGTTGCCCAGGCAGGAGTGCAGTTGTGGGATGTTGGCTCACTGCAGTCTTGTCCTCCTGGGCTTATGCAATCCTCCCAGCTCAGTCTCCTGAGTAGCTGGGACCACAGGCACATGCCTGTGCCTGGCTACTATTTTTCTTTTGAGACAGAGTTTCACTCTTGTTTCCTAGGCTGGAGTGCAATGGTGCAATATCGGCTCACTGCAACCTCCGCCTCCTGGGTTCAAGCGAGTCTTCTGCCTCAGCCTCCTGAATAGCTGGGATTACAGGCACCTGCCACCATGTCCAGCTAATTTTTGTATTTTTAGTAGAGACTGGGTTTTGCCATAGTGACCAGGCTGGTCTTGAACGCCTGACCTCAGGTGATCTGCCCACCTCGGCCTCCCAAAGTGCTGGGATTACAGGCATGAACCACCACGCCCGGCCATTTTGAAAAATTTTTTTGTAGAGAAAATTGTTATGTTGCCGAGGCTGGTCTCAAACTCCTAGGCTCGAACCAATCCTCCCACCTTGGCCTTCCAAAGTGCTGGGATTACAGGCATGAACCACCTCGCCCAGCCAAGAGATTATTTTTAAATTTTTATTTCTCTTTGAGACAGGGTCTCACTTTGTTGCCCAAGCTGGAGTGCGGTGGTGCCATTTCAGCTCACTGCGACCTCCACCTCCCAGGTTCAAGCAATCCTCCTGCCTCAGCCTCTGGAGTAGCTGGGACTACAGGTATGCCCCACCACTCCTGGCTAAATTTTTTTTTTTTTTTTTGAGATGGGGTTCACCATGTTGGCCAGGCTGGTCTTGAACTCCTGACCTCAGGTGATCTGCCTGCCTCAACCTCCCAAAATGCTGGGATTACAGGCGCGAGCCACCGGACCTAGTGAGATTAATTTTTTAAGTTAAGTTACCTCAAATTAATTTGTTCTTTTCCACAGGAAATTTTTAGTGCAGCCCTATGCACATCTGATGCTCTCAATTTAGTTGTGACAATGGATAAATCCTGCAACAAATCTGACATCCCTTGACCAAAAGCAAGTACGAAAATTTTTTTGACATCATATCTAGTTTAAATTTTACCTCTGTTCCAGAATGTTTATCTCTGATAACATCCATCTGTCTCTTAAATAGTTCTAATACAGCATTGTAGACCAGTTCATATTGTTCCTGAAGAGCATCACAACCCAGAACAAATGAAAACAAAAAGAAAAAAAATGGTGAACTGCAGGACCAGATTTTAGGAATTTGAACACCAATCAAATCCTAATATAGCAGACCCAAAAGGACAATCAGCATGTTATTAAACTTACTAACAATGCCTTATGCTTGCATAGTTCACTTCAGATTTCAAAGCACTTTTATGCTGCTGAAAATAGCTATTTGATACACCTGTAACTAATGTACAAGAATCTTATGACTTGTTTCTTTTATGTTCTAACCCTACTTTATTATCTTTCTCTCCATCATTCCTCTAATTCTGTTTCCTTTGCTCATATTAAAAAAAAAATGTATTTCATTCTAGATGGATTTTTTGTAAGCAACCTTCATCTTTTCTGGAAAAAGAGATAGTAGTTGGTGTATAGATAGGTAACTTCAATGTATACGCTTTAATTCGGTCCTCTCAATTGCTCTATAAAGTAGATAGGCTATTATACCTATTTACAAACAGTTTATCCCAGGTCATTCAGAAGGAATTTCCAGGACTTGACTCAGAAACTTAATTTCCACACTCTTAGTTCAGTGCATTTAGATAAAGTTGCTAAAATTTTGTCCTAGTAAAGATACCAAAGAAAAGTAAACCACTGGCCGGGCGCGGTGGCTCACGCCTGTAATCCCAGCACTTTGGGAGGCCGAGGCGGGCGGATCACAAGGTCAGGAGATCGAGACCACGGTGAAACCCCGTCTCTACTAAAAATACAAAAAATTAGCCGGGCGCGGTTGTGGGCACCTGTAGTCCCAGCTACTCGGGAGGCTGAGGCAGGAGAATGGCGTGAACCCGGGAGGCGGAGCTTGCAGTGAGCCGAGATCGCGCCACTGCACTCCAGCCTGGGCGACAGAGCGAGACTCCATCTCAAAAAAAAAAAAAAAAAAAAAAAAAAAAAGAAAAGAAAAGTAAACCACTAAATAAGGTTTGGAAATTTGTGGTTACAAAAGGATTTCACCATAGAGAAATGAGACCTCTACTATTACAAGGTTTACGAGTTATTACTATTCTGTTTTAGCCTGTACTTGCTCAAGCACTTAATTTTGAACCTACTTTTTATCTGAATGGGCCTATTCAGAGTTTTCCCTGACGCTTTACACATTTCTATACAAATAAGGAACAATATTTTTTCAAAGATAATTTTAGCAAGAAACAATGCAGAGTCTGTATCATCCAACATAGTCATTA
This sequence comes from Macaca mulatta, assembly GCF_049350105.2. Taxonomy (NCBI): domain Eukaryota; kingdom Metazoa; phylum Chordata; class Mammalia; order Primates; family Cercopithecidae; genus Macaca; species Macaca mulatta. The sequence continues at coordinate 126,408,449 of NC_133406.1, read as the reverse complement.
GTATGCTCTTTTTTTTTTTTTTTTTTTTTTTTTTTTTGAGACATGGTCTCACCATGTTGCCCAGGTTGGAGTGCAGTGATGCAATTTCGGCTTATCGCAGCCTCGACCTCCCAGGCTCAAGTGATGCTCCCACCTCAGTCTCCCAAGTAAGTTGGGACTGCAGGCACCTGCCACTACACCCTGCTAATTTTTGTATTTTTTGTAGAGACAAGGTCTCACTATGTTGCGCAGGCTGGTTTTGAACTCCTGAGCTCAAGCGATCCACCTGCCTCAGCCTCCCAAAGTGCGGGGGTTATAGGCATGAGCCACCACATCTGGCTAATTTTTTTAAGAAAGAAAAATCAGGGCCGGGCAAGGTGGCTCACGCCTGTAATCCCAGCACTTTGGGAGGCTGAGGCAGGTGGATCACGAAGTCAGGAGTTCAAGACCAGCCTGGCCAGCGTGGTGAAACTCCATCTCCACTACAAACACAAAAAATTAGCTAAGCATGGTGGCACGTGCCCGTAGTCCCACCTACTCAGGAGGCTGAGGCAGGAGAATTGCTTGAAACTGGCAGAGCGGAGGTTGCACTGAGCCGAGATCGTGCCATTGCACTCCAGCCTGAGTGACAGAGTGAAAGTACATCTCAAGAAAAAAAAAAAAAAGAAAAGAAAAGAAAGAAAAATCAGACAGGAAGCTCTCATCTGGTTACAGTGCCATTTCCTGGTTAGAGTAGTGTCAGAAAAAAACAGCTACAACTGTTAAATTCAATTAGTTGTTTGATAATGCCAAAATGTGAAGGCTTTTTCAGCTGTCTTTCAACTCTTAAAAGTAGACCTGAAATGGAATTTGTTTTTGAAATGGAGTATAGTTTTATTAAATTAGTATTGCAATTTATGTAACTAGATTCCATACTTCTGGAATCTTTATGCATTTACATGGATCAGCCTTCTTTCAAGTCTGACAGCATTAAACCACTAATGCTTTCATTTCATATAAGCTTTCTCCCTCACAGGTTGAATATAGAAAACACCTACACTCAGCACATGAAAAGTTATTTTTTTCCACCAGCTATTAGTGGAAAACCTGTGGAGGCCAGTTTTATATTATAATAGCTCTTTATTTTTTCCCTTTAATTAACAACTTCTAGACTAAAATATCTGAATTGCCATTGTCAGTGGTTTTATCTCTAAAACTATTTGCATCTTCATTTCTAAGTGTCTTAAACACTTTAAGGTCTTGCTATTTAAGTCGTTAAAAGTAGTTCTAACAGATTACACAAAAGTGCCTGTTAATAAATATCAATATACATTTGATGAATGAATGGGTCAATTCTAAATTCTATATTAAAAATGAATACCGCTTAGAAAACTAAAACTGTTGGGTAAAACTATTGGTGTAGAAATGTGAGTGAAATTAATATTGTAGACAGTGAGAGATTTGAGCTAGGAGGAGAAGGGAAGAGCATTCCTAAATGGAATGAACAAGTGTGGGCATTCTGGGGTAGGTTAAAAGATTGTGATACATAAATATAGTGTGATTATAATATATACATATATATATATATATACACACACATATTTTTTTTTTTTTTTGAGACAGAGTCTCACTCTGTTGCCCAGGCTGGAGTGCAGTGGTGTGATCTCGCCCACTGCAACCTCTACCTCGCAGGTTCAAGCAATTCTCCTGCCTCAGCCTCCTGAGTAGCTGGGATTGCAGGTGGCTGCCATCATGTCCAGCTAATTTTTGTATTTTCACTAGAGACGAGGTTTCAGCATATTGGTCAGGCTGGTCTCGAACTCCTGACCTCAGGTGATCCACCCACATCAGCCTCCCAAAGTGCTGGGATTACAGGTGTGAGCCACCGTGCCTGGCCCAATTATGTGTTTTTTAAAAAGTATGCATGCAATAAGAATCAGGAGAAACTATAGAAAAATAGTAATAGTGGCTATCTCTAGGTAATAGGAATATATTTTTTATTTTTATTTTTCAGTGTTTCCTAAAATGAGCACATAGACTGAATTCTCCATATTCTGTTACCACATCCTGAGGTAGAGATTATAAATCCCTGATTTTCTATGCTTTCAGAGATGAATTTTATCACTACAAAATTTCAAGTTAACATGACCTAGCTATTTCAAGTTCACAAGCCAAACAGTTTGTTGAATAGTTTTACAACATCCTTTGTAAGGAAGTAAGTAATATTACATTGGTGTCTTAATATTTTCTGAACAGACAGTAAAATAAGGAATGAAAGGAATTTGACCCAGGACAAGGGATACAGGAAAAATATTGGGATATTCAGAGTTACAGAAAATGGCAATGGACTCTAGAGCATGTAATAGTAAATTGGTGTTATATGTGAGCAGTCAGCTGTTTTTGGATGCCTCACCATTAAACATAGAGATGGAGCAAGACTCAGACACACTTTCTGATCCATTCACTACAGTTCATACCTGAGTTTGAACTAATGAAGGCCTCTGTGTCCGCATTTCCTGGATCAAACTGAAAACACTGAAGTTCTCAGGAATTATCTATCGAATTAAAGGGGAAAATATCTTATTCCTTTCAATACTTTGTTAATAAATTATTGCTACTTTTTCATAGTCTTGTACTTCCATGGCATCTGCTCTTCTAACATGGGGTAATATCAGAAAAAATGATGCATTTTTAAAACAAATGAGGTTTCTTATCACTTGCAACATGATTTAAAGCCTGGTATTTTCCCTAGAAAAGACTAAAGAAACTCTTCAGAATGATTTCACACGGTGTAACCAAATGTCTAAAACTATAGATATAACGAGGGACAAGATTCAGTAGATGCACAAGTATGAGAGTTGTATAAAATAAAAGAGGTTGGTAGATAGGTCTAAAGGCCATATTTTAAACTTCCTATTAGACATTAAAAAATGATTTATAGATTGGAACGCAAAGTATGATTGCAGTAAGTTGAGTCCATCTATTAAAGCAGTTTGGATAAAGGAAGGGTAACTATATAATTTAGGACAGTGGTCCTCAAACTTTATCATGCATCACAATCACCTGGACAGCTTGCTGGGCCCCCATCTCTAGAGATACGGTTCAATTCAATGGGGCCCAGTAATTTGCCTTCACCTTAGGTTAGGTGCACCTAACCCCCTTGGGCTTCAACCCCTACATTATTGGAATCTCCAAAGATGGGAAAACAAACATTAAAGGATATATAAATTACAGACTTTCTGGGAGTCTGAAAAAGTAGAAATAGAAATCTTTGACCTATTTTCAATATTTCACAAGAACTAACAAAAATTATATGTCTACTAAAACAGCTGCACAAGCTAAGTGAAATACCTGGTTTCCTTGGGTTTTGTTTTTTGTTTTTGTTTTTGAGACGGAGTTTTGCTCTTGTTGCCCAGGCCAAGTGCAATGGCACAATCTCGGCTCACTGCAGCCTCCCTCTCCCAGGTTCAAGCGATTCTCCTGCCTCAGCCTCCCGAGTAGCTGGGATAACAGGCATGCACCACCACACCCGGCTAATTTTGTATTTTTAGTAGAGATGGGGTTTCTCCATGTTGATCAGGCTGGTCTTGAAGTCCCGACCTCAGGTGATCCACCCACCTCAGCCTCCCAAAGTGCTGAGATTACAGGCATGAGCCACCGCACCCGGCCAAGTTTTCTTGGTTTTGATTAGAATTGTCAACTCAGAATGGTTGAACAGTAAAACAGTGATATCCAGTAAAAATATAATGTGAGTCACATATGTAATTTTAAATTTCCTTTCCTTTTTTTTTTTTTGAGAAGGAGTTTCACTTTTGTTGCCCAAGCTGGAGTACAATTGGTCCGATCTTGGCTCACTGCAACCTCCACCTCCCAGGTTCAAGTGATTCTCCTGTCTCAGCCTCTGGAGTAGCTGGTATTACAGGCATGTGCCACCACACCTGGCTAATTTTGTATTTTTAGTAGAGACAGCATTTCACCATATTGGTCAGGCTGGTCTCGAACTCCTGAAGGTGATCAGCCTGCCTTGGCCTCCCAAAGTGCTGGGATTACAGGCGTGAGCCACCACGCCCGGCCGAAAATTTCTTTCTTTTCTTTCTTTTTTTTTTTTTTTGTGAGATGGAGTCTTGCTCTGTTGCCCAGGCTGGAGTGCAGTGGCACAATCTGGGCTCACTGCAAACTCCGCCTCCCAGGTTCACACCATTCTCCTGCCTCAGCCTCCCGAGTAGCTGGGACTACAGGCGCCCGCCACCATGCCCGGCTAGTTTTTTGTATTTTTAGTAGAGACGAGGTTTCACCGTGTTAGCCAGGATAGTCTCGATCTCCTGACCTCGTGATCCACCCGCCTCAGCCTCCCAAAGTGCTGGGATTACAGGCGTGAGCCACCGCGCCCGGCCTCTTTTTTTTTTTTTTTTTTTTTTTTTTTTTGAGATAGAGTCTCTATCACCCAGGCTGGAGTACAGTGGCTCAGTCTCTGCTTGCTGCAACCTCCACCTCCCGGGTTCAAGCGATTCTCCTGCCTCAGCCTCCTGAGTAGCTGGGATTACGGGCATGCACCACTATGCCTGGCTAATTTTTTTGCTTTTCTTTTTTTTTTTTGAGATGGAGTCTCGCTCTGTCACCTAGGCCGGAGTGCAGTGGCGCGAACTTGGCTCACTGCAAGCTCCGCCTCCCCGGTTCAAGCCATTCTCCCACCTCAGCCTCCTGAGTAGCTGGAACTACAGGCGCCCGCCACCACGCCTAGCTAATTTTTTTGTATTTTTAGTAGAGACAGGGTTTCACCATGTTTGCCAGGATGGTCTCGAACTTCTGACCTCGTGATCCGCCTGCCTCGGCCTCCCAAAGTGCTGGGATTACAGGCGTGAGCCACCACACCCAGCCTAAATTTTCAAACAGACACATTCAAAAATGAAAATAGGTGAAATTAATTTTAATAACATAGCCCAATATATATTACATTTCTAACAAGTTCTCAGGTGATGCTGATGCTTCTTGTCTGTGGACCACCCTTTAAGACCCACCTACCTGGGAACTAATTTAATCATCTGACAGAGTGGGTCTACAAGTACATTTTCTAGAAAAAATGAACCATGAAGATAGATATTTTGAAAAACCAAACAATTACTAATATGAAAGCAGTAGAGTAAGAAAATGGGAAGTGCCTGCTGAGAGAAACTCACCCCATCTTTTAGCAACATCCATGTATAGTCAATAGCACAAATAACACCAGTCCTTCCACAGCCAGCACTGAAATGAAAGATCACAGTAGCATGTATGCATGTATACCTAGAGAGAATGGACCATTGACAGTAGCTGGAAAATTTCACCAACAGATTTGAGGAAGAAGATGCCTGGGGACAATTAAACTTCCCAAACCCCACCATTTCCCAGAGCACATTTGTCATGCCACAGGTCCTAGGCAACATCTCAGAGCAAGAGTCTCTAGAGTTGTACTACTTACAAGTAACTTATCAGAAAAACATGAATTTAATGCTTAGGTTGAATTTATTGTCGTTTGTTTCTGCTATTAACCTTTCCCCCTTTCAATTACAAAGTCCTGGCCAGACGCTGACATTTGGTTCATTCTAGGTAGAAGGTTTATACATAGCATCATACCTGCAGTGAATGCATATAGGAACACTGTCATCCTCTTGGTAACAACGTACATCCCAGATGAGCTCAAGGATAGGGTCTATAGATGAAGGTACATCATGGTCTGGCCAATTCTTGTAATGAAACTGGTAGATAGTTCGAGTGTCCTATAAAAAATAGCCAGATGGGAGGGGAAGAGAGGCAAGGGCAGAAAAACTACCTATTAGGTACAATGCTCACTACCTGGGGTGATGCGATTATTCCGTGGCACACAGTATTCCCATGTAACAAACCTGCACATTTACGCCCTTATGTATTATATTCATAAAATTAAAGTTGAGGCTGGGTGTGGTGGTTTACGCCTGTAATCCTAGCACTTTGGGAGGCCAAGGCAGGCAGATTACTTGAGGTCAGAAGTTCAAGACCATCCTGACCAACATGGGGAAACCCTGTCTCTACTAAAAATACAAAAATTAGCCAGGCATGGTGGCACACACCTGTAGTCCCAGCTACTGGGGAGGCTGCAGCACAAGAGTTGCTTGGACCCAGGAGGCTCAGGTTGCAGTAAGCCGAGATTGCAGCACTGCACACTCCACACTCCAGCCTGGGTGACAGAGCACAACTCTGTCCCCTCCTCCCCCCAAAAAAAAAAGTTGAAATTATTTTTAAAATAGCCAGGATAATAAGACAACTGAAGGCTGGAACTCCACCTCATTATACCAAGACATCAGTCTGGCATACTAAGTTTTATCTATATCCTTTTAGAAATTTCTTCCGGTTTCTTCTCTATAAATCTCAGGTGACCAGATGCTTTCTGAAAACAATTAAAAGTGATTTCAGGTCACTTTTGACCCCATCTGCCCCATTCACAAGAGGCAATAGCTGGATATGAAAATAGTTGGGAAACCAGTGTTTCCCAACCGGTATGCCTCAAATGTGCCACAATCATGCTGATATATTAAATCTCTTTGCCTTAGAGAAGCTGGGCAGGGCCTAGGGCAGCCTAAGCTCTCAAACTGGTCCCCAGTCTCTATGTACTGTTCAGCTTCTGTTTACCCTACAAATATTATCATTTTATATGTGTGTCATGGTAGAGAATAGATTGAAGACATACCAACGGTTTCTTCTTTTTTTCTTCTTCTTTGAGACAAGGTCTTGCTCTGTCACCCAGGCTGCAGTGCAGTGGCACCATCTCGGTTCACTGCAACCTCCGCCTCCAGGGCTCACATGATTTCTCCTGCCTAAGCCTCCTGACTAGCTGGAACCACAGGCATGCACCATCACACCCAGCTAATTTTTTTGTGTTTTTAGTAGAGACGGGTTTTTGCCATGTTGGCCAGGCTCAAAATTCTCTTGAATATGAAGACTCATTCACGACATCAAAGACCCTACCACTCCCCATTGTCTTATGCCCAGCCTTAGCTACACACATCTATATTTACTTGCCTGATCTCTATAGGCTTTTGATAAACTCAAAAGCCTTAGAGTTTTTATACTTACACTATTGAACTTAACTTTTAGAGTCCTGATTATATAATCAGATTTCCTTTTTTCAGCTTCCTAAAAAGAAAAAGAAGACCAAAATATTAGTGATTGCAAAGACAAGCTCACTATAAGGTAGACCCTGGGCCGGGCGCGGTGGCTCACGCCTGTAATCCCAGCACTTTGGGAGGCCGAGGCGGGCGGATCACAAGGTCAGGAGATCGAGACCACGGTGAAACCCCGTCTCTACTAAAAAAAATACAAAAAATTAGCCGGGCGCGGTTGTGGGCGCCTGTAGTCCCAGCTACTCGGGAGGCTGAGGCAGGAGAATGGCGTGAACCCGGGAGGCGGAGCTTGCAGTGAGCCGAGATCGCGCCACTGCACTGCAGCCTGGGCGACAGAGCGAGACTCCGTCTCAAAAAAAAAAAAAAAGGTAGACCCTGAAGGCTTTACTCAGACATGAGAACAGACATTATACTTACACAGGATATAGAGAAAGGGCCAAATTCCAGCTGCATCTCTCCTGGCTCAGCCCAGTAGCGCTCACACTTTTTCTGTTGCACAAAGTAGAATGCAGTGATTTCCCTCCATGTATTCTAGTCTCTTCGGGGGAATAAAACCCACTCCCTCATCTGGAAGCATATTTAGCTCTGTCCTTCACCTTAGGTTAGGTGCGTCTAACCCCCTTGGGCTTCAACCCCTACATTATTAAAATCTCCAAAGATGGGAAAACAAACATTAAAGGATATATAAATTACAGACTTCTTGGGAGTCTGAAAAAGTAGAAATAGAAGTCTTTGACCTATTTTCAGTATTTCACAGGAACTAACAGAAATTATATGTCTACTAAAACAGCTGCACAAGCTAAGTGAAATACCTAGTTTCCTTGGTTTTGATTAGAATTGTCAACTCAGAATGGCAACAGTAGAACAGTGATATCCAGTAAAAATATAATGTGAGCCACAAATGTAATTTTAAATTTTCAAATAGACACATTAAAAAATGAAAAGAGGTGAAATTAATTTTAATAACATATCTTAGCCCTGCATATCAAAACATTTGACATGTAACCAATATAAAATAATTATCAGATATTTGGCATTTTTTACTAAGTCTTCAAATTCCAGTGTGTATTTTATATTTATAGCTAATCTCAATTAGGATGCCAAATTTTGGAAGTATTTTATTTCCATTTAGATTTAATAAAACTTACATCTGAAAATTTTTCACATACTCAAAACAGCTTTCTGATAGCTGAATTGCATGTCAGTTTTTAAGTTTAAATCAATTAAAATAATTGAGTTCCCCAGTCACATTAGCCGTATTTTAAATGCTCAATAGCTGTATGTGTCTGGTGGATGCAATATGGGACAGCACAGGATTAAAAGCTCTGGCTGGCAGTTAAAGATATCTGATTAATAGAAATGGGCAAGTGATTTGTTAATCTTTTTTTTTTTTTTTTTTTTTTTTTTTTTTTGAGACGGAGTCTCGCTGTGTCGCCCAGGCTGGAGTGCAGTGGCCGGATCTCAGCTCACTGCAAGCTCCGCCTCCCGGGTTTCCGCCATTCTCCTGCCTCAGCCTCCCGAGTAGCCGGGACTACAGGCGCCCGCCACCTCGCCCGGCTAGTTTTTTTGTATTTTTTAGTAGAGACGGGGTTTCACCGTGTTAGCCAGGATGGTCTCGAACTCCTGACCTCGTGATCCGCCCGTCTCAGCCTCCCAAAGTGCTGGGATTACAGGCTTGAGCCACCGCGCCCGGCTGATTTGTTAATCTTAAAAGCATATTTTGTTTTTAACTTTAAAACATAGAGTCTACTGAGAAAACAAATAGGATTCTTATGAGAAAAAAAAAAATCCCCTGAGAATCACGTGGCATTGCAAAATTGAAAACTAGAAAGATGACATAAGTTTTATCTAGGCACACTTAGGTAAGTTCTGCTGCCAATTTCACCTTCCTTTTTCTTCTTTCCTTTGTTTGTAGGTCAGCAGGTACTAGTAAGTAACTTACCTTTCCCATTTCATACTCCATGCATGCCATAACAATGATCTGGGGGATGAAATAGATAGAAACTTAAACATTCATGTATAGTTAGAAAGAGCAGTTAATACATGGATCCCAGAGTCAGAAAGTATTAACCATTCTTTTTTCTTTTTTGTTGTTTTTTTTTTTTAACCAAAAAAGAAATCCTGGTAACTTATGAAACATTGCTCTTACTCTTCCTTCATTCTGACAATACTTCCCCTTTCTCTGTTCAAACCAGTAATCTTGTTACCAGATGAACCTGTCAAGGTAAGAACTTTCTAATTTTTAAATTTATTTTTATTATTTTTAAAAATTTATTTATTTTTGAGACAGGGTCTCATTCTGTCACCCAGGCTGGAGTGCTGTGGCACAATCTCAACTCACTGCAGTCTCAGACTCATGGGCACAAGCAATCCTCCCACATCAGCTTCCTGAGTAGCCGGGACTATAGGCACACACCACCACTCGCAGCTAATTTTTGCTTTTTTTGTTTTTTTTTTGTTTTTTTTGTTTTTTTTGTTTTTTGAGACGGAGTCTGGCTCTGTCGCCCAGGCTGGAGTGCAGTGGCCGGATCTTAGCTCACTGCAAGCTCCGCCTCCCGGGTTTGCGCCATTCTCCTGCCTCAGCCTCCCGAGTAGCTGGGACTACAGGCGCCCGCCACCTCGCCCGGCTATTTTTTTTGTATTTTTTAGTAGAGACGGGGTTTCACTGTGTTAGCCAGGATGGTCTCGATCTCCTGACCTCGTGATCCGCCCGTCTCGGCCTCCCAAAGTGCTGGGATTACAGGCTTGAGCCACCGCGCCCGGCGATTTTTGTATTTTTTGTAGAGACAGGGTTTTGCCACATTGCCCAGGCTGGTCTAGAACCCCTAGGCTCAAGCTATCCACCCCTCTTGGCCTCCCAGAGTACACCTGGCTAAGAACTTTCATTTCCTTAGACAAGAATGGCATTGTGATTCTGACTAAAAGAGGCCTGAACCCTGAAGTTCCACTGACCAATTTTTTAAAGGCACTGTTTTTAATAAAGTAGAGAATAAAGTAACAGAAGCAACGCTATACTTACAAGGACGTTGTATTCCCAAATCATCCTCCAGAAGTCCAGGAGGGTTGTAGATAAAGGACCCTGGGTGGCAATATAAGTCTTGGGTCCATAAACTCCCTAAAGGGGAACAGAAATTACGTGGCGTGACTACAAATAATACCGTGTTCTCACCTAGTCCTCCCCTTCCCTTTTTTTTTTTTTTTTTTTTTGAGACAGTCTCACTGTGTTACTCAAGCTGGGGTGCAGTGGCATAATCACGGCTCACTGCAGCCTTGACCTCCTGTTCTCAAGCAATCCCCTTACTCAGCCTCTCCAGTAGCTGGGACTACAAGCACATGCCACCACACCTGTTTAATTTTTTAACTTTTTGTTGAGATGGGGTCTCATATGTTGCCCAGGCTGGTCTCAAATTCTTGGGTTCAAGTGATCCTCCCGCGTCAGCCTCCCAAAGTGCTGGGATTACATGCATGAGCCACTGAGTCCAGCCAGCCCTCCCCTTTTTTTAGGTATCTAGGGAAATGTGGACTGCTTTTATTTTCTTTTTCTTTTTTTTAGATGGGAGTCTGGCTCTTGTCGCCCAGGCTGGAGTGCAGTGGCCTGATCTCAGCTCACTGCAACCTCCACCTCCCAGGTTCAAGCAATTCTCCTGCCTCTGCCTCCTGAGTAGCTGGGACTACAGGCGCACACCATCACGCCTGGCTAATTTGTGTACTTTTAGTAGAGACAGGGTTTCACCATGCTGGCCAGGCTGGTCTTGAAACCGTGACCTCTGGTGATCTGCCCACCTTGGCCTCCCAAAGTGCTAGGATTACAGGCGTGAGCCACTGCGCCCGGCTATTTTCTTTCACTGTACCTTAATGAAGTTGGCATTGATGTAGCTGGAATCCTCATCAGAGGTTATCAGGGATAGTTCTACCCGGCTATAATCATCTATAATACAAAAGACAGACATAGTATAATTAAGAGAGCTTAGTCAGCAGATTTAAGTCAGGGCCTAACACTGTGAATAGTGTATGCTCATGCGTGAACAAGTGAATGAATGAATGAATGAATGAATGAATGAATATTCTTTTGCAGTCATAAATAGTACAAACTAAGTTGTCAATACTATGTTCCAAGGTCAGGATCAGTAAGCAGTGGGTACAAAGAAATAGTAATGATTGAGGTTGGGAGAAAGTATGAGTTTATAGAGAGAAATGGAACTTACAGGGTAAAATATCCTTATATCTGTTTTTCTTGATATTCTTGGGCTTCTCAGCCACAGTTGTAGGATAGGTTTTGTCTGCCTTGTACTTGGTAGATTGCCTTTTCAGCTTCTGTAATAAGATTCCAAGAATAATTAATCTTCATAGAGAAATGGGGTAAGAAGCTATCTCTAAAGAGCTTTCCTTTTCCACTGGCAAAACATTCTACCTCAACCCTTTTATTATCTTCTGGTTCTGACTCCATTCAGGACAGAGCTGCAGAGCATAAAGAGACCGGAGTTCAGTGACATTTGGGGAAGTGAAAAGATCACACTTACTGCAGCTGAGCCATAGATAGTGTGAACTTAAAGGTGAAAGTTGTGAATATTTTAAGAACCAAATATCTTCTGGAAGCAAGCTATATGCTCCACCCAAAGGCAGATATTAAAAGCTTAATTTACTTTCTTCATAACTGCTTTTTAGTTAAATGGTCAACTGGAAAATTATTAAGTTCCATTAGTCTTTTTACTTCAGATCACTTTTTTTTTTTCTAAGTAGAAGTGGAGCTTAAGCTGAATAAAATCTGTCTGTATCTAGCAAAATTTCAAAGATTTCAGTTCCAAAAGCAGTCACTTTTTTTTTTTTTAAATAGAGTTTCACTCTGTCACCCAGGGTGGAGTACAGTGGCTTGGTCACAGCTCAATGCAGCCTCAACTTTCTGGGCTCAGGTGATTCTCCCACCTCAGTCTCACCTCCCACCTCAGCCTCACCTCCCACCTCAGCCTTACCTCCTGAAAGCTGGGACCACAGGCGCGAGCATCACACCTGAATAGTTCTCATATTTTCAGTAGAGAAGGGATTTCACCATGTTGCCCAGGCTGGTCTCAAACTCCTGGGCTCAAGCAATCCACCTTCCTTGGCCTCACATAACTTTTATTACAGTATATTATCATAATTGTTGTATTGTATTACTAGCTATTATTGCTAATCTCTTGTTGTGCCTAATTTATAAATTGACCTTAATTAAAGATATGTATGTATAGGTAAAAACAACATAGTATGCATAGGATTTGGTACTATCTGCAGTTTCAGGCATCTACTGTAGGTCTTCAAACACATCCTCTGTAGAGAGAGCCTACGGTAATTTGAATTCCTCTAGATTTTCAGAACTGGATTTGAGAGGAGAGATACTGAACTGATATCTTTTTGTTTGTTTGTTTGCTTGCTTTACTTTGAACCCCAAGAAGCTATTGAACTATCTTTATACCATATTTTTACTTCAAGATGGATATGGATAGAAATGGACTAATTTGGGAATTTAAGGACACATGAAAGACTATGCTGAATTTCAGCTGAAGTTACACCAATTTTTCAAATCTCCCTGCTCTTAAGCAACCCCAGAATGATCATTTTCAGGTTGCTGTTGATCCCAGGGCTGCTGAAAAGATCTCAAGTCCCAGAACAGTTTATTCTAGGAATCTCCAGAACTAAGCTCAGTGCATACTCCTTGTTATACTGTTTTTATTTATTTTTGTTTTATTTTGCTTTTGGAACACTTTCTAGGGAGAATGCTATACACAAACCCCTTTGCGTAAGATATGCTTCAATTAATTTGGCAAAATGTTATAGATAAAGGTGATGGATATGTGTGTATGTGTCCTATATTTGTTTAGCTGCCTTCACTGCCACCTTCAACAATGAGGCAGAATGGCTTTTATTTGTCCTACTCCTTTTCTCCCCCTGGAGTAATCTAGCTGGATGACAAAGGGAGACACTCTTAGCAAAACATCACACAGGAAATGCCTACAGAATAATTCATTTGCAATGTATGAAAGATTTGATTTTTTCCCTTCAAACATCTTAAGGTCATACCACTGTGAAGACTTCCTTTTTCTTTCTGCATTTTTTTTTTTTAGACAGTGTCTCGCTCTATTGCCCAGGCTGGCGTGCAATGGCATAGTCTCAGTTCGCTGCAACCTCTGCGGCACGGGTTCAAGCAATTCTCATGCCTCAGCCTCCCAAGTAGCTGGGATTACAGGCGCCTGCCACCACGCCTGGCCAATTTTTTGTATTTTTAGTAGAGACAGGATTTCACCATGTTGGCCAGGATGGTCTCGATCTCCTGACCTCGTGATCTGCCTGCCTTGGTCTCCCGAAGTGCTGGGATTACAGGCGTGAGCCACCGCGTCCAGTCAATTTTCTTTTGTATTTTTAGTAGAGATGGGGTTTCGCCATGTTGGTCAGGCTGGTCTTGAACTCCTGACCTCAAGTGATCCCCCCACCTCGGCCTCCCAAAGTGCTGGAATTACAGGCGTGAGCCACCGCGCCCGGCAGGCTTCATTTTTCTCTTCCACCTCTCTTCCTGCCAGACACCTGGGATCCAATACCCCAACAAAGAACACATTAGGGCACAATTAGGACAGAAGAAGTGATAAACTACACCAGAAAAGGAGGAACTCTGAGAGTAGAAAGCAAAAGGGTATAAAAGAGGAAGCAGGGTCATGGGGATGGGTTTAAGTTTGGGAAGAAAAGATACGAGATCTAAAGGGTGAAGTTATTTCTCTGCCAAGTACAAGGTAGGGGGTGTGAGTTCCCTAGAAGAGGTACCATCAAGAGAAGTCAGGGGAATAGTTGCCAAGAGGATAAAGTGAAGAGGCTGGGTGTGGTGGCTCACACCTGTAATCCCAGCACTTTTGGAGGCCGAGGCAGGCAGATCACTAGGTTAGGAGTTCGAAATCAGCCTGGCCAACATCGTGAAACCCCATCTCTACTAAAAATACAAAAAAAAAAAAAAAAAATTAGCTGGGCGTGGTGGCTGACCCCTGTAATCCCAGCTACTCAGGAGGCTAAGGCAAGGAGAATCGCTTGAACCTGGGAGGAAGAGATTGCAGTGAGCCAAGATCACGCCACTGCACTCCAGTCTGTCATCCAGCCTGGGTGACAGTGTGAGACTCCGTCTCAAAAAAAATAAAAATAAAAAAGAGAATAAAGTGAAGAGAGAGCTCAGCATCCCGTATGGGCCCTGAAATAGGGTGGAATATGTGAGAAACCAGATTCTGTGTATGCTTGATAAGCTAATAGTAAGTTCATTTGGTTTGTAGATGATACTACCCCTTTCGTTTCAAGAAAGGAGAGGAGAACGGGGATCCTGGCCAGTATAACAAGGAGTACTAGATTCTAGAAATTCGGATTGAGTCATTTGCATGTTATTCTCATAGACTAGTAAATAAAATAAAGTCACTCCCAAAAGAGAACAGAAAGTAAAAGAAAGTACAAGACCACGATATCTTTGCCTTGAAGGACTACATTATTGAATAGAAGACATAGCATTTTAGAGACATTTTAGAGAGAGGAAAATCAAACTTGGCCCTCCTGTGCTAGGTGGGAGAACACAAAGTTTGGTTATCTCCAGAACTTTGCAAGGTCGTTCCTCCGTGCCTTGCAAATATAGGTCAGTATTATCCCAAGCCTCCATCAGGACAGAAAAAGCGCAAGTGGTAAGGAATGGCATTAGGAGTTCAGGCCTCTAAATCCAGTAATCAGGAGAACTACCAACAGGAATGGAGGACAAAACTGAATTGTCTGAGCGTGCAGTGCAATCATCTTCAACAAGATCAACAAACTTATCGAGGTTAGTTTCCAGTGCAATAGTGGGGCAAATGGGTAGGTGGGTAGGCAATAGCTAAATTGGGGTGAGTAAACCAAGAGGTTCAACTTTAGATACATAAAATGTGAGAAAATGGCAAGAAATGTGTGTGTTTGTTTGTTGGTTGGTTGGTTTTTGAGACAGAGTCTTGCCTTGTCGCCCAGCAGAGAGTGCAGTGGTGCAATCTTGGCTCACCTCGACCTCTGCCTCCCAGGTTCAAGTGATCCTCCCGCCTCAGCCTCCTGAGTAGCTGGGAATACAGGCACCTGCCACCATGCCCAGCTAATTTTTGTATTTTTTTTAGAGATGGGGTTTTACCACATTGGCCAGGCTGGACTTGAACTCTTGACCTCAAGTGATCCGCCTGCCTCAGCCTCCCAAAGTGCAGGGATTACAGGCGTGAGCCACTGTGCTTAGCCAAGAAATGTGTTTTAAGTGTCCTGTGAGTAAATGAAAATATAGGACTAGATGGTCCCTAGTGAGAGACTAGAGTTGGAGTTAGAGAAGTCAGCTTCAGAGGTGATGTGATACATTTATTCTGGTGGTGGCATTTTTAAAAATTGCACATTAATGTGCACAAAGGTCAAGAAATGCCGATAGATATGTTCAAGTGATAGGCTGATTCCCAGGAATGAGTAGTGTCAATTCATAGATGTTTGTGCACTTGCTCTGTAGGATGTACCATGTTGATAACTGTTTGGTTAGTATCATTACTGTAATACATACAGAACCAGGATGTATCTATGTCTCCTTTATAGAACCAAGATGTAACCAGAGCTTTGATCTGTCTCTGGTCTTCTATTGAGTCTCCAGAAGTTGCTATAGTACCAGTCTGAATTCTAGTATATTTTAAATCATTAGCACTTAAACCTGGCCTTCAGAACTAGTTATCTTCTTTCTATTGGGATTCAATGAATCGTTCATATTTAATAAATGCCTTTTTTTTTTTTTTTAAGATGGGGTCTCACTCTGTCATCCAGGCTAAAGTTTAGTGGCGTGATCTCGGCTCACTGCAACTTCGCCTGCAGTGAATCACTTGTGGTAAGCCAAGATCGCACCATTGCACTCTGGTCTGGGCAAAAAGAGCAAAACTCCGTCTCAAAAAAACAAACCAACAAAAAAAAAAAACTGAAATTGTGGTAAGTGCTATGAAAAATAACATATGGTGCTAATAAGAACTTATAATAGAAGATTTGATCTATTCAAAGAGGTCCAGAAAGCTTTCTCTGGCCAGGTGTGGTGGCTCATGGTTGTAATCCCAGCACTTTGGGAGGCTGAGGCTGGAGGATCACTTGAGTCCAGGAAGTCAAGTCTGCAGTGAGCTATAATCAAGCCATGGCACTCCAGCTTGGGTGACACAGCAAGACTCTGTCTCCAAAAAAAAAAAAAAAAAAAGGAAAGAAGAAAAGAAAAGAAAGCTTTCTCTGAAGAAGTGACCACCAAATTGAGATCTAAAGAATTATTAGTCGGGCATGGTGGCTCACACCTGTAATCTCAACACTTTGGGAGGCTGAGATGGGAACCCCAGAGGTTGAGGCTGCAATGAGCCATGATCACACCACTGGACTCCAGCCTAGATGACCAAGTGAGGCCCTGTCTCAAAAAAAAAAAAAAGGCCAGGCACTGTGGCTCATGCCTATAATCCCAGCACTTTGGGAGGCCAAGGTGGGCAGATCACGAGGTCGGGAGATCGAGAGACCATCCTGGCTAACATGGTGAAACCTGATCTATACTAAAAATACAAAAAATTAGCCGGGCATGGTGGCATGCACCTGTAGTCCCAGCCACTCAGGAGGCTGAGGCAGGAGAATCACTTGAACCCAGGAAGCAGAAGTTGCAGTAAGCAGAGATCGCGCCACTGCACTCCAGCCTGGGAGACAGAGCAAGACTCCGTCTCAAAAAAATAAAATAAAATAAAATAAAGTAAAAGTACTAAATGTTATCTAGGTAAACAGGAGTGTGAGGAATGTTCAAGGCAGAGGTAACAACATGTGTGCAAGGCCCTATGGCAGAGGAAGCATGGCAAGGACAAGAAAATGAGCATGCTATAAGAAGCTGGAGAGACACTATGTAGGGTATTGGTAGCCATTTTAAAAGGTTCTTTGGGAGGTACATGAAGTTCTATTTGTGAAGCACTTTTAGCACAGAGTCTGGAACACAGTTCTATGGATTAGCTGTTGTGACTGTGGAAAGCAGATGAACAGAAAACGTATATAAGGAAATGCAGATTTAAAATAATCATGGAACATTTTCAGGCTCAGAAATCAAATAAGTGAAATTAGCATAATAAAGTACTATTTTATGCTAGTTATATCAGAAAAAAAAAACATGATTTTTACCTGATACAGTTTAAGAGGTTAAGAGGCTTTGAAAAAAAACAGACTGGTTTCAAATCTGGGTTTTGCCATTTCATGGGTAAAATGAACATAATATTCTCCTCTTGGGGTCGTTGTAATGATTAAATGAGATCATATATGGCAAAGCACTTCGCAGATTGCCTGATACATAGTAAGTAGGCAAAATTTTTTCATCTTTTATTCTTTTTTATATTTATTAAGTCTAGCAGAGTGGTAGAGAAGATGATAAATTCACATATTGCAAATTAGAAAAACTCCTTTGGAAATACATTTGGTAATACTTAACCAATTAGATGCTAATAGTCTTTGACCCAGTAATAACATTTTTGGGGATCTAGCCTAAGGATTAATCCAAAAGAAGGGAAAAACCACATGGAAAAATATATTCATATTAGTGTTATCAATAATCATTAAAAATTAGAAATTACTCAAATGTCTAACAATGGAGAAATAATTAAATTATTTGGATATTACTATGTCTCAGGAAGTTTATATACTTATAATCTTCACAGCAGTTCCTCAAAGTGAATATTATTCCCAGTAATTATTCGATTACTGACTTAATCAAAGGTCACACAGCTAATCATGGGCATAACCTAAATTCAAAGCAAGATTTATATGACTCCGAAGTTTTTATGACTTCAGATGATAAAGCAAGACTACCTGAACTTGAAATTCAATTCCACCACTTACTAGCTATGTGACCCTGAGCAAGTTAATTAACCTCTCTGTTTGTTTCCTCACCTATAAAATGGAAATGAAAACAGTACCTTCCTCAATGGAGTAAATGAGTTGATACATGAGTGTTTAGAACAGTGTCTATAAGAGGTATACAAGCATTCTCTATTATGATTATTATTCTTTCATTATAAAAAACAGATGGACAGACCGGGTGCAGTGGCTCACACCTGTAATCCCAGTACTTTGGGAGGCCAAGGCGGGCAGATCACGAGGTCAAGAGATCGAGACCATCCTGGCCAACATGATGAAACCCTGTCTCTACTAAAAATACAAAAATTAGCTGGGTGTGGTGGTGCACTCCTGTAGTCCCAGCTACTCGAGAGACTGAGGCAAGAAAATAGCTTGAACCCGGGAGGAGGAGGTTGCAGTGAGCCGAGATCACGGCACTGCACTCCAGCCTGGTGACAGAGTAAGACTCCTCAAAAAACAACAACAACAACAACAAAAACCCACATGGACAAATACATGTCCATGTGATGATGCTGCATTATCAACCATTAAAAATTATATACATTTTAATCAGCCTGATAATTTTGGTATAATGGTAAGTGAAAATATGAGAATACAAAATTGTACCTATGCTATAATAACCATAATATAAAAAATTATATAAATGGACAAGAACTAGAAGATCCACACAAAAAAGCTGTTGTTGGTTTTCGTGTGTGTGTATGACAGGGTCCCACTCTGTCATCCTGGCTGGAGTGCAGTGGTGCAGTCTCAGCTCACTACAACCTCCATCTCCTGTGATCAAGCAATCCTCTCACTTCAGCCTCCAAGGTAGCTGGGACTACAGGCATGTACCACCACGTCTGGCTAATTTTTTATATTTAGTAGAGACGGGTTTCACCATGTTGCCCAGGCTGGTCTCAAACTCCTGGACTCAAGCTATCTGCTCGCCTCAAAGTGCTGGGATTACAGGCACGAGCCACCTCACCTGGCCAAGATCCACAAAAAAAGTTTTGATTTGTTAGAATGTTGGTACTATGGTGAGTTTACTTTCTTTTAACTTTCAATAACATTGTTTTATAAGAATAACAATAATAAGGAATGTTTGAAAGTACCTTTAGAAATTTCAACAGTATAGTTGCATCCTGCTGTTTCTGCTGTGTAGAAGCTATACTAACTATGCACTATGCACTTACCCTAAAACTAGGTCCTTTGAGAGACTCAGTGTCATTGAATGAAGTAGAACACTATTGGATAAGGATTAATTTCACAGCTCTGTAATAAGACAGATCTGAGTTAAATTTCATCCCTATGGCTGAACAGCTGAGTGAGCTTAGGCCAATTATTTAACTTCTCAGCGCTTCAGTTTCCTCATTTGTAAGTCAGAAATCACAGTTGTAGCTATTTCACAGGGTTTTCTTAAGGAATAGTAAATAAGAAAATGAATGTTGATGTTTCCTTGACTACCCCACCCAGATTGTCACAATTATATTAAATATTTAATATACTAATTAGCTTGTTTAATGTCTGCCTCTCTAAGACATATCTATTGTCTTACAAAATAAGCTCCACTAAAGCATGGAGTATTGCATTGCATTCCTAGCATCTAGGGCATTACTTTGCACACAATAAGCACTCAATGAATGTTTATATGAATGTATAAAAACCTTAGATGGGTGGTCAGTGGTAGCTTCAACTACAGAAAAGTTACTGAATTTAGTCCTGGCACAGGGAAAAGACGTAAGCAGCATGGCATTGGCTTCAGCTGTCATAACAGGACTGCCACATCGAATTATGAATACAGTCCTCTCAGTATCTGTGAGGGACTGGTTCCAGGACTACCCCCTTCAAGATACCAAAATCTATGGATGCTCAAGTCCCTCATATAAAATGGCATAGTATTGCCGGGCGCGGTGGCTCACGCCTGTAATCCCAGCACTTTGGGAGGCCGAGGCGGGCGGATCACAAGGTCAGGAGATCGAGACCACGGTGAAACCCCGTTTCTACTAAAAATACAAAAAATTAGCCGGGCGCGGTGGCGGGCGCCTGTAGTCCCAGCTACTCAGGAGGCTGAGGCAGGAGAATGGCGTGAACCCGGGAGGCGGAGCTTGCAGTAAGCCGAGATTGCGCCACTGCACTCCAGCCTGGGCGACAGAGCGAGACTCTGTCTCAAAAAAAAAAAAAAAGGCATAGTATTTACACATACTATACACGTCCTCTTGTATATTTTAAATCATCTCTAGATTACTTGTAATACCTAATACAATGTAAATGCTAGATAAATTGTTGTTATGCTTTACATTTTTTATTTTTTGTTGTTGTGTTATTTTTGGTTTTTTTTCCCAAATATTTTTGATCCATAGTTGGTTGAATCCAAGGATGTAGAACTTGGGGATACAGAGGGCCATCTGTATTGTTCTCTGTACAAAGATGTCTGGCCAAGAAGGAAGTGGAGACTGAAATCTGAACCATGGACCTGGGGAAAGGGTAAAGGGGTTAGGATGCCCAGGGAATCTACCTGGAAATAGATATGCATTTTGATAATTTCCCTAAAGGTACCACCAGTTAAGTGAACAGTGGCCTTGTGTCACAGAATTGGTCCTCCAACCTCAGAAACATAAAATCCTGGGAGAATACATTAAGGGCTCAAGATGGGACATGGAACATGACCAGATGGAAAGCCCTCCGATTTAGTGGCAGTATTTTCCTTGTCCAAGCAAGCAATGTAGCCTCATTCACCACTCCTCTACTCCCCCAAAGCTCTCTCTCTGGTGTCTCATCTGAAACCTTTAGATGGAGCTGAGAGGAAGACTATTTTTCCACTGGAGGACATGAGTCAGTGAACAGTGAGGTTACACTTAATCACCACCCAAAAACAAGGTCCTAAAAATCAGGAGCTAGAAAAGCAAGGAAGTGATTAATATAAAAGTCAGCATAGTGATTATCCCTTGACCAGGGTAGGACAGGACAGGGTGGGATGGGGGCAGCGGACCTGATGGGGCAGGGGTCTTCGGGGGTCTGACAGTTTCTTGACTTGGGTGGTGGTTACACTGCTAATGGTTGCTTTACAATTATACTTAGATGTTTTATGTACTTTTCTAAATGTGTATTATATTGAACAATATTCAGCAGCTTAAAAAAACTATAACAAGTTTTTAAGCAGGGAAAAAATGACCAGATTTGGCTGGGTGCAGTGGCTCACGCCTATAATACTAGTACTTTGGGAGGCTGAGGCGAGTGGATTACCTGATTGGCTAGACTAGCCTGGTCAACATGGTGAAACCTTGTCTCTACTAAGAATACAAAATTAGCCGGGCGTGGTGGCTCATGCCTATAATCCCAGCTACTTGGGAGGCTGAGGCAGGAAAATCACTTGAACCAAGGAGGTGGAGGCTGCAGTGAGCCAAGATCGTGTCATTGCATTCCAGCCTGGGTGACAAGAGCAAAACTCCGTCTCCAAGAAAAAAAAAAAAGACCAAATTTGTATGATTAAAAGAGCACTTGGGTGTTGAACTGAAAATTGATTGAAGGTAGGGCAAGGCTAGATGCAGAGAAGCCAGTTAGGAAGTAGCTGCTATATTTTAGTGAGAAACTACAATGACTTTAGCTGAGAAATGGTAAAATATTAGGGATATAGTCTACATTATTATTATTTTTTTTTTTTTTTTGAGACAGAGGTTCGTTCTTGTTGTCCAGGCTGGCGTGCAACAGCTGTATCTCGGCTCACTGCAACCTCTGCCTCCCGAGTTTAAGCAATTCTCCTGCCTCTTGAGTAGCCTCTTGAGTAGCTAGGATTACAGGTGCCCGCCACCACGCCCAGCTAATTTTTGTATTTTTAGTAGAGATGGGGTTTCATTATGTTGGCCAGGCTGGTCTCAAACTCCTGAGCTCAGGCAATCCGCCCACCTCGGCCTCCTAAAGTGCTGGGTTTACAGGCGTGAGCCACAGGACCTGACCAGTCTGCATTATTTTTAGAAACACAACTAAAATAAAACAGAGGCCCGGCACTGCCCATCAGCCCACTTTTTACATCTATGCCTTGGGTTACTTTGGCTTAGGAATTATAGTGCAGGGGCAGGGACATGTATACACATGTCCTACTTAACTCCTTTCAGGTAACTCTACCAGAGGGGCTCAGACTGCTCAGCCAGTGGCAGTGAGAGCACATTTTTCATAGTACCACAAGATTATCCACGTTGAGCTGACATCGGAGTTCCTGTCATAATATCTAATCACTCAATAATATCTAATTACTCAAGACATTCAGAGTGTTTTCACATCTACTATCTGGTACCAGAGTTTTAGCTCCAAGAGGCAAAGGTTGGCCGGGCGCGGTGGCGCAAGCCTGTAATCCCAGCACTTTGGGAGGCCGAGACGGGAGGATCACGAGGTCAGGAGATCGAGACCATGCTGGCTAACACGGTGAAACCCCGTCTCTCCTAAAAAAATACAAAAAATTAGCCGGGCGAGGTGGCAGGCGCCTGTAGTCCCAGCTCCTTGGGAGGCTGAGGCAGGAGAATGGCGTGAACCCAGGAGGCGGAGCTTGCAGTGAGCTGAGATCCGGCCACTGCACTCCACCCTGGGTGACAGAGCGAGACTCCGTCTCAAAAAAAAAAAAAAAAAAAAAAAAAAAAAAAAAAAAAAAACAAGAGGCAAAGGTTTTGGTTCTTTTTGTTCACCGCTATATTTTTAGTGCTTAGAACTGAACTTGGTACCTACTAAGTGCTCAATAAATAGTACTCAGTAAATGACCACATTTAATTATTGTTATTGATATTTAATCATCACAACAATCCTGTGAGGATAGGTAGGACATTAATTATTATCCCCATTTTATAAGTTAGAAAACAGAAAGATTTAAGAACATGTCAAATACTTGGTAATTTAGTGAAAAAAATCATGATTAAATTTCAGGTTTGTACTTCAGTTCTCCCTTTTCCCCCCATTTCTTCACAGCTGAAGAGCTAAGGTTTAAAATTCTTATATCTCTGAAACACCAGCTGTAAGTATTCTAAAATACATGATAGGTACTATTAGACACCCTATGTTATCTGATGTCTCAGCTTGTAGGGTGAATGAGGCCTACCCAGCTGCCATTGCATCAATAGTCACAGTTCTCTCAAAGGAGATGCATTGTTGTTCTGGGTAATCTAATCCACCCAACCTGAACCTATCTTATACTCATGTTTCTCTCTGTGACCTACACTTGTCTCTACTCTCCATCCTAGCCATTCTACTTCTCCAAGAAAAAGAAGTTAAGGAAGGCCTGTTATTGAAAAAACACGTTATAATATATTTTTCATATGAAAAATAAAAGAAAAATGATGGCCAGACATAGTGGTTCATGCCTGTAATCCCAGCATTTTGGGAGGCGAGATGGGAGGAGTGCTTGAAGCCAGGAGTTCGAGACGAGCCTGGGCAACAAAGCAAAGCGCGTCTCTCCAGAAAAAAAAAAAAATTTTTTTTTAATTAGCCAGGCATGGCGATACACACCTGTGGCCCCAGCTACTCAGGAGGCTGAGGCAGAAGAATCACTTGAGGCCAGGAGTTCAAGGCTACAGTGAACTATGGTTGCACTGCTGCACTCCAGCCTGGGTGACAGGGTAAGATCCTGACTCTTAAAAAAAAAAAAAAACTGTGGCAGTGGGTAGTTTTGGTGCTCTTCAAAAACCTTTGTCAGCCAAATGGAATCCCAAGGGGAGGCTAAAAATGTAATATTGTATGAAAAGTTAACATTGGTCTCTTTCTTCTTAATATTAATTAAAATTAGTAATATGAAGCATAAACCACAACTCAGATATCTGGATGATATCTGGGGAAATCTGGATGTTCAATTAATATTAGTGGTTTTATATCTGGAGTTGTATATGTCTTCTGTAGGATTCCTAACCAAACTCCAAAGAGCTAGCAAACAAAATATTAAAACCAGTAATTTTGAGAGAATACGTAAAATACATGCAAACCAGTCAGAGAAGTCAGACTTTAGTTTGCCTTTTTTTCTGTCTTCCCCTTCAAGGCCTGATATTTACTTTATCCCAAGGGCAATTTGGTCTCAGAAAATTGGACCCACATAGTCAGTTAAATAGCGTATGTAACTACCCTGAGAGGGTCACACACAGAACTCACCAGAAATTCATTGGTAAATTCCTCTTTGTTAATTTTCTTGCTTTGGGCCTCATCCAGGAACTTCTGCAGAATTTCTCTTTGGTCCATGCTGCAGAGCAAGAGAAATAGTCTATAAGCAGGTTGAGGGAGGGCATGTCAAATGTGTGTCATGGCCGAGACACCTCCAAAAAGCCACTGCTGCCGCCTGAGCAGAGCATGCTGAAGTCTGTGGTTTACTGACTTCATCACAAGCCCTAGAGGAAATTAGTACGTAACCACCTTCTGTGGTCACATAACACAGCCATTATCTTGCTCCAGGGCCCTAGCGCCTTCCTTCTCAGCAAAGGAACCTGGTTACAATTCAAATTTTTAACAAACAAGAGGCTAACCGGAACATAAATTGTGGTCTGCTTAACTCTGAGATTATTCCATTCCATCACTCATACGCAAAACCCACCTTTCTTCTTGCCTCCCAGAGAAAGAGCAGAATTACAGGTCTCCTGCATGAGTTCTGTCTCTCCCCATTTCCCCAGTGAGCACAAGGGCCCAGTTGACACCTTCTGTTTCCTTATGTCCCAGGTGAACTCTGCAAAGTTCATTTAGGCCCAGGAAAGAAGACAGACACCATTTAGAGTTACATGTCTTCTACCCCGACTGTTCATCAAAAGGTTTCTTGTCAGTGTGATCAATGAGAAACTTCTGTTCATCACAGAAGGTGTTTTTATTCATAACTTTTAAGTCTGCTATATATACCTCAAACTCTCTTTTGAATGAAGCAAAGTCAGATGCTTCTGACAGTCTGTGTCTCCCCCAGGACTGGGGAAGTGCTGACCTCCATTAGGGGAAGTGTTCATTTCAGCACCTCTTCAACCCTCCCAGTAGCCTTTGAAGCTTCACTTGGGTTCTGGATATAAAGACTAAGAGTGTTGGTCTATACAGGATCCAGAGCAAGTGACCCCCACAAGGAGCACCTGACCAGGCAGTTAGCACAATATCCTGCATATGTAATGCTGGTAAACTGTGATGGAAAGAAAAGAAAGTAAACTCAACCACCTTGCTGACAACATTGTAACTTTTAGGGCAGAAAGCCTGAAGAACTGTTTGTAAAGAACACATTTCTACTCTGCAACCAATGTCTTAGGAAATAAATTTGTTTCAGGAAGTTATGCTGTGCCTGTGGCATTTTGGCCCTGAAAGGCAGGCTCTTCTAGAAAAAGCTTCCACATCTCAGCTTGCATAACCTCTCAATGGGTACAAGTCTACCCAAGTGCCTAATTCAGTGTGAGAACATCCCAAAATCAGCATATCATCTTTGTTGAAGGCAGAAGTTCAACAAATGTTAACAAAATTAGTCTTGATCCTAGGAAAACTGGGAAATGTGTTGTTAGGGCTTCCTCTATTTAAGATATTAGCAATCCTTTCTGTTTTGCAACATTATTCAAACTTCTTTCAGGATATCATGATTCTGAACACTGTTTATTCTGAATATTAAAGATACTGCATGCTCTTTACTAAGTACTGCAAAAAGAAAAGTAAGATCATTGAGATATCTTGGTTATAGGTGACTTAAAGACAATATTTCAAATAAAGAAACTCAATCCCAGTACACATAAATTAAACCCTCATTCTTCAGCAATATTTGTTGAGAATAGTATGTTTCTCAAATTATTCCCACCTAGAATTAAGAGAGAATTTCTTGCTGCTCTAAGTAATGTGATGTTTACTTTGGCTATTTTAAAACATAAAATATGGGAAATCTTTGATTTATAAGAATACAAAATTTCAAGTTTATAATAACTAAAACCATGTAAAAGTATGTACATAGTTAAAGACTAAAAGGTGCAAAAGAGAATCAATTGTATAAGTGTGATGGGATAAAGTTTGCTTTCTAAAATTATTATACTGTTTTTAAAATTAGAAATAAACATTTAAAAAATCCATTAAGTTGGCCGGGCGCGGTGGCTCAAGCCTGTAATCCCAGCACTTTGGGAGGCCGAGGCGGGCGGATCACAAGGTCAGGAGATCGAGACCACAGTGAAACCCTGTCTCTACTAAAAATACAAAAAATTAGCTGGGCGCGGTGGCGGGCGCCTGTAGTCCCAGCTACTCAGGAGGCTGAGGCAGGAGAATGGCGGGAACCCGGGAGGCGGAGCTTGCAGTGAGCCGAGATCGCGCCACTGCACTCCAGCCTGGGCAACAGCGTGAGACTAAAAAAAAAAAAAAATTCCATTAAGTTGTTCAACAAATTTATTGAGTACCTACTAAATTCTAAACATTATCTTAGGAGATGGGCATACAACACTGAGAAAGCCAGAATATGGTTAAAAAAAAAAAAAATCCATAGCCAGTTAGTAAAGCACCTCAGAACTAAAGATACAGACATGATTACTGATAAAAATTAAAACATTCCTTAGGTAACTTTGGAAAAGAACATAAAAATAAAAATATTCCAAATAACTTGCTTAATTGCAGAGTAGCAAAGCATAATCATAAAAGGAAAATGATTTTCTATGTTTGGACAAATAAGATAATATAGTTTTATAATTTCTCTGTACCCTTAGAATGTCCTCAATTACACCAAAACTAAAACTTTATTTTTATTAATTGATTAGGCAAACCTGCCTAATAAAATTTAAATCTATTTTTCTCAAGCCTGTATTTCAGAACAATCTCTTACTAACTTTCTTGTTTCTTCTTAAGGAGGGAGAAGATAGAAATAAATAGGAGATAACAAAAAAATTTTTGCTTAGATGCCTCCATAGTCCTTTTCTTCAAAATCTAAGAATCTGTAAATAGTGTGTGGGCAGAACTTCACACTTTTTAAAAAAGCAAGCAGCAATTTTTAAGATTCTATTCAACTGTAAACCCAAAAGGTATAGAGACATTGTGAAATAACCAAACCCCCAAAACCCACTTAGCTACAAGGCCATTTCCTGAGCAGACCACTCAAGCAAGCAAAAAACAAACTGAAGAAGAAAACACAAAACTTTAATTTTTTTTGTTTTGGTTTTTTTGTTTGTTTGTTTTGTTTTGTTTTGTTTTGATTTGAGACAGGGTCTTGCTATGTTACCCAGGCTAGTCTGGAACTCCTGGGCTCAAGTGATCCTCCCACTTCGGCCTTCCAAGTAGCTGGAGCTATTATTATTATTATTTTTTAAATAAGCTACTACTTAATTTATCACACTTCCTTCTACAGATACCGAAGGGCAATAAGAGCATAATACTTTTTGATGAAGATTGTGTTGACTCATTTGTATGTTGTGGGAAGATAAAGAGCTGGGGAGGGGAAACAAGACTTGCAGTAAAGGTTGGCAAATACCTAAAAGAGTTTCAGAATTTATGATGAGTCATTTAAACCAGTCTGGCATAAAACCTAAGTGAATACAACAATTCCATGCAACAAAAAAAGACTTACCAACATTTTGCCAGAACCATCAAGTAAATTGTGGGAAGTAAATTGTGGATGAGCACCTGAAGAGGAGTGACAAGGCCACATCTCACTGCTGCCTCATGTGGCTGTAGTGTTTGGTCAGAAGGAAGAACACAATAGAGAAGAGTGCTGGTCACCATGTCAGCTGTTCCAACAAGAGGGGAGTATGCTAGTTTAAGGGGAAATATCAGTATCATGGAGGTCAGGAATTAGATTACAATACAGTTTAATTGAAGAGAATTTCAGGAAAGACTACAAGGATAAGATAAACTATTCAATAGGAAAAACATTCAGGATTCTCAGAACATCCTTCTCTCTTTTGGATGAGGAAGAGACATGTTTTACCCTGGAGAAGATACTTACCCAACCTTAGCTTTAGTTTCACTACCCTTGCCTTTCCCTACATCCCAGGGTCACTGATTTGATATGGGATATATACACTGTCTGTGAAACATTCAGTCCTTTGTAAGCATTCTCTTGATCACCAAGACCTATTGGAAATTTTTCCTCAATGTCTTTTTGATTCAACCTGTCTTTTCCATTCCCACTTAGTCCCATTCCCACTTTCACACCTGGATTCCTATAGCAATAAACTTATATTATCTTCCTATCTATATGTTTCCATTCTAGTATCTCCTGTTAACCAAGGCTGGATGAAAGTTCTTAAAACTGCACTTTAATGCTAAAGAATCAGAATAGTTATTGATGGTCTATGGGAACAAGTCTAGATTCCTTAGCTTGTCACCAAGCCCCTCCCTGTCAACTATCCCCAGCCAACCTATCCAAGCACATCACCTACAGACCTTGTTCATTCTACTCCTTTTTCTACTTCTCACTTGTACCCCAAAGTTTCACCACGATGAAAATAAAGCCATAAAGCTCAATTACTTTTTCTTCAAAAATCTTGCCCTTAACTGTTTCACCATGATCTTCCCTTAGTCTGAATCTCTTCAATATAACAGCTATAGACATTTTCTTCATTTATTCAATTTCCTTGTCTCCTATAAGTTTAAGAGTTTATTCAAAAGATGCCCCGTTTTTCAGATTTATCAAAGGCAATGATAGTGTCTTCTATGCATTTGTGTAACCCACAGTGCTTAACATGGTCTTGAGAATACATACCTAAAATAAGTCTGTTGTGATAATGTAAGCTAATGTGGTTACACTTTGGTGAGGGATCTACTCTCACTTGGTTACTCATTATATCAATTACTCCAAGTCTCTTGCCTGGCACAGTCTGTGCTTCTTGTCTCTAGCTAGGCACTTTCATTATGCCAGGAGCAGATGGGCCTTCCTACATGGAGGCACAGGAACCTGGCAAAGGGTACTTTCCTGAATGCTGCTGTCCAAGCAGCAAGGCTATTATTATGAAAGGAATGGTGTCAATACTGAGCTTCAGAGTCCATCTCTGAAGAACTGCAATAGCCATAAATAAATGACCTCCTTTATCTCTAGAATAGGCTTGTTTCTCCTTTTATAAATGAACACGGAAGAGGCTTATAAAATGCCTTTAATTAAGCTTGTTTCATTTTGTCATGTTTTCACGTCATCCATGGTAGGAAAAGTTCCCCTACCCATCTTCTAATCTACTGTTTGTCACTACAGCATTCTGAGACTTCACTAAGTCCTTCAGTTCACCTGCTGCAGACTTCATAGTCAACCTCCCACATATTACACAGGGAAGCATACTCTGTCTTTGGTTTCAGAATCCTCAAGAGGCAAAGGGCAACCAATAAATTGCAATTGAAGCATTTTTTTATTTTTTTATTTTTGGGAGGCAGAGTTTTGCTGTTGTCCCAGGCTGGTGTGTAATGGTGCTATCTTGGCTCACTGCAACCTCCGCCTCCTGGGTTCAAGCAATTCTCCTGCCTCAGCCTCCTGAGTAGTTGGGATGACAGGCGTGAGCCACCACACCCAGCTGATTTTTATATTATTAGTAGAGATGGGGCTTCACCATGTTGACCAAGCTGGCCTTGAACTCCTGACCTCAGGTGATCCACCCGCCTCAGCCTCCCAAAAGTACTGGGATTACAGGCATGAGCCACCAACTCCAGCCTGAAGCTTTTTTTTTTTTTTTTTGAGACAGCGTCTTGCTGTGTCGCCCAGGCTAGAGTACAGTGGCACCATCTCGGCTCACTGTAGCTCTGCCTCCCGGGTTCAAGCGATTCTCCTGCTTCTGCCTCCCGAGTAGCTGGGACTACAGGTGCCCGCCACCACGCCCGGCTAATTTTTTGTATTTTTTAGTAGAGACGGGGTTTCACAGTGTTAGCCAGGATGGTCTCGATCTCCTGACCTTGTGATCCACCTGCCTCGGCCTCCAAAAGTGCTGGGATTACAGGCGTGAGCCACCACGCCTGGCCAAGAGCATCAGGACTCTTAAAGCTTAGCATCCTGTTCAAATATAATCAAACTTGAAGTCTCATCTGAGTCAATCATTTATTCATTCATTTAATGACTATTTTTAATATCGATGTACATGACAGAGAATGAAGAGGAGGGGTGTTACAGAAGTATACAACAAATTGTATCCTTCAGCGATCCTTTATCCTAGTGGGGAAGATGACTATACAGATAATTACAATTTAAGGCCATTTTTTGGATAAGAAACATAAAAGTGGTACAAACAAAAGTTCGAGGAGGCAGAGGCCACTTCTTGTTCTAGTTATACGGATAGCCTTCATGGAGAAAGTGACAATTGGGTTGGGTCTTGACGATGTCTACAGGTAGAGCCTCAGAAAAAGCAATATGAAACACAGAGAACAGTAGGAGGATGGCTTTAGTGACTGGCTCGGTTTTACTAGAGCATTGGGATTGTAGAGGAGAATCATGATTGATTAAGGCTATATAGGGCAGTTAGGGCCAGATCCTAGGGGAATTCGAATATCAGACTGAAAGTCAGGCTTTATTTGATGAACAGTAGGGAGCTGCTGAAGATTTTCTTTTTTAAACAACCTTATTGAGGTAGTGCTAATGTACAATAAACTACACATTTCAATCAGAGTATACAGTTTGATAAGTTGGTATGAAATCACCCATAAAATCACAATCAAGATAATGAACATATCTAATCACCCTCAAAAGTTCTACTGAAGGACTTTAAGAGAATGGCATTCAAAGCAATGCTTTTGGAAAGTTATTTCTTGATTTAACAAATAAATGCCCCCTTCTGATAAAATGTTTAAGTCCTATAATCTTCATTGGTATGTTAAATTTAAAAATGAATGATACCATATACAAAAATGAATCAAAACAATAGACAAAGGAACCACAGCTTTGATCAATCTGATGTCAGTATATAGGATAGACTGGAATGGAGCAGGAACAGAACAATTTATTGAAAGCCTAAGTAGGAGGCTTTATTAATAGTCCAGGCAGTTGCTAATAAATCTGGTAGAAGAACCAGGACAAAAAGGAAGTAACAAATGAGAAAAACTGTTGGGTGAGTTGGACTGGAGAGAGAGAGACAAGGTAAAAATGACTGAGGTTTTGAGCTAGTTGTATGGCAAACGGAGAGTATGGGGATAAGAAAGGTACACATAAATAATAAGCGTCTGTGGGTATGGAATTGAGAAGGGAAATAAATCATATTTAGGAATTACAGTGATGTGAAAGGTAAAGCCATTAAGAGTGGTTTGCCTCTGTGAGAGCCAGGGTTAATGGAGAGAGAAAAAAGTCAAGCTAATACCTTATGAACTCCATAACATAGAATTCCAAATTGCTAATGGCACAGTGTTTAAAATATTCCAGGCACTGGCCCTTTACAAAGTGTATTGTTTTATTTATCTCTCACAAAAATCTTATTAATAAGTTACCAAATCATCTCTATTTTACAAATGTAGAAACTAAGGTACAGAAGAATTATGTCTCTTACCCAATGTCACATAATTAGCCTATAGTGAAACTAAAGTGTTAAAATCAGGCAATCTGAATCCATTTTTAATTCCTGGGTTACAAATGTCTTCTTCCTGCAGCCCAATCACTTAAACTCTCCTAAGATAGAGTCTCCTAAAATACACAACACCTAGGCCAGAGCTGCTTAATGCATTTGCCTAGTATAATCCCCGTGGGCACCATATCTTCAAATCTCAAGATAATGCAGTATACTTGGAACTGTTTTATGAGCAACACAGGATAAAACTGGGAGCTGGAATTATTCAATTTAGATTGAATTTGCTGAAACTTAGTTCAAATGCATAGATAGAAGTTTATTTCATAAAACAGAATAGCAACAGTCAAAGTATTTTGATTTTGCCTGTGAAGTCAAATACCACAAAACTCATCATCTTGAGTTTATAGTAACATAAGGGACAAAGGAGTACAAGTTTCTTAATGGTTAGCCAAAAATATAATTTCTACTAAAGAGAAACAGGACACATCATTTACAGATTACTAACCTGTTGTGATTTAACTAGGAATAAAGGAAAAAGCATAACTTTATTTATTTTCTTTCTTTTTTTTTTGAGACAGTTTTGCTTTTGTCGCCCAGGCTGGAGTGCAGTGGCACCATCTCAGCTCACTGCAACCTCCGCCTCCCAGGTTCAAGTGATTCTCCTGCCTCAGCCTCCTGAGTAGCTGGGATTACAGGCACATGCCACCCAGCCTGGCTAATTTTTTGTGTTTTTAGTAGAGACAGGGTTTCACCATGTTGGCCAGGCTGGTCTCAAACTCCTAACCTCAGGTAATCCACCCGCCTTGACCTCACAAAGTGCTGGGATTACAGGCATGAGCCACCGCGCCAGGCCAAAGCATAACTTTAAAAAGCAAAAATATATTAACAGCACTACATATTTACTTCTCTGAATTTAGAGGGGATAGATGGATGGCTGGCTGATAGAGGGGAAGTGGTTAGCTTTATTAAACTTTAGCCAAAGTCATTAATGCTGCTTTTCGTGAATCACAGTAGCAATGCCTTTCTTCTTGACATTCAGGAAAGTAGTCTGGTTTTCGAAGTCTCTACCTGATGACTGCCTACTAATCTGTTAGATCATTAAGGACTATTTTGAGATATAAGATCATACAAATCATAAGTTTTGCTTCTAGTCACTCTCACTTGTAGGGCCAGAGAAATGGACTACTCAGGAGCTACAGAGCTCTCTGATTGGCTGAAGACCTAGAGAAACTGTGGATTATGCAAGAACTAACAAACATATGGAGACTAAGTTCCCAAAAAAGAGTTAAATATCTTTGAGTTTAAACCCTGTATCCACAGCTGTGTTTGCTGGAATTGTCAGGACTGTAATAGAGTTTCAACTACCAAGGAGAAATGTTGATTTAGAGAAGGGGTCAGCCAACTTTTTCTGTAAAGAGCCAGCTAGTAAATATTTTGGACTTAACCAGTCATATGGTCTTCCATAATCATTCAACTCTGCCATTGTAGCGCAAAAGTGGCCATGAACAATATGTAAACAAGTGAATGTTACTCTATTCCAATAAAACTTTATTTACAAAATAAGACAGCAAGCCAGATTTGACGTGTGGGTTGTAATTTGTCAATCCATTCTCTAAAGTGATGGCTGTCACACTCTATATGTACATCAGAATCACCTATGGAACTAGTTTAAAAGGTAGGTTCCTAGGCTCCAGCCTACCCTTACAGAATCAGAATCTCTAGGAATGCGAATCAGCAATTTAATAAGGTCCACAAGTGGTGTGTGAACCACACTTTTAAAGCTCTGTGCTACGCAGCTAGCTTCATGTCAGCTGGGGTGGCCTTGCTGTCCTAGATGTGGGCCAGCACTTCCTGCATCCTGTGGCAGTAACAATGCAGTAACTTTTATTTTCTTTGACCTTCCTAGTAGAAACAACTATTTTTTTTGTTTGTTTGTTTTTTGGGTTGTTTTTGTTTTTTGTTTTTGTCTTTTTTTTTTTGCTTACAACCTCTAAAATGCATAAAATAGTCCTCCTCAGGTGAAATTAACATGAAGTTTAGGGATGATTTTTGAATGAAAATACTCAAAATAACAAGATTTTAGGCCTGGCATGGTGGCTCACGCCTGTAATCCCAGCACTTTGGGAGGCCGAGGCGGGCGAATCACGAGGTCAGGAGATCCAGACCATCCTGGCTAACATGGTGAAGCCCTGTTTCTACTAAAAATACAAAACATTAGCTAGGCATGGTGGCGGGCACCTGTAGTCCCAGCTACTCGGGAGGCTGAGGCAGAAGAATGGCGTGAACTGGGGAGGCAGAGCTTGCAATGAGCTGAGATCGAGCCACTGCACTCCAGTCTGGGTGACAGAGCAAGACTCCATCTAAAAAAAAAAAACAGGCCGGGCGCGGTGGCTCAAGCCTGTAATCCCAGCACTTTGGGAGGCCGAGGCGGGCGAATCACGAGGTCAGGAGATCCAGACCATCCTGGCTAACATGGTGAAGCCCTGTTTCTACTAAAAATACAAAACATTAGCTAGGCATGGTGGCGGGCACCTGTAGTCCCAGCTACTCGGGAGGCTGAGGCAGAAGAATGGCGTGAACTGGGGAGGCAGAGCTTGCAATGAGCTGAGATCGAGCCACTGCACTCCAGTCTGGGTGACAGAGCAAGACTCCATCTAAAAAAAAAAAACAGGCCGGGCGCGGTGGCTCAAGCCTGTAATCCCAGCACTTTGGGAGGCCGAGACGGGCGGATCACGAGGTCAGGAGATCGAGACCATCCTGGCTAACACGGTGAAACCCCGTCTCTACTAAAAAATACAAAAAACTAGCCGGGCGCAGTGGCGGGCGCCTGTAGTCCCAACTACTCGGGAGGCTGAGGCAGGAGAATGGCGTGAACCCGGGAGGCGGAGCGTGCAGTGAGCTGAGATCCGGCCACTGCACTCCAGCCTGGGCGGCAGAGCGAGACTCCATCTCAAAAAAAAAAAAAAAAAAAAAAAAACCAGATTTTTCAACCAAAAAGCTTCCTGAAATCCTTTAAATTGCAAAATTAGTAGACAAGATGCTTACCAAAGGACAGGGCTAAATCTGAAGGAATAGTTTCCATTATTCTCCCTTCTCTCAAAATACCTCCAGCAAAGGCCTGCCCTGTTGTTTATAATTCCACTACTAACAAGTCATTACTTTGTGTCTAGAGGTCTTTGCTTCAACAGAACCTCATTAAAGCTCATGTGAAAACAGAAAGTAGAAAATCTCTGTGGTTTGCGTTAAGTTGACAAAAAAACAAAACAAAACAAAACAAAACAAAAACCAACTCTGTAGGCCTCTGGCAGCTGCTCCCAACTTTAACAATCAGTAAAAAATAACTTATTCAGCTAAGTTCAGTTCTGATAAAATGAAAAAAGTGTTTTTTTATTTGTTTGTTTGAATTGCCAGGAGTTAATCACCCAATCAGTCAACAAGGAAGTGATGTTCAGTCTTGTGAATAGCTCCACCTCTTCAGCTCTCCAGATTTTCCTAGGAAAGACAGTGAAAATCCTACAGTCAAAGGAATTGCTTTCAGGAACTTCCTAAGAAACCAGGAAATGATCTGCAGGTAGCTCCAGGAAATGTAGCTCTTATTAAGGCTTCCAC
The DNA here is from genome assembly GCF_049350105.2 of Macaca mulatta. Classification (NCBI taxonomy): domain Eukaryota; kingdom Metazoa; phylum Chordata; class Mammalia; order Primates; family Cercopithecidae; genus Macaca; species Macaca mulatta. The sequence goes on along the minus strand of NC_133406.1, from coordinate 126,373,447 downwards.
TGACCCCGTAAATGCTCTATGACAGCATAAGTTCTAATGATTACTAAAACATGGGCTTAGAATACCTTCTATGGCTACAACTACAGCAAAGATTGTTTTTTCTTAGATACTATTAAGGTGATTCTGACTTCCCTAACACACACATAAAGATGTTAGGAAAAAAAGACCCAGAAATTTACAAGGGAACAGAGTGAAGCCAGGCTGAAATTAGAACTCTACCACGAATATACTTTATAGATGATTATGTGTAGGAAATGAAGATTAGCTTTACAGTAGTCAGCAGTCAATATTTTAGGTAGCATGACTCTGGAGTCCAACACCCACAGGCTGATCTTCTGTCTGCTCCACTTTTCCATGGCAAGAAAATCTAGGCATTTTCAGCAAAATAGGGAAGCCTGTTTTCCTTTTGGTTTCCAATTTACCAAAAGGGTCATGAATTGGAATCCCAGGTATTAGTACAAAAACAGTGCAAATACCTAGCAAAGCCAGGAGCCCCAACACACTTACCCAACCTCCCTGGCCCTGGATGAACTCCCGGATGGCTCGGTTCCCATTGATCATACCCGTCATGGGGATAGCCACCTGTCCCACTACTTCAGGAGCGATGTGAGCCATATACTCAAGAAGTTTCACTGACACTGCCAGAAAGGCTCTCTCATAAGCTAAGCTGGAATCCTGAGCACACCAGGTCTTGCTGAGAGATTCCACTGTGTTCTGGAGTATAGCTCCTGCCTGAGGAAAGACAAAGGAAATATCAACAGAGTATCCCTCAAAAAGTGCAGGAGGCTGCAGGTGCAGGAATCCAGTAGAGCGATTGTTTCTTGGAGTGCCAAATGTGCAATTGGTGGTAACTAATGAAATCTCAGAGGGTAGATGGATAATCTTTTCTCGTTTTAATATTTTGTTATATTAATGGGCATTTGAAAATACATAAGTAGTCCATCAAACCCATGATTTCAGATATTATTGCTTAGGTTAAACAAAATAAATGAAAAATGATTTGAAAGAAAAATATTAAGTATGTGATAGTCCAGCTGGTTAAATTGTAAAGGTATTGCTTGAATGACTAGGAAATTGTCTGGGAAACTCTCAAGTAAAGACCGGGCGCGGTGGCTCACACCTGTAATCCCAACACTTTGGGAGGCCGAGGCAGGCAGATCACCTGAGGTCAAGAGTTCAAGACCAGCCTGGCCAACGTGGTGAAACCCTGTCTCTACTAAAAATACAAAAATTAGCCAGGCATCGTGGCACAGGCCTGTAATACCAGCTACTCAGGAGGCTGAGGCAGGAGAATCACTTGAACCTGGGAGGTGAAGGTTGAAGTGAGCCGAGATCATGCCGCTGCACTCCAGCCTGGGTGACGGAGCGAGACTCTGTCTCAAATAAAAAAAAAGGCCGAGTGCAGTGGTTCACACCTGTAATCCCAACACTTTGGGAGGCAAAAGTGGGAGGATCACATGAGGTCAGGAGTTTAAGACTAGCCTGGGCAACACATTGAGACCCTGTCTCTATGCAGAATTTTAAAAAGTAGCTAGGCATGGTGGCACATGCCTGTGGTCCCAACTACTTAGGAGGCTGAGGTGGGAGGATCACTTAAGCCTATGAGATTGAGGCTGCAGTGAGTTATCATTGAGCTACTACACTACAGCCTAGGTGACAGAGAAAGACTGTCTCAAAAATAGTAATTAATTAGAATTAATAATAAAATAATAATTAATTAAAATAATTGAGTAGCTCTTCCTTTTCCTCTTTCCTTTTCAAATATGGGATCCAAAAGCCATTAGGTGGGTCCAAGCAAGATCTGTGGGGATTTAGGCGGGTCAAGCCTGGCCAGAGCTGAATATCAGAGCCCAAACAAGCTGAAAAGGACATCCATGTGGGAGGGCACCTAAATCTTGATTTCTAAATATCATTCTCCATTAAAACCAAAGGCCGGGTGCGGTGGCTCACGTCTGTAATCCCAGCACTTTGGGAAGCCAAGGCAGGTGAATCATGAGGTCAGGAGTTCAAGACCAGTCTGGCCAACGTAGTGAAACCCCTTCTCTACTAAAAATACAAAAAAGTAGCCGGGCGTGGTGGTGGGCGCATGTAATCCCAGCTACTCTGGAGGCTGAGGGAGGAGAATCATGTGAACCCGGAAGGTAGAGGTTGAAGTGAGCCGAGATGGCGCCATTGCACTCCAGCCCGGGGGAAAGTGCGAGACTCCGTCTCCAAAAAAAAAAAAAAAAAAAAAAAGGTGGGCGCGGTGGCTCACAACTGTAATCCTAGCACTTTGGGAGGCCGAGGCCGGCGAATTGTCTGAGCTCAGGAGTTCGCGACCAGCCTGGGCCAACATGGTGAAACCCCGTCTCTACTAAAATACAAAAAAAAAAAAAAAAAAATTAGCCAGGCTTGGCAGTGTGCGTCTATAGTCCCAGCTACTTGGGAGGCTGAGGCAGGAGAATTGCTTGAATCCGAGAGGCAGAGGTTGCAGTGAGCTGAGATCGTGCCACTGCACTCCAGACTGGCAACAGAGTGAGACTCGTCTCAAAAAATAAAAGAAACCAGCGCTCTCTGGAGAATGGTTGATTTCAGTTTGGGGCTAGGGAAGTATAAGATCTTCTGTCAGAAATTAAGGAAGTACTCAAATAAAAATAGAGACACATCAAAGAGGTGCAGTCTAGAGTGAAAGCACTCCCACTAGCTAAAACTAGGATGATTTGAGCATCTAAATTAATAATGACATTAACAGATTATAACCCACTGAATAAAGTAGGAATTCATGGGTCCAATGCTGATAAAAAATGAATGCATTGAAATTTTGATGAGATGTGGAATATTTACATAGTTTCAAAGTACCTCGCCATAAAACACTTATTAATTACAAAGGGCAAAAGAGTAACTTTATAGAGGAGAAGCCTTACAGACACCATCTTAAGTGATTAAAGTTAACAACATCAATACTGGGATAAAATGAAATATTGTGCCAATTGATGCAATGCACTGAGAACACAGCAATACTTCTGTGATATTCCTACCAAAGGTACATATCTTTAATTTATTCAAGAAGAAACATCAAACAAACCCAATTAAGGGACATTCAACAAGATAGACCATAGTCTTCAAGTGTCACGGTTATGAAAATCAAGGAAAGACTGAGGAAAAATTCCAGATTGGAGGAAACTAAAGAGAAATGACAACTAAATGCAATATGTGATTCTGGCCTACAACTTTTTACTATACGTTACATTATCAGGAAAAATGGCAAAACTTGAAAGAGATCTAAGGATTAGATGAAAATGAATCAATGTTAATTTCCTGGTTTTGATGGTTAGAATGTGGTTACATTAGAGAATGTCCTCGTTTGAAGGAAGTATAAAAGTATTAGGGGTTGATGAAATATCATATCAACTCCCTCCTGTCAAATGATTAAAGAGAGAAATTATTTGTGCTATCCTTGCAACTTTTCCCTGAGTTTAGGGCTGTTTCAAAATATTTTTTTTATTAAAACAAGTTCAAGTCAAATAATTTTTTTTTTTTTTTTGAGACAGAGTCTTGCTCTGTCACCCAGGTTGGAGTGCAATGGCACCATCTTGGCTCACTGCAACCTCCGCCTCCCGGGTTCAAGCAATTCTTCTGTCTCAGCCTTCCGCGTAGCTGGGATTACAGTTGTGTGCCACCATGCCTGGCTAATTTGTGTATTTGTGTTTGTATGTATGTGTGTATGTATGTATTTATTTATTTATTTTGAGAGAGGGTCTCGCTCTGTTGCCCAGATTGGAGTGCAGTGGCGAGATCTCAGTTCACTGCAACCTCCCTCTGCCTCCCAGTTTCAAGTGATTCTCCTACCTCAGCCTCCTGAGTAGCTGGGAATTACAGGTGTGCGCCACTATGCCCAGCTAATTTTTGTATTATTAGCAGAGATGGGGTTTCACTATGTTGGCCAGGCTGGTCTCAAACTCCCGGCCTCAAGCAGTCCGCCCCTCTCAGCCTCCCAAAGTGCTGGGATTACAAGCATGAGCCATGGCACCCAGCCAAAAAAAAATCTGTTTAATGAAAAAAAAGTCAACTCAGCTATCAACTACCTAGGACAGCCTCAGGGCAAGTAACTGTAGGTAACAGGTCCAGTTCTGCTTGAAAGTAGTGTAGGCACACTGCCCAAGCTATGTATAGTAGGAAGAATAAAGCATAATGGTTAAGAGTGTGGTTCTTTTTTTGGGACAGAGTCTTGCTCTGTCGCCCAGGCTGGAGAGCAGTGGCGTGATCTCAGCTCACTGCAACCTCCGCCTCCCAGGTTTCTCCTACCTCAGTCTCTCAAGTAGCTGGGATTACAAGTAGCTGGGATTACACCCAGCTAATTTTTGTATTTTTAGTAGAGACAGGGATTCTCTATGTTGGCCAGGCTGGTGTTGAACTCCTGACGTCAAGTTATCTGCCCGGCTAATTTTTGTATTTTTAGGTAGAGATGGGGGTTTCACCATTTTGACCAGGCTGGTCTCGAACTCCTGACATCAGGTGATCCACCCAGATGGGCTAGGCGCGGTGATTCACCCCTGTAATCCCAGCACTTTTGGAGGCCGAAGCGGGTGGATCACCTGAGATCAGGAGTTCAAGGCCAGCCTGGCCAACATGGTGAAACCCCATCTCTACTAAAAATACAAAAATTAGCAGGGCATGGTGGCGGGTGCCTGTAATCACAGCTACTTGGGAGACTGAGACAGGAGAATCACTTGAATCCGGGAGGCAGAGGTTGCAGTGAGAGTCTGTCTCCAAAAAAAATAAAAAAAGAAATTCTTACTGAGGACGTATTATATATAAGGCACTGTTACAGGTTGTGTGAATATGGCAGTGAACAAAACAGGTTAGATGTTTGCTTTTGTGGTGTTATATGCAGATGGGGAGAGGTTGCTGCGGCGATAATAGCTTCCATGATAACTCATACAGGGGCATAATGATTAAATGAGATAATAATTGCACATTGTAAGTGATAAGTTAATATTAGCTGTCATTGTTGATATATATCAGCAACATCTCCTAGATACTGCCTTATTGTCTTTACATCTGAAACAGAGTCCAAGTGCTACTGCCAGTAATCAGCATTCTGATGAAAAGCCAGTGAGCTGCTGTAGGGCTTATCCCTCATTGCATCAAACTTGTAGACTGCCTGTCATTCCTGTATATACTTCACTGCTGGACCCTGGGGGAAAAAAGTGCCCACCTCCAACAAAATAAATATTAACATATGCATAAGCTGGGACCAGGTGTGGTGGCTCATGCCTGTAATTCCAGCACTTTGGGAGGCCGAGGCGGGCCAATTGCCTGAGCTCAGAAGTTCGAGACCAGCCTGGGCAACATGGTGAAACCCCATCTCTACTAAAATACAAAAAATAATTAGCCGGGTGTGGCAGCGTACACCTGTAGTCCCAGCTACTTGGGAGGCTGAGGCAGGAAAATTGCTTGAACCTGGGGGATGGAGGTTGCAGTGAGCCAAGATCGCACCACTGCACTGAAGCCTGGGTGACAGAGCAAGACTCCATCTCAAAAAAAAAAAAAAAAAAAAAAAAAAGCATAGGCTGGGTGTGGTAGCTCACGCCTGTAATCCCAGGACTTTGGGAGGCCGAGGTGGGTGGATCACCTGAGCTCAGGAGTTCAAGACCAGCCTGGGCAACATGGCAAAAACCCATCTCTACTAAAAATAAAGATAATAAAAATAAAAAATAGATGGGCATGGTAGCACTTGCCTGAAGTCCCAGCTACTCAGGAGGCTGCAGTGGGAGGATGGCTTGAGCCCAGGAGGTGGAGCCTGCAGTGAGCTGAGATCACACCACTGCACTTGAGCCTAGGTGACAGAGTAAGACCCTGTCTCAAAAAAAAAAAATGCTATACTTTGCCAAGAATAAAGTGCTATAAAATGTGCTCTATGCACACTAAGCACAGCTCTGATGAAGACCAAGTAGAGACAAGCTAAAGGTTCATCAGCCTATGCCAAAAATTTTCCATCTCCATACCACTTAGGTTTTAGCAATTGGAGAATTCTTGCTATACCTCCTTGGAATATAAGCCCCCAAATATTTTCATAGAACATTCCTAGTCACCATAGTACGGGAGTAGTAAGAAAAGGAAGTTTGAAATAGGAAAAAAAGCAGCAAACAATAGCATGAAGTAGAAACTTGACCTGTTCTTGAATGGTTTCTGCAATGATGTTTTTGGCGTAAGTTTCCAATTCTGCATTAAACTGGTCACCCAGCATCCGAAGGCGACCAGCAATGATAACCACGTCAAAAGAGCAAGGCTCTCCTACGACAGAGGGAACACATTTGTTACAATGCTTGAAGCAATGGCAAGTCCCAGGAATCTGGGCAATGGAAAAATTGGTCTTGTTTTTAAATAATTTTCACATCATCTCCCAAGAGCTTAAATGTTTTGTCAACACCAATAGTCAGAAAGTTTCCCTTCATTAAGAACCTCTTTCCCTTTAGGTGTTACTGAAAGCTTAGAGTTTGCCTTTTGAAACTTAAAGGAAATAAATAAAACATACTCTTTTTTTTTGAGACTGAGTCTCTGTTGCCCAGATTGGAGTGCAGTGGCATGATCTCTGCTCATTGCAACCTCCGCCTCCCAGGTTCAAGCAATTCTCATGCCTCAGTCTCCCATGTAGCTGGGACTACAGGCGTGAGTCACCATGCCTGGCTAATTTTTGTATTTTTAGTAGAGATGGGGTTTCACCATGTTGGCCAGGCTGATCTTAAACCCCTGACTTCAAGTCACCTGCCTTGGCCTCCCAAAGTGCTGGGATTACAGGAGTCAGTCACCGTGCCCAGCCGAAAACATACTCTTATTGACCTGCAATCACCACCTAGGCCAGGAGCCTTACCTGAATCTACTTCATCTACACAGCATAGGTTCCGGTTGGCAACCTGCAATGTTGGGGCCAAGAAGTCCATGAGTAGAGTGTTCACAATGCATTCCGTTTTTTCCTCAAAAGTTTGGGGGCTCTTCATTTTAGATGTTTGCTGCCAAGTTTCGCTTTTCCACAAAACAAGCAGTTTTCAGCCCAGCAGGAAGTTAAAAACACTTGTAAATCAACAAATGTTTCTAACTCTTGTAGTTTCCTGACATGTAGTCCTGGAACTTTTCCCACTAGCTTTCTTCAAACACAGCTGAAAGGTGGGACTTCTCGGAGGGGATTACCTACTTGGAACTGGGGAGACTTTAAAGACTTTAGGTTCTTTATCTCAGACCACACCCTAACCACATAAAGTTAATGCTTAACTTTTATCGTTAGATAGCCAATCTAGAACTGAAACAGAGTTCAGGAAGAGCCTCTGGAGTAATTGTATTAAGAAATACTTCCTTTACTTCTTAGGTCCTGCATATGGCATAATTTAAAGGAAGGTTTTGAAGTTACAGTGGACCAGCATTCAACTTCTGTTTACGCAGCCGGGGGCGGTGGCTCACGCCTGTAATCCCCGCACTTTGGGAGGCCGAGGCGGGCGGATCACAAGGTCAGGAGATCGAGACCATCCTGGAGAACACGGTGAAACCCCGTATCTACTAAAAAAAAAAAAAAAAATTAGCCGGGCGTGGTGGTGGGCACCTGTAGTCCCAGCTTCTGAGGAGGCTGAGGCAGGAGAATGGCGTGAACCTGGGAGGCGGTGGAGCTTGCATTGAGCGGAGATCGCTCAACTGCACTCCAGCCTGGGCGACAGAGCGAGACTCCGTCTCAAAAAAAAAAAAAAAACCCTTCTGTTTATGGAATTTATTTGCCATAATCATATAATTATTTACCAAACAAGGAACTATACTTGGCACTATAACATAGAAAAATGATACAGGCACAGTTACTGTGCTCATGAAGCTTACACTTCAGCAGAAATGACAGACATTAAATGACTAATCACATAGTTATTTGTGCTATTGAGATCAGTGCACTTAGATCAGTGAAGTGTAATAGAGAATCAAGCCTTTGATCAGTTTAATAGGGAAACAAGCCCAGGGGACTGGGAAGGCTTCCTTAAAATAGTAGCATCTGAGATGAGCTCTGAGGAATAAGTAGGCATTCACTATGCAAAAAGGAGGCATAATACTATTCTAGGTGGAGGGGTAGCAAATATAAAGTCTGGGAAAGTTAAAAAAAACAATTCAAACAACTTGGAATTATAATGGGGACAATGGAAAATATTTCACAGATAAATTATGAAGATTAAGTACGATAACATGCAGAATGGCCTAGCACTGTTGGCGTACAATAAATGTTAAATGTCCTCCTTTTAGCCCAAGGCATAATGACCAGGATGAAAGAGATCTGAGATTCTCTCTCTAGCAAAAGGATTTTCCTAACAGGGTCGGACTCCATCACTGTTTTAAGAGATCTCATGATTGGACACTTATCTGTAGTGGTTGCCTTTTTAATGTAGCTAAACCTAGATTTTGGGTCTGGGTCTCAGACCCAAATCAAGTCTATCAGCAAACTTACCACTCAACCTCTGACCTGGTGAAGTTATTAACAGCTCCAACTAATAAAAGAGTCAAGCATAGGCCGGACACGGTGGCTTACACCTATAATCCCAGCATTTTGGGGAGGCCGGGGTGGGTGAATAACCTGAGGTCAGGAGTTCACGACCAGCCTGGCCAACATGGTAAAACCCATCTCTACTAAAAATACAAAAATCAGCTGGGTGTGGTGGTGCGTGCCTGTAATCCCAGCTACTCGGGAGGCTGAGGCATGAGAATTGCTTGAACCTGGGAGGCGGAGGTTGTGGTGAGCCGAGATTACGCCACTGCACTCCAGCCTGGGCAACAGAGCGAGACTCTGTCTCCAAAAAAAAAAAAAAGAAAAGATTCAAGCATAAACAGTAAGTCAGTTGTTCAGAATGGAATTTCTGTCTTGCAAAATATCAAAGCCAATCTTGTGTTTTCTGTTCCATTTGAAAACACATACAACCACTATACACCTATTAAAATGGCCAAAATCCAGAACACTGGCAAAACCAGATGCTGGTGAGGATGTGGGGCAGGAACTCTCATTCATTGCTGGTAGGAATGCAAAACGGCACAGCCATTTTGGAAGAGTTTAGCAGTTTCTCACAAAACTAAACATCCTCTTAACATATGATTTAGCAATTGTACTCCTTGGTATCTACCCAAAGGAGCTGAAAACTTGTCTACATAAAAACTTGCACATGGTTGTTTATAGCAGCTTTATTCATAATTGCCCAAACTTGGAAGCAACCAATATGTCCTTCAGTAGGTAAATGAATAAATAAACTGTCATACATACAGACAATAGACATTATTTAGTGCTAAAAAGAAATGAGCTGGCCAGGCGCGGTGGCTCACACCTGTAATCCCAGCTACTCAGGAGACTGAGGCAGGAGAATTGCTTGAACCCAGGAGGCGGAGGTTGCAGTGAGCTGAGATGGCACCACGGCACTCCAGCCTGGGTGACGGAGTGAGACTCCATCAAAAAATAAAAAAAGAAATGAGCTATCAGGCCATGAAAAGATGAGGAGGAATTTGGGTGATAATTGGACTTTGGGTAATAATTGATGAGGTAAGTTCATCAGTTTAAAACAAATTGTACCACTTTGATTGAGGATGTTGATAATGGGGAAGACTATGCTTGTGTGGGGGCAGAAGGTATATGGGAAATCTCTGTACCTTTGTTTCAATTTTGCTTTGAACCTAAAAAACTGCTCTTAAAAAGTCTTAATTTTTAAAAATGATCATAAATTGCTTTTGGAGTAAGAACACAAATTATGTTCCCATGTAGCTAAAAAAAGCGCTATTTTCATTTGTCATCTGTTGCTCATTCTCTCTAGAGACAAAAGGGCTGAAACCTCCATTATTACTAAGTAGGCTTCAGATCTTTAACATCAGAAGGGCACTCAGAGAAAATTGTAGGCTAGCCTCCTTTCACATTAGAGCTAGCCACTGACAGTTGAAGGATTCTAAAAAATACATTTGTGACATACTCCCAAAACAATATATAAAAAACGAAAATATTTATGAGACCATCCAGCTGGTATTAAATAGCTTGCCCAAGTTCACACATCAGTGTAGAGGACTATGTGCTCGCAAACGAGACGTTCCCGATAAGTCCTGCTCTTGCAAACGAAGCAGGGCGTTGGGGGCTTGTTTATGTGTAAACATCTTGAAAATCCAGAAAGTCAGGGAAAGGTCAGAAAAACAACAATGTGTCTTGTGACTTGGCAACATTCCACAAACGACTGTATAAAATAAAGCAGAGCACGCCATTCGAGGCGGCCACCATGTTTGTCTTGTCTTGTGTTGTCTTGTGTGTTCATTCCTTTGTTTAGGAAACACGCGGACCCCAACACATCAGTAAGTGGCAGAATAAAACCAAGTCTGTCTTACATCAGACTGAAGCTTTTCCCACAGTAATAAACCACCTTCCTCATTTCATTATCAGTATGCTCATGCCATCTTTGAACTCGAATCTTGAGTCCAGGGGTGGCAGCACACACCTATAGTCCCAGCTACTCAGGAGACTGAAGCAGGAGGATCACTTGAGGCCAGATCAAGGCTTCACTGAGCCATGGTCACACCACTGCACACCAGCCCGGATGACAAAGCAAGTCTCTGTCTCAAAAAAAAAAAAAAAAAAAGTCTAATTTCAACTCCTTTGCATTGTCTTTTATAGTCAATGTTGTAAAGCTATAGAAAGAGAGTACAGCCTGTCATTGTCAATGTGGAGTAAATTTTCCACGTTTGTTTACTTCTTCTGGGCCTTCAATAAAGCACCCTCCAAAACTATCCCTTTCCATCAGCCCACATACCTTCACCCTTGCAGTTGTAATATTGTGCTCTTAATTATTACTGAAAAGTGATAAGGCCAGAATTTTTTCACCGTCACTTGTTTCTCTTGCTACCCTCTGACCACAACAATTTACATCCCTCCCCGAAAAGCTTTGTCTCATTGTATCATTGGCTTAAAGTCCAGGATCCTGTCATGTGTACCAGATGTGCATGTGGATGAAGATCCTTGGGTGCAACTCCTCTCAACATGGAGACTTGTAACTAAGAAAACAAGCAATGTGTCCCCTCTCCCCTAAACACCCCATATCTAAGAAAGGAATAGAATACTTTTAACAGAACGCCTGTTCAAAAATAGGGGGAACGGAAATACATCACAGTCACTGATTCACAACTATAAAATGATGGTAACTAAGCAAATTATTGCCTCTGCGGTGTTCCAAAACACTATTGTCTTTGTGGGACCTCATTACATACACAACATTCTGTTTACCTGTCAACTAAGAATGATATTAGAAGGCTGCTGCTATAAGAGCACAGTATGGACTACCTTCATGGATTCTAAAATATAAACATCTACTTATATCACATCATCAAACCCCATGTCTGCAGAAGCTACAGAGAGTTCCTAGGGGGGAAAATATTAAAGCATTAACTTAATAGTATACTTGAGCTTTAGTCATTTTTGCTTATAAATTAGTAAAGCCAGGCTATAGGAGAAATCAGTTCTTCATTGAGATAATCTTAAAAGTATATTTTCCAAAAGCAACAATTTCATATTCTATGTATGCCTCTTACATTACAGAAAAGCGACCAAGAAGAACATAGTCTTCTAAAAACTCCAATAGTTGGGATTACTTTAGTATTTTCATTTATTCAGTTGCTTAGTCATACCTAATTTTCTTTAGATCAACTTTTCAGTTATAGTCTTTAATTTTAAAAAGTCAATCAATTTACTCAGTTTCCTTGGCCGGGCGCGGTGGCTCAAGCCTGTAATCCCAGCACTTTGGGAGGCCGAGACGGGTGGATCACGAGGTCAGGAGATCAAGACCATCCTGGCTAACACGGTGAAACCCCGTCTCTACTAAAAAATACAAAAAACTAGCCGGGCGAGGTGGCGGGCGCCTGTAGTCCCAACTACTCGGGAGGCTGAGGCAGGAGAATGGCGGGAACCCGGGAGGCGGAGCTTGCAGTGAGCCGAGATCTGGTCACTGCGCTCCAGCCTGGGCGACAGAGCAAGACTCCGTCTCAAAAAAAAAAAAAAAAAAAAAAAAAAATTTACTCAGTTTCCACCACCTGCATCCTGTTCCCTTGATACAATATTTTTTTTTTTTTTTTTTTTTGAGATGGAGTCTCACTCTGTCGCCTGGGTTGGAGTGCAGTGGCGCAATCTCGGCTCACTGCAACCTCCGCCTCCCGGGTTCAAGTGATTCTCCCTCCTCAGGCTCTTGAGTAGCTGGGATTACAGGTGCCCGCCACTACACCCAGCTAATTCTTCGTATTTTTAGTAGAGATGGGTTTTCACCATGTTGGCCATGCTGGTCTTGAACTCCTGATCCTGTGATCCACCCACCTCGGCCTCCCAAAGTGGTGGGATTACAAGTGTGAGCCATCACGCCCAGCCCCTTGCTACGTTTTGAATTGGCAGCACTTCAATTTTATTTCTCCTAGTATGTAAACATTCACCATTTAACTGAACCATAAAAATACAGAAAATGCAATTCTGAAGTTGTTCTAATCCCTCCCTTTCCTACCCCTGAGGATCCATGGTCTAAATCAGTGGTTCTCAAGTAATGGCCATTTTGCCACCTGTCCCAGGGTAACTTTGACAATGTCTAAAGACATTTTTAGTTGTCACAACTGAGGATTCTACTGGTATCCAGTGGGTAGAGGCCAGAGATACTGCTAATAATCATTCTACAGTGCAGAGGAAAGCCCCTCACAACAAATAATTATCTGGCCTCAAATGTCAGTATTGCCACTTTTAAGAAATCCTGGTCTAGAAGAAATTCCATTATTTTCCATATAGTTGATACAGTATCGTAAAACTCATTTCAAACATCAATCCCAAAACACATCAGAATCTAATTATATACAGCCATTCATTCAATAAAGATTTACTGAGTAATACTATGTGGCAAGCACTATGGAAATAAAAAGAAAGAGAGAATCACTCTTTTTTTTATTTTTTATTTTTTTTATTTTTTGAGACAGAGTTTCACTCTTGCTGCCCAGGCTGGAGTGCAATGGCATGATCTTGGCTCACTGCAACCTCCACCTCTCGGGTTTCAAGTGATTCTCCTGCCTCAGCCTCCTGAGTAGCTGGGATTACAGGTGCCCGCCACCACACCTAGCTAATTTTTGTATTTTTAGTAGAGACTGGGTTTCACCATGTTGGCCAGGCTGGTCTCGAACTCCTGATCTCAGGTGATCCACACACCTTGGCCTTCCAAAGTGCTGGGATTAGAGGCATGAGCCACCACACCCGGTGAGAATCATTCTTAAAAGTTGTTCAGGGCCGGGCGCGGTGGCTCACGCCTGTAATCCCAGCACTTTGGGAGGCCGAGGCGGGCGGATCACAAGGTCAGGAGATCGAGACCACGGTGAAACCCCGTCTCTACTAAAAATACAAAAAATTAGCCGGGCGCGGTGGCGGGCGCCTGTAGTCCCAGCTACTCAGGAGGCTGAGGCAGGAGAATGGCGTAAACCCAGGAGGCGGAGCTTGCAGTGAGCCGAGATCGCGCCACTGCACTCCAGCCTGGGCGACAGAGCGAGACTCCGTCTCAAAAAAAAAAAAAAAAAAAAAAAGTTGTTCAGGCCAGGCGCGGTGGCTCATGCCTGTAATCCCAGCACTTTGGGAGGCCGAGGCAGGTGGATCACCTGAGGTCAGGAAATTGAGACCAGCCTGACCAACATGGTGAAACCCTGTCTCTATTAAAAATACAAAAAATTTGCTGGGTGTGGTGTGGGCACCTGTAATCCCAGCTACTTGGGAGGCTGAGGTAGGAGAACTGCTTGAACCCGGGAGACGGAGGTTGCAGTGAGCCAAAACCGTGCCATTCATTCCAGCCTGGGCAACAAGAGCAAAACTCCGTTTAAAAAAAAAAAAGTTGTTCAATGGGGAAGACCATTCAATAAACAACTCACAAAACCCAGGCTCTTACCAGAAAATTCAATACTGTTTGTTATCTACTCCTATTAAGAGCCTAGTTGAGGCTGGGTAACACCTGAGGTCAGGAGTTACCAGCCTGGGCCATCATGACGAAACCCCGTCTGTACTAAAATACAAAAATTAGCCAGGCACGGTGGTGCATGCCTGTAGTCCCAGCCACTTGGGAGGTTGAGGCAGGAGGATGGCTTGAACCTGCAATGTGGAAGTTGCAGTGAGCTGAGATCACAGCACTGCACTACAGCCTGGGTGACACAGCAACACTCCGTCTCAGATTAAAAAAAAAAAAAGAGCCTAATTGAGAGAAGTGATAGGTGAAAAATTTTCTGAAGGGTATGTGTTCATCTATGTATCTAGATAGTAGAAATCCTTGAATTAAGCTGGATGATGGAGGCTATATTCTTGGATCATGTTAAGTCCTTGAAGAAATGCCTTCATTAAGCACCATGTTGTTGTTGTTGTTGTTGTTGTTATTATTGAGACAGGGTCTTGCTCTGTAGCCTAGGCTGGAGTTCAGTGGTGTGATCATAGCTTATTGCAGCCTCAACCTCCTAGGCTCAAGCAGTGCTCCCACCTCAGCCTCCCAAGTAGCTGGGACTACAGGCACACACTGCCACACCTGGTTAATTTTTTACTTTTGTAGAGATGGGGATCTCACTACATTGCCCAGGCTGGTCTCAAGCTCCTAGCCTCAAGTGATCCACCCACCTTGGTCTCCCAAACTGCTGAGATTAAAGGCATGAGCCACCATGTCTAGCCTACTTTTTTTTTTTTTTTTTGATAGGGTCTCCTTCGGTCACCCAGGCTGGAGCTGGAGTGCAGTGGTGTGATCACCACTCCCTGTAACCTCGAACTCCTGGGCTCAAGTAATCCTCCTGCCTTAGCCTCTTGAGCAGCTGGGATTTCAGGCATGTGCCACCATGCCCGGCCAACTGAATTTTTTTACACACAGGGTCTCACTATGCTGCCCAGGCTGGTCTTGAACTCCTGGCATCAAGCAATCCTCCCTCCTTGGCCTCCTGAAGTGCTCGGTTACAGGCGTGAACGACTGCACCCAATCTAAGCTCTATATTAACGTCTCTGCTTTCGTTGAAGAATACTGTAAGAAAGTCATGTGAAACCCATTACTAACTTCTTATAGGATCTTGCACATATCTTAGTACCACCTATGTGAAACTACATGTAAATTTCTTTTAGAAATCAATGTTTCTTCCTCTCTGATGACAATTATAACTGTTTCCCTTATGACTGCTAAATCGCCTATAGAGACAAATCAAGGCTCAACTATATCACCTAATAGACCCAAACAGCCTGAACATTTGTGTATTTCCCCATCCCTAACCCAGCTGGTCTTAACTGGTATTTTAATTTTCCCATTCTGGATTCACTAGTCTTATTTATATTTTACCATCATTTTATTAGATTTGTTCTTGCCATAAGTTGCTTCAATGTACAAAATGTGGTCAGGTAAGAACAGAATAAAAATTGAGGACAAGCAACAAGAAAACAATCACAGTACTACTGCTAGAGGTATGCTCTGGCTACTTTCACAGCTTGAAGGAGATCCCTAATGAAGGCAGTGAGGGTTAAAGAAAACTTCCTGAAGGAGCTTATGAGTGAGCTGAACACTGAAAGATAG
Organism: Macaca mulatta; assembly: GCF_049350105.2. NCBI lineage: Eukaryota > Metazoa > Chordata > Mammalia > Primates > Cercopithecidae > Macaca > Macaca mulatta. The sequence continues at coordinate 126,357,884 of NC_133406.1, read as the reverse complement.
ACAAGGTGTTAATTCAAGAAGATATGAGGGTGAAAAAATGTTCCAGACAATAAAAGCAGGTTTAAAGCACAGAGGTGAAAGAAGCTGGTGTATACAGGGAACTGCAATGCAAATGGTTTGCTTGTGCCAGAAGAAAAGGCATTTTGGGAGTGGCAAGACTTGACACCAAAGAGGTACTTTAGATGACATTAAGGACTTTGGAATCTGGCCTAAAAAGCATGATTGGAAATATGAGAACAGTTAGCAATTTGCTGTAATAATCCAGGGAAGAAAAGATGACCCCCATAAATGATGACCCCTGTCAGTTTCCACACATCAGCCATCTTTAATTACTAACACAATTCCTAAAATTGATTAGGAAATAATCCAAATCCCATCCTTACCCCATTCCCTTACCAACATTAACCTTTAAACATCATCATTGAAAAATGGGGTCAATTGCCAATAGGAATGAAAGGAATGAATCAATGTTCTTTGGCCAAAAACTTAAGAATCCTGATTTCTAGATTTTCCACTCTCCTTTGTATCTGATATTATCTGGACTTACTGCCAGCTCTAAAAAGAAAGACTAAGAAACTGTAATAGGGCCGGGCGCGGTGGCTCAAGCCTGTAATCCCAGCACTTTGGGAGGCCGAGGCGGGCGGATCACAAGGTCAGGAGATCGAGACCACAGTGAAACCCCGTCTCTACTAAAAATACAAAAAATTAGCCGGGCGCGGTGGCGGGCGCCTGTAGTCCCAGCTACTCAGGAGGCTGAGGCAGGAGAATGGCGGGAACCCGGGAGGCGGAGCTTGCAGTGAGCCGAGATCGCGCCACTGCACTCCAGCCTGGGCAACAGCGTGAGACTCCGTCTCAAAAAAAAAAAAAAAAAAAAAAAAAGAAACTGTAATAGTTGGCCAGGCGCGGTGGCTCAAGCCTGTAATCCCAGCACTTTGGGAGGCCGAGACGGGCGGATCACGAGGTCAGGAGATCGAGACCATCCTGGCTAACACAGTGAAACCCCGTCTCTACTAAAAATACAAAAACTTAGCCGGGTGAGGTGGCAGGCGCCTGTAGTCCCAGCTATTCGGGAGGCTGAGGCAGGAGAATGGCGTAAACCCGGGAGGCGGAGCTTGCAGTGAGCTGAGATCTGGCCACCGCACTCCAGCCTGGGTGACAGAGCGAGACTCCGTCTCAAAAAAAAATAAATAAATAAAAATAAACTATAATAGTTATTCATCTTACTCTGGACAAGCAACAAGAATCTGTTATGATTTTATTTCTTCAATTGTTCCAATCACAGTTTCTAATACAGAAATAAAACTATTCAGTGTCTCGGTTCTTGCTTCATTTTGTTTCACAGAGATCTGCATTTCTGAGTTTTCAGGCTCCAATAGCAGTTCTGTTAAGAACAGACAACCAGTATCATCCTGGGCACTGAGGTATGCTTTCCATGGCCGAGTCCCAGCCCTACTCATTGCGATGGTCTGGATGTTCACTACTTGAAGAGCCATCTGGAGGGTGTCAGGATGGAATTCTCCCCGCCAAGGCAACACTTGCTGATGAGCAACTTTGAGGCTAAGCCAAGTTTTCTCAAAATAATCAGCAGTAAGCTGGCGATTGGGGACTAGCATGAGGGCTCCAGAATCAGGGAGTTCTTGTTCTCTCTCCTTGTTATCCTCAGGAATCAAGGGTCCTAAAAAGAGACAGAAAACTTGTGTGAAAGATACTCTTAATCTGTAGGAGCTAAGTTTTTTACCCAAATTCCCAAATGTACACAATGTGACTTTCATCTTTGGATAAATGGCTGAAATAACCAACGATGAACCTCTTTCTTGTTCACAAATGCTTCAAATTCAGACAACAGTCTGAGCTTTAGTGCTACGATACTCTACTTTCTGCCAATCATTGAAAAGGTAAAGATTTATCATGACAAGATTTAATGTAAGGACTGTTTTTACCTGACGCGGCAAAGGATGAAGTTTTAGGAAGCTCTGGGCCACAACGCTCTGCCCCCTGGCATTTAGAGATAGTTGCCCAGTGGGCTTTGCCATACACTGGCACCAGTGTGTTGAAATCCGAGGCCCAGCTATTCACAGGTCTTTCTGCCGGATCCTCCAAAAGTCCAAGAGTAGGGTCAGATTTCGGGCTACACAGAATCCGCTTAACTTCATCAATGCCAACTAAGAGGAGGCGATAATAGAAGAGACCTCGGTCCCGTACAGCCATATCTTTTTCTTCCTCTGAGGTAAGACAACAGATTGACTTCATTAAAAACAAAACCACTTTCCTCCTACTTTTGTGCCAACCATAATAGGAGAAAAAAATGAAGGAGAGAGGAAACCCTAGGAAGCATTAACATTTTCTTCTCGGGTCCCAGACATGACTCACCAAACAATGAAAGCTATTAAGAATCTTTACTATGGGTCACGGCAAGCACTATTTCCTCCTGCAAAACCCACCTATGCAGTAATACAACAATCGTCCCAGCATGTCCTGGCACTCAGCAGGTCGAGAGAGGAAAAGGCGCAGCAAAGCAGTGAGCAGCTCCATCTTAACAGCTGGAAATGTTTCCGACTTCACATTCTCAACAAAGTCCTCTAACACATAAGGAGCATTAGGAATTCTTTCCCCGTGGACACCAAGTAGCCAAATAAGTGCTTGCTTCCCCTAGAGAATAAAGGAATAAGAGCAAGCGTTCAACACTTGACCGTCTAAAACAAAGGAGATCGTAGACAGCCACTGGTTTTGCTTTTTGCTTAGTGCCAGCAGAAAAGGTATAATCTTTAATTACTTCATTTAATTTACCAATTCCCCCTACTATACTATACTCTCTATAACAAATAGGAATGAAATTCTAATACACAAGAGGAAACTCAAAACTTTCATAGCCTATGTTGGATTAAGCAATAAATAAGGTTTCCTCAGGTTTGGGGCCTCTGGCCCAATTGGGGTTTAGTGTTTCAGTGGAAGTTGCTCGAAGAATTTCTCTAAAATTTTCACAGAAGTGGTTACTAACCTAGAGTGCACATCAAATTCATCTGTGAAGCTTCTTAAAAATGTATCTGTCAGCTGGGCACGGTGGCTTGTGCCTGTAATCCCAGCACTTTGGGAGGCCGAGGAGGGTGGATCACCTGAGGTCAGGAGTTCGAGACCAGCCTGGCCAACATGGTGAAACCCTGTCTCTATTAAAAATACAAAAATTAGCCAGGCGTGGTGGTGCACGCGTGTAGTTCCAGCTACTCAGGAGGCTGAGGCAGGAGAATTGCTTGAAACCAGGAGGCAGAAGTTGTAGTGAGTCGAGATGGCGTTACTGCACTCCAGCCTGGGCAACAGAGCTAGACTCTGTCTCAAAAAAAAAAAAAAAAAAAAAGTTATCTGTCTAGGTCCACTACCCCTGAATATTTAAGTCAGTAGACCTGTGATTACGTCCAAATCTTTGTAAAAATTTCACAAATGACTCTAATTCTCATTCTAGCTAAAAACTCCACGGTCTAAATCTCTGACTCAAAACTGTTCAAGAGAGGCCGGGCGCAGTGGCTTAGGCCTGTAATCCCAGCTCTTTGGGAGGCTGAGGCGGGTGGATCACTTGAGGCTAGAATTCTAGACCAGCCTAGACAATATGGCAAAACTCTATTAAAAATACAAAAATTAGACGGGCGTGGTGGTGCACACCTGTAATCCCAGCTACTTGGGAGGCTGAGGCAGGAGAATCACTTGAGTTTGGGAGGTAGAGGTTGCAGTGGGCCGAGATCGCGCCACTGCACTCCAGCCTGGGCGACTATCTCAAGCAAAACAAAACAAAACAAAATTGTTCAAGAGAACAATGGTATCAGAGTTTTGTAATAAAAACCGTCAGATAAATCTTGTTTTTATAATTTATATGCCATCTATATCCAAAAGAGAATCTAAGGTGGCAATCAATTCGAAGAGTGTCCACTTCAAACACAGGGTAGAGAGAATAATTAGATTCCCTTTTAAAGGGCAAGGTTTCAAGCATTCTCCCTCTACCTAGAAGTAAAGGAGAATTATAGTCTACCTCACTATCTTGAATGTTCTCCTCACAGCCGGGCAGGGCCTGACACACAGCTTCAGTACACTGAGGACACAACCAAACCAGGTCTCGGAAAGTCTGCACCACCACTACAATACAGGCCAGGGTACAAAAGCACAGGATTAGAGCCTCCAGGTAGGGAGGAATCTTAAGAACAGTCATGTATTCAGACTCATGGTTCTGGCTGGATTTCTATAAAATGGGTTTTGGAGGTATGGTCAATGGTTATCTAAGAAATGTAATGAAATGAGCAATAATTTCTTGACTGCATATTGCTCTTACCAGATTGATGTGAGGATAAATGAACTAATGTATGAAAAAGCACTTTGTAAAACGTAAAGCCGTATGCAAATGTGTGTGGGGTAGTATTGCTGTTGAATGAAACACTAAAGACAGTATAAATGGAACCACCAGGCTTGGGAAAATGATAAAGCAAGTGAGGTGCCTAGGGTTCAAAATTGAAGAAGACATGCAGGATTGGCTCTTGCAGGAACCTAAGACTGAGTGCCTTCTTAAATTTTGCATCCTAGGCATCTTGCTTGACTTACCCTAGTCCCAACCCTGGAAGCCACTGCCTATGGCATACTGCCATAAAACAAAAGGAGAAGTAAAATTGGTGAAATATCAAGCAAGGTCATCCTAGTAGCCTTCATTGTCTATAGTACAGCCTTATAGACTCAAGGCAGCCTAAAGACTCAATATCCTATTAGATCCATAGACCCTATGCTTCTCTAACAGCAACAGATGATGATGCAAAGAAAAGTTCAAATCTCTATATTATTCATTCAACAACAAACATGTTTTGAGCAACTACTATAAGCCAGGCACTTGACAAAAAAATCAAAAATCCTAAAAAGGCAGGCATTACCTGTGGTAATGTGCTCTTGTCGAAGACCCAGCAACTCTGTTAGAATCTGAACACATTGATCTGTGTAAGTCCTGGCAATGCCACCTACAAAAGAAGGGAAAGAAGAGAAAACTGCTAAGTGAAATATTAATACCTCAATCTAAAATCATCTCCCACCAATCAAAGACAAAAGAAACAGAGCTATCTAAAAACAAAAAAGAGAAAAAACAAATCATTCTTTGATGAACTAAGAATATAAGTTTGCTATAAAGGGAACTTTGGTAAAAATCATTTTTTCTCACTGACTACTAGAAAATTAAAAGCTCATAGCAAAACAATTCCCCATTAAACAAGGCTGAAAACTTATAGTAACAAAGGTATTTACATGGCAGCCAGATATGAGACACCCTTTTTGTTGCAGCACACTTGCAAAGGAGTATTTTTGCGGGGGACACTTGACAGCAGTCTCCTAAGGATTTCTAGTCTCCTCTTTGCTCCCTCTTCTCTGCCCCTAAAATAACCATGTTTTATTCCAAATATGAGGGTTCCTCCTCCTCCTATACTTGAAATCCTTCAAAACTTAGCTCAACAGCTGTTTTCAGTTTTTGAGTCACCTCCAGCCTTTTAAATTCCAGACAGGGTACTATGAAAAAGTCTGTAAGATTTAGGAATTATTCTGTGTTTGTCTACATTCAGCATAATACATAGCCCATAGTAGAAGCTCAATAAACGACTGGTGGATTAACAAAGGACTTTGAGTCAGGAAAGTTGCATTTCAGTCCCATTTCTAAAACTGTATGTCCTTTTGGCAACTTGATAACTGTTTTTGTGCCTGAGTTTCTTCATCTTTAAAATGAAGTTAATGACATTTGTCTACTTTTCCTGACTGTCTCATGAGACTGTAGTAAGATGATGTATAGGAAAGCATTTTGGATAGAAAACAACAAAAATTTTAAGTATTGTAGTTTGAGTTACCTGTATTCTCCATCCTGGAAGATAGGGCAACACCAATCTTGACCAAAAAAAAAAAGAAAAAAAAAACAAGTCTCTTCCCCCTTGTTTGTAGTCACTGACCCAATTATTTAGTGCATAGTACTTCGCTTCTGAAGCAAGATTCATGCCCTTTGCTCTCTATGGTTCCTCTTAACCACAGCTTTCTCGCTGGCTGGTCTCTCAAGAAGGAAAAGCAGCAGACACCTACCTATGGCAAAGATGGCAGCCTGTGCAAAGTCCGCAGACACATCCGTGCAGTACCCTCGAAGCTCCTCTAGCACCTGCTGCACATTCTCATCGTTCACCAGCTCACACAGCACCTCCACTTTCTGTAGTTTGATGTAGTGGGGCTCCGAGTAGGAGCAAAAAAACTTTTTGTAGTGGCTGCTAAAGTGACCTGGCAAACTATGCAAGATCTGGCGTACATGACAAAGAGCAACAAAACAGAGCTCACGGCTCTCCGAAGAACAGGCAGCTAGCAAAGGTCCCTTGACCCGCACAAGCACATCTGTTTGTACATGGGGAAACTTTTTTGCCAAGATCAGAAAAAGTTTGGTAGCTCCCATCACCACACCTGGGCTACTGCTCTTGAGAAAACTATCCAACAGATTGAGAATGTCAAATAGTTCTTCCTCACTGCGGGGTTGGTAGCGTAGCAGAAAGTTCAATACCTCAGCCTGGCCCCATTGGTCCAGTTTTGACATTCTATCCAAAAAAGAAAACAAAAGAGCTATTTTAGCAACAAAATTAGGGCCATTTCCATGCCACTGTCATATGACCAGTTGGTTGTTCATCATAACAAAGGGAGAATTCTTAAAAATAGGCTGTGCCATAATTAAATCATTCTTTTCATGTACTATTTAAAGTTTATGCCGGGCGCGGTGGCTCAAGCCTGTAATCCCAGCACTTTGGGAGGCCGAGACGGGCGGATCACGAGGTCAGGAGATCGAGACCATCCTGGCTAACACGGTGAAACCCCGTCTCTACTAAAAAATACAAAAAACTAGCCAGGCGAGGTGGCGGGCGCCTGTAGTCCCAGCTACTCGGGAGGCTGAGGCAGGAGAATGGTCTAAACCCGGGAGGCGGAGCTTGCAGTGAGCTGAGATCCGGCCACTGCACCCCAGCCTGGGCGACAGAGCAAGACTCTGTCTCAAAAAAAAAAAAAAAAAAAAAAAGTTTACACAAAAAAGGCTTAAAATTCCAAGATGAGCTGTTAATACAAATGCACACTCACCTAAGACCAAAGACATGATCAGCATACACTGGGTCCAGGTTCCCTACATTTTAAGACACTATAAATGGCTTACTTTGGGGGACATAATGACTAGAGAAGGGCAGAACCTATTCCCACAGTATATTTCTATTTCCCTATATCAATAAGGGAAACTAAGGCAAATAAAAGAAATTCTCTTAGTGAAATGTGAGGGAGTTAATAGTGGTTAACTGGCTGGGCACGGTGGCTCACGCCTGTAATCCCAGCACTTTCGGAGGCCAAGGTGGGCAGATCTCCTGAGGTCGGAAGTTTGGGACTAGCCTGACCAACAGGGAGAAACCCTGTCTCCGCTAAAAATACAAAATTAGCCGGGCATGGTGGTGCATGCCTATAATCCCAGCTACTCAGGAGGCTGAAGCAGGAGAACTGCTTAAAGCCAGGAGGCGGAGGTTGCGCTAAGCCAAGATAGTGCCGTTGCACTCTGGCTTGGACAACAAGAGCAACACTCTGTCTCAAATAATAATAATAATGGTTAACTTTCTTTTCTACTTCACATAAGTTGTTCAATACATCAACAAGATCCCACAAGGACGCAGATCTCATAATAAAAAGAGCACTGAGGCATCCAAACCGATTTAAGAGATGGTGAGCAATGGGCTTATTGATGACAACGCCTCCTTCCAGTTTCAGAATTTCCTCTAGAGACCTCAAGCAGTTCACAACTACAATTGGATCCTGGTCACGCAGCAAACTGTATAATTCATTTACCAGGGCACCATCTATAAAAAAGAACAAAGTTCTTAGATAAAAAAGAAAAGCTTCAGAGTAACAGGGATGTAGCCAGAGTAATAGCTCCAAGTAGACAAAGTTGAACTTCTCTGCTACAAAAATGACAAAGGCCATACTAAAGTGCAAGGCAAAAAAAAAAAACTGCCATGTCTAGACTGTTTTAAGCAGCTAATACAAAGGATCTCACTGGGGCCCGAGAGAAAGGACTTCTCATCTCCAGAAGATACCAAGCCCTGCATCCTACTTAAAGAGATATGTACAGAACTGGGGCCACATTATTATTTTCTACCAAAGCTACATAATCTTTTATAAAGTTATACATAATAGAGGCACATTGACCATGATGGATTACACTGAACTTACCTACTTCAGAGTCTCCATGAAGATTATGCATCTTGGCACATCCAAGGACTGCCACTCTCCTGACATACGAAGCCTTATCCCGCAGACCATTGAGAATAGGCTGTTGTATATACTCCTGCACACCAGGCATCCTAAGCAACACATCCTGGAGTCAGCCAGATTCGGAAATACTAATTTTGACATATATCAAACCCTGTTCACCTAACAGAGTTTAGTAGATGCTACACCCATCAGATCATGAACAATTGCAGAAAGCCTCTATCAAGCTTAAAAAGCCATAATTTGATGTTTTTGTTTTTCTCTTGTTTTTTTCAAGATGGGGTCTCACTTTGTCACCCAGGCTGCAGTGCAGTGGCCCAATCATAGGACACCGCTGCCTCTAATTCCTGGGCCCAAGCCATCCTCCTGCCTCAGCCTTGCTAGCTAGTAGCTGAGACTACAGGTGCGTGTCACTATGCCCATTTAATTTTTTGTAGATACAGGGTCTCACCATCTTGCCCAGCTGGTCTCGAATTCCTGAGCTCAAGCAGTCTTCCTGTCTCAGCCTCCCAAAGTGCTGGGACTACAGGCATGAGCCACTGTGCCCAGCCTAATTTGACTTTTCATTTGGAATAATGATGCACAGGCAGCAAAAAAATATATACACATAATTGTTTAGGAATATCTAACCAAAATTGAGGACTATTTTACTTAGAGTGAGAATCAAAAACTCCCTGTAATAAAATTATATGATACAGGTTATTAAGCCAAAGCAGTGGCTGAAAATCTAAGTTCAGGGTACAATAATGTTTTCCCCAGTATTAAGGAGCTCAAATAAATTATCCTCTTTAAAAACCTACTGCGTGATCTCTTGAAGTCATCAGCCATTTAGGACCAGACAGAGAAGACGGTACTCACCTGAGGCTACACATGCTCCGTAACGCCAGCCCTCGCACCATTGGATTGGGGTCTGAGCAGTCTTTGCACAGCGTATTGATGGCCAGGAGAGCCAGATCTGGTTTCAGGGGAGCATATGTGCACATGTACAGATAAACCAACTTCTTCTGGACAATATCTACAGTGGCACTGGCCTTCACCATTTCCATAAAAACACCAGACATGTCCAAACCCTGAGTCATGTACCTGAAACCAACGCACATGACAGAAAGAAGTAAAATGCAAAATCCCCAACTAACAATGGAGGGAGTTTTACTTACATATCTCCTGGTTACCCAACTAGCTTGTGATCTCTTAAGAGGGTAGCAGCCAGGATTACCTTGTCTATTATATCACACAGTACTTCATACCATAGGCCTGCAATAAACATTCTTCTTCTATTCATTCAACAAACACTTATTATTATTTTTGAGATGGAGTCTTGCTCTGTTACCCAGGCTAGAGTGCAGTGGCACAATCTCGGCTCATTACAACTTCCGCCTCCCAGGTTCAAGTGATTCTCCTGCCTCAGCCTCCTGAGTAGCTGGGACCACAGGTGCGTGCCACCATGCTTGGCTAAATTTTTGTATTTTTAGTAGAGACGGGGTTTTGCCATGTTGACCAGGCTGGTCTCGAACTCCTGACTGCAGGTGATGCACCCGTCTTGGCCTCCCAAAGTGCTGGGATTACAGGCGTGAGCCACCGTGCCCAGCCTCAACAGACACTTATTGAATCCCTAGTACTTTGGTGAAATTCAACTTTTACATCCAGGGACATGCTCTTGGGACATAATCTTGAAGAAGGCGTGGTCTCAGACCTCTAGGAACTTCAAATCTATTAATGAGCCAGATAAAAATACCGTTAATTATGGTATGATTGATAAGTATTTAAATAGAAGTATTGTACAAGGCGCAGAGGGGATTCAGAGGTCTAACACCGGCAGGAAGTCAGAAAATGTTTCTTCACAGAGGAAGTAACACTTTACCGGAATGAGCAGGAGCTCACTAGGCAGATGTAATCGATGTAACAGAAGGTATGAGGTATGTAGACATGAGCAGGAGTGGCATACATTTTTTTGAGTCTGTAGGTAGTTGAATTAACAGCTTGTTCCTTGGGTGCTGTGGTAAGTTTGGACTTCATTGTTTCTCAAACTGGTCGCCTACTGGAATCAGCTGAGATGTTTATTAAAAATACAGATTCCTGGGTTCCCTCCTACCTTACTGAAATCAGAATCAATCCCTGGACTGGATGACAAAAAGCACCCCCAGGGATTTTTGTGCACCGTAAAGTTTGTGAACCATAGCTGTAGGCAAGAGTTATATGTTCAGATTTGTATAATGGAAAAATTCTGTCTCAAATGAGGCAAGGTGGCCTACTAGTAAGCTGCTGCAATTGCTTTGGTGATGAAGGCCTGGACCAGAGCAACAACGCCAATAAACAAGAGAGGGTGGATATTTAGAATTATGAATTCAAACCATCTGACATGAGAAGTGGGGATCGGGTGTCCTCAAGGTTGGCTCCCACGCATAGTCGCTGCTGGTGGCATTCATCAACACAAATGTAAGCCGAAGAACAGGTTTGAGGAAGACGGAAGAATGTCCGTGCTATTTCGGACATACTTTTGATAAACCATGCAAGTGGAAATGCCAAGCAGGCAGTGGGATACGTGGGTCTGAAGCTAAAAAAAAGAAGTCTGTACTAGCTATATTATAGATCCAGGAGTTAGCAGTAATTGTTCAAGCCTGTGATATGGAGGAAACTACCCAGGTAAGTAAAAGATGCTGCAGAGGAGAGACTGAGATGGTACTCCAAAGCAGCAGGACGAAGACCGAACCATATAATTGCCACGTGTGAAAGCTAATTTACCCTTTCAGAGAGACTGGGGCTAGTGAGCCCTGATGGGGATTGCAAAGGGAGCAAACAGCACGCGACGGGAGTTAGGTGATACCTAATCACTCGCTGGATGACATTCCGGTAGCGCAGCCTATCAGCTTGAATGTGAGGATTACACAAAGCCTTCTTCAGCTCCTTCACCACGTCCTCGGAGCCAAGGTACGGCATCTTCCTAACAGTCACAGGGCAGCTCCCACAGCTCCCACGGTAACTCGTGGGCTCCTTCTCGTCTTGATGTGGGAGCCTGAGTAAAGGAAATATGAGTCAGTGAAAATACTAAAGACGAAATCTCGCCTCAGGCTCGGCTTCCGTAGGGCCGGCACGCTGGCCCTGACACACTTCCACGCCCTCCGCGACCCCGCGAGCCCCACCCTGGGCTCTTCAGGCCCTACCCTCGCCCGGCAGGCCGTTCGCCCCGCCCACAGATCGCTCCCGCTAACACTAGGCCCTCCGCCGGATTTCCAGCGCCGCGTCCGACTGACCGCAGACCCCTCCCTCTCCAGTTCCAGCTTTTCTTGCGCCTTCAAGCCGTTCTCATCGCAGATAGGCCCAATCTTCCTTTCTGCGGAAGTCCCGCCCCCTTGTCAGGAGACCAAACAGAAGCGCGCTGCCGGTCTCCCAGCGAGCGAGGGCTGAGCTTGGTCCCGACTCCGACCTTAGGATGCCCTTCCCTCAACCTCTCACCCTCCAGGCGCAGTCGCGCGGCTCCCTCTGGTGGAGCTGCGGCGGGCAATCGGAAATCGGCTACTTCGGCCTGTCTCCTCCCAGCAGCGCGCGCTTTGAGTGCCCGGCTTGGCCTCAGCTCCCGCGCGGTTGGGAGTGTCGAGCGCCCTCCGCTATTTGGGCTCCCGCCGGCACGGTCACTTCCTTTTTCTGCCCACTCTAGTGACTTATTCCTCTGCTGGGCTCTTTCCCTTAGGGTATCTGGCCCTGTTCTTGCCCCAGCATGACTTTTATCGGGGCGCCGTTGTGGAAGCCTCACGCAGGAGCCCTGCCCCCGCGGAGAAGATCCCACTGGTGACTACAACCCTGCCACCATGAATGGGGTCCTGATCCCCCACACGCCCATTGCAGTGGACTTCTGGAGCCTGCGTCGGGCTGGCACCGCACGGCTCTTCTTCTTGTCTCACATGCACTCGGACCACACCGTGGGCCTGTCTAGCACCTGGGCCCGGCCCCTCTACTGCTCCCCGATTACAGCCCACCTCTTGCATCGTCACCTACAGGTATGGGGCTGGAGTCAGTCTCCAAGAGGTGGTCCAGGCATCTGGGTTGGGACTTCGACCTGTCATTCTTTGAGTCATAGAATGGGGGCCACCAAGACTGATGCGGAAGTTGTTTGAACCCAAAAATGCATCTTTAACTCAGAATAGGAACGTGGTTTCCAAGTGACCAACTTGAGATATTTAGCTATAAGTTGAGGAGATATTTTAGTCCAGCCAAGGAAACTATTACTACCTTTATACATAAGCTAGGCTGATGTTTCCCAAACTTGCTTTTTTTTTTTTTTTTTTCCTGATACGGAGTCTCGCTCTTGTTGCTGCCAGGCTGGAGTGCGGTGGCACGATCTCGGCTCACTATAACCTCCGCCTCCCGGGTTCAAGAGATTCTCCTGTCTCAGCCTCCTGAGTAGCTGAGATTACAGGCGCACGCCACCACGCCCAGCTAATTTTTTGTATTTTTCGTAGAGATGGGGTTTCACCATGTTGGCCAGGCTGTTCTCAAACTCCTGACCTTAAGTGATCCGCCCGCCTCAGCCTCCCCAAGTGCTGGGATTACAAACGTGAGCCACCACGCCCCGCCTAAATATGCCTTATCTTAAGAATCCACCTAACGTGCTGGGTGGTTCTCCAGCTCTCTCCCCACCCCACCCTTAAGTCTCCAAGATATTAAGATCAGGAGTAAGTTTGAAAATTGCTGACTAGACTGTTTGCTGAACTCTCCCCCGACCCCACCCAGACGGAGTGTCCCTCTGTTGCCCAGGCTGGAGGGCACTCCAGTTCACTGCAAGCTCCGCCTCCCGGGTTCACGCCATTCTCCTGCCTCAGCCTCCCGAGTACCTGGTACTACAGGTGCCCGCCACCTTTTTTTTTTATTATTATTTTTAAGTAGAGATGGGGTTTCACCGTGTTAGCCAGGACAGTCCCGATCTCCTGACCTCATGATCCTCCCGCCTCGGCCTCTCAAAATGCTGGGATTACAGGCATGAGCCACCGCGCCCGGCCAGCTGAACTCTTAATTAAATTGTACAAAGGGTGGGATGGGGAGTGGAAGGAGGAAGGGCAGATTGCTTGGGAATCCCCATTACAGCTTCTGCTCCCGGTGACTCAGGATTTGGTCAGCTTTCCTGATTCACGTAAAGCATAGTCCCTGACCCGGGGAAGTAACAGGGAGGGGAGTCGGTGGTCACTGGGATGACTAACTGTTTTCTCAGGTATCTAAGCAATGGATCCAACCCCTGGAGATTGGTGAGAGCCATGTATTACCCTTAGATGAAATTGGACGAGAGACCATGACTGTAACCCTCCTCGATGCCAATCACTGTCCTGGTTCTGTCATGTTTCTCTTTGAAGGATATTTTGGAACCATCCTCTACACAGGTGGGCCTCTCAAGGAATCCCAGTGACTTCTCAGACTTACCTTTTTTTTTTTTTTAAATGTATAGACTGGGGCCTCGCAATATTGTCCAGGCTGGTCTCAAACTCCTGACCTCAAGTGATCCTCCCGCTTTAGCCTCCCTAGTAGCTAGAATTATCAGCACAAGCCACCACACCTGGCAGACTTTTCTTGAGCAGCCTTAACTCAATAGAAGTCTGGAGGCGCTGAAGGCCTTCTAACTTCATCACATATGAGCATAGTGACCCCATCTCAACTGATTTCCCACTCTTTTTTTTTTTTTTTTTGAAATGGAGTTTCACTCTTGTCACCCAGGCTGGAGTGCAGTGGTATGATGGTGGTTCACTGCAACCTCCGCCTTCTGAGTTCAAGTGATTCTCTTGCCTCAGCCTCCCAGGTAGCTGGGATTACAGGTGCCCACCACCACACCCAGCTAATTTTCGTATTTTTAGTAGATACTAGGTTTCACTATGTTGGCCAGGCTGGTCTCGAACTCCTGACCTCAGGTGATCCACCTGGCTCGGCCTCCCAAAGTGCTGGGATTATAGGTATGAGTCACTGCACCCAGCCAATTTCCCACTCTTTAAGGGTCCAAACCTTGTGAAGAGTAATTGAAAAACAGGAGCAGGATGGAGACATTTCAACAAAGAAACCATGCAGCTATACTGCATAGTTCAGTGCCAGGCTACATAATAGTTTTTTCACAGACTAGTAAGCAAACACCCATCTATTGTTGGAGGTAGGAGAGGCTTGTCTTCTGTTTTTTTGTCTCTGACCTTCTGCCCCCATATACATATTCTTCTAGGTGATTTTCGATACACACCATCCATGCTAAAGGAGCCAGCCCTGACACTGGGGAAACAGATCCATACTTTATACCTAGACAACACCAATTGCAATCCAGCCCTGGTTCTTCCTTCCCGACAAGAAGCTGCCCACCAGATTGTCCAGCTCATTCGAAAACACCCACAACATAACATAAAGATTGGTGAGTTGTTTCCTTTCAGTTTCCTGTCACCTGTACATAGTGAACTAGGTTATTTAAGGGTTCTTACTTAAATATCTTTGTGCTTTCATATCTTTGTGCAGTTCTCACTTTCTCCTACACTGACCACCTTATTTAAAATTGCAACCTGGCCAGCTGTGGTGGTTCACACCTATAATCCCAGCACTTTGGGAGGCCAAGACAGGAGGCTCACTTGAGCCAGGTGTTTGAGACCAGCTTGGGCAACATGGCAAGACCCTGTCTCTACAAAAAATTTAAAAATTAGTTGGGCATGGTGGTGCATGGTGCATGCCTGTGGTCCCAGCTACACAGGAGGCTGAGACAGGAGGATTGCCTGTGTCCACTAGGAGGTCAAGGTTGCAGTGAGCCATGTAAGTGCCATTGTACTCCAGCCTGGATGACAGAGCAAGACCCTGTCTCAATGAATGAATGAATGAATAAAATAAGTAAAACTGCAACCTGCCCACCATCCCCATTCCCAACTCCTGATCACCTATACCAATTCATGTTTTTCATTTTTTTATAGCACTCATATATTCTATACATTTTTAGATATGCTATTGCTTGTTGCCTATCACCCACTTCCTCTGGCACATGCACGTAGGCACGCGCGCACATACACACACACAGAAGCATAAACTCCTTAAGAGCATCATTGAAAATAGGAAGAGACTTTGTGTGTTTGTGGAACAGAGAGGCAGCAGCTAGTATGACAGGCACACAGTGGGCAAGGAGGCTGAAAAGGCAAGAGGAGCTGTAGTGCTCTTAAGCCATTTTGGACTTGATCCTAAACCCAACCAAGAGCTATTGAAGGATTTTAAGTAGAAGAGGGACAATATGCACTCATCATCTTGCAATATATTCTATATATATTTATTGGACTTTTTATTGTCTGACTCCCCCTGTTAGAATGTGAATTCCACTATGGCAGGCTCTTTGTTTTATTATAGGTATACCACTAATGCCTGACACAGATGCATTCAATATGAATGAATGAAATTTATCAGAACATAGATATTTAAGTGAGCATTGTGCTTTAAATTAAGTATACTGAAAAAACAGCTATGTGCTTGTTCTACTGATTATAAATAGTATAAAACATTGTCGAGGACTCTTGAGTTGCCATTTGGAATAGTTTATGAAAATAAATTTTTGTTTTATAAAATAAATACATGTAATAGATTTGGTTCTAAATTACTTTTTTGGTTGTTTCCAAATTTGTGAGTCTACAAAAGGGCAAAGATTTGCCACCATTATAAATATTTGAAAAGGACATGTCTCAATTCTGAAAGGAGTTTCAAAATGAGACTAAACAAAGGCATTGAAAAAATTATATACCTTCCAGGGTGACTACCAAATTGATTGAGAAATATCCTCTACTCTCAGGATTGCTTAACTACTCATAAAGACCTAACCATTCTTAATATTTAAATGCAGAATTTTCTCAAAGAAGCAAAGCTGGCTAGGAGGATGCTATAGTAAGTCTTGATTAATTTTGCAAACATGTAATAATCCTCTACCAACTAAGTACCAAGTATCCAATAGGCAGTGGGGATATAAAGATGAATAAAATACAGTCTCTGACTTGGAGGGCTCCCAGTCTGGTAGGGAAGGACCTGTGGGGAGGTGGAAGTGGGAATATATATAGAGAGAAGAAAAATCAGCTCCATTTGTGCCCAAAGAGTGAGATTTTGAACCCTAATCAGGAATAAAGTGGATATAAATAATACATACTTCTTATTAAGGCGTTCACAATCTGGTTGTGGATTTGAAACTTCTTCAGAAAAGGTCTGAGAACAGCTATTAAACATCTCCTATATCTATTACCATAACCATTTCCCAAATTAATGTCTCAATTTCTTTCTCTGTAAGTACTATTTGGGTAATTGAAACTTCCACTCCAGCTTCTTCTCATCCTGGCAGTCAAATAATATTATTACCATATTTTTGTTTTTAAAGCTCTGCTCTGAGCATGTTATTCTTATGATTAGAATTAGCCATTTTCCTGCTTCACACTCAGGGGCTCCCCTTCATTTACACAATGAAGTCCGAGCTTCTTAGTGGTACATATAAGACCCTCTATTATATGGCCCTTTCTTGCCTCTCTGGTATCATATCTTACCAATTCCTTCTTTACTTTAGTAACAACAAACTGACCCCTCTTAAAATGTTTTCCACTATACCCTTTCTACCCTTTCCTTGCCAGGTTAAACTTGCCCATCCTTTAAGATTTAGCCTAACTTTCCCTAATTCCATCACCTGTTGGATACAATGCTGTATACTTTTTTTTTTTTTTTAAAGAGACAGGGTCTCACTCTGTTGCCTAGGCTGGAGGGTAGTGGCGCGATCACAGCTTACGGCAGCCTGGACCTCCTGGACTCAAGTGATCCTCCCGCCTCAGCCTCCCGTGTAGCAGGAACTATAGGCGTGCAGCAACATGCTTATTTGTCTATTTTTGTAGAGACAGGGTCTCGCCAGGTTGCCCAGGTTGGTCTTGAATTCCTGGGCTCACGCAGTCCTCCCGCCTCAGCCTCCTAAAATGGTAGGCTTACAGGTGTGAGCCACAGTGCCCGGCCTGTATACATATCTTTACGTTGCTCTTAACTGGTTTTTCTGGGTCTCCTTGTAGATTGTACTTCTTGAGGGCTGACAGCTTTCTTTTTTAGTTTTCATAGTGCCTGAAGCTTGCTAGATGCTCTCATTCCCCTTCATATATCTTAGCTCAAATGTCGCTTCTTCCTTGATATTCTCCCTGGATTTCTCTATGAATTGTATCTATTTTTGTTAAACATTTTGTTGATTTATTAGGATTTTCCAATAGCTTCATTTTCTTCCTTCTCTTACTTTCCCCAATACATTGAACGTTATTTAGGACTCTACAACCTGGGAAAGGAATCACTGCTGGAGCAGCTCGCCCTGGAGTTTCAGACCTGGGTGGTATTGAGTCCTCGGCGCCTGGAGTTGGTGCAGCTACTGGGCCTGGCAGATGTGTTCACGGTGGAGGAGAAGGCTGGCCGCATCCATGCCGTAGGCCATATGGAGATCTGCCATTCCAACATGCTGCGTTGGAACCAGACCCACCCTACCATTGCTATCCTTCCCACAAGCCGAAAAATCCACAGCTCCCATCCTGATATCCATGTCATCCCTTACTCTGACCATTCCTCCTACTCCGAGCTTTGTGCCTTTGTTGCAGCACTGAAGCCTTGCCAGGTGGTGCCCATTGTCAGTCGGCAGCCCTGTGGAGGCTTTCAGGACAGTCTGAGCCCCAGGATCTCCATGCCCCTGATCCCGGACTCTGTACAGCAATACATGAGTTCTTCCTCTAGAAAACCAAGCTTTCTCTGGCTGTTAGAAAGGAGGCTAAAGAGGCCAAGAACCCAAGGTGTTGTGTTTGAATCTCCTGAGGAAAGTGCTGATCAATCTCAAGCTGACAGAGACTCGAAGAAGACCCAGAAAGAGAAACTTTCTCCCTGGCCTGCATACCTTGAAAAGCAGCCTTCCCACCATCCTTTGCGGACCAAGAAGCAGTTGTTCCCAGACCTCTATAGCAAAGAATGGAACGAGGCAGTGCCTTTCTGTGAGTCCCAAAAGAGGGTGACTATGTTAACTGCCCCATTGGGATTTTCAGTGCCCTTAAGGTCTACAGATGAAGAGTTTCTCTCTCTAAAAACCAGGGAGGAAATTGGTTTAGGGTCCCCCTTGGTACCCTTGGGAGATGATGATGGAGGTCCAGAAGCCACAGAGAATCAGAGTGCCTGGATGGGCCATGGTTCTCCCCCGTCCCACAGCAGCAAGGGCACCCCTCATCTTGCTAGTGAATTCAGGGATCTAGCACTCAAATACCTTCTGACTCCAGTGAACTTATTCCAGGCAGGGTATTCTTCCAGGAGCTTTGACCAGCAAGTGGAAAAATACCATAAACCCTGCTGAAGACAGAGTACAGAAGGACAACGTTGAGCCCACACTGCCATTTGGAAGATAGTAACTGATGGCTGGTGGGAAAGAGTTTGTTTTGGGGGCCTGCTTTTCTATCTTTACAAGACTCTTACGGGCCCACTGTGGAGCAGCACTTCCCAAAACTTGTTCATTGGGGTCCTCGTGCCTATGGAATCCTTCATTTTATAATTGATTATGTTTAAGAAATACGTTTTGTTTTAAAATCTTTGGAGTATGCGTGAGCAAATTAAAATTTCTTTGAAGTCCTACAGTAACTTAATCTGTTTAACCTTGTTTAACCCAGTATTTCTCAAACTTTTGTGCACATGCAATCCTCTTATGTGGGTCTGAATCAAAAAGAGTCTGAAACAAAAAGGACCAGGTTATTCCTGTTGCTGTTTTGTGGTGTCATGTGCCATTCTCCATGTCCCCTTCTGCCTCTTCTCAGATCAAAATCCCTAGGGAGTTCTGTTTTTAAAATTATGAACTATGGTGCTGCATGCTTCAATCCTGAACATCACTGACTTGCTGTGACCCTCCATCCAAATAATTTCCTGTCTCTGCCTCTGGGAGGGAACAGGAAGCGATGAAGAGGTCTTGAAACAGTAGTGACAATTCTACCTCTGTGTCCTTCATGAGGATGTGCAGTTAGTATCACTGGGATTCATGTGGAACAGAGCCAGCTGGGGGGCTGGGCAGCTCTCTAGCAGTACCTAGAACCCAGCTGAACAGCAAGGCTTTGGGTGTGATGGGACTCCCAGGCCTGGAGGCCCTATTTGACTGAAGCAGAGTTACAAAAGATCAAATGTGTTGTCAGATATTCCTCCAATTGTTCACATAGCTGGGATATTTGTTGCTCCCCCCACCCCTTGGATTGAGTAGGGAGCCAGAGCACACAGCCTGTTTGTTTTAGTATCCAAGGAAGAGACCAAGGAGCCAGCTGGCTGGAAGGGGTGGGGTGTACAGTCTGCCCTGTCCTTCTGCTCATAACCTGACAAAATGCCAAACTAGTAAGCAGGATAGCTGATACCACGGCTAGAGGGAATAGGCTCTGAGAGGCCACAGACTTGTGGAGCTGGGCATCTGGATCAAAACTGCTTCGGGATGGAACCTCTAGCCCTATCAATGAAAAAGGTTCCGTTTCTTGTCCAGGGGATTTAAAAGAGTTTTCTGCTTTGAGAGAGAAATACAGAGTTTAGAAAGCAGTTGCTCTTGGGAAAGCTGTACACAGCTCTGTTTTGTCAGTGACCTTTGTTGTAAGTACCAGTGTTCTGTTAGGAGCCACAGCAGGTGAGGCATTTGGTGCAGCAGGAAACATGGGCACTGCCTAGGCTCAAATCTGTGTAACCCTGAGCAATTGCTTAAATTGTGGAGCCTAGTTCCTCATCTGTAAAATGGACTTGGGATGCCTACCTCTCATGATTACTTTGGAGATCAAATAATTGGTAAAATTCCCCTAGGTCAATGTCTGCCACAGGATGGGTCTTTCAGATGTTGGTTTACTTTAGCTTCTGGTTCGAGAAAGAAACTAATCTGTATATAACAAAAGAAACTTTGAAAGTCAAAAAAATATAAAGAAAAAATTTTAATTCGTCATAGATTAATTGATTTGCTTTCTTTTTTTTTTTTTTTTTTTTTTTTTTTTGAGACGGAGTCTCGCTCTGTCGCCCAGGCTGGAGTGCAGTGGCCGGATCTCAGCTCACAGCAAGCTCCGCCTCCCGGGTTCACGCCATTCTCCTGCCTCAGCCTCCCGAGTAGCTGGGACTACAGGCGCCCGCCACCTCGCCCGGCTAGTTTTTTGTATTTTTTAGTAGAGACGGGGTTTCACCGTGTTAGCCAGGATGGTCTCGATTTCCTGACCTCGTGATCCGCCCGTCTCGGCCTCCCAAAGTGCTGGGATTACAGGCTTGAGCCACCGCGCCCGGCCTGCTTTCTTTTAGTTTTTTTTTTTCCTGTGCATGTAGATGTATTAAATATGTAAATGTTTTTCAAAGTTGGGGATAATACTATATATAATTTTATAGCCTACATTTTAATTTCTTGATATCTTAAGCATTTCACTCATTAGATATTATTCAAAAACATCATTTTTAATATTAATATAATACCCTATCATATGAGTATTCCTTAACTAAGCCATTCCCATATTCAACATTTTGTGTACTGTTTTTCTAATGACATATATTACAGTGAACAACCTTATGCATATATTTTGCATTTTTATTTCCTTAAATTAAATTACTGGAGGTAGATTATAGTTTTAAGTTATTGATACCAATTGTGCTGAATTGCCCTCCAGAAAGGTTTCCTGACCATCTTTTCTACAGACAGGATAGCATTAAAATACCTTGAAGACTCATTAAGTTTAAATGAGATCACGAGAACGGTACATGTTAACACATGGAAAATCATCTCATGTGTTAACTTAATAAATATTTACTAAACTGTGTGGGCAAATTTAGCCGGACTTCCTCTAGCATCCTCCAGCTGTCTCACTTCTGTGTGGCTGAAGGTGGCTGGGAGAGATAAGGTAGTTCTCGGTACAGGGGTCCTCATATTGGCGTTATCTTCTAGCAACAAGGGAGCCCGTCTACTCTTGGCACATGCTGTGTCACACCTGTTCCTTGAAGTGGGTTCTATATGCATTCACATAGGGGAGGGGAAGCAAAAGACTGAGGAATTTAGTTGTTGGCAGCATGTTTGCATTTGTTTGGCTTTTTTTGGGAGACAGCTTTTAGCTCTGTCACTCAGGCTGGAGTGCAGTGGCACAGTCACAACTCACTGCAGCCTCGACTTCCCAGGCTCAAGAGATTCTCCCACCTGAGCCTCTTGAGTACCTGGGTCTATAGGCATGCACCACCATACCCAACTAATTTTTTTTTTTTTTTTTTGTAGAGACAAGGTTTCACTGTGTTGCCCCGGCTGGTCTTGGTGTTGAACTCCTGGCCTCAAGTGATCCCCCCTACCTTGTCCTCCTAAAGTGCTGGGATTACAGGCATGAGCCCCTGTGCCCAGCCATGTTTGCATTTTCATAATGGGAAAATTCCATACTATTCTAAAAGAAAAATGTCTGCCTTTTTATACTAGAGATCAGCAGTTGTTTGATTTTCCAATAGTCCCTCATATAAAAATGCTGCATTGCATATACTTTACATAGCCAATTTAAATTATTTTTAGGCTCTAAAGATGATCCTATAGATGTATGAAGATCTTGCAATTAGGCTTGAAGGTGCTGGGAAAAAGGAGGTTCCCTAGAGATCCATTAGTTATTTAATGGATGATCTTGTGAGAGAACTTGTACTTTTCCACAAGGTGACTGACAGTGGCTTAAGTCCCGTTACAGAAAAAAATCTGCCTGGCTGGCGTTGGGGGACCGTCTCTCACTCTTGACCCAGATTGCCCTTTGTGGTAGGAAACAGATGAGTGACTCCACTTGTTCTTCTCTTTTCTTTTTCTTTCTTTCTTTCTTTCTTTTTTTTTTTTTTTGAGAAGTAGTCTCACTCTGTTGCCCAGGCTGGATGCAATGGCACTATCTTAGCTCACTGCAACCTCTGCCTCCTGGGTTCAATTATCTTGCCTCAGCCTCCCAAGTAGCTGCTATTACAGGCGTGCACCACCACACCTGGCTAATTTTTGTATTTTTAGTAGAGACGGGGTTTCACCACGTTGGCCAGGCTGGTTTCAAAGTCCTGACCTCAGGTGATCTGCCCATCTCGGCCTCCCAAAGTGCAGGGATCACAGGCGTGAGCCACCGCGCCTGGCCCAGCCCACGTGCATATATTTTCAATGTTACCATCAGTGAGCACCTGTCAGTGTGTTAGCTGCCTCCCACCCCTCATGCCCCTCAGCCACCACCAACCACCACAAGCTGTTTTGTCTTAGATTCATGGTGCTTTCCCCTTTCTCTTCCCCAGGGGATCCCACCTATACCCAAACAGAATGATGCTGCTCTCCCTTATAATCATCTGAGTCTACAGCCACCTGTGAGGCATTCTCAGAATGGTTAAGCTTGTCTTTCTCTTGACCACAATGCTTTCATTTAGCTCTACCCTTCCATTTTTGACTGTCTCATTCCTGGGTAACTTTGTCTTCTTTGAACATATCCTTGACCTACTGGATCACAAAAAGCTCCCAGGATTCTGGGCTTGGTTCTTCTTCTGGATAAATAGCTTATTGAATAATCTTTCAATCACACAAAACTTCTGCCTAGCCTTGGGTTTGCCTGTGCCTTACATTATTTACACTATTGTATTATGGCTCTCTTACCAGTCCTGTCTCCTCTGGTTAATTTACAACAACTTTGGAGAGTGTGGGATGAAAAATTTGCCCCCTGTGCTGTTCCTTCCTCAATGTGCTCATTGAAATGTGTGTTTTTGAGGAGCTAAGGAAATTGGGTTAAGCTCACTCACCCTACTAATTAGGCTTTGTGGAGACAAAGCACCAGAGCAAGAGCAGATGCCTGCTGTTTAGGGAGTCAGGGATACAAAGTTTGGAGAAAACATGTCTTCAGGAGGAAAGGAAAGCTTTGATCAGCTGAATTTCTTCAAATTCCCACCCATCATCCAGGCTCATACCATCTGCTTTCTAATTTCCCTCTCAATGGTGGGATAAAAATCCTTCAATTAACCTCTTACTAAGAACATTTTCTCTGCTCATACACCTTCAAAAACCCAAACTATTCAGAACATTTTAGGTCCACATGATACAAGGCCCAACCTATCCTTCTAGCCTTATCTCCCAGGGTTCTCCCAATGTGCAAGACGGTAGGCCATACTGGAAAAGATGGATTTTCAAGTTAGATGTCTTGGGTTGGAATAGTGATCCTGTGACTTACTAGCTGTGCATATAATCTCTAGCAAACTACTCAGCTTTCCGGCATAAAGTTTCTTTTTGTAGAGTGGGAATAATAATGCCTACCTCATAGGGTTTGGAGGAGAATGAAATAGAATAAAGCAACCAAAGTACTTCACAAGAGTATCCAATACATAAAAAAAAAAAAAAGAAGAAAAGAAAAGTTTTTGCCTTTGGCTGGGTGCAGTGGCTCACGCCTGTAATCCCAGCACTTTGGGAGGCCAAGGTGGGCGAATCACCTGAGGTCAGGAGTTCAAGACCAGCGTGGCCAACATAGTGAAACTCCGTCTCTATTAAAAATACAAAAATTAGCTGGGAGTGGTGGCATGTGCCTGTAGTCCCAGCTACTTGGGAGGCTGAGGCAGGAGAATCGCTTGAACCAGGGAGGCAGAGGTTGCATTGAGCCAAGATCACACCACTGCACTCCAGCCTGGGCAACAGAGCAAGACCCTACCGCAGAAAAAAAAAAATGTTTGGCCTTAAACTCCCTGACATACCTTAAATTCTGTTTACAGAGGAGTGAATGACATGTCCAGTGCTTGCTCTGGATAATGCCATTGGCTAATCCTACCTTTCAGACCCAGAAAAATCTGAGAGATTGGCTGATGAAGTTACTTCCTGAGGGAGAGGTTCCTGGAGTCAAGTCTAACCAAAAGGGCAGTTACCCGAAGCATCCAAGGATGCATTTGTACAGATGGAAAAAGAGTAGGGTGAAATCATGATAAGCTTCAGATGCTGTGCTGAGTAGATTTCACTGTAAAATCCTAAGGCAAAGCCAAAACACCTCAGAAGAACAAGTGGTTAATCAGAGGCTCAGAGAATCCAAAGAGGTGTGCAGAGCAGAGCAGTCTGGCCTGTGCATTTCAAAACATTGTGGGTAAACTAAGGGCCAGATACTATGCTTGGTCTGGTTCTAGATTCTTCTCCCACACCAGCTGTATAAACCAACAACCTTGGATCAGTCCTGGAATTCTCCTTTTCAACTCCTGCAGAAGGAAGGCAGAACCACTGGAGAAAAGAACCATACAACTGGTGTCACCACAGATTTCAGCCTCTGGTATTTTCAAAGCTGCTTCTCATCTCTTTATGCCCTCGATCCACCTCCTCTCCCATGTACATCAGTGGTTATGACAAAGCTTTATGACTCAAACTCTTACAACATGTGAAGCCTTAGGAAGACACCTTTGAGCATCAAGGATACCAAGCTGTGACACCCTGGGGCAACTTCCCTGGACCATAAGAACAGGTCTGGTCACCCAGCCTCACCCTAAAGGTGGCAGAATGAATCCCCCTATACCTTGTTTAAACCCCAGTCATTGTCAGGAGTTCAAGTCTTTAAGGCCGGATCCTCAGCCTTCCCTCCCCTCTTTCACTAGGCTCTCAAGTCTCCTGCTCTGTGATCAGCAAATTCCTCTATGTCCTCAGCATCTTTTCTGAAACTATCCATCACCCTCTTTGCCTAAATTGAAGACTGGCTCTCCTCTGAGCACACTGCTTTCCAGCCAGCTTCTCACATACAGGCTCCTTTTTTCTCCCCCCACCTCAAGGTAAGAAGGTGACATTGATGTTCTCCTTACTCTCCTTGCTGCCTCCTAATCATTATTGCCATTTCTTCCTGTGGCCATCTCTCCTCCCATGAAGTGCATACTATCTAGCTACACCATCCCCTCCTTCCCATTCTCACTTATCAAGACTTGAGTCGCTGACTCACAGCCTTCTCCTCCTTCAGAACCCTGTCATCATTCTGGATGATTTCAACACCCTGGCCACTCAGCTTCCTTGACTTCATCTTCAAAGACCTTATTCTCCCTCTACCTCACCACCCTGTCATTACCAGAAATTATACTACATCTGAAACTTCAATTTTAAACTTTTTCTCCTGGCTTACTTGCTCAAGTACATCTGTGGGACTGACAACAAAATGAGACCTGAGTAATGAGCCAGCCAGGTAAAGACTTGGTAGGGAGGTCCGATTTAAAAATCGTTTTTGTAGAGACGAGGTCTCACTATGTTGCCGAGAGTAGGGAATAGGTAGAGGGTTCAGGCAGAATCAGCGGCTGTGATGGGATGGGAATGAGCTTTGTGCCTAAGGAACATCAAGAAGTGAGTGTAGAGAAATGCAAATTAAAACCACAGTGTGGTACCATCTCACACCAGTCAGAATGGCTATTATTAAGAAGTCAAAATGGCCAGATGCAGTGGCTCACGCCTGTAATCCCAGCACTTTGGGAGCCCAAGGCAGAAGGATCATGAGGTTAGAAGTTTGAGACCAGCCTGGCCAACATAGTGAAACCCCATCTCTACTAAAAATACAAAAAATAGCTGAGCATGGTGGCGGGCGGCTGTAGTCCCAGCTACTCGGGAGGGTGAGGCAGGAGAATTGCTTGAATCTGGGAGGCAGAGGTTGCAGTGAGCTGAGATCGTGCCACTGCACTCCAGCCTGGACAACAGAGTGAGACTCCGTCTAAAAAAAAAAAAAAAAAAAAAGCCAAAAAACAACAGATGCTGGTGAGGCTGCAGAGAAAAGGGAACGCTTATGCATTGTTGGTGTTCAGTGTATAAGCCCCTGTGGAAATTAGTTCAGCCCCTGTGGAAAACAGTTTGGAGGTTTCTGAAAGAACTTAAAAGAGAACTACTCTTTGACCCAGCAATCCCATTCTGGGCATATATTCAAAGGAAAATAAATCATCCTACTAAAAACACACCTGCACTCATCTGTCCAACCCAGCACTATTCACAATAGCAAAGACACGGAAGCAACCTAGGTGCCCATCAACAGTGGATTGGTTAATGGTAACTTGTGATGTGTAAAATAAAAAAAATATAACCCAGTGGACTGGATAAAGAATATGTGGTACATATACACCAGGGAATACTATGCAGCCATAAAAAGAATGAAATAATTTACTTTGCAGCAACAACGATGCAGTTGGAGGCCATTACCCTAAGCAAATGAACACGGCAACAGAAAACCAAATACCGCATGCTTTCATTTATAAGTGGAAGCTAGACATTGGGTGGTCACAGACAGAAAGATGGCAATGACAGCCACTGGGGACAACTGGGTGGGGGGCAAGGGTTGTAAAACTATTAAGTACTATGCTTGCTACCTGGGTGATGGGATCAGTCATACCTCAAACCTCAGCATTATCCAATATACCTATGAAACAAACCTGTTATATGTACCTCCTGAATCTAAAATAAAAGTTGAAATATATATTTCACACACACACACACACACACACACACACACACACACACACACACAGGCCAGACACGGTGGCTCACACTTGTAATCCCAGCACTTTGGGAGGCCGAGGTGGGCAGATGACCTGAGGTCAGGAGTTCAAGACCAGCCTGGTCAACATGATGAGACCCTGTCTCTACTAAAAGTACAAGAAATTAGCTGGGCATGGTGGTGCATGCCTGTAATCCCAGCTACTCGGGAGGCTGAGGCAGGAGAATTGAACCTAGGAGGTGCAGATTGCGGTGAGCCGAGCTTATGCCACTGCACTCCAGCCTGGGTGACAGAGAGAGACTCTGTCTCCAAAAATAAAAATTAAAAAAAAAAAAAAAAGATATATGTATAAACAAAGAAGAGTGTGTCAGAAGGAGAAGAAGAGGAGATGAGGTCAGAGAGGGTGGCAGGTGTTGGATCAGAAGTGACTTAATAGTTTAAAGTAAGAAGTTTTAATTTGATTGTAAATGTACTTATAAGCTATTGGAGTGCTTTAAATTAGGGGAGTGATATGATCTGATATATATTTTTGAAAACAACAGAGAATGGGGCAAAAATGAAAACAGGATACCACTTAGGAAGCTCTTACAGCAATCAGAGATATTGGTGAGCTGAGCTGGGAGCTGGGGAAAGGTAATTTATATTCTATTTGACTTTTTTTTTTTTTTTTTAAAGTAGTGATGTGGTCTCACTATGTTTCCCAGGCTGGTCTTGAACTCCCAGCCTCATGATCCTCTCGCCTGGGCTTCCCAAAGTGCTGGGATTACAGGCATGAGTCACCACACCTGGCTGGATTTACACTGTGTCTAGATAGGAATCTTTTAGAGCACCTTTTTATTACAAGCAGTTACAGTGAAAAAGAATACCTTTTCCTCCACCAAAGCTTTCACAAAGAAAAAGTGTATCTGTAACCATATGTATACACAAACTAATATATAAATACATATATTTGTGGGGAATGAGAAAACAGGAAGAAATGAGTAAGCCAGTTTATAAGTAAATAATTGGAATATTTTATGAATTAACATTATTTCCTACAATAGGCATGTTTTATAACTATCTTCTTAAAAGAAATAGCATGTTTTACTTGCTTTGGAGTCAACACAAGTCTTGGGGTTAGAGGTTACATTTCCTGAGAAACTAAGAATCTTCAATTTAAAAAACTTCATTAATCAGACAGTACTTACTTTTTATTTATTTATTTTTATTTATTTATTTTTTGAGACAGAGTCTCACTCTGTCGCCCAGGCTGGAGTGCAGTGGCGCGACCCCGGCTCACTGCAACATCCACCTCTCAGGTTCAAGTGATTCTCCTGCCTCAGCCTCCCGAGCAGCTGGGACTATAGGCACGAACTACCATGCTCAGCAAATTTTAGTATTTTTAGTAGACACGGGGTTTCATCGTGTTGGCCAGGGTGGTCTCAAATGCCTGAACTTAAGTGATCTGCCTGCCTCAGCCTCCCAAAGTGCTGGGATTATAGGCGTGAGCCACCGCACCCAACGCTTACTTTTAATTTTAATTTTTATTTATTATTATTATTTTTTGAGATGGAGTTTCACTCTTATTGCCCAGGCTCAAGAGCAATGGCATGATCTCAGCTCACCGCAAACTCTGCCTCCCGGGTCAAGTGATTCTCCTGCCTCAGCCTCCCGAGCATCTGGGATTTCAGGCATGTGCCACCATGCCTGGCTAATTTTGTATTTTTAGTAGAGACGGGGTTTCTCCATGTTGGTCAGGCTGGTCTGGAACTCCCGACCTCAGGTGATCACCCCTGCCTCGGCCTCCCAAAGTGCTGGGATTACAGGTGTGAGCAATCGTGCCTGGCCTTTACTTTTTATTTTTAAATTATTAAGATTATTATAGGGCCAGGCACGGTGGCTCTCGCCTATAATCCCAGCACTTTGGGAGGTTGAGGCAAGTGGATCACGAGGTCAGGAGTTCAAGACCAGCTTGGTCAAGAAGGTGAAACCCCGTCTCTACTAAAAATACAAAAATTAGCTGGGTGTGATAGTCCCAGCTACTTGGGAGGCTGAGGCAGGAGAATTGCTTGAACCTGGGGGGCAGAGGTTGCAGTGAGCCGAGATTGCGCCATTGCACTCCACCCTGGGCAATGGAGTGAGACTCCATCTCAAAAAAAAAAAAAAAAAAGACCTCAAGTGATCCGCCCACCTTGCCCTTCCAAAGTGCCAGGATTACAGGCGTGAGCCACCACGCCTGGCCATATTTTTTTTTTTTTTTTTTTTTTTTGAGATGGAGTCTCGCTCTGTCGCCCAGGCTGGAGTGCAGTAGCGCGATCTCAGCTCACTGCAAGCTCCACCTCCTGGGTTTACGCCATTCTCCTGCCTCAGCCTCCCAAGTAGCTGGGACTACAGGCGCAGGCCACCTCGCCCGGCTAGTTTTTTTGTATTTTGTAGTAGAGACGGGGTTTCACCGTGTTAGTCAGGATGGTTTCGATCTTCTGACCTCGTGATCCGCCCGTCTCGGCCTCCCAAAGTGCTGGGATTACAGGCTTGAGCCACCGTGCCCGGCCAATATTTTTAAATTTTTAAATATTTCCCACACAACATAGATGTATCAAGTATCCATATTTGTTATTCTATATTTCACTTCTCACAGACTTTCTAATTTCACAGGTGGTATCAGTAGAGATGAATATTAGTAAATTTAGGATTTCTTTTTTTTTTTTGAGATGGAGTCTTGCTCTTGTTGCTCAGGCTGAAGTGCAGTGGCACAATCTCAGCTCACTGCAACCTCTGCCTTCTGGGTTCAAGCAATTCTCTTGCCTTAGCCTTCCAAGTAACTGGGACTATAGGTGCCTGCCACCACACCTGGTTAATTTTTATATTTTTAGTAGAGACGGGTTTTCACTGTGTTGGCCAGGCTGGTCTCAAACTCCTGACCTCTGGTGATCTGCCCACCTTGGCCTCCCAAAGTGCTGGGATTACAGGCGTGAGCCACCATGCCCAGCCAGGGTATCTTTTGGAAGTACCACTGAAGACATTTTCTGATGGATGGAATGAGGGAGTTAAGGAAAAGGTATTATCATCTTCATTTTCAGGATGAGGAAAGTGAGGCTCATTAAGATGCCCACCATCATACCCTAATACCTACCAGAGTCAGGATTCCTATGGACGTCAGGCTCTGAAGCTCCTATTTTTCTATACTGGAATCCTAGGAGCAGTGAGGTTGGTCAGGTAAAAGCCTATTTCACATCAGAGAATTTACCCTCTAGGGTTTTCATAGAGCACATTCCTCTATCCTACCCTGAGTGAAAAGAACCACTTGTTGACTGCTTACAGGTTTCATCAAAGTGAGTTTACAAAAGTAATAATAAAAAAAATTAAATTCACAGTCAATGATGATAATTGTTATTTTGAGGTTTCTTCTTTTTAAAATAGAGATGAGGTCTTGTTATGTTGCTCAGGCTGGTCTTGAACTCCTGTCCTCAAGCAGTCCTCCTGTCTCGGCCTCCCAGTCCTGAAGTTCTGGAATTACAGGCGTGACCGATGTGAGGTCTCCCTCCCTCCCTGACTTCTTTCCTCCCTCCCTTCTTCTCTTTTTTGTTTTTGTTTTTGTTTTGAGACAGGATCTGGCTCTGTCACTCAGGCTGGAGTACAGTGGCACACGTCTCAATCTCTTGTACTGAAGCAATCCTCCAACCTCAGCCTCCCTCTCAAGTAGCTGGGACCACAGGTGCACACTACCACACCTGGCTAATTTTTAATTTTTTCTCATAGAGATGAGGTCTCACTATGTTGCCCACGCTGGTCCTTCAACTCCTGGACTCAAGCGATCCTCCTGCTTCAGCTGAGATTACAAGTAGGAACCATTGTACCGGGTCCATTTGAAGTTTCCTAACCCCTATTCTATAGTTAACTGATCCTGATGCTTTGAGCACTGTGAATAAGCACTCAGTAATTTATTCATCAAAACAGTTATAGCACCAACCATGTGTAAGGAATTGTGCTGGGCAGGGGACACTTCATTGGGGCTTTTGGATTTCTGAGTTTGTGGGAAGTGCAAAATGACTTAACACAAATAATATTCAATTATTAAATTTCAAGTTCCTGTTCTGCTTCATTGCCCTTTTCATGTGGGTCTCTGTGCCTTCCCAAACCATTTATTTTGGTTTTAGATGTTGCTTGAAATTGATGATAGGGAAAGACATATGGAATGCAGATGCTAAATGCTGTGTAACAGTTGGTGAAGGAAAAGGTGAGAATCTTAGAGTGGGGAGGATGACTTTTTAAAAAAGAAAATGTGGCCGGGCGCGGTGGCTCAAGCCTGTAATCCCAGCACTTTGGGAGGCCGAGACGGGCGGATCACGAGGTCAGGAGATCGAGACCATCCTGGCTAACATGGTGAAACCCCGTCTCTACTACAAAATACAAAAAACCTAGCCGGGTGAGGTGGCGGGCACCTGTAGTCCCAGCTACTCGAGAGGACTGGAGTAGGCTGGAGAACGGGGTAAACCCAGGAGGGGGAGCTTGCAGTGAGCTGAGATCCGGCCACTGCACTCCAGCCTGGGTGACAGAGCAAGACTCTATCTAAAAAAAAAAAAAAAAAAAAAAAAAAAGGTGAGAAACTACAGAACAGAGGAAGCATAATAATGAGAAATGATGACCCAAGGAAAGGGAGTAAAAGCACTATTCCTTTTGCTAAATAAACGGTTGGTATACGAGAAAAGTGAGAAAGAGTAAGATCATTATGTGTGGAAAAGGGAGACATTAGAAATGATTATGGAGGAAGGAGGGTCTGAGGAGTCGTAAACATGGGTTGTATAAGGAGTCAAGGCATTTGTTCTTTCCCCTACAATAGTCTCTGGGTTGACCCTTGAAAATTAAGGGTAATTGTGCCTCGTCTCTAAATCCTGAAAACCTCCCTCCCTGCCACCCCACTTTTTTTTTTTTTTTTTTTTTTGAGACAGGGTCTTGTTTTGTTGCCCAGGCTGGAGTGTAGTGACAAGATCATAGCTCACTGCTGCCTCAACTTCCCGTGCTCAAGCAATCCTCCCACCTTACCCTCCTGAATAGCTGGGACTACAGGTGTGTGCCACCATGCCTGGCTAATTAAAAAAAGAAAGTTTTATCCTCCATGACATCTGAATAAAATTGTTTTAGAGACAAGGTCTCACTATGTTGCTCCTTTTTTTTATTTAGATAAAATTGACATATTACTAAACATTTTAAAGTGGACAGTTACTGCATTTAGTGCATTCACAATGCTGTGCAGCCATCAGCATGCTCTAGTTTCACCTTCCCTTTCATTTATTAGGAAAGCTTGTATTCAAATCTTCTTTAATCCCATAGGATGCCACTTCATCCAAACTCCTGTTCCACTATTCCATCATTTCTGCTAGAACACAGTCCCCAAAATGTCCATTATTCTAATCCCTGTCACTCTCATGCTAGATATTGTCCATCATGAAACCAGATGAGGGGCCAGAACAACTTTTCCTGGTTTATTCCTGTGAGAAGAGAAGTGATAGAGAACGTTGTCAAAATGATTCATTTCATGACTTCTCAGATGTAGCTTATGTGGACCCAAGCAGATGCCTTGGATATTAAGAGCTGAATATGGGTATTGACCAGAATAGATTCTATCATTCAGCTGGACCAAACCATTCTTCCCAGCTTGTCAGTCACCACTCATACTATGAGTAATCTTGTGTAGGAACCACACAGCTTCTGCCCCCACTATGCCACTAAAACCGCTCTCTTGAAAATCAGAATCTATCTGTCTGTCTGTCTATCTATCTATCTATCTATCTATCTATCTATCTATCTATCTATCTATCTATCTGTCAGTCTATCCATCTATCTATGTATCTAATCTATCTACCTTAGAGATGGGGGTCTCAATATGTTGCCCAGGCTGGATTTGAACTCCTGGGCTCAAGCAATCCTCCTGCCTCAGCCTCCTGAGAAGCTGGGACTACAGGCACATGCCATTATGGACCAGCTAGCCGTGACCTTTCCATAAGCCCCTGAGGTATGGGGATTGTTTCCTAGAGAAGTTAGCTATCCCTAACTATTCATTTGAATAGGCAATGTACAGTGTCTGCCAAATTTCCCTATGCAAGCTTTCTCTGTTAAGGATACTCAAAAGGAGTCTTAAGAGAAGAATCTTGGTGATACCTAAGTCTTGCAACTCTGAGGAAAGGGATTAGTAGGGAAACTAAAGGGCTGACATTCATATCCAAGCATTCAGTAATAAATCATTGTGGGCCTAGTGCTCAGATCTTTTTTGTGGGGCGGGGACGGAGTCTCGCTCTGTCGCCTAGGCTGGAGTGCAGTGGCGTGATCTCGGCTCACTGAAACCTCTGCCTCCCGGGTTCAAGCAATTCTCTGCCTGAGCCTCCCAAGTAGCTGGGATTACAGGCGCCCGCCACCACACCTGGCTAGTTTTTGTATTTTTAGATGTATTTAGAGATGGGGTTTCACCATCTTGGCCAGGCTGGTCTTGAACTCCTGACTTAGCAATCCACCCACCTCGGCCTCCCAAAGTGCTGGGATTACAGGCGTGAGCCACCATGCCCGGCTCAGATCTTATTTTCTAATATAGTTCCACATTAAAGAAATAGCAATCCAGGACTCCTCAGAGAAATTGCTGATTCTGGGGCTGGGGCATGGAAAGTACAAGATGAATCTGGAGCATCCTATTTTGGAGACATGCTGAAAAAGACACAGGAGCCAACTTGAAAGGGTATCCATGACTAAATCTGGAAAATTCAAGTTCCAAAATAATTAAGGACAGTAATGAATTATAAACCATTGAAAAAAGTAGTAGTCCATAAGTCTGTATCATTAATAGATAACTAAAAAACCAACTAACTAAATAAGAGACAAGGGAGGATTGGTACAGGCAAAACACAATAGATGCTAAATCTAGAGGAAAACGTTTAAAGAGGAGCCAGATATTTGCATTGTCTAAGATGTATCCCCATAGATTGCTCATTAATTACAAGGAAAAAATAGTAAATGCACTGTGAGAAATCAGATACTTTGACAAAGTAATCAAAATTACTATCTCCAGTGAAGGACAGAGAGACATTATGTGCCTTCGGATATAATATCCTGAGGGCACAATATCATACATGAAGTATTCTGGCCAGAAATGGATAACCTGAATCTAATCATAAGTAAACATCAGACAAACATAAACAACAAACCTAAAATGAGGATATCCTAAAATGAATAACTTTTTTTTTTTTTTTTTTGAGACGGAGTCTTGCTCTGTCGCCCAGGCTGGAGTGCAGTGGCCGGATCTCAGCTCACTGCAAGCTCCACGTCCCGGGTCTACGCCATTCTCCTGCCTCAGCCTCTCGAGTAGCTGGGACTACAGGCGCCCGCCACCTCGTCCGGCTAGTTTTTTGTGGTATTTTTTAGTAGAGACGGGGTTTCACCGTATTAGCCAGGCTGGTCTCGATCTCCTGACCTCGTGATCCGCCCATCTCGGCCTCCCAAAGTGCTGGGATTACAGGCTTGAGCCACCGCGCCCGGCCTTTTTTTTTTTTTTTTTTTTTGAAACGAAGTCTCGCTCTGTTGTCAGGCTGGAGTGCAGTGGCGCCATCTTGGCTCGCTGCAAGCTCTGCCTCCGGGTTCACGCCATTCTCCTTCCTCAGCCTCCCGAGTAGCTGGGCCTACAGGCGCCCGCCACCACGCCCAGCTAATTTCTTTTTGTATTTATGGTAGAGACAGGATTTCACCGTGTTAGCCAGGATGGTCTCAATCTCCTGACCTGGTGATCCACCCGCCTCGGCCTCCCAAAGTGCTGGGATTACAGGCGTGAGCCACCGCGCCCGGCTGTGAAGAACATTTTATTACCCTTTTACCAGAAAAAGGCCTGTATTCTTCAAAAATATCAAAGACAAAGAAAAGCTGAGGAACTGTGCCAGATTAAAGAACACTAAAGAGACATGACAATTAAATGTACTATATGATCCTAAACTGAATCTTGTGCTGGAAAAGAAAAAAATGCTAAAAAAGATGTTATTGGATCAACTGACAACATCTGGAACATGGATGGTAAAGTGTTACAGCAATGTTAAATTTCCTGGAGTCAATAATTGTATGTATTTTGTTTATATAAGATAATGTACTTATTAGGATATTCAAGTATTATGTGGTAAACGAGCATGATGCATGCAATTTACTTTCAACTGCTCAGAAAAAAAAAATGTATGTGGGCCGGGTGTGGTGGCTCACACCTATAATCCTAGCATTTTGGGAGGCCAAGGTGGGTGGATTGCCTGAGCTCACGAGTTCGAGACCAGCCTGGGCAACACGGCGAAACCCCGTCTCTACTAAAATACAAAAAAATTAGCCGGGTGTGGCGGTGGGCACCTGTAATCCCAGCTACTCAGGAGGCTGAGACAGGAGAATCACTTAAACCCAGGAGACGGAGGTTGCAGTGAGCCAAGATCGCGCCACTGCACTCCAGCCTGGGTGACAGAGTGAGACTGTCAAAAAACAAACAAACAAAAAAGCATGTATGTGTGTAATAGAACTCTATCTATCTATAACTGCAAATGATAAAGCAAAAGGGGCAAGATGTTAATAATCTGGGTAACAGGTATATGGGTCCTCTTTTTGTCACTCTTGCAACATATCTGTATGTTTAACATTATTTCCAAATAAAAAGTATCCTGGGTTCTGGATTTGAAAAAAAATCATTGAAGTTCTCCTCCTGTTGGCTCAAGGGACTCTTCTGCTTTTTATCCTTTACTGCAGACCTTCACGCTAATCTGGTTTTCCCAGTTTCACAACCTGTTGATTTCTATTTAAATTCTCTTTTTTTCCTAGCCCCTAGGATTCATAATTTGTTTGAAGAGTTTGCCTAGCTTCATGGTTCAGTTTGTCTCAAGACACAGCCTTCTCGTCAGCTTCTCCTATTTGGTCTTAAGCACTGCCACTCTTGGGCAAGTGACTTCTTGCCTGCAACACTGAATCTAGGCTCTAGGTCCTAGAAGGATGTCAGACCCTGAATGAGACTTGAATGCTTCCAATTGCTAACTGCTCCATCTCCCTCTCCAGCTGCTCTGTCTTTGTTTAGGAGGATATATTTCACATATCTGCCCCTTTCTCGCCTTCTTTCTTGTTTAATCAAACCCTCATCATAGTTTTCTGATTAGGATCCCTTTCTCCAGTCTTTACCCACTCCAGCCAGCTATCTTCCTTCACCATCACTAGTTCTCTCTCACATTACCCATCTGAATAAACTTTTTTTTTGAGACAGAGTCTCGCTGTGTTTGCCCAGGCTAAAGTGCAATGGCACGATCTTGGCTCACTGCAACCTTTGCCTCCCGGGTTCAAGAGATTCTCCTGCCTCAGCTTTCTGAGTAGCTGGGATTACAAGCATATGCCACCACATCCGGCTAATTTTTGTATTTGTAGTAGAGACGGGGTTTCACCATGTTGGCCAGGCTGGTCTCGAACTCCTGACCTCCAGTGATCTGCCACCTTGGCTTCCCAAAGTGCTGGGATTACAGGCATGAGCCACTGTGCCTGGCCACCTGTGCGAATAAACTTCTAACAGCTCTACATTGCCTTTCAAAGTCTGACTCAATTTACCTTATTACTTCTATATCCTGCCACTTCTCTGCTTAACTGTAAGCTCCTTCAGGGAACAGACCATGCCTTTTCTTCTGTGTCTCCTTAATTTCTTTTTTCTTTTTCTTTTTTTTTTTTTTTTTTGAGACGGAGTCTCACTCTGTCGCCCAGGCTGGAGTGCAATGGTGCGATCTTGGCTCACAGCAGCCTCCACCTCCTGGGTTCCAGTGATTGTCCTACCTTAGCCTCCCGGGTAGCTGGGATTACAGGCATGCACCACTACACCTGGCTAATGTTTGCATTTTTAGTGGAGATGGGGTTTCACCATGTTGGCCAGGCTGGTCTCAAACTCCTGACCTCAGGTGATCTACCCGCCTTGGCCTCCCAAAGTGCTGGGATTACAGGCATGAGCCACAACACCCAGCCCCTTAATTTCTTATATAGTGCCTGGCACACAGAAGATGCTCTGTAAATAGTTACTGAATGGACAAATGATGAAACTTTGAAACTTCTTTGACCTTACTATGCTCAAATATCACTTCTGATGTTCTTCTCCGACTCTCTCGCTTATCTTATATATGTCTGCACACGTTTTTGCCTCAATAGACTGTAAGGTGCCTGAGGGAAAAGACCATGCCTTATTCATCTGTCTCATGCATACCTGACCCAGTGTCTAGAAGAGTGTATAGCACAGAGCAGGCACACAGCAGTTTGCTGGATGAATGAATGAATGATACTAAAGAGGAGAAAATACAGACTTTAAGAAGCTCCCCGTATAGTGAGAAAGACTGAGGACCTAAAAGCAATGAAAATAGAGGTTAACAAGTATAAATAAAGAAGGTACAGGTTAATTTAAGTAATCAGATGATGATGTAGAATTCAAATAAAATGAGTCAATCAGCAAAGGTTCCCGAGAGGTGAATTCTGAGA
Source organism: Macaca mulatta (assembly GCF_049350105.2). NCBI lineage: Eukaryota > Metazoa > Chordata > Mammalia > Primates > Cercopithecidae > Macaca > Macaca mulatta. The sequence goes on along the minus strand of NC_133406.1, from coordinate 126,320,706 downwards.
GATATTTGAAAAGAGGAAAGGGACATGCCTTGAGAGAGCAGGAGTTTAGGAACATGTCAGAGAGTTAGGTTGAACGAAGGCATGATAAACAGTGTGTTTGAAGCTTACATTTTGAGCAGGATCTGTTATACCCAGACCACAGGTTTCTGCCTTTTTTTCTGGCTCATCAAGCAGGCACGTTTACCCACTCTTTTTGTCTTCATATTTCCCAGGTTGGCCCAACGCGAGGACTTTAAGTTCTTTAAGTAGTTGAAGGAAGTTTCTGTGAAAATATGCAAACAAAACTGCCTTGTGGGATCGAACATTTTTGGTAACCCTACTTCTCTAGGGAAATAAACTTCCCTGTTCCAGATAAAATGGAACTGCTCCCCGTGTTGTTAAGCCAGAGAGAAAGTCAAATGACTTCCCTTAAAAGGTACTTTAGCACATTTTACAAAAATTATAGGTTTTTTTGGTGTGTGTATGTTATGGGGATCCAAGGAAATCAAAGATGTTAATGAGTGAGATCTGAGAAACAAAACTTGATAGTAGAATTTTGTCTTAGCCACATCTGCCCTTCTCTTCAGAGAGTATATGCAAATACCGATGGTGCCGGACAGTCACTTTCTAGGGCTCAGATCACTGCTGCCTCTAGCACTTGTGGGATGGAAAAAATGAAGAGATTACAGTTGCCTTAAAAATGTCCCCCACTTCAGGAATCTGAATATTTTACACAGCAGGAGATATATCGGAAGTCCTACAGAATCTCTTGATTTTGGGAGGTCGCAACTGCTTTTCCATTAGGATAACCTAATTTTCAGTGTCCTTTTTCTCAGAATGTTGTGCCAACGCGTTCTGTTTCCTAAATACCCAGCCTTACTTCCTTCTGGTAGAGGCAAGAAAATTATGCTAGCATTCGCTCACTGCATGTTTTGAGCGTTTAAGTTCAGATTACAGCTATTCTCTCTCTTCCTAATGTAAACACAGGTTCCCAAGGCGGCAATGGGAGACTCCCCTAAGGGGCTCTTGACGTACAGGGAGACTTCCAGATAGGGTACACAGATGTCACATTGCTAGAACGTCTCTAGACGGCAACGAAACATTAAAACCTAACCTGAGGTAATCCCTCACCGGCAGTGGAGCTCCTCTGCTAGGCACTGTCTTCCTGTACACTGCCCAGGCTCTGGGGGTGTCACACTAGACTGGTGATGTCACACTAGCTGGGATGACATTTTACAGTTGGATCCCCTACCACTGCCAGGCACCTTTAAATCACCGCGGAGTCTACGGTGCGGAGGGGGCGGGAAGCCCAGCCCCCGCACTCGATCCACGCTGGCTCCCCACGGAGGCCCACCCACTCCCACTGCGATCAGTACTATGCGGTCGTCCTAGAGAGTCCATTCATCTGCACTTCCGCCTCAGTAGGTGTCATGGCGCGGGGCGGGTGAATAGTTCCGGCGAGGCGGGGCCGTCCGGGTTGAGGGGCGGCCGCTCGGCGTTCCGCTCGTCGGGTCTGGCGACAACGGCGGCTGCGGAGCAAGGGGCCCGGCGGTAGCCCCGGACGGCAGCAGGAAGCCGAGGCGGGAGCGCGCGGGGCTGAGGCGGCGGCGGCGGCGGCGGGAAGGGGCTGGGTGGTGGAGCGGGCGGGAGGCTGAGAAGGCTCCCCCTGCGGGACGGGCGCGGGGACGGCTCCGGGGGGCGGGGGCCGGGGCCCGGGCCGGCTCGCGCGGGGGGTATGATGACCCGGCGGCGGGGCCCCAGATCTCGTCTCCTCCGCCGCCTCCTCACGGCAGCCCCAGCTCGCGGCTGAGAACCAGACACACCGGCGGTGAGTGGGGACCAGCAGCAGGGGGCCTCGGCGGGGAGGGACTTCCCCTCAGCTCCCCGAGGCGGGGCCGGCCGCCGGCTCTCTTGGGGCGCCCAGCCTGCGGGGGGCGCCTTCCTCAGAGGGCCCCTGCCCGGGACCGGGCGCCGCGTCCTGCGGCCCGGCGGCTCGCGGCCGCTGAGGGGATTGCGTTCCCAGGAAGGTGGGCAGGCTCTGGGCTGTTTTTCGGGACAACTCCCCCTGCCTCCTGCCACTTCTCGCCTGGGCGTGTTGTCCTTAAGTGACAGGGGACCGCCTTGCGTCTTCTCACTCGGCCGGTTTTTCCCCGGCTGTCGTGGCAGGTTCTCAGTGTGTGGCTTGTGCGTGTGTATTTCACAGCTCCGCTTATCACCATGATTTTGGGTTATTTGTGCTGTTTGGGACCAGGAAGCCGTGCCTGGAGCGGACGACAGTGGGATGGGTGTGGAAGCTTTTCTGCGTCTTCGCTGATGTTCTGTAGTCGTTAGGCTTGTAATTTGTAATGACGGTGGAGACTAGGTGAGACCAGCCCACCTAATGTATATCTGTGCAAGGCAGATCTAGAGGTCTGGCCCAAAAGGAAACTTTTGCTGTCACCACTTTCAAAGCTTTCGTTAAAAAAACAAAAAAGGAAAGGTGGAGAAACAACCAAAATTCTGGTAAGACCCACACTGTTCACAGGTCTGTGGGGAAGAGTCCCCTTTTTGTGCCTAGCAACCAAGACCTGGAGTTCTGTCTCCAGGAGGGTTGGTCTAACCTCCAGTTTGTTGTGGTGACGAGCAGCGAGCAATGGCCTGTGTTTATGCTGGGCGAGCTTTCTTTCCTGCTTAGGGAGGGGAGTTGAGGATGGGAGGATGGGGGTAGGGAAGAGGGGGAAAACACCCCCAGGCTCCAGTAAGTCTTGTCTTTACTTAACCACTGATTCTGTTGTAGGTAGACTCATTTAGAGGCAGTCCTAGATGCTCTTTCTTGTCTATTAGTGACACTTTGGGAATTCTCAGTAATTGCATCAAAATAATACTTTCAGCTATAGACTCTCTGTCCCAATCTGTCCTTTATCTTGTTTCTTAGTAACTGGTGAAAACAGCAGTGTGGCTTCCTGCTCCTGATGAAATGGGGTTAAATTAAGTGGCTGATGCCCTCAGCAAACCTACAATTTTCCTTTTGTTTGTGTAAAGCTATTTTTGATTTCTGGTCTGTAGGGTTTTTGGGTTTTTTTTTTGTTTTTTGTTTTGTAAGATTATAGAGAATGCAAACCATTACTAGGTTTTTAAATATAGAAGCCTAAAGCTTTCTATAAAACATTTTAAAATCTAACAAATCATTTGACTTAATTTTCATTATTCATCTGGTGATTTTGGATCTTTACATGCAATTATCTCAGGGTTCTGTGTTATAATGCTGGTATGATGAAGGGTGTCATTGACTTTTAAGATACTGTTCCTGGCTTGAAGGATATTTTAGTAAAGTACTTGCGGTTGGAACTGGAGGCAGCCAAGCCAGTAAAGCATCTTAGAATAAAATGGTGAATGAGATCTTATAAATATACTGACTCTGGTTGGCAAGTAGAACTTTTGCTGGTGATACCTTCATAAATAGTTTATCCTATCTCTCGACACTGTAGTTTTGTGGATTTTAGAGCAAGTTTGTTGGTAACTTGAGAGTTCAAACCAAACCAGAACTTCCTTCTAAAAGAAAAAGATAATCTCAAAGTTCACAATTCTTTGGAAAATAGACTTCTTTCATTCTCTGCTTTTGTTTTTATAAGCAGAGCTCCATCAATGATTTGTTGGTACAAATCAGTGAGTCATACCGGCCTTGTGAAGTTCTTACACTTGGAACTTGTGCAGCTTGTTATATATTGTAACTGGTCTTGTAATTTGAAGTAATTTTGCAAACATGAGCTGCTTGATCTGCCACCTGCATGAGGTATAACAGCAGTCTGTATTTTTTAGGTCTTTTAAAAAAAAGTTTACTATTATTCCTCCCGTTTTCTTCCCTTCCTCTCCCTTCGTGCCATTCTGAACACAAGTCATCAAGATTATTTTCCTTTGAGTACCACTTCAACAATCACTGGTTTGTCTTTTGGTTCCTTTTGTTTTTGTTCCTGATCTTCCTTTTAGTTGTTGGAACCCAGCTCCTAAATGCCTAATATATTCCTGTAGTGCGTAATTTGGCACTTCAGAAATTTATATCCTGTTTTCATATTTTTCTTTCTTTTTCATGTGTTTTATCATTTCAGCAACATTTTAAGTTCTTTGAAGGTAAGGAAACTGACATTTCTTTTAGATTCTTTAAGGGTACCTGGTACAGTGCTTTCCCAGAGTGCTTAAGGAAAAGGAATGAGAAGACCTGGATTCTTTGCCAGCATTGCTACTCATTAGCTCTGGGTAAAACTCGTTTGGCCTTTTTGGATCTGCTTTTTTTTTTTTTTTTTAATTTGAGACAGGGTCTTACTTTGTCACCCAGGCTGGAGTACCATGGTGGGTTCAGGCTGGAGTGCCGTGGTGGGTTCAAGTGATTCTCATACTTTTGCCTCCTGAGTAGCTAGGACTACAGGCACTACAGGCACGCACCACCATGCCTGGCTAATATTTGTATTTTTAGTAGAGATGGGTTTTTGCCATATTGGCCTGGCTGGTCTCGAACTCCTGACCTCAAGTGATCCACCTGCCTCGGCCTCCCAAAGTGCTGGGATTACAGGCATGAGCCACCATGCCTGGCCTGGATTGCCTTTTTCTCATCTTGGAATTAGGGGGTTTTAGCATCTTTTAAGGTCCCTTTTATCTGTAAGAGTTCCAGTACTTTTTTGCCAGTGTCTTCTGCTCCAGTTAAATATATCTCCTTACTCTACACAGCTTTTTATTTTTCCACATCCTTTGGCGTACTAGCATAGCAAAAGTCATCTCATTCTTCTGAAAGAGCCTCCTCCATCTTCCATTCTCCAAACTGCTATTGCCTTACTTAAGTCCCGTTTTCCTTCAGCTTTTGCTGGCATATTGTTTATATTTCATATTCGTCTCTGCTTTGTTAATTTTAACTTTTTTTATCCTGGAAGCTCCTCAAGGTATAGTTTTCTTAATTCTAAACTTTATAGACCTATAGACCGTCATGTGCAGGTACTAAAATATGGTACCTTTTTACTAAATACAAAGCACTTTTTTTTTTTTTTGGGATGGAGTCTCGCTCTGTTGCCCAGGCTGGAGTGCAGTAGCATGATCTCGGCTCACTGCAAGCTCCGCCTCCCGGGTTCATGCCATTCTCCTGCCTCATCCTCCCAAGTAGCTGGGACTACAGGCGCCTGCCACCACACCCGGCTAATTTTTGTATTTTTAGTAGAGATGGGATTTCACCGTGTTAGCCAGGATAGTCTTGATCTCCTGACCTCATGATCTGCCCGCCTCAGCCTCCCAAACTGTTGGGATTACAGGCGTGAACTACCACGCCTGGCCAAGCACTTTTCTTTTGTTCTGTTGCCATAGTCATTCCAAATAAATCTCAGTGAACTATTGATTTTGATACAAAGCAACAGCCTCTGCCACATTGAAGAAGTAAGCTTTAAGTACAGACTAGAAGGGTAAGTGAAAGTTAGGAAAAGAAAAGTCTAAGGGGGAAAATGAACTTCAGAGAGGAAACGTGTTGAAGGAACTAGGGCCAGAGAAGGCAAGGCATATTGTGGGAACCCAGAGAGACTTGGTAGTATTGGAAGAGAAAGTTCCTGGGGAAAAGCGCAGATGAAACAAGGCTATGCAAGTAATCATGGTCCAGATCTTGCAAGGCCTGGTAATCCAAAATAGGAATTTTTTGGTCTTCTTCCTAAGTTTTTAAGTGGGGGACAGATACACTTTTTTTTTTTTTTTTTTTTCCAGCTGTGCATTTTTAAAGCTTCAGTTGAAAGGTGAATAATGAATTGGGAGAGGGGAGCTTAGAAAAGGGGCTTGAGGATAGCATCATGGCTCACACCTGTAATCCCAGCACTTTTGGAGGCTGAGGTAGGTGGACCACTTGAGCCTAGGAGTTTGAGACCAGCCTGAGCAACATGGTGAAACCCTATCTCTACAAAAAATACAAAAAAATTAGCGGGGCGTGGTGGCATGTGCTGGTAGTCCCAGTTACTCTGGAGGCTGAGGTAGGAGAGTGGATTGAGCCCTGGAGGTCAAGGCTGCAGTGAACGAACCATGATCATGTACTGCACTCCAGTCTGGGTGACAGAATCTCAAATAAAGGGGGCAAGTTGAAAGTACAGTTTGGAGGAAACCAGTTAAGCTGTTTAAGTATGGAATTGTGCAGTAGAGGTGGAGAAAACTTAGGAGAGTAGAGAGGTGTTTGTTGGAAATAATTTTCTTCCCAAACTTGTCTCACTTTGGTTTTACAGAAGGTGTACTCTTATCATCTGTAAAAATATGTATCAGAGTATGTGATCGACAGTATGTACACCTGTGTTCATGTCATCTGAGGATAAGTGCTAGAACAAGAAATCAATATATAGTACAGTTTTTAGGTCATTTGGCTAACCGTTAAATTGTATGAAGGAGGCAAAGATGACATTGAGCAAAAGCAACAGGAATTTATTACTGGTGTGTCAGGAAAAAGGTTACTGAGGGGTAAGGACAAATCAATGGAAAATGATTACCTTGGTTGTCATATCCAACTGTTCCATTCAGGGTTATAATATTTGGATGATTTTAATAAGATTATCTACCTATAGTGCTTATAGTGTGGAGCACCCAGTAAACGATGTTAAATGAATGTGACCATGCCAGGGAGTGGGAAAGTTGTTAATCTGTTTTTGAAAGCCTTGGATTCTAGCAATTATCTTTTAGCAATAAATACAAGTACCAATGGCCTTTTGCCCATCATTGCTAATTTGGTATTAATGCACTGGGCAAATTTATCATTATATTGAGATGACTAAGTCCTTGGAAAGTCAGGTTTGAAATGTAAAGACTTCATTCATTGCTGGAGTCAAAAGGTGCAGCATTTTCAAGAAGTCAAAAATAGCTTTTTATGCCAGGTACGGTGGTTCACACCTGTAATCTCAGTATTGTGGGAGGCCAAGGCAGGGGGATTGCTTTGGAGCAGGAGTTTGACACCAGCCTGGGTAACATAGTAAGACCTCATCTCTGAAAAAAAAAAAAAAAATTAGCCAAATGCGGCATATGCTTGTAGAAATTAGCTAAGCGTCCTGGTGTATGCCTGTAGTCCTAGCTACTTGGATAGCTGAAGCAGAGGATTGCTTGAGCCCAGGAGTTCGAGGTTACAGTGAGCTGTGATTACACCACTGCATTTCGGCCTCAATGACAGTAGCGAGAACCTGTCTCAAAAAAAATAAAAATAATAAAATAAATAAATAAATAAATAAATAGCTTTTTAAAAAAAAAAAACCAAAAACTTTTAGGTTCAGGGGTACATGTGCAGGTTTGTTACATAGGTATGTCACAGGGGTTTGGTGTACAGATTATTTTGTCATCCAGGTAATAAGCATAGTGCCTGACAGGTATTTTTTCTGATCCTCTCCCTTCTCCCACCCTCCACCCTGAAGTAGGCCCTAGGCCCCAGTGTCTGTGGTTGACCTCTTTGTGTCCATGTGTTCTTGTTCTTTAGCTCCCACTTATAAGTGAGAACAGGCAGTACTTGATTTTCTGTTCCTGTGTTTGTTTAGGATAGTGGCCCTCCAGCTTCATCCATGTTGCCTGTTGCTGCAAACGACATGATCTCCTTTTTTATGGTTGCATAGTATTCCATGGTGTATATGTACCACATTTTCTTTAGTCTACCGTTGATGGGCATTTAGGTTGAATTTCATGTCTTTGCTATTGTGAATAGTGCTGCAGTGAACATGTGCTTGTGTCTTTATGGTAGAATGATTTATATTCCTTTGGGTATATACCCAGTGATGGGATTGCTGGATCTAATGGTAATTCTGTTTTAAATTCTTTGAGGAATTGCCACACTGCTTTTCACAACGGGTGAACTAATTTATACTCCCACCAGCAGTATAATTGTTCCCTTATCTTCACAATCTTGCCAGCATCTGTTATTTTTTGACTTCTTAGTAATATTCATTCCGACTGGTGTGAGATGGTATCTCATTTTAGTTTTGATTTGCATTTCTCTAATGATTAGTGATGTTGAACAATTTTTCATACGCTTGTTGACTGCAAATGTGTCAAAAATAGCGTTTTAATTTATTGGGTTGCTATTCACATTGAATTAAAAATATCTGTAATTTGCCTCATAGATTCTGATATATAGTAAGTTTTCCACAGGTGTTAATTCTGTTTTTGTTGTTGTTTGAAAGCTCTCCACCTAGGAAGAGACTTGCCCCCCGACTTGCAAAGGCAGGTTTGATGGAACATAGTATCTTTATCCTGTGTCTAGAAATTGCTATTTTAGCTGAATTTCAGAGTAGAATATAAATAAGAGTCTGTTGGTTTTTCTAGGCCATTGTGATTCTGTATTTTCTTCTCACCTTGTGTTAATTGAGGTCAGAATGAGTCTCAGCCACATTGTAAGAGCCCTGGTGGTCCGATACTGACTTTTTGTACGTCACACCCTTGCTGTGGGGAAGACCAGTGAAAGAATTCTGAGTTGTCCTTTCGCTTTGGGTGAACTAAATTTGTCCTTATGGATAAAGATTATAATCATTTAATATTAAAACATTCTGAAAAACGTCCTAGAACTTGTGCTTTTTTCAATGCGCAGTGTGAAGATCTGAAATCATAAGTAATCTTTTATTATGTTTTTTGGGTAAAAAGTTGGCAATAATGTTAGTCTGCTAAATGCAAAATTTTAGAGTATCTAGTTACAAATACTTGTTTTTTTTTTTTTTTTTTTGAGACGAGTCTCGCTCTGTCACCCAGGCTGGAATGCAATGGCATGATCTCGGCTCACTACAACCTCTGCCTCCCAGGTTCAAGTGATTCTCCTGCGTCAGCCTCCTGAGTAGCTGGGATTACAAGTGCACGCCACCACGCCCAGCTCATTTTTGTATTTTTAGTAGAGATGGCATTTCACCATGTTGGTCAGATTGGTCTCAAACTCCTGACCTCATGATCTGCCTTCCTTAGCCTCCCAAAATGAATACATTTTTAAAAATTTGGTATTTCATGAATTCTTTTCAGTATTATTACTTTTATGACCCCCCTATTCCTAGACAGTTGCTGCAAACTGCAAATTTTCTATTTAGATTCTTTCACTACTTTCAGTTACATAGAAGTCATGTTTATGTTTTTTGATAGATCGTTAAAATTAGCAGGTGAACAATATTAACATTGTTAATGGAAAACAAATTTAGAAAATTTGCTTCCTTTTGTTGTTCAACAGGTTGGCTTAATTTTATGACAAGAAATACTTATATTTTAATAGGTGCATTTTGTAAAGGAGCTACTTGGTTTCAGATTTTTCTTTTATTATGTTTGGTATTTCAGTGAAGTAGATAGAACAAGATGATTTGTAAATTCAGTCTCACAGTTAAATTGTACTGACCTTAACTTTTAATTTGTACTTTTTTTCCTCTTCAAAGTTTATGTAAATTATGGAAACTCTTAAAGTAAATCTCAACTGGGTTTTAGAAATTGAAGGCAGAGGATTTGTTCTTTCCAGCTGACTAGTCCAGTGCAGGTGGTTTCTAGTTGTATTCAGGCACAAAGAAATGCACATACTGCCTTTTGATGTTCTGTAACATCCTTTGTCATGTTTCCTTCCTTTCTTGTTGTGTGTGTTTATTCTGTTGTGATTAGTAACGTTATACTATATGGATTGGAGTAGAGACCTCCCCCATGACTCAAGGACCACACAGATAAAAGGGAGGGAAGACATTAAAAAAAACAAAACCAAGGACCAAGCATTTGAAGATACTGCATTTGAATATGAGTGGTAGGGAGTTGTATTTAATAGATAGGAGATTGGTAGGCAGGGGTCAAGTAATTCATCCAACAGATATTGAGTATGTATATATTGTCAGTCTGTAGTAGGCTTTGGTGGTATAAGAGAAGAGCAAGACAGAGATGGTACATGTCCTAGAGCTTATACTGTAGTTGGGAATGTAGCATTAAAGAAATGCTTTCAAGTTAACAGGGTGCTGTGGGAATGCATGGTAGGGGCAGGGGATGATCATAGGGAGCATTTCTGCATGTGGCAGAGGTGACAGAGGGCAGTTTTCGCAGCAGAAAGTCTTAAACATATTTAGAGGGCCTGGAGGTGAGTGGCCTTCCAAGAACTAAAGAAAGAAGGGCAGTGTGGCCAGAATGAGGGTTGGGGGAAGGGAATCAAAGTGGGGAGGTGTTGGAAGGCAGCAAGCAGATTTTGGAGTGCATTTTAAGGCAGGTTGAGACAGTTTTTTTTTTTTTTTTTTTTTTTTTGAGACAGAATCTAGCTCTGTTGCCCAGGCTAGAGTGCAATGGAGTGATCACAACTCACTGTAGCCTCAATGTCCCAGACTCAGATGATTTTCCTGCTTCAGCATCCTGAGTAGGTGGGACCACAGGCATGTGCCACTTATACTTGGCTTTTTTTTTTTTTTTTTTCTAGTAGAGATGGAGTCTCCCCATGTTGCCCTGACTGGTCTTGAATTCCTGGGGCTCAAGTGATCCTTCCACCTTGGGCTCCTAAAGTGCCAGGATTACAGGCATGAGCCACTGTGCCTGGCCTAATTTTTCTTTTCTTTTCTTTTTTTCTTTCTTTCTTTTTTTTTTTTTTAATGTTAATGCTTCCCAGGCTGATCTTGAACTTCTGAGCTCAAGTGATCCTCCTGCCTGGGCCTCCCAAAGTGCGGGAATTACAGGCATGAGCGACTATGGCCAGCCAAGTTGAGTATCTTGGACTTTATCTCCAAAGCAATGAGAAACCCTGGGCGAAGGGGAAGCAAGATGGTTAAGAAGAGAGAGCGGTTATCCGATTTGCATTGTTTAAAAGCAAAGATCTATTAAGTGGATTAAAGGAGATTAGTTTGGAAGCTACTGTCAGTTTGAACTAGAATGGTGCCAATAAGGTTAGGGGAAAAGGGCTGATTTGAAATATACTTAGGAGGTGGGGGGCAGTGGCTCACACCTGTAATCCCAGCACTTTGGGAGGCTGAGCGGGGTGGATCACCTGAGCTCAGGAGTTTGAGACCACCCAGGCAACATGGTGAAAACCCATCTCTACTAAAAATACAAAAAAATTAACCGGGTATGGTGGCGCACGCCTCTAGTCCCAGCTACTTGGGAGGCTGAGGCAGGAGAATCGCTTGAGCTCCAGAGGCGAAGGTTACAGCGAGCCGAGATTGTGCCACTGCACTCCAGCCTGGGCTACAGAGTGAGACTCTGTCTCAAAAAAAAAAAATAAATAAAATAAAGAAATAAAAGAAATATACTTGGGAGATGAAATGGATAAGATAGAGATTAGATGTGGAGGAATAAGGGAGAGGAATGAGTCGGGATAATAGTATTAAATATGTGTTAGACACTATCACTTTACAGGTATTGAATCATTTAATTCTCAGAACAACCCCATGAGGTAGGTATTGCTATCACCATTGTGTAGCTGAGGAAACAGACATCCTTGATTTTTTTCTTTTTTTTTTTTGAGAAAGGGTGTCATTCTTTCACCCTGGCTGGAGTGCAGTGGCACGATCACAGCTCACTGCAGCCTCTACCTCTGGGCTCAGGTGATCCTCTCACTTCTGCCTTCTGAGTAGCTAGGACTACAGGCATGTGCCACCATGCCTGGCTAATTTTTTTTGTTTGCTTTTTGTTGTTGTTGTGTGTGTGTGTGTTTGTTTTAGAGATGGTTTCACCATGCTGCCCAGGCTGGAGCTCCCTGATTTCTGGCTTGAGGCACTGGATGTGTAATGGCATCTCATAATTAAGATAGAAAACTGAAGGTGGGGTGGAGGCTCATTGGTTTAATTCTGAATGTATTGAATATGAGGTATTTATAAAATATCCAAGTTGCAGTGTTAAGTAGTCATTTGGATATCGGGTTTGGAGTTCAAAGCGAGAGAATTCTGGGTTAGAGATAGAGATTTTAGTCTTTTGCAGATGACTAATTCTGAGGAGTAATTATTAAAAAGGGGGAAAGTGTAGAGCAAGGAAAGAGGGATTACTATAGAGCCCCAAGGCATATGAAATCGGATGGTTGAAAATGGAGAAGATAAATATGAAATGGCTTGTATGCTATGTCAGATGTTTGGACTTTATTCTGAAAAGATAGCTTTCAGTTTAATCTTTGGGCATATTGAGCTGGAAGTGTCTGTGGGATATTCAGGGACAGAAAGCTGGACTATTATTTATCCTTTCCTCATATTTTTCTGCTAACTTTCCTTAGTTCTTCAGAATATACTCCCTAGCTTTCTCATCATCCTGGTTACTTTTTTTTTTTTCAATTTTAGTATTTTTATACTAGAGACAGGGTCTCACTATGTTGCCTAGGCTGGTCTTGAACTACTCAGCTCAGGAGATCCTCCTGCCTTGGCCTCCCAAAGTGCTGGAATTAAAGGCTTGAGCCACTGTGCCTGGCCCATGCTGGTTACTTTTTTCTCTTAAAATGTGGTAGACAGTTGAATGCATTTTATGTATGACTTGAGCAGTGTGGATAATCTTCACTTTGTCCAGCAGGTTCTGTACACTGTTTCTATGAATATAGGCCCAGATTGAATTAGTTTTTGAGGAGAACATTATTACATCATGTTTCTTTTATCAAGTAAAAGTGTGTGTGTATACGTTTTAAACCTAAGCCTTGTATCTCTTATCCTTGTGGTTTAATTCCTCCTTTCTCTCAATGTAGGTATGGCATCACAGCTGCAAGTGTTTTCGCCCCCATCAGTGTCGTCGAGTGCCTTCTGCAGTGCGAAGAAACTGAAAATAGAGCCCTCTGGCTGGGATGTTTCAGGACAGAGTAGCAACGACAAATATTATACCCACAGCAAAACCCTCCCAGCCACACAAGGGCAAGCCAACTCCTCTCACCAGGTAGCAAATTTCAGCATCCCTGCTTACGACCAGGGCCTCCTCCTCCCAGCTCCTGCAGTGGAGCATATTGTTGTAACAGCCGCTGATAGCTCGGGCAGTGCTGCTACATCAACCTTCCAAAGCAGCCAGTCCCTGACTCACAGAAGCAACGTTTCTTTGCTTGAGCCCTATCAAAAATGTGGATTGAAACGAAAAAGTGAGGAAGTTGACAGCAACGGTAGTGTGCAGATCATAGAAGAACATCCCCCTCTCATGCTGCAAAACAGGACTGTGGTGGGTGCTGCTGCCACAACCACCACTGTGACCACAAAGAGTAGCAGTTCCAGTGGAGAAGGGGATTACCAGCTGGTCCAGCATGAGATCCTTTGCTCTATGACCAATAGCTATGAAGTCTTGGAGTTCCTAGGCCGGGGGACATTTGGACAGGTGGCTAAGTGCTGGAAGAGGAGCACCAAGGAAATTGTGGCTATTAAAATCTTGAAGAACCACCCCTCCTATGCCAGACAGGGGCAGATTGAAGTGAGCATCCTTTCCCGCCTAAGCAGTGAAAATGCTGATGAATATAATTTTGTCCGTTCATACGAGTGCTTTCAGCATAAGAATCACACCTGCCTTGTTTTTGAGATGTTGGAGCAGAACTTATATGATTTTCTAAAGCAAAACAAATTTAGCCCACTGCCACTCAAGTACATCAGACCAATCTTGCAGCAGGTGGCCACAGCCTTGATGAAGCTCAAGAGTCTTGGTCTGATCCACGCCGACCTTAAGCCTGAAAACATCATGCTGGTTGATCCAGTTCGCCAACCCTACCGAGTGAAGGTCATTGACTTTGGTTCTGCTAGTCATGTTTCCAAAGCTGTGTGCTCAACCTACTTACAGTCACGTTACTACAGGCAAGTGGCAAATGCTGAAAATTGTATCTTAGGCTAGAGTTCTGTCCTTATATTTAACATATACCCCATAGCCTACATATAGCAGTGAATTTGTTTATAGATTCTGAGATAGAAATAGGATATGTTTTAGCTCATTCTGTGTGTGTGGCATTCCTATATATGACATTTTCTTATTTCTGAAATTTTATCTAGCATTGGAAAAATTAACTCAGTCTGATTCTGAAAGTTGTTACTAGTTGAATTATACTACCACCTGGTTCTTTTCTTTATTATCATTATACCTCATTTTCCCATTTTATTTATTTAATTTATTTATTTATTTTGAGACGGAGTCGCGCTCTGTTGCCCAGGCTGGAGTGCAGTGGCACAATCTCGGGTCACTGCAAGCTCCGCCTCCCGGGTTCACGCCATTCTCCTGCCTCAGCTTCCTTGAATAGCTGGGACCACAGGCACCCACCACCATGCCCGGCTAATTTTTTTGTATTTTTAGTAGAGACGGGGTTTCACCATGTTAGCCAGGATGGTCTCGATCTCCTGACCTTGTGATCTACCTGCCTCCGCCTCCGCCTCCCAAAGATCTGGGATTATAGGCGTGAACCACCGCACCCGGCCTATTTATTTATTTTTTTGAGATGGAGTTTCACTCGCCACCCAGGCTGAGTGCAGTGGTGTGATAATGGCTCACTCAGCCTCCACCTCCTGGGTTCAAGTGATTTCTCCTGCTACTCCTGTCCCGAGTAGCTGGGACTACAGGTGCCTGCTACCATGCCTGGCTAATTTTTTTATATTTAATAGAGATGAGGTTTCACCATGTTGACCAGGCTGGTTTCAAACTCCTGACCTCGGGTAATCTGCCTGCCTTGGCCTCCCAGTGATTACAGGCAGGAGCTACCATGCCCAGCCATTTTCCCGTTTTAAAGAGTCTTGAAATATACAAAGATATTTATTTATTTGTAATGAATCTGAGCATATGCTGCTGTTTTTCCGAAGCTCTTACCTTGGCAGGTAAAATAACTTGGGAATAACTCCAGCTTTAACTCTAGTAACATTTTATTCTTTTACATTTTCTTCTGTAGTAGCATGAATTGGATTAGATGATTGCTACAGTCTCTTCCTGTCTTAACATTCTCTAAATACTTTGAACTTATTGGGTTATCCTAGAATGGCCTTGACCCAAGTACCTTACACTTTAATGATATATATTTCTAGATTGATACTTTTAATGTAGTTACCGTTTTAACATATAATAATTATTGGGACAGTATGTAAATGCTGATATATATACTTTTGTCTATATCATAACCAAGGCTTTTAAAATGTGCTTTTTGTCAGCACCCATTTACTTACTTGCCTAGTTATTAATTTTAAGGAATCTAATACTTAGTTTTAATGGCCGTACATTAAATACAAATCATGTAAGCATCCAATCAAGAAGTGAAATAATAAACAAAAACATAGATAACCTATAAAATATGTTTATAAGGAGCTATACATGCCAGATACCTGTAATAAAATTTGAGGAAATAGAAATTCTGAATTAATAATTTTATATTATGTGTGAAAATAATATGAAGATAATTTAACCCATGCAAGGACTCAGAAAAAAATGTCATCTACATGTTTACTTTTTTAAAAACATTGTGGTAAGATCTTTGTAATAGGAAGTTTACAATTTTAACCATTTGGTACCACTCAGTATGTTAAGGATATTCACAGTGTTGTGTAACCATCACCACTATTTCCAAATGTTTTCATCACCCAAAACAGAAATTCTAACCATTAAGCAATAACTCCCTATTCTCCCTTCTTCCTACCACTGGTAATCTTGATTTGACTTTCTGTCTCTATGAATTTGCCTATTCTAGATACTCCTTGTAAGTGGAATCATACAATATATGTCTTTTTGTGTCTAGTTTATTTCACTTAGCATAATATTTTTGAGGCTGATCCATGCTGTAACGTGTATCAGAACTTCATTCCTTTTATGGCTGTATAATATTCCATTGTTTGTATATACCACATTTTGTTTATCCATTCATCTGTTGGTAGATATTTGGGTTGTTGCTACCTTTAGGCTGTTGTGAATAATGCCACTATGAACATTGGTGTACAAGTATCCTAGTCCCCATTTTCAGTTCTTTTGGGTATATAACTAGGAGTGGAATTGCTGGGTCACATGATAATTCTATGTTTAACTTTTTGCAGAATTACCAAACTATTTTCCACAGAGGCTGCACCGTTTTACACTCCCACCAGCAGTGGATGAACATTCCAGATTTCTCCACATTTTCTCTAACATTTGTTATTTTTTTTTTTATTTAAAAAAAATTGTTTGTTTATTTTTACAGAGACAGGGGCTCCCTCTATTGCTCATGCTGGAGTGCAGTGGTGCGATCATAGTTCATTGTAGCCTCCAACTCCTGGGCTTGAGCAATGCTCCCTCCTCAGCCTCTCAAGTAGGTAGGACTAGTCACACTCCACCATACCTGGCTAATTACTATTATTTTACTTTTTGTGGAGATGGGGTTTTGAGGGTCTCATTTTGTTGCCCAACCCGGTCTCAAACTACTGGCCTCAAGCCATCCTCCTGCCTCAGTCTCCCAAAGTTCTGGGATTACAGGCATGAACTACCACTCCTGGCCTTGTTTTGGTTTTTAAATAATAGCCATGCTTTTTTTTTTTTTTTTTTGAGCTGGAGTTTCACTCTTGTTACCTAGGCTGGAGTGCAGTGGTGTGATCGCGGCTCACTGTAGCCTCTGCCTCCCGAGATTCTCCTGCCTCAGCCTTCCGGGTAGCTGGGACCACGCGGGCACCTGCCACCACACCCAGCTAATTTTTGTATTTTTAGTAGAGATGGGGTTTTACCATGTTGGCCAGGCTGGTCTCGAACTCCTGACCTCAGGTGATCTGCCCTTGGCCTCCCAAAGTGCTGGGATTATAGGCGTGAGCCACTGCGCCTGGCCAATAATAGCCTTTTTTTTTTTTTTTTTTTTTTTTGAGATGGAGTCTTGCTCTGTTGCCAGGCTGGAGTGCAGTGGCACGATATGGGCTCACTGCAACCTCCACCTCCCAGGTTCAAGCAGTCCTGCCTCAGCCTCCCGAGTAGCTGGGACTATCGGTGCCACCATGCCCAGCTAATTTTTGTATTTTTAGTAGAGACAGGATTTCACCATGTTGGCCGGGATGGTCTTGATCTCTTGCCCTTGTGATGCACCGGCCTCAGCCTCCCGAAGTGCTGGGATTACAGGCATGAGCCACTGGGCCCAGCCAATAATAGCCATTCTTATGGGTGTGAAGTGGTATCTCACTGTGGTTTTGATTTGTATTTCCCTAATGATTAATGATGTTGAACATTTGTTTTATTTTGTTTTGTTTTGAGACAGAGTCCCACTTTGTCATCCAGGCTGGGGTGCAGTGGTGCGATCATGGCTTACTGCAGCCTTGACATCTCAGGCTCAAGCAGTCTTCCCACCTTAGCCTTTCGGTAGCTGGGACTATGGGCATGCACCCCCACACCTGACTAGTTTTTTGTAGTTTTAGTAGAGACAGGGTTTCACCGTGTTGCCCAGGCTGGTCTCAAACTCATAGGCTCAAGTGATATGCCCGCCTCAGTAACCCAAAGTGCTGGGATTACAGACATGAGCCACCATGCCCAGCCCGGCATTTTTTTATGTGTCTGACATTTGTATATCTTCTTTGGAGAAATGTCTATTTAAGTCCTTTCCTCGTTTATTGAATTGGGCTTTTTGTTGTTGAGTTGTATAGTCTATATACTAAATTTTCATCTATTCCTTGGGTTGCCTTTTTACCTGTTGATAGTGTTTGACACGGAAAAGTTTTTAACTTTGGTGAAGTGCAGTTTGTCTACTTTTTCTTTTGTTGCTTGTGCTTTTGGTGACTTACCCAAGAAGTCATTGTTAAATCAAAATCATACAGATTTTCCACTGTTTCCTGCTAAGAGTTTTATAGTTTTAGCTCTTTTATTTCAGTTTTTGATTCTTTGTTGATTTTTGTCTATGGTCCAAGTTACAAATCCAGTGTAATTCTTTGGCATGTGACTATTCAGTTCTTCAAACACCATTTGCTGAAAAGACTGTCCTTTCTGCATTGGGTGGTTTTGGCACACTTGTTGGAATCATTTGAACATATATACAAATAATTCTTATCTTCTATTGCTTTCCCATTTTCAGTTTTGGGCTGTCTATTCCATTAATCTATGTATGTCTGTATGCCAGTACCACACTGTTTTGATTATTGTAGCTTAGTAGTAAGTTTGAAATCAGGAAGTGTGAGACCTCCAACTTTATTCTTTTTCAAGATTGTTTTGGCTATTTGGGGTCTTTGAGAGTCCATATAAATTTTAGGATGGGTTTTTCTATTTTATACAAAAATCATAATTACTTTTTATTAAGGATAGCATTGAATCTGTAGATTGCTTTGGGTAGTGTTGACAGCTTAATATTAAGTCAGTCCATCCTTATTTCTTTATATCTTTTTACAGTTTTTTTTTTTTTTTTTTTTTTTTTTTTGAGATGGAGTCTTGCTCTGTCGCCCAGGCTGGAGTGCAGTGGCCGGATCTCAGCTCACTGCAAGCTCCACCTCCCAGGTTTACGCCATTCTCCTGCCTCAGCCTCCCGAGTAGCTGGGACTACAGGCGCCCGCCACCTCGCCCGGCTAGTTTTTTGTATTTTTTAGTAGAGACGGGGTTTCACCGGGTTAGCCAGGATGGTCTCGATCTCCTGACCTTGTGATCCGCCCGTCTCGGCCTCCCAAAGTGCTGGGATTACAGGCTTGAGCCACCGCGCCCGGCCTTTTTACAGTTTTATAAAACTGGTGATTTTTACTTGAGGTGAGGTAAAGAAACTCTTAGAGCCTTCGTTTTCTGGTTTTATGCTGCCCTAGGCAACCTTGGCTAACTTTAAGAATCTCATCTCCATTTATTTATTTATGCCTTGGGAGATTTAAGTTCCAACTACATTTGCTTTTTAATACTCTCCTTTGAGCAGTCTCACCACCAGCCACACCCACATACATATATATAGCATACTCTACTGGTGAACTGAAGAGTTCAGCACAGCATCCCATTTTGAGTCCTCAGGAGGGACTAGGCAGACCACAGCTGAAGGAGGAAGGCTGATCAGCTTTTCCTTTCTGTCTTCACTGTGTGTACAGGTGTTCTTTAAGTACTTGTTTGCCCTGTCAAAGACAAAGTGCATTCTCTTGTGATAACAGAGTAGTTTTTAAATTGAAAAAGAGAGAGCAATAGGAGATAAATATTTTTTGACTTTGTTATAATTGGGGCATGTTAATACAAAATAAAACGAATTATTTGACTGCTTAGCTTTCTGTAATATGTAATTCTTTTGAATAATTTTCAATGTTAGGTTGCTGATCTTTGTATTTTTTTATCCTTTTAATTTAAGCTGTCAATTGATTCATTTTGGTTTTTTTTTTATAGAAACTACAATTTTCAAATCGTCAAAGTTACCTTCGACAAAGCTTTCTTTAAATTCACTGCATTATAGTTGTTGAGTGTAATTTTAAGTGGAGCTAAGTTTGCCTCTTAAAAACAGGAGTTCATTCTGTGTGTTACTGAGTAATTACTCTGTATACTGAAGTTCAGTACCCAGGGCTTGACTGTGTTTAGGATTTAACATGAGTGTTCTGTTGTGTCACAGTAATACTTGATAATGAGCCTAAGGCAGATGGAATAGCAGCTCAGGCATTCCTTCTTTATCACTAGTTTTATCCGCAATGGTCCTCTTAAGCTTCTTTCATGTTGCTTTGTTGCTGTATTAGAGACCATTAAGTCCTCACCCTTCTGTCTTTCAAAAAACCTCTGTGAAATCCTTTTGGCTGGTGAAGCATTCTGACTCCAAAGCTAGTCCTCCTCTTACCCTCCTTTTTAGTTTACATTGCATTGTCTTTCTGATAACTTGCCAAAGTATCAGCTCACATAAATTTGCCACCTCGCTGTGTCCATTGGTCCTGGGCATGGCTAAATGATTCAGGCAGTGGAAATAATATACTTTATTCTCTGGCTCACTGTAAATGTGCACAGACTCCAAGCAAAGCTCCTGTCTTTGGGGCTTGAGTTTTAGAGACAAAGGTTTGCCATGCTTACAAGCTGAATGTTTTTCCCTACTGAACTAGCCAGCCTTTATTTCAAGCTGAATCACTTTGTTACTTATGGAAGGAAAAGGTCTAGAGAAGGAGAATGTATCTTCCATTTATCCTAGACAAACAAATAATCTAATTTCCTCTGACAGTCAAACTATAGTTTCACCTAAGCCACTGATGCAGGAAGTTAGGTTTTAAGTAACCTCTGTAATCTGGTAAGTAAGTAGGTTTGATGTCTCTGAGATAGGAAGAAAGAAATGAGAATGTTCATGGAAATAATCAGTGATTTGTGTTAAATGATTCTAACCTTAGCTTGCTCTGGGTGCCAGTGAAATTAACCTCAACAATGTTGGTTGGAAGAATTTTTCAACTTAAAGAAGTTTGAAGCTGGGGAACCAAAAGGCAGGGATTGTTGTTTCTATCACTTAACTGTAATAACTAAAGCCTGTTTAGTATTTGTTTTTTAAGGATGGGATGTGTTTCAGAGAGGAGACTTGCCGTCTTCAAAGCACAATCAATGCCATTTTCCTACTGAAGTGAACACGGCCAGTTTTAAACAGTTTCTTTCACTTTCCTGTGCTTCTGTAGATAACCTTTTTTACTGCCCAGTTGTTAGAATGTTAAAGCTGGAAAGGGACCTGGAAGAGTAATTATCTAACTCCGCTTCCTTATTATACAAATGAGGTAGAACCAGAATTTTACTTGTCTATAGAGTTTATACTGAGGGATTAAGAAATAATGAGGCCAACAGGAAAGATGTAATGAAAATAATTCTAATAATTATAATCTGGATGCACAGTTTAAAGTATTCAGTTCTTAGAGATGAACCTGCCCTAGTGATGCCTTACTGTTCAGTAAAGTAGAAAATAACTTGTCTTTTTGCTTCGTAGAGTTTGGGTAAGTCTAACATTTATAGGCCCAAATAATACAAAGCCCTCAATGAACTAAGCAGCCTTACTGGTTTTTTGTTTATTTTTGAGACAGGGTCTCAGGCTGGAGTGCAGTGGTGCAATCATGGCTCACTGCAGCCGTGACCTCCTGGGCTCAAGTGATCCTCCCACCTCAGCTTCCCGAGTAGCTAGAACTACAGGCACGCACCACCATACCTGGCTAATTAAAAAAATTTTTTTGGTAGAGATTGGGTCTTGCTGTGTTGCCCAGGCTGGTCTCAAACTCCTGCTTAAGTGTTCCTCCTGCCTTGGCTTCCCAGAGTGCTGGGATTATAGGTGTGAACTGCCGTTTCTGGCTGTATATATATATATATATATATATTTTTTTTTTTTAACTGCTTTCCTTTTTTGTTTTTCCTTTTGCTATTTGCCTTTTTATAAGGTGGATATGGTAGAGTTGCTGTTTTGACTGAGCTTTTGCTG
Organism: Macaca mulatta; assembly: GCF_049350105.2. Classification (NCBI taxonomy): domain Eukaryota; kingdom Metazoa; phylum Chordata; class Mammalia; order Primates; family Cercopithecidae; genus Macaca; species Macaca mulatta. Next base: position 126,299,546 of record NC_133406.1, on the reverse strand, counting down.
GAAATCCTTAACTGCTTTTGTCACTCCAAAAGCAGGGTGAGACCAAATGAAAAAACTTTCAGCCAATCTTCAGTTTGTTTTTAAAAAACGGGACTTGGGGGCTGTGGGAAGTGATATTTTCCTTAATTTCCCAGAAAACTTTAAGCTCTAGACAGTTATATTATTGCTACTTCCCCCCTACCCCCCGACGCAGTTTCTCTCTTACACCCAGTCTGGAGTGAATTTATGTAATCTCGACTCACTGCAACCTCCACCCCCTCAGGTTCAAGCAATTCTCCTGCCTCAGCCTCCGGAGTAGCTGGGATTACAGGCACCTGCCACCACACCCAGCTAATTTTTGTATTTTTAGTAGAGACTGGGTTTCACCATGTTGGCCAGGCTGGATTTGAACTCCTGACCTCAGTCTATCCACCCATCTCGGCCTCCCATAGTGCTAGGATTACAGGCGTGAGCCACTGCGCCTGGCCTATTATTGCTGCCTTTTAAAAAAGGAAGTTATAGAGTGGCCTGGCCATTCTTTGTGACCTGCCTTTTGGACTTTAAAATGTCTTTCTAGTATGGTAAGAATAGCAAAATCAATATGCTGCCCTCCAATTGATGCTTTGGAATGTTCTAAACCCAGTTTTTATTTTGGCACATAGCCAGTTGTGCTCCCCCTGCCAGCTATTTTTGGCACTGTCATGAACTTGGAAATTAATGATTCTGCTCACTAGGAGTAGAAAATTTTGTTCCTTTTCAATTTTAGAAAAGCTTTTATGTTGTTTCTGGGTAGTCTTACTCACTAGCTTATTAATGCGCTTGTCAAACTTGTGCAGTGTTAAAAACATGCCCTTATGGTTGAGATTTCATTGAACTCTGAAATTCCATCAGTAATATGTGCTTTTAGCCACCTGTAACAGGAATATCACTTTTGAGGGTTACTTCTTCTCTTTTTTCTTTTCTTTTTTTGAGACAGAGTCTTACTCTGTCACCCAGGCTGGAATGCAGTGGCAGGCACCATGTTGGCTTACTGTAACCTCCGTCCTGGGTTCAAGCAATTCTCCTGCCTCAGCCTCCTGAGTAACTGGGATTACAGGCACCCGTCACCACACCTGGCTAATTTTTTATATTTTTAGTAGAGATGGGGTTTCACCATGTTGGCCAGGCTGGTCTGAAACTCCTGACCTCAAGTGATCCACCCGCCTTGGCCTCCCAAAGTGCTGGGATTACAGGCGTGAGCCACCACACCTGGCCAGTTATTTCTTTGGTAAACAAAACCACAGTTCAAATTAAATACTACAAAAACTGATGATATTGGTTGTTCCATCCATAGCTGTTAAAAAGTGTAAGCCTGAAGAGGCTTGGGTTGACTGCTATTTCTGTTTAAGGATCAGAAAAGCTTTCAGGCCCTGTGGAGTCCCCAGATTTACTATTTTCTAAGGGCCACTATTTATGTATAAATACTAGGGGGGAATTTTTTTTTCTTTCCTTCTATGCCTAGTTTGCTTAGATGGGGAGGGATATTCTTATTTAGGGAAATTATATTCTCCATGCTTAATCCTTGCCTTCCTTCCCTCAACCCCCTGCACATATACACAAAGCAACAATAAGCACATATCACTTGAAAGTAGTTTGAGAAACCTAAGTATTCTGTGAGGGGACATGGCCAGTTAGATGGTTCTTCATGGAGAGATCTGTTTTCCATTTAACTCCTGTTACATGAGGAATCTGGATCTGGATCTGGATCTGGAATGTCCTTATAGATTGTAATTCCATGACTTGTAAGAAGGAAAGGAAATTCTTTGGAGAAGATGATCAAGTGCCTAAGAGCCGAAATCTTGGATCCAGATAGCTTGAGTACCATCCTTTTTCTTTTGTTGAGACGGAGTCTTGCTCTGTTGCCCAGGATGGAGTGCAGTGGCACGATCTCAACTCACTGCAACTTACGCCTGCCGAGTTTAAGTAATTCTCCTGCCTCAGCCTCCAAGTAGTTGGGATTACAGCCGCCCGCCATCATGCCCAGCTAATTTTTGTATTTTTAGTAGAGATGGAGTTTCACCATGTTGACCAGGCTGTTCTTGAACTCCTGACCTCAAGCAGTCCACTCACCTTGGCCTCCGAAAGTGCTGGGATTACAGGCGTGAGCCACTGCGCTGGCCAAGGGCACCATCTTTTAGTAGTTGTATAGCCTTCAGCAAGTTGCTTTAACCTCTTGGTGCCCAGTTTCTTCATCTGTAAAATGGAGAATAATATTTTTATTACATAGAATCTAAGGTGCCATTGATTATAAGATACAACATTATTTTTGTATCACTTAAAAAAGGAAAAGCACTGCCATTAAACTAAAATATACCATCATTTGTAAGAATCTTAATTTCAGAGGTGCTGAAATGTAAAAAGATGTGTATCTTAGAATTGATGACGTATAATAATAATACTTTGATAGGATTGTTGTAAGGATTAAGTGACTCAACATTTATAAAGAACTTAGAACAGTACATGGCACACAATAGGCACTATTTATGTGTCATTTATTATTATTGTTATTAGTATTTACCTATTATTTTCTTTTTGAACCTACTTATTGCTTAATTACTCACAGTTTGACAATTGCCCTTGTATTCCACCATGTCAAGTATAAATTTATATATATGAGTATGTACTTTTACTTATTGAGAAACAGTGTAATGCATAATATACTCAACTCTGGAGCCAGACTGCAGGGATTCAAGTCCTAGCTCTGCCACTTATTTGACTGTGACTCTAGGCCAATAACTTAATATTTCTTTTTCTCAATTTCTTTTTATACAATGGGGATAATTCTATTTTAGTTGTGTTCATGTATATAAAGGTCTGAGTTTATGGATTACCTTAGTCATCTTTTTAAGGTTCCCTAGTGTTTTATTTCTCACTTGGACTGTTAATGAAAATGAATATTTCTAAAAAGCACACTGAAAGTTCAGAGTCTTAAAATAATGGTAATATAATAATGTTATTATATCTAACACCTATTAGTATTTACCATGTGCCATGCACTGGTGTAAAAGCTTTCATATATTTATTTAAGCTTCACAACAACTCTTGTGTGGTGGGAACTCTTACTGTCACCATTTTATAGATGAGGAACCTGAGGCACAGAGATATCAAGTAATACACCCACAACTGTTAAATGATGGTACTAGGATTCAAACCCTGACAGTCTGGCTCTAGAGAGTGTGCTGTCAACACCATGTCTCTTCAGAAGGCCTTTCTTATTTTTTTTTTTTTCCAGAAGGCATTTCTGTCATGAGGAGTTATTTATTGACCAGGGTTTTTTTTTTTTTTTTCGCTCTGTCGCCCACGCAGGAGTGTAGTTGTGTGATCTTGGCTCACTGCAACCTCTACCTCCTGGGTTCAAGCGATTCTTTTGTCTCAGCCTTCTGAGTAGCTGGTATTACAGGCGCCCACCACCATGCCTGGCTAATTTTTTTATTTTTAGTAGATTCGGGGTTCTGCCGTATTGGCCAAGCTGGTCTCGAACTCCTGACCTCAGGTGATCCGCCCGCTTCAGCTTCCCAAAGTGCTGGGATTACAGGCATGAGCCACTGTGCCCAGCTGACCAGGTCTTTTAATTGATTTTGTGTGTGTGTGTATGTGTGTGTGTGATTGAAAAGTTTCTAGGAATAATAATAAAAAAGACCTATTATCCCTTATCTGTGATTGCAAAATTCAGAAAGCTCTCATAAATGAAAATTGTTCTTTAAGTTTGGTACAAATTCATTTAATTGGCAAGGCCTGACTTGAACCATTGTAAAGCTATTTGAAGTCTTTATTTAACCAATTTAGTATGACTGTTCCATGTTTTGTTGCAGAAATATTAATGTGTTTGATTATAGGGCACTGCACTGAACTCCACTGGGATTATTATATAATATGTACTTTGTGTTCTGCATTACCTTTCTGAAATTCAAAATATTCTGTATTCCAAAACACATCTGGCCCTGAGTTTCAGATGATAGATTGTATACCAAAGATTTTTTTCCATTTCATTGAATAAATATTCCTTTAGCTAATACTAAAACAGGACTTAGTCATGTAGTTAATTTTCCCAAATAATGTTTATTTTTTTATCTGATATTTTTTGTTTTTGCTAGAGCTCCTGAAATTATTCTTGGGTTACCATTTTGTGAAGCTATTGATATGTGGTCACTGGGCTGTGTGATAGCTGAGCTGTTCCTGGGATGGCCTCTTTATCCTGGTGCTTCAGAATATGATCAGGTAAAAGTGTTTATTTGGATGGAAATAGAATGCAAGTAGTTACTTGTGAAATAGATTCTAGAGAAAGAGAAGTACTAAGTACTACTGAAGTATTTAGATAATAGGGAAAGAGTAGTCCAATTACTACTAAAGAACTTTTTAAAGAATAGTAGAATTTTCTCTTCCTGCCTTTTAGGCTAAAGTATGTTTGCAATTCTATAATAAAAAAAAGAATTTTATTTTATATTACTTAAGGTTGATACTTTGCTAGATCTGTAATGATTTATTAGAGACTTAACTTTCATTAACTAATGTGCTTTGTGAGTTAGGAAAGTAGAGTAAGGATGAGGAACTGGAATTTTAAGAGAAATTCTACTTACTCAGAGCTATTATAATTTTCCTTTACACATGATACAGTGAAGTACTTTCTTCAGACTGAAACACTTTAGGTCCCAGAAGCTGTGACATACTGGGTCTCTAAGATAGGATTTAGAAAGGAAATCATCTGAGTTGTAGTAATAGATGATCTGTATCTCAAAATAGACAAACTTTAGGAGATACACTATAATTTCCTAAGGAATTTGTCCATTAAGGGAAAATGTTTTACCGTGGAAGTAAATTGTGAGTTCTCATTTCTTGTTATTTTTTTTCTTTTTGTTTTTTTTGAGATGGAGTCTTGTTCTGTCACCCAGGCTGGAGTGCAATGGTGCGATCTCGGCTCACTGCAACCTCTGCCTCCCTGGTTCAAGCAATTCTCCTGCCTCAGCCTCCCGAGTAGCTGGGATTACAGGTGCCCCCCCGTCACGACCAGCTAATTTTTGTATTTTTTAGTAGAGACGGGGTTTCACCATGTTGGCCAGGCTGGTCTTGAACTCCTGACTTCAGGTGATCTGCCGGCCTTAGCCTCCCAAAGTGTTGGGATTACAGGTGTGACCACTGTGCCCAGCCTTCTTCTTATTTTTAAAAAATGTTTCTACCCTTTATGATGTGAGCTCCTTGAGGGTAGAGATTGTTTCATATCACTGGTATATCCTCAGCTCCTAACACTATGTCTGGTACACAGTCAGTACACAAGTTTTTTTTTGTTTGTTTTTAAGTTTTTATTTTTTTAGAGACAGTCTTGCTCAGTCACCCAGGCTGGCATGTAGGTGTGGTCATAGCTTACTGTAGCCTCTGGCTCCTGGGCTTAAACGATCCTCTCACCTCAGCCTCCCAGATAGATGGGACTACAGGTGCATGCCACCTTGCTTGGCTAATTCTTTTATTTTTTGTAGAATTGGGGATCTTGCTATATCAGCCTAGGGTGGTCTCAAACTCCCGGTCTCAAGCTATTCTCCTGCCTTGTCCTCCCAAAGTACTGGGATTACAGGTGTGAGCCCCCATGCCTGGTCTATATTGTCAAATATCTTTACATGTCCATAAATATACTTCTACCTTATTTACAATGTCTGCGTGGTATTTTGGTTTCCAGTTATAGGATTTAGAAAGGAAGTTATCTGAGTTGTAGTAGATTCCACAGATTTGAAGTATTAGAAGTCCACAGGAAAAGCAAAGATTATAGCCAAAATTTTCAAAACTGGATTTCCTTGTAAACAATGGATACAGTAGCTGTGGATGGGTTAGTATATATAGGTATTTACAGATAAATTTCAGTTGTATTGATTAAAGAATTGATTTCTTCTTTTGCCTAAAGTTAATAATGTTTTAGTGTAAAAGTCTTTAATAATTTCCCTTTTCACTTCAAATAGATGTTTAATGGTTTTGATGTTTCAGATTCGTTATATTTCACAAACACAAGGCTTGCCAGCTGAATATCTTCTCAGTGCCGGAACAAAAACAACCAGGTTTTTCAACAGAGATCCTAATTTGGGGTACCCACTGTGGAGGCTTAAGGTCTGTCTTCCCTACTATGCTTACGATTCCTGTACTCCACCCCTCATTCCCCAACTTTGAATTCAAAGTTTATTAAATTCTTCAGGTAGTGGAGGGACAGGAGAGGGGGAAACATTTTGAAAAATTATTTCTTTGTACCTGTTTGGCCTTATCCTCGGTTGAAAAACAAAACATTAAGTGCTAGTTCAGTTGGCTGAGGTTATTTTGTATGTGTTCAATCCGCAGCTGATAGAAAGTTTGGAGAGTAGTGCTCACCATTAAGTGATAGAACTGGAGACATTTAGTAATGACTGATTTTTAGAGAATTCTCAATGAACGTGATAAAATCACATAATTTTCTAACTGCCCACATTCAAGACTTCTGTATTTTTTCTTGAAACAAATACCTGCTTTTTACTTCTGAGTAATTTGACTAACTCTGTGACTGTGCCTCTAATCCTGTTGAACAGTTAGCGTTTGAGATATCAATTCATTTCAAAGTAGCTTTAAGAGAACAATGGTAGTGTCCCTTTTTACCTGACATTCTTCAGGAACTGTGCTGTATCATTACTTGCATGTTTATTTTATCACTGTTGAAAGGGTAGCTAGATATCAAGGTCACATCTGTCCACTGGAAGATTTTCTGATTGTGAATTACTTTCATGTTTTCCATCTATGGTTGGCAGGGTGACCACACTTGTCTCTTGTATTCTGGCTTTAGTTTTGAATAAAATGTGAAAATAACATACAGATGGAATTTAAGGAGGAGAATCTTTATTTTATAGACACCTGAAGAACATGAACTGGAGACTGGAATAAAATCAAAAGAAGCCCGGAAGTACATTTTTAATTGCTTAGATGACATGGCTCAGGTGAGTGCAGAAAGTTTCAGAAAGTCAGACATTTATTTTTAAGCAGAGACACACTTTTCTTGATTATACTGAAGACAAATTTAATGTTATCTTTCTAGTATTTGTTTTCAGTTTTTATAAAAAATGCATTAATATTCTGCCATGTATTAAAGGAACATTTAAATCCTAACCAAGTATATTTTTAGAATTACATATTTCTCTCTTGCTTTGCTTAACTGGTCTTGTTACATAGCAGTGTTTTAAAATATTATTGAAAGTTTCTTGTCCCATTTTCTCAAATACTTAAGAGCTATATTTATTGAGCACCTATTATGTTACAAACTCTGAACTCTTCACACTTACTTAATTTTTTCAACAGTAGAAACTTTTATATTTAGGTAGTAACAATCACTATTGCTTAACTACTTGTTCCAATTTTTTTTTTTTTTTTTTTTTTTGAGACAGAGTCTCATTCTATTGCCCAGGCTGGAGTGCGGTGGCATAATCTCAGCTCACTGCAACCTCTGCCTCCCGGGTTCAAGCGATTCTCCTGCCTCAGCCTCCCAAGTAGCTGGAATTACAGACATGTGTCACCATGCCCAGCTCATTTTTGTATTTTTTTAGTAGAGACGGGGTTTTGCCACGTTGGCCAGGCTGGGCCTCAAACTCCTGACCTCAGGTGATCCACCTGCCTTGGCTTCCCAAAGTGCTGGGATTACAGGCATGAGCCACCATGCCCAGCCCCCAAATTTTTAATGACAAGAAATTGTTTAGCTTTCTTCTACCACTAAATTTAGATGAAGATTTTAATTAAGCAGCATAAAAAGAGCTTCCTCCTGTGAAAATGATTACACTTTCATAAAAAGAATTTCCCCAGGTTTCTCTTTTGATCATAGTTTGGAGGGAAACACACACATAGTTTGGAGGGAAAGCAGCTATGTAGTGTCAGTGCTAAAGGTTAAGTGAAGAAGTATAATTCTGAATTTTCTTTGGAAGGTGAATATGTCCACAGACCTAGAGGGAACAGATATGTTGGCAGAGAAGGCAGACCGAAGAGAATATATTGATCTTTTAAAGAAAATGCTCACAATTGATGCAGATAAGAGAATTACCCCTCTAAAAACTCTTAACCATCAGTTTGTGACAATGACTCACCTTTTGGATTTTCCACATAGCAATCAGTGAGTATGGAATATTCTGGGGCTTTTGCCATGTGGTTCTTTGTTGAGTTATGCCTTAATAATAGCACTATCAAATGAGCCAGCCACTTTGGTGCTTATAAATCTGGCTCAGCAGTGCTTTTCTTTCTCATTGAAACTTCATAAGATAAAAATTAGATGTGTATTTTTCTTCCCTATGATTACACAGATTCTTGATTTATTTTATCTGAAAGTGATTGGGGAAAAAAAACTTTGATCCATGTTCATCTTGAGTTATTTGCTGTTTAAATCTCAGCGTTCATTTAATGAATCTTTAATCTCTTTTTCAGTGTTAAGTCTTGTTTTCAGAACATGGAGATCTGCAAGCGGAGGGTTCACATGTATGATACAGTGAGTCAGATCAAGAGTCCTTTCACTACACATGTTGCTCCAAATACAAGCACAAATCTAACCATGAGCTTCAGCAATCAGCTCAATACAGTGCACAATCAGGTATTCAGTAAATAATTTTGGAAACTCAAGCTTAAATGGGATAGAAACTAGTAAAAATACAGGGCAAGGTAAAGAACCAATTTTTGTTTTGGTGGTCTTGTTGCTTCTTAGAAATTCTCTACTTGACAAAAGTTGATGGAAAACAGGGTAGACTGATAATACGTACCAGGCACAGGCTAACTAAAGTTAAATATAAAGGCCTAATCCATGCCCTCATATGTTCAGCATCATCAAACAAATGGAGTCTGACTATTGTACTACTTACCGCTGTTAGTTGTACTAACTTTAGCCAAATGACTTTCTCCTTGTTAGGAGAAGGATTTTATATCTCTTGTTACTGTATTGAAAGGTTTCCAATCATTAACTTTCAGGGTGGTTTTGCATTTGTTTGCTGGCCAGTGATATTTACATTTAGGTTTGTTTCTGAAGATGTAAGCTTCCCAATTTCTTGACTGGGTGTCCTTTTTTAATGGAAGAGCCTACGAGATTTGGTGAGATCTTCCATCTGGCAATTTTTGTTCAGAAGTAGTTGGGGTTTGTGTAGCCACAGCCAGCATAGAACTATTTTTTTTTTTATTTGCTTATTTGACCTTGTAATATGCCTTCGATTTAGGGACTGGGAAAGTTTCTTAAGCAGAGAGTTATTTCAGAGGCAGCTAACATTACATTTTAAAACATTATTCTAAGTTTTTCTGGATAAATTCTCTATATGTAAAATTATTGTGTCTCTACTTAATACAAGTGTACAAATATAATCCTTTTGTTTTTAGGCCAGTGTTCTAGCTTCCAGTTCTACTGCAGCAGCTGCTACTCTTTCTCTGGCTAATTCAGATGTCTCGCTACTAAACTACCAGTCAGCTTTGTACCCATCATCTGCCGCACCAGTTCCTGGAGTTGCCCAGCAGGGTGTTTCCTTGCAGCCTGGAACCACCCAGATTTGCACTCAGACAGATCCATTCCAACAGACATTTATAGTATGTCCACCTGCGTTTCAAAGTAAGTGGGGAAACTCCTGTATCATATGGTATTGTATCAGACCTTCCTGCTTCAGGCAGCTCTAGTTGTTTAGTTCTGATCTTTACAAGTTTAAACTCTGTCTCTGATGATGAAGGTAACTAAAATTGGGTGATATCACAAAATGGGTTTTCCCTTTTTACATTGGCTATTTATCTAATTATGATGCTATCTGATGCATTATAACAGCTCAATTTATGTTTCCTTAATTGAATTGCCTCACACCAGTTTTCTTGCCCATTGAGTCCTTGTGTCAGTGTCATATGTCTTGTATAAGCATGTATCTGTCAATATGCAAAATCTATACAACTTGAAAAAAATTCGTTGTAAGCAGAATTGCTAAATATTGGATCCTATTTCCTGTATCATTCTATTATAAAAATTATGTTCCCAATAAAAAGTGATTTTATTGTAAAATGTAAATACCATGTTTAAGAATGTGGAAATGTCTTAAATTACTTAAGGATAGAAAAATCATTATTTACTGAACTAAAAAATCCTACAGGCTGAGGTGCTTGTGTGGGGCAGGCATTAAGATTATCTTCTTCAAGCTTATGAATCATACAGTTTCTTTTTTTTTTTTTTTTTGAGACGGAGTCTCGCTGTGTCTCCCAGGCTGGAGTGCAGTGGCCTGATCTCGGCTCACTGCAAGCTCCGCCTCCCGGGTTCACGCCGTTCTCCCGCCTCAGCCTCCCAAGTAGCTGAGACTACAGGCGCCCGCCACCACGCCCGGCTAGTTTTTTGTATTTTTAGTAGAGACGGGGTTTCACCATGTTAGCCAGGATAGTCTCGATCTCCTGACCTCGTGATCCACCCGCCTCGGCCTCCCAAAGTGCTGGGATTACAGGCTTGAGCCACCGCGCCCGGCCGCAGGTAGCATTTTTGCCTTTTTACATCAATTACTTACTGACTATGACTCTCTTGTTTGTTTGGTTTCTGACAGAGTTGGAGCAAGCAGAAGGAAAAGAGGGGCTAGGGAAGTCTGAAAGATTACCAGGAGGACAGGAGAGCAATAGCGATGTAAACCAGGGAGAAACCACAGGGAGAGCGGAGGAACAGATTCAAAATCCGTAAATGCACATTTAGCCTAACTTACCAAATTATTTTCTGCATATGCTTCATAATAGTAAATTCTGTAGTTGGGGTTGTCGTATGTTGAGTGATTCTTCCACTGAGCTTAGTAGATTAGCCACTTTTTTCACTACTTTTTCCAAAGAGTTTCATTGGAACAATTTTCAAATGTGGGACCCTGAAGTTTTCTGCTTCTTCTGAGATGATAAGAGATGAAGCAGAAGAACTTTTGAGTTCCTTTAACAAAACAAAATGTAAACTAAAGAAGTTAGAGGGGAAAAGTGGGATAACCCTTTTTACTATAATTAGGTAAGTATAAATTTTGACATTTTTCCTATCTAGGAAGTATAAATAACCTGAGGAGCTAGTAGAGCGTATTTAAAATTTTCCAAATGAAAAGGGAGTTTTAAAATTAAGGTGATGATGATGATGCCTGATATGTATTATTATATGCCAGATAATGTTCTAACTGCTTTTACATGTATTAATTTATCTTCACTAACAATTCTAGGAGGTAGGGTAATGTCATTATCTCCAATTTATAGATGAGAATTTTGAGCATGGTTCCTTCGTGTGCCCAAAGTCCTATAACTAATAATTGCAGAACCATGATTTGAACCCAGGCAGGGGAGTTCATAGCTTCTGTATTTTGAAGTGTTATTCCTCATTGCCCCTCAGTTCCCAGCCACCACTATTTGCTCATTTCTGTGCAGCAATGGTCTATTCCAGGTTGCCCACTTTTCTTGGGCCATCTGTTTTTTTACAAGATGCCTATACTTACAGGAGGATAGATCCTCATCAGTTAGGCAGTTTATTCTTTCCATACTTCACTGGTTCTTTATTTAAAGGACTATGTTCAATAAAACAAAATAATAACAAAAAATGAAACTATAATCCTTTTTAGGTCAGGAGCCAGGGAGAACCTTCCAACAGTGTTGCCTTTTGTTAAATTCTTTGTTCCCACTTTTGGGCTCAGCCTAAAGTACAATAGCAGTCTAATACATTAGAGTCACATTTGTAGGTCAGTACTATAAATACTACTTTCTATACTATCCTGGTTGGCCAAAATAGATACACATTTTGCTTAGTAGTAACTATTATTCTGTAATTTTGTCACTTTTGCTTTATCACCTTGGGGGCCATAGATGAACTTCTGAAGTAAACATTTCCTCCTAAATTTTACCAATTTGTAGGAGGCTATTATTATACAATACCAATGTCTTGTAGTTAGGCATGTATCCATGTCCTACTTTAGGCAAGAATTTTGTGTGGCTTAGCCTTATTAGATAACATTGCCTAATGAAGCATGGCTGGCAACTTTTTAATCTTGATATATGAATTTGTTACTTTTTATTTTTGTACAAGTAGAACTTAAAAGGATATTGTTAGTGTTTTAATTCCGATTTTACTATGCCCTCTTATTTTGTACATTGCTGGATTGTATTTTTCTTCATGACAGCCTGTTATTAAATTACTCATAAATTACTGAAGTGGAAAATTAGAAGACTGACTTGCTGAAAACAGCAGTATTAGGTCTATGAGTTATGCTTATTTGATACCTCCATAGCAATATTAAGAGAAATTAGTTGGTGATAGTTGAGAAAATGTCACTGAAGGAGTCTTTAATTAAAATCTTTATATCCTTACTTAACAAAATTGCAGATATTAGTGAGTTGGAAGTATAAAAGAAACTTAAATTCTTTATATTGCAAGTTTTGATAAAGTACAGAAGCAACTGAAGACTCTCAAGTCTTGGCAAAAAGAATTGTCTTTAGTTGTGCTTTTCCCCAGAAGGAGATCTGTTTGTAGGAAAGATTTATTCAACATTTGTTCTAAGAGCATAATGAATAAAAAAGAAGACATGATCATTGTTATAAAGGCACTGTTACAAAGAAGAATTCTTGATTTTCTTAGCTGTCCATTAACTACAAAAGAGCCCTATTAGATGTCAATGACAAGAGTAGATTTCTAAAATAAGTAGAAGAAAGTTTCTATAAACCAGAATGTCTGCTTTTAAAATATTCTTATCCTAGGCATAATTTTTTCAGTTCATGCCTGGTTAAGGATAAAATATATGTCTGATTTATGGACTAGGTTATATTTTTTGAGGAATGGGGAAAAATGTAAATAAAAAGGTAACTTAGATTATAAATTATTGAGCTTTTCATAATATTTTCTCATTCTCTAAAAGTTATATTTAAGCCTTTGCTTTTAAAGATTAGAGTTTTAAAATCAAGTTTTTTTTCCCCTAGTGGATTAAAAAGTGAATAATGCTGGGCGCAGTGGCTGACACCTGTAATCCCAGCACTTTGGGAGGCCAAGGTGGGCAGATCACGAGGTCAAGAGTTCGAGACCAGCCTGGCCAACATGGTGAAACCCTGTCTCTACTAAAAATACAAAAATTAGACGGGCGTGGTGGCACACGCCTGTAGTCCCAGCTACTTGGGAGGCTGTGGCAGAAGAATCGCTTGAACCTGGGAGGCAGAGGTTGCAGTGAGCCCAGATCACGCCTCTGCACTCCAGCCTGGGTGACAGAGCGAGACTCTGCCTCAAAAAAAAAAAAAAAAACAAAAAGAAAAAGTGAATGTAATTTACTAAGTGAAGGCTTGTTTTTGCCTGTACTGTTAATGGAGATGGGATGAATATTGTGTTTTAAATTTTGTAGTGTAAAAAAAATTTAGAATTCCTTTAAGCCAACCCTCACTATATCAAACATCTTTCTATTAAAAAACTGAGGGGAACAGTCTCCCTTTTCTTAACTTCCAAGACTTCTGTGAATGAAACTTCTTTATTTTAAGTGTCTAGGACTAAAATCTGAATAGTGGATTATTTGAACAGAAAAGCTGAAAACAAAATAATCTAAAACAGTACTCCCAGACCCAGCAAAACTATTTCACTGTGATGCTGTTTTCAACAGCTGGACTACAAGCAACAGCAAAGCATTCTGGATTCCCTGTGAGGATGGATAATGCTGTACCAATTGTACCCCAGGCACCAGCTGCTCAGCCACTACAGATTCAGTCAGGAGTTCTTACGCAGGTAAAAGCTAGAGCAATGTGGATACTCAGTATTGCTAAACACTGTTGAGATTCAGATATTTTGTCCTAGAAAATGGCATTTCGTTTGACTCTAAGATCTTTCTTGGTCATGATTCAGTGGACTTAAAATGAAACATCTCTATGGAACAATATACTCATTCCTAACACTATTGCAAGTGTGCCATCGTCTTCCCTAGACTTGCAGGGAAAAATATCCAGACATTCTTGAGAAATGGTCTTCTGAGTAAGTTTAGTTTAATTTTGCGGGATGAAGTGTTTTTTTTTTGTTGTTGTTTTTTAAATGTTGGAGCTCATATAAAGATAAGTATATATGCAGCATTTTGATTCTAAAATATAAGGTTCCACTTTTGCACCCTTTGTGTCCCTTTTGCTCACTCTTAGAATATCACAGTTGAGAGGCTGGATCACATCAGGATGCCCCTTCATGTATTACATTCCTTCATTCTTTGTGTTTAACCAGACTGTAGAAAGCTTTAAAACTTTATGCTTGCTATGGAACATTCGACTAAGATGATAGAGAAAATAGTGAAGTATTTAAATAGCAACAAACAGTATATTTTATATTTTATATATAAATGTTTGTGGCCTATGACACATAGGAAATTCTCAAATCCAAAAACCCTATTTTGTGAACAGGAGGAAGAATTCTTAATAAATGTCTTTGTTTCATAGAACTGATGCCCTGAATCTAGCCCAAGGAGGATTCCTATATTTCTTTGTTTTAGGCCATTGGCATTTGACTTTGTGGGCCAGTGCTGTACAAAGTTGAAGGGGGGAAGTCGTGTTTGGTATATGCATTTTAGGTGCTATCAAATTACTGTTCATTGTCAGTAATAACTGGGGGGAATGAGAACCCTTCTGAATCCAGATGTCCTGCCTCCGTGTTTGTTTCACTCACCTGCCTAATCTACGTTTCAGGGAAGCTGTACACCACTAATGGTAGCAACTCTCCACCCTCAAGTAGCCACCATCACACCGCAGTATGCGGTGCCCTTTACTCTGAGCTGCGCAGCCGGCCGGCCGGCGCTGGTTGAACAGACTGCTGCTGTACTGGTAATTCCCCTCACTTGATTGTGTTACTAACGGAGTTTCTTTGGTTTCTTTCTTTTTTGTTTTTTCCTGTTTGTTTTTGTTCTGTTTTTTTCTGGTTTTTTTCAAAAAAAATTTTTAGCTTAGTCTTTGCAGAGGGCATGGAAGCATGTGCCATCTTGTGGCTGTGTTCTTGCTACATCTTTTAATGTCTCATTGTTTTCCTCCCCAACATTTGCTGTAGCACTGTCTGACTGATGGTTATATGGCTCTGTAAGGAGCCAGATCCCATGATTCTTCTTTGCCAGCCTAGTGTGATAAAAGCTCTCAATATAGCCTCAGAAGAGCTTCAACACTGTTACTTGTTTTCTGCCTTATCTTTTACCCTCTGACCCTTGAGCATGAAGGAAGTGGCCTTTAATTTGGCTCAGCTACAGGTACCCGGATGGCCAAAATTGAACTCCTTGGCAAGGTAGCTTTCTCCTTTTTTTGCTGTTTTAAGGTTCTAAAACTTTTCTGCACGTGGAAATGCTTAAGATGCTCTTAATTTATTATCAGTTGATATTAACCATCTTTCTATGGGCACATGAAGATAGCTCTTTTTGCCACTCATGATCAGTGGCAGCTTATATCTTACATTTAAAGATATTCCCTTTAGAATGTAGATCATATTGGAGGTCATATTGTTGGTTGAAATTAAAAGTGAACACATTTTTAGGAGTTTTGGGAAGAATTAATTATTTTACAAATAGGTCTTTATACAAAGGTTGAAAGTATGGCCAACAAACTATGCAAATACATATGCAAATACAATATCTTTGTTATTAAAAGTCACGGGGAATAGTTACTTAATATAGCTGCAGTTGTAGTATTGGGCTTAGAGACAGAAAAAACAAACAAGACTTTGAGGTGTGTTTCAGGATTTGTAACCTTAAGAGTGATTTTTTGGATGTGTTTTGGTTTATTTGGGGAGTTAGAATTATTTATTGGATATCCAGCATTTTATCATTTGAAATTTAAAATTAGGTAAGCATCCAAAAACCTGAAAGGCACTATTGAATCCTGTTATTTCTCTGTTTTCAAAGTTGCTTTAAATTTCTTTTGTTGTTTCTTAAGTATTCATGTGAGTGAAAACACTTCCAGAAACATACTTTGGTTGGAATTTGGTTTTCAGTTTAAAAGTCTTTGTCACTTCCACATTAATTTTCTTGTGAGCATAAAACCTGAGTGTGAGGGAGTCAGATATATTTCCAACTCGATTGATCGAAGCCGCTGGTTTTAACTCACTCATCTGTAGTTTCGAGGTTGGAATGCTAGTTGACACTTCTCCTTTGCTGCTTCTCTTAAGTTTGCACTAGCCATTTGCTAAGCTTTGCATATTTTTGTTCTTCCTCTGTCAAAACAGTTCGTCGCTTGGAACGCCAGATTTCTGCCTCACATTGGAATGTTATTTCTTGCTTTGTATTAAACTACATGCTTTGTCTTGTGCAGGTGTTGGCTTATGGAAAGACGCATGGTGTGACTTAACATACTTCTTTTATTTTTTGTTTTGTTTTGTTTTGTTTTAAATTCTGCTTATGGTAGCAGACGTGTTTGCGGTTTCTCTGCTTTGAAGGCTTCTTGTTTGGAACCAGTATTTGTAACAAGTGGATCTGTTACTTGCAGAAATATTTTTAAAACAGTGTGTTGATGGCCTTGCAATTTGAAATTCAAGAAACAGAACCATATGTACCCAGGCATTGTAGGTAATCGTACTGCAGAATTCAAGTTTAAAAAGGAAACTTCCAAATCTGTTTCCATTTTTTTTTCAAAAAATGCCAGAATTTCTGTGAGGAAGAAGTACAGAAAACATTTGTTGCTCAGTTTATTGCAAGTGACATGGCTTTTTAAAAACTAGAAATCATGCTTTCTTGTAGTGATTAGTTTTTATGTGGAAATATTCCTGCAAATGATACATAAAAACATATTTTAGGTAACTATTAGAAACAAAGTATGGTGCTTTCTGCATCTATTTCACAAAGATCTTACTTTTAGCCTTATTTTGAAATTCTATTATGTGGCTATAAATGATGAGGTTAGCTTTTTCTTGCTGGCGTAAGATTTTTTTCCCAAAAGGATTAGGCCTTTGGTCATCCACATCTGGCTCCATTTTCTAAGTACTACCCTTTGAAAAAAGGGAACAGCTCTGCCCTTTGTTTTATGGGTTGAATTGATCTGATATCTTATCTGATTGGCAGTCAGATTAAAAAATTTTTAATCTCCAGGGAGTCCTCTTAAGTCTTTCTACGGATATATTTTAGAATTGTTGCAAAAATGAAACTCCAGCATTTAACCAGCTCTTATCTCTGAACCTTCAGACTCCTTTTCTCTACAGTATAATAGAAGCTCTTAACCGCAGGGATCTTCTTTTCTTTAATACCAGGGTGGTCAGGTTATGGGGGTGAGTGAAAGAAAGCAGTATGTTTTCTTTCCCCATTCATAAGACTTGTAGCTTTGAGCCCCTCTGACTTTTCTTTTTTAATCTCTGCAAGTTAACAATCTACAAGCAGCATCTTTTAAGATATGAATTTTTCTTTCTTTAAAAAAACAGAAGAAAAAGCCAAGAATGAATCAAGTCTGGATGTTTTTTGTGTGTGTTTCCTTACAGCAGGCGTGGCCTGGAGGGACTCAGCAAATTCTCCTGCCTTCAACTTGGCAACAGTTGCCTGGGGTAGCTCTACACAACTCTGTCCAGCCCACAGCAATGATTCCAGAGGCCATGGGGAGTGGCCAGCAGCTAGCCGACTGGAGGCAAGTGTCCTGTGTTACTCTGGGAGATTTGTAAGGGCAGATCCCATAGGGTGGGAGCACTTGATAATAAGGAGAGACTAGTAAGAAAATAAGGAAAATTTGACTCTGTTGGAATCCTTTAAGAACCCATATCAGGCTAGGAGACGGTGTTATAAGAAAACTCTGAATATAGGAAAGCAATAGGTTCTTAAGAATCATTTCTTCCAGATTTTTTAAAGAGAGTCTTAAGTGATTAGAAACCATACAGTGAGATCCTAAAGCCTGATAATCTAGGTCCCCAACTTTATTTTTTATAATGAAAATCCTTTTTTCTTTTTTTTAATTTTTAATTTTTGTGGTTACATAGTAGGTATGTATGTTTATGGGGTACATGAGATATTTTGACACAGGCATGCAATGTGAAATAAGCACATCATGGAGAATGGGGTGTCCATCCCCTCAAGCATTTATCCTTTGAGTTACAAACAATCCAGTTACACTCTTTAAGTCATTTTAAAATGTACAATTAAGTTATTACTGACTGTAATCACCTATTGTGTTATTAAATAATAGGTCTTATTCTTTTTGTGTGTGTGTGTGCCCATTAACCATCCCTACCTCCTCACTAACCCTCCACTACTCTTACCAGCCTCTGGTAACCATCCTACTCTCTATGTCCATGAATTAAATTGTTTTGATTTTTAGATCCCATAAATAAGTGAGAACATGTGGTTTGTCTTTCTGTGTCTGGTTTATTTCACTTAACATAATGAACTTGAGTTCCATCCATGTTGTTGCAAATGACAGGATCTCATTCTTTTTGTGGCTGAATAGCACTCCATTGTGTATATGTACCACATTTTCTTTATCCATTCATCTGTTGATGGACACTTAGGCTTCTTCCAGATCTTACTGTGAACAGTGCTGCAACATAGGAGTGCAGCTATCTCTTTGATATACTTATTTCCTTTCTTTTGGGTATATACCCAGCAGTGGGATTGCTGGATCGTATGGTAGCTCAATTTTTAGTTTTTATAGGAGCCTCCAAACTGTTCTCCATAATAGTTGTACTAACTTACATTCCTACTGTGTACAGTTGTTCCCTTTTCTCCATATCCTTGGCAGCGTTTATTATTGCTTGTCTTTTGGATATAAGCCATTTTAACTGGGGTGAGATAATATCTTATTGCAGTTTTGATCTGCATTTCTCTAATGATCAGAGATGTTGAGCACCTTTTCATATGCCTGTTTGTCATTTGTAAGTTATCTTATGGAAAATGTCTATTCAAATATTTTGCCCATTTTTTGATCGTATTATTAGATTTTTTTTCCATAGAGTTGTTTGAGCTGCTTACATATTCTGGTTATGAATCCCTTATCAGATGGTAGGTACTCAACTTTAAAAAAATAAAATGCAGCTGCATTTTGGCTAATTGCTTTTGATATCTGTTTGGTCCTGATTCTTCAGTGGTTTTGGAATTCACTCTTCTCTCTTTCTTTCTGTTGGTACAGGAATGCCCACTCTCATGGCAACCAGTACAGCACTATCATGCAGCAGCCATCCTTGCTGACTAACCATGTGACACTGGCCACTGCTCAGCCTCTGAATGTTGGTGTTGCCCATGTTGTCAGACAACAGCAATCCAGTTCCCTCCCTTCGAAGAAGAATAAGCAGTCAGCTCCAGTCTCTTCCAAGTGAGTCTGTGTTACAGCTGATAGTTAAAACTGTGCCAATTTGAGAGATATGTTGCCTTGCATTTGGAATATTTTATAGACATATCATATAGATATGAAGCAGCAGGTAGCTGCCAAATTGAGAAAGAGCAAATCATTTCATCTGCACATGTACACCAGGTGTGTCCTGGTTATGATGGTCCTTTCTCTCTGCTGCCACTTTGAATCTGGGGCATTTTATGATGCTTTTATTTTACTTTACAGAGTGAAATTTAGTCCTGGGATAAAGGACTTATAAAAGTAAAATGTCTTGTATTTTGGTGTTCTTGTCCCTGAAACTCTTGCCAGCATGGTGCTTATTTTCATTGGAACTTGTATAGTTAAATGTATTTGCTTAATGATTATGTAAAAAGGAATCAACGAGTAAATTGGAAAGCAGTCTGGGGAAAAGATGTACAATTTGGAAGGCCAAGAACTGAATCATCTTTCCATGTGAACTTTTCCTACAGGTCCTCTCTAGATGTTCTGCCTTCCCAAGTCTATTCTCTGGTTGGGAGCAGTCCCCTCCGCACCACATCTTCTTATAATTCCTTAGTCCCTGTCCAAGATCAGCATCAGCCCATCATCATTCCAGATACTCCCAGCCCTCCTGTGAGTGTCATCACTATCCGAAGTGACACTGATGAGGAAGAGGACAACAAATACAAGCCCAGTAGGTAAGATAAGTGAATGGTTCCTGGCTCTGTTGGTCTTAGACTGTTGGCTTCAGGCAAGTGGGCCCAGTTTGGCCTGTGAAAGAAAGGACCAGCAGGGCACGGTGGCTCACGCCTGTAATCCCAGCACTTTGGGAGGTTGAGGCCAGAAGATCACCTGAGGTCAGGAGTTCAAGACCAGCCTGGCCAACATGGCAACACCCTATCTCTACTCAACATACAAAAATTAGCAGGCCGTGGTAGCACATGTTTGTATCCCAGCTACTCGGGAGGCTGAGGCAGGAGAATCACTTGAACCCAGGAGGCAGAGGTTGCAGTGAGCTGAGATCGTGCCACTGTACTCCAGCCTGAGTGACAGAGTAAGACTGCATCCCCTTCCACCCCTATCCCAAAAAAAAGGGCCGAAGAAAAAGGTATTTTGGAAGCATAGCCTTCGATGGGGCTTTTGGTGTTGGGCATACAGAAGAGGGAATGACCTCTTGCTTTTACCTAAGAAGGTAGGATTCACACGTGAAAGTAACTTAGGAGACTTTACAGAGTCATACATAAATGAAGTTTAAGTGAACTTGGAAGAGAAAATTTAGAATGAATTTAGAGCCTGTTAGTTCAAAAGGACCAATTGTAAGATGGTAGAAGCAATATACAGGAAGTGTTAGAGGTGTGGACTCTGAAGTCATTCTGTCCTGGGTCTGAATCCTGTCTTCACCACTCATCACTTCTTGTGTGACCCTGGGCAAGTTCCTCATCTCCATATTCCTTAGTTCCCTCATTTGCAAAATGGTGTTAATAGTACCTACTTCATAGGATTGTTGTAAGGATTCAGTGAGATGTATGTAGAGCATGAGAGTAGTGCTTGATACATAAGTACTCAGAAGTTAACTGCTGCTAATATTACCGTTATTATTACCATCTTTATCATCATTGTTATCATGGGAGAACCAGAGACAGATCATCTAAGAAACATTGCTTAAAAGGGCAATTGAAGCTCGGTATGGTGGCTCATGCCTGTAATCCTAGCACTTTGGGAGGCCAAAGCGGGAAATCACTTGAGCCCAGGAATTTGAGACCAGCCTGGGAAACATCATGAGATCTCATCACTACAAAAGATAAAAACAGTTGGGCATGGTGGTACACACCTGTAGTCCCAGCTACTTGGGAGGCTAAGATGGGAGGATAGCTTGAGCCCAGGAGGTTGAGGTTGCAGCGAACTGTGATCACTCCACTGCACTCTAGCCTGGGTGACAGAACAAGACCCTGTCACACACACAAAAAAGAACAATTCAATTTTCATGTATTTTTCTTTTCCTCAGCTCTAGCCTGAAGCCAAGGTCTAATGTCATCAGTTATGTCACTGTCAATGATTCTCCAGACTCTGACTCTTCTTTGAGCAGCCCTTATTCCACTGATACCCTGAGTGCTCTCCGAGGCAATAGTGGACCCGTTTTGGAGGGGCCTGGCAGAGTTGTGGCAGATGGCACTGGCACCCGCACCATCATTGTGCCTCCACTGAAAACTCAGCTTGGTGACTGCACTGTAGCAACCCAGGCCTCAGGTAAGTAATATCTTCACAACTTGAGTTGAATTCTCCTTTGATGTGTGTATGCTTAAATATTTTGCCATAATCCACTTATGTTAGTGGTAGAGACCAGTGGTGTAGACATTCTTAAAGAGTCCTTAATTCAGAAATCAGTTCCCTGCACAATGTGAAATTATTTTTGGCCATCACTTTATCTTCCTGTGTTTATTTTGCTTGGATTAATGCACAAATGAGATTGTAGTCTCAGAAACACATTCAGTGCTGATGGGAGAAAGCAGACAAGACCTGTGATATTGCCAGAAGTATTAGGCAATTAGGTTTGCCATAGATGATTTGAATTTGGCAATCGAGATGTAGACAGGACTTGATAATACTGAAAATGACTACAAAAGTGTTTTGGAAAACAGTTATATTCTTAAGATTTTTTTTCTCACCCAGTGTCATAGCAGTGATGCTTTTGTTGGTTTTATTACCAACCCAATTACTTCCATCTTCTTTGCTCTGATAGATACTGGACTTAGGCTCCCTGGTTCAGTTATTGTGTTAGTTGGGTAATAGCTGCAGTAACAAATCCTAGATTTTTGTAGCATAACATAGTACAAATTTACTTCTCTCTCATATAACTTCTTGGTACAAGTGTTTGATTCCTGAGCATCCAGTCAGAAGGAGAAAGTTTGAAGGAGGCACACACATGTTTTAATCTCTTTAGCCTGGATATAAGTGGAAATAGTGAATACTTCTCACATGGCCCCACCTAGATGCAAGTGAGCCAGGCAATGTAGTCTTGTCAAGGTAGCTGCTTTTCAGTGACAACTTCATACCAAGAAAGGGGTTGGTGAAGTTTAGGTATCAACATAAACCTGGGCCATACCTGTAAAAATTATGTTTTATTGTGTATTATCTTACTGCCATAGACGTAAACAGGGTTATAATTTGAGGGTATTGTGTTACGCCTCTGTGTGATTCTTTTCAGAAGTAGACAGTTGTCCCATTGCAGACAAGGGAGAGAGCTTCCTGATGCCAGGCGACTGAACAGAATTATTAGGACCTCCATGCGCTCTTGGGTCCAGAGAATATAGGCTATCACATGAAACACTGAATAGATGCTCTGGTTTTCCTAATGGGAACACAGAAGCAAGCAAAATTTCACATTCAGCTGTCCTGTAATTTCTTAGAATTTGAAGCCAGTTAAGTGCCCAAGATATAAGTTTGCCTTCTTTTAAACCCTCTTGACACTTTAATATCCTAAGAATTACCAATAGCTTTCTCAGCTTCATATTGTCATTTCTGTGCTTGTTTAATCCCTTCCTACATAAAACTATAAACTCTTAGAGAGAGGGACGGTGTCTTAGCATATTTGTATTTCCAGTCCTTCCTTGTATATAACAATATTATACTATTGTATATAATCAATATTATAATATTTATAATATTGATTTAAGTGAACAAATCTCCTATGTGGAGATTTGTGCCAAGACAGAAAAGAAATGGGTGATACAGGTTATTTTCTTCTGGGGTAAATAGAATTGAGGAATTAAGACATACATGAGACCTTAACGCTTGCAAACTGCATACAAATGTGGACTAATTAATATGATGCCATCTGAGGTTAGCTCAGTGATGTCTACTCATAACTATTAAGCTTGATGCTTTTTTAGGTCTCCTGAGCAATAAGACCAAGCCAGTAGCTTCAGTGAGTGGGCAGTCATCTGGATGCTGTATCACCCCCACAGGGTATCGAGCTCAACGCGGGGGGACCGGTGCAGCACAGCCACTCAACCTTAGCCAGGTAAGCGCTACGGGCTACTGCCTTCTCTTTGGGCCTTGCACTGTTGTTACTTTCTGGAGAACCCTGCTTCTGGCTGGATGCTGAATAAAGCCAAATGAAGCCCCTTTTGTGTCAAACAATTTTGTGTTCTATGGCTTACGTCGTACCGCATGTGCTGCATCTCATCATTCACTTTTTGTGTTTGGGATGTACATTCTAGGTTTTCCATCAAACCTCCCTAAGTCTACCATGGAAGGTTAGAGAAACGTCTGGGATTTAGAAAGAGCGTGGGAAGTTTAACCATGTCAGTGATAGGCGTATGCTTTGAGACCAGATTCTCTTTATCCCTCAGGCCATAAGTAAGCTGATCCTTACCTTGTTTACTTGAGTCAAGAGACTGAAAAGCTCACTGGCCACCAAATTCAACTGGTTTTAGGTCCTGCTTGTTGCTGAAGTCTGGGATTTGGGACTTCCCCACTCTCCGAACATCCCCTGCCCCAACCCACCCTTCTACTTCTCTCATTACTTTATTTGTGTTCATTCTTAGAGGCTAAAATTCAAGTGCTTGTATGATGTCCACCAGTAGTGAGAAAGTTCAATATGAGAGAGAGAGTGTGAGAGCACATGCAAGTGAAAATGTAAGTTTGAGTTAGTGTATGTATTTTAGGCTCCACATTTCAAGAGGGGTATGAAGAACTTAGAGGAGAAGAACAAAAGAAAGCAATGGTAAGAAATAAAGGTTAGGAAAAATTCAAATTTACTGATGCCAGAATAGGGTGAGTTGAGTCACCAGTTATTAAATTGCAGGAGTGGGGAACCCTGTGATCTCTTGATTCTCCCTCTTCCTGTCATACTTATAAGCAAACTGCTGTTACCTGAGCCAGGTTAGGATCTATCTTGCTAAGAGGCAGAGGGAGGGGTGGCTGATTTCTGACAGCATTCAATGCCAGTCTGGGAGATTATGTGTTATACCCATTCGGAAACAGTACAAGTCAGGACCTGAGCTCTTAACTTGGCCTTTCGTGCCCTGAACCAGAGTGACCTCAAGATTCCTCACTTCCTTCTTTCTTCCAGAACCAGCAGTCATCGGCGGCTCCAACCTCGCAGGAGAGAAGCAGCAACCCAGCCCCCCGCAGGCAGCAGGCGTTTGTGGCCCCTCTCTCCCAAGCCCCCTACACCTTCCAGCACGGCAGCCCACTACACTCGACGGGGCACCCACACCTTGCCCCAGCCCCTGCTCACCTGCCAAGCCAGGCTCATCTGTATACGTATGCTGCCCCCACTTCTGCTGCTGCACTGGGCTCAACCAGCTCCATTGCTCATCTTTTCTCCCCACAGGGTTCCTCAAGGCATGCTGCAGCCTATACCACTCACCCTAGCACTTTGGTGCACCAGGTCCCTGTCAGTGTTGGGCCCAGCCTCCTCACTTCTGCCAGCGTGGCCCCTGCTCAGTACCAACACCAGTTTGCCACTCAGTCGTACATTGGGTCTTCCCGAGGCTCAACAATTTACACTGGATACCCGCTGAGTCCTACCAAGATCAGCCAGTATTCCTACTTATAGTTGGTGAGCATGAGGGAGGAGGAGTCATGGCTACCTTCTTCTGGCCCTGAGTTCTTAATATTGGGCTATGGTGAGATCCTCCTTTACCCTCTTGAAACTTCTTAGCCAGCAACTTGTTCTGCAGGGGCCCACTGAAGCAGAAAGTTTTTCTCTGGGGGAACCTGTCTCAGTGTTGACTGCATTGTTGTAGTCTCCCAAAGTTTGCCCTATTTTTAAATTCTTTATTTTTGTGACAGCAATTTTGGTACTTGGAAGAGTTCAGATGCCCATCTTCTGCAGTTACCAAGGAAGAGAGATTGTTGTGAAGTTACCCTCTGAAAAATATTTTGTCTCTCTGACTTGATTTCTATAAATGCTTTTAAAAACAAGTGAAGCCCCTCTTTATTTCATTTTGTGTTATTGTGATTGCTGGTTAGGAAAAATGCTGATAGAAGGAGTTGAAATCTGATGACAAGAAAAGAAAAATCATTACTTTTTGTTTGTTTATAAACTCAGACTTACTTGCCTATTTTACTTTAAAAGCAGCTTACACAAGTCTGTATTTTTACTATCAGGCATTTCTCCTCAAAATCTCATCTTCGTTTATTGGACATTTAAACTTACAGAGTTTCAGTTTTGTTTTAATGTCATATTATACTTAATGGGTAATTGTTATTTTTGCAAAACTGGTTATGTATTACTCTATGTTACTATTGGGATTCTCTCAATTGCTCCTGTGTGTGTTATAAAGTAGTGTTTAAAAGGCAGCTCACCATTTGCTGGTAACTTAATGTGAGAGAATCCATATCTATGTGAAAACACCAAGTATTCTTTTTAAATGAAGTACCATGAATTCTTTTTTAAATTATTTTTTAAAAGTCTTTCTCTCTCTGATTCAGCTTAAATTTTTTTATTGTAAAAGCCATTAAGGTGGTTATTATTATATGGTGGTGGTTGTTTTATTATATGCAAAATCTCTGTCTCTTATGAGATACTGGCATTGATGAGCTTTGCCTAAAGATTAGTATGAATTTTCAATATTACACCTCTGTGTTTTGCTCATCTCTCCCTTCTGTTTTATGTGATTTGTTTGGGGAGAAAGCTAAAAAAACCTGAAACCAGATAAGAACATTTCTTGTGTATAGCTTTTATACTTTAAAGTAGCTTCCTTTGTATGCCAGCAGCAAATTGAATGCTCTCTTATTAAGACTTATACAATAAGTGCATGTAGGAATTGCAAAAAATATTTTAAAAATTTATTACTGAATTTAAAAATATTTTAGAAGTTTTGTAATGGTGGTGTTTTAATATTTTACATAATTAAATATGTACATATTGATTAGAAAAATATAACAAGCAATTTTTCCTGCTAACCCAAAATGTTATTTGTAATCAAATGTGTAGTGATTACACTTGAATTGTGTACTTAGTGTGTATGTGATCCTCCAGTGTTATCCGGGAGATGGATTGATGTCCCCGTTGTATTTAAACCAAAATGAACTGATACTTGTTGGAATGTATGTGAACTAATTGCAAGTATATTAGAGCATATTACTGTAGTGCTGAATGAGCAGGGGCATTGCCTGCAAGGAGAGGAGACCCTTGGAATTGTTTTGCACAGGTGTGTCTGGTGAGGAGTTTTTCAGTGTGTGTCTCTTCCTTCCCTTTCTCCCTCCTTCCCTTATTGTAGTGCCTTATATGATAATGTAGTGGTTAATAGAGTTTACAGTGAGCTTGCCTTAGGATGGACCAGCAAGCCCCCGGGGACCCTAAGTTGTTCACGGGATTTATCAGAACAGGATTAGTAGCTGTGTTGTGTAAATGCATCGTTCTCAGTTTCCCTGCCAACATTGAAAAATAAAAACAGCAGCTTTTCTCCTTTACCACCACCTCTACCCCTTTCCATTTTGGATTCTCAGCTGAGTTCTCACAGAAGCATTTTCCCCATGTGGCTCTCTCACTGTGCATTGCTACCTTGCTTCTGTGAGAATTCAGGAAGCAGGTGAGAGGAGTCAAGCCAATATTAAATATGCATTCTTTTAAAGTATGTGCAATCACTTTTAGAATGAATTTTTTTTTTCCTTTTCCCATGTGGCAGTCCTTCCTGCAAATAGTTGACATTCCTAGTAAAATATTTGCTTGTTGAAAAAACATAGATGAGTTTATACCAAAGAGCCTATTGTATTGCTTACCATGTCCCCACACTATGAGGAGGAGTTTTGTGGTGCCGCTGGTGACAAGGAGCTCACAGAAAGGTTTCTTAGCTGGTGAAGAATATAGAGAAGGAACCAAAGCCTGTTGAGTCATTGAGGCTTTTGAGGTTTCTTTTTTAACAGCTTGTAGAGTCTTGGGGCCCTTCAAGCTGTGAAATTGTCCTGGTACTCTCAGCTCCTGCACGGATCTGGGTCAAGTAGAAGGTACTGGGGATGGGGACATTCCTGCCCATAAAGGATTTGGGGAAAGAAGGTTAATCCTAAAATACAGGTGTGTTCCATCTGAATTGAAAATGATATATTTGAGATATAATTTTAGGACTGGTTCTATGTAGATAGAGATGGTGTCAAGGAGGTGCAGGATGGAGATGGGAGATTTCATAGAGCCTGGTCAGCCAGCTCTGTACCAGGTTGAACACCGAGGAGCTGTCAAAGTATTTGGAGTTTCTTCATTGTAAGGAGTAAGGGCTTCCAAGATGGGGCAGGTAGTCAGTACAGCCTACCAGGAACATGTTGTGTTTTCTTTATTTTTAAAAATCATTATATTGAGTTGTGTTTTCAGCACTATATTGGTCAAGATAGCCAAGCAGTTTGTATAATTTCTGTCACTAGTGTCATACAGTTTTCTGGTCAACATGTGTGATCTTTGTGTCTCCTTTTTGCCAAGCACATTCTGATTTTCTTGTTGGAACACAGGTCTGGTTTCTAAAGGACAAATTTTTTTGTTCCTTGTCTTTTTTCTATAAGGGACAAGATTTGTTGTTTTTGTAAGAAATGAGATGCAGGAAACAAAACCAAACCACATTCCTTCCCCTAGTCCAATAAGCAGATACCACTTAAGATAGGAGTCTAAACTCCACAGAAAAGGATAATACCAAGAGCTTGTATTGTTACGTTAATCACTTGACTAGCAGTGTGTGGCTTTAAAAACTTTTAGAGATTTTTCAGTCTTAGTGTGCAAACTGGCATTTCCGATTTTCCAACATAAAAATCCACCTGTGTCTGCTGAATGTGTATGTATGTGCTCAATGTGGCTTTAGATTCTGTCCCTGGGGCTTAACATTGTTGGCCCTGACAGGAAGGGAGGAAGCCTGGTGAATTTAGTGAGCAGCTGGCCTGGGTCACAGTGACCTGACCTCAAACCAGCTTAAGGCTTTAAGTCCTCTCTCTGAACTTGCATTTCCAGCTTCTTCCTTTCCAGGTGAGAGAAGAAGCGGGGAAGGGTTCAGTGTAGCCACTCTGGGTTCATAGGGACACTTGGTCACTCCAGAGTTTTTAATAGCTCCCAGGAGGTGATATTATTTTCAGTGCTCAGCTGAAATACCAACCCCAGGAATAAGAACTCCGTTTCAAACAGTTCTGGCCATTCTGAGCCTGCTTTTGTGATTGCTCATCCATTGTCCTCCACTAGAGGGGCTAAGCTTGACTGCCCTTGGCCAGGCAAGCACAGTAATGTGTGTTTTATTCAGCATTATTATGCAAAAATTCACTAGTTGAGATGGTTTGTTTTAGGATAGGAAATGAAATTGCCTCTCAGTGACAGGAGTGGCCCGAGCCTGCTTCCTATTTTGATTTTTTTTTTTTAAACTGATAGATGGTGCAGCATGTCTACATGGTTGTTTGTTGCTAAACTTTATATAATGTGTGGTTTCAATTCAGCTTGAAAAATAATCTCACTACATGTAGCAGTACATTATATGTACATTATATGTAATGTTAGTATTTCTGCTTTGAATCCTTGATATTGCAATGGAATTCCTACTTTATTAAATGTATTTGATATGCTAGTTATTGTGTGTGATTTAAACTCTTTTTGCTTTCTCCCTTTTTTTGGTTGTGCGCTTTCTTTTACAACAAGCCTCTAGAAACAGATAGTTTCTGAGAATTACTGAGCTATGTTTGTAATGCAGATGTACTTAGGGAGTATGTAAAATAATCATTTTAACAAAAGAAATAGATATTTAAAATTTAATACTAACTATGGGAAAAGGGTCCATTGTGTAAAACATAGTTTATCTTTGGATTCAATGTTTGTCTTTGGTTTTACAAAGTAGCTTGTATTTTCAGTATTTTCTACATAATATGGTAAAATGTAGAGCAATTGTAATGCATCAATAAAATGGGTAAATTTTCTGAATCGTGGCTGTTTTTGACTTCTGTTATAGGATATAAAGGGGATCAATAAATGACGTCTTTGAAAGTGGCTAAGCATATTATATTTGAACATCAGTAGAGTACTAGAGACAATTTCATTCTTCATACAAATCTCCATACTGGAAATGAACAGGGTTTGGCAGGGAATACTTCCCAAGAATGCAGTGTCCAGGGCCCTTACTTCACATCATCTGGATCTGACACTTGAAAGAGGTAGAAGACATCTGAGACAGGCTAATTAAGCTTTGTTTCCTAGTGTATTTTGCCAAATAGCAGTAGCAGAATGAAAAGATGAGTCACCACAGGAAGCTGCTATTTTTCCCCTCCTTTCAAGCTGTACCGTTAAGAGTCATGGTCCTTTTTAGAGAAGGAACCTCTCTGTCAGATTCTCTTGATTCTAAAGTGAGTAGAATTTCTCCCGATAAAGAAATAGGGGGTTGTTTGGATCAACGACTGCAGGTCTCTGAGTAAATGCTCTCTTTGATTTTTCTTTTTTTTTTTGACCTGTGTGTCAGGCCATGTCTACCTTATGGTGGCCATTAATTCATTTCGGATGCTCCTGCAGCCTTAGTTGGGGTATGGAAATGAGAAACACTCAGAAATACCCTTTTGGACCCCAACCGAGAGAAATAACCAACAGTCTTTTCTCCCAGTAGTAAGGGGGTCAGAATACACTGATTTAGACTGCAACAACATACATATATGTATATGTATTTCAGATTCCGCCCCCCCCCCCGCAATAAATGAATGTATAGTAAATTAATGTGAACTCATTGAACACTCCTCAGTTTTGGTGAGAGAATATACCTGGCCTCTTTCAAGCAAAGGAAAGCCATGAAAAACAGCGCTGCTCTCAGCCTTACTTCCAGACAATCAAGAGTTAATTTACTAACTTCTCAGTGACCTCTTTTTTTTTTTTTTTAAATCTCAGTTATATTTTCTTCTTGGGCTAAATCAGAGAGATATTTGCATAGCCAATCCAAGCCTATCCAAAGTAGTAATTGGATAGTCTTGGGGGAAATCTGCATTTTAGTGGTGAAAACCCCTGTAAATTCAATATATTTGGCTTTTGTGGAAAATTTTCCTCGTGGGGTGAGTCTAAGCCTTAGTTTCTATATTAATCATGAGAGATGACACTAGGTGCTTAGCACAAGGTGGCGCCAATGAGCTTTAGAATAAGTTGGGCTTGACCACTTGGGCCTTTTTTTTTCCTGCTTCCTCCCCTCAAATCTCACCTCCCCAGCTTCGAGCTTCTACTGAACAAGGCTGAAAACAACCCACTCATTGCAGGGAAGGGAAGGATTAATGAAAGATGTTAGTTTCTTAAGAAGTCAGCACTGGTGAAACTTTCCTGAAACAGGAATGGCGTTTGCTGAGTTTTCTCTGGGGTCTCTGCTTCCTGCAGCTAGCTTTCCTGCTTGACTGCCCAGAGGCCTCTGCCTTTGGGTTTCCATCTCTTTCCCCTCCAGGGGAGCCTACAGCCTAGGCGGGAGGTGGTTAAGGCTTCTGGCTGCTGTGCAATGGGGCCATCTGTGTTTGATCAATCCTGGCGGAAAGGAGGGGGTGGGGATTGTAAAGAGACTGAAAGCATTCCAGAGTAGTGAGAGAGACCCAGAGATCAGAAAGAGAGAAGGCACCGCCCCCACCCCGCCTCCAAAGCTAACCCTCAGGCTTGAGGGGAAGAGGCCGACTGTAAGTTCCTTCTACTCTGGCACCACTCTCCCGGCTGCCATGGGGCCCAGCACCCCTCTCCTCATCTTCTTCCTTTTGTCATGGTCGGGACCCCTTCAAGGACAGCAGCACCACCTGGTGGAGTACATGGAACGCCGACTAGCTGCTTTAGAGGTGAGGGACCCCCTTCTAGCCCAGCCTAGAAGGATTCCAGGTCTATTGGTTCAACCAGTTTGTTAGGGATCTGGGGATAACAAGAAAGGGCTCTGTAAGACTCTACAGAAAATTCTCCCTTAATAAGAGGACCTTCAGAATGACAAGCCCTCCTCTTTCCCCACATAGAAGAATTCCAAAGCAAATAGACTTTTGCGTTTTAACTCTGGGATTAGACAGAATAAGGGGGCAGAGTGGAAACGAGAACCAAGATTGTGGGGCTGCATCTCCGGAGAAGCTGATGATTCTGTTGAAGTTGGAGTTTCCCAGGGAATCTATAATTTCCTGTCTTTTTAACAGGTTGAGATCTGTAGCATTTTAGTTCCCAGAGGATAATTGCTAAGGGAGCAGAGACCTCTTCACACCTTCATGCGCTTAGACCTGCCTAGAGGCTCAGGTGACTCAGTGGCACTGCTCACAGAGAACGCGGGCTGGAGGACATGGAGTCGGAGTAGGGGCCTAGGTGAATCTCAGTTAGGCTCTTTACACATTTAGCACCTCTGCACATCTGGTTTCCTTTTCTGCAGGAATGGAAGGGGATATTGAAGCCTGGCTGAGTTTTCTCTTTTTTTCCCATTCCTGACTCCCGAGTTGGGCCTCTCCCTGCCTGGGAGTTGTAACCCTGCAGCCTCCCTCCTGATCCCCCATCCCTTCAGGAACGGCTGGCCCAGTGCCAGGACCAGAGTAGTCGGCATGCTGCTGAGCTGCGGGACTTCAAGAACAAGATGCTGCCACTGCTGGAGGTGGCAGAGAAGGAGCGGGAGGCACTCAGAACTGAGGCTGACACCATCTCCGGGAGAGTGGATCGTCTGGAGCGGGAGGTGGACTATCTGGAGACCCAGAACCCAGCTCTGCCCTGTGTAGAGTTTGATGAGAAGGTGACTGGAGGCCCTGGGACCAAAGGCAAGGGAAGAAGAAATGAGAAGTATGATATGGTGACAGGTAAATGATCTAAAAGCAGGCCCCTAAATCTCTCAGAACTGATACTCTTCCTTCCTAGCTTCTTACTCTTTTTTTCTCTTTGTCCCAGTCCATTGTGGCTCTGTCTTCTGGAATCTGTTTCAGGGAAACCTCTGTAATGCCAGGTCTATTAAGGAGAGGTTCTGGGGATCCAGGCCGCTGTGGTACCCGCTCTTTCTCAATTCTCCCTAAGAGTGGAGGCATCCACTGGGCAAATGCTCACTATTCTCCAGATCGCCCACCCTGGGGGAGTTCCTGCTGGAGGCATCTAATTCTTGCCTCTATTTCCTTTTCCTGTGCTTTTCTCATCAGACTGTGGCTACACAATCTCTCAAGTGAGATCAATGAAGATTCTGAAGCGATTTGGTGGCCCAGCTGGTCTGTGGACCAAGGATCCACTGGGGCAAACAGAGAAGATCTACGTGTTAGATGGGACACAGAATGACACAGCCTTTGTCTTCCCAAGGCTGCGTGACTTCACCCTTGCCATGGCTGCCCGGAAAGCTTCCCGAGTCCGGGTGCCCTTTCCCTGGGTAGGCACAGGGCAGCTGGTATATGGTGGCTTTCTTTATTTTGCCCGGAGGCCTCCTGGAAGACCTGGCGGGGGTGGTGAGCTGGAGAACACTTTGCAGCTCATCAAATTCCACCTGGCAAACCGGACAGTGGTGGACAGCTCAGTATTCCCAGCAGAGGGGTTGATTCCCCCATACGGCCTGACAGCAGACACCTACATCGACCTGGCAGCTGATGAGGAAGGTCTTTGGGCTGTCTATGCCACCCGAGAGGATGACAGGCACTTGTGTCTGGCCAAGTTAGATCCACAGACACTGGACACAGAGCAGCAGTGGGACACACCATGTCCCAGAGAGAATGCTGAGGCTGCCTTTGTCATCTGTGGGACCCTCTATGTCGTCTACAACACCCGTCCTGCCAGTCGGGCCCGCATCCAGTGCTCCTTTGATGCCAGCGGCACCCTGACCCCTGAACGGGCAGCACTCCCTTATTTTCCCCGCAGATACGGTGCCCATGCCAGCCTCCGCTATAATCCCCGAGAACGCCAGCTCTATGCCTGGGATGATGGCTACCAGATTGTCTATAAGCTGGAGATGAGGAAGAAAGAGGAGGAGGTTTGAGGAGCTAACCTTGTTTTTTGCATCTTTCTTGCTCCCATACATTTATATTATATCCCCACTAAATTTCCTGTTCCTCATTCTTCAAATGTGGGCCAGTTGTGGCTCAAATCCTCTACATTTTTAGCCAATGGCAATCAAATTCTTGCAGCTCCTTTGTTTCATACAGAACTCCAGATCCTGAGTAATCCTTGTAGAGCTCAAAGAGTCAAAACCCTCAATGTTCCCTCCTGCTCTCCTGCCCCACGTCAACAAATTTCAGACTAAGATGACCCAGACCCGGAGCACTGACCTTGTATGGGGGCAGGCCCCAGGAGCAGGCAGCAGTGTTCTTGCCCTCAGAGTGACTTGGGGAGGGAGAAATAGGAGGAGACGTCCAGCTCTGCCCTCTCTTCCTCACTCCTCCCTTCAGTGTCCTGAGGAACAGGACTTTCTCCACAGTTTTGTATTGCAACATTTTGCATTAAAAGGAAAATCCACTACTCCTCTCCTGTGTGTGTTTGGGTAGCCCTCAGATCCAACTTCCCCCTGACCATCCATTTTC
The DNA here is from genome assembly GCF_049350105.2 of Macaca mulatta. Lineage (NCBI taxonomy): Eukaryota > Metazoa > Chordata > Mammalia > Primates > Cercopithecidae > Macaca > Macaca mulatta. The sequence goes on along the minus strand of NC_133406.1, from coordinate 126,265,895 downwards.
TCCCTCCCAACCCATCCGCACTCCTTGAGCCATATTAAGGACTTGGCTGGGCTCACTTTGCTGAGGAAGAGTTTACAGTGAGGCGCCTGGGGGAAGCGGCAGAATCCCGCCACTTTAGGAGGCTGGGCGAAAGGTCTCCTTCCACACCCACTGCCATCCGCAGCAGCCAATCCACAGCAGCCATCCCAGAACCTCAGTGGCACCGTGCCTCTCACTGTGAGACACTGGGGCCCAGGGCAGAGCTTCCAATTCCGATTCTCAGAGGATTTTGAAGTACAAAATGGATGTTAGTTGCATTGCAGTCTAGGGTGGAAACCAGAGCCCTGAATGCCTGCCTGTGTTTTTAGTAAGAACTGAAGTTTCTCCTCTAAAGCGGACTCTGCCCCGCACCCCAGACCTCTCCACTCCCACCTCCAGCGTTGCGCTCCTGCAGGGCCAGGTTGCACAATCGTTCTTGGTCTACACTGCTCTGATTTTCCTGCTGCCACAGCGTCTGCGGTTTGGGCAGGGAGGAGGGGCAGTGACCGTGTCCCAGATGTTGGCCTTACCCGGTCCGCAGCCTATTCCTGCTTTCCTCTTCTCCACCCACATCACCCTCACCTACCCACTCCAGCCCTGAACCTGGCCGGAACCCGTCAGGACTTCTGGAAACTTAACCCTCTCTGGCCCATACCCTGGCCTCTGGGGTTGGATTGTAGAGGGTAATCTGGGGAAGGGAGAAGGGAGAGGAGGAGGAAGGCTCCGGGCTTTGGACTCCAGTCTCCAGGAATCTGCTGATTTCTGCACCAGGCTCCCACCCGGGCCTCACCCTCACTGCTTCGTGCTCAGCGTGCAGGGGCAAGGCTGGCTGATGGGCAGGATCCACTGCTTTTATGAGGAGTCCACCTCAGGCAGCCCTGGGGGTCCTCTTGGTTATTTGCCCTAGCCAAGTGCGGGGAAGGGGCACAGCCTTCTCCCCAAAGCACAGCCTGCCTTCCCGCCCCAGGTGGGGTGGCTCCGTCAGGGCCCTGTGAGCCTCCCTTTGTCTTTTTTTCTTTTCTCCTCAGGCAGAGCTGCTCCAGATGTAGGTTGATGAGGAAGGGGAAAGAAAGACAGTGAAGCACCTCACAAAGGCGCTATTGTAGGGAGCCCGGGGCAGGCAGGGGCTCTCTCCCATTCAATTCTCTTCTAATGTGGGGCTGGCAACAGTAATCACCACCTGTCAGCCCACGGAAGGGTCTGCCCACGGAACAGCTGGCTGCGGCGCACGTGGTGCACAGGGAGGGGCTGAGGGGGAAGGGCATTCTGAGCGCAGGCCTGGAGAATGGGTCCTGGGCCACAGGGCTGGCAGCGCAGCGTGGGGACTGTGGGTGCCCCAGGTGGAAGGAAGGGGAGCTTGTCTGCTCCCTGGCGTGACTGTGTGTTGTGGGTGAGGGGTGCTTGTGTGTGGCAGAGGTCCCTGTCTGCTCCCTGGTGTGACTGTGGGGTTGGTGGGGGTGGGGGGCACTGACAGTGTGTAGTAGAGGTGCTTGTCGTCTCCCTAGTGTGACTGTATGTGTATGTGTGCCCGCGTGTGGCAGGGGAGCTTGTCTGCTAGCTGTGTAGCTGTGTGTGACGGGAGGCTGTAGGGTCGGGTTGTGTCTCTGGAGTGACCTTGTTAGAGCACCAAACACCAGGAGCTGCTCTGATGCCCTTGATGAGAGCATAACCTGAGACTCCGGGTGCATAAGTGATGTCAAGGAACGTGTATTTGAAGTACATTCTTAACGCCTTGTCACTTCCATGAAAACCAGGTAACCAGCTTCTTCCGCGTTACATGTGTGTGCTCGTCTTTGTGGCATCTATCTTTGCCTGATTCCACCTCCATGAGAAAGAAAAAAAAAGCAAAAAGCATCTTTTCTTTTTTTTAGGCTTACAATTTCTCTGGAAAAGTTCATTCAGGCTTTTCTGAAAGGGCAGAAATCTCTGGGGCCTTGTCATTTATTACTTTTCTCTTCTTTCTTTTTGGCTTCTGTGCAACAGCTAGTGCTATTTTGGAAGAATTTTGGAAGGTGAGTAGAACTGTGTGGGCGGATCCAGCGAACTGTCCAAATTCATTAAACGAAATTATCTGCTGCTTCAGGAGACAGCACCAGTGGCTAAATCCTATCATCCACAAGTAGCCTCAGAACCACCTCAGACCCTCCACAACCCATCACTTGGCAGAAATAGGTTATGACCTCTGATTTGGTTGAACGAAAGACAGTGGAAGGCAAAGGGCCTAGGAGAGGAGAGGGGTTAAAAGCCCAAAGAGAAGTCCCACATATGCCCCAGTGCCTGGCCCTGATACAGTAAACACCCAAGGATGGGGATGTGGGAAGGGCACCAAGAACCAGGAGGGGCTGCTGTGGTGGAGGCAGCTGTCTGCTAGGTCTTAGGTCCAGATGTTGCTTCTCCTTCACAAGGCAGTATTGAGAGGGTTCCCCTCTCCACCACACTGGGCCTCAGGGTTTCCTGCTTTACCTCCTAAGCTCCCCTCTTTGTTCTCAATATCCTCTCTTCTCCAGTGCTGGTCTCAGCATCTGCCTGCCAGAGAATCCAAAGTGTTTGTCTTGTTCATTCTAATCAAGGAAGCTGAGCCAGTGTTGTGAGCGCCCTGGATGGTGGAGAGGGACAGGGCAGAGATGGACAGGATGAAGTTGTTGATTCAGCTGTCAGTGTTTCTTCTGGGATGGGCTCTGAGCTAAACAGAAACCAAGCCCTCCTTTTCCTCCTCCTCCAGTCTCAGATTTTCTGGGCCTCTTCTCATCTCTCCTTGAACAGGCACCCCTTCCCTGAGGCTCCTGGGGGCCTCCCCTTCCACTGCTCCCCACTCCTCTACCTGGTTTAGAGGAAAGCATGCGCATTTTGAGAGCTGCTGAGACTGTCCTGGTATTTCTCAGGGCCTTCAAGATAGGTCTCTTGAGGGCCTGCTGCCCAGCCTCTCTGTGTCTGCCTTTGCAGTGTAGTGTGGTCTCTGGTCCAGGAGAACTTTTCTATTTCTCCGGCTGGAGAGCAGGGGCTGTCCTGTGGCCTTAGCTCCTGTTGGCAGCTGTGGCCTCCACAGGCCCTGTGGACCCCTCAGCCTGGCTGGCGAGCTTTCCTTTGCCTGGTCTTTAACTTCTGCTTTTACAATGCAGAGCTTAAAAGATTAAATCTTTATTTCTGGATTTAATAACTCCACAGAATTATAAATGTGGAAGCCAATGTATTACTTTAAAGGGCAGAATGAGAAACTAAAAGTGCAAAACTCTCAGCACTGTCTCCCCAGAACTTGGGTTCTGACCATGCCTGTAACCGGATACCTCTCCAGGACTGCTCGGTAGGGAAGACCCTAACCCAGTGGTGCTAGAGGAATTAGAGGAATTAAAGGCACACACACAGAAATACAGAGGTGTGGAGTGGGAAACCAGGGGCCTCACAGCCTTCAGAGCTGAGAGCCTCGAACAGAGATTTACCCACATATTTATTAACAGCAAGCCAGTGATAAGCATTGTTTCTATAGACTATAGATTAACAAAGTATTCCTTATGGGAACCAAAGGGATGGGCTCAAATAAAGGGATGGTTTGGGCTAGTTATCTGCAGCAGGAGCATATCCTTAAGGCACAGATCGCTCATGCTATTGTTTGTGGTTTAAGAATTCCTTTAAGTGGTTTTCCGCCCTGGGTGGGCCAGGTGTTCCTTGCCCTCATTCCGGTAAACCCACAACCTTCCAGCATGGATGTCATGGCCATCACAAACATGTCACAGTGCTGCAGAGATTTTGTTTATGGCCAGTTTTGGGGCCAGTTTATGGCCAGATTTTGGGGGGCCTGTTCCCAACACAGGTCATTCCTGCATGACCTCTGGGGGTCTACCCAGCTCACATTCCCCCTTCTCTGAGATGAGACAACTTTACTCCCTGGCCATAGTGGTATGCCCAGAGGGGAACACATCAGACTCCCTCCTGGGGAGTTAAAACTGCAGGTCAGAGATGTTAGATCTTAGGAAGTGTGTGAAGGCATCTTTGCCCTGCTACCCAGAGGCAGTGAAAGCCCGACTGGAGGGGAAAGGATGAGGTGGACCCCAGGGAGAAGCTGTAACAGAAGGGAGGAGGCTGCTGACCTGGGCCTGGGTTCTGGCCCTTTCCCTAGCCATCAATCCTGAGGTCACAGCACACTTCTGGCTCTTGGGTTCTGCAAAGTGCCTGTAAGTTAATATGAGTGGATTTCTGTTTCCCAAAACCCAAAGGCGGTTCCTCATCTTTACCTTCCCCACCAGAAAAATCCCCTATTCCCTGGACTGCTAGGCAAATGGCCTTGGCCCTGTAGTCAGGAGTGTCCAGTCTTTTGGCTTCCCTGGGTCACACTGGAAGAAAAATTGTCTTAGACCACACATAAAATACACTAAGGATAGCTGATGAGCTAAAAAAAAAAAAAAAAAAAAAAAAAACCGAAACAAACAAAAAAAATTGCATAAAAGCCCTCATGATGTTTTAAGAAAGTTTACAAATTTGTGTTGGGCTGCATTTAAAGCCATCTGGGCCACATGTGGCCCACGGGCCGGGGGTTGGACAAGCTTGCTGTAGAGTGTTCTTCCCTGCACATGACCTAGAAGACTCACTAGAATAATGAAAGAATCTCCCCAAAGCCTGGCCCCAATCATTCTACCAAGTCACACCTCCTCCACGACACCTTCCAGATGACCTAGTCAGTTCCACATTCCTGTTCTGTTCATTCGTGGGCTGCCGTCTCCTCCCATCAGAGCCTGTAGCACAGCGTTCTTAGAGGTAAACTTATGTATTAGAAAGAGCATCAACTCTGGGGTCAGAGCCTCTGGGATCAGAGTCTGGCTCTGCCACTTACCAAAGTTATTTAAGGCCTCATCTATAAAATAATATCTACCCAATAGGATTGTTGCCATGAGGATTAAGGATGAAATATGCAGATTCTTCAGTGGGGCACGCAATCAGTGTGTGGTAGCCCTGAAACCCCACTTCCTTTGAGAGGATTTTTTGGCCCTTTCTACTCCCAATCACACAGGTCAGGACCGTTTGCTGTGGACCCCTGTTCACCCCCAGGCATAGCCCACTTGGAGCCCGTAATGCTCTGTGCTGTTTACTCATGTTGGTGTCGCCAGGGTTGAACACAGAGCCTGACTCATCATTATTGTTGAATGTATAAATGCTATATATATCCATGCTCCTCCATCAGGCTGTGAACCCTGGGAACCCTGAGCATGTCTGTCTCCTAACTCAGGACCTTGCTCAGGAGTGGCACATTGCCAGCAAGCAGTACATGTTCTTGGTGGCATTTTTCAAGTCAGTTGGTGTATTAGTCTGTTCTCACGCTGCTAATAAAGACATACCTGAGACTGGGTAATTTATAAAGGAAGGGGTTTTAATTGACTCACAGTTCCACATGGCTGAGGAGGCCTCACAATCATGGCAGAAGAGCAAGGGATGTCTTATGTGGAGGCAGGAAAGAAATTTGTGCAGGGGAACTCCCACTTATAAAACCGTCAGATCTCATGAGACCTATTCATTCCCACAAGAACAGTATTGGGGAAATCATGCCCATGATTCAATTTTCTCCACCTGGCCCCGCCCTTGACACGTGGGGATTATTACAATTCAAGGTGAGATTTGGGTGGAGATGCATTTAAACCATATCAGTTGGACAAAGACAAGATACAGATAAAAACTGAAAACATGCACCTTTCAATTGCAGAAGGCATTGGCCTTCCCACATGATTGCAATTCGAACATCTAAGGGGAAACTCAAGCTAGGCCAGGACCTTTATGCCCTGAGGCCACAGGGGAGGAGGGTAATAAAACTGCGGGAGGTAGTGGAAGGCCTAGGTGTTCAGCACCCGGCTCATAGCAAGGGTCCTGGAGTGGTTGAACCTGTGTTTGCACCCCAGCCTGGCCACTTGCCAGAGTGTGATGTGGTGCAAGTTACTCCACCTCTGTGAGCCTGGTTTCTTCATCTATGGAATGGTTTTAATAGTACTCACTTCACAGATTGCCGTGAGCATTAAATGAAATAATCTATATAAAGCAGTGATCCCGGTATCTGGCACACAATAGGCGCTCAATATATATATTATTATTATTATTGTTACTAATGTTATCATCATTGCATAAGTCTTTTCAGTTAGCAAAGTGCTCTCACATATTTTCTGTCCTTTGATTTGCACAATAATCCCATGAGATGAGCAGGTATCAGAAACCTGAGGATTATAGAGATGAAATGATTCCTCTAAGGCCACATAACTGATAAGTATTGGAGCTGGAACTTATGCTACAGAGGCCATGTGGAGGAGTGTGAAGAGCTGGAGCTCTGAACTCAAGTTGCCTTCAAATCCTTGCTCTGCCACTTGCTAGCAATGTAATCCTGTGCAAACATGCCCTGCCTCAGAGACTTGTGAGGAATGGATGAACTAGTGAATTAGTCCATTCCTACACTGCTATAAAGAACTACCTGAGACTGGGCAATTGAAGAAAAAAGGTTTAATTGACTCACAGTTCCCCAGGCTGTACAGGAAACATGGCTAGGAGGCCTCCAGAAACTTACAATCATGGCAGAAGGGTAAAGGGGAAGCAGGAAAGTCTCACATGGCTAGCAAGAGGAAGAGAGAGCCAAGGGGGATGCGCTACACACTTTTAAACAACCAGATCTCACAAGAACTCACTCACTCTCATGAGAATAGCAAGGAGGAGATCTGCCCCCATGATCCAATCACCTCCCAGCAGGTCTTCTCTCAACACTGGGGATTACGATTCAACAGAGATTTGGGTAGGGACCAGAGCCAAACCATATCAGCTAATGTTTATAAAATATCTAGCAGAGCATCTAGAAGAATAGATGTTCAATAAATGTTCATTCCTAGGCCCATGACTCTTGCTATTTTATTTTTTTGGGGCCGGGGACAGGTTCTCACTCTGTCACCCAGGTTGGAGTGAGATCTTGGGTCACTGCAACCTCTACCTCCCAGGCGCAAGTCATCCTCTCACCTCAGCCGGGACCAAAGGCACACACCACCACAACTGGCTAATTTGACTCTTGCTATCTTGATGTGGAACAGCATGCCAGCGATCATCTCTGCTTGGCATTATAAACCATTTATCTTGACCCAGTGACCCTTCTGCTCCTTCCTTCTCCATTGGTACACTGTTCTGTAGGAAGACGTGGCACCTGTTTCCCACCACAGATCTCTGTGTTATCAGTAACAGCAGGGTTGACAGGTGCCCTGCACCAGCCATGAGGGAAGAAAGTAAGGTGCACCAAGACATCCTCCTTCTCTGTGCCTGGACCACCACTCCCAGCAGTGATATGTGTGTGTGTGTGTGTGTGTGTGTGTGTGTGTATGTGTGTGCAAGAGAGAGCGAGAGAGAGAGAGAGAGAGACATTGTGCTCCAAAGCCGCATTTTTCCTTCAATCACATTTTCTCTCAAAGATATTTTAGTTGTTCAGCCTGTGTCCCTAGAATTCATCATTATTAACTTTTTGAACTTACCTTGCTGTGGATTTTGACAGATCCTTCGGTGCCATTTTGGTGCACTTCATCTTATGGGTATTTATTACTGTCCAATTTCACATAGTTTTGGTTTTGTAGCTGGTGAATTTTGTGTTCTAGACCTGTAAATCCATGCAGTTGTCAAATGCATGAGCTGTTCTCTATCTATTCTTATTGTCCTTTTGCGGGAAGGAAGATAGTGTGGAAAGAGCATGGATGGGAGTAAGATGAACTTTCTATTTCTATGTAATTGGTCCACATGCTGACTGTCCTGACTCTGCTCCTCATTGACCATGTGACCTTGAACAAGATGCTAACCCCTCTGTGCCTCAGTTTGCTCATTTGCAAAACAGGATTATATTATCTGGATTATCATTGCCTAGGATCATTGCAGTTCAAGCCCTAATGCATAAAGCATTCAGAACTTCTGGCAAGGACTCTTAGGAATCATGTCCTTTGGCTTCCTCTTCTTACAACAGGAGAAACTGAAGCTCAGAGAGCGTTTTGAGGGTGGGGGCCATGCCTTATCCATCTTTCTATACCCAGGATCCAGACACAGTTAGGTGCATACTGGGTATCCAACAGATATTTTGTAAATCAGTTGTGTGACCAGCTCCCAGTGACATATCTGTAATTTAGCCCCTCTTGATGACTCAGAGTGATTATCCACATCAATCACTATACTGTGCATCCTGCCAGGATGCCTTTGGAACCAATTATGCTATATAGAATGTGGCCATTATGCTTTTCTACTTATGTTTCCTGCTCTCTTCTCCCTCGCTGTCAGCTGTCAGTTCTCCCTGTAGTCACTGAATCCACTTTAAGAAACCTCTGTCACTGTTTTGAATGGGCTGTCCACTGTAGTCTGGGCAGAATAGCAGTAAAAGGACTTTGAAAGATTTAAGTTTAGCACACATAGCAGGTACCTTTATTGGAGTCACAAGGATTATGGCGGAGTAGACCACAGACTAGAATCACTGACTTTTTAAAAAATTTCTTTTTTTAAAATTATACTTTATGTTCTAGGGTACATGTGTACAACGTGCAGGTTTGTTACATATGTACACATGTGCCATGTTGGTGTGCTGCACCCATTAACTCGTCATTTACATTAGGTATATCTCCTAATGCTATCCCTCCCCACTCCCCTGACCCCACAACAGGCCCCAGTGTATGATGTTCCCCTTCCTGTGTCCAAGTGTTCTCATTGTTCAATTCCCACCTGTGAGTGAGAACATGCGGTGTTTGGTTTTCTGTTCTTGCGATAGTTTGCTGAGAATGATGGTTTCCAGCTGCATCCATGTCCCTACAAAGGACATGAACTCATCCTTTTTAATGGCTGCATAGTATTCCATGGTGTATATGTGCCACATTTTCTTAATCCAGTCTATCATTGATGGACATTTGGGTTGGTTCTAAGTCTTTGCTATTGTGAATAGTGCCGCAATAAACATCATACGTGTGCATGTGTCTTTATAGCAGCATGATCTATAATCCTTTGGATGTATACCCAGTAATGGGATGACTGGGTCAAATGGTATTTCTAGTTCTAGATCCTTGAGGAATCACCACACTGTCTTCCACAATGGCTGAACTAGTTTACAGTCCCACCAACAGTGTAAAAATGTTCCTATTTCTCCACATCCTCTCCAGCACCTGTTGTTTCCTGACTTTTTAATGATTGCCATTCTAACAGGTATGAGATGGTATCTCATTGTGGTTTTGATTTGCATTTCTCTGATGAGTAGTGATGATGAGCATTTTTTCATGTGTCTGTTGGCTGCATGAGTGTCTTCTTTTGAGAAGTGTCTGTTCATATCCTTTGCACACTTTTTGATGGGGTTGTTTTTTTCTTGTATATTTGTTTGAGTTCTTTGTAGGTTCTGGATATTAGCCCTTTGTCAGATGAGTAGATTGCAAAAATTTTCTCCCATTCTGTAGGTTGCCTGTTTACTCTGATGGTAGTTTCTTTTGCTGTACAGAAGCTCTTTAGTTTAATTAGATCCCATTTGTCAATTTTGGCTTTTGTTGCCATTGCTTTTGGTGTTTTAGACATGAAGTCCTTGCCCATGCCTATGTCCTGAATGGTATTACCTAGGTTTTCTTCTAGGGTTTTTATGGTTTTAGGTCTAACATTTAAGTCTCTAGTCGATTGAGTCTTATTTCTAAGAGCTCCCAGTTAATTCTCTGGATCTAGGCTGTGCTGTATTTTTCAGTTTCCTTGATCCTCTGGTCTTTTGCCCGTAAATGAAGAACATCTGGCTCCCAAAACTGATCCTGAAGCTTTAGACTGTACTTCATATGTGTCCTCAGCCCCTTCCAGATGGTTCATGATTCTGGAATTCATTGTGTGGGAGTGTAAGTCTCTTTGTAAGTCTCTAAGGACTTGCTTTATGAATCTGGGTGCTCCTGTATTGGGTGCATATATATTTAGGAGTTAGTTCTTCTTGTTGAATTGATCCTTTTACCATTATGTCACAGCCTGCTTTGTCTCTTTTGATCTTTGTTGATTTAAAGTCTGTTTTATCAGAGACTAGGATTGCAATCCCTGCCTTTTTTTTGTTTTCCATTTGCTTGGTAGATCTTCCTCCATCCCTTTATTTTGAGCCTACATGTGTCTCTGCACATGAGATGGGTCTCCTGAATACAGCAAACTGATGAGTCTTGACTCTTCATCCAATTTGCCAGTCTGTGTCTTTTAATTGGAGCATTTAGCCTATTTACATTTAAGGTTAATATTGTTATGTGTGAACTTGATCCTGTCATTATGATGTTAGCTGGTACCGGTTATTCCTTTCTATGTTTAGTGTTTCCTTCAGGAGCTCTTGTAGGGCAGGCCTGGTGGTGACAAAATCTCTCAGTATTTGCTTGTCTGTAAAGGATTTTATTTCTCCTTCACTTATGAAACTTAGTTTGGTTGGACATGAAGTTCTGGGTTGAAAATTCTTTTCTTTAAGAATGTTGAATATTGTCCCCCACTCTCTTCTGGCTTGTAGAGTTTCTGCTGAGAGATCCACTGTTAGTCTGATGGGCTTCCCTTTGTGGGTAACTTGACCTTTCTCTCTGGCTGCCTTTAACATTTTTTCCTTCATTTCAACTTTGGTGAATCTGACAGTTATGTGTCTTAGAGTTGCTCTTCTCGAGGAGTATCTTTGTGGCATTATCTGTATTTCCTGAATTTGAATGTTGGCCTGCCTTGCTAGGTTGGGGAAGTTCTCCTGGATAATATCCTGCAGAGTGTTTTCCATCTTGGTTCCATTCTTTCCATCACTTTTGGGTACACCAATCAGATGTAGATTTGGTCTTTTCACATAGTCCCATATTTCTTGGAGGCTTTGTTCATTTCTTTTGACTCTTTTTTCCCTAAACTTGTCTTCTTGCTTCATTTCATTCATTTGATCTTCAATCACTGATACTCTTTCTTCCAGTTGATCAAGTTGGTTGCTGGAGCTTGTGCATTTGTCATGTAGTTCTCGTGTCATGGTTTTCATCTCTATCAGGTCGTTTAAGGACTTCTCTGCTTTGGTTATTCTAGTTAGTCATTTGTCAAATCTTTCTTCAAGGTTTTTAGTTTCTTTCTGCTGGGTTCGTAATTCCTCCTTTAGCTCGGAGAAGTTTGATTGTCTGAAGCCTTCTTCTCTCAACTCGTCAAAGTCATTCTCCGTCCAGCTTTGTTCCATTGCTGGTGAGGAGCTGCATTCCTTTGGAGGGTGAGAGGCACTCTGACTTTTAGAATTTCCAGGTTTTCTGCACTGCTTTTCCCCCATCTTTGTGGTTTTATCTGCCTTTGGTGTTTGATGATGGTGATGTACAGATGGGGTTTTGGTGTGGATGTCCTTTCTGTTTTTATTTTTCCTTCTAACAGTCAGGACCCTCAGCTGCAGGTCTGTTGGAGTTTGCTCAAGGTCCACTCCAGACCCTGTTTGCCTGGGTATTAGCAGCGAAGGCTGCAGAAGAGTGAATATTGCTGAACAGCAAATGTTGCTGTCTGATCATTCCTCTGGAAGCTTTGTCTCAGAGGTGTACCTGGCCATGTGAGGTGTGAGGTGTCAGTCTGCCCCTAGTGGGGGATGTCTCCCAGTTAGGCTACTCAGGGCTCAGGGACCCACTTAAGCAGACAGTCTGTCCATTCTCAGATCTCAAACTCAGTGCTGGGAGAATCCCTGCTCTCTTCAAAGCTGTCAGACAGGGACATTTACATCTGCAGAGGTTTCTGCTGCCTTTTGTTTAGCTATGCCCTGTCCCCAGCAGTGGAGTCTACAGAGGCAGGCAGGCCTCCTTGAGCTGTGGTGGGCTCCACCCAGTTCGAGCTTCCTGGCCACTTTGTTTACCTACTTAAGCCTCAGCAATGGCTGGCGCCCCTCCCCCAGCCTCCCTGAGGCCTTGCAGTTAGATCTCAGACTGCTGTGCTAGCAATGAGGGAGGCTCTGTGGGTGTGGGATCCTCTGAGTTAGGCGCGGGATGTAGTCTCCTGGTGTGCCATTTGCTAAGACCCTTGGTAAAGTGCAGTATTAGGGTGGGAGTGAATCGATTTTCCAGGGGTTGTGTGTCACGGTTTCCCTTGGCTAGGAAAGGGAATTCCCTTCCCCCTTGTGCTTCCTGGGTGAGGTGATGCCTTGCCCTGCTTTGGCTCTTGCTTTTTGGGCTGCACCCACTGTCCTACACCCACTGTCTGACACGTCCCAGTGAGATGAACCCGGTACCTCAGTTGGAAATGCAGCAATCATTCATCTTCTGTGTCACTCATGCTGGGAGCTAAAGGCTGGAGCTATTCCTATTCGGCCTTCTTGGCGCCACCCCTAATCATTGACTATTTTAAGCTGGAAGAGGTCTCACAGTCATCTGGTCTGACCTCTTTAAGTCATGCAACTATATCCTAACTCATGCCCCTGTCCAGTTCCTTCTATGCATGGGGTTAGTTTACTCAGTGACTTGTGAAGCAGGTGCATGTTTTATGCAGGTAATGGTTGATAAAGTCATGGCTCCACCCTTTGGAATTTCTACCCAGTGATCTGGATTCTTAAGCAATTTTCCTCTCAGGACAGAGGAGGTACACATACATAGATGGGAGTTTCTCCTGATTGCTAATTATGACCTAGTAACTTCCCTCTTTTTCTCCTCTGTGTTCTCTCTAGCCCTTTTTAGTCCTGATTGAGGTGAAATACTTTTTTACAGCCATATATTACTTAGAGATCTAGGGGAAACTCTAATAATGTAAACTGAAAACACTCATGGATAATTAAGTAGGGGAGGGGTGACAGAGAGAAATGGTAATTCTATCACTGGATTTCAAATTGAGATAAGAGTGATTCCATTTAAATCAAACTTCAATATTCACTCAAAAGCCTGTAAATTTCAGATTTATTGGCCATAAATTGTGATTTATGTCTTATGGGTTTTTAATGAGGGCAAATGAGGCAGAGAAGTGCTCTTATTGATTCATGGTCTGGAAAGGATCTGGCTGACTTATGCTCTCTCTGAGGGCCAAGTAGTTGAAGGGCATGGAGCAGAGGTCCAAGGTTGAAGTTGTAGTTCAGCTATTTTCTGCTTGTGTGATCTCAGTTTCCTCATCTGTAAGATAGTAATGATATTAATATCTCCCTCACGGGGTGGTGTGATGACTAAATGAGATGATGCATGTGAATGTGGTTTGTAAATCATAAGCTACCCAAATCAAATGCCAGCTGCTCTCATTATTGATTTAATACCTAGCATTGACTGTCTAGTGTCTGTGCTGGGTTTTGGGCAGCCAAGGAATGGGGTTGGCCAGCAGCCTGTCTGGCAAGGAAGAGCAGAAGGATGTGTGCAAAAGAAAAGTCTTTCTCCTTTCCCACAGGTAAACGCCATCCTTAAGTAAATATTATTTCCATGACTCTTTTTTTTTTTTAAATTTAAGACAGGGCCTCTCTATGTTGCCCAAGCTGGTCTCAAACTCCTGACTCAAGCAATCCCCTTCAGTCTCCCAGAGTGCTAGCACTATAAGCATGAGCCACCAGGCTCAGCCCCCATGACTTAAAAAAACATGTTTGTTGTGTATATCTTTACCAATACAATTTATATAATTATTTTGTATGTTTAAAAAAATTCACATCATTTATGCAGTAAAAATTGCCACATTATTTTTGAGCTTGCCCAGGATGACACATACTGCTGTGGCTCACTATTTTAACCATCTGTATATGAATAAGCCTACTTCCCTACTGCTGGTCAGTTTGGTTGTTGCCATCTCTCACTGCTTGAAATAGTGCTGAGCAAATGACCTCATCCATGTTTCCCATGCCCATGTGAGAGAGTCCCTCTAAAACCCCTAGAAGTGGAAGCTACTGCTGTGTTACTGGTGTGTCTGTCCTCTGGACATTGCTATAAGACTTTCCAAAGTGAATGTGCCACTCTGTATCCCTGATTCCTCATGGCCCATTAATACCTAGTGTTACCACGTGTGTTGATTTTTGCCAGCCTGATGAGTCTAATGTGGTATCTTATTATTATGTTAATGATCATGTGGAAGAATTTTTAGGGTAAAGGAAACATTTTAATATTTTTTCTGGGAGTGATATCAGTAAGATGGCTGGCTGGTGATGCCTAGCATTCATCCCCTTCACACAAAAGCACTAAGGCAATGAATAAACAGCTAAGATCTGACCAGAGTGTTGAAGAGAGTGGAGACGGGAAATCCAGGAGGGCAGCATGGAGGCACCCTGCCTCTGTAGCCTCACCTTCTGTATCTGAATCAGATCTGTCTGGAGTCAGGCAGGACTTTCCATTATGAGGGAAAGTGAAGCAGAAGATCTCCACTAGCCCCTGTTGCTGCTACAAACATTTATAATCCTTACTGCAGGAGAATCCCACAGTCCTCATAGGCCCTAGACCTGGTTTGGAGAGCTGCCAGGAACTCAGGCGGCTGCATCACCTAAGCTTAGGAGCACAAGGTGTACACTTCCCACCCCTCACCCACCACCGTCTGTGAGACAAGCTGCTGCAGCACAGTGCCATCCTGAGACCTCAGCCAACCTTTAGAGTACATCCTCTTCTGGGGGCCGAAAGCCACTGCACCTGCCCAGCACTGGGGCTCCATCTTTATTCCGCCAAACCGACATGGTTGGCTAAATGGCACAGCATCAGCTGCGTGGAGCCCGGGCTGTGATGCTGGTCCTGCACAGCAGGGAAACCAGACCCTCAGTCCCATTTCCAGCTGGAGAAACAGTCTGGCGATCCTGCTCAGAGTGAAATCCCCCTTGAACTAGCCAAGCTGCTGCATGCCCTCCCTCAAGCAGAAGAGGCCTCCAAGCCTCCAAGCAACTGAGAGACCCCTGGGCCAGCAGAGTGGCTACACACCCATGCACAAGGCCTGAGAAACAGCCCCACAGAGCTCCCCACCGCATGCAGATATGTCCCTCTGCTGCCAAATGGTCCTGTGCCCCCAGTAAAGGCCTGAGAAACAGTCCCACAGGGTGCCCCTGGTGTGCACATCCCCAGGCTAGCCAAACACCCAAGAGCCCACACCATGGACCTGAGAAGCAGCTCCATAGGTCGCCCCCAGCACACGTGCATCCAGGCAAGCTGAGAAGAAATGTGATCATGACCTGGGCTTGAGAAATAGCCCTGTGGGCTGCCCCTGGCAGACATACCCCCAGGCTAGCTGAGCAGCTCTGCACCTGCATCCTGAGCCTAATAAACGGCTCTGTGAGTTGCCCCCAGCAAACATCCCCCCAGGCCAACCAAGAAGCTGTGCAGTTGTGTTCTGGGCCTGAGAAATAGCCCTGCAGGCTGCTCCTGGCAGACATGTCCACAGACTGGCTGAGCAACTATGTGCCTATGCTTCCAGCCAGAGTAACAGCTCAATGGCCCAAACCTCAGTGAGCAAGACCTCAAGTTGGTCAACCCACCATGTGCACACAAGCACCCCTAACTTGAGAAACAGACTGGCAAGACCACCTGTGGCAAAGCTGCACCACCATTGCAGCTTAAGCCGCTGAGCAACTTGCAAACACCACAGTGTGAATTACAGCTGAAGAAACTACATGGAATCTACACTACTGCATCCACCTAGAATCAAGGCCAACATACTACACTGAACTGACACCCCAAGACCCATTCTTATGAATAAGTCTTCCCCTACAAAACCTACTCCATAAAATTGAAAGAGGCAACTTTTCCACCAAATGCATAGAAATCAATGTAGGGACACATCCAATACAAAAAAGAAAGGAAACGTGACACCTCCAAAGGAAAATAATAATTCTCTAGTAAAAATCCGAATCACAAGGAAATATATGAAATGCTAGAAAAAGCCGGGCGCAGTGGCTCACGCCTGTAATCCCAGCACTTTGGGAGGCCGAGGCGGGCGGATCACAAGGTCAGGAGATCGAGACCATGGTGAAACCCCTCTCTACTAAAAATACAAAAAATTAGCCGGGTGCGGTTGTGGGCGCCTGTAGTCCCAGCTACTCGGGAGGCTGAGGCAGGAGAATGGCGTGAACCCGGGAGGCGGAGCTTGCAGTGAGCCGAGATTGCGCCACTGCACTCCAGCCTGGGCGACAGAGCGAGACTCCATCTCAAAAAAAAAAAAAAAAAAAGAAATGCTAGAAAAAGCTTTCAAAATAATCATCTTAAGGAAACTCAATGAGATACAGGATTCAGATACACAATTTAATGAAATCAGGAAAACAATTCATGATGTGAATGAGAAATTTAACAGAGACAGATATAAAATGAATCAAATGGAAATTCTAGAATAATTCAATAAATGAAATAAAAAATACAATTGAGAGTTTCGAAAACAGACTAGACCAAGCAGAAGAAAGAATGTCTGAACTTGAAGGCAGGCCTTTTGAAATAACACAGGCGGATGGAACAAAAAAGAATAATGAATTATAAAGAATGAAGAGACTTGGTGTGGTGGCTCACGCCTACAATCCCAGAACTTTGGGAAGCCTAGGTGGGTGGATCACTTGAGGTCAGAAGTTCAAGACCAGCCTGGCCAACATGGTGAAACCCCATCTCTACTATAAATACAAAAAGCAGCCAGGTGTGGCAGTACATGCCTGTAATCCCAGCTATTTGGGAAGCTGAGGCATGAGGATTGCTTGAACCTGGGAGGCAGAGGTTGCAGTGAACCAAGATCATGCCACTGCACTCTTGCCTGGGTGACAGAGTGAGACTCCAGTCTCAAAAAAAAAAAAAAAATTCCTACAGGGTTTACAGGACATCACCAAGCAAACAAAATTTTATGTAATGGGTGTTCCAGAAGGAGAAGAGAAGGGAAAAGGTGAGGAAAACGTATTTAATGAATTCATAGCAGAAAATTTTCCAAGTCTTGGGAGAGAGATGGACATCCAAGTCCAGAAAGCTCAAAGAACCCCCGAATATATTCAACCCAAACAGGTCCTCTCCAAGGCACATTATAGTAAAATTGTCAAAAGTCAAAAACAAAGAAAGAATTCTAAAAGCACCAAGAGAAAAGCATCAAGTCAGTTATAAAAGAATCCCCATCAGACAAACAGTGGATTTCTCAGTAGAAACCTTACAGGCCAAGAGAGAATGGGATGATATATTCAAAGTACTAAGAGAGAAGAACTAGACAGCCAAGAATATTATACCCAGCAAAGCTATTCTTCAGAAATGAAGGAGAAATAAAAATCTTTCACAGATAAGCAAAAACTAAGGGAATTCATCACTACCAGACTGGCCTTATAAGAAATGCTCAAGGGAGTCTTACATCAAGTGAAAAGATGATAACCACTATCATGAAAACATGTGAAATTCTAAACTCACTGGTAGAGTTGATACACAAAACAGAAAAAGAATGGAGTCAAACTGTATCACTACCAGCCAAGCATGGTGGCTCACATTTGTAATCCCAGCACTTTGGGAGGCTGAGGCAGGAGGATTGCTTGAGACCAGGAGTTCAAGACCAACTTGCACAACATAGTGAGACACTATCTTAACAAACAAAAAAATAAAAATAAAAATAAGAGAAAGAAAAAGAAAGGAAAAATTAGCCAGGCATGGTGGCACACACCTGTGGTCCCAACTACTCAGGAGGCTGAGGTGAGAGGATTGCTTGAGCCCAGGGAGTGTAGGCTACAGTGAGCCATGATTGTGCTACAGGTCTCCAGCCTGGACAACAGAGCAAGACCCTGTCTCAAAAACAAAGAAACAACAACAACAAAACCCTTATATTACAGAAAACCACCCAATTGTAAAAATAAATAATAAGACAGGAAATAAGGAACAAAATTTGCAAAAAATAACCAGAAAACAATCAATAAAATGACAGGAGTAAGTCATCAGCTATCAATACTAACTTTAAATGTATATGGATTAAATTCCCTGTTTAAAAGATATGGATTGGTTGAATAAATTTAAAAAAGCAAGACCCAACTATATTCTGCTTACAAGAAACTCACCTCACCTGTGAAGACACACAGAGACTGAAAGTGAAGAGATGGAAAAAGGTATTCTGTATAACTGGAAACCAAAACCAAGCAGAAGTAGTTATAATTATATCAGACAAAATAGGCTTCAAGTGAAAAGATGTAAAAAGGGGCAAATAATGCCAAAGGAATCAATTCAGCAAGAGAATATAAAAATTACTATATATGCATCCAACAGCAGAGCACCCAGATATATAAAGCAAATGTTATTAAATCTAAAGAGAGAGGTAAAGCCCAGTACAACAGTAGCTGGGGACTTCAACACTCCACTCTCAGCATCAGACAAATTATCTAGACAAAAAGTCAATGAAGAAACATTGAATTTAAACTTCACCATAGACCAAATGGACCTAACAGACATTTACAGAATATTTCGCTCAACAGCTGCTGAATACATATTCTTTACATCAGTACACGGAACATTCTCCAGGATTGACCATATGTTAGGACACAAAACAAGTCTCAAACATTTTTTTAAAATTGAAATCATATCAACTATCTTATCTTACCACAATGAAATAAAACTAGACATTGATAACAAGAGCGACTTTTGAAACTATGCAAGTACATGAAAATTAAAGTACATGCTCCTGAAATGAATGAGGAAATGAAAAATTAAATTTAAAAATTCCTTGAAACAAATGAAAATTGAAACACAATATACCAAAACCAATGGGACACACAAAAGCAGTATTAAGAGGCAAGTTTATAGCAATAAATACCTACATTAAAAGACTACAAAAATTTCAAATGAGCAATCTAACAATGCACCTCAAGGAACTAGGCAAGCAAGAACAAACCAAACTCATAATTAGTAGAGAAAAAGAAATAATAGGCCAGGTACAGTGGCTCGTGCCTATAATCCCAGCACTTTGGGAGGCTGAGGTGGGTGGATCACCTGAGGTCAGGAGTTTGAGACAACCCTGGCCAACATGGTAAAACCCCGTTTCTATTAAAAATACAAAAGTTAGCCAAGTGTGGTGGTGCATGCCTGTAATCTCAGCTACTTGGGAAGTGGAGGAACGAGAATCTTCTGAACCTAGGATGCAGAGGTTACAGCGACCTGAGATCGCTCCACTGCACTCCAGCCTGGGTGACAGAGTGAGACTCTGTCTAAAAGAATTTAAAAAAAAAGAAATAATAATGATCAATGCAGGAATAAATAAAATTGAGACTAAAAAAATTTTTGTTCAACATAACAAAAATTTGGCTTTAGCTGAGCATGGTGGCTCATACCTGTAATCTTTCCCCACTTGGGAGGCTAAGGTGAGAGGATCACTTGAGGCCAGGAGTTCAAGACCAGCCTGGGCAATATAGTGAAACCTCATTTCGAAAACAGTGTGATTTTTTGAAAGATAAACAAAACAGACAAGCCATTAGCTAGACTAAGAAAAAAAGAGAAGACCCAAATAAATATCATGAAAAACAAAAAAGGAGATGCTGCAACAGATACCACAGACATACAAAGGATCATTAGAGATTATGATGAATAGCTACACACCAATAAATTAGACAACCTAGAAGAAATGGATAAATTCCTGGACACATACAACCTACTCAGATTGAACCAAGAAGAAACAGAAAACTTGAACAGACCAATAACAAGTAATGAGATTAAACCAGTAATTAAAAAGCCTGCCAAGAAAGAAAAGTCCAGGACTGGATGGCTGCACCACTGAATTCTATGGAATCTTTAAAGAAGAATTAATACCAATTCTCAAATTATTCCAAAAATTGAACCAGCCAGAATTCTTCCTAATCATTCTATGAGGTTAACATAACTCTGATACCAACACCAGACAATCATAGAACAAAAAAAGAAAACTTTTTTTTTTTGAAGGGAAAAGGTAGGAGCTAGGCAGAGACTAAAGATGTAATGGAGAAAGAGAATGAAAGGAGCCTGCTTAGGAGGAGGGAGGAAGAGGAGGAAGGAGAAAGGACAAGGCTTCTCAGATCTCAGAGCACGGGGACAGATAGCAAGTGGAAATGGAGTTTACGTCAGAACGAATCCCAGTCTTGTTGAGAAGGGAATAGTAAATGACCTGCAGAGGGCAAGAGGATGGGAAATGGCTCAGAGTCTGAAGAGAGAAGAGCAGGACGCGAATTTGGTGTGACGCCAGCAAGGGATCACTAAAATATGGCAGAGAGGAAGTGACGAGCCGCCTGAATCTGCAGTGCACCCACAGCCAGTCTTCTCATTGCCAGCATCTCCGTTTCCTCTTCCTTCTGGACAATATTTGTCAACGACTAACAACTAGCAGCTGCTTACTTTTTTGAGTCCTTACTATGTGCACTTGATAGGTATCTTCCCAATTCACAACTACTTGTAATTGCACGATAGGTCTGAAGCAAAAAAGAGTTAAGGATGTTGGTTGGTGTAAGTTTTCCATAAGTAGGTACCATGTGGTGTGGCTGCTCAAAATGATGATACTTTTTAGGCTGCCTTAGTAGGAGCACATTAGTGTGAAGGAAAGGAAACAGTCCTGTGTTATTCTGCTCTGGTCAGGCCAAAGAAACAATGTTCTTTCCTGTCCTAGGTAAGGGTGATAATCATAACTGCCACTCTTCATTAGGCACCTATATGTGCCAGGCTCCCATGAGATGCTTGCATGCATTCTTTTTAATCGCCAAAACAATCCCAAGATGTAGATAATACGATCTTCATTTTATAAATAAGAAAACTTAGCCTCTAGGAGTTTCAGTTACATGCCAATGTTCTTAGAGAGAGGAGAAAAATAACACCTACTAAAGAAAGACCTAAGGAATCAGAGTGCTATCTTCAAGCAGCAGAAAGGCCATCGTAAGCCAAGAGAACAGTACTCGTTTGATTAGGCCATAAAAGGTAGAAATAGGCTCAATGGATGTAAGTCACACAAAAAGAAGTTCCATTTAACAAAAGGAAGAACAGTCAGCGATATGACAAAATGTTTTGTGTTACCTTTGGTGGTAGTGAGCTCCCTGTTACTGGAGGTGTTCAAGCAAAGGTTGAATGAATGTTGGGCAAAGCTGTACAGAGAATGCAAGCATTAGATGAGGAGTAAAACTAGACGCCCTTCACGATATTTTCCAACGTTCAAATTTTGTTCCATTTTTTAGCAATATAAAAAAGAAGTCAGGTCAAAAAGGGAAGAGGTTCAAAGACACCAGAATGGCTGGCCATGTGGCAGTACTCCACTTGCTGCATTTAGAAAATGAGAGGGATTCTTCTGGCTATTGGGATGAGGAGTAGAAGTGAGGCTCTGCCTCATTCCGCCCACCCCTAGCCTGGCTTCAGGTGAAGTCTCCAGGAGAAGTTAGAGACAGAAGTTTAGGGTGCGCGTTTCTGCCTAAGCAATTCTGCATCAATTTTTCACCAACTCAGGCTCAGGCAGGTGGCTGGCTATGGTTTGAATCTGATTTGTTTGCATTTCTGTGGCAGGCAGCTGCTGTGACTGGTTGCAAAGGGAGAGATTTGTTTTGCCCCTAATTTAATCCAAGGGTTAGGTAATGAGTTTGCTCCCCCTTAGACGAGGGAAATCAACATGCTTCTTCCAATCTTATCTGTGCTTTCTTATTAGCAGGAGGGCTGCTCTGTGGACCTTGTTAGATCTCCAATGCATGTGATCACTACTCAGGGGTGATTTACTGTACTCCTGATATTAAAAACCTCTGAGTGAGACAAGAGAAATGAATAATGCTCTGTAGTGAATTTATTAATGAATTTTCTTTCTGCTCCCAAAGAGAAGAAATTGGAAAAAAAGAATGTTGGATCAGAGAAAGACCATAATTCTCTGCAAGTCAGGGTTCTTGATGATTCTGGAGAGAAAATAATCAGAAATCTTTTTTTTTTTTTTTTTTTTTTTTCCTAAATCCCATATTCCATTCTAGTTAGGGACTGTCATTAATTTCAGGGTAGAAGACGGTCTGGCATCTTTCCAATATTCTTAAAATAGAATAAATAGGCAGCCACCTCAAAAAAAAATAATAATAAGAGGTTTTGATCTAGGGTTTAAGTAATCTGGGCTGGTTTCTGATTTGTATATATATATAATAAAGTATGCCCCTGTTCCCAAGGTTGATTTCCGGGAAGCTGAATTCATGAAGAGTGAAACTGCTCAGTGACAGGTGAGGAGGCAGAGGGACTTCCTGTCAACTCCTCCGGGTGTGTACCTGTCTATAAACCCTCACCTGCTGGGTCAGGGTATCTTGCTCCAAACTAGTGACCAGGGCCAGCTTCCTGGGCATGTGGTCTGTGCAGGTGCCCAGAACCCTACACCTAGAAGGGGCTGAGCTTAGTTTAATGTTCTTCTGTTGCTGTCTTGAAATTCTTAATTTTTGAAAAAAGGACTCCTTATTTCCATTTGCACAGGGCCTGGGAATTATGTAGCCAGCCCTGCCAGTTGATCTTTCATTGTCAATGGCTCTGTCTTGCATTCATCTGCCCTTTCCCAACTCTGGCCTTTTCTCAGGGGCAAAGCGATGTTTGCCCTAAAAGCATCCGTATCATGTAAAAGTATGCGTCTGTCTTTTAGGAAGACAATTTATTGCTTTTTATCCCCTCATTAGAGAAGTGATACAGGTAAATTGTAGGAAATTTGAAAAGTACGAAGAAGAAAAAAATTATCCATACACCCACCACACAATGATATATCTTTCCAGTCTTTTAATACATACTTCTGTTTTGTTCTGGCTTTATATCGTTGGAAATATCAGAAATAATGTTTGGGAAAATGCTTTTTAAAGATTACTAACATAGCATGAGAATTTCCCCCATATCATAATTTTTTTCTTCAAAAGTTTTTTTGTTGTTGGCTACATAGCATTCCACTGCACAAAAATGCCATCATTAACTCAAATGATCCCTTCTTTTTGGGCCATTTACGTTTACTACAAATAACACTCTAAAGATAACACTTATATATGTTAAAAAGCCAAAAAAAAAAAAAAAAGGACGATGTATTTAGTTGTTTATTTATTTTATTATTCATTTTTTGAGGAATGACCAGTGTTTATTGGGCTCAGACCAGGAGTCCAGGGGTCTTGAGGACCTCTGTGTATCTGTCAGTTTTTTTCACATTCTTTGCCGCCTGTTTCTGTGGCCTCAAGAGCTGTTTTTCCTTCCCGCAGTAAATCCTGGCCTTTTCCTTCCTCTCCTCCTGCAGGTGGCTGTCGTGAGCTGGGCGCCCCAGGCAGGCAAACTTTCTTGTAGGCTTTAGACACACCACCTGGAGGGCCGCAGGAACCACCCTCAGCTGTTTCCTGTTGCAGGGCCGTGGGATCCCAGCGCACGCGTTGAGGCGGTCCTGGGAGGCTTGGCCTCGCGCGGTCCAGGCTGGATAGATGGGGGCCCGGGAAGGGTTGGTGTTCATCCACCTATGGAGGAAGGCCAGGTACTTTACCTTGTTTCTGTAGAAATTGCCAGAAAAGGGCCAACATGGTGAAACCCCGTCTCTACTGAAAACACAAAAATTAGTGGGGCGTGGTGGCGGGCGCCTGTAATCCCAGGAGGCTGAGGCAGGAGAATGGCGTGAACCCGGGAGGTGGAGGTTGCAGTGAGCTGACATCATGCCACTGCACTCCAACCTGGGTGACAGCGAAACTCCGTCTCAAAAAACCAACCAAACAAACAGAAATTGCCAGAAATGCTGATGCCCTCACTGTGCACGACCCCCACCCTCCAGTCCAACACTGCCTGCTTAACCACATGGCCCCCACGTCCCCAGAAGTGGCCTCGGCCTCAAGCCTACCAGGACCTGCCCCCCCACCCCTACGCCATTTTCGACAGTCACTTGGGGAAGCAAAACAGATTATTTTGGGGTGGTTGAATTCCTAGAAGTAAGAACTTAGACATACATTGCAAATTTGCCCTCTGGAAAACCCTTACAATTTACAGTGGCTACGGAAGGAAGGAGGTGGGCGAAGGAGACATGGAGGAAAAGTTCCGCTTGGTGCTTTGGGCTCTGTGGGCAACAGTCGACTTTCTCTTTCTTTCAGTACTGGCTGGGGTGCACTGCAGTGATTTAGAGCAGAACTGGCTCTTCCACAATCCAAAACTCTTTCCTGGAAGTGGTGTGTGTCCCTGGCGCTCTCCTGTCCCCACCAGCGCTGAGGCGGGTGGTCGGGGGAGCTCCCAGGAGCCGCCTTCACATTCAGTCTCTGCAGGATCACAGCACTGATGCCCCTGCAAAGTTGCCACTGGGAACATTTTAGTGTGCTAAGCTTGGTTTAATGTCACCGTACTCTTTCCAAAGTCTCCCGAGGGGAGAAGAACAGCATTCCAAGCGTGACAGTCTCTAGTGAGGGTCTCTCATGAGGAGAGAGAGCCGCAGAGGAGGCCCTTCCTTGCTCCTGGGCAGCTGCTATGTCTCCCAGATTCATTCCGAATGTCCGTGATCCCTGCGTTCGCAGAATGAGTCTGCTAGTGGCTGTCATGATCATTTAGACTTTTATTTAGGCTTTTGTGATGGGGGGATGTGAGCAGTTGGTCTGTTTACTACGGAGGCCTTGGCCTATCTCTGTGGGAGGAGCTACTATATGCTGCTGGTGGGGCAGGAGCTCTCCAGATCTCTTTGAAACCCAAGTTGCAAAATCTCTGGATGTTTCCACTCTGGGTCTGTGGCCTGGGTGACTCCCAGAGACTGGCTTGTGCTAGTGGGGAGAGGAGATGGGAGGAGTGTGTTGGGGGAGGCTGGATTGAGAAGTGGCATTTACAGACCAGCTGTGCAGCAGACCCCAAGGGGTCCTCAGCCCTTGCAAGGCTTCCTTTGACCCTGTGGTCTGGGGCAGGGAAGGAGGAGGGCCAGGGGTTCTCTTTACTTAGCTACCCCAGTTTTTCTTTGCTTTGGATGACCTTCTCTTGATGTGATGAATTTCCCATGTGCTAGAGATACACAATTTTTTAATTCCACCGTTTTCCTCGAACTTCTTTCTGCCTCTGCTCACGAGCCTTCCTCTTGCTATAGTCCCACTCCCCTCCATCTTGTGCAAGGCACTGCTGGCTCCAGGGCTCATGTGGGAGGTCTCGCACACACACAGGTTGGACCCACACCAGGCTAGAGCCACCAGGGTCAAACCACTGGCCTTTTGGCTCCTCCTCACATGTTCCCCTCCCACTTCCCCTACCCCAATCCCCATGGGAAGAACAAAAATCTCTGGTCTCTGCAGCCCACTGTGAAGAATGTCATCTGGAGGGAAGCCACACTGCCAGCAAAGGAAGTGGCCTCCTGCCTTCCTCCGCCTATGGTTCTGCCCCAAGTCAACTTAGTAAACAAAAACTTCTTAGATTGGAGTCTGTGGACGCAGTCTTATGTTCTGCTAGTTCTCCAAGAATTGCTGGAATTTCGACTTTTAAATTTTATGATAAGCTTTACAGAAACTCGTACCATTTATAAAGACAAAACTTAAGTCTGTGTTTTTGCATGTATATTCCCTAGGATCCTATGAAAATTTTTCTCCTTCAAAAGGGACTGAATTTTAGACAAGTTTGAGAAATACTGCACAGTGCGTCCAATGATAACAACAGCCTTTGTTGAGCCCGTAATCAACGGTAAACCCTGTGCAGTGGCTCCTTTCGCTCCTCCAGTAGCTGGACATCCCCATTTTCCAAAAAAAGGAGAGCAAAGCTAAGAGACGAAATGACTGGCCAGTACTACACAGGCCAGGAGGCCAAGATGCAAATACCAGTCTGATACCAAAGCCCATACTCTTAATTTTATAAGGCTCTCCCTGTGGGAGGCATTGTTCTAGGCAGTGTAGGGATGAGAGTGGAATGTGGTTGTAAAAATTAGCTCCAATATTCCTGGTCAGTTAGTTTGTAACCCGCAAGAGGATAGAACACATATACACATGTAACTAATAAAGATTGGACTGTGACTACTGCTGGAAACCAAGTGCAAGGAAGTGCTTAGGAACAGAGGAAAAGACAAGGTTTAGCTTAATGGATTGGATTCGAAGAGGGTAGGATCACTCAGTTTTAAAACTAACATTTGATTGAGCTTCTATTTTGTGCAAGGAATTGTGCTGAGCACTGTCCTGCCTTCAAAGAGCTCTACTAGAGCAGACAGATGAATGAATGGACAATGACATATGCACAGGATAGGGAACCTCCTGGCGGGAGATGTTCTCCTCTCCACCTCAGGGTAGTTAGGGAAGCACTTGAGCAGTAGCAGAGAGAGAAGGCATATTAGTTCATTCTCGTGTTGCTATAAAGAAATACCTAAGGCTGGGTATGTACAAAGAAAAGTGGGTTAATTGGCTCACAGTTCTGCAGACTGTACAGGAAGCATAGCACTGGCATCTGCTCAGCTTCGGGTGAGGCCTCAGGAAGCTTTCAATCATGGCAGAAGGCAAAGGGGGAGCTGGCATCTCACATAGCAAGAATGGGAACAAGAGAGAGTGTGAAGTGGGGAGGTGTCACATACTTTTAAACAACCAGATTTTGTGTGAACTCACTCCTCACTAAGGGGGTGGTATTAAGTCATTCATGAGGGATCTGACATCGTGATCCAAACACCTCCTCCAAGGCCCCACCTTCAATGCTGGGAATTACATTTCAACATGAGCTTTACCAGGACACAGATCCAAACCATATTAGAGGGGAAAGGGGACATATGCTGAGTGCAGAGGAAACAGCTGGAATAAAAAGGGAGTGAGAGGCTGTGGGCCGCACAGGGAATTAAAATCAGTTCTACATTACGCAGGGCAGGGGGCATTGCATGGGTAGAGGCTGTAGAAAAGTGAAGGAGATAGGCCTAAGTGCAAATCACAAAGTCTTGAAACTTTAATGGGGAAATAGGCAGTTTCTGGCAACCTGTTGAAGGCATGAAGAATAGGAATTATAAAAATTTAACAGGCTGGGCAGACACCTCAGGGAGGCCGGATAGGAGGTTCTTGCGGTAATGCAGGTGAGAAATGGGGAGGTCTTAGTTAAGGCTTCTTATTGCACTCATGGTAAAGGCCCAGAGCCATTCCAAGGACCTATCAGGCCCCACACAGGCTGACCTGTTGTCTCCAGCTAGTCTTCTCTGGCTCAGCTACACTGATCCTTAAACATGCCAGCCATGCCGATCTCAAGGCCTTTGTGCCTCTCTCTGGAATGTCTCCTTTCCAGGGAAGTCTTTCTAGCCATTTCATTTAAAGTGGTCCCCTACCCTCAATTCCCTGTTCCATTTCCATGTTGTAGTTTTCTCCATCCACCTCACTATAGCTTTTACTTCTCTGTTTATTTTCTGTCTCCTTCCAGTAGAATGGAAGCCCCTTGAGGGCAGGTATGTGTCTGTCTTGGTCACTGCTGTCTCACCAGGTGCCTTCAGCCTGGCACATAGTAAGTATCTATAAATATTGGCTAAATGAGTGAATTATTGAATTTCATAGGTGAAAAAAAATCCACAAAGGCAGGAGTAGTAGCAGTGGGGTTGAAAACAGTGAAGAGGTAGGGAGAAATTTAGCAGGGATCGTGGATGACAGGACATGGGATTGCTGAATGTGGGGGGAAGAGAGAGAGGAGTAAAGGGTTACTCTTAGGTGTCTGAGCGCCAGCATATGGTCAGTGTGGGGCCATTTCAGCAGCTAGGAGACTGGTTTGAACTATGTCCAGCTGGGTGTGGTGTCTCTTGCATGTAATCCCAGCACTTTGGGAGGCTAAGGTAGAAGCATTGTTTGAGCTCAGGAGTTCAAAGCCAGCCTGGGCAACATAGTGAGACTCCATCTCTAGTTAAAAAAGAATAGCTAGGCATGGTGACATGCACCTGTAGTCCCAGCTACTCAGGAGGCTGATGTGGGAGAATTGCTTGAGCTTAAGAGATTGACACTGCAGTGAGCTATGATCATACCACTGCAGTGAGCTATGATAGTACCAGCCTCAAAAAAAAAAAAAAAAAAAAAAAGAAAAGAAAAAAGAAAAAAGTGATATCCTTTCTCAACAAAACCAAGAACAAGTGAGATCCTGTCTCAACAAAACCAAAAACAAAAAACAAACTGCATCTGGAGGATCCCTGGGAATTTCCTGGAGCCACTTTGGGGGACCATCAAAGGGAAGAAGGGTCGAGCTGAGGAACCAGGCTCCAGTCAGAGAAAATCAGTGTTTATTTTGTTTTTGGTTTTCTTGTTTTGGTTTGGTTTAATTTTTAAGTCACTGAGATGAGAAATTATAATAACTTATAGTTATTGTGTTCTTACAATGTTCTGGATATTAGGCTAAGTATTTAAAACTAGATCTTCTCTTTTCCTCTTTATGACAGTTCTATAAGGGTGACACTATTATCCTCTTTCTACAGCCCAGGAAACTGAGGTAGAAGAGAGATCAAGTGACTTTTCTAAGGTCACAGAATTAGTAAGTGAAAAGTAGTGCAATTCCTGAATCCACCAGCTAAAGAGAGAAAATAGACAATGTGTGGTCTGGTAGAGAACAGAGTATTATCCTTATTACTGATGATAGCTGTGTCACTCAGTTTTCATACTTCTATAAAGATACTACCTGAGACTGCATAATTTATAAAAAGGATGTTTAATGGACTCACTGTTCTGCATGGCTGGGGAAGCCTCAGGAAACTTACAATCTTAGCAGAAGGAGAAGGGGGAGCAAGGCACGTCTTACATGGCCACTGGACAGAGACAGAGAGCAAAGGGAAAGTGCTACTTTTAAGACCATCAGATCTCACGAGAACTCACTATCAGAAGAACAGGATAGGGGAAACCACCCCCATAATCCAATCACCTCCCACCAGGTCCCTCCCTCAACACTGGGGATTACAATTCGAGATGAGATTTGGGTAGGGACATAGAGCCAAACCATGTCAACAGCTCTCACATCTAGAGCAAATTGAGGTTGTTAATGTCCATCCCAGAAACCAAGGTGAACAGGCTCTCAGGGTTGGTGCCTGTCTGGTTTCCAGCCAGTTGGACTCCAGCAGGAGCACCCTGCTCAGGTAGGCCCTTCTGACAGGTAATGAAATGTCACAGCAGAAAGAAGAACTCCCTGCCCCCCCGCAAGTGTGCATGAGGGTGTGCTCCTGTCGAAAGTGTGGTGCTGAGCGGGGAGAGTTACCAAAGATGGAGAACAGTGGCTTGAAACCAATAAAAACCAGCTGCTGGGAGAAACACTCACCGGTTTTTGAAGATATTAAACAAAGGACCTAAACTAGGAGACGGCAGACAAAATCGTCAAAAAGAAGTTTGTCCACTGGGGACTGTGGGGAGCCCCTGCCCCATCTGAAGGGTAGCTGCTGCCCTGGGCCAGCCAGTTTTTGCCACCAGGGAATGTCGGCTCAAGGTTGCTTCATTCTTCAATTTTTTTTGAAAGCCAGAAATCTGGATTTTTGTGCAAAATCATCTGACTTTTAAACGTTGTCAAAACTCTTCAAACCCTATGTGGTCCAAACCAGAAACCTCACAGGGCTCCATCTGGCCTGCACGCCTTTGTTTGTGTCCACTGACAAGGGAATCTTAACCTCTTTGGGCCTTGAGAATCTGATGAAAATGTTCAGGCATTTTCTGGGGAAAAGAAATGCCTGAACAAACACACAATTTTGAGTATCATTTCTGGATGTCTCTGTGCCCCTGGAATCACCCTTTTGTAAAGGTAAGAGGGCTTCCGAGTAAACCTGAGGTCTGGGAAGGTACAAGCTGACAAGGGTATCTGGGTTTGTCCCATATCTGAATGAGACAGTGGTGTTTGTTGGAGTCAATATGTCCACATCTGTGTGCTTATGAGTCCCACTTTGTACCCACCTTTCCTTGGCAGTCTTGGTTAATTCCCTCTGCATCAGTAAGGTTGGACAGGGAAGCAGAAAAGAGGCCCAAGAGGCCTGGATACTGGTCTGGAGGGGGCAGAAGAGCAGGTATGAAGGCAGTGAGGGAGGCTGGATGTGTGTGGGAGCGGTATTTTGAGCTAGACTTTGAAAGGTTGGTAGAATTAAAAAAGAAAGAAAATCTTTTTCTGCTCTTGGGCAAGGAGGAGGGGCATGGATTTAAAGTTGGAGTGTCCTAAATGCCAAGACTGTCTGCATCTAGGACAGGTATTACATGCAAGAGGCTCACCTTCCAGCCAAGCTCCTGCACTTTCACAGGAGGCTGACAGCCTATCTCCAGCCCAGCCTATTAAAGAATAAGGCTGCCTTTAATTGGTAACAGGGAGGAGCTGAACCCCATGTACTTGTCAGCATAACACTGAGCTCCCTGCAGCTCAAAATTTACCAAATGCTTGGTTGCAAAAAATAGCATTAATAGAGATAAAAGACATGCATTCCCACCATTCCTCTAGATTCCATTAGTCTTATTCACAGATAAGTCAGACCTTCAGAGAGCTGAACATATGGTTTTGGCCTCTGGCTGGCTAGCTCTATTGAACAAGGCTGAGCAGTTATGTCACTGGCCTCTCTCTTTATGTACTTATCATTAAGAGAATTAAGGATGAGGTTCAGTGTGTCAGGCAAATTTCCACTTTTTGAATACTTGCGTGGCAACCTCCCAGATAGCCCCCAGCGATCCTTGCCTCTTAGTAAGTCATGCCTTTGTGTAGTCACCTCCCATATAGAATAGGGCTGACCTGTGGAGCTATAAGATAAACCAGACATGATGGAATGTGACTTCTCAATCTAGGTCATGAAAGGAATTGTGGCTTCCACCATGTTCTTTCCTAAACTGCCCACTCAGGAGGAAGTCAGCTGCCATGTTGTGAAGACACTCAAATAGCACAACAGAGAGGTCTATGTGGTGAAGAACTGAGGCCACCTGCTAACAGCCAGCAATAACTTGCCAGTCGTGTGTGTGAGCCATCTTAGAAGCACATCCTTCAGCTCCAACTGTTGTCAGCTTTCTTGGGATATCACTTTCATATTTCTAAATAACAAGCTTATATTGCTACTTTTTTCTGTTTTAGACATTGTCTATTGATTTTCCACTTTTCCATTTTTGTAGTAACACAAATTACCACAAAACTTAGTAGATTAAAACAATAAACATTTATTATCTCTCACAGTCACTTTCTTCATCTCCTCTCAATCTGATCAACATATGTATTGATTTACAGTCACATGCCACATAACAGTGTTTTGGTCAATGATGAACCACACAGATGACAGTGGTCCCATAAGATTGTAATGAAGCTGAAAAATTCCTGTTGCCTAATGAGGTCAGAGTACAACGCATTACTCACGTGTTTGTGGTGATGCTGGTGTAAACAAACCTGCTGCCCTGCCAGTCATGTAAACGTCTAGCACATACAATTACATACAGTATGTAATACTTGATAGTGATAATAAATGTGTTACTGGCTTATGTATTTACTATGATTTTAATCATTGTTTTAGAGTATACTCCTTCTACCTATTTAAAAAAAGTTAACAGTAAAACAGCTTCACTTCAGACAGGTCCTTCAGTAGGTATTCCAGAAGGCGGCTTTGGTATCATAGGAGATGATAGCTCCATGTGTTCTATTCCCCCTAAAGACCTTCCAGCGGGACAAGACGTGCAGGAGGAAGTGACTTTGATGATCCTGATCCTGTGTAGACCTAGGCTAATGTGTTTGTGTCTAAGTTTTTATTTAAAAAGTTTAGAAAATAAAAATATTTAGAATTTTTTAAGTAGAAGAAAGCTTATAGAATAAGAATATAAAGGAAATATTTTGTACAGCTGTGCAATATGTTTGTTTTAAGCTGTTATTTTAAAAGACTCAAAAAGTTAAAAAAATTTAAAAAGTGTATAAAGTAAAAACTTACAGTAAGCTAAGGGTAATTTATTACTGAAGAAAGAAAATTTTAGAATAAATTTGGCATAGCCCAAGTGTACAGTGTTTCTAATCCTTGTAGGGTACAGTAATGTCCTAGGTCTTCACATTCACTCACCGCTCACACCCTGACCCAGAGCAACTTCCGGTCCTGCAAGCTCCAGTCATGGTAAGGGCCCTATACAGGTGTACAGTTTTTATCTTTTATGCCATACCTTCACTTTACAGTTTCTACATTTAGATATGTTTAGATCCCCGAATACCATAGTGTTACAATTGCCTGCAGCACTCGGTATGGCAACATGCAGTACAGGTTTGTAGCCCAGGTGTGTGGTAGGCTGTACCATCTAGCTTTGTGTAAGTACACTCTGTGATGTGTGCACAATGACGTAATCCCTTTTTATCTTTATGACCCCCTTGTCAACTCTCGAATCCCCTTTTGAATGAGGAGGAGCATAAGTACATGAGTTTTAGCCAAGGTAGTCAAAAGCTGGCATATCAAGGAATTGAACACAAGGCAAAACTCTTGAGAAGAAGGCAAGAATCAGAAGTCAGCAATGAAAGAAAAATCCCACAAACCAAAGGAGCATGGATGAGTTAAAAATGTAGAGGTGGATCCAGAGCTGGAAACAGGGGAAAGTTGGAACTGGTTTAGACTCTAGGGAAGCCAGCACTTTCCCCATAAGCTGGTGGGGCTTGTCAGCTTGCTTCGTGGTTCAGCGGAGGCATTGGGTTCTGAGGGGTGTTGAAGCCACTCGTGTCCTACCATAGGCTGGACTCCTTTTTCCTCTCCCCATCCCTGCTGGCTCTAGGCACCCCGTCCTGCTTCTCAGGGCACCTCACTGCTCTTGTCGTCAATGGAGGAAGTTAGGGAGAGAGGAAATGAGGTAAAGAATGAAGTGAAATTAGCTTTACAGTAATCTCATTAACAGATGCCAGTCTCATTTTACAGGGAGTATAGAGCTATGTATGGAATATTATTTTAAGAAAGCTGGAAAATGCATTGCACCCAGGGGAGGAGGTGTCCCTTCTTCAGTCCATGTGGATTCCTTCAGCTGTGCACTTTCCTCCATCCTCATATCTTTCATATCTCTCCTTTGCTAGGACCCCCTTCCATCAAATTTCCCTTCTCTTCTACATCTTCAATCTCTTCCTCTCTCCTAAATCCTTTCCTCCGTATCTACTCAAGATATTCTCATCCTTTAACAATTTCTTCCTTGATTTCTCTAGTTCTGTCTTCTTCCTTCCTTTTACAGACAGCTCTCCTGAAAGTTCCCTGCACCCACAGCTTCTCCTTTCTCTGTTTCTCACTCCGCGGTGGTGTGGGTGCACTCCCTATTGTTACCAGTAGCCTTTTGGTTGCTCTACTCAACTCAGTCTTGATGTTACTTATTTGCACTATCTGCTGACCCCTGCTTCCTCCTTCTTGAAATGGTTCTTTTCTTTGATTTCCATGATTCACTTCTTGTTTTTTGAGACAGTGTCTCACTCTGTCACTCATACTAGAGTGCAGTGGTATGATCTTGGCTTACTGCTGCCTTGAACCCTTGGGCTCAAGCGATCCTCCTGCCTCAGCCTCCTGAGTAGCCGAGACTGCAGGTGTGTGTCACCACATCTGGCTAGTTAAAAAAAAGTATATATACACATATTGCAGAGACAGAATCTTGTTATGGTTCCTAGGTTGGTCTCAAACTCCTGACCTCAAAAGATCCTCCTGCCTTGGCCTCCCACAGCCCTGGGATTACAAGTATGAACCACCACACTGGTCTCACTTATTCTTAATTTCATCTCTTCTGGTCTTTTCTTTCCTTTTTTTCTGCGGGTTACAATTCCATTGCCCGTCCCCTAAATGCATGGTTCATTCTTGAACCTCTCCTCTTTTCATCCTCTAAATGTTTCCAGATGTATCATCTCTTTCTGTGCTTTATATGGCAATGCTGCCAAATATAGATATTTCTGACCAGGGCCCTCTACCGAATTGTGTATGTGTGCACAACCACCTTCTGCATCTCTGACCCTTTACCCAAGGCTGTCCCTCTTCCTGGATGTCATTTTCTGGAGAACGGCATGGTCAGCTACTTTGATTTCTGAGTCAGGAACCTGGACATTATCTTTGACCCTCTCTTACCCCTTCTCTACTCCATGTCCAGTCAGACACTAGTCAACATAACCCTGGACTCTACTTCTTACTGTCTCACAGGCTCAGTCTCCTCTCTCCATCCCCACAGCCACTGCCTTAGTTCAGGCCTCCAGTGCTCATGCAACCTCCTGAATGGCCTCTCCCACACCAAGATTCTCTCCATTAACCCATCTCCACATTGCGGCCATGTTGGCTATTAAAGACACATATCTGGGTATGATGTTCTCCTGGGTAAAAACCACTTGGCTCCCCTGCATTTAGGGAATCTGTAAAGTCCCTGTCTTGGTCCTGAAGGCCTTTCAGAGTGGGCTGCATCTCTGGCCTCAGCCTCCCCAGGTCCCTGCTGTGGGACAGTCCATGTTAGCCTGTACTGAGCTGCTTGCTGCTTTATGTGTCAGTGCTGTTGAATTTGCTGTTTCCTATACCTAAAGCACATCCCTACCTTCTTCACCAGATTGACCCATATGCATACTTCAGCACAGCTCAAGCATCCTTCTTCCAGTCTACGCTGACACAGCCTCCTCCCTCTCCCCCAGGCTGGGCGAGGGACCTTTCCTCTAGGTTCCTTTGTCCTTACCTCTGTCAGACACTATCATACCACACTGTGATCATTTGTTTTCTTGTCTGTAAACAAAGGCAGGACTTTTTTTGGGGGGAGGCTTATAATACTGGTACTCTGCACAGTTTGGCCTATTGTAGATGTTCAACCAATGTTTATTGATTTATATTTTTCGAGACAGGGACTCCCTCTGTCACTCAGGCTGGAGTGCAGTGGTGCGATCATGGCTCACTGCAACCTCAAATTCCTGGACTCAAGCGATCTTCCTACTTCAGCCTCCCAAGCGGCTGGATCACAAGCGTGAGCTGCCATGTCTGGCTAATTCTTTCACTTTTTGTAGAGAGGGATCTCTCTACGTTGCCCAGGTTGGTCTCAAACTCCTGGGCTCAAGCAATCCTCCTTCCTTGTCCTCCCAAAGTGCTAGGATTACAGGCATGAGCCACTGCGTCAGGACCCAACCAACATTTGTTGAACAAATGAATCAAGGAATGACTAAGAAGGTGTTGTCAGTTCTCTTACTTCACAAAGCTGATGCATAATAAAAACAAACATTTTTCTTGGATCTCAGGTACACAGAATTATTCCACCCTTCATCTCATGTCACAGTGTCACCATTGGTCCATGCAAGAACTCTGCCATTCATTCATTCATTCATTCATTCTTTTATTCATTCATTTCTTTTATCCCCATCCGCTATACCCCATTGCTGTTTTAGTTTGTTTAACGTTGAATTTTGAAAAGCACATATCATTGTTGTGTGGGCACGGATTTTTAATTTATGTGAATAGGGTTGTGATATATCTCATTATGTTTCTTGTCTTCTATTCAGGACCATGGTTTTAAGACTTAGCCACGTTGCTATGTGTACATCTGGCTCATTACTCTTAACTGTTTCATTGTTCTCCTAAAGCTAAACATTTAAACAGCATGTTAGTCCTCATGATTGTTTTTGTTTTATTGTTTTGGTTTTAAAATTTAATGTTCACATCAGTAATGTGAGGAAGTCAGGGCAAGTATTAGTATCTCCATTTTACTGCAGAGGAAGCTGAAGCTCAGAGAGAGGGAGTGATTTGCCCTGAGTTATACAGCACTTTTGTGGCAGAATCTTCATGTGGGTCCCATCTTCTAACACCACGTTCAGGGCATGCTCAGGGATCACACTTCCTTCTCATGTGGGTGTGGCCAGACCTGGACCCAAGGAGGAGGAGATAGGAGACTGCCCTCATGGTCAGGGGCAGGAGTGTCTCCAGGTAAACCTCGTGAGATATCTCCCCCCACCAGTGTTCTTGCCTTCTGAAAGCATGTTAAAATGAGTGTCTGGGAAGTTGGGAATGGAGGTGGGGTGGAGGACTATGCGAAAGGCAACAGCTTTGGGGGTGGTGGGGTTCACATGAGCCAGGGTTGTGGGGTGATTGCTAATTGTGTATAATAGATAATTGCCTCTCCCTTCTTCAGCCATTGTGAGTCACCCGTGGGGAAATGGCCTCCACTCCCACAAGGAATCCCAGTTCCCCAGAATTTACCCCATCTGTCCACCATCATCATGATTGCTCTGTCTCGGGGCAGGTGTATTCTCTGCAAGTTGTGATACATGACATCTGCGCTTGTTTTTCTAAATAATGAAAATTATGTGGCTGTGCGTGAACTCCTAGAAGGAACCAGGTGAATCCTCTATAAATCCTACTTATGAGAGTTTTCAGAAGCTCAGGTCACTCACTGCCTTTTATCCTTGCACTCTTTCCATTACTGGAAAAAACCATAATTGTAATCAAAACAAAGATTCGTGATTAATTACAAACACATTGTTTACAAAGTACTCATTATCTCATTTAATACTCATTTAACACACGTTGGTACCATGATCCCATTTTAGTGAGGAAATTGAGGCTCAGAGAGGGTAAATAACTTTCCCAAAGTAACACAGCAAAAAAGTGTCACAACTGAGACTCAGATCTAGATCTTCTGATCACAGGTGCTATGCCTTATCCACTACACTCTGTCAAGGGCAGATGTCCAGTTTCTCTGTAGGAGAATTCAGGTTGGTGTCCAAGACTCAGCATGAAGATGATCCCATAAAAAGAAATGGCTCATATTTATCCAGTGAGTAACCTACCTGGGTCTGCTATCGTTCATCATTTAGCAACTGTGCCTGGAGCCCCTGCTGGGTGTGCAACCAGCTCTGTGTAAATGAGAAAATCCATGTTTTCCTTCTGTCTTCAGCGTAACAAAGCCATTTCCCAATGAATCATAGATGGCTAATTAAAATGCACACTCTCCTGGGCTCTCTGCTTAATTTTTTCCCAAACCAAGCAGGGGTAGGGGTGGGGATGAAGCTGTTGCAGGATGGAAAGAAAGCAGAGGTGAACAAAAAGGGGGTCAAAAGGAACGGAAGGGGGAGAACAAAAAGCAAAGAAAGGAAGGCAGGAAGGCAGGATGTCAGTAAGGAAGGGAGAGAGGAAAAGAGGAAGGGAGGAACATGTACCTATTTGCCTCAAGGAAAACAGGTAAATTTTCTAAGTCTCTAGCAAGTTTACATTTTCTAGTATTTTACAATATATGCTATTTTGGGTATGTGATCTTGTTGAGCCACAAAAAGATCTTTTGTTTTAAGTAAGATATTTTCATACAACTTTGTAAATGAGGAAACAGATTCTGGGAGGTTAGGAATTACTTAACCTTGGAGATACTCTAGAAGAAATGGAGAGACTAAAGTTTTGATGCCCAACAGATTTGGACTCAAATCTAGACTGTCTGTGATTTATCAACGTGACTTTAGTCAAGTTATGTAGCAACTTGGAGCTTTGGTTTCCTCTCCTATAAAATGAGGATCGTGACAGCTCCAATCCCTTAGGGTTATTTTGAGGATTAAATGAGATATTGCATGGCTGTATTAGTCTGTTCTCACACTGCTCTAAAGAAATACCTGATACTGGGTAATTTATAAAGAGGTTTAATTGGCTTATGGTTGGGCAGGCTGTACAGGAGGCATGGCTGGGAAGTCCTCAGGAAACTTTCAATCATGGCGGAAGGCAAAAGGGAAGCAGACACGCCTTGCATGGCCGGAGAAGGAGGAAGATAGAGAGGGGAGGTGCTACACACTTTTACACAACCAGATCTCGTGATAACTCACTCACTGTCACAAGAACTAGCAGAGGTGAGAGTCTTTATCAAAGGCGAAATCCACCTCCATGATCCAATCACTTCCCACCAGGCCCCACCTCCAACATTGGGGATTACAATTTGACATGAGATTTGGGCAGGGACATACACCCAAACCATATCAATGGCATACACGAAGACCTTAATAAATGCTAGCTATCTGGGTTTCTATATGATTGTTCTCATTACTACCACTACTATTACTGAAGCATCTGACAGTGCTAGTACTTCTAATAATATATATTCAACAAATATTAGTTTCCCCTACACAGTCCCACATCCCCACTTCCCTAAGGTAACATAGCTAGTAATGTTGCAGACAGGCTGACCATGGCATTTGATGTTAGTACCAGTACTCCTCCACAGTATCTTGCTGCCTACCTCTGTTTAGCACCTTAAAAATACAACTAGACCATATTGTATACCTCCATGACTCTAAAATTCAAAATGATATTCAGGGTCGGGTGCCATGGCTCATGCCTATAATCTCAGCACTTCGGGAGGCCGAGGTGGGGGGATCGCTTGAGATCAGGAGTTTGAGGCTAGCTTGGGAAATAAGGCAGAGACTCCATCTCTACTAAAAATACAAACAAAATAGCCAGGTGTGGTGGTGCATGCCTGTGGTGCCAGCTACTCAGGAGACTGAGGAAGGAAGATTGATGCTTGAGCCTGGCGGGGCAGAGGCTGCAGTGAGCAGAGATGATGCTACTGCACTCCAGCCTGGGTGACAGAGTGAGACCCTGTCTCAAAAAAACAAAAAACAAAAAACAACAAAAAAAATTCAGATATCTTAAGGTTCAGAATATTCTCTTACCTCTACTGCTTGGGGAAGGACTTGTGTGTCCTCTGTATTGTAGCCTAATATTCCAGGATATGATATGTCCTCTAATTATTTTTAAGTTTGAATATACAATCAATTCTGTACACGCAACAAGTTAAGAAGCCTAAAATAATGGACAGAGTTAGTGTTGAAATTAATCTTAAAGCAAAGTTAATCAACACATAATCATCTTTGTGCTTCATAGTGATTAGGTACAAATGAAAGCTATTTGTGTAAATGAAAGCTATTTGTGTAATGAAAAAATCAGAAATATTTTGTGCAGTCAAACCAAGCACTTGCAGAGACTTCTAGGGGAGAGCAGTGATCCCGAATGTGGGTGTGTAATACAATGATAGCTACCAGTGTGTCTAAATTGCTGGAGGAAGAGACTGGCCACTGAGCCCCTAAGATGTTTGCTACAATCCCCAAGATGTTTGCTACAATCCCCGGCAATTGTAAATGTTCATTAATTGCTAGCTCCTCTTCCGTGCCCACTTCCTCTTCTTTTTTCCTTCCCTTTTCCCATTATTATTATTATTATATTAATATCTTAGCCTTAATATCCTAATGGCCCCAGGACCACTGGCTCAGTTCCCAAGGTTGAGAGTGAATATGCATTAGGAGTTTGGAGACACCTGTTCAGGTATCTGGGAAGAAGAAAATAACAACTCTGGAAAAATGATTTTAGTATTTGTTAGAAAGTTTTATTAACAAATGATACTTTCTCAGATAAGAAAAGCTATGAATAAAGGGGCCAGACTATAGTCATTTTGGACAACCTGAGGTCACAGGAGTTAAGGGAACAGAGCAGCAAGAGTGGCAGAATGAAAAGGTGGCCATATGTATCATGGGGTCATATTATGGGGTAATGACATGGATTAGATATTTTGGGGGACAGATGCCTAGCCCTCCGTAATCCCTTTGAGAATCCTCCCTGCCTCACACTATCTACTCATTAGAGAGAAGCAGAGAAACCCCGTCTGTGGAGAGAGAAGAGTGGAAGAGAGATGCAGAGGGAAGCAGAGGTGAGAGTCTTTGTGAACCCAGAGTGAGAGAAAAACAAGAAATGGCTGATTTGGTTTCTGTAGGTTTTTCAGCTCCTGGTTTAACTCTCTCCTGACATACCTTCTCCCTGATCTTGGGTTCTGTAAGATACTCGTATATCCATATCATTCATTCTCCTATTTTGTTTAAGCTAGCTCAAATGGATTTTTGTTATTCACAACCAAATAATCTTTTTTTTTTTTTTTTTTTTTTTTTTTTTTTTTTTTTTGAGATAGGATCTCTGTCTGTTACCCAGGACGGAGTGCGGTGGTGCAATCATGGCTCACTGCAGCCTTGAGTTCCTGGGGCTCAGGTGATTCTCCCACCTCAGCCTCCCGAGTAGCTGGGACTACCAGCACACACCACCACATCTGGCTATTTTTTTTTTTGTATTTTTTGTAGAGATGGAGTCTTGCTGTGTTGCCTAGACTGCTCTTGAACTCCTGGACTCAAGCAATCTGTTTACCTTGGCCTCCCAAAGGGCTGGGATTACAGGCTTCAGCTACTGCACCTGACCTAACCAAAAGAATCTTAACCAAAACACAATGCTTAATCAGATTGCTTTCTCAACACCTTTGATTAAAGGAGGAAGAATTTGGATAGTTTTGCTGGAAGGTAACTTTGCTCAAAATATACTGCTGCTTCCTTCTTACAGGCAAACACCGTAAATAAGTTTACTTAATTCTCTTTAAATCATTTTTCTCCTCCTGCTTTCTGGTTTGGAGTAATTAGGCTGAATGGGAATGGGAGACTGTGGTGACAGCAGGGCAGGGCCAGGATACAAACTGCTGCACAGCAGACTTTATGTCCTGTGTGATGTTGTTTTCTCAGAACAGCAGCAACTGAGTCCAGGGCTTGCCATCTAAGGCTCAATCTTCCCTCAGCTATCTGCTTCTGCAGAATTTTCAAAGGCTTTAGGAACCCTACTGCTGCAGTCTTACTGCAGGATCCGGATAAACTCCCTCTCCCACCACCCCTGCCTTGGATTTTGAGTTGAGAACCACTCTTAGAGCTTAAAAGTTAATGGACTAGTGATATGGTTTGTCTCTGTGTCCCTATCCAAATCTCATCTTGAATTGTACTCCCATAATTCCCATGTGTTGTGGGAGGGACCCAGTGGGAGATAATTTGAATCATGGGGGTGGTTTCCCCCATACTGTTCTTATGGTAGTGAATAAGCCTCATGAGATCTCATGGTTTTATCAGGGATTTCTGCTTTTGCATCTTCCTCATTTTTTCTTGCCGCCACCATGTAAGAAGTGCCTTTCGCCTCCCACCATGATTCTGAGGCCTCCTAAGCCAAGTGGAACTATAAGTCCAACTAAACCTTTTTCTTCCTAGTCTCGGGTATGTCTTTATCAGCAGCATGAAAACAGACTAATACAGTAAATTGATACCAGTAGAGTGGAGGATTGCTGAAAAGATACCCAAAAATGTGGAAGTGACTTTGGAACTGGGTATCAGGCAGAGGTTAGAACAGTTTGGAGGGCTCAGAAGAAGACAGGAAAATGTGGGAAAGTCTGGAACTTCCTAGAGACTTGTTGAATGGCTTTGACAAAAATGCTGATCATGATATGAACAATAAGGTCCAGGCTGAGGTGGTCTCAGATGGAGATGAGAAACTTGTGGGAACTGAAGCAAAGGTGACTCTTATTATGTTTTAGCAAAGCAACTGGCAGCATTTTGCCCGTGCCCTAGATATTTGTGGAACTTTGAACTCAAGAGAGATGATTTAGGGTATCTGGTAGAAGAAATTTCTAAGCAGCAAAGCATTCAAGAGGTGACAGGGTGCTGTTAGAAGGATTCTGTTTTAAAAGGGAAACAAAGCATAAAAGTTTGGAAAATTTGCAGCCTGACAATGCAGTAGAAAAGATAAACCCAGTTTTTGAGGAGGAATTCAAGCTGGTGGCAGAAATTTGCATAAGTAACAGGGAGCTGAATGTTAATCCTCAAGACAATGGGGAAAATGTCTCCAGGGCATGTCATAGGTCTTCACGACAGCCTCTGCCATCACAGACCCAGAAGGCTAGGAGGAAAAATGGTTTCATGGGCTGGGCCCAGGGTCCCCATGCTGTATGAAGCCTAGGGACTTGGAGCCCTGCATGCCAGCTGCCCTAACCATTGCTAAAAAGGGCCAAGGCATAGCTCAGCCCAATGTTTCAAAGGGTGCAAGCCCCAGACCTTGGCAGCTTCCATGTGGTGGTGAGTCTGTGGATGCACAGAAGTCAAGAATTGAGGATTGGGAATGTCCAGCTAGATTTCAGAAGATGTAAGGAAGTGCCTGGATGCCCAGGCAAAAGTCTGCTGCAGGGGCAGGGCCATCATGGAGAACCTCTGCTAGGGCAGTGTGGAAGGGAAATGTGGGGTCGGAGACCCCACACAGAGTCCCTGTGAGGGCACCACCTAGTGGAGCTGTGAGAAGAGGGCCACCGTCCTCCAGACCTCAGAATCCACTGACGGCTTGCACCGGCACCTGGAAAAGCCGCAGGCACTCAACACCAGCCCGAGAAAGCAGCCAGGAGAGGGGGCTATACCCTGCACAGCCACAGGGGTGGAGCTGCCCAAGACTATGGGAACCTACCCCTTGCATCAGCGTGGCCTGAATGTGAGACACAGAATCAAAGGAGATCATTTTGGAGCTTTGAAATTTGACTGCCCTGCTGGATTTTGGACTTCCATGGGCCCTGTAACCCCTTTGTTTTGGCCAATTTCTCCCATTTGAAATGGGTGTATTTACTCAATACCTGTACCCCCATTGTATATAGGAAGTAACTAGCTTGCTTTTGATTTTACAGGCTCATAGGTGGAAGAGACTTGCCTTATCTCAGATGAGACTTTGGACTGTGGACTTTTGGGTTAATGTTGAAATGAGTTAAGACTTTGGGGGACTATTGGAAGGCATGATTGGCTTTGAAATGTGAGGACATGAGATTTGGAGGGGTCAGGGGCAGAATGATATGGTTTGGCTGTGTCCTCATCCAGATCTCATCTTGAGTTGTACTCCCATAATTCCCACGTGTTGTGGGAGGGACCCAGTGGGAGATAATTTGAATCATGAGGGCAGTTTCCCCCATACTGTTCTTGTGATAGTGAATAAGTCTCACAAGATATGATGGGTTTATCAAGGGTTTCCACTTTTGCATCTTCCTCATTTTCTCTTGCCGCTGCCATGTAAGAAGTGCCTTTGACCTCCCACCATGGTTCTGAGGCCTCCCCAGCCATGTGGAACTGTAAGTCCAATTAAACCTCTTTGTCTTCCCAGTCTCGGGTATGTCTTTATCAGCAGCATAAAAACGGACTAATACAGCCAGCAAAAAAACACTATTGAGGGAAATGGAGAAATAATTTTTTTAGTGAGGGACAGAGTCTCACTCTGTCACCCAGGCTGGTGTACAGTGGTGTGATCTCAGCTCACTGCAACCTCTGCCTCCTAAGTTCAAGCAATTCTCATGCCTCAGCCTCCCAAGTAGCTGGGATTACAGGTGTGTGCCACCACGCCCAGCTAATTTTTTTGTATTTTTAGTAGAGACGGGGTTTTGCCATGTTGGCCAGGCCGGTCTTGAACTCCTGGCCTCAAGTGATCCACTCGCCTCAGCCTCCCAAAGTGCTGGGACTGTGGCAGGCCATTTCTCCCTGACAATCGCATAGAGAGGACTGCATGACAGACAGTCACACAGACAGGCCTGCATAGCACTCCAGTTACACAGACAAATTTCCACAGAGCTGCCTTAACATTGAGCAAACAGTTAAACCTAGGGAAATCGGTGTCCAGACATCAAAGCTAGAAATGAAACATATGGTCAGTAGGAGTCTTGCATGGGCTTCTCCCCTGTTGGAGCAAATCAAAATAATAGAGACAGACTTACATGCCTAGTGCCAGGACCTGTCTCAGGTCGATGAAATCTGAGACAAGTCAAGGTAACAGAGGCAGCTGTTTGAATAGCTCCATTGGAGAGTCTAAGGCAGCTCTCCAGATCAAGCTGTAAAGTAGATAAGACAGAAATAATCACTCTGGTACCATAGTAGACAGGCCTTGAAGGTACTAGGGCCCTCACAGCTTAATCAGACTTAGCAAGCATTTTTCTGCCTCTGACCTTCTAGTTGAAACAAAATTAGTTACCAATAGATTTAGGTGAATGCTATACTACACGTAGGCACATATCCCCAACCTATATAAGCACTAAGAAAATTGTAACACTTTGAGCTGGTCTGGTGGAATTATGTCTGATCTTCTCTCTGTATCCAGTTACAGCAATAAATTCTGAGTTTATCTGCTTCTTGTTATTGGGCCATCAGAAAACACAGCCAGACCCAGCTCGGTTCCGGGAATGGGATTACAGGCGTGAGCCTCTGTGCACGGTCGAGAAATCAATTTTTAAGAAATACAAATCCACATTCATTTATTACAAATAGATTCAATGCACCTGAGAAAAGCATCAACTATGGACTTAATTAAACAATATATATAGTTCTTAGTTTTCTTCTTTGTCCCCTGTGACAGAAAAACTCAGATACCAAGCAGTTTGGCTGGAGTGGTAAGACAGGCAGAATGACTGGGAAGGAGCTCCAAATGTGTTCTCTATTCTGGAAGTAATTAACAATCCAGGAAGTACTTACATATATGAGCTTAGCTGGACAGTTAGGCCCCAAGTCTGGGGCAGG
Organism: Macaca mulatta; assembly: GCF_049350105.2. Lineage (NCBI taxonomy): Eukaryota > Metazoa > Chordata > Mammalia > Primates > Cercopithecidae > Macaca > Macaca mulatta. The sequence continues at coordinate 126,221,877 of NC_133406.1, read as the reverse complement.
TCAAACCTTCATGCATGTGGAGGATGACTTTGTCTTGCTGCACAGAGATACCCTCTATAGAAAAAAACGGAAGACAAATGTCTGAGTCTCAGCTCTGTGCACTGTGTGATGGATTTCTGAATGTGAAATAGTGGGACCACCCAGAAACTTTTATATTTGAGAAGATCAGAAATTCTAGAAGAAAGAATTCTCTGGTCATCCGGCCAGTAAGCATTTGATGAACACGTGTCTGGGCCACAACACTGAACCAGGAGCAGCAAAAGACATAAGAGACACCAAAAGCAAGGACCCCAGGGTAAGAACCTTTATGTTTCACTCATGCAGCCTTTGTGGAGCACCTGTTATGTGTCAGACACTATTCTGGGCATCGGAATGAAGCAGTAAACCAGGATAGAGGAGGCCCCTGCTCCCATTGTCTGGTAAATACCCCCATTGTCTGATGCCACTTAAGAGAGAGATGAAAAACAAGCAAAAATGGAGATGATATAGGAGTTAAAAATGAATTATTTAGTCGGATAGTGAGGGTAAGGAAGCCCTCGGTAAGGTTTTCCTTTTAATGAAAAGCAGCCCCAAATCATTTTCTTTTCTAACAAAAAGCAGCCTGTAAAATTGAGCTGCAGACATAGAAAGGCAGACTTGATGCTTGCACAGGTGAGTGCCGGCAGTTGTGTCAATAGGAAAGGGGCTACTGGGGCTAGGCAGTTCTAACATGGCAGCTCCATCTTCTCTTTTCCTTTCCAGCCATGTGTGCAGTAGGGAGCAGACAACATGGTGCCGGCCAAGTGGAAAGTCCATTTGCATAATTAGATTAGGGTGGGGTGGCCAGCATCCCCTTGGACTATGTAAACCTCACAATGGTCCAACCACAGACTGGTCCAACCAATCTGTGGGCCCTATGTAAATCAGACACCATCTCCTCAAGCCTGCCTATAAACTCCAGTGCACTCCAGTGCACTCTGCTGCAGGCCAGAAGTCTCGCAAGAGAGAGAGCTGTTATCCTTTCTTTTGCCTATTAAACCTCTGCTCCTAAATCCACTTCTTGTGTCTGTATCCTCAACTCCCTTGGTGTGAGACGACGAACCCCTGGGTATTTACCCCAGACAATGATGCCACTTTAGAGAGAGATGAAAAACAAGCAAAAAAAAAAAAAAAAAAAAAAAAAAAAAAAAAGGCCGGGCGCGGTGGCTCAAGCCTGTAATCCCAGCACTTTGGGAGGCCGAGACGGGCGGATCATGAGGTCAGGAGTTCGAGACCATCCTGGCGAACACGGTAAAACCCCGTCTCTACTAAAAAATAAAAAAAACTAGCCGGGCGAGGTGGCGGGCGCCTGTAGTCCCGGCTACTCGGGAGGCTGAGGCAGGAGAATGGCGTAAAAACCCGGGAGGCGGAGCTTGCAGTGAGCTGAGATCCGGTCACTGCACTCCACCCTGGGCGACACAGCGAGACTCCGTCTCAAAACAAAACAAAACAAAACAAAAGCTAATTAAAATATATGTAGGCTAATTTTCAGAGAATGAAGGAAATAAAGGAGAGTAATGAGATAGAGTGGGGCTAGGGACTGGGGCTTTTTTAAATCTGGGGGTCAGGGAAGGGCCCTGAGACCTGAATAATGAGTAGGGGCCACCAGGTGAAGCTCTAGGGGGAAAGTATTTTAGGACAGAGGCCCTGAGGGATGTTTGAGGATCACAAAGAGGACAGCAGCAGTATGGTTAGAGAGTGAGAATGAGGTGAGGGAGGAGGGCAAGGGCCAGACCATCCTAGTCTGTGGACCAGGGAAGGAGTTGCTTTCATTCAAAGCCTAACAACAAGCCTCTGCAGGGTTTTAAGCAGGAGAGTAATATGAGCTGATTGAAACTGCAAAAGCCCTGCTTTGTGGGGAACGGAGCAGCAGTGGAAGCTACCAGCAGGGAGCCTGGTTAGGACTGCACAGTCTAAACCGAAAGTAGAATTCTAAGGCCCCACTGACCATCTGAATGGACCCCTCCTATTGGCCAAGGGCATTCCAAAGTTAGCATACAGGCTCACGCCTGTAATCCTGTTCCCGAAACCGAGCCGGGTCTGGCTGTGTTTTCTCATGGCCCAATAACAAGAAGCAGATAAACTAGGAATGTATTGCTGTAACTGGATACAGAGAGAAGGTTGGACACAATTCCGCAAGACCAACTCAAAGTGTTACATTTTCTTAGTGCTTATATAGGTTGGGGTTATGTGCCTACATGTAGTATAGCAAAATTAGCCTACATATATTTTAATTAGTTTTTTTTTTTTTTTTTTGCTTGTTTTTCATCTCTCTCTGAAGTGGCATCATTGTCTGGGGTGAATACCCGGGGTTCGTTGTCTCACACCAAGGGAGCTGAGGATGCAGACACAAGAAGTGGATTTAGGAGCAGAGGTTTAATAGGCAAAAGAAAGAAAGAACAGCTCTCTCTCTCTTACCGGAGAATGAGGGGTGCCCAAATGGCATCCCATGACGGGGGAGGGGGTCAGATATGCCTCATTATACCCTCCTCTCTTTTGAAATTCAGGAAAAACTGATCAACATTAACATCAACACAGACCTTAGGTCTGATAAGAAACATTTACAATCTATTCTCTCTGAAGCCTGCTACCTGGAGGTTTCATCAGTATAATAAAACTTTGGTTTCTACAAGCCCTTTATCATCATAACCCAGACATTCCTTTCTATTGATTCAAGGTCTTTAAATAATAACTTAACTCTTTCAACCAAATGCCAATCAGAAAATTTCTAAATCTACCTGTAACCTGGAGGCCTCATCCTCACCCCTTCAAGTTGTCCGCCTTTCTGAACTGAACCAATGTACATCTTACATATATTTGATTGATGTCTAATGTATGCCTAAAATGTATAGAACTAGGCTGTGGCCCAGTGCAATTGTTCAAACCTGTAATCCCAGCACTTTGGGAGGCTGAGGCGGGAGGATGACTCGAGCTCAGTTGTTCGAGACCAGCCTGGGCATTGTGGTAAAACCCCATCTCTACAAAAAATACAAAAATTAGCTAGGTGTGTTGGTGCGTGCCCGTAGTCCCAGCTACTCCGGAGGCTTGGGTGGGAGGATTGCTTGAGTCTGGTAGGTTGAGGCTGCAGTGAGCGATATCATACCACTTCACTCCAGCCAGGGCAACAGAGTAAGACCCTGTCTCAAAAAACAAACAAACAAACAAACAAACAAACAAACAAATAAAAACTAGGCTGTACCCAGACTACCTTGGGTACATGTTCTCAGGATCTCCTGAGGGCTGTGTCACAGACCACTGGTCATTCCTATTTGACTCAGAATAAATTTCTTCAAGTATTTTACAGAGTTTGACTCTTTCTGTGGATAGCAATAAACTCAGAGGAGGAAGGCTGGGGGCTAGGATGGACAGGCAGCAGTGGGGATGGTGAGATGGGGTCTGATTTAATACACAGTATGAGGGACCAGGACCTGCTGGTGGGTTTTTCCTGCAGGTGGGATGAGTGGAGAAAGTGAGGATGACTCAGGATTGTGGCTTGAACAAATACAGTCTCCAACTGAGACTGGAGGAAGGAGGTTTTGTTTTTGTTTTTGAGATAGGGTTTCACACAGTCTCCCAGGCTGGAGTACAGTGGCACGATCATAGCTCTCACTATAGCCTTGAACTCCTGGGCTCAAGTGATCATCCTACTTCAGCGTCCCAAGTAGCTGTGATCATAGGCACATGCCAGCTAATTTTTCAGATTTTTTGGAGACGTGGGGGTCTCACTATGTTGCCCACTCCTCAAAAATGCTGAGATTATAAACATAAGTCATTATGCCCAACCTGAAGGAGGTGTTTTTTTTGGTTTGTTTCTTTGTTTTTTTTTTTTTTTGAGACGGAGTCTTGCTCTGTCGCCCAGGCTGGAGTGCAGTGGCGTGATTTCCACTCACTGCAAGCTCCACCTCCCGGGTTCACGCCATTCTTGTGCCTCAGCCTCCCCAGCAGCTGGGACTACAGGCGCCCACCACCGAGCCCGGCTAATTTTTTGTATTTTTAGTAGAGACGGGGTTTCACAGTGTTAGCCAGGATGGTCTCAATCTCCTGACCTTGTGATCCACCCGTCTTGGCCTCCCAAAGTGCTGGGATTACAGGCGTGAGCCACCGTGCCTGGTCAAAGGAGGTGTTCTAATGGGAAATTGAAGAAGAGGCTCGGAAGAGAAAAATGAAGAATACCATATAGGACATGTTAAATTTGCAGTACTTTATTATTCATTCGATTTGGTTGAACAAACAAATTCTAAACAGGCAGAACAAAGTGAATATAAAAAGCATGGTATCCACAGAGGCCTCAAGTATATGTGAAATCCCCTTAAACCCTTACAACAAAGGATCCTGCAGCTCAAAGCTCCAACTTCATCACTTATGTAGATGACTGCGGACATGATCTTAACTTCCCAAATCTTACATTCTTCACCTGTAAAATACAGATAAAAATAGTACTAACTTCATAAGCCTGTTGTGAAGGTTGAAAGAGATTATAGAATACTTAGCACTGACCCACAGTAATATATTAATATTCAATGAATATTAGCTGTTGGTATTCAATGAATGTGAACTATTGATAGTTGTATTCATTTCCTAAGACTGCTGTAACAGAATACCATCAACTGGGTGGTTTAAAATAACACAGGTTTATTGTCTCACAGTTCTGGAGGCTGGAAGTCTGAAACTGGGGCATTGGCAGGCCCGTGTTCTCTCTGAAACCTGTAGGGGAGAATTCTCCCTTGCCTCTTCTAGTTCCTGCGGTTTGCTGGCAATCTTCGGCATTCCTTGATTTGTAGATGCATCACTGTAATCTCCACCTCTGTTGTCTTATGACTGTTTTCTCCTTGTGAGTCTGTGTGTGTGTGTGTTTTTTTTTTTTTTTTTTTGAGACAGAGTTTCACTCTTGTTGCCCAGGCTGGAGTGCAATGGCGCTATCTTGGCTCATCACAACCTCTACCTCCCGAGTTCAAGCTATTCTCCTGCCTCAGCCTCCCGAGTAGCTGGGATTACAGGCATGTGCCACCATGCCTGGCTAATTTTTTGTATTTTTAGTAGAAATGGGGTTTCTCCATGTTGGTCAGGTTGGTCTCAAACTCCCGACCTCAGGTGATCCTCCCGCCTCAGCCTCCCAAAGTGCTGGGATTACAGGCATGAGCCACTGCTCCAGGCTGACTCTCTTTGTGTCTTCACATGGTATTCTCTGTATATCTCTCTCCTCTTCTTGTAAGGACACCAATTATTTTAGAGTAAAGTCCCACTCAACTTCAGTATGACCTCACCATAACCAGTTCCATCTGCAAGGACCCTATTTCCAAATAAGATCACATTCTGTGGTATTGGAAAGGAGGAACACAATTTGACACATGATAGTAGTATTAGTATTAGCATGGATAATACTTATTTCCAATCTTGGTAGAGGGCCCTGCCAAACAGAACCATTTACAACCAGTCCTTTCATGTAACAGTCTTTGTCTCTAATAAAGAACTTGATTGTATGTGGTTGGCATTTTAGCAGAAAGAAGATTGAGATGATCTGTTTATATTTAGAATTATGGAATTTTTAGTAGGTTTGCAGTGACCAGGATTAATTTAGTGCAATTACCTCATTTTATGATTAAGAAAACTGAAGCCTAGAAACGTGATGTGATTTGGCAGAGGACACATATCTATATAGCACCCAAGCCGGTATAGAAGCCTTGTCTTCTAAGGTTATTTCTTGAAAGGTTATTTCTTCTAAGGTTATTGCTTGAAAAAGCAATTCTAGTGCAACAAAAACAAGTTGGAGTTAGGATTTTTACCTTTGAAGTAAACTGAAGGCTTGAAAACGTTTCCCCCATTTTGCTTATTTGGTTCTACAGTCTAATAACATCAAATTTCATTACCTTCTTCCCTTTCTAATCACAACTCCCCTTCCAACCATCTCGCCTGCCTAAAGTTCAAACATATTTTCAAGAGGAAATGTCAGACAAGAAGATTCAGGAATCAGGAGGGGAAAAAGATAAACACAAGAGACCTCTCTCATTCTTCAACTCGATTCAGAACACTTAGTGTTCACTTCCTGTTTAACTCCGGAGAGGTTATGCAGCAGCTGAGAGAGGCTGAAAAATATGAAACTCTAGGCTGGGTGTGGTGGGTCATGCCTATAATTCCAGCACTTTGGGAGGCCAAAGTGGGCAGATCGCTTGAGCCCTGAAGTTTGAGACCAGCTTGGACAACGTGGTGAAATCCAGTCTCTACAAAAAAATTAAAAATTAAAAAAAAAAAAAACTCTAGGCAAATGTGACCAGTTGTTGTGACTTCATCTGTAGTTCCCGCAGCCTGGGAATGATGTTATTTCAAGCAACTCATTTTTTATTTTTATTTTTTATTCTTCTCCTTATTTTTTTGAGACAGAGTCTTACTCTCCTGCTCAGGCTGGAGTGTGGTGGCATGATCTTGGCTCATTGCAAACTTTGCCTCACAGGTTCAAGTGATTCTCCTACCTCAACCTCCTGAGTAGCTGGGACTACAGTGCGTGCTACCATACCTGGCTAATTTTTGTATTTTTAGTAATGATAGGGTTTCACCCAGCCTCAAACTCCTGACCTCAGGTGATCCACATATCTGAGACTCCCAAAGTGCTGGGATTACAGGTGTGAGCCACCACACCGGGCCAGCAACTTATTATTATTCTTTTTTTGGAAAAGCAATTCTAGTCCAACAAAACAAGTTGGAGTTAGGATTTTTACCTTTGGAGTAAACTGAAGGCTTAAATACCATATCAGTTAGGATGCTTTCAGCTGCAAGTAACTTAATAGCTGAATAATGTGGCTAAACAGTAAGGGATTTGTTATGTCACATAATGAGAACATTAGAGTTAGAGAATTCAAGGTAGTTCAACAAATTCAAGGAGCCTGGAGTGTCTTCTCAGGGATTCTATTGGCAGCAGCTCCAAGGGTAATTGTATTAATCATGCCTTTCTATTTGCCATATTTCTGATACTTTGACCTCTGGGGGCCTTGCTGACCCTTGAGAAACTCTCCCTCTCTGGGCTAGTCAATTCCTGGAGACAGTAAACCATTTGCCCAGAAGTGTGCCTTTCAGATACAAACAAACCCATCCAGAGCCCACACCCCAACCACCTCCTTTATGAGGCACTCACAGGGCTCTCACACTCTGGGCCACTATCCACCTGCCCTAATCACCCCAGGGTCAGGTACCAGGCAACTAAGGATGGTCCCTATGCCCCAGAGCCCACTGAAAGTGTTGAAATTAGCTGATCCTAGGCCTGCTAACTCTGCTTCACTTGTTCTGTCATGTGGAAACCACAATAAAGGCTCTTGCCCACACTCCCCTGCTTTCTTTCTCCTGACTAACCCTAGTGCTTCCTTATGTAACCCTACATGGTGCTGTGTCTCCCCTCCTCTTGCAACTGTGAGTAACAAACTATCTTTTCAATTGCCATCATCACCTGGTCTTTTGGCCTCATCATATCTGAATAATAATAAAACCTACATTAAAAAACATTAATATCCCCACATGATGAGTCCAAAAAGAGGAATGGGCTGGGGAAGGAATGTGAGGCCTCTGAGTCCAAGCTAAGCCATTGTATCTCCTGTGACCTGCACATATACATCCAGATGGCCTGAAGCAAGTGAAGAATCACAAAAGAAGTGAAAATGGTCAGTTCCTGCCTTAACTGATGACGTTACCTTGTGAAATTCCTTCTCCTGGCTCATCCTGGCTCAAAAGCTCCCCCAATGAGCACCTTGTGACCCCTACCCCTGCCCGCCAGAGAACAACCCCCTTTGACTGTAATTTTCCACTACCCACCCAACTCCTATAAAATGGCCCCATCCCTATCTCCCTTTGCTGACTCTCTTTTCAGACTCAGCCCGCCTGCACCCAGGTGAAAGAAACAGCCTTGTTGCTCACACAAAGCCTGTTTGGTGGTCTCTTCACATGGACGTGTGTGACATTTGGTGCCGTGACTCGGATTGGGGGACCTCCCTTGGGAGATCAATCCCCTGTCCTCCTGCTCTTTGCTCCGTGAGAAAGATCCATCTATGACCTCTGGTCCTCAGACCAACCAGCCCAAGGAACATCTCACCAATTTTAAATTGGGTAAGTGGCCTCTTTTTACTCTCTTCTCCAACCTCTCTCACTATCCCTCAACCTCTTTCTCCTTTCAATCTTGGCACCATCCTTCAATCTCTCCCATCTGTTCATTTCAGTTCATTCCTTTTCTGGTAGAGACAGAGGAGACACATTTTGTCCGTGAACCCAAAACTCTGGTGCTGGTCACGGACTCAGGAAGACAGTCTTCCCTTGGTGTTTAATCACTGTGGGGACACCTACTTGATTATTTACCCACGTTTCAGAGATGTCTGATCACTGTGGGGATGCCTTCCTTGATCCTTCACCCTTAGTGACAAGCACCACTTTCCTGGCGGGCAAGCACCCGCACCCCTTCTCTCTGTGTCTCTACCCTCTCTTTCCTCTGGGCTTGCCTCCTTCACTATAGGCAACTTTCCACCCTCCATTCCTCCTTCTTCTCCCTTAGCCTGTGTTCTCAAGAACTTAAAACCTCTTCAACTCACACATGACCTAAAACTTAAATGCCTATTTTCTTCTGCAATGCTGCTTAACCCCAATACAAACTCGACAATGGTTCCAAATAGCCAGAAAATAGCACTTTTGATTTTTCCATCCCACAAGATCTAGATAAATCTTGTCGTAAAATGGGCAAACGGTCTGAGGTGGCTGACGTCCCGGCATTCTTTCACACATCGGTCCCTCCCTAGTCTCTGTTCCCAATGCAACTCATCCCAAATCCTCCTTCTTCCTTCCTGCCTGTCCCCTCAGTCCCAACCCCAAGCATCGCTGTATCTTTTCAGTCTTCCTTTTCTACCTACCTATCTGACCTCTGCCCTCCTCCCCAGACTGTTCCTCCTCAGGTCGCTACCTGCCAGGCTGAATCAGGCTCCAGTTCTTCCTCAGCCTCTGCTCCCCAACCCTATAATCCTATCACCTCCCCTCCTCACACCCGGTCCGGCTTACAGTTTCATTCTTTGACTAGCCCTCCCCCACCTGCCCAACAATTTCCTCTTAAAGAGATGGTTGGAGCTAAAGGCATAGTCAAGGTTAATGCCCCTTTTTCTTTATCCGACCTCTCCCAAATCAGTTAGTGTTTAGGCTTTTTTTTTTTTTCCAATCAAGTATAAAAATCCAGCCCAATCCACGACTCATTTGGCAGCAACCCTGAGACACTTTACTGCCCTAGACCCTGAAAGGTCAGAAGGCCGTCTTAGTCTCAATATGCATTTTATTACCCAATCTGCTCCTGATATTAAATAAAGCTCCAAAAATTAAATTCCAGTCCTCAAACCCCACAACAGGACTTAATTAACCTTGCCTTCAAGGTGTATAATAATAGGGAAAAGTTACAATTACTTGCCTCTGCTGTGAGACAAAACGCAGCCTCACCTCCAGCACACAAGAACTTCAAAATGCCTAAGCTGCACATGCCTAGGCCACAGCGGCCAGGCTTTCCTACCAGACATTCTCCATCAGGATCTTGCTTCAAGTGCCAGAAATCTGGCCACTGGGCCAAGGAATGCCCGCAGCCCAGGATTCCTCCTAAGCCATGTCCCATCTGTGCGGGACCCCACTGGAAATCGGACTGTCCAACTCATCTGGCAGTCACTCCCAGAGCCCCTGGAACTCTGGCCCAAGACTCTCTGACTGACTCCTTCCCAGATCTTCTTGGCTTAGTCGCTGAAGACTGACGCTGCCCAATCGCCTCAGAAGTCTCTTGGACCATCACAGATGCCCTGGGTAACTCTTACAGTAGAGGATAAGTCTGTCCCCTTCTTAATCAATATGGAGGCTACCAACTCCACATTACCTTCTTTTCAAAGACCTATTTCCTTTGCCTCCATAACTGTTGTGGGTATTGACAGCCAGGCTTCTAAACCTCTTAAAACTCCCCACCTCTGGTGCCAACTTGGACAATATTCTTTTATGCACTCTTTTTTAGTTAACCCCACTTGCCCAGTTCCCTTATTAGGTCGAGACATTTTAACTAAATTATCTGCTTCCCTGACTATTCCTAGGCTACAGCCACACCTCATTGCTGCCCTTTTCCCCAGTTCAAAGCCTCCTTTGCATCCTCCCCTTGTATCTCTCCACCTTAATCCACAAGTATAGGACACCTCTACTCCCTCCCTGGCAACTGATCACATGCCCATTACTATCCCATTAAGACCTAATCACCCTTACCCCACTCAACACCAATATCCCATCCCACAGCACACTTTAAAAGGAGTAAAGCCTGTTATCACTTGCTTATTACAGTATAGCATTTTGAAGCCTATAAACTCTCCTTACAATTCCCCCATTTTACCTGTCCTAAAACCGGACAAGCCTTACAGGTTAGTTCAGGATCTGCGCCTTATCAACCAAATTGTTTTGCCTATCCACCTTGTGGTGCCAAACCCATAGACCCTCCTATCCTCAATACCCCCCTCCACAACCCATTATTCTGTTCTAGATAAACCTAGCTGACCCCATAGATCCTAAATCCTTTCCCCACTCCCCTTTCCGTTCCTTAAAAAACAGCTCCCACACTGGCTCTCCCTAACTCATCACTCCCTTTCATTACACACAGCCGAAGTGCAGGGCTGTGTGGTCAAAATCCTTACACAAGAGCTGGACTGCAGCCTTTTTGTACAAACAACTTGATCCTACTGTTTTAGGCTGGCCTTCATGTCTCTGTGCAGCGGCTGCTGCCACGCTAATACTTTTAGAGGCCCTCAAAATCACAAGCTATGCTCAACTCACTCTCCACAGTTCTCATGACTTCCAAAATCTATTTTCTTCCTCACACCTGAGACATATACTTTCTGCCCCCTTCCACTACCTCTCAGCAAGCCGAATTCATTGACTTAACTTGAGCCCTCACTCTTGCAAAGGGACTACGCATCAATATTTATACTGACTGTAAATATGCCTTCCATATCCTGCACCACCATGCTGTTATATGGGCTGAAAGAGGTTTCCTCACTATGCAAGGGTCCTCCATCATTAATGCCTCTTTAATAAAAACTCTTCTCAAGGCCGCTTTACTTCCAAAGGAAGCTGGAGTCATTCACTGCAAGGGCCATCAAAAGGTGTCAGATCCTATTGCTCAGGGCAACCTTTATGCTGATAAGGTAGCTAAAGAAGCAGCTAGTGTTCCAACTTCTGTCCCTTACAGCCAGTTTTTCTCCTTCTCGTCAGTCAGTCCCACCTACTCCCCCACTGAAACTTCCACCTATCAATCTCTTCCCACACAAGGCAAATGGTTCTCAGAGCAAAGAAAATATCTTATTCCAGCCTCACAGGCCCATTCTATTCTGTTGTCATTTCATAACCTCTTCCATGTAGGTTATAAGCTGCTAGTCCATCTCTTAGAACCTCTCATTTCCTTTCCATCATGGAAATCTATCCTCAAGGAAATCATTTCTCAGTGTTCCATCTGCTATTCTACTGCTCCTCAGGGATTGTTCAGGCCCCCTCCCTTCCCTACACATCAAGCTCAGGGATTTGCCCCTGCCCAGGACTGGCAAATTAATTTTACTTACATGCCCCAAGTCAGGAAACTAAAATACCTCTTGGTCTAGGTAGACACTTTCACTGGATAGGAAGAGGCCTTTCCCACAGGATCTGAGAAGGCCACCGCAGTAATTTCTTCCCTTCTGTCAGACATAATTCCTCCGTTTTGGCCTTCCTACCTCTGTGCAGTCCAATAACGGACTGGCCTTTATTAGTCAAATCACCCAAGCAGTTTCTCAGGCTCTTGGTATTCAGTGGAACCTTCATACCCGTTCCGTCCCCAGTCATCAGGAAAGGTAGAACGGACCAGTAGTCTTTTAAAAACACACGTCACCAAGCTCAGCCTCCAACTTAAAAAGGACTAGGCAGTACTTTTACCACTTGTCCTTCTCAGAATTCAGACCTGTCCTTGGCTTGCTACAGGGTACAGCCCATTTGAGCTCCTGTATGGATGCTCCTTTTTATTAGGCCCCAGTCTCATTCTAGACACCAGCCCAACTTGAACTGCACCCCAAAAACTTGTCATCCCTGCTGTCTTCTGTCTAGTCATACTCCTATTTACCATTCTCAACTACTAGTAAATACCCTGCCCTTGTTTACACTGCCAGTTTACACTTCTCCTTCAAACCATCATAACTGATATCTCTTGGTTTTACCTCAAACCGCCACCCTTAAGTCTCTCTTAAAGTGGATAGATAATCTTTGCTGACAGGGCACATTCCAATACTTTCACCCTGATGAAGTCCTATTCTTTACTTTTACACTCACTCTTATTCTCATTCCCGTTCTTATGCCACCTTCTACCTCTCCCCAGCTATCTCCATCACACTATCAATCTCTCACTCTCTCCTAGCCATTTCTATTCCTTCTTTTACAAACAGTTGCTGGCTTTGCATTTCTCTTTCCTCCAAAATCGCCAAGGCCTCAACTAACTGCTTTAAAAAAAAAAAAAAAAGGACTCTGTATATTTTTAAATGAAAAGTGTTGTTTTTACCTAAATCAATCTGGCCTGGTATATGACAACATAAAAAAAACCCAAGGATAGAGCCTAAACTTGCCAACCAAGCAAGTAATTACTTGAACCCCCCTTAGGCACTCTCTAATTGGATGTCCTGGGTCCTCCCAATTCTTAGTCCTTTAATATCTGTTTTTCTCCTTCTCTTATTTGGACCTTGTGTCTTCCGTTTAGTTTCTCAATTCATCCAAAACTGTATCCAGGTCATCACCAATCATTCTATATGACAAATGTTTCTTCTAACAACCTCGCAATATCACCCCTTACCACAAAATCTACCTTCAGCTTAATCTCTCCTATTCTAGGTTCCCATGCTACCACTAATCCTGCTCAAAGCAGTCCTGAGAAACATCACCCATTATCTCTCCACACCACCCCCCAAAATTTTCACTGCCCTAACACTTTACCACTATTTCATTTTATTTTTCTTATTAATATAAGAAGACAGGAATGTCAGGCTCTGAGCCCAAGCTAAACCATCGTATCCCCTGTGACCTGCACATATACATCCAGATGGCCTGAAGCAAGTGAAGAATCACAAAAGAAGTGAAAATGGCCGATTCCTGCCTTAACTGATGACGTTACCTTGTGAAATTCCTTCTCCTGGCTCATCCTGGCTCAAAAGCTCCCCAACTGAGCACCTTGTGACCCCTACCCCTGCCCGCCAGAGAACAACCCCCTTTGACTGTAATTTTCCACTACCCAACCAAATCCTATAAAATGGCCCCACCCATCTCCCTTCGGTAACTCTCTTTTCAGACTCAGCCCGCCTGCACCCAGGTGAAATTAACAGCCTTGTTGCTCACACAAAACCTGTTTGGTGGTCTCTTCGAATGGACGTGTGTGGCAAGGAACACCCTCCTTAAGCACAGGAGGAAGGTGAATATCAGAGCTGAATGTGAGTTCTGACAACATAAGAGCTGAAGGGACCTTGGATGTTGGGTAGGCAGTTCCCACTGTCTGTCACAAGCCCTAATAAAATATATGTAAGAGAAGAGAACGAAACTGGGGCATTCTAATCAAGAAAGGCTTTCTGGAATGCATGAGGCCCCAGCGAGATCTGAAAGTCCTAGATGGACTTGGTGTTGTGGAAGCAAGATGGCAGTCAAGCAAAGGAGAGACAGGAAGCGAGTTAATTCTACCTTGCCAACAATGGGAAACAGACGTACTTAATGTGAGTAGAGAGGCAGCCTTGGCCAGGAAAGTTTGTTTGAAGATCCTGGTCTGTCTTGACTTTAAACCACTTGCCTTTGGAATGGAATATAATAGACATCTCATCAAATGAACCAATCTGACTGCAAGGAGCACCCGAATCCATCCCCACTCAGGAATCCTGGTTACAGATGCTTCAAGATGTCTTTGACAGGTAACAGTGGGTCATAAGATCTATTTCTGCCTCCTGCCTGTGACTCACTGGATGACTCAAGGTGAATCTCTCCCCGTCTCTGAGTATCTGGCCCCCATCCATGAAGAACAGAAGATCGCATCAGTATTTCCCTTCGGCAAGGTTGGCCCCCTGCTGCAGCAACTGTGCAAAGACCACCAGACTGCCCTCTCTGCCAGCTTACTCTTCAGCCTTTCTGGCTCTTTCTCCCGCTTCCACATCCCTGCTTTATTTTTCTTGTTCTCCTTTTGCAAATAGGATCGCTCCAAAGCAACCCAGGCACATGTCCTGGGGACCACGCTGTGAGCTACCCCTGAGCTGTGGGGAGCAGGCCCAAGATTGTTTGCTATTGGCAACTCCTGTTTGCAGGATAAATAAAGCGAACCTGAGTGCAGGCTCCCGTGGGCTGGGGCATTTTCATTCTGCAGCAGGTCAGCTTCCATTCCACTAGGGGGCTTTGAATGTTAATAGGCATTTCTTTCCAGGTACCTTTCTCCAGTGCACCAGTCCCTGTGGGACCTTCCATTGGACTCCTAGGGAGAGATTATTACTCTTTTCATTGTTTTCCTTACAAATTAGTTCCTGGATTTAATGGCTTTGGTTGCTGAGCAGATTTTGGAACTTGGGGCAGAGGGTGGGGTGGAGTGATCTGCAGAGTCCATTATGGGCACTGGGTTGTTGCCTGCTTGGGATTTAGGTGGAATTAATGCTCACCTGTTTCTTGGGGGATTTTGGGATGGGGGTGGAATTTCTTTTCCCTTAGAAAGAATTGTGTTTGTTGTTATTGCATGTTTAAAAAGCGTCTAGAAATTATAGCTCTGGAATACAATAGGTAGAGAATGCAGGTTTTTAATGGGACGTAGGGGAGTGTTGCTCAGTTGTGGGAAGATTTGTAATAATGTTGGGGACTGGGGATTGAGCATTACCTGAGGACTGTTTTATTAATGCCACAAAGCATAAAGTTAAAAAAAAAAAAAAAAAAAAAAAAAGAAAATCCAGGGATGTCTTAGTGTTAGAAGCGTTGGAACCATGTTGAATATGTGCTGGGTAAAATGAGGCTAAGACCTGCTGGGCTGCATTTGCAGGAGGTTAGCGATTCTCAGTCACAGCATGTTTATGGTTAAGGTTAATAATATTTACCAAACAGATCCAGGACTTAACAGACCCAAGAAATGTCTTGACGTCCTGCTGTCTTAAGCACAAAAGCATTCTTTGTTTAGTAATAAATTTTGCTTTAAAGATAGTAATATAGATTCTTGCAAAAGTCAGTAGTTACACAAGGATTAACAATCCTTTGTCATGAGCCCTTGTAATAGACTACATCCTTCTCATGATTTTTTGCCTTGTTATCTCATGTATAAACATGCATTGCACCTAAGGTGGGTGCCTTCCTCCTCTTGCTTTCAGAAATGCCCTGCTCTGTCCATGGAGTAACCATTCTTTCATTCCTTTACTCTCTTAATAAACTTGCTTTCACTTTACTCTGTGGACTCACCTGGAATTCCTTCTTGTGCAAGATCTAAGAACCCTCTTTTGGGGTCTGGATTGGGACCCATAAGACTGGTGCTAGGAATGTGAGCACAAGTGTGTGCAGGATGAGTGGACAGAGGTGAGAACCACTGTTCCAGGAGGACAGGGTGGGATGGGATGGACACCCTAGGGGGTAACGGGGTCTGTGAAAAATTGGTGGGAGCTGGTAATCTGAGTGACTCATCTTTGAGTTTAGGATGGGTTAGTCATCTCTGCAGTGGGCTGGGACCAAGAGGTGCCCATCCAGCTGGAAACTGCTGCTGAGTGGGAGTTCCCACGAGGGGTTGGAGCTTTGAAATAGGAAGATGGAAGTGAACAGCGAAATAAGCAGCAAGAAAAACAGCTATCGTTAAAAGAGGAATTTGGGGATCAGAGAAACTATGCCAAGGAGATGGTACCATTAATCTCCCAATTCAGATGGAAGCCTTTGCAGTTAACAGGGAGATGCTTTGTAATAAAAACCAGGCCAGAACATAGGCAAATGGTTCTTTAGCATAATAAGGCCAGGATAATTACTTCCTTAAGAGTAGGGTCAAAGCTGTGTCAATGGGAAGAATACACATGCATTACATATCCTAGACTGCAGTCTTTGTAAGAAAATGAATTGCAAAGGGGTGTTTGCTTTTAGGTCATTCAGGGAAAGCAGACTGCAGCATTTGCTCATGGAGAGGAGCTGAAATGGAGCTGAAACATCCACCATTTCTGCTCATCATCCCTCCCCTAACATATGTTTCACATGCGTAGTTCTCAGCTGATTAACAAGACTTGGATGGAGGAAAACCATACTGACACCCGCCTGAGGAAATGGCAGGACCAAGAAGAGAGTGGGCTGAGGTTTGCCTCATCCTATAGGAGAGGAAGAATATCCCAACTGAGGAAGAACTTAAAGTGGGGACTGTGAAGGGGACGGATTGGGATGAGGAAGGGAGTTAGAGAATGGGGAACATTCTGCCCGAGGTGTTGCTTTCCCTTATGTACAGATAATCGTAGCTATCCTTTATTTGAGGAACTACTGTGTTCTAAGCTCTTTTACCTGGATGGTCTTGTTTAATCCTCACAGTAATACTAAGAGAAGACACTATTATTTTCTATTTCCGTTTCATAGATGAGACACCAAAGGATTAAAACAGGGGTGTCCAATCATTTGGCTTCCCTGGGCCACATTGGAGGAAGAATTGTCTTAGGCCACACATAAAATATACTAACACAAACAATGGCTGATGAGCTAAAAAAAAAAAATTACAAAATAATCTCATAATGTTTTAAGAAACTTTGTGAATTTGTGTTGGGCCATATTTAAAGCCATCCTGGGACGCATATGGCCCATGGGCTGCAGGTTGGACAAACTTGAATAACAAGGTCATGTGACTTGCCCAAGGTCATTCCCCTAGTGAGCGGTGGAACTAGGATCTGTCTGAGGCAGTGTGGCTCTAGAACTCAGTCTCTCAAACCACACACTACACTAGTTTGGAAATGGAGACTAAATGTTCACAACCTTCAGTGCTCCAGGTCTTTCTAGCTTTGGAGAACTTTGATGAAGAATTGCTTCAAATGCCATCAGAGATATTACAATAGAGTTTGTGTTTGCCCAGAACAGAGGCGTAAAAATGAGAAAATGAAAAAGATAAAAATAAATAAAATGACTATACAGTCTGGTGAAGACTGGCCAAGCTGTGTTAGGAAAGGGGAGAGTCTATAATTGGGGTCACTTGACACACCCCAGGTGACAACTTTGATTACCCAGGCAGACAGGATGACCAAATGACAAGTAATTTCCCTGCTATTTGGAGATCTGGAGGAAGGAGAGATCTGTCACATGGATTACAAGGTTGGAACTTTGGTGAGGGTGGTGCCAGTCTGGTACATCACATGGCAGCAAATGAGGCTTAGCTCCAGTAGAGGCTCAGGACAGAAAAAGTCACAGAAGAGCTAAACCCACCTTAACAGCCACCCACCTGTCTACTAAATCAGGGCTCTTCAGGCAAGTGCATGTGACAGAAACAGGCCTGGGCCCAGACAGGCCTTCCAGGGAACAGAGACGTGGACACCTGGAGGAGAACAGACACGTGGACAACGAAGGGCCTCCGATCAATTGTTCAATATATTTATTACCGGTGGCAAATCCATATGGGTCTGCAGCAACCTTAATTCTTGCCTCCTCAGAAAAAAAAATTCAACTGAGGGGCATAAGGCAGAGTAAGAGACCAAGGCAAGTTTTAGAGAGGCAGTGAAAATTTATTAAAAAGTTTTAGAGCAGGAATGAAAGTAAAGTATGCTTGGAAGAAGGCCAAGCAGGCAACTTAAAAGATCCAGTGCACAGTTTGACCTTTGACTTAAGGTTTTATATGTTGGCATATTTTGGTGTCTTGCATCCTTTCTCCCCTGATTCTTCCTTTGGGGTGGGCTGTCCACACGCGCAGTGGCCTGCCAGCACTTGGGAGGGGCCACATACACAGTGTGTTTACGGCAGTTGTACACATGCTCACTTGAGGCATTCTACTCTTGCCAGTCAAATGTTTCTAGAAGGTTATATACCAGTTAAATGCCGCCATTTTGCCTCTTAGTGCTCATGCTTGAGCCCACTTGCCCAACTCCCGAGATCTGATTGGGAAGCTGCTGATCACCAGTTTCAGGGTTTTTTCTATCTATTGGGAGAATGCCTTTCTCTGGCACTGGCTGTGACCAATTATTATTTTAGAGAAACAGTGTAACAACCACCTGACCATCACCTGATGGTTGCCTGATGTTTCTGGTTGGGGGGCCTCTCTCCTGCCCTGCTCATGTCTGACTAGCTACCTACTGTAACATGTAGACCTAAAAGGAAGAAGCTGAGGCAAAATTAATACAAGTTGAGAGGTTATTTGGCCAGGCTTGAGGATTGCAACCTGGCATCAGACATTCAAGTTGCCATGAATATACACTCAAACTAGTGGTAGTTACAAGTAGGTTTCTAAAGGAAAAGAAGAGGCAGAATTTACATGTAAAAATTCTTGGTAAACAACTTAGCAACTGCCTCTTCTTTATTGATTGATTAATTGGTTATGTGTCATTCTTTGTATCACAAATTCCATTCCTTTAAATGGAATGGAATGGAATTTAAATGAAATTCCTGTAAATGGAATTTGTGATAGAAAGAACACAAAAACATGAAGATAATGGATGAGGCAGCTAGTCAGGAGCAAAATGCCTCTAAACAATTGCCCCCAGGCAGGTCTAGGTGTGTGGGCACCCTCCTCACCTAACCAAATTCCCATACTCATGTCTCTCTAGACCTGATAAATTTTATAGACCTTATATACCTCAGACTGCTCTGAGCTATTTTTCTTTTCTCAAGTCAATCAGTAAATGTCACTGAGCAAGTACTATGAGTCAGGTGTGGTGTTAGGTGGTGAGGATATAGAGCACCTGGTTTATGCCTTCAAGGTTTTAACAGTGTTGTACACTGAAAATAAAACACTAAGCTCTCAACTGGCTGATGGACCCTCTCTTCGGCCAAGGGCATTCCAAAATTAACCTGAAAAACTATTCAGGCCATGATGGGAGGTGGGGGACATGCCTCATTGTACCTTCCTCCTCTTGGAATTCAGGCACAGCTGACAAGCATTAACATTAAAACAGAGACCTTAAGACTGAGAAAACAGCCTCTTTAAGTCTGATATGAAACATTTACAGTCTATTCTCTCTGAAGCCTGCCACCTGGAGGTTTCAACTGCATAAGAACTGTGGTCTCCACAGCTCCTTATCTTAAGTCTGATATGAAACATTTACAGTCTATTCTCTCTGAAGCCTGCTACCTGGAGGCTTCATCTGCATAAGAACTGTGGTCTCCATAGCTCCTTATCTTAAGCCAGTTACTTCTTTTATTGATTCCAGGTCTTTATATAAACTCTTTCAACCAATTGCCAGAAAACCTTTGAATCTATTTGTGACCTGAAAGCAGGCCCCTGCCCTATCTCACCTTCCTGAACTGAACCAGTGTACAGCTTACATGTATTGACTGATGTCTTATGTCCCCCTAAAATGTATAAAACCAAGCTGTAGCCCAACCACCTTGGGCACATGTTCTCAGGATCTCCTGGGGCTGTGTCATGGGCCATTATGGGTCACTCGTATTTGGCTCAGAATATATCTCTTCAAATAGTTTACAGAGTTTGGCCCTTTTTGTCAACAGCATAGATAGAAAGCAAAATATAGCAACATATAATTGCATGTGGAAAGTGGGAGCAAGCCCAGTATGCTAGCTTGGGGTGAGGTGAAGTCAGGCTTACACTCCTGGAAATGAAGACATCCAAACTGACACCTGAAGGCGAGTAGGAGTGAGGCAGTCTCAGGGTGAGGGTTGGTGGCTGGGGAGGCAAACTTTCCAGGTGGAGGAAACAGCGTGTATAAAGGCCCACAGGTGAGACAGATCTTGGTGGTGAACCTAGTTACTTCTGGTCAAAAGTGGATGTCAGGAGAGGTGAGCAGCCAAAGCAATATCACGAATAGCCTTGTAGACTTTTTGAAGGAGTGTCAGGCTGGGAGCAGTGGCTCATGCCTGTGGTCCCAGCACTTTGGGAGGCTGAGGCAGGAGAATCACTTGAGCCCAGTAGCTTGAGAGCACCCAGGGCAACATAGAGCCTGTCTCTACAAAACTTTTTTTTTTTTTTTAATTTTTTTGAGATGGAGTCTCACTGTCAGCTTGGCTGGAGTATAGTGGTGCGATCTCAGCTCACTGCAAGCTCCACCTCCCAGGTTCACGCCATTCTCCTGCCTCAGCCTCCCGAGTAGCTGGGACTACAGGCACCTGCCACCACACCCGGCTAATTTTTTTTTTTTGTATATTTAGTAGAGACGGGGTTTCACCATGTTAGCCAGGGTGGTCTCGATCTCCTGACCTCATGATCCGCCCGCCTTGGCCTCCCAAAGTGTTGGGATTACAGGTGTGAGCCATCGTGCCTGGCCAGTTTTCTTTTCTTTTCTGTAAGGATTAGTGGTAAAACCCTTAAGATGCAAAGGTTATTCTTGTTTAGAAAAGCCTGGTAGGAATTAAATTGGGAAGACTGTGTCCTATTGAGTGGGGATTTTGTGGAGGGAGGAGTCTGATAGGAGTTGATGATGGCTAGAAAAAAGAAAACAAATTAATTTGCAGGCCTGGAGAGATTGTGTTGTTTTAACACATGTCCACAACTTCTTAGGCACTACTCCCTTCAAAAGTGTAATCATAATCCTCATAGCTTCATTCGCCCAATGTGCAGCAAGTCAATATACTGAGATGCCAGACACTGCAGCAGACAGAGTGTAATCATCGCAGGGCAGCTGAATGAGGAGACACGAGGAAATCTCAGATCCACCTCCCAGGGAATTTGGAGCTGGGGATTTTGAGGGGTTTGGAGTGGGCCAAGGTGTGGGGATCATTGACTGGCTGAAAAGTGCAGGGAGAAGTCACGAGTCAGGGAGATGAAGAAACTGCATTCTCATTCTGGTTTGGTTCCTTCGTGGTGGGTCGTCGAACCGGTTGGTTTCAGTAGTTCCACTGGAATTCAGGATCTGAAGAACATCTTAAGCAATTCTTAACCAAAAGCCTTATGATTCTAAGGTCAGAAATCCTGCCTATGGGAACAAGGGGGATGTGAATGGTCAGTATCTTGTGTTACCTGACTTTCAGTTACAAAGATGTGGCCAAAGTGCAGCCTGATTAATACTTGATTATAACTATATTTTTACCCAGAACCCAGGATGTGATTCCTGTGAACCCTGTGAAGACAGTTTCAAAGGTGGAGTGTAATTCCTGTTGCCTTGAATGTGCACCAGTCTGAGTAATTTGCTTCTAATGACTAGAATGTGGTGAGAGTGATGGTCTGTGGCTCTTGAGGCTACGTCGTAGCAGGCACTGCTGCTTCTGCCCTGCTTCCTCCTGGACTGTTCACTCAGGGACAAGCCAACTGCCATGTCATGAGGACACTCAGGCAGCTCCATGGAGAGGCACTCATCGACAGTAACCAACTTGACAAGACCATGTAAGTGAGCCACCTTGGAAGTAGGCACTCTACCCTCAGTCAAGCCTTTTGGTGATTTCAGGTCCCAGCTTTCAAGTCTTCCAGCTGAGACCCCAGGGGTTCCTGTTGTGCTTTGTCTAAATTCATGACACAACAACTATGAAGTAATAATTATTTTAAGCCGCTCAGTCATGGGGCAATTTGTTACATAGTGATAGATAATTAACACAGGAATACAGATAGGTCTGGACTAAGAGGTGACTGTAAATGTTTAACCAAAGAGAAAACCTTTTATTCCATTATAGTGGACTTTTACATATCAAAGCTTCATCCATGTATTTACTCATACATGCATCTATCCATCCATCTTTCCATTCATCCATTTTCCACCCTCTCATCCTTCCGTCTACACATCCAACTACCAAACCATCTATCCATCCATCCATCCATCCATCCATCCATCCATCCATCCATCCATCCAACAAATGCTCCATGAGAGCAAGAACTCTGTCTTCATGATTCATTTTTATGTCTCCAATGTCCAGAACAATGCATGGCACATAACACTCAACATATATTTGTTAAATGAATGGAAAATTAATTTTTTCCCAATCTTCAGAGAGTTCTCAGTGTAACGGTAACAGATAAGAATATCAATATTAGGAACTCAAAGAATGTTATAGTAGAGATGGATATGGGTATCCGGAGGACAGAGGAAAGGCATGTGATTCAGGGTTATAGGGGTACAGTGGAGTCAAGAAAGGCTCTGATGTCCAAGCTGAGTTTTAAAGAATAAACAGAGTTGCCCAGGAATTTGAGGCAGGGCTGGTTTGAGAACATATGGAGTATATGGAGAGTGGCTGCATTATGGGTGCCTGGAATCCATTATTCTCTTTCTTTGAAGGAGTGTGGGGTGGTCAGAAGACACAGGTGTAAGGAAGCTGCATGACCGGGCCTCAGGAGCAGCAGGAACATCTTCAAGGTAGTTCTGTGCCTTTAAGGAAATCCAGTCCCCCTTTAGGTGTCTCCACCTGACTGGCTTATTCTCATCCTTGTTTGCCTTTTCTCTACCTTACCTTTTAATTCCTATAATCTTGGTCTGCTCATACTTTGGTTCATTTTATCTGCCTGTCTGGTTAACACATCATCACCTTATAAGACTCAGGTCAAGAATCATCTCTTCTATGAAAAATTTTCTAGATCAGTCTGCCCCCTGGTAGACTTGACCTATTCTTACAGCTCCATCCTTGCTTTTCATCCTGCTGGTTTCAACACCTACTGCTGATGGACTCATGCTCTTGGCTTTCCCAGTTTGAATTCCCCAGGGACAGAATCTGATTGATTGGTTTTATCTAAGTATGGGTTACTAGTGTGCCTAAAGTCTGGCTGCCTTCAGGACAGGTGCCTGTCCTTGATCCAATCAGCTGTGGCACAGGGAGGTATCAGGGATATGAGGTACAAAATAGTCCTCTAGGGCTGCCTGTGCAGCAGTCTGACAGCAGGAAAATCCCCTTAAGTGGGGCTATGAGCTATAGGAGGACAAATGACAGGCAGATTTTGGATCTTGTAGCAGACAGCTTTTGGTGCCCAACATCACATTCCCTTGGCCTACCTCTGACTTTAGTTGCTGCAGTGGTGGAGGGTTCTATGCAAGCCCAAGCCAACTGCTCAATGAGAGGTTTCACCACAAGCATGCTCCACCTTCTGCCCCAGGAGTCTCTGAGGCCATAGGGCTTCACTTGAAGAGGGTTGATGGCTGGTATACTCCAGGACAACCTCATGCAGTGGAGGGGCTGGAGTGGTGGGTCACTGTTCCAGACTCCCTCCTTTCAGGTTGACAGTTCCGGAAGTGATTCATGAAGCATCTTGGGGTCTTTGCAGAACTGAGTCCCTGTTGCCTTCTGCAGCGGTGTCCCTGTTGTGCCACACACCGGCATGTTCTCTTGGTCTCTGTTCCTGCTCCCTCACTCTGGGGACAACCGCATAAATGATCTGCATCCAGGTCCTAATGTTAGACTCTGCGCTCAGGGAACCCAGCAGAGATTTATTCTGAAGGCAAGAGGGAGCCCGGGAAGCATCTTTCCCCTTTCTGAGAATAATCCTATAATGAACTGTAGGCGCTCTGCTGGGTGGAGAGGATATAAACACAATATGTCGCAGTCCCTGAACTCAAGGAGCGTATGACCTCCTCCTCCTCCTGTAAACTTTTCAAGGTGTTTTTATTTCCATTATCTCATTTGGCCTTCTCAGCGACCTTTCCAGGAAAGCAGTGCAAACATCATTATCCCCACCTTACAGAAAAAGCGAAGAGACATAGAAAGGTCAAAGCAGTTTCCAAGGTCACGCAGCTGGTGAGTGGCCTTTCAGGCAATTAAAATCTTTGGCTGACTCTATAAATTATCTTAGTTACTCTGGGAAAGCAGTGCTAAAAGCAACACACTTGTTATAATTTAATTATTCACTTGTCTTCATTATATTTTCTTTGTGTTCTCTGTTTCTCTTGCACTTTCCAAATATTGTACTGGCTTTTAATCAGTGCTATATAATTTCTTCTGTGAAACTAGGTCAATGTACAATATGTTAACATAGCTTTCCTTTTACAGTTTAAACAAAATTCCTGCAAAATTGAAAATTAAAAGAAGGGGGGAAAATCCCTTTGACTGCAGTTGCATAATTCTTAGCACTGACATGATGGGATTTGCATTTTAGAAAGACCAGTGAGTAGTGTGGAGGGCGGCGTGGAGGAGAACCTGCAAGGGCACGATTGTATTCCCTCCCAAGGTGTTTCTACCCCTCTCCACAGCTTTAAATAACATCTTTATGCTGGTAACTCACACATTCATATCTCCAGCCCCAACTTCTCTTGTGAGCTCCAGATTGGCATATCCAGCCCCCTAATTGACATCTCTACTTGGATGTCTCACAGGCACTGAAACTTAGCATGTCCGGAACGAACTCGATTTTTCACTCTTTCCCTAAACCATTTCTCTCCCAGTGTTTCCTCGCTTGGTAAGTGGCACCACTATACCCAGTTGTTCAAGCCAGAAACCTACAAGTTGTTCTTGATCTTTTCTCTCTCATCCTATGTATTCAATCAATTAGCAAGTCTGGCAACTTATACCTTCCAAATACGTCTCAGATCTGTTGACTTCCCCCCATCCTGGCCACTGTACCACTCAAGCGATTGTCATCTTTTGTCTGAACTATGGTTGTATCCTCCTAGCAGTTCTCTCTTTCTCCTTCCATTCTTGTTTCCCATTGAGGCAGAGGTGTCGGTGAAGGGATAGATTTTCCTTCCATTGCCTTCATGTTTCCATGTGGAGGCACCACCCTCAGATGAACAGTCCTGGCCGCCCTCAGTGATTTGAGTGTTGAGTTTAGGAGATGGAACGAGCATGAATGGCTCATCTACTTGCCTTCTTTCACTACGGGATCTACCTGCCTCAGGAAGGCTGATTAGTTTTCTAATGCTGTGTAACAAATGACAAAAAATCAGCAGCTTAAAATAACATGCAAATATTATCACAGAGTGTCTGTGAATCAAGAGTCCGGGCATGGTCTTGCTGAACCCTCTGTGCAGGGTCTCCTGAAGCTATAATCATGTGTCAGCCGGGCTGCATTTTCATCTGGAAACTTGACAAGGGAAGAAGAATTAGCTTTTTTTTGTTGTTTATTCAGGTTGTTGGCAGAATTCATTTACTTGAGGTTGAATGACTGAGAGCCTGGCTTTGCTGGCTAGTGGCTGGAGGTCACCCTCAGGTCCCTTCTGCAGTTCCTTGAAATGTGGGCCTCCTCAACATGCCTGCTGACTTCATCAAGCCAGCAAGAGGAATCTCTTGATCCAGCCTGCCATGGCAGAGTCTTACATAAGGTAATGCACCCATGGGAATGATATACCCTCCCCTTTGCCATATAATATAACTTAAGAGAGGGACAGCCCATCATTTTAGCCATATTCCATTGGTTAGAAGCAAATAACAGGTTGTACCTGCATTCATAGGGAAGGAATTACACAAAAGCATGGACACCGGGAGAGTGTCAGGAGGGGATGAGAGCAACAGTCTCAAGTGCTGTAGAGATTTCAGGGGAGAATAGAGTCCATGTACTTGGCAACTAGGAGGTCAGAAGTGATTTTAACAAGGACAGTTTCAGTGGAATGTGGGACAGAGAGTGAAGGGGAAGGAAGGCAGTGGAGGTGGTAATTGTAGACTTATTTTGCACAAAGTTTGGTTATGAAGTGAAGAGGAGGGGCTAGTAAGAAAGAGATGCAGGAGTTGTTTTCAGTCACATACCTTTGGAGTCCAAATTTCTGGTACTTCCAGGGATACTGTGAGTAACCTAATAATATCTGATAACAAATTTTTTTTTCCAGTTAACTACTAGAATGGATTCTGTTGTATAAAATTTAGATTCTCTGATGAAATGGTGAGCTGGAGTAAAGTGATAAAGGTCTGAAATAGTAATTGTGGAGAAAAAGGGAGGGCTTTGGAAAAATGTTTTACAATAGAAGATTGTAGAGCATGGCTGAAGGAAACAACCAATAGAAAGAGTAGGGTGGAGACCACGCCCTGAGCATGACTGATTGATGCAGCCATGTTCTTGAGGAGAAGGAGGTAGGAGATGTGGAATCTAGGGCAGAAGGGCTGGCCTTGGACAGGTGGAGGGACATTGCTTTCACCGAGGCCAGGGGGAAAGCGGTAAAGATGGAAATGAAGAAAGGTAAGTTGCATGAGTGTCATGCAGGAGGTGGAGGTAGTCAATACAATCTTGATGGCCTCTATATTCTCTGCTGAGGAGGAGGTAAGGTTGTGGGCTAAGTCTGAGAGCAAAGTGATGAAATAGGAGGTAGAGTGCACATCTGTCTGATTATGGTTTCCTGGCCTCTTTACATTGCTACCATCTATTCCCAGGCTCTATTCAAGTTTCACTGATTGTTCCAATAATGTTAATTATATAGCAAAAGGATTCAACTTACGATTACACATTGCGTTATTTGTCATGTCTCTTTCAATCTTTCCCTTGAAGATGATAGGCCAGTTATTTTGTAGAATCTTCTTCAACGTGGGCTTGTCTGTTGTTTCTTCATGATCATATGTGGGTTATACACCTTGGGTACAAATATCACAGGAGTGATGCTGTGTTCTCACTGCATCCTGTCAGGTGGTACCTGATTTCTGTTTGTCCCATTACTGATAATGTTAACTTTGATGATTTAATTAATGTGATATCTACCTGACTTCTCCTCTATAAGTTATTCTTTCTTCCCTTTGTAACTCTATAAGTTATTTTTTCCCCTTATTAAAATACTTTTAATAAGTATTTTATGAGGAGCTACTTAGTCATTATGTACATCTTTTTTTTTTTATCAAACTTTCAATTTATTCCTTTATTTATATCAGTAGTGACTCATGGTTTCTATTTTATTCACTGGGTTATAATGTTACTAATATCATTTATTTTCATGATTTCTCCACCAGATTTAACCATTGGAAGGGGCCCCTTTAAGCTGGCTTTTGGGTCTTTTTCGATACATCTTTATCATTCTTTGAACATTTTCTTACTTTTTGGCAAAACAGGATGTCATAGGCTCATTCTGTACTTTCCCTGCTCTAGTCATGTGCTATGGACAGAATTGTGTCTCCTCAAAATTTATATGTTGAAGCCCTAACCCCCAATATGACTATATTTGGAGACAGGGCCTAGAAGGAGGTAATTAAGTTTAAATGAGGTCGTATAGGCAGGGCCTTGATTTAATAGGATTAGCATCTTCAGAAGAGACCAGAGAAAGTTTTTTCCTTTCCTTCTCTCTCACTATACAAGGACACAATGAGAAGTCAGTCATCTGCAATCCAGGAAGACAGCACCCTGAAGAATGGAATCACCTGGCATCTTGATCCTGGATTTCCCAGCCTTCAGAGCTGTGAGAAATAAATGTCTGTTTCTTAGTACACCTAGTTTGTATGGCAGCCCCAGCACACTAAGGTGTCATGGAATTAGCCATTTTTCTTTTTCTTTTTTTCTTTTCTTTTCTTTTTCTTTTCTTTTTTTTTGAGACGGAGTCTTGCTCTGTTGCCCAGGCTAGAGTGCAGTGGCATGATCTCGGCTCACTGCAAGCTCTGCCTCCCAGGTTCATGCCATTCTCCTGCCTCAGCCTCCCGAGTAGCTGCAACCACAGGTGCCTGTCACCACGCCCAGCTAATTTTTTTGTAGTTTTAGTAGAGATGGGGTTTCACCGTGTTAGCCAGGATGGTCTTGATCTCCTGACCTCATGATCCGCCCACCTCAGCCCCCCAAAGTGCTGGGATTACAGGCTTGAGCCACTGTGCCCGGCCTTCTTTTTTCTTTTCTTTCTTTTTTCCCTTTCTTTCCTTCCTTCCTTCCTTCCTTCCTTCCTTCCTTCCTTCCTTCCTTCCTTCCTTCTCTCTCTCTCTCTCTCTTTCTTTCTTTCTTTCTCTTTCTTTCCTTCCTTCCTTCATTCTTTCTTCCTCTCTTTCTTTCTTTTTTGGCAGAGTCTTGCTCTTTTGCCCAGGCTGGAGTGTAGTGATGTGATCTCCACTCATTGCACCCTCAGCCTCCCAGGTTCAAGCAATTCTCATACCTCAGATTCTGGAGTAGCTGGGACCACAGGTGTATGCCACCATGCCCAGCTAATTTTTTTTTTTTTTTTTTTTTTTTTTAGTAGAGACAGAGTTTTGCCATGTTGGCCAGGCTGGTCTCAAACTTCTGACCTCAGGTGATCCACCTGCCTCAGCCTTGCAGTGTGCTGGGATTACAGGTGTGAGCCATCATGCCCAGCTGGAATTAGCCATTTCTCTAAAATGCCCTTGTTCCTTTTACTTGAGAATGGTATTTAGAAGCCACAATCTGGGTGCTGCATGTGCTCATTACAATGGAGATGTTGTTGCTTTCTTGGGAGGCAGAGATAGAGAATATATGTACATGCAAGTGTGTGTATATCTGTGTATTTATTTTTATGTCTGTTTATCTATATTGAAAACCACAAATTCACTCTACTACCTCCAATTCCAGTCCCAAACCACAGTGTTCATTCTAGTTTTCTCCCTTTCCATATTTGTAACTCCCAAGTCTAACAGTAAGAAACCTAGCTCTATTATTCTTAATGCATTATTTGTTCAACTTCTCTATATGTTGCCCCCTCCCATTGCCACCCCTCTGCAGCAAGGATCCCCTTCTCACCCCTTTTGAGCTCTTCTACCTAAAGGAGCTACTGCAACTGCCCCCTGTGATGATGCTCTCTTCACTTTGCCTGGGCTCCAGAAGTATGCATCAGGTTGCTCCCTCTGCCAAAATCCTCCTCTCCCTCTCAAGCTCCAATACCCATACAGCAATGTCCCACCCCCAAGTAAACATCCTTCTCATTGCTCTCAGGCTCTGGCACCCTGTCCCAGGTCACTTTCTTATGCAAATGCCCTCTTTATTCTGCTCAGGTTTTAATACCCTGCACTAGGCTGTACCCCCACATGCATGCTGTCTGTTTGGGCTGTATATTAGGCTTATCTAGAGAAACAGAACCAATATGATGAGAATTGGCTCATGTGAGGCTCATGTGACTCAGAAGGCTGAGAAGTCCCACAGTAGGCCATCTATAAGCTGGAGCCAGGAAAGCTGGTGGAGTGTTTCAGAGTCCAAGGCCTGAGAACCAGGGGAGCCAATGGTGTAACTACTAGTTTGAGGCCAAAGGCCTGGGATCTGGTGGGGAGAGGTGCTGGTGTCAGCTTCAGAGTCCATAGACCCAAAAGCCAAGAGCTCTGATGTTCAAGGGCAGAAGATGGATGTCCCAGCTCAAGGAGGTAGAGATAATTTGCTCTTCCTCTACCACTTTGTTCTATCTGGGGCCTCAATAGATTAGACAATGCCTGCCCACACTGGGGAGGATGGATCTTCTTTACTCAGTCTACTGATTAACATGCTAATATCTTTCAGAAGCACCCTCACAGACACACCCAGAAATCATGTTTTACCAGTGATCCGCGCATCCCCTAGCCCAGTAATGTTAACACACAAAATTGACGGTCACAGGCTGCTTCAACTGAATACTGCCGACTGGGTGGCTTGAACAACAGAAATTTATTGATCATAGTTCGGAAGGCTTGGAAGTCCAAGATCAAGGCCTCTGCAGATCTAGAGTATGGTGAGGATGCTCTTCTTGGTTTGCAGGTGGCTGTGTCTTACATGGATGACTGTGTCTTACTTGGGTCCTTACATGGCAGAAAGCAGACAGAGCAATCCCATGTCTCTTCCTCTTTTTTTTTTTTTTTAAAAACTTTTGAACCAGATTTTTTTTTTTTTTTTTTTTTTTTTTTTGAGACAGGCTCTTGCTCTGTCACCCAGGCTAGAGTGCAGTGGCCTGATCACGGCTCACTGCAGCCTCAACTTCCTGGGTACAAGCAATTCTCCCACCTCAGGCTCTTGAGTAGCTGGGACTACAGGTGTGAGCCACTATACCTGACTAATCTTTGTGTTGCTTGTAGAGACAGGGTTTCACCATGTTGCCCAGGCTGGTCTCGAACTCCTGAGCTCAAGCAATCTGCCAACTTCAGCCTCCCAAAGTGCAAACTCCTGGGCTCAAGCAATTCACCTGCCTCAGCCTCCCAAAGTGCTGGGATTACAGGGGTGAGCCTCCGCACCTGGCCAGTGATGTCTTTTTAGAAGACCCTGCAGAGTGTTTGGGAGCATTGTTCTTAATTGTGTAGCCTCTGAGACCACTCTCTGGCTCTTCTAGAGATTCTTTGAATAATCTAATCTTTTTTTAATAGCTTCCTTTTGTTTAAACTAGTTAGAGTGGATTCTGTTGTCTGCAACTAGCAACACTGATTTTTGTCTCTTTTGTGTCCCTTATGATGCCATTGTAAATCTTTGTTAATATGACAATCCTACAAGAACTTCACTTTCACAGGGGCCTCTACTTCTCTAGGTAATATAGTAAACAAGTATTTCCTAAGTCAGAAAAGTGTTTATTAACTTACAGGCTATTTAGTCAAACAAGCAGGAATTTATTTAACTGATCTTTAATCTTTAATGTGCCTAACACTCCAGGATTTATGGGTAGGATATATGACATCATAGATGTTGAACTATCCTTAAAAAATATACACACTTCAGCAGTGTTTTAAAATCAGAAGTACCTATCAGTATCACCAGGGAGTCTTTTTTTTCCCCAAATGCCTGAGCTTCTCGCAGGGAAATTCATATTTGGTGGGTTTGAGTTGGAACCCCAGGAACACACACTTTATAAAAGCACCCTGGTTGATTTTGATTCACCACCATGCCAAGAGTATTTGAACTAATAGGTCTTCACCTCATGGTGCTGTCTATTTGAGTGGATGGATAACAGACAATCAGGTAATTAGTAGAAATTTAGGGAGGTCCCATGGGTAGTGAAAAGAGCACCAGGCTCAGAGGCCGTATAGTGAGGCCTAGAAGTCAGAAAAAAGGGGGACAGCGTCAGCTTAGCAAACCCTCTAAGAGTTTGGAACTAAAGCTGCCTTAGAGATAAACCAATAAAAACAACTTTCGGCAAGGCTCAGTGG
Organism: Macaca mulatta; assembly: GCF_049350105.2. NCBI lineage: Eukaryota > Metazoa > Chordata > Mammalia > Primates > Cercopithecidae > Macaca > Macaca mulatta. Next base: position 126,190,842 of record NC_133406.1, on the reverse strand, counting down.
CTCACGCCTGTAATCCTAGCACTTTGGGAGGCCAAGGTGGGCTGGTTGGCTAAGCTCAGGAGTTTGAGACCAGCCTGGGCAACATGGTGAAACCCGATCTGTACTAAAATTAAAAAAATTAGCTGGGTGTGGTGGTTTGTGCCTGTAATCCCAGATACTCAGCAGGCTGAGGCAGGAGAATTGCTTGAACCCAGGAGGAAGAGGTTGCAGTGAGCTGTGACTGTGCCACTGCACTCCACCCTGGGCAATAGAGTGAGACTCTATCTCCCAAACAAACAAGCAAACAAACAAACAAACAAAAGAAAACCTTTCAGCAGATGTAATCATATGTCCATGGGAATAAACCAAGAGATTATAATATGAGATTTAAGAATTTGGGAACACCCAAAACGCCTTAAGTGGAATCTCAAGGAGGTAGGACTAAAATGTGACTGCAGTTTAGTGAGTAGTAACCTAGTGATTAGGTTCTAATCATTATACCGGTATAGGAGAAATATGTGTACACTGAAGAAGATGGGTCAGGTTCAAACCTGAGCAGCACTGGCCACTTTGGGCTGGTCTCTGCACATAGTAAAACATTCTCAAAGTCCTCTGTACCCATCTATCACCTCGCTCATTATGGCAGCTGCTCCCCACTAAGCTCTCCTCACTCTCTTTCCAGAATACTCCCATCCACCTGGCTCCTTTGACACTCCTCTCTAGTTCAACGCTTCTTGCCTTCGGAGTCTCTTTTTCCCCCTGCTGCCATGTGTCTTGTAACGTTAACCTGATTAGCTTTTACCTTCTCCATTTCACCCATAGCCTAATCCCAAAAACAGAGAGTAGAGGAATTTTCTTTAGAACGCTGAGGGGAGGGAAAAGACTAAAGACATTCATATTTTTGTCCTTACCTAAAATATAAGAACTTTATTAGTTAAGGTTCTTTTGATATGAGTATCCAAAATCAACTGAAGCTCCTTAAAGTCAAAAGAACAATTTATTGTATATATTCATGGAATCCAAAGGAGCTTGACTAAGCTGTCTGAAAGGGTAAGAATCAGGGCATCTTTAGAGTCTTAACATGAGATATTTGTGGGTCCTTCTTCTAGGATAAAAGTCCCAAACTTTTCACTTTGACTCACTGAAGAAGGGCAAAACTTTGAAACCTTTCAATTATTTCCAATTTCCAGAAGATAAAGTCCTATTACATGAGTGATCACTGTACTAAGTTGCAAGGGGGAATATGCATACATATGCATGTAAAGGGTGTAATGATTGTTATTTGAACTGTAATGGATAGTTTCAAAGTCTAATTATTGAAAAATTGTAAGCCCAAAAGATCACTATGCACAACAAACTGGTGATTCTAAAGCTGAATAAGCATGAAACCAAATTTATAGTAATTTATAATTAATGACCAATGTAACCAAGCTATCAAAACCCACAGTCAATTCAAAGCAACAATGGTGAAGCACTGACAATGAGGTCCCGTTTTTACCCCCAGTTGCAGGAATTCCAGCTCCTCATGTGCCTGTGCACTGTGAGAGCATCCCAACGTTGAGGGCCTTGGCTTGGCAGGCAGCGTCCATAGCAGAATACAGAGTTAGAGTTCTCAGGACGCTCTGGTTTTTTTTTTTTCATTAAAAAAATTTCAATAGGTTTTTGGGGAACCGGTGGTGTTTTGTTACATGAATAAGTTCTTTAGTAGTGATTTCTGAGATTTTGGTGTACCCATCACCCGAGCAGGATACACTGTGCCCAATGTGTAGTCTTTTATTCCTCACCCCTCTCCCACCCTTTCCCCCAAGTCCCCAAAGTCCATCGTATCATTCTTACTCCTTTGCATCAGAACACTCTGATAACAGTCATTTTAATTCGTGATTTATAGATTTTTAGAAACCCCTAATGACCATTTAGTACATTATTAGGAAATAGTCCCTCATGATATATAAAAATTTATATGTATAGAAATCATTTGTACATGATAATTTTCATGTGAGGATTTGCATTTTGGATTAGTTTGAAGCTCACCAGGAAGATGCAGTAGTAATTTGGGAGTGACTGCTCTGGAAATTTTCCATGAGCTTATCTGAGCAACTAACAGCTCATCTTCCTCTGATCAAAATCTCCAATTCCCAAGGCTGAGATTCTTAGGGATCCAGCTTGAGCCAGGCGTCCACTCCGGACCAATCCTCTTTGGGGTTGGGAGAGTGGAGAAGAGAGGTGGCAGGATCTCTTAATAAAAAGATGTTTTGTTTGTTGGGACTGCCCTGTGGGTGGAGAGGGCAATTCCTAGAAGTGAGTGATAATATCCACGAGTAACAACAACAATAAATACAGTGTCAAGGTCATAAAACTTATACCATACCTTACCCTTCCAGAGGGAACTGTGATCTATTTATTTTTATTTTTTATTTTTAGAGATGCTGGCTCTTGAACTCCTAGCCTCAAGAGATTCTTAGGCCTCAGCCTTCCAAGTGGCTGAGATTGGAATCTGAATCTTTATTTTTGTCTCCAGCCTTTGGGTAGCTTGAAGAAAACTCTAGATTCAGTTCAATTCAAGACAACAAAGGAAACAATACATCTAGGAAGTATTCAATCTCTCTGTAAAATTACGTGGTCTCCCAGCTTTTAAAGTCTTCTGGCCCCTCACCCCCGATTCCCTACTGCCCCCTTGGAAGCATGCGATGGTGCCACTGGTTCCTGGAGTCTCCAGGGCTCTCTTGTCCCTAGCCCGGTCACTGCTTGCATGGCTGAAGCTGGCAGCTAGAGGGATTTGTGATTTGGCCTCTCAGTCTGGCCAGGACCCCACATTCCTCCCTGGCAGACTCAACTGTCCATTAGCGTTCTCGGTGGGGCAGAGCTCCTTCTGAGTTTCTGTCGTGTCCCCCACCTGGCTCCCTAACCCTAGTGGTCTGCTCATGGTCTTCTCTGTGGTGGAACTCCAGGAAGGCAAAACCTCTGGAACTGAGAGAAGCAAATTACAGCCTGGTTCTGCCTAACAGGCTCCTGGGCCCTCATATCTGTGCCCTGACACATGAAGTCTCTGTGTTCTTAGCCCTTTTCGTTTCCTGGATATTTCAGAAACTCAGTTCCAGCTGTGGTGTGTGTGTGGTGGGTGGCTTGAGAGGGGTGTGTGTGTGTATAATATATATGTGGTGTGTATGTACATGTATGTATGTGTATGATGTGTGTGTGGTGTGTGGTATATATGTGGTCTATGGTGTGTGTGATATGTAGTAAGTGTGGTGCAGTGTGTGTGGTGTGTGGTGTGTGTGTATGTGTGGCATATATTGTGTATGTGTGGTGTTTGGTGTGTACATGTGTGGTGTATGTGGCATTTGTATATATGGTATATGGTGTGTATGTGCAGTGTGTGTCTGTGTGATATACGGTGTGTGGTGTGTGTATGTGCAGTGTGGGTGTGTGGTATATGGTGTGTATGTGTAGTATGTGATGTGTGATACATATATGGTGTGTGTGGTAGGTGGTAAGTGTAGTGTGGTGTGGTGTATGTGTGGCATATATTGTGCATGTGTGGTGTGTGTATGTGTGGTATGTGTGATCGTGTGTCATGGGAGGACTGTTCTCTTTTCCCTCTCTTTTTCTCACCTCCTTTCCCCATTATCCCTCTGGATTGAAAGAAGGCTTTTCTCACTGGGTTCTATCCTCCACCTACCATAGAGAGCTTCATGGCTGCATGGGCACTCTAAAAGCTGGTTCCTACAACACTAAAGGGGAAGAGAAAGGAGTTTTGAAGATGATAGCCTGTGTTTATGGAATACTTGCTATGTTCCAGATACTTCCTAACTGCTTCTAAGTGTTATAGTGCTTGACATCTAGAAAGAATTAAATAATATTATGTTTTGCATGTGTTAGCTCATTAACTTCTCACAGCAATCCCCAGAGGTCAGTGCTATTATTACCCCATTTTACAGATAAGCAGACTAATTCCTAGAGTAATTCAGTAACTTGTTCAAGGTCACACAACTGGTAAATGGCAGAACCTGGACTCAGCACAGATATTTTGCCTCTAATTTTCTCATTTTAGTCAATTGGCAATTCCACCTCTCTCAAGACAATATCTAAAAATTAGTGCCTTGTGGAGAAATCTCATTTTAAATGTCAATAGCAGAATATTAACTCTTTATTTATTTTTGCATTATTCTGTAACAATTTAATCTCTCCCAAGGCAGAGGAATGCTTGGGGCCAATTGAGGGAAAAGGTTATATTCTCTGAAAGGCAAAAGAGAAAAACACATTAATAATTTTTCCAAATAGCACCCTCTTTACAATAATAATAAAAACAATAGTCATGACATAGAAGCAGAAAAATAGGACTGTGACGGGGCAAACATGGAGAGGTCTTGGCCAAGCCAACTCACCACTCTCTCCTCCACAAGGCTCTTCTGATGCACCAAGAGGGCCTCAGCCGAGAGGTGTCCCAGGATGATGAGAATCCTCTAGAACTCCTAGAGCTTCACTGCTCACTAAGGCACATTCTGCCCTTGTGGCCTGTTTAGTTTCTCAGCTACAGGGAGAAGATGCCCCATTAGGTGCGCTCAAGAAGACTCTGTCTTGTTTGACAATTGTTTTCTAGGGTAACTAAATAGACTGGCATCCTGTGGCTTGGGTAATGGGAGCTGCCCCTTTTGGCTCTGAGAAAGTTAAGTTTCTGAACCAACAAGACCGAAGACAAGACATAGGGGATGGCAAATTAACCAAGACAAACACCCTCTCATGGGACCCAACTTGGCAACCAGGCATTCCTACGGCTCCCCGGCTCTGTCTCTGTGTGCCGCTGGGGTCCCTGGACAGAAAAGCCTAAGACAAAGGCTGAAATGTGAGGATTTCCTGGGAGAGTGGGAACTGGACCGCATGAGTGACAGTCAGAGGGAGTGAAGCAGGTTGGAGAGAGAGCTCATTCAAAGACACACTGGCAAGTGGGCTACTTGCTGATTGCCTGGTCGCAGAGGACTGCCTGAGAAGCCATTTGACAAGCTCTCAGAATTGTCTACCTGGAGGAAAGAAACAGACGCATTCAGTTAGTTCCCATACCTGTTTGGTTAGAGGTTTGTCCCTCCACAAACTGGCCAATGTTAGCTCCCAGGCATTTCCAGGTTCCCCTCGACACAGGTAGGAGCCCTAGATGGGAAGAGAGCAGGGCTGAGGCGATGGGGATCAGGTTTGAGCTGAAGGTGGTCTCAGCTCACTGAGGACTGATGGCTGCATGAAAAGGGGGAGGTAAGGCCAAGAGTGTTGGGGAGATGCAAAAGAGGTGTGTGTTGATGCACCTTCTTCAAACTGCACAACTGGCAGCGTGAGCTCCGCAGGTCACCTCAGCCTTCTGGGTGTTAACTTTCCTCACCCATAAAGGTGGGGCCAGAGAGATGCTCAGCATGGAACAAAACCTCCAAAGGAGACCCAAGGAGAAAGGGTGGATTGGGTACCATCCCCGCAGGTAGGAGAAGACTGCCAAGGAAGGTGTGTCTTGGGGTTCAAGTAAAGGAGGTAAGGCTGAGTAGAAGGCCTGGGAAGGCTCTCGGGATATGGGGACAATGGAAGCTCAGTTTGAGTAAAACAGCGAGTGATTGGGGGATTGAGGAGGCGGCAGCCTTTGATATGTAGAGTGATGTGAAGAGTGGCCAGAAGTGTGGGCTCTGGCCACAGACAGTGTGACCTTGGACGTCCACCATCCACCAGCTCCTGGTGCCAGTTCTCCATCTGTAAAGAGAAGGAGGTATTTAGGGCTCTTAGAGTTTTGGGTGTTTCCTCACAGCAGCATGGGTAAGAGCAGAGGGGCCTCTCTGGATGGAATTGGTGCTTGGTAGCTGACCCAGCTGTGGGGGTGGATGTGGCCTTTTTATGCTCACAGAACTAGGTATGGATGTCTTTACTGATGTGGCAGGCAGCTATTCAGTTCTAAGATTCCTGATGAAACAGCAGGGTTTCAACAGATAGTAGAGCTGAGAGAAAGCTGGACTAAGTAACAGCTGGCACCAGGGAGGTGATTCTGGGGTTAGTCAAGCCCAGATATCTAGCAAGGGTTCATGGTCTGGGCTCCATTATGCGGGAGGAGGGCTCATTTATACAAGTAAGGCAGGCCTTTAATCAGTCCTTCTAGGTGGCTACTGTGGCAGCAGTGGTAGCTGACCACCAAAGATGCAAGCTCTCCTTCCACAGTGTAGAGGTATTGTTAGGATGCAGTTGTCTAGTTAGATACCATGCTCCTCAATCCACTGTCTTCAGCTGCACCCATAGGACAAGCACCGGGCAAAAGAATATAAGCAGAAATAATGTGTGCCATTTATAAGCTGAGGAGATGAATTATCAGCTGTGCCTTACTCCACTCTTTTCCCCTTCCAAACCTTACAGACTGCATGTTTAAAATGATAGCATTACAAGATGGAAGGAGCCTGGATCCCTGAGTCACTGGTTGGAGGAGAGTTGCCCAGAAATATTAGACTTTTCATTAGACTTTTCATGAGCAAGATATAAACTTCTTTTAGTTAACCCCATGATGTTTTGAGCTGTCATGACAGTTAGCTTATCCTATCTAACACAGCTATCTTAGACACTTTAAATGAACCCCAGAGCAGAAGGTCAGTTATTTGGAGACATGAAACTTGGGGAACCTAAAGATGAGCTCATTGATCAATCTTAGATAATATTTATTACTAATACATGCCACACTTTCTTCTTGGTTCTAAGGATACAATGTTAGGATGACAAAGTCCACACTCTTGTGAGGTTTGCCTGCCAGGGAGGGGAGACAGATAACAAGCTGACACGCTAAATGCATGATTTTTAGGCTCAGAGTACAACTTATTTTGTCATCCACTGTCTATTTGAAGTATATTCAGTGGTCATGATCTGTTCTTATAATGGGAATGTGGGTAGATTCCATGATTGTTCTGCCCACTCCTAGGTGATAGACAATCCCTTGGTCACTTTAAGTTGTAAAAACTGGAATATCTGATAGAAAACAATGATTAAGTGCTTCTATTTCATCCAAAAGTTGAGTTAGCATCTTTGAATTATGGCCTATAGTTGATGGCATCCTGACTCTAGGAAGGGGACATAGTTTTTTTTCTCTCTTATTTTACCTTCTCTTCTATCTTACCTCTTCCTGGCTGATATATTGCTTCTTTCAAAGGGGGTAGTGTGTGTGACGGGGTGCTGGTAGTGGTAAGGGGATGGGGCAGTCCCTGCTAGACTGGTCTGGGAGATTTTGTGTTCTTTGGGCCTGGCAAATGGTTAAAGTCAGGTGGATGCATCTAATTGTGAGAGTTTTTTGCTATTCTTTGCTAGCCCCTAGGAAGAATAGGCCTCTACTTTTAGCTTCTTCCAGCTTCTTCTTGCAGGAATTACTGCATCTTCTAGGTACCCACATTGAGCAGAACCCAAGACAACAGCTCTCTGATTTTTCTTGCATTGTCCTTGTTAGTCCATAGAATATATTCAAGCATCTCTCTTCATAACAGGCTCTGAAAATGCAGACTGGAACCAATATAACACCCTCTTTCCTGTTTTCCCAGACTAACCACTTAAGGTTTTTCAGTGAGTCAAGCACAAGTTCAATATCTAACACTCCTCCCATCTCACCAACTTGAGAGAACACACAGGGTGCTCTCTAAATGGTCCTCTAAAGCCCTCTCGCTCCAGGATTGAAGGAGGTAGCACTCCCCATTTTTAACCCTTCCCCTTGGGTAGAAGAAGTTAACTCTCATAAGATAGCAATAACTCCTTCCAAAGAAATCCTCCATTCTGAAGGCTCCCATGTATGCGCATTGATATGATTTGGCTCTGTGTCCCCACCCAAATCTCACATTAAATTTTAATTCCCAGTGGTGGAGGAGGGGCCTGGTGAGAGGTGATTTGATCATGGGTGCAGATTTCCTCCTTGCTCTTCTTGTGATAGTGAGTAAGTTCTCATGAGATCTGGTTGCTTAAAAGTGTGTAGCACTTCTCTCTTTGCTCTCTCTTTCTCCTGGTGGCCATGTGAGACTTGCTTGCTTCCCCTTGGCCTTCTGCCATGATTGTAAGTTTCCTGAGGTCCCCCCAGCCATGCTACCTGTATAGCCTGTGAAACTGTTAGTCAATTAAACTTCTTTTCTTCATAAATTTCTTCACGGTGGAAGGGACCCCTTCACAGGGCAGCAGGAGAGAGAAGAAGCGAGCAAGAGAGGAAGTACCAAACACTTATAAAACCATCAGATGGTGTAAGAACTCACTCACTATCATAAGAACACCACGGGGGTGACTGCCCCCATGACCCAATATCTCCCACCAGGTCTCCCCTCAACACCTGGGGATTACAATTCAAGAAAAGATTTGGGTGGGACATAGAGCCAAATCATATCAGCATGGTAAGGGTTTTGGGTTTTATTCTAACTGCAAAGGCAAGCTGTTAGGGGGCAGGAGGGTTAAAGCAAGGAATGACCTGATCGATTTATATTTTAAAGTGGATAATCAATGACATGAAAAGAAAGAAGGAAGGACTACCGTGGAATGAAAGAGACAATGGACATAAGCAAACACTATGTTTAGATCTAGTTTGGATCCTTATTCAAACAAACTAATTGTAAAAAGAGATCTTTGAGACAACCTTGGAAATTTGAATACGGGCTTGGTATTAGATAGATTATATTATATAATTATTATTTATTTTGTTAAGTGTGATAATAGCATGCCTTGGGGCTAAAAGAAAGTCTGTTAAGCATATCCTGAGAGTGACAAAAAGACAAATAAGAAATGAGAAAGTGTGTATTAGTTTGGGATGGATAATGTGGAAGTGGCAATGGGTAATGTGTTATGATGCCTAGGATTTGCTTTATTTCAGAAAATAATTAAATAATTGGGGCTTTATTATACTATACTTTTATGTATATTTTAAAAATGCATATTAAAAATTACAAAGGTGAAGATCTGTCTGCTGTATGGAGAATGCACTGCAGGGGGAAAGAGTGGAAGCAGAGACCAGTTAGGAGCCCTTACAGTAAGCCAAAGAGAGGGAAGAGATGATGGTGACTTACAGTGGTAGTCATGGCAGTGGCAGCCTGTCTGGAGTTGCCACTGCCATTATGCCAGCTGCAGCAGGGAGGTATGGCTCAGGTTGCCCACTCCATGGAGCCAGCAGGAGCTTGGGACAAGTTGGAGCCCTGCCCCTTCAGGCCAGAGAGGGCCTGAAGGCTGGGGGACCAGGCTGCCAGTCCCACAGATCAGAGTGGGAGCTTGTGGTGCCTCTTCTGGGCCTGCCCATGGCTGCCCAGGAACCAATCAGCATGCACTTCCTCCCCACTGAGGCCTATAAAAGCCCTAGGCTCAGCCAAAGCTGAGCAGATGTCAGGATGACCAGCTGCAGAGAGGAGCTACCGCTCCAGGGCCTCCTCTGAACTATTCTGTCACTCAGCAAAGCTTCTCTTTGCCTTGCTCACCCTCCACTTGTCCATGTACCTTATTCTTCCTGGACTCAAGACAAGAACTCGGGACCTGCTACACGGCAAGACTGAAAGGGCTGAAATATGCCCCTTGCTCACCACGTTGCAGGTAAAGAGAAGGAGAGAAGAGCTGCAGCCCTTTGGGGAGCCCAGACATGGGAGCTCCCTGAACCAGGGCTGTGACTCACTCTTTGGGGCCCTGTGGTTCCTGGAATCTCCAAGCTTCTGGGTGCCACTGTGGTCCCTGGTGGCAGTTGTGGAAGCTGCTTGCTGTGTACCTGATCCAGCTGCAGCCCTGCAGAGAGTCTGCACCCATACTAGCACCTGGAGCTGCCTGTCCCCCTGTAGCAGTTGGCATGCCTGATTATGTGCAGTGCCAGACCCCATGCTTGCTTGCTTACATACTCCTCCCCACTCCATGCCTGGTTCACCCTTGGCAGGTGTGGGATCCAGGCTGGTAGCATGAGCTGAGTATAGTGTGTCCGACTGAGTGGGTGGAATGAGTCCAGTGGGCCTGAGCAAAACCTGGGCAAAGGTAACACTGGCCACAGAGGTTTCCGGCCAGAAGAGTGACACCCCAAGTAACCTGCAATGGTAGGAGTTGGGTTGGAGCTGGAAATGGAGAGAGTTTAGGGATAGAGCCAACAGAGCTTGTAGACTGGATGTGAGGGATGTAATAGTGGCCCAGGTAAGACTAAAATGAAAGTGACTTTGAGCACAATGTAAGGCCCATTTTTCCCTACTAGGGCTTGCATTCTCAAATTAATCCCCACCAGATTAAAGGATGATGGGTTGCCTTGCTCTGTTGCCCAGGCTGCAGTGCAGTGGTACGATCTCAGCTCACTGCAACCTCCACTTCCAGGGTTCAAATTGATCCTCCCACCTTAGACTCCAGAGTAGCTGGGACTACAGGTGCATGCCACCACACCCACCTAATTAACTTTCTGTAGAGCCAGGGTTTCGCCATGTTATCCAGGTTGGTCTCAAACTTCTGAGCTCAAGTGATCTGTCTGCCTCTGCCTCCCAAAGTGCTGGGATTCCAGACATGCACCACTGCACCCAGCTGTCTTCAAATTATGTATGTCTTAAATTAAATTTACATTCTTGGAATTGGGGCTGGGCTGAGCTCAATTTAGCAGGGCAAGGGCTAAGACGTTGAAATAGCTGGAAATTCTGTAACTCTACAAAGCAGACAGCTGGAAGAAATTACTTCCTGTTAAAAATTGTATTTCTCAGTCATCAGGTAAAACCCTTGCCTTATCAGCTCCTGGGATTAATGATTTTTTTTTTTCACACTAGGCCACACCACAGTGCATTTCAACAGTGGATCCCAGAAACACAGATCCTTAATTTACTTTTGGTTAGATCAATTATGCAAACACGTGTTTAGCTGCTAGAATGACTTTGTCAGCATTTAGGGAGCTTTAATTCAACTACAAGTACTGGATCCAGCAAAGGAACTCCTGACTGTCTGAGATCTGCCCAGAGGCAAAGCTGTTTGTTGTAGCTATTTGTTTTTGGTGTCACTTTTTTCTTTTCCTTTCTGTATGACTGGTAATACAAATGGAGATGTGCATCTGTCACTGTGGATCTGTCAATGGCTTAGGTTTTCTGGACATAATCTTATTTAATGGAGCCAGGTCTTTTTTTCCTAGGTTTTTTCCCTACATGTGAAGCATTTTGTTGTTGTTGTTAAAGTGCTCTAATGTCCTAGTACTAAAATAATAATAAAAATGACAACAATAACAAATAGTGCTCTTATCGATCGTCAAGAGAGTAGGCTCTGAATGGCAATTGGAATACCGCTGGAACAGGGCTGTATGGAGTGGCAGACCTCATCCCTCATAGGCAGCAGCAGCTAAGCCCATTCTGTATTCCACACCCTCCCTGACCCTTGATTTCTACTTGGCCTACCTCATCATGTTGTTCTATGGAAAATCAGGTCACCCTGTACCTAACTTTTCCCTGGCCAATATTTAGCAGCTTACTGAGCCTGTTGTGTTGTATCTAATCCTTGCTTAGTCCAGCCATGTGCACTGCCATTAGGGAACATCATAAATCATCATTTAAGGACCATATCCACTCTACTAAGTGGCAGTTGCAAACTCCTGGAATAGATTCCTCATTGTCTTCCTATCAGTTTCAGCATCTCCTGCCTCAAATGTCACTACCCATAGCACATTTTTCTTTAGAATATGCTCATTCTTGTGATTTCTCTTCTGACAGAGATAGATACCTGCTCCCCAGCTGTGTTGCTTATAGATTTCCCCAATAGGAGTCAGTACTAGACACTTGCCAACAGGCAAGTTACTTAATATATTTGAATTAAATTTCCTTCTTAGGTAAATAAGAGTGACATTCCTCCTTTCTTTCTTTCTTGGCATTGTGCCTGGGCTGGGAAGACTTTATGTCAGGTTTGCTGGGATGATCCAATGAGACACGACTTGTGAATATCCTTTACAAAATAGAAGACCCTGCACAAAAGCTAGCAATTATTGTAATAACAAAGAAGTGCCTACAGATAAATGTGTCTCTTTTATTCACCAAACCTGTATTGAATATGTGTCAAGTACAATGATCAAAAAGACTCAGTCCTTGCCTTTAATAAATTTAACGTCTTGGGTTATATACAGACGAAGAAATAGGCACTTACAATACAGATGATAAGAACGATGATAATGCTAAATCCCTTATGAGAGTGCACAGAAAACACATATAATGTAGACTAAGAGAGGTCAGGGAAGGCTTCCTGAGAGGTGCAGAGCATGAACAAAGTGAGCTGAAAGAAAAACTGGAAAATGTGGGTTCTGGGAACTGTAAATTACTCAGCCTAGCTCTATCTCAGAGTGAAGTCAAGTGGAAAGACTGGAGAGGTAAGTGAAGGCTAAACTATGGAGGGTTTTGAACATTGGAACACTATTGACAAGTTGTAAGCAGAGAGAGACATGATCAGGTGTGTCTTAATACCATACGGGGAATGCTTTGGGAGGAGGAAAGACAGAATGAGGGAGATCAGTTAGAAGGCTACCGGGATTAACTAGCGATGAGATAATAATAGCATAATCTAAGATAACTCTGGTGGTTTCAAGAGAGGTGGATGAATTCAAGAGATATTTGGCGGTAAAATCAATAAACTTGGATGTTTAGATGTGGGGAATAGAGTAGAAAAGATAGTGGAGGGTAGCACCCTCATTTCTAGTTTGGAGAACCATATGGATGGTGATGCCATTCACTGAGATTGGAATCATGGAAGGAGAAGAGTTGGGGTATGGAAAGATTACAATCTCAGTTTGGGTTGTGACTCTTTTTCAGGGACTATGGATTCCAACTAGAGATATGTATAATATATGGATATTCTGCTATGTATGTTTCAGGATGCTTGGCTGCTCATAACTCTAGGAAGGGACAGAATTACAGACTGTGTGGTTCTTACATGTCCGCGGATGCTGACTGGACATGGAATCAATGTCAGACACAATGGCAGTGAATACACTGGCTAGCCAGTAATTTTTCACATATGATATGGTGTATTAGTCAGGGTTCTCTAGAGAGACAGAATTAGTAGGATATTTATAGGAGTTTATTAAGTATTAACTTACATGATCACAGGGTCCCACAATAGACTGTCTGTAAGCTGAGGAGCAAGGAGAGCCAGTCCGAGTCCCAAAACCAAAGAACTTGGAGTCCTATGTTTGAGGGCAGGAAATATCAGCACGGGAGAAAGATGTAGGCTGGGAGGCTAGACCAGTCTCTCCTTTTCATGGTTTTCTGCCTGCTTTATATTTGCTGGCAGCTGATTAGATTGTGTCCACCAGATTGAGGGTGGGTCTGCCATCCCTAGCCCAGTGACTCAAATGTTAATCTCCTTTGGCAACACCCTCACAGATACACCCAGGACCAATACTTTGTATCCTTCAATTCAGTCAAGTTGACACTCAGTATTAACTATCACAAGCTCACCTCTTGTCAACTTGAACCCATACACATCTCCTGAGATCATTCATAATCTGCAAATAAAGACAATAATGTCATAATTGCATCTAACTTAATACAACTATCCTTTTTACAACCAGAAATGCACCAATCCCCAACCCAAATACTATTACATAAAGTTAACAATACTTAAATGCTGATATGAAGTCAATAAATCTTATGTCACATGAAAAAGGAAAAGGAAATAAAATAAAGATATTTTCTTAGCACAAGTGTATACATGCACAAACATGTTTTTAGTAAAAGAAGGAGGAAATACTCATGACAATTACAGTCCCTATTTCTGCAGCTGGTCACGTGGTCATAGCTGGTATTACTGACTACCTTCTTCTACTACCCATTCTGTATTCCCTTTGCCTTCAGCAAGCACCTTGGCGGGTCACGGTTTTTTTCCTGGTGGAGTGACCCAAACCTTCATTACTGAGGGGTCTGGGCCATTTGTAGTCCTGCCTGGATTGGGCTGTTTAGTTTCCCATTGACCTTAATCACAGGGCATGGTAATACTAAGAGATGCCCTAATGGATCTGCTGTATTCCATTCATATTCTTCCTTACCTCTGTTGTAGAGTAGTAGACTGATTTCATCTTGATAGTCTGGGTCAATTACCCCAGTCAACACTGTAACTCCCTTCTTAGCCTGTTGACTTAAAGGTAGGAGGAGCCCAAAGTGTTCAGGTGGCAATCTTTTTTTTTTTTTTTTTTTTTTGATGGAGTCTTGCTCTGTCACCCAGGGTGGAGTGCAGTGGCACGATCTCGGCTCACTGCAAGCTCCGCCTCCCGGGTTCACGCCATTCTCCTGCCTCAGCCTTCTGAGTAACTGGGACTACAAGTGCATGCCATCATGCCTGGCTAATTTTTTTGTATTTTTAGTAGAGACAGGGTTTCACCATGTTAGCCAGGATGGTCTCGATCTCCTGACCTCATGATCTGCCTGCCTTGGCCTTCCAAAGTGCTAGGATTATAGGCATGAGCCACTGCACCTGGCCTCAGGTGGCAATCTTAACTTCTAGTTTAATGGAATTGTTGTGTCTTCTGGTGGCAGCGTTCCTCCCTCTGGAACTAAGAGCTCTAGGCCAGCAGAACTAAATGTTGTGGGAACACGAAGCAAGAATTTTGCCAATGGATCACTAGGGGTGATGGTGAGTGGTGCCACTTCCACTTCCAACCCTTGATTCCTGGACCTGTGAATCCTGGCTATGGGAGAAAGAGTACCATATATTGGATGCTGATTCGGAGCATACACGGCCTTCTAGAGAACTTTGCCCCAGCCCTGAAAAGTATTGTCACCTAGTTGGCACTGTAATTGTGACTTCAAAAGGCCATTCCACCATTCTATCAATCCAGCTGCTTCAGAATGTTGGGGAACATGGTATGAATAGTGAATTCCATGAGCATGAGCCCACTGCTGCACTTCTTTAGCCATAAAGTGAGTGCCTTGGTCAGAGGCAATGCTGCGTGGAATACCACGATGGTGGATAAGGCATTCCATGCTTCCATGGATGATAGTCTTGGCAGAAGCATTGTGTGCAGGATAGACAAACCCATATCCAGAGTATCTCTTCCAGTGAGGACAAACCTTTGCCCTTTCCATGATAGAAGAGGTCCAATATAATCAACCTGCCATCAGGCAGCTGGCTGATCACCCCAAGAAATGGTGCCATAGTGAGGCTCAGTGTTGGTCTTTGCTGCTGGCAAATTGGGCACTCAGCAGTGGCTGTAGCCAGGTCAGCTTTGGTGAGTGGAAGTCCATGCTGCTGAGCCCATGCATAACCTTCATCCCTGCCACCATGGCCACTTTGTTCGTGGGCCCATTGGGCAATGACAGGTGTGGCTGGAGAAAGAGGCTGAGTGGTGTCCACAGAATGGGTCATCCTATCTACTTGGTTCTTAAAATCCTCCTCTGCTGAGGTCACCCGTTGGTGAGCACTCACATGGGATACAAATATCTTCATGGTTTTTGACCACTCAAAGAAGTCCATCCACATATATCTCCCCCAAATTTCTTTGTCACCAATTTTCCAATTATGCTTCTTCCAAGTCCCTGACCATCCAGCCAAACCATTGGCTACAACCTGTGAATCCGTATATAATCGCACATCTGGCCATTTCTCTTTCCTTGCAATGTGCACAACCAGGTGCACTGATTGAAGTTCTGCCCACTGGGAAGATTTCCCTTCACTGCTGTGCTTCAGGGATGTCCTAGAAAGGGGCCGTAGTGCTGCAGCTGTCCACTTCCGGGTGGTACCTGCATATCGTGAAGAACCATCTGTGAACCAGGCCCTAATGTTCTCTTCCTCTGTCCACTGATCATAGGGAACTCCCCATGAGGCCATTGGTGCAGGCCGGGGGAGAGAAGGCAGGGCGGCAGGAGTGGGGACCATGGGCATTTGAGCCGCTTCCTCATGTAACCTACTTGTGCCTTCAGGACCTGCTTAAACCTGATCATGTATAAACCACTTCCATTTGATGATGGAATGTGGCTGTGCACGACCCACTTTATGGTTAGATGGGTCAGAAAGCACCCAGGTCATGATAGGAAGTTGAGGTTGCATGGTGACTTGACCCATAGTCAAATGTTCAGTTTCCACCAAAGCCCAGTAACAGGCTAAGAGCTGTCTCTCAAAAGGAGAGTAGTTATCTGCAGAAGATGGCCGGGCCTTGCTCCAAAATCCTAGAGGCCTCTGCTGTGATTCACCTATGGGGGTCTGTCAAAGGCTCCAAACAGCATCCCTATCTGCCACTGACACCTCAAGCACCATTGGATCTACTGGATCATATGCCCAAGTGGCAGAGCAGCTTGGACAGCAGCCTGGACTTATTGCAGAGCCTTCTCCTGTTCTGGACCCCACTCAAAACAGGCAGCCTTTTGGGTCACTTGATAAATGGGTCAGAGTAACACACCCCAATGAGGAATGTGTTGCCTCCAAAATCTAAATAGGCCCACTAGGTGTTATGCCTCTTTCTTGGTTGTAGGAGGGGCCGATTGCGGCAACTTGTCTTTCACCTTAGAAGGAATATCTCTACAGGCCCCACACCACTGGAGCCCTAGAAATTTTACTGAGGTAGAAAGTCCCTGAATTTTAGGACTTTCTACCTCATATTTATCCCGTCCTCTGGCATGCAAATATCTCACAAATAAGTCCAGTGTGTTTGCTACTTCTTGCTCACTGGATCCAATCAGCATAATGTCATCAATGTAATGGGCCAGTATGATATCTTGTGGAAGTAAAAAGCAAACAAGGTCTCTCTGAATAAGATTATGACACAAAGCTGGAGAGTTGACATATTCCTGAGGTAGGTCAGTGAAGGTGTATTGCTGGCCTTGCCAGCTGAAGGCAAATTGCTTCTGGTGGGCCTTATGGGCAGGAATGGAGAAAAAGGCATTTGCCAAGTCAATGGCTGTATACCAGGTACCAGGAGATGTGTACATCTGGTACAGCAGCTGCAGTTGGAGTCACCACTTGGCTAAGCTTATAATAATCTACTGTCATCTGTCTTCTGCACAGGCCAAATGGGAGAGATGAACAGGGATGTAATGGGAATCACCACCTGTGTGTCTTTCAAGTCCTTGATGGTGGCACTGATCTCTGCAATCCCTCCAGGGATGTGATACTGTTTTTGATTTACTATTTTTCTAGGTAGAGGCAGCTTTAGTGGCTTCCATTTGATCTTTCTCACCATAATAGCCCTTACCCTACCAGTCAGGGAGCCAGTGTAGGAGTTCTGCCAGTTGCTAAGTATGTCTATGTCAATTATGCATTCTTGCACTGGGGAAATGACCACAGGATGAATCCAGGGACCCACTGGACACACTGTAAGTTGGACATGAGCTAAAACTCCATTAATTACCTGACCTTTGTAAGCCCCTACTTTAACGGGAGGACCACAATGACATTTTTGGTCCCCTGGAATCAACACCAACTCAGAGCCAGTGTCCAGCAGTCCCTGAAATGTCTAATAATTTCTCTTTCCCCATTGCACAGTTATCCTGGTAAAAGGCTGGAGGTCCCCTTGGGGAAGGATGGGAGAGAGATTCATTGTATAAATTGTCGGTAATGCGGCCTTTCCTCAAGGGGACCTGGCCTCCCTTTCATTCAAGGGGTTCTGGGTCTGTAAACTGGCTGGAAAGTCTGGAAATTGATTGAGGGACTGTGATTCTGTTTTTATAATTCATGTTAGTCTTTTATCTATTTGACCTAGAAGTTTCCTGCTTGTATAAATTAAGTAGGAATGCAATAGGCTTCCTATCAATTTCAGATCTAGGAACACAGTTGTTAATTAGCCAATGCCAGAGCTCTACATGAGTCAGACTATTCTGATTGCCACTTTGCCTCTGCTGTCCATTATGGTAGCTATGCCCACCTCGCCTTTTATGATTGAGTGCTGCCACTCGGCTCCGGCCACCTCAGGATCCAATTATTCCCATTGTATTTACATTTTATAGTTGGGTAACTGCAGTTCCCACCATTCAATCTGATATACAGAGAACAGCAATTACAGGGCTCTTCAAAGATCCAGGTGCTACCCTCACAAATCTATTTCACAAGGCATTGGCCAAGGGTATATCTTGTGGACCCTCCCAGCTGGGATGAGTAGGTCTAAAGTGGCTAATCCACTCCACCATCCCAATGTCACTAGGCCTTGGGATCCCTCCCTGTACATTAAACCAAGAAAGACCAGGCATTTCCAGCTCACACACAGTGGGCCATCATTTAATCCTTATTTCAATTACCAAGCAAATAAACTATTAGAATCTTTTTTAACTCCCCGAGCTGCAACATTAAAAGCTGAGTCCCTACTTAGTGGGCCCAAATCAATAAATGCAACCTGATCCAACTCTATGTTCCTTCCATCATTGTGCCACACCCTTAATATCCATTCTCATGCCTGTTCTCCAGATTTCTGTTTATAGAGATTAGAGAACTTAAGCAGTTCTTTTCAAGTGTAGTGTACCTCCTCATGGGTCACACTATCAACTTCACCTCTAGCAGCCCACTGAGACTTTAGTTATAGGTCTAGAAGAAAACAGGGGTGTTGGGGGTGGCTCCTGAGGACGATCAACATTATCTTGCCTGGCAACTGCCTCAGGGGAGGCCATCACTGTTGCCTCAGGCAGCACAGGGTTTATCTCCTCAGACAGAGGTGGAAAGGCTGATGGTAGCATGGGTCGGGCAGGGTATGTTGCCACTACTGGGGATGGGGAAGCTGTTCCTTCTGGCAAAAAAGTTTCATCAGAGTTTACAAACTCAGTGTCCCCAGTTTCATCAGGGTCCTCCTGCACGTCCCCATTCCAAGTTGCAGGGTCCCATTCTTTTCCAATCAACGCCCTCACTTTAACAGTAGACACCTGGTGAAGCTGTGCATGCACCTTTCGTTGCAGGTCAGCCACTCGCATGATAAGAGCTTGTGTCTGTTTTTCCACAATTTCAGCTCTTTCTCTATAGGATATAAGACTCTCACTAAGGGCAATCTTAGCAGATTTGAGGCTCAGTATCTGCTTCTGAATCCGGGAGACAGAATCCCTGAGTTCATCATTTTCTTTCATCATTGTGCCCGCTGAACTTAGAAGCAACCAACCAGCTTCATTGTGTCCCTTGGTTCTCCACATATGGTCATAGGTATTATGTATAGAGTTACTAAACTTGGCTCTCATGAGCAGTGAATCAGGAGTGTCAAATGCATTTATTTTGCATAACTCTCTAAATAGTTCATGCCAAGGACTATCAGTGTTTTCCATACTATTAGAAGTAGAGTCCTTAGCATTTTTGGGTCTAATCATATTAAGCAGCTCACTCCAGAAACCCCAAAATCAATGAAAGAACTCCATCCTTAAAATTCTGTTCCTCTAGAACCATTCCCAGTACCAAAATCTGTATTAGTCATGGTTCTCTTAGAGGGACAGAACTAATAGGATATATATAAAATCAGTTTATATATATAAATATAAACTAATAGGATATATATGATACATATGACATATATATGTGGGAGTTTATTAAGTATTAACTTACATGATCACAAGGTCCCACAATAGGCTGTCTGTAAGCTGAGAAACAAGGAGAGCAAGTCTGAGTCCCAAAACCAAAGAACTTAGAGTCTGATGTTTGAGGGCAGGAGGCATCCAGCATAGGAGAAAGATGTAGGCTGGGAGGCTAGGCCAGTCTCTCCTTTTCATGGTTTTCTGCCTGCTTTATATTCGCTGGCAGCTGATTAGATTGTGCTCACCAGATCAAGGGTGGATCTGCCTTCCCCAGCCCAGCGACTCAAATGTTAATCTCTTTTGGCAACATCCTCACAGATACACCCAAGACCAATACTTTGTATTCTTCAATCCAATCAAGTTGACACTCATTATTAAGCATCACATGTGGCTCAAACAAGTGAGTTAAGTCAATCAGATTTTGTCTTTGGAGAGTTTCAACCAACCAAGCCACTGACTACTGCCAGTAACTGATGGACATTGGTATTGGAAGGTCTTACAAACTCAGGGGCTGTGATAGCCATTGGGCCTATATGTAAGTTGCTGAAAGGGCCATTGTCTTCCTGAAAGACCTGAAAAGAGAAAATAATGGAACAGACACAAATTGATGAACAACTGAGAGAATATGGCACTGCCCCTGAGAGAGAAAGAGACAGAGAAAGAGAATATGTCTGGTATATAGTCTAACTTTCAGTTCTAATTTCCTTGAGCCTGGCTGTTCTTGTTTCTTGTGCATTCTCTCTCTTTCTATGTGTGTGTGTGTTTAAATATTAAATATTTAAATTTTAATCTTCTTTAGTATATGACCAGAAAGCCTGTAATTAGAATAGAAATTGGTACCAGGAGTGGGGTTTCAAGTGACAGAGCCTTAACATGTGGGACAGTTATGGTATCACTGGGAGGAGATATAATCTAAAAATAAATGACAAGATGAGAATTTTGCAGCCTGTGATTTTTGATGAAAAACTAGTTAGGTGTCACCTGCAATCCCTTGAGACCCAGGACATAACCATACAAAAGGTGGAGCTCTGGGAGGCTTGATGACTGATTGTAAGAATAATGAAGCAGATTATTTATTGCTTAGAATCTTAGATTAAAGCCATCAGCAAAGAGACATGTTTCTATCCAAAATGCCCGTCTATCAGCAAATAAGAAAAGCAAGGTGATTATGTAATCCTGGGGCAGGAAGCCCATTTTGTCTGTAGCTGGAGCTCTCTGATTACTTAGATTCAAATCCAGAAACTAATGGGCCTTGCCAAACTGTGGTCTAGTCCTAATTTTCTGTCTCATTGAGTTTCTGGTGCCAAAGCTAAAGGTGTGATTGACAAAGATGGATATTTAGGCCATTGGAAAAGGATTATCTAGAAGGAGTTGCTGGGGAACATGACACTCCCACAAGCTCCTCCAAGGCATTTTTTACTCTGCCTTCCCTACAAAACAAGAAGATCTCTTCCCACTGGGAGGCAAGTCTAACAGCTAGGATTGAAGTATGGATAAGGAAAGACAAATTAGGAGAGAAATAGCTAGCACTTTTTGCCTACATCCCTTTTGTACTAAGTGGCATCAGCCATTAAGAGAAGGACAGTCAGATTGAAGAACCTAATCCTGGGTTCTGAGCAACAGAAAATTGATGGGCCTGGTCCTCAGGACTTATTTCAACAATTAAGAATATGCAGGCTTCCAAGGACATTGGCCTTACAGTGTCAGTCAGAGTTCCCTGTAGCTTAAGGATTAAATATTTGCTTAGACAAGTAGCCACTGTATGGTTCTTGCCTAGAGATCTCTTTCTTTCCTCCATTTTTCTAAGTAAATGATTGTTTTCTGCTATCTTCCCATTTTTGTTCCATTGTTGAATATTGGGGTATGGCAGAGGTTAAGTTTACCATTTAGTTCATAGATTGTAGGAAGATGAGATGTCACCTTTGGACAGGGTCTCACAGAATTAGAAGAGGAATGGATATAAACTGAATATTGTGGATTCTGAGGCAGGCAGGCAACCTTTGAGATGGCCTTGAGACACTCACTGCCTCTGAATGAGGAGCAGAATATGACTTCAAGTTATTTCCTATGGGGAGAGGATGTATGATTTATAGTTGTAAATGTGATCAATTAGACGAAAGCACCTTTGAAAATGTCCGAATAAGGACAAGCAATAGAATGAAACTGACAGACTTTCATTATTTGTCTTGTTCAGTGATGCTGGAAGGGACAGCATTATACGGGATGGACACCTTACCCAGGGCAGCAAATCCTATGACTTACATTGTCAGGGTTGAATGGATAGGCTCATCAAAGCAGACTCTTTCTCCTGAATTTTGAACAAGGAGACATTGGGTCTATTGTCACTTGGAGTGAGCTCTTCAGGTGGGTCCTATACACTGGGGGCATGATGAGTAGACAGGAATGAGGTGGGGTGCCAGGGGAGAATGGAGCAGACACCTGGAGACTGGTGACTCCTGACAGGGAGAGAGAGAGCTGCTGCTTCTGTTCTTAATGGGTTTCTCCTAATTTTAGAACCTCTCATATCTGGCAATATTTTACTTTTCTGTTCTTGGATTTCATTGGATTTCTGCTTTCTTACAATAAATCCCAATCTGTGGCAGAAATCTAGCATTCAGGAGACAGATGTAGATGGAAATATGTTTTTCAGATCCATCTGCATTTCCGTGGAATCACGACCTGGGAGTGGAGGAAATCACCCAAGGAGGGTGTAGAGGGAAAGAGAAAATAATGTATTCTGATCATTACAGTGTACCACAAGATATTAAATGTTTGCATATATAATTTAGCCTTCTAAACAACTTTGTAAAGTAGCTGTAATTATTGTCCTAATTTTACAAATGAACAAAGGTGATAAAAATGGGTTCAGTTATTAATACTTTGCCTGGGTTGCACAGGTCTTCTGACTGAGTTCACTTTTCAGCTCCCATTAGAAGCAGAAAGGACTCAGAATTTGCAGGGCAGAGCTGGACCAGAATTCTCTCCAGGGGTGGGCACCACTTTGTAATCATAAAGACCAGTATTACCTCATATTTGCAGAGAAGTTGGCAGGAGAGTAAATGAATTAAAGGAAGGATGCTTATCCCAGAGCTCCTTATTTCTCTTTGTGTGTCTCCTCTTCCCCCACCCCATGACTAGCCCTGCTGCTCTCTAGCCCGTTTGAGGGAGACCATCGACCTGCCCCATCCATGGAGAAGCAAGAGGCCTGTGCTGCAGTTATCCCTCCGCATAGCCAATTCCTGGTCCTTTGGGGGAGTGTTTAATGCCCCCAAAATTTTGCCACTTGGGGGTAGGTAGTGGGGAGGGATGGTAATGGTTCCCTATAACTTCAGGATTAAATATTTGCTTAGACAAGTAGCCACTGTATGGTTCTTGCCTAGAGATCTCTTTCTTTCCTCTATTTTTCTAAGTAAATGATTGTTTTCTGCTATCTTCCCATTTTTGTTCCATTGTTGAATATTGGGGTATGGCAGAGGTTAAGTTTACCATTTAGTTCATAGATTGTAGGAAGATGAGACGTCACCTTTGGACAGGGTCTCACAGAACTAGAAGAGGAATGGATATAACCTGAATATATCCAGAACCCTTTTGTGGGAAAAGGGTTACATGGGCAAAGGATATGGGAAACGCTGAGTTAAACAAACAAAAAGAGATTTCCTGATCACAGTTCTTAGAGCGTTAAATGTGTAAACATGCATCTCCTAGAAGGGCATATTATGGGAAGAACTTCCCCAACTTACCCGACCACAGAACAGCTTCCTAATGTGCTAGCATTTTAAGCAGTAATGGGGAAGGGGAAAAGGATTGTGGAGGTGGGAGGCAGGAGGTGGGAGGCATACAAGAAATTCACCTCAAGGGTTAGCAAACACCTATTCCCTATTCATGAGCAATGGCCTTGAGTGGAGCTCTCAATTGATAAGTGGGGGGTTTGTTTGTGTGTGCAGGTGTGTGGTTTGTGTGTTCATGCACCCACACACGTAGGCACAAATCTTGGCTATCAACTCAAATGTAGGAACTGGACTGATTTTTATAACTTTGCTCTTAAGGTCTCTCATCCCCTAATATTTGCTCAGGCCTCTTTGGGGACTACGTGTTAAATAAGGCATAGCCTGCCTCACAGTGGCTTTATTTGCTTGTTGTGGGTGGTGGTGGGGCTGGGGAGCTCATTAGGATTCTTAAAAGTTTAGGAAGGAGTAAAGGCCAAGTTAGGAGAAGATACCTGCCTCCTGACTCCTTGGGGGGCTCTCTTTTTGGTCTGCCCTACCTACTGAGGACTGGTTGGAGGAGCCCTCGAAGGGAACTTCTCTTAAATTGACACCCTCTGTTTATTTTTGATCCCCTAATTACCCTTTAAACTTGCTGTGGTTTATTTTTAGAGGTTTCCTATCCACCTCATTAACAGCTTGTAAAAGCTCCTGTCTCATATTTCTACCATTTATGCCCTTAATTAAACACAGTGGCTTTTGTTATCTCAGAATACTGGTCTTGTTTAGAATTTAAATAAGATGACTCCAAGCTACTGCCTAACTGCTTTTTAAGCATTCCTTCCCTTTCCTCCAATCCTTTTGTCTGCCATGGGTCTGTCTAGAGCCTTGTCCCCAGGGTTCTCTCTGTTCTTTTTTGGTTATTTTTTTCATAATCAAGGGCTGAGAATGCAGAAGAAGGAGGCGTGGGATGCTGATGGCTCTGTTTTGTGTTTCAGTTTTGTTTTGTTTTGCTGATTTTGGGGGGAGGGCACCATTGGGATCCTTCCTCCACCTCTACCGGGAGTTAGGAAGAAAGAGGTGGGTTAGGACTTTTTCAAGCTTTGCCATCCAACGTGTGAACAGAACAGCGATACTTGGTTAAATGCACACCAGGACTCTGATCCCTGATCTGACACCTGCTGATCCTCTTCCCTCATCGGGAAAGCGCTGCCTAATTACCTTTTCCTGCTGGCCCAGTTTATATTCAAACCTTCTTAGTAGGACTGACCAAAATATTGAAAGCATCCATCATCAGAGGTGCTCGACACCAGGTACTGCCTCGCAGAGGGAGGAAGGCTGGTGTAGGGCAGAGGAAGCACTTGTGGTCTGGGGACAGTCAGTGGCACAGGCCCGGGTAGCACCTGCACTTTGGCCAGGGCAGGGCAAGCCCAGTCAGTGGTCTGTCCTTCGTGGCCTGGGCCCAATCTGCCCTGTGGAACTCACAGTCTCCCTGGCAAGAGAGAATCCTGTCATCTGTGCTGTTGGCTTAGTCAGTGGGCACAGGCTGAGCTGGTGCCCATGCCCTGCACAGGCAAAATAAAGCAAGTAACACCAGGCTCATCTAGGCTTGACTCTCAGTTCCTCCTCTTGGCCTTGGGCAAGTTACTTTACTTCTCTTCCTTGTATCCTCTTCCATATAATGAGGTCATACCAATATTACCTACCTCAAAAGGTTGATGACAGAATTAAATCAGGTAATGTATGTAAAGAACTTAGCATGGTGACTGGCACATCATAATCACGTAACAGATGACAGCTGCTGTGATTAGTATTAGTATTTTTGGAAGATAGTGACCATTCTGGTCCTACGTGGCCACTTGAGACCACAGGGGCAGTGGGAGCATTGTGGGTCATTGTGATGATGTGGATTTTATCCTGTAAAAGAACTTGTCTACTCATTCACTCACATGTCTGTTTATCCAACAAGCACTTATCAAGCACTTACTATGTGTCAGGGACTATGCAAAGTGTGGACAAAGTGAGGCCACCCATAGGGCATCAGCTCTCAGGCAGCCTCTACTCTGATGAGGGAGATCCTACTATAACACACATTGGAATAAACTATGTACTAGAAAGAAGATACAAACACTGGACTTACAAGGACAAACAAGAAGGAGCTCATAGTTATGACCTGAGAGATGCAGAACTCAGGAAAGATAGAGGAGGGATGTTTGAGCAAGAACGTGAAGGATAAGAAGCAAGGAGCAAAGGAGGGAGGGAAGAACATTCTAGGATGAAGGAGAGGCATTAGCAAAGTCATGGAGAAGTGAAAGTGCATGGGTATTTGGAAAATGTAGCCTGGGTAGAGACAGAAAGTGACCATGTAGGACCCAATGATGGCTGGACTCAAATGCCACAGTAGGGAATCTGAAGGAACTGAGGTCTTAAGAGAAGTGACATTAGACCTTTGTTTCAGAGAGACAGCTAACTGGGGCTGTGTGAAGTAGATTGGCAGTGGGTCCCAACCTTTCATTACCAGGAAACCCCTTTTGTTAATTTACCCCCAAAGATCTGGCAGTTTGATTTTGGACATTTAACACATTACATGTATCAATAGTCTGTGATGCTTTATTGGGGTAAATGTATAGTTTCCAGTAGTTCTTTTAAATACTGAAGATCCCTAGATATTTAAGAGTGCCAGGCTGGGAACCAAAGGGCTCAGGAGGTAGAAGAGCAGATGTCTGAAGGCCCCTTAGTAAAAAGCGGGACAGAAGTTAAGAAGGCCTGAACTAAGGCAGGTGTGGTTTCTGAAAGGTGGGGACAAGTATAAGATGTTCTGTGGGAGAAATGGACAGAATTCGGAGAGTGATTGGGGCTGAAGTGAAGGAGGAATAGAAAAATGAGTCAAGGTTGGACATGGTGGCTCATGTCTGTAATCCCAGCACTTTGGTAGGCCAAGATGGGAGGATCGCTTGAGCAGGGGAGTTCAAGACCAGCTTGGGTAACATAGTAAGAACCCCCATCTCAACAAAATTGTTTTAAAAAGTTAACTGGGCACAGTGGTGTGCATCTGTGATCCCAGCTACTCAGGAGGCTGAGGTGGCAGGATAACTTGAGCCCAGGAGGTAGAGGCTGCAGTGGGCCATGTTCTTGCCACTGCACTCTAGACTGGGCAACAGAGCCAGATCCTGTCTCAAAAAAATAAAAAAAGAAAGAAAAGAAAAGGGAAGGAAAGGGAAGGGAAGGGCAGGGAAGGGCAGGGAAGGGCAGGGAAGGGCAGGGCAGGGAAGGGAAGGGAAGGGAAGGGAAGGGAAGGGAAGGGAAGGAGGACGGAAGGAAGAAAAGATGAGTCAGAGCCTCTGGGCCTGCGGATAAGAATATGAACGAGAGGGGAGCCGGAGGGGACTGGTGGCTGGGAGGAAGGAGTGTCAGTTGATAGCAGATGCACTGAGTGTGAGCTCGCTGCAGTCTTCTGCATGGAGGTCTTCAGCAGGAAGTTGGGAGCTTGGGAGAAAGGTCACTGCTTTGGGGCAACTCAAGACATTTTCTCGTGGGCAGAGAAACTAAGGCTTCCTTAATCTTCCATCCTCAGACCCAATGGCTAGGACTAGTGCCCCCTGAGACACCCACCTTTACTCTTACCTTGATCAGACCCCAATAATCTAGAGTCTACTTCCTAATATTCTCCTGTATCTGTCCTTCAGTGCTCTGGAAAGCATTGCTGACTATAGGAAAGAAAAGATTGGGTTAGGGAGAGGGGTGTGAAGAGGTGCCCAGGCCAGGGCAGTGCTCCACCACTGCCTCCTGCCCTGCTTGTGCCCAACCTACAGTTAGCCTGATTTAAAACAGATGCTGTCAGTCATGATCAACCTGTCTGCTTCTGCTTTTGCTCTGTGGTCATGGAAAGCAGATGGTTCACCCTGCTGTAGTGGGGACTGAATTGCAGTAGCATTGTGTGGGGTGACCTTCAGGGCACTGGGCAAGGCTTGCAGAGTGGGTGCCTTTGCTAACACCCCCTCCTGTGTAAGTCGGGCAGTGTGTTGCCCATGGGGCTGCCAGCCAAATGCCTAAGGGGGGAAACAGTCACGCCCCCAAACTGTTAATGAACACACCTAAGTAAACACACAAGTCCCATCAGGTGGAATTTAGAACACAATCCCCTGTGAGCTGTGTCTGGGTCAGGGTCTTCTTGACTTAGGAACAACCATCCCATGCCAGGTAAAGCCAAATCTCTAATTCTGGGCTTAATGTTCCTTGATGCATGTGCCTGGACTTTGTTATGCATCAGAATCACCAGCCAGCTTGTCGAAGTGCAGATTCCTAGGCTCTAATCTAGTGCATCAGAACATCTGTGGGTAGCAATTTACATTTTTAACAAGCTTTCTAGGTGGCTCAAATGCACAATAAAGTTTGAGTCGCTGATGGAGAGCATCCTCTGTTAAATCACACCAAGACTTCTTTCGTGCATCGTCCATCATAGACCACGTTTGTGGGGTTACTGTGTTAACTGTTTCCTGAATCCCATGCTGGGTATTCTGAATCTGGGTACTTGACTCTGGTTTTGGCTCATGTGTCCTCCCCTCTTGGCTGTAGATGCCTCCTCTCTGACAGGCTCCCCATGATGGGGCACCTGGATGTGCAGGGCAGCGGGAGGGAGCAGGCGAGAAAGGGCACGAAAGAAATAGGACACCAGCTTCTAATAAGGGAGTGTGCCTAGCACCGGCTCAAGGTATGGGAGGGAAAAGCACGACCCCCAGCGGGGCTCTAGGAAGGCTTTTCTCGAGAGGCTGGAGTTAGGCCCCAAGAATAAGTGGGATTAGGTTTCCTGGGGCTAGGGAGGGCATCCTGAGGATACAGAGTATAAACAAAGCACAGTGAGAGGAGGGCGTTGCATTTGGCCATAGAAACGGGTGCTGAAGACCCATGAAGTATTTTGAACACCAGATGAATGCATTGTCAGTTTCATGTAAAGCAAAGTGCTTGGTAATTTTAAAAGCTCTATGCAAACATTAATCATTCGTTTCTCCTTCTGTGGGCAAAAAGGGAGTCAGTAAAAAATAATGAATAATGGTGGGATGCCTGGCAAAGGTTTTAGGATGAATAAACTACTAGGGAAGTGGAGAACAACTTTTTAGGGGTTCAGAAGTAGTTGTCCAGGGGCTGAATCTGATTAGTTTGCCCAACAGTGTTAGCTTTTTAAAAAAATTTTTTTTCAGATGGAGTTTTGCTCTTGTTGCCCAGGCTGGAGGGTAATGGCGAAATCTCGGCTCATTGTAACCTCTGCCTCCCAGGTTCAAGTGATTCTCCTGCTTCAGCCTCCCAAGTAGCTGGGATTACAGGCACCTGCCACCACACCCGGCTTTTTTTTTTTTTTTTTTTTTGTATTTTTAGCAGAGACGTGGTTTCACCATGTTGGTCAGCCTGATCTCGAACTCCTGACCTCAAGTGATCCACCGGCCTTGGCCTCCCAAAGTACTGGGATTATAGGCATGAGCCACCGTGCCCGGCCTTTTTTTTTTTTAATTTGAATTTGAACATCTTTAGATAGAGCTTTCACCTTCCAGTTCCCACAACCTACAACTCTACATTTGTTTTACAGCCTCATACATTTACACCTGCTTAGCCTCAGAAGGTATTAGAGTTTTTAATCTCTCAATTGGCACTGAGGAGGGTGAAAAGTTGAAATTCCAGTAGGAGAGATGACAGTAGTGGGAAGTAGTGAGGGCCCAGAGAGAGTGGGGCAGTGAGATAAGGAAGAAGGAAACAACACAAAAGAAGTAAATAGGACGTGCTGGCGGATTGAGGGAGTGAGGGGAGTCAAGGGTTAAACTGATGGGACAATGTTGCTGAAGTCTGCAGAGGCTGAGGAGCGGCTCTGAAGGATATGTTGGGTTTAGGTTGTGGCAGGATATCTCAGGGCCTTGTCTAACAGCAGGTGACAATTTGGGCCTGGTGCTCAGAAGAATAATGGTAGCTGGGGACGCAGATCAGCCTGGCATGGAGGCGGTAGGTGAAGTGGAGGTGGAGGTGAAGTGGGTAAGAGTGTGCAGGGAGAGGGTGGAGGACTGGGGGAGCCTTCTCACTGCCAGGAGGTGTGCAGAAGAGTCGGGATGGCAGCAAAGCTGGATCTCATGCAGGAGCCCAAAGTCAGATAAGGAGAGAACCTCCAGGAGGGAGCGGCCGATTGGTTGCAGGAGGCACTTCGGCAGCCAAGGAGAACATGGGTTGGAAACACGTCCTTTAATAAGCCATTGGCTTTGAGCATTGGTGAGCAGGTCAGCAAGGGTGAGCGTCCCTGTGGTTGGGCTCTGCTCCTTCAGAAAGGGAGCACTGAGGCAGTGGAGGTCCTGCTTCACCTGAGGGGCTGACATGGACTCCCTGCACAACGTGGCTCTAAACTGGACAGTGGAAGGGTAGCCTCTGCTCTGACCTGTCACTGTGTCTTCCCTGAACGTCTGTGCCTGGCCAAAGCTGAGCTGTTCATAGTTGTCCCACACTGGCTCACTCTGCACTTCTCCCCAGATGGCCTAGAAGACCACGGCCCTCTCTGCTCCTCAAGCCAGAAGCTGCGCTCCGGTAAATAAGCTGAGGTTGCTGGAAATTTTCGGACTGCCGAGGCCACTTCCGCTTCCGGGTTGTCTGACCACTCGCCAGTTTTCTGCTTGCTCTTTAGCGGCTCCTCCTCCTTGTAGCTCAGCACCCTGTGAGGTTGAAGAGGCGGCTGCTCAGCTGTGGCTGAAAGTGAAGAAGCTCTCTTTAGGGGGTAAGGGTTGGAGTTTGAGAGGAAAACTGTTTGATACCGCTTGGCTTCACATTTTCCCCCAAAGTG
The DNA here is from genome assembly GCF_049350105.2 of Macaca mulatta. Classification (NCBI taxonomy): domain Eukaryota; kingdom Metazoa; phylum Chordata; class Mammalia; order Primates; family Cercopithecidae; genus Macaca; species Macaca mulatta. The sequence goes on along the minus strand of NC_133406.1, from coordinate 126,160,936 downwards.
AAAATCCAGCTGGTTTGTTCCCCTGGTTTGTCTCTGAAGCAGTATCTGGTATTTATAGAAGACTGAGCCAAGGGCCAATCAGCTCAGAATGGAAATGCCTGAGCCTGGAGTTCTCTGGAGCAACCGTCTCCTGGCTTTCTCTCTCCCTGGAGTTCAGCTAAGGTTTTCTCTCGAAAACTTTCAAGCCCTGAGAATCAGTTTGAAGAACCACAAACTGGGGAAAGGACCATAAAGCACACTGACTGTCTTTCTCTTGGCATCGACGTCTTGTATGTTTTTTAATGGTTGATAGCAAGAAGGTAGCTGAAGAACTAGGAGAATGGCCTGGTGCGGGGCACGAGAAGCAGCCGCAGCGTCCAGCTCTCTAGGGTGATGGGCATTATCTCCTGTTCCTGCAGCCTCTAGGACCTCCTGCTTCTGAATTATGTGCCTGTGCTAACCTACTGGGACAGAATTGTTGTTTTTAGCATGTACCTTCCAGCTGCAAGGAAAAGGAATGGGATATTTGACATTTTAAAAGACAGCTGGAGTGAGTGAGATATCAACTGACACATTCATTAAATGTCATCACTTTTGTTTCTCTTCCACGTTCAGTGCTTAAGTTATTCTGAATTAATTACCCAACCACTTGATTTATTCCTTACACCCCCCTCTCTGCTCCCTGCCACCTTCTCCAGGCTTAAGAGCAGCACAAGTTACCCGATTGTAAAGGCTGAGCAGGGGCCTTCAGAGAAAAGGGAGACTGTCCAGGCAGCTAGGCTGCAGGATGTTCTTACAATGGGGTCAGAAGCTGAGCCTGACCACTGCCATGAAAGTTGTCATCCCCCTGTTTTACAGGGAAGTGAGGCTCAGAGAGGGCGAGTGATCCATCCGGGGCAGACTGGGGAGGCTCGAGGAGCCAGAATTTAACCCAGGTCTTCTGGCTCTAGGCTCTTGAGCTTACCAAATGTATTGGTGTCAAAGAGACAAATCTATCTTCACATGCTAGGTAGCCATGGGGATTAAATAAACTGGAGAATACAATTTCACACCCCTCTCTTGCCCCTATTTCCTTGTCAGGGAGAGGGAGAGCCAGGAGCAGGAGGGCAGCTACAGGTTAACATCCAGGAGGCACATGAGGAATCTCTCTGCACAGTAAGTTAGGTATATTTGGATCATTCAGCAATGAAAGTTCTTAGTAATTTAAGGAAGACAACGTGTGAAGTTTGTCTGGCTCTTTGATTTCACAATCCAGCTTTACTGCTGTGTGTCATTGTTGGTAATTTTTCCAGAGAGATGAAAGACCATGGTATAAAGGGCCATAGCCCTTTCAACTGTGATTAGCGAGTCCTCTGTCATCTCAGGGACTAACATTTCCACAAACAGAATTTCTAGCCCCAGGTTTTCATTCCTTATTGCTGCAGCCTGAAATGTTCCCACAGACCTAGCCTAGGTACAGACCGCAAGCTGAAGCCACAGAGAAAAGCAGAAATGCTACATGGCTCAGGAAAGCCTGGGGCATCTGCCCACATTGGTGCTCTGTGTCTCTCTGGATAATCTCTGATGTGTCACCAAACTTCCCCAAACTGTGTGGAAAAAAGAGCCACCTCAGGGAAAAGAGTCACATCTCCTCCATTCCTTCCCCCGGTACTGATTCACTGTGAGTTGGTCGTCCTCAGCTGAGATTGCTGCAGGAGGTGATTCACAACTCTGGTACTGAAAGGAAAGAGATGCAAGGAGGCGGGAGAGCTGAGCTAGCCTGTGGGAGTGCCTGAGTTTGCAGGGTTCCTCTGAACCCTCCGTATTCTGTCTGCCCTCTTCTGTGGCAGCTCATCAGCTCATCACCAAATTTCCCTTTTTGTCAAGTCTCATGGCTCATGTTTTGTCTGGAGCTGCATATTGCAACAGCGTGATGAATTCTCCTGCCTTTTTGAAGCTCAACACTGCTTTTCAATAGAGCTGTGAAATTATACCGACTAAATTCTTTCTTGCATTGTCCGTCATTTGCATCATTGTCATTGTGGGGTTACTGGCTGGGGTTGGGTTTGATACGCAGATCCCACAACTCTTTAGCTGCTCCTGGAGGAGTAACTGATGTGGGGGATCAAATTAGTATGCATGACTGATGGTTCTCAAAGAGTCCATCACGGGGCCTTCTCCTGGAAGGGATGAGGCTGGAGTTTCAGAAGGTACGTTTAGGGGTACACCATGAAGGGATATGCATAGTTGTCTGGGTTAGGTAATCTTTCTCTAGGATGTCTTAAATCTCTGGCATTTCTCAAGCTTTGCTCTTACTGTATTACAGAGTAATTTTCTATTTCTTCGTTTGTCTCCTCCTCTGAATTGTGAGCTCCTTAAAGAGCTATGTTTTATTAGAAGGCAGCTTAGCATCATGCTTAAGCGTGTGAACTCTGGGATTTAATTACCTGGGTTCAGTTTCATGATCTTGGGCAAGCTCTTTACCCTCTTAGGGCTGGAGGGAGAATTAGGTGAGATTTTGCATGTAAAGCACTTAGAACAATGCCTGGCATATAGTCACTGCTTAGTGTATGTTAGTTATTATTATTATTAAATTTGCATGTCCTCATCTCTAACATGATACCTGATATACATTAGATGCTCAACACATGTGTTTTGAGTGAATAGATGAGTAAATACCCATGTGTATGTAGCAAAAGAGGTGAGCCTGCCATAATGTGAGTAAGCCCAGTTTGGGCTTCAGGATTCAGTTCTGTTGTTCGGTTGGGAATTGGGCCAGGACATTTGCAGTTGTGGGAGATGACTTTCACAGGGAATTGGTAAGAGTTGAGTTTGGTGTAAAAGGTCTGGTTAGCTAGTTTTGACCTCCATATGTACTTGGTTTTTTACCAAGGATCACAACATGTATATATCAGTAGGGTTCTCAGAGCAGAGGTGGATTTATGGACAGAATGTCAGCAAATGGCACCTTGTGGAGTGATTATAGTGTCTTCAAGAGTTGGGTTCCTGCCAATATTACCCAAAGTAACCCACATATTCAAGGCAATTTCTATTAAAATCCCAATGATGTTTTTTAAAGAAATTGAAAAATTCATCCTAAAATTCATATGGAATCTCAGGGAACCCTACATAGCCAAAACAATTTTGAAAAAGAACAAAGTTGAAGGACTCACCCTTCCTGTTTTCAAAGCTTACTTTGAAGCTACAGTAATCCAAACAGTATGGAACTGGCATAAAGACAAACATATAGACCAAATAATTAGAACAGAGATCTTAGTAATAAACCTTTGCGTATATGGTCAAATGATTTTGACAAGAGTATCAGGACCATTCAGTGGGGGAAAGGACAGTCTTTTCAACAAATGATGATGGGAAAACTGTATACCCACAAGCAAAAGAATAAAGTTGGACCCTTACCTTACATTATATGGAAAAATTAACTCAAAATGGATCAAAGTCCTAAATGTAAAGATCTAAACCTGTAAAACTCTTAGAAGAAAACAGAGGAAATCTTCATGACATGGAATTTGGTGATTATTTACTGGATACAAAGGTACAAGTAATAGAAGAAAAAAGACGAATTGGACTTCATCAGAATTAAAAACTTTTGTGTATCAAAGGACATGGTCAACAATATTAAAATGCAGCCCATGGAATAGGAGATAATGTTTTCAAATCACATATCTGATAAAAGATTAATGTCCAGAATGTATAGAGAACTCCTACAAGTCAACAATAACAACAAAAACAACCCAGTTCAAAATGGGCAAAGGACTTAAGTAGACTTTTTTCCAAAGAAAACACACAAATGGCCATTAAACACATGAAAAGATGGTCAACATCACTAACCATTAGGAAAATGCAAATCAAAACCACAATGGGATACTACTTCACACCCATTAGGATGGCTACTATCATAAAAGCCAGGGTTAGTGAAGATGTGGAGAACTGGAATTCTTGTGCAGTGCTGATGGGAATGTAATAAAATAGTGCAGCTGCTATGGAAAACAGTATGGTGGTTCCTCAAAAAAATTACAAACAGAATTGCTGTATAGTCCAGCAATTGTTTCTGGGTATACATGTAAAAGAATTGAAAGCAGGGTCTCAAAGAGATGTTTGTACACCTATAGCATACAATAGTAGCATCATTCATAATAGCTAAAACACAGAACCCACCCAAGTAGCCACTGGTGAGTAAATGGATAAACAACTTGTGGCATATCCATACAATGGAATATTATTTTGCCTTAGAACAGAAGGAAATTCTGACATATACTACAACATCTGTTGAGGACATGATGCTAAGTGAAATAAGCCAGCCACAAAAGAAAAAGCCTGTGTATTCTACTCATATGAAGTACTTAGAGTAGTCAAATTCATAAAGACAGAAAGTAGGATGGTGGTGGCCGGGGGCTGGGGGAAGGAAGGAATGAGGTGTTAGTGTTTAATTGGTAGAGTTTTAGTTTTTCAAGATGAAAAGACCTTTGTGGATGGATGGTGTTGATGTTAGCACAACAATGTAAATGTACTTAATGCCTCTGAACCATACAATTAAAAATGGTAAATTTTATGTTATGTGTATTTTACACAGTTCTTTTTGAAACATCAAGGGCCAAGCTGATGGGAGACGAAAAAAGAGTTGGAGCCCTGCAAACATGGGTGAAAATGGACTTTCGTGAATTGAGTTATACTGAAGCAACTTGGATTCGCTTGTTATGAGGAATCATTTTAGGAAGCCCTTGATTGATCTGTTTTTGTTCATCAGCATTTGCATCAGTCAGCCTTGCTTGGGCACCTCTCCATGATGATTCACATCACTTTCTTTTCCCTTGATGTCTAAATGCTGATGGTTCCTGAAGAACCTCTTTTTAGGCTCCCTCGTCTACTTGTACTTAACAGCGTCAGCCTCCTGTCTTCACATCGCTTTGTGGTGTAAGGTTTCCAGAAACTAACATCTCACACCTGACCTCGCTGCCAGGATGCATCTTGAACTGCAGCTGTCTGCTAGACATCCCTCCAGCATCTCAAACTCAGTTTGGCCCAAACTGGACTCATCACTTTTTCTTGCTCTGCTGAATTTCTGGTTTCTGTGGAAGGCATAGAACACTTAGTTTCCAAGGTATAAAAACATACAACACTTGGGAAACCCCCTTTCCTCTCTCTGTCTTCCAGATGAGCTCAGCTGTCACCGGTGTTGCATTTTCCCTCTGTGACTATCAAATTTTTAAAAAATAGAGATGGGGTCTTGCTCTGTTGCCCAGGCTGGTCTGAAACTCCTGGGCTCAAGCAATCCTCCCACCTCAGCCTCCCAAAGTGCTGGGATTACAGGTGTGAGCCGCCACGTCTGTCTGTGACCACCACATGTTATACAGGTGCCCTGCCTATGTCTGGGTCAGCCCTACACTCCCTCTTGAGCGGACAACCACAATTGCCTGCCCATCTCTTCACCTCCAGTCTCTCCACATGGGCTTGCTGCTATGAACAGCCGAGGGAAAGCTGGGGAGAGGCTGGTCCTGTTCCCCCTACTAAGGAATCAGACCTCTGGATAGGGCTCACCCTGCAGGACAGCAGGACATGACACAGATCATGAAGTCCCAAATGGCTTCTGGCTGAGAAATAATAGCCCAGGGAGGAAAGGCTGGTTAAGTGGATGGGATGAGGCTGCTAGACTGAGTCTTAAAGTCAGAGGAGCAGTTGCCAAGCCACCAATGGAGGGTGGGGCAGCAGGTCCAGGTCCTAGTGGAGGCAGTTGGCAAGAGCTACACAGGGGCCAGGTCTAGAGTCTGGTGGGGTGGGGCTCAGGGCCAGGGACAGCAGGGCTCCATGGGCAGAAGTCCTGCACTCTGCCTGGGCTGACCAGTGCAAGCAGGGTAGCACTTGAACTCAGGGGGTTCACTGTCTCCCCTAGATTCAGGGTAGTGGCAGCCCTAGGAATTCCAGCTCTGGACCTTCACTTGTGTGGGCCCTCAGTTTGCAATGTGCCTCCTCCCCACAACTTCCACACTTCCAAATCCCACTCAGCCTCAACGCCTAGCTCAGAGCCACTTTGCACCTGAAGCTGCCACTCATTCTGCTGAGCTGGGATGTTCTTTCTTGGACCTCTATAGCCTTTTACTTCACCTCCGTAACTGCACTTCCATTTTCTACCTTGAACTATCATTACTCAGTGCCATTGTACTAGACTAAAAGCTTTCTGTGGGCAAGTCGTTCAACAATGAATAGAACACATGGATGCCTGTGTTAGTGTTTCTGAATCCATTGTTCAGTAGCTGTCAGCCTCCACAGGCCTGTTTACATTCACTGTGGTCTTCCTAGGTGCTGCTAACTCAGTATTTCCAGTTCTTCTTTCCCTGGGGAACTCGAGCCTCTTATGTTTTGTGAGACACTATCAGCAGTTCTGGCAATGGACTGTGAAGAAAAGTGATGTGTTACTAGAGCATTTAGGCCAGTAGAAGACCCTTCCAAGGACTCTTTTCCCTCATGGGTAGCAACTAGCAGTGTTTGAGATTTCAGTTACTCTGTCCTCCTGAGTCCCCCTGAATAAATACGATGAGAAAAGCTCCTAGCTGACCTGTGATAGATGAGCAAAGCTCCTAACTGACCTGTGATGGGCGCCTATCATGGATGAGAGATAGGCCTTTGCTGTTTTCAGCTACTGTAATCTGCAGGTTGTAATTGCAGCATAGCCCAGCCCATACTAACAGACACAATGACCCCTTTGGTTTATCAGCTCTAGATGTGACCAGCACATTGCCTCATCCTTCTGGCTGCTGGGTGACCTGATGGGAAGCCACTGGCAAGGGGAGGCTGCGTCTTCAGGCAGGAGAGTGCTGCTCTCAGCAGTTCAGCTCACTGGGCCTCTCATGGTGGAGCACCCCTCATTTAGATGCAGACGTGCAGGAATGGATGGTCCCTTCCACGCCCCAATCTACGGACTGCTCTCTAAAATAAAAGCTGCAGGCGAGCAGAGAGATATTCTATTATATTAGAATGTTTTTTTTTTTTTTTTTTTTTTTTTTTGAGGTTGCAACAGTATTTTCCCATGGCTTTGGCAAATTGTGTTTTACAATGGTTAGCAGAATTCCTCTGCTAGTGGGTGACAGCATCGTACTTCCCAGATGTGAGTGTGTGGCCCACTTCCCTAGGGGAGCTTCAGCATCTGCAGGGGCTGCTTGTTGAGCTGAACAGCTGAGGGAACAGCGGAGCCCTGTGTGCCAAATGATCTCCGAGCCACAAGCCTGACAAAACACAGGTGGATTCCAGCCTGATGGGGTACACAGGTATTCCTCGGCCAGAACAAAGAACAAACCAGCCCTTCTGCTCTACCTCTGTTAGAAGGGAAGTGGTTATCTATGTGAAGCAAAGATGGAAAAGAAAAGCTTTGCGACGTCCTGTGCGTGTGCTGACTGCTAAACCCCAGGAACATAAAATGACAAGAGAAATGGGCAAGAGACAGAGATTTAATTGAATAAAACTCCAGGCTGTGACAGGGGTGGGAAGACACGAAGCAGTAATTAACAACATAATATTTTAAATGACGATGCAATTAATTAACGTCCTGGGTAAGTGCAGAGGGGGAGGAGGGCATCTTTCAGCCCAGAAACACTGCTAAATAAAGGAGAAGGGAACTTTCCATATTTTTTTTTAAAAACTATGTGCAAATGGCCCTTGTTATCACAACTTTATCAAAGCTCACAGCAACAACCCGAGAGGCTTCTCCGGCCAGAGAAAGCCAACAAATGGATCGACTTTGTATTTCATTTTTTTCTCCTCTGTGAGGGAAGAGATACTGGGCTAGATAATGAAGTTGGCAGATGTTCAGGTCTCATTCATGATTCAGGTTGAAGACTAGTCTACCTTGAGGGTGCTGGGGGTGAGGCTGCAGGAGCTAAAAGCCTCCCTGGGGTGGGCTCCCAGGCCTGTAGGAATTGACCCAGACTGCCAGAGCAGCAGCGGTTGCAGTTGGCCAGGGTGGTATGGGGTCTGGCTAGAATCTATTCAGAAGATGATTTTCTGAAACCATTGGGATGTTCACTCATGGGAGATAGCTGCTTGGATATAAGAGGAATGTCTCAGATGAGCCATACTATTGCAATTCACATTGATCACACTCCCTTCTCCAAGAGGTTAGAATGGGTTATCCTCACCTGCCTAAGGGTTTAATGATGACAGCTGGACGTGCATTTTGAGTTCACTTCCAGAAGGGCCTTCTCACACTAATTTCTGGACTCCTTATGACCCAGGAAACTCAGCTGTCCCTTTGTAATTGCAAGGTCTACAGCATCTGTTCACTGATGGAAACGACTATCTTGATGGGGTCAGTCTAGAGTCAGAATCACAATGAAGTTTGTCGCCTGCTAGGAATCTTGTCATGACCTTGGGTTTTTTTCTCACTCTCAAGAGAACACCCAAATGCAGGACTGCCGGACTAGGAAGGCCTGTCAATCACAAGATATCTGGGGAGAAAAGTCATCTTTACACATGAGTCCCTAGCCTAAGGTTCAGTACAGGGTGGAGTTTAGGTTTATCTACATTTACTTTTCTAAGCAGAAAACTCCTTTTGCCACAATATCCTGTTAACTCATGCCCAACCTGGTCATTTTTAGGGCTAGAAGACACTATGCAGAGTTCTATCAGCAGAGAAATCTGACAACTTGGTTTAAAGTGAGGGATGCTTTATTGGTCGCTGCTCCTCTACCATGTAACGTATATAAAGAATAAGACACGGATGTGTGAACAGATTTTCTGTTCTTGATTTTCCACTGTTAAAAGAAGGGGTTCTTCAGCAGACTTGCCTCTTGCAAGTAGTACACACAGCTCTGGAAACCGGCATTGTGCTGCCACAAGTCAAAGTAGAAACTCACCTCCACGCGCTTACTGGGGTTGCACAAACTGAGATTGAGCAAATCAACCTGGTTTTAGGGGTTGGTGCGAAGAACACTATTAACTCAACAGAAATGTGCTATTACAACACAGAATCGTTCAAACCATTTTTTTTTTTCCTAAATTGAGTTTGGCCTAAGGTAGAGATCTAAAGGAAACAAGAAACCCTCACAACCACTGAAACAAACAACACTGAAGTACTTAGTAATTTATAGAACTAAAGTTTAAGATGAATATTGTCCCAGAGCCAAAGGGGCTGAAATAGGCTTACGCTCACTCAGTTTCAATCAAAAAGATACTCTTCATGGAAAGATGGACTCAGACTGCTACTTGGATTTCAAAACTCCCCATCTGGAAAAGAACATTTAATCTAGGTTGTTCTTTAATCTGTTTAGGCATTTTAAACAGAGAGTTGATACCTCATGGAATTATAAAGCTATGTATAATGCGGAAATCATTCCAGAACGTATGTGTCTCTCTTACTTTACAATGAAGGTTATTTCTGAGAACAAAGATCCTGTTTTCAAACAAATATGATCATTAACTGTGGCGCATCAGAAAACATACGGCGTGTTTAGTTTCGGCGGAATCGTTCCTAAAGAAAGTGACTAAGTTCCCATGAAGAATCAAGACGTTTTCAATTCATGGGGAAAACCAGCAAGGAATCCTGCACTTCAGCTGAAGGCTCACAAGCGCCTCAGAGGTCTTGTGATTTCAACATGGGACTGATGGTCCCAATGTGGTTTCTGTCCCTCCAGCGAAGAGCTTCAAAGACTAGTAATTCGCCTCACAAAGGCTCTTCCATGGATTCACCTCATTCCTGCAGGGCACTGAAAATGCAACCGCAGTCCCACTGAGCGTCCTCCTTTTCCAGGGTTGTGGAGCTTGCTGGAGACACAGCATTTCAGAAACTCAATCCACCTCTTTCCAAAAAACTGTACATTGTATTTTCTAGAACCAACTTCTGGGCTTTCCACCCTTTGTCTTTTCCTACTCTTTTTTTTTTTTTTTCTTTTCTTAACAGTAGACCCATAAAAAGTGAAAAACCACAAAAACATCACCTTGGGAGACAGAAAAGACTAAGACAGATCTGACCACAAGACAAGTGTCTCAGCCTTGACCTACACAGGAGCAGGTAAGACTCTGGAGTGACGGACGGCTGCCACTGCTGCCGCCACTGCGACTGCACAGCACTGTTTAGACGGTTGAACAAGTGCAAAGAGAACATTGCTGAGTCCCATTTGTGTTATTTGGCCGCACAACTCATGGTGTCGGAGGTGGCTTCGGAGATGGGCACGAGCTCTCACTGTCGAAGCTAGCAGCTCGGCCCTGCCACTGTAAAGAGGAGAAAAGTCTGGTTATTAATTGCTAAATAAATTTACATTTCAACTTGCAAAACTGAACTGGCCCAATGCACTGAATTCACCTTTCCCAGCTTCTCATAAGCTTTCTTGAATTTTGCTGTCAGCCATGCAAAAACATAAGGGAAACAGCTTAGAGCTTCTGGTTTGGAATACCTGATTTTCAAAAAGGCCTACTGCAGAGATAATTAAAGCTTTCTTAACTGTGTGTGTGTGTGTGTGTGTGTGTGTGTGTGTGTGTGTTTGTGAATGAGGTGCTCTGACTGGACCATTTCTGTGCGCTTCAGCCATTTTTCACACTGAAAATCATATTATGTTAGCAGCGAAAGAGGCAGTGTGCAGAATATGTCCTTACTGCCAAGAACCGATGGTCATGCATTATTAGCAATTTGTCTGGGAGCTGATAGTACAGCTAAAAATCTGATACTGCTTTAGCTTTGAGCTGTCTCCTTTGGTCTTTATTCTTCCTATGGGCATTTGCACCTGACTTGTGGAGAGGTAGAGGCATGAGCAGACCCTTCTGGGCTTCTGTAACCCCTTTCTCCTCCCCAGCTCTCCTAGCTCAAAGACTGTCTTCTATCAGCCAGACTCTAACCCTTCTGTGAAAGAGGTCATGTAATGAGGCGTAATGGAGTGAAGGAGAGGGCTGAGGCTGGCTGGACTTGAGCCATTCGATCCTTCTTTAACCAGTCATTGTTGCAGCAGTCATAACCGCAGCAATGTTTACTGAGCAAGGATCTGACCCCATGAATATTCTGGACCTGCCTGGGGGCTGTATATTAATAACTTCAAAGTGAGTCAGTGTCCACTGCTCACCCATCCTTGGAGTGGGTTGCAGAGACCCAGTACTCTCCTGGGTGTCTGCAGGACAGAGCTCCAGAGATAAGAGGTAGGTAGGTGGTCAAGATGGCCTTCCTGACCTGGAAGTGCAGCCCCCCCTTCTGCTTCTCATGAGTGTTGAGGGTCTCCACTGTGGAGTAACGGGGCTGAGCAGAAGCTGCAACTATGCATCTGTGCACACACGGAGGTTTGGGGTCAGGGGAGGATGTGATTCTCCCTCAATACAGTCTTTTCTAGAAGGGCCGAGCCACCTGAGGAATAGATCACTTTCTATCCAGCATCACCTATGGAGTAGATGGGAAACCCACGAAGTTGAGGAAGGATTCAGACCTACTAAACTACCTTAATGCTTTCAGTTCTAAGGAAAGCTTCTGTTACCATTCTCTGGGCTCGGTTCTTCGTGGGCTTCTTAGGACTCCCTGTGCAGGCCAACTGAAGATCTTTATGACTAACCAAGGGCCAGACAATCAGGTACTGATGACTACCATTATGTGACCTAGACCTAAGCAATCTTAGCATGTCAGCACTGGAGGCAGGCTTGGAAGCTGATCCAGTCTAACCTTGTTCTTGCAAATAAGAAAACGAAGACAGAGAAGTCAAGACACAGCTGGCTAGGGGCAGAGCCAGGACCCGAAACCAGGTCTCCTAACACCCAACTAAGTGTTGTTTCCACTCCATCCTGCTGCTATCTCAGCATTTGGCCACACTAGGGGAAGAAGGAGACAAAAGGTAATAAGCAACCTAACGTCTTTGGGTCCACACCAGGTACTTACTCCTAACTCCAGGTGGCAGTCTCTCTGCTTGCAGCATCCACTTGAATGAAATCACAACCGAGGGTTTCCCTGGTGAAATATTTTAGATAAATAAATGCCTGGTTGTTGAGCCCACTGTGGCTTCTGACTCAAGTGTTTCTTAACCAGAAGGTGACAACAGATGATTACTAATGCTCTCATTTAACAGACCTTCATTTTAGGAGTTCTACTTTTCTGTTACAACCTTTACTGTTGGTGAAAGGTACATTATAATCACTGGCTTCTTCCCTGGGTAAGCATGCCACTTACACAACCTGACTGATAGGCCAGGTCAGAGGAGAAAACATAAAAGGGCTTCATAGAGTGTCTTTCTTCCTTTATGTAGCAGCCCAAAGAGTAGTCGCAGGGAGCATAACTGTTTATCCAGAACAAATGAAGAAGGAACACTGGCTCCCCTGCTAGTCCGAGTTTTCCTACGAAGATAAACAAAGGGAGGAGATGGGGTTCATGGACAATGGGAAGGTGAATGATTCCAGGAGGCTTACAGTGGCTCTGAAATAGCAGCATACCTGTCCCCAGCACACAGGGAGATTGTTGTTTCAGAAGGCCTGTGTTCCAGTAAGGTCTTTTTTTGCTCTGAAATGGGTCACGTTCCAATGGAGATTTAACATCTCTGGCAGATGATCTGAACCTGGCCCTCCATAATAAAATGCCTTGGTGAAGAGTGCTGGTCAACCCTGTGTGTGGTAACAATGATGACACGTGGCTCTGGGCTGAGAGGGAAGGGGGCGGGTGCCGCAGCTGGGAAAGGCCACTTGTGATGGCTCAATGAATTTTTATTCATGAAAGAATCCCAGCAGGGAAAGACACCTTTTCAGTTAACTTGTTCCCCTCAGCCTTATTTTGAGCCCCAAACAAGTGAGCAAGTATGATGCCCTCTGTTCTCATTAATAAAAAAGAAACGATCACAGCACTTGAAAATCCCTTAAGAAAGGTGCAAGATAAATACAGAGCGCTTTGCAGATATGATGCCATTTATCTTCCCGGCAGCTGGAGGAGATTTCTTTATGATTATACAAATGGGAGATACAAGTTTCAGGAGCAAAGCTCTTGCTCAACATCCAGAACAGGAATGAAAAGAAGGCAGGATGTGAGCTCTGAGGATGAGCGGGAGGATTGCCTCCAAGCACAATGCATCGCACCAGCGGACACGAGGTGCTTACTTAATGTCAGCCCTGTGGGGGTTTGCATGCATTTTAATAAAGATATTTCAAATGTGGGCGCTAAATGTGTCGGCAACAATTTCAAATAAATGCGAACTATTGAAATCTCAGGTTGCCGAGACGAGTGTCATTTTCAGCTTCTTGATACAGAGAATGATCAGCTGAGTAGAAAATGGTGGGATCATGCATGGGGGAGGGGGCATTCCTGGGAGCCTGGCCTGCGAGGTCAAGCAAAAAGTAAACCCAAAGCATATCAATTTATTCTCTTTTTGTTTTCCATATACTGTTACTTTCCCTTTACTGTCTCATCAAATATTCATTTTCAAGGGCTTGATTCTACTTTATCTTTCTTTTGTAGTCTGAACCAGTGAGTCGGAGTTCTCAAAGAAATAGGGACTTGGAAATCAATTATTTGGCTTAATTAGGTTGTATTCATCATGAAGGAGAGTGATTCTGGAGCCAAGTCCTAGCTCCTCCGTGGTACTCAACACCCCACCCCCAGCTGTAGCCGCTGCTCTGTCACTTTCCATTTTCCACAGGCAGGCTCAGCCTGGTAACAGGGATGGGTTATTGCAGACTCAAGATTAGAAAGGCAGTCACAGTACAAGATGGGGGCTCATGGGCCCAGCCATAGTTTAGGGTCAGAGTTTCCTAGAAAAGCAAAGATGGGAAGGGCTTATCCTCTCATTTTACCAAGGAGCCCCAAGACCAGAGTGGGGCAGTGAGTTTTCTAAGGCCCTACAGCCAACCAGAGACCTCTTAGCTCTCATTCCATGCCCTCCCCCTAAGCCACCCTAAACAGTTCAGTAGACTTGTTCTATTCTTAAATATCTCCAAAGGATGATAAGCGGGGGAGGAGGAGTGGTGTGGTGGATGGGGCTGTCATGACCTCTGCCTGGGTTGAACCAGCACAGCCTTCAGTGAGGTGCTGGATGCTGTCTGCAGGTTGTCTAGCGTTCTGCCCAGCAACGCCTCCTGTATTGTGGGTTCCTCACCCACACTCTGCAGAAAGGGCTTTCTGGAAAAGAGGGGCAGGGGCTCCTCTGGGGGAGCTGAGAGCCGAGGGACTGGCCTCACTCATTAAAGGTCCACAGCTATGGGAAAATCAAGTCACCCACAAGATAGAAATATGAGGTCTCAACTGCCAGAAACTTTGCTTCTTTATACCCCTTGATGCCGCCTCAAAGGTCACAGGGCAGGAGCTGCACAGAGCACACGCCACCTGTCTGGGGAGGTGAATCAATTAGCCTGCCCCCTCACCAACCGAGGTCCCTATCACCCGTGTTTCCACAGGTCCAATCCCCTTGGCTCTCAGGCTCTCCTGAGACACCTCACCCTGCCAGAAACAGCTGGAAATGGGCTTGTCCTCCATGAGAGGGCAGGGAGCCGGTGGGTTCTCTAGGTTTGCCGACCTGACTTCTCTGCATCATAGAGTGTGGGGAGGGGATGACTCTGTTTTGAAGGTGACTCCGATTTTAAGCTGAGGGGCCATGCAGTGAAAAGGATAAAGCTTTATTTTGTATTAGTAGAATTTCCAATTTATACAGCTCTCTAGACTTGTTAGGTTTGAAGCCTGTTAAGATGACAGAATATTCACCCAGCTTTCTAGGATACAGACCAAGGCATGAGATACTGTGAGTGAGTTTTAAGCCTTGTTTGGTCACCCACACTTCCAATCCATTTGAGAAAAAGCAGGCCTGGGGACCACCAGGGTGATAGAATACAGGATCCTAAGTCAGTGGGATTCAGTGGAGGGTGGAGAAGTTTGCAGATATCACTCAAAGGGATATTTTCTTTGCAGTTGAGGGAGAAGTGACAGGGTCAAGATTATACAGTAAGTCAGGAGGGGCCAAGATTGGAGCCCAAGTCTCGGGACTCCCAGCCCAGTGCTCTCTCCATTACGTCTCTGTTAGAACCCAACGCAACCCAGCTCCACAGCTTTAGCCAGAAAGCCTGACACCTTGAGGTCATGCTCCCTTCCCCAACAAGGGCGAGAACCAACATTCATAAGAGGAGGAATCTGCTCTTTGGCATCTCCATCCAAGCAGTGAAAACTGCCAAGTGACTGCCTCGCTTGAGCCTCAGGGAACTTACTGTTCTGACAGGGGTAGAATGTCTTGCCAAGCTGTGATCTCACCCGCTTGGGGCTTTCTCCTAAAGGACCAACTTGGCCAAGGGCTTTGTGAAAGCATTTCAGGCCTGGCACAGTGGTCTGCTGGGAAGTCTTCTTCAAAGTTCTTGCTTTCCATTACGAACTCAGTGTTGCTTTCAAAATGCCCAACACCAGAGGCTTTGTGTCGGTGGACTCCACCTTTTTCCTCTGTTTCCTTTTGGCCTATTACACGCTGGGTAAGAAGCATGTGGCCCCCATGCCCACCTTTCCACAAAAGGCTGAAGGTGTCACTGCAGCCGACTGCCATTCTCCAGCCCACACTGCCATGCAGCAAACATGCCAAGGGCCAGGCGACCTCACCCACCTCTTTGAAGGATTTCTTTACCTCCACCAAGGAGTGCCAGTGTGCGATGGGCTTCCGGGGGTATGCCAGCATCTCGTTCCAGTGGTCCCTACCCAGGCCTTCGGCATTGATCCCTACACGACAGACTCCTATGATCTCATTGTGGCCCACTCTGAGGGAGAAACAAAAGTCCCAGCATTGGCTACCAGACATGCCCTCAGACAAGGAGGTCCAGCGCGGGTGGGCGGGGGGGCATGGTAGGACTCTGCCCAATGGGTCTAACTCAGAACTCTGAGCTCTGGAAACAGATGCTTGGCAGGGCTTCTGGGTGTCAGTGGCAGTGAAGCCTTTGCCTGGTCCCCTTCAGTGGACACTAGACACAGGCAGATAAGCAAAGGTTATAAACCTGTTTGGAATCTCAAGAAATGGTGGGCAGACAGCCTGAGTTTGGGAGGTGAGAGAGTCTAAGTCTCTTCACTTATTTGACCCTGCCAACACATTACAACCTCACTGAGACATCAGTATTTGCAAATAAATCGACCGTCTCTGAGCACCATTTCTCCAAAACCCCCGTGGCTGGAATGTGATTTATTCACTAGGTAAGAACATCAATTATCCCTTAGGTATGTTTGTCAATACTATGCCTGAGAACTTGGGCTAAAAGTCCTGTATTGAGGCTTTATTGCATGGTTTCTTTCTTCTTTAGCTAAAGTGACAACTGGAGAGAAGGAGTTATAGGGGCTGGAGCAGTTGAGAAATGTTTCTGAGCCAGCCTAGATGGAAAAGCAGGAGGTATGGAAGAGAAGAAAAATATCTGAGAGAGGGGAGATCCGACTGGATGGATATGCTGGTTCCAGATGAGGGAAGGCCGTGAGAGTCCAAGGGAAAAGCCTGGATCACAGGAGCCACTGATGGTTCTTTAGAAGGGCGGGTCCAGGAAGAAAGCTGTCATTTAGGAAGATGTGTCCCTAGTATGTTGACCGAATTGGGGCAGGAATCGATGGAGGCAGGGGTCAGTTAGGAGGCTGCACAGCCATCCCAGGGTGACAGTAATAGCAACAGCAGAAATAGAGAGGATAGAGGGGCATTTCGAAGGCCAGATAACAGGACTTGGTGCCAGATGGAAGAATGGGAATAGCAAGGGGTGAATTCAGGGAAACTGATGGATAGAGCCGCCCCTGATGGAAATAGGCCAGTTGGGAAAAGAACTTTGAACCTTTGCTAAGGGAGAATCCATGATCTTCCTCAAACTCCTGTACCCTTCTTGGGTACAGATAGAGTTGAGGCCTGAACCCCGAAGCTGAGCCCTGAATCACAAGGTCAAGGAGCCCTGTGCTGGTGCTGGAGTGGGAGTGAGGGGTGGAATCACATCCTTCTGGGACGCCCACCTACCGATCATAGTCCATGACTGAGATGAGCAGGCTGACTTGATCCATGTTTTCCGGGGGAATGTCAAAGATGATGGCCTCATTGTAGACAGGATTGAGTGTGTTTTTCTTTATGGTTGTTTTCTTCTTCTTCAGCCTCCGCCCATCACAAAGCAGGGACACTTTGACATAGGGATCTGTGCCAATGGGGACAGAGGAAAGGGAATGGAGTGTGTTAACAGATGTCTGCAAACATCATTTGCAGCAAAGGGACTGAAGCCCTAGACCTACTGCTGCTCATCAGATGGTATCAGTGGGTTGTTAAAATAATTAAACCACCTTGTATTTATGTAGCACACCTGTCTCTGAGGACACTCTGTGCTTAATAAATGCAGAGTCTTTAGCTACCTCAGTACTCTTGGGAGAGCGCCTAATGGACTTTTACTAATGGGGAAGCTGGCCCCAAATCAGACGTGGCACCTGCCGACAGGTATGCAGTTCACAGCCCTAAATCTCAGCTCGTCAATCACTGGCTGACTCAAAAGGGTGATGAGGCTGAACAATGACACTATTTCTTTCACCTATGAGGAGTGCTTTTCCTTGAGTGACTTTTTTGTTTTTTCAGAATTATAAACCAAAGGATAAAAGTTTTGGGGCAGGGTAAAAATAGGACTCAACAATGGCCAAGGAGACACAATGTGTCAGAGTGAAATGAACAGCAACAATCACGATGCTGTTCATGTCCTCCCCACCTGAGAACATAATTTTGGGTCCCATTGTCTCAATAATCTCATTTCCATTTGGCATCTAGAAGGCGGGAAGTGGCCCTGCTCTCTGCTTCCCTGGAAGCCGTTTCCTGCCCACTTCTGGGCAGTGGAGGAGGAGGGAGCTGTGGCCCGGGGAGACTCAGGGCAGCTGGTTGACATTTCCTTTCTCAGTGGGATCTTGGATTCTCTCCATCCTGCAAAGAGATGCTTTTATTGAACTTCCATGTGCCTCCCATCCTTTTGTTTTCTTTAGTTTTCTGAATGGGTATTTCATGGCCATCTTTCTACCCTGAAATTTTCTACTTACTCAAGTGAAGTGATACCTATTGTATCTCATAGCGCAGGTGTCTCGGTCACCATCATAATTGTTATTTATGCTGCACAGCTCAAGAAATGGGAGGGCAGCTCACAGGTAATAATAGTTTTCGAGACACTGATGTGCTGAGACACCTTGTTGCCCAGAAGCCAGGGCTCCTGTGAATCTGTCAGGAAGTGCCAGCCAAGCAGCTGCTTCCCAGCTCTGTGATTCATAGGCATGTGGTTCTATCTCCTGGACACTGAGCACCGACTAGGGCCCTGTACTCCCTGGCATCATTCAGATGAGGCACACATCCATGGTGGAAACGAGGAAGAACTGTGACACCTGATCAGAAACCCCAAGCCTGAAAGGCATTTCTGTAGACACCTAAATGAGCTGCCAACTAATCCATGTGGCAGCAGTAGCTATGCTTTAACTGTGGGGACATGAGGTTGGGTTGATGGGGAGACCATGAGGTGTTTAATCAACCTGCTTCTCTAACTACACATTTGAAAGGATCCTCTCTCGGGGATTTTCAGTATAAAGGAAGTAAGAGTTTTGAGAACTGGCATGAGGCTCTGCTTTCCACAGATTCCATTCTTTGTGGATATGCCCCAGGACATTATTCAGGTTCAGGTAGACAGATGGGCAGAGCTAGCCCCAAGACCTGTCTTTAACACAGCAGCTTGCAGAATCCATAAGGATGTATCTTGCCTTGCAAAGTGGCTCCAGACTTGAGGTTACTCAGGTGCTGCCTCATTCCCCTGCTCTACCTATTTCCATACATTCCCACATCAGAGCAGATTTCCATATCGTGAGGCTTGGAAAAATAGAGGCAGAGCCACTTGTCCCATGGGCCACTGAGCAAATGCCTTAGCAAACTTCCCCAACTCTGTTCACCCCTACAAGGCATATGCATTTTTTTAAAGAGACAGGGTCTTGCTGTTTTGCCCAGTCTGGTCTTGAACTCCTGGGCTTAAGTGATTCTTCCACCTAAGCCTCCTGAGTAGCTGGGATTACAGGCATGAGCCACTGTGCCTGGCTGATAGGAAATTTATAAAATTCAGTGTACATATTTCCCTTGCAGGAACCCACACTTTCACCAGCATCCATGAAGCCAAGCAGACAGATGACCGTTCCCTAGGCTTTTCTGGGGCAAAAATCCGTGGTTTCTAGTGGAATGCTGGCCCCAGATGATCTTGGAGGTCCTTTCCTCTCTAACAGCCTATGATGCTCTATGCAGCTGAGGGAGGGGACACAAAGACCAGCAGTGTATTTCAGCCTCATTGTCATGGGAGCCATCAAAATTCAGCATTTAGAATGCACTCACCACCCCTTTGTAGCATACTGGTCCTTATTATTATTTTGTGCTATTTTTAGTGTCATGGTTCTAGCAGATAGGCTTTGAGAATTGATTCAGGGCTAGTTTAGATCATGGAGAACAAGAAGATCCTGGGTTTTAGACGTCAATGCCACACAATTCAAGAATAGGCAATTAATAAGCTCCATTCACTCCCCAGCTTAGTTCAACATCAAATAAGTCTGGGCTGAGGGCAACCTCAAACTCATCCTCAAGAACAGGAGATCTAGTTCGAGAGGCTCCTAGCCAGTACACCCCCACTGCTTCACCCTTGGACCAGGTTCCTCATGCTGTAAATTCAACCATCCATTCTTTCGATATCTATTTATTGAATGCTTACTGTGTTTTATCCACTGTTCCAGATACTTGCTTACATCAATGAACAAAATAGACAGAAACCTGTAATGAAAAGAGGACCCCTGGATCTTCAGAATCAAGCCAAGGTTTAATAACAGGTTCCAAACCCAGGTCAAAAAGAGGGGCAATTGTGAAAGGTAGGTTAGAAATTAGCATGAAAAAAATCTCACACCCCAAACTCTCTGATTCAGAGCAGCTTTTGTGATGACCTCAGCAGCTTCACCATAGGCTTTCTCTCCAGCACATCAATTTAATTACGCCAGAGAAGAGAGTGTGGGGACTTAGGCAGCAAAATCCTATTTCCCTCAGCAGCCTTGAGAGTCTTCAGTGAATTTTCTTCCCTGTTATGCACTTATTTTGGTATTAAAATGAAATCTACATTGGCTGTACTTTAGGGGAAGCTGACTTGCTGCTGCCTAAGCTTTTCCCAGGCCAGAAGAGGTCTGTTAATCTCTTCCCTACGTCCTGATGTGTGTGGGAAGCTCTGAGGGACTCAGAGCTGCAACAAACACTTGTTACTCTAGGGTTTCCTGACCACCTTATCCTGAAACTTCAGTTTTCAAGGCCTGATACCTCCTCTTCTTCCAGCTGCACCAGGTTACACCTGAGCCCAGGTGTTTCTGGCTCAGCCATCACCTCTTTCCAGCAACTGATTATACCCAAGACTCAAGCTACTCCTCTGTTATTTCCAAACTCAAATACCTTCTTCCACAACTTAGGGGTTTTCCAGCAAATAAATAAAGAATACAAAGCAAATATGAGGAAAACTCTTTAATATATTCCCAGCTAAGTTCAGAAGCAACTCCTCAGTGGTTTTACGTTGGTAATCTGAATCATCGAGAGTCTCTCGAGCAGGAGGGCAGGGGATCTAGGGAAACAAACTGAGCTTTTTTCCACATTTGCAATTCTGAGTGCAGCCCAGACTGAGAGGCTTCACCCCATTTCACTCCTCAGAGAAGTCTGAGCTGATGAGGGAAGGAGGCTCCCAAGACTCAAGTTACTCCTCTGTTGTTTCCAAACTCAAATACCTCCTTCCACAACTTGCAGAATTGTAGGGGAAGACTCAAACCTCTGACACTACGTCCATCCTGCAGGTTGCTGTGCAGCCGCCCCCAAACAAGCATTTCCTCTGTCACTAGAATAGGACTATATTTCTATGTTCCTGCTGTACCTAGCAGCTTTCTTGGTGCTGAGGCTGAGGCCAGGAGGCCTGCAGTAAAGCCTCAAATACAAATGCATTTTGCTTTTCAGTGGATTTGTTTCCTTGGCTCAGTGCACAGAATTGCTGCCATAAGCCTGCACGGACCGGCAAACATTTACACGCTCAAACTTGACATAACCCTTCCGGAAGTCCTGGGGCCTCATATAAATAAGAAAACTTATCCTTAAGGTTTAAATCCTGTATATTTAATTCTTATTATCTCCCTCTTCTAAGAGAAAGAATGACAGCAATAGATGATATCTACTGAGTGCTTATACGTGTAAGACACCATTCTGAACATTTACATGAATTAACTCATTTCTCCTGAAAGCAACCCATATAAGATATTGTTATTCCCACTTTTCAGACTAGAAAACCAAAGCATTTACACAGCAAAGACATGGCAGAACTGGAGTTCGAATCCAGGCAGTTTGCATCCAGAGCTGGTGCTTCTATTCTAAGAATGCTGATAATTCTTTCCCCTTCTCCCTGAACATCCTTCCAAATCCTAATGTCTGGGCTGCTGGCAGGCCACTCGGGTTAAGAGAAGTACCTGAATAGCCTGTGATGTCCATCGCCTTGAGGTTCCGACACTTAATCACCGTGAGGGTGAGCCTGCCTGCTGTGGGCAGGTAGCAAAGGGAGAACATGATCTCTCCCAAGTCCACGCTTTCCTGCAAAGAAGCAGACAAGAGGGCAGATGAGGGGCTTGCAGACCACGGGCCTCATGTCCTGTGCAGCATCTGTTGGGGCTCTCTGGGGTCAGGAGGAGGGTCTTGGAGACACAGTGCTCTGTTTTTAAGACTAAGGGACTGGCCTCCTTGCTGCGAGTAACCGGGTATAAAAGGCAATGGAAACAATATTGCCTCTTCAGTACAATTTGCCCCTTCCAATATTCCCTCTCAATATCAACCCACATTCTGACCCTGGTCCTTGCCGTTCTGCCTTTGGCCTGACTTGCTCTCTGTGTGCCCCTTGGCTTCAGCCTCCAACCACCAGCCCCTTTATGGCCTCTTCCTGTTATCCTCCAGCTCACCCTTCTCAGTCACTGACCCCCTTGACTTCCTGCCCATCCAGGCATGTGGTCATGACAGTGTCCTGGACAAGACACATGCTCTAGTCTTCAAGTGTCCCCTCTCCCAGCAGGTCTATGATTCTTTTCTGCTTCTGCCCCTCAGTGCAGTAATTCTTTGTCAATCACAGCCAACCAAGGAGACAAACACCTGGCACCCCATCTGATGGCAAGTGTTTGATGCTAGGCCTCAGGTCCACTTTCTGTTTTCTCCTTAAATGTGGTCATCCTTTAAAAATAAACCCAGCTACAGAGCACACGCTCTGCTGCCTCTCCTGCCCCCAGAATCATCGTGGCCAGGGATTCCTGGAAGTTTCTGAGAGAATAGGAAAACCTCAAAGACAGTAAGCACACCCATGTGTGGCATTAAACAGTGCCTTGCCAGGTTGCTTCCTCCATTTGATGAAGGAGGGCGCTGTCATGGTGAAGCCTCCTCCCGCAGGTTTGAGGAGGAGCTCCAAGATACGGAGAGGTTTTCTCTCATAGGGCTCCCAGAGTCAGGTTTGAGGAGGAAGAGATCAGGGTTTGGGGTGATTTCAGATGAGGCCATCCATCCACCCATCCATCCATCCATCCACCCACCCACCCACCCATCCACCCATCCACCCATCCACCCATCCATCCATCCATCCACCCACCCACCCTCCCATCCATCCATCCACCCACCCATCCATCCATTCACCCACCCACCCATCCATCCATCCATCCATCCATCCATCCATCCACCCATCCACCCATCCACCCACCCACCCACCCACCCATCCACCCATCCATCCATCCATCCACCCATCCATCCATCCATCCATCCACCCATCCATCCATCCACCCATCCACCCATCCACCCACCCATCCACCCATCCATCCACCCATCCACCCATCCATCCACCCATCCATCCACCCACCCACCCACCCATCCATCCATCCATCCATCCATCCATCCATCCATCCATCCATCCATCCAGTAATTCAGTCAGTCAACAAATATTTATTGGTCACCTGCTATGTGCTAAGTGTTGATCTGAGTGCTAAGGATAGAGGAGAGAACAAAACAGACAAAAACCCCTGCCTTCCTGGAACTTAAAAAATACATTTCAACTTAAAAAAATAATTTCAACTTTTATTTTAGATTCAGATTCAGAGGGTACATGTACAGGTTTGTAACATGGGTATACTGCGTGATGCTGAGGTTTGGGGTACAGATGATCCTGCCACCCAGGTAGTGAGCATAGCACCCAACAGTTAGTTTTTCAAACCTTGCCCCCTCCCTCCCTCCCAACTCTAGTAGTTCCCAGTGTCTATTGTTGTCATCTTTACGAGTGGAGCTTACATTTTATTAGGGCAAAGGACAATAAAAGAGGTAAGTACATAAGTTAGTCAAAAGTATCAAGGAGAACAAAAGGCAGAGAAGGGGAATATAAAATGACCAGCAGGAGGCTATAGTTGTTGAATTTTTAGCCAGAGAAGGCCTCTCTAAGGAGGTAATGACTTCCGGGAAAGAGAAGAGTTGAGGGTGACACCAGAGTTTTGGTCCATTCTCCTTGCAAAGAGCCACCCTCTCCTGGAGACCCCGACAGCCTGGTCCCCTTGGAGAATAAGCCAAGGCCCTGTCTCCCCTACCTCCAGAGTCTGTGCTCACCACACTCTCCTCTAGGCAGCCCTGACACCCCACCGCTTTCCTAGCCCCAGATTTGTCTTTTTGTCCACACCCCCGAAATAAAGTCACCCCCCAAACCAAATTCTAGGAACAGCAGGTGAATACCCCCAGCTTCCCAAGAAGGGCCTGGCTGGGGCCAGGGCTGGGCACACTGTGGAGACAGCCACCCCTCCTGCACACAGAACCCCGTGGCCTCCACAGAGCCAGCCATCCCACACCAGCCCCTGTGGAGCGCCTCCATGAAGATCACTTCCAGCTGTGAGGCTCTCAGCAACTCTGTGAGGCAGGCTTGTTGGCATTTTCCCCTCCATTTCACAGACGAAGAACTTGCTCAGGTTTATAAACCTTGCCAGCTGCCTGGACTCGTGACTCTCGGGAGAGTGGTCCTTGCACTCCACTTTTGAGCAATGCCCTTCCAGCTCACCTAGGAAGCTGCTCAGGGGAACCCTCACCCTTCTGCACCTTGGCGTACACTCCATCCACTTGTTCATTTGTGTTTCCATTCGTATTTACAGAGTGCCTGCCAGAGGCACCATGCTTTGTGGAGGGTATGCAGTCCCCACTCTCGAAATGCAGATGGTCTAGTGGGGCGTAACCAGTTAAAAGAAGGTGCTGGAGTCCCCATCTTGCTCAGGTGCATCTCCTGGCTCCCTAGACCCCTAGTCAAAAGAGACACACACAGCAAGTGCCCCGTGCCCTGGCATGGGTCCTGCGGCAGCGGGCAGATCAGCATCACATCTGGCTAAATATTCCATGTCTCACAGAGGCACCGAGGTATAAAGAGAAGCCCCTTTATTTCCCTTAATAACCTCTCAAGCCCCAAGTTACTGAAACCCTTTAGATTCAGTGAGCACAGTACTAGGAACCAACCCATTGCACATGGACTGTGTGCCAGGCCTCTGCTAAGTACTTGGCTAGACTATCTTGGTGAGTCTTACCTCAGCCCTATGAAGTAGGTGCTCTCTCTCTCATCATCCCTATTGCACACAGGAGAAAATTCATGTTTGGTGAAGTTAAATAACTGGCCCAAGGCTGAGTGACTAATGAGCGCTTTGGTGTGAGATTTTCATATATCAGTGCCACTGCTCAAACACCTTCAGTGGCTCCCCTTGTTTGGCTTCTGGGATCAAGGCTCATCTTATTGCACTTCGGGTTTTCAGCAACTGGGCCCTGTCTTACCTCCTCACCTGCTGCTCTCTCCCTTCTCTATGCCAACCCTCCGCTCCACATGGCTGGTATATCTTTGGTCCTTTTTGCCAAAATGCCTCCCCTTCTCCTCTTGGCTTGGATACTCCTATACCTACATCACGCCCCCACACCACACCCCCATGGACCCTCGCCCAGGGTCCAGGCCACAGTGAGCATCTCTCCTCAACACCCCTGCAGGCTTCCTGTCCTCGAACAGCTCCCAGGAGTCACCAAGTCTCCTTTTCCCTGTAGCTGTGTCCCCCAGCATCTAGTGACAAGAGCTCCTTTTGTGACAGGGTCCTTGCCTTGCACCTGCTTGTGCTTCAGCGTGCCCAGAAGGACACAAAAGCAGCTACAGAAATGCTCGCAGAAAGGGGCGCTTACATGTTAGTAAAAGAACTCTGGAAGGAGTGGTTCTTCGCGCAGTGTTATCATCGAGTCAGGGCCCTGGGAAGAACTCTGGAAGCTCCTGTGGCCCCCCTGAGAGGGAGCGAACAAAAGGCTGCTGTCCCCATTTCCCCACCACCATGTCCTACAGATGCGGAGTTGCCTGCACTTTCACAGGCTGTCTCTTTTGGGGGAGTCTGAGTTTATTCGTTATGGACCTGGGAGGCTTGCCTCGGGGTATGAGAGGTCCCTCAGGGTAAACAGCATCGCCCCAGGCTCTATGAACTGCTGTCAAGGATGGCTCCCTCCAGGGGAGCAGTGAACCGCAGACCTCCTGGTTTTTGCAGGACGCCTGCTCTTTCTCACAGGACTGTGGCAGCTGGCGACATGCAGGTGCTGAGTCTGCAGTGTGGTGTGGCCCCTGCACCCAAAAGTGAACTGCACTCTCCATCCATGGGCACAGCCGGGTAAAAGGACTGGCCCAAGATCCCACTATGACCTGGAGGCAGGGAGGAAACCAGGGCCAGAAGACAAAAGCCTGGCTCTGGAGGCTTCCTCGGGGAGTGGCTGGCCCTCACGGGGCCTGGTGGCAAGTTAGCAGCTCTTGGTTCACTGTTCTCCTGCACGTACAAGCAGCAGAGGACAGGATTATTTAATAAGGGAAAATAAGCAGGTTAATTCTGAGTAAATAAGAGATGAGAGCTAAGCAAACAGAGAGGGTCAGCAACTCCTGGTAGTCACTGTCTCTCTCTGGAAAGCCAGGCCCCAGCTCAGCCCTCACCAGGTCCTCTCTCTGAACTACCCTCTCTCAGGAGGTTTCAGTCAGATCCCACATGGCTTACCAGCCTTTTATCCTCATTAGAGGTGTTTGAGACTTTGGACTTCAATAAAACGATGGGTGACCAGGGGCTTCAGAACAGCTAGCACATTATTGCTTTCATCTTCACCTGCCGTCAGGAGAGGCTGCCTTAGGGCCCCTGACTGGTAATGAGCTCTCTGGTGCAGGAGAGGTCACTGCTATCCAGAAAGCAGTAGAAACCAGCATAGCCCTCTAGACTGCTAACCTAGAAGCTGATAGGGTAGATCAGAGCTCAGCAGCACTGGCTGAAAGTCTTGGCTAGTGCTTGCAGGAGGTGGACCTGCTGAAGGGAGGGAGCCAGGATGTTGGCTTCTGGAGAAATCTGTCCTTCAGTGCAACCTGTACACTTGATGTCACTGCCCATAACAGTAGCATTCTCCTTGGCTGCAGTGCCCAGGGTGTCTGGACAGTAAGAGATTCTTAAAGGCTCACCTATCTATAGCCCAACACTGCACTCCCTGGTTTCCCAGAGGCCCCTCTGCAACAACTGATTAAAGCACTTCTCTCTCCTTGATGCAGTCACCTAGTCGGGGGCATAGAAAAAGATATCCTATTTGTGGGCTGCCCATGAAAGGGCAGTGAACCACGAATCAGGAGACCTGGACTTTAGACCCTCTGCCCCCAGTTAGCTGTGAGACCTTGAGCAAATCGTTTCCCATCTCTGGTCCTCGGGCTATAAAATGTAGGGGTTGTTCTAGATGAGATGCTCTATCCTCAAGGTCCCTGCCAGCCATGAGAACCCAAGATTCCAACTGGAAAATCTATCAGCCATCACCAACTGAGATGACCCAAGGATGCTTAAGTGGTGTCTATTGCCTGTCTCAAGGAGTCTAGCAATTTCACTCTGAAATTCAAACGCTCCCATTTTTTTTAGTCCCCATTGCCCCTCAAACGTTTTGTTCTTCTCCAAGGCCAGCCATGTTTCCTCCTGAATAAGCAGTGAGTGGCGTCAGTGCCTCTGAGTCCATCCTGGGAATGCAGGCTAAGCAAAGCAAGAACAATGCTTCCCCATTTCTTACAGAACACTTCTAGTCTCTTAGTCATTAAGTGGCTTGTCTGAATCTCTCATCATCAGCAGAGAAGCATCCGCTACACTTTCAGGAAAGCCAAAAGAGACCTAAAAAGATCTCAGAAGCACTGGGCAGGAAGTGCTGTTAAGTTCCCCAGGGGTTGTGGGAGGGTAGGGGGGCTGGAAGAGAGATAGGGTGGAAGCCAACTGGACTCCAATGGCTAAATAAACATTCACTGAGCAACCCCGCATTATGGGCCTGGGGCTGTGTACTGGGGGTACAGAGATGAGTCATATGTGGAAGCCAGATACGTGGACCTGAGCCAGCCCCCGTGATATCTCCTCCCATAGCAACACAGGCCTCCTCTCTGAAGCGCACGCACTACAACTATAACTTTTATGTTGATCTGGGGATTACATGATGAATGCCTGTGTTTCTCACCAGATTGTATGCTCTCTGAAGGCACGAATGGGGTCTGGTTTTATTCATCCTTATACCTCTCATGTGTAGCCCAGTGCCTGATGTGTAGTAAGTTCTCAGCAAATACTGGTTAATGAACAAATGGTTGAGAATGTGGATTTGGGGTCAGTCAGATCCAGCTTCCAGCTCTCAAGACTATGAGAGGTTAAGTACTCCTAAGAGAGTAGCGTGGCTTACTTAACCTTTCATAATCTTGGCTTCCTAACCTGTACAGTGGGATGAATATAGGACTCACCTCTTAGGGTTGCCCTAGAGATTAAATGAGGTAATTTGTGCAAAGTGCTTACTTAGCACAGTGGCTGGCACAGAATAGGTGCTTAGTAAGTATTGGCTACTATTATGATTATTACTACTATTATAAAGCGCTCATGGTCTTGGAAGAGGGGCAGGGGAGAGAAAGGCATATCAGTAGGTAGTACTGTTTGGTTTGATCGGTGCAGTAATAGAGGTGTGGACAAGATGGGGGCATGCAGAGCAAGGAACAAGGAACTCAGTCCCAGATTTCAAGCTAGGCTTCCCAAAGAGGGTGATATTTGGTGGGATCTAGAAAGGTTAGTAAAAGTAGATTTCTGTCAGAAAAAAACAAGCAAGGGCTTTTGCTTTTTTTCTCTGGAGAGGGATCAACAGTGCCTAAAGACATGGAAAGGGCAGGGAGTGTTCAGGGCGCATGAGAGGTTCCCTGTGGCTGAGAGCATGGTGATGACAGGGGCTGAGAGCATGGTGATGACAGGGGCTGAGAGCATGGTGATGACATGGGCGGAGAGCTCCCAGATGAGGCTAGAAACAGGGCCCCAGGCAAGGGCCAGCCTTGCTTGCCTAGTAGCCCATACTTGGGAGTTTGTCCATGATTCTGCAGATGATGGGAGACTGGGTCTACCCCTGTCCTTCCTTCTCTACTTCCTATTCAGTCCAGTGTGTCACTTGCAACCCAGACACCCACACCAGAGACCATTTTCATGTGTGTCATTCATTTGTCACACAACCACTAAATGTTGGAGGATCTCGAGAGACAGTAATGATAAGACAGACAAAGTCCAGGCCCTCCAGGAACTCGTATCTAAGGGAGGGAGACAAAAGTACACTCAGCAAGATGGTACCCAAGGGCAGCGAGGGAGCCAGGGACCTGACCAAGGGTAGTGAGTGGGTGTGGGGCCACTTTACTCAGAGTGGTCCCGAAAGATGGGGAGGAGCAGCCAAGAGTGGAAGGAGAGCTCTCAGCAGAGGGGCTAGCAAAGAGTGCTGCAGGTCTGGCTGGGGGAAGCAGATGGTGGCTGTGGTACCAGAGTAAGCAAAGGGTAAGAGGGAGGTCAAGAGAGGACTTGGAAGTGATTGGATTTTGCTTCCTGTGAAAAGCAGAGCCCTTGGAGGACTTGCAGTAGTTTGGGACTTCAGCAGCTTGTAAAGAATGGGTGGCAGGGGCAGGGTGAAAGTGAGCGTGAGCTCAGATGCTCTACGCCCTCCACGGCTACTCAGTGCCCGAGCTGCACAGCTTCTCGCTTCTGAGTGTCCCCAAACTCTGAGGCCCTCTCCTCCCATCTCCCCTGCACTACCTCAGCTCTGGCCTGCACCACCTCTGCCAGATCCCTGCAGTTTTCTAACTCCCCCTGCCCACCCCCTCCAATCCATCGTCCTTGCTGTAACCAAGAGGTTGCTCTCCTGCTCAGAATTCTGCAGTGGCTTCTCATTTCACACTTGTTTTGTAGTTGGAAAGCCTCTTCTTCAAATGAAGTATCATCCAAAAGCCCAATCACACGCAGCAGCTGAAGAATGGCTCAGAGACAGGGCGCCCAGAGTACCTTCAACCCCTCGGGCTACCTCCTCGGAACTTTCAGGAGTCGGCATGAAAAACCACTAATTCACAGAATCACATGGCATTCAAGCTTCTTCACGGGGTGGCCCTCGCCTTTCTAGCCAGCCTCACCTTCCACTGTTCTGCCCCAGGTGCCCTACACTCCAGCCATAATAACCATAACATTGAGTGTTTACTATGTGCCGTCCTGCCCTAAGTGCTCCTATGTATGATGTCATATAATCTTCACACAAGCCTTACGAGATGGCTACTATTGTTATCCCCACTTTTTACCTGCGGACACTGAAGGACGGAGAGGTTATGCAACTGGCCCAAGGGCACACAGCTACTAAATGGCACAGCCAAGATGTGGACAGAAGCTTGAGAGTCCCCACTTTCAGCCACTACACCATCCTGCCTCTTGATGACACCTCCCCACTAAACGCTCCAAGATCTTTCCCACCTTCATGCCTTCGTCTGTTCTTTCTACCGCCTGAAGTAACCTCTCCATCGCCCTGACCATCCTGGACAACTCTTATCTTCCAGGCCAGCTGTCCTGTCACCTCCTCTTGGGTCACCTCCTTTGACTCCCTTGGTCTGGCCTGGGGCTGTGCTCCCATTGCTCTTGGGTGGTAAAGGCCAAGGGAGAAATCTCACAACTGCCCCAAGGCAAAGTCCGGACTTCCGAGAGGAACCCGGCAGGATGTGCTGAACTGCTGGGTGAGGGGCTGCAGGAGGAGAATGGAGACTGATGCTCTGCCCGCCCCATGTCCCCATGGCTGGCTCAGCTCTCGCCTGGGAGAGAGGAGCTGTGGGAGTGGGCACTCCTTCCCAGGGTGCCGAGAGGGGGCCCCTGCTGTGAACACCAGCCTGGGTGACGTGAGTTGATTCCCTGCTCCTCCTCAGGCCTGGACTCCTAGGGCTTCAGCAAGAATGCTGGGGGTGGCTGGGGTGGAAGGGCGGGATGTGTCTGTTGTGACGCTCAGGGCTTCCTGCTGGGTGCTGGGGCAGGTTCTGTTTGTTCTGAGTTCCATGACTGCTTTTACTCTCAAGTGCTTCTCTGCCCCAAGGGCCTTGCAGCATTATGAATAAATGATCAACCAGAATTGAGGCTCCTTAAACGAACTCAGTATACTCCAACTTCACTCTGCAGTGTGGACACAGGGCTAAGGACTGCCCCGTGGAGGTGAAGGCACCCCCAAGCCGGTGTGGAGCAGCGGTGCACGGAGGATGTGGGTGAGATCCTTGAGTCTGGGTTTGTCCTAGGGACCCATTGAGACTAAAGCACACCAGCGGGAAGCAAATGTTTCTGCATCTGAGCATCTTCGGAGAAACAGATGGTCTTATTTAGGAAACTTTTTCTCAGCCTCTCCTTCGTGAACCTGCCCTTGAAAAGAGGCTTAGTATTCCACATGCACCATTACTTTTGGGCAAATATCCGTGAGTCAGAATCACACTGGGAGGTGCAGATCTCTTCCTAATGACTTTTTAAAAGGTGGGTGGAGAAGAAGAGGGTCTATGAGAGGTTGGAAAGGAGCTTGAGGGGAGTGGAGTTTGGAGAAGTTTTAGAAGAGATGGCAGCAGTGCCTGGTCAAGCCAGGAAGTCTGTGCCGTAGGGTGCTTGTGCATGAGAGCCCAGAGCCGAGGACCTCACTTCAGATCTGGTCCTGCCACTGTCATCTTCATTAACCTCAGGGGCGGTGGGGGTAGTAAATGGTACATTAATGAAGTTAATGATGAGAATCCATCTTAATTTCTTGCCACAAGTTGTCCTGCCACATGGCTGTCAAACAGCTGCCAGTTTCTCCTGGGGAGAGGGCAGGCATCTCAGTGGTGAGAGATCTGCTATCTGCCCCTGGCAGGGCTGTGGGGGCTGGGACTCTCGGCAGGAGGGGAGATGCCTTGGTCCTGGTTTCCAAAGGAGTCTCCTGGGGCAGCTGAGGAATGTTTCTTGCAAACAAGTGCCCTGAGGGGGGTGCCAAATAGGCAGGGCTTTGGTCTCAGCCAAAGGCACATGCCTGCACTGCGTGACAGTGGCTTTAGCTTCACCATCTCTTTGGGGACAGTCACCCTGAAGATTAAGGTCTTTCCCCACCCCCTGCCCCCCACACTTCAGAATCTCTGGGTCTTGCCATGGCAAGGTGTTCCGTAGAGAAGCTCTTTCCAGCCTTTCACAGAGTTGACTGCCCTGCTCTTGAAAACTACACTTCCTTCGGATTCTTCTCCCACCTCTCTGGCTGCCTCTTTCAGGTCTCCTGTGCCAGCCTCTTCTCCCATCCCTGCCTCTAAACAGTGGGGTTTGTCAAGCCTCTCCTCTCCTCACTCAGCCGTAACGTCAATATCCGTCTCCACACTAATGGTTCCTGAGTTTATGGCCCTTCTGCAGACATCTCTTCTAGACTCCAGACTCATATATCCAAAATGACATGGCCATGTGGCTGGAAATCTAGAACTTCTCAGAGGCTCACAGTTGCCCTTTTCATCTTCTGTTTACATTCTCCTCTAATTTTCCCCAACCTGTAAGTGGCCCTTCCATCCACCCAGTTGCTCAAGCCAGAAATGAGACATCTTTGTGGACGTCTGCCTTCCTCTTTTGGATTTAGATCATCATCAAGCCCTGATAATTCCAACTCCAAATTCCATCTCAAGTCCACCCACCTCTCTCCATCTCCAGTGCCACACGGAGGCCAAAGCCTACCCCCACCCGCATATAGCTGCCTCCTATCTGCCCTCCCTGCTTCCCTTGCTCTCCCGCCCCATTCTCCACGCAGCAGCCAGAGTGCTCTTCCCCAGATGGAAAATGGATTGTACCACTCCTTGTTTAAAACCTCCAATGGCATCCCCTTGCAATAGGAGTAAAAACAAAAGCACTTACCAAGATCTACAGGGCCCTCCACAACAAGGCTGACTCTTCAGCCTCCCCTGTGCCAGGGCCCTCCTCACAGGCTTCCTTAAATGCCCCAGGTTATTCCTGCCCCGTGACTTTGCACTTTCTCTTCCTCTGATTGACCATTCCTTCCCCAGCTCTTCACATGGCAGAGACCCACTCATCTCAGGCCACTTCCTCCAGCTCCTCCCTCTGCTGCCAACTGTGTTCCCGAAGGACAGGTCTGGGTCTATTTTGCCAGGGCCAGGATGAGGGTGAGGCAAAGCAGGTGCCCAGGTACAAAAGTGAAGGAGGTGCTCACTGTCAGGTTCATGCATGTATCCAAGAGTGAGTGCCCCCTTCCATTCTGCCTCCTGGGTACTTCACTTGCCTCACCCTAATCTCAACCCCATATTTTACTCACCACTGTATTCTCAGTACTGAGCACAGTGCCTGGTGTATAACAGATGCTGACAAGTATTTGTTGAATTAATGAGCAACTCAGCTTTGTGGGGTTCACCTGGTTAAAGTGGCAAAATGAATGGCTGACAAGAGTAGGCCTTTGCTTAACCTCAGCCTCTGGTCTCCCCAGGAGGGTTGCTGTGGTTATTGAGATGGTTTCAGGGTGGAGACTCATAGGTGTTCCTGAGGGGGTGGGCTGAATATTCCCTGCATTAGAAGCTTGGGAGGTGGGGACTTGATTCCTGAGCTGCACCCAAGATCTACTGAGTCATCATCTCTGGAGGGGGTGCCTGGATGTTTGCATTATTGATAGGCCTCCCAGGTGAGTGTTACATAGCCTCAGTTTGTGATATAAGATGAGAGATTCTGAGGTTGCCCCAGGTCAGACCCTATTAGAATCTCTGTGACATGGAACACGTCCTAATGCAACTGAAGTCATTAAATATAAGGGCTACCAAGCAAAAGTTAAGGAATGAAAGGGCCTCTTCTCTTTTATTAGGCACAAGCAAGGGTTCCGAAGGATTGAAGCCATGTGGGCTGCTGGACTGGTCCTGGCCCTCACCACTTCCCTTTGCCTTTTTCCTGTGCACCACAAGGCACACTGGGTAGCTATATTTTTGTAAGAACCTGCCTCATCCAAATTTACAGGGTTTAAGGAAATTAGGTATTAAGCAAAGACAGTGTTTCAAAGATATCTGACACCATTCTGTAAATATTCCTTATTGCAATAGATCTCCAAGGATGTGTTCCTGACCAATAAGGTCAGCATCATTTGGAAATAATCAGAAACACAAATACTTGGATGCTACCCTCACCAGAAGGCAGGGACTTCTGTGTTTAACAAGCCCCAGGGAAGTCTCAGGAACTGACAACCATTGCTTTTATCTAGTTGGAAGAACCAATTGAACACACATACTCTGGCCAGGATTTTGAAGAGTCTTCCACTTCTTTGAATCTACTTATTTTGGTGATTAAAGCCAAAGTCAAGAGAGGAGGAGACTAACAGTCATGGATCATCTACTAGTTCGTAGGGACTATGTTGGGTACTTAACACTTGTTTTTTTCTTTGTTTTGTTTTTTTGAGAGTTTTGCTGTGTTGTCCAGGCTGGAGTGCAGTGGCACGCGATTTTGGCTCACTGCAACCTCGGCCTCCTGGGTTCAAGCAATTCTCCTGCCTCAGCCTCCTGAGTGGCTGGGATTACAGGTGCATGTCACCATGCCTGGCTAATTTTTGTATTTTTAGTAGAGATGGGGTTTCACCATGTTGTCCAGGCTGGTCTGAAACTTCTGACCTCGTGATCTTCCCCCCTTGGCCTCCCAAAGTGCTGGGATTACAGGCATGAGCCACCGCACCCAGCCCTTAACAAATACTAAATTCATTTTACTCATACTCTATGCCTGGCAGGAACACATAATTATCTCTACATCGTACTGAAAATCACAGAGGTTAAGTAACTTGCCTAGGGTCTCGTGTGCCAAGCTTGGCTTTGTTGACTCTGAAGGCATTGCTCTTCTCTTCCATCCCACCCAGCCTCCTCTGGGACTGTCCATGCTCCACCCCACTCCACCCCATCTTCTGTCCCTGGTTATTGAGGGTTAGGGCTGCCGAGGACCATGTAGGTTTTGAAGGTGAAATTTCTTGGTGTTCTGGAAGCAAGAAGCACAAGAGAGGAAGCTCGGAGACTTAGAATATTTACCTCCCTTCTGCCTGCCCCCACCTGCCCCTCTTGAAAGAAGACAAATGGATGGTGTCACCCTGCATTACAGACTATGATAGGATCCATCTCACTCACTTAAACCTACTAGTGCAGCACCCTGGCCTCAGCCTATCATTTCTCACGAAAGTCCTTGTTATGTCATTGTCTCACCAAGTGCCAAACTGCTGCAGCAGACACTGCCTCAGGGGAAGGACGGAGGGGGAGAAGCTAGGCCAGCAGGGGCAGAACACCTGGGCCAAAGCTCTTGTCCCCTACGCGGCAGCTCAGTGGAAGAACCCTGGGCCCTCTCTGCACAGATCTTTGTACCTGAGTTCTCTGGGGAGCAGCCACCAGGACTAGGAGGAGGAAACCCATATATGAAAAAGTTTTGAGCTGGTGAAGTGTTTCCCCTGTCTTCTGTAAAGTTGTAGTTATATTCCTCACTGTTATTTCCTTGCTTCCTTAGGTCTTGAGGAGGGGTGAGGAGATGGTCTGTAGTCCCCACAGGCTTCTTGGGAGAGTTGAAGTGGGATATTTAAGGATCAGAGCAAAGGAACTCCAATCATATGTCACTAGGAAGCAAGAGGCCCCAAGAGATCAGCCAGCTTATCCAGTCCCAGCTCCCCAGCAAGACCACATTCAGCTTTACAATCAATGCCTCTTTTCCAGTGTTCCACCCCTTCCTGGAACTCAGAAAGTCCTCCCAGATGGCTGACCCAGTGCCTGGGGCATCTATGTCTTCCCTCCTAGTTCCTACCTACTATTACATCATAATTTAGAGGTTATGCCTTCTAAGACTGTATGAGTTTTGACTCTACCTTCTCTTCACCAAAACCGAGAACCTTCCCTTGGTCTCATAATGTTTTAGGCATTTTGGTGGCCTTTCATCTAGACCCACAACTAACCATTGATGAAAAACTCCTGACTCATGATCCAGAAGGGAAGAACCATGAGTCAGCTACAGGAGTTTTAGTATAAACAGATCCAAGGAGCGATGCATGGAGTTGGGCGCAGAACCTGGGGTTCAAATCCCTGCCCTGCTGCTTTCCAGCTGTGTGACTGTAAAACTCACTGAACGTCTCTGACTCTTTCTGACGATGGGCAGTACTGTCATGCTTGAGGTGGCTCCTGTGAGGCAGGTGTCTTTTGCCCTGATTCAGAGGCATAAGAGGAAACCATGGGGAGGGTGTGGCCAGCTGCTAGTAGGAAAACCAAGACATGCATGTAGCAAGAATGCAAACTGTTTGTAAGCCTGTCATTCTCCCGCCACATGGAGGCAGGTGGTGGCACTGAGCCCACTGGGTGTGCTGTCCCCCCTGCCTGCCTGGTGGGCTGAGGGGCCAGGTATGCCCCATGGATGTCTAAGTCAGCAAGAGTTGGAGGAAGAGGCAGCTGCCTTGGAGTTGTTCCTGGGTAGAGGGTGGGCATGAGACATCTTCTAGCCTGGATTTCAGAGGTCCCAGCTCCTGCCTGCAGGACCCCATGGAAGCTGAGTAGATTTGCTGGCTCTTTCTTCCCTCCCAGCCCTGGGCTTCCCTACCCAGCAGCACCTTCAATCAGTAGGATTGGGGAGGGCATCCTGTGTCTTCTCAGGCTTCAGTTCAGATGTTCCCAGTAAGGGAACTTAAGGGAAAAATTAAGCTGGCTCTCGGAGGCCTGGGTTCAAATCCTGGTTCTGCTGCGAATCAGTAGAATGATATGGGGCAAGTCACTGTGCCTCCCTGAGCTGTGCATCCTCAGCTGTAAAATGAGAGCATTGTACCAGATGACCTCGCCTCCTCATTAGAGAAATAGGGTGAACTGTGAAGCCCAGTGAGTGTATGCACTGAAGACACCTGGCAGGGATCTAGTGCAGAGCAAACTCCTCAGACACTTTCGGGCCCCTTCCTGCTCCATCCCGCTGCGGAGCTGCCTCTGGCCGCTGGTGGGTTGGCTTCAGCCATCTCCAAACTGCATCCTGACAATGCCTCACTGGAAGGAGAAGCAAGTGGTGTGGGAGAGGGGGACAGCAGGGAGGGAACATGGGGCCAGGATCCCAGAGATTCCCCAGGAAGTACAGAGTTCTTTGCTGGGAGGTTCCTCTAAACCAGGCCCCAG
This sequence comes from Macaca mulatta, assembly GCF_049350105.2. Taxonomy (NCBI): domain Eukaryota; kingdom Metazoa; phylum Chordata; class Mammalia; order Primates; family Cercopithecidae; genus Macaca; species Macaca mulatta. The sequence goes on along the minus strand of NC_133406.1, from coordinate 126,124,552 downwards.
GCCTCCCTTCCCCCTGCTCACCCAGGAGCACGACGATGAAGCACCAAATTAGCTCCATTATTGTAACTCCTCCAAAAATTATAGGCTGCATGTTCTGCCAGAGCCAGCTAATGTCTCCCATTGGTAAGCAGGTGACACTAATAGTTATTTTCTCCCTTCCAGGCACCAAGTGCAGAGTGGCAGAAACAGAGTGAGGCTCAGGCTGGGAGGAGAGAGGCCCAGGGAGAAGCCGAGGCACTGGACGGTCCTGATGCCAGGGGTCGCCTGAGCACCACAACAGAAGTTTGCAGATCCTCCCTTTCGCTTAGAGAAACTGTCTGTTTGCACTGTGTGAACCTGGAGACCTCCCTGCTCAGGAATGGCGCTGCCTGGCCTCCAGGGGAGGCCACAGCCCACAGGCCATGCCGGGCCCTCAGGTGGGGTGTCCCTGGGCCTCCTGCTGCTGCTGCAGAGGGGCCTGCTGCTCCCCAGCTGTCCCCACGGCTCGAGTTCCTTCCCCCAGGCGATGCCCAGCTTTCTTTGGCTTCCCACACAGCAGTCAGCATTTCCTCTCTCACCTCTTCCATCCTCCCCCACCCCCATCTGCCTCTCCTCTCACACCAGACAGAGCCATCTCCTGTCGGTGTCAGCTGAGGCAACGCTTCCTCAAGGGGGCAGGGTCCCAAACGGGAGTGGAAATAGCCCATTCCCAGGCATACACCCAAGCCCCTTTCTGCTAGGCCCAGCAGCGGGAAATCACAGATTCCTGGACCTGGGGTGGCTCCTATGTCTCTGTGATCACTGCCCTCCGCACACGCCACAGTTCTGCAGAGCATCCAGCAACTCAGTCCCAGCCCAGTCCTTCCTAGGGATAAAGGTGGGAATCAAGTCGGCCTGATGCCTCTCTTTAAAGAACTTCCAACCAAGCCCCCTCTGCAGTTAGTAGTTGAAGTGTAAAGGCCTCTCTGGGGATCAGTGTGAGAGCTCAAGGGTCCCCAGAGAATGCAAAGGCTCCTTCTCGTTTCACATATCAGAAAACAGAGGCTTGGAAGGGCTGTGCGTCCCTGGTGATTCTACTTGGAGTTTTCCAGCTCCTAGACTAAGCTGGAATCCCTTTCTCTTACTTTCCAATTCCATCCCACAAGTATAAATTGAGTACTTACTGGATGCAAGGCCAGGGTTCAGGGCTCCAGTAATTTGGAAAGTCCCAAATTCCAGGGACTGCCTACCTCTAACACTGTATGATGATAAGGAAGAACTTTAAAGGTACTACACATAGCTGGCGTTCATTGAGCTCCTGCTGTGTGCCGATGGGCACTTGGCTGAGATTTGTGTGAATTCTCTTCTTTAATCCTCACAACCACCTTATGGAAAAGGGTAAGTTTTACCCACATTTTACAGATGAGAGAACAAGCATGGAGATGTTATGTTAAAGAGTGTGGAGATACGGCTTGAACAAAGGCAGCCAGACCCCAGGGTCTTCCTCAGCCACCATGCCAAGCCAGTTTGATTTTCTGAAAGGTTGTCCCTGAGAATTATTCACCCAATGCTTCTGGAGCTCTGACTGAGTAAGGTTTGACGGAGCTTTACACGTTCTCTCAGTAACTTGTTTTTAAAAATCTCTTTTAGGCCAGGCTTATGCCTGTAATCCCAGCACTTTGGGAGGCCGAGGCGGGCGGATCACCAGGTCAGGAGATCAAGACCATCCTGGCTAACATGGTGAAACCCCGTCTCTACTAAGAATACAAACAATTAGCCGGGCGTGGTGGCGGGCACCTGTAGTCCCAGCTACTCGGGAGGCTGAGGCAGGAGAATGGCGTGAACCCAGGAGGCGGAGCTTGTAGTGAGCTGAGATCGCACTACTGCACTCCAGCCTGGGCGACAGAGCCAAACTCCGTTTAAAAAACAAAACAAAACAACAAAAAAGCAAAACTCTTTTAAAGATTCTCATGTATTTGTTACAACAAATTTGTGAGCTAGGTTTTATAATTACCCCCACTTTGCAGTTGAAGAACCGAAGGCATAGAGGTATTCAGGAGGTCTCAGAATTCAAAGACCACGCTATGATCCACCCCCGTGATGCTGTTCACCATGTGATGCCCTCAGGAGAAAATTTTCTCCTGTCCTAGAACCAGGAATAGCTTTGTGTTTCCTAGGCCTCTGGTTTGTCTTTACTTAATGGACACTGAATTCTGTGACTATCTTTCCCTTTTTGTATTATCTGCCAGAACGCTTCAAGTCACTCGTGTGGCCTGCCTCTGGGCAGGTTTGGACAGCAGGGCATGCACGTTGTGTAGGGCACTCTCTGGGCTCCAGAATTTTACATTCTTTCACTTATTTTTTGCTACTCTTTAATGATGTTTTAAACTTATTTTTAATCTTGTCATATGTCCTATAAGCTAGCTAAATCTTTTCTGGAGCAACACAAAGTGATAAGCAAAATAAATAAATGTTTTTATTACATGCTGTGCAACCTCAGATAATTCACTTAGCCTCTCTTAGCTTAATTTTCTCTATCTACAGAATTAGGATAATTCCTCCTACCTGCTGAGGATTAAATGAGACAATGTGTGCAAAAAGGCTCCGTAAATTCAATAGTGCTATATAAAGGCAAGGTGACTTGTTACTAATATTGTTGTTATTAGTTACGAGATGGGGTCCCTGCCCCTGGGGCACCTGCACTCAGGGATTGGTAAAGAGGGCATGGCTGTCTGGGACCTACTCCTACGTCACGGGGAAGATACCCAGGGTTGTGTGGCTTGAAGGAGCTACTGATGCTGCCCTGGCTGGAGAACAGAGCTGCATCAAACCTCACGCTGTCCATGCCTAGAGTCAGGGCCTTAGTTGAAGCTGTCCCTACTGCCCTGCCCACTGGGCAGCTAACTGGCCAGAGAGGGACAGGCGATGTCTGCATAACCCCCAAGCCCCCCAGGGGGAGGTTGGCAGTCCCTGTGAGGTTGTAGGACTCTCCAGAGTGTCTTCTAGGATCTCAACATCATCTGAGAAGACCATGGCCCCTCCTACTCCTAACATCTCAGAATGCTCAAGGACTTGCTGATATGAGATGGGCAGTGGCCTTGGTCTTTGGTCAGAAGGCTGGCTTGGGGCCTGCCAGATCTTCAGGCCTGTCCTCACTATCCCTCCTCGGAGCCTTGGCCCTGCACACCTCGCACTCTCCTCCCTCTTGTTCTCCACTCCACATCTTCCCTTCTTTCCGGCATTCCTCCAAAATTCCTTAATCCTAGACATTTGCAGGCCCAACCCAGCCAGTGCATCAACCCCTCACAGTCTGCAGGGTAGTCCCCGCCCTTCACTGCATTCACATCATTTTCTAAGCAACAGGGGGACTCGGGGGCTCATCAAAAGGTGAGTTGCAGTATTCTTGGGAGAATGGGCTTCTAGTGAAATGGATTTTTGGTGGCTTTCTGCATTTTCTAAAATATCTAAAATACAAATGTAATACTTTACCTTGAGGCAAAGAACGGTAAAATATATGAGTTATAGAGCATTTAAAGAAAATGATCTCAGTTTTGGTTCTCTGCTCTATCATTTTAAAACTGTGTGACTTCAGGGAATTTCCTTAGTTTTCCCCATCTGTAAAATGGAAATACTGATACCTTCCTGTATTGAGGTTAAATAAGAATATATCCTTGGAAATTCATTTATAAACACATTAGTTATTGTTGTTAGATTCAAGAGCCATAAACCATGGCAAGAACCCAGGAAGGCCCTTTTCTCATGGAAATCGTATTGCACCCTAGTCACAGCCCTGTGGTAGAGATTCTTGTCCACATTTGGCTAAGGAGGAAAGAGAGAGGTGAAGTGGTTTGACAGGCCACACAGCAGAGGCCAGCTTCAAGCCCCAGCCTCCTGACTCCAACTCTTGCTTACCTGCAGGCTCTTGGGGCCTGGCACCGAGTCTGCCCTTGGATCCATGCCCCTTGCAGGGTCTCATGGATCCTGACTGAGAGCCCAGAGCTGACTCCATGGCCTTGAAGGCTCTACACCATTATCAGGGCCTCAGCTTCCCTGTGAGTGAAATGAAGAGAGAATCTTTGTCCTCCTTTCTCAACACGTGAGAGACGCAAACTGACATGGAAGTGGTTTGGGTTTTATTATAGTCACCCTTAAGGGTATTCATAAGGCACATCATCTTCAGGCTGTGAGCTCTCCTCGAAATTCTTTTCCAAACAGAATTTCTTAGGGGAACTAAAAAATGTCCCTGGGACCGGAGTCCTCTGTGGGGAGGAGGAGTGACAGAAAGCCAATCAAACAAGATGGAACAGGAACAAGCCCCTTGCTGCTTCCCCAGCGTGTGCATGTGCATGTGTGTGTGTGTGTGTGTACATGAGCCTATGTACACACACAGGGGGCTGCCTGGGGTCTGACCAGACTCAGGGTGGGTGGCGGAAGACTCAGGGTGGGTGGCGGAAGAAGACTCAGGGTGGGTGGCGGAAGACTCAGGGTGGGTGGCGGAAGACTCAGGGTGGGTGGCGGAGGGCTCTGCTCAGATTCTGCTTCCCTATCTCTTGCAGGACGCAGACAGGAGCGCAGCCAGAGTTTCTCTGGTAAAAATTCTCCAAATAGGGTTGGGGGAATACTTTCCTAGGGAACGCCCACTCCCTAAAAAGAGCTGGGTGGCTGCCTGCACTTGGATAGGATTCACTAAAAACACCCTGCCAGCAGGAGTCGGAGTTACAAAGGCCTTCACTGCCAGCCTTTCCCCCGGCCTCTTGTTCTCCACAAACCTACCAAAAAGGCCCAGCAGCACAAAGAAATATTGGTTCTCATAATTTCCCCCATAAGAGTCACCTTGAGCCCTAATCCCCCACTTTCAAAATGCCTGTCCAGGGCCTGCCCGCCCAGCACAGCTTGTGAGCGTTAGAATCCTGACTCACACCTTCTTTTCTCCAGGGCCTGCGAGGCACTCTGAGCTTGGCTGTTCCGTATGCCCTCCTTCCTGCCTTTTTGCTTCCAGCTGACTTTCAGCTAGTTCCTCTGATGTATCGATCCTGGGAGGGGCTGGGCAGGGCTCCCAGCAGTGTCGCTCTCACAGGGCCCTGCAGGAGTGACTCAGCTGGAGATGACTCTGACAATGTGGAGGAGGCATTTTCAAGCAGGTGCCTCAAGTCACAAAGCTAGCCCTGTCCCCAACTTCTCAAGAAAGGAAGTGCTTATCATGTTGTCAGGACACACCACCAGAGCTGTTTTTTTCTCTCTGGAAGTTGGACTCTTCCTAGCACATGGTCCAATGTGTCACTACAGAGATGTGAGTCAACCAAAGGCTCGAGGAGGGACCGACTCACCCTGGGAAAGAGTCCCACGCCAGTGGCGTTCCCGTGGGTGCAGGGGTGGCGTGAGAGGCTGTCCTCTCCCCTCTCCTTCTACAAAGCGGTGACCTCTTTTATTCAAACAAGGTGCAAAGCCTTTTGGGGGCAGCAGAGAGGAGCTCTGGAGAAGGCTGGCAGGGGGCCAGGGTGGCTGAAGAAAGACCCTCTGTCTCTTCCCCTGGACATTCCCCTTCTTTCCTTTTGGGTTTTCTTTCTGGTTCTAGGTGCTCCTTCATGTTCTGTCCCTGAATTCTCTTTAAAGCTCCAACCCAAGTGTAGAGCCAAACCCCGCTCCTGGTTCCCATCGCATCCCTGAAAGAGGCTGGTAGTATAAAAAAGAACTTCAGATACTAAGGGTGAACAAAAGGAAATAGCCACAGACAAAGCAAACGACACTGCCTCAGGGTCTCCAGCCCCAGGTGGCCAGGACACTTGCACAGGCCCCTCCCCATGTCTTCCCCTGGCAGCTCTCTGCCTGTCCCCGTGGAGTGGCATCCTCTCTTTTATGGACATTTATCTCTAACACTCTGTCTCTTTTCTGGCTGAGACCCCATCCAATTCTTCCACCTGGCTGGGGCCTTCTTCTCAGGCTTCATTTTGGATGGAAGGACTGGTTCATTCTCAGGAGACTTGCAGAACTGGGAGGGTTGAGATGGAAGTGGCTTCCGCCTTCCTATCTCAGGTGGCAACTCCAGCCAAGCCCTAAGGAGGGGCCTCTCTCGGCATATATAGGAAAATGGCTTTATAAGCCCCACAGAAATGCCAATGGCCATAGAAATTCTTAGGAAACAGAGAAAGCAAATGCCATTTGAAACCATAAAAGCCTTCTATGGAGGGTGGAGCCTGGTAAAGGCAATATAACAATCTTAGGGTCCCCACTGCTCCTGGAAATGATGGCCAGTTATTCAATTAGCAACCTTGTTGGGTTTTAAATGTGAGAAGATGGGGCTGCAACTGAGCCGCAGCTGGGGCTGGGGCTGGAGAGAAGTCAGGCAATTGAAAGAGGGATGTGTAGTTGTTTGGATGTGAGGCCTGGAACTTTCGGGGAATGAAGAGGGAAGACAATAGAATGATGGGAGCGGTGGGGAGCTGGGGGCAGGTGCCCACCAGCAGTCTGCTGTGCCGCTGGGAAGTGGTACTCTCCATCACAACAGGCCTGCAGTTAAGTGCTGCTCCTCACTTTGTGTTGCTTGCGGTGTGGTGGCGCTAGGCCCGTGTTCCGTGACTGGGTCAATGAAGGAAGAGCCATCAGAGACCAAGAGGAGGATGACATTTAGGAAGAGGTGGAACGTTGGTGCCAGAAGAGACTATGCTCATATATGCTTTCTCCACCCCAGGAAGAGGCAGGACGCATGGAGGGAGCCCGTGTTAGCCAGTTCCTGAGAAGGCAAGATGGGGGAGGGCTTGGAGCACATGCAGCCGGCTGGCCAGGTGGACCCCTGCCGCTCACCAGCCTGGTGACCTTGAGCAGATTGCCTGAGTTGCTTCATCTGGAGACTGGGGATAACACCAGTACCGACCCTGCAAGGCAGGGGTGAGGAATGAATAAACCATGGCACTTAGAGCCTGGCCCACAGGAGGCCAAGAAGCTCTGGCGGACACCCTGCTTAACCTGCAGTTGGAATTCTGCACATAAATTGTCATCTGAGGCTTGTTTTCGCACCCCTTCCTGATCCCACCTCCATTCCCTCCCACTTCAAGTATATCAGACACGGGTTTTGTGAAGAAAACATAAACTAGCTCCTAGGGAAACCCGACCCATGGTCAAGGATGTTGGTGAACTCCACATTGTGTCACATCCAGACAATCAGCCGGGTAGGGCTCTAAATGACAGTCTTTGGAGGCAATCATTGGTGTTTTCAGTCCATCAAGACGGAGGGCAGTGCCAGCCTGTGCTGGCCAGACATGGGTGAACATCGTGCTGTGGCTCATCCTGTCCGGGGGCTGTCTCTCTACCCTAATTCCCTCATCCCAAGGCCAAGTGGACTCCATGGAAAGCTTTCTACCCAGATTGCAGTGCAGCCCTAGAGAGTCTCTCAAGGTCTCACGGACTTTGTCCAGAAAGGAAGATATTAAATATTCATGGAGAATGAGTAGGTGTCAATTCAGACATGAGAGGAAAATGTGGCTACAGTGGATGGCTGATGAGGATGAATGAGGGCCAGATGGGCTCAGGGTTGGCAGGGGCGTGGGGGCTGGAGGGAGGGGGAGGATGGCTGCTGTAGAGACCACATTTTTCTGTATTGCTGCCGACACTAAAACACTATAAAATATGCTAGCAACTGGACAAGGCTGACCTATACTCTATGGCTCACCTTGTCTCCTTCCTCCTGTAAGATAGAAATATTTATGTACCATGGGGAGATTTTGGGTGGGAGTTAATTGGCTCAGGGTCAAAACACTTTGATAAATGGCCTCTTTTTTCCTTGGTTTTCCTGCTGATGTTGCTTGTTGGTTTGCCTATTTCTGGTCTTAGATCTTCCTTGCATGGAAAGGACTAACTTTTGGGATAGGGGAGGGGGTTTTTGCTCTGTGTCCTTTGACATTTCATGCCTTTAACTCCAAATTCTCTCTTTCACCTCTTCCCTACAGGAGAGAGAGGCTCATGGGCACAGGATGAAGGCAGAGCGTGGGCAGGAGCCTGGGAAGGAAAGAGTAAAAACAAGGCAAGAGAATTTCCTATAAAAATCCAGAAACTAGGAAGGCAGTAGGAAGGGCATGGGCTGGGTCTCATAAGACCTGCTTTGGAGCCCAGATTTGCATTGACTCCCAACCACCCCAAGCAAGGTGTGAGACTTCTCTGGTCTGAGATTACTCATCTATGGCAGGAGGAGGTTGAGCCAGGTCATCTCCGAGGCTCTTTCTAGCTCTGACCACCCCCAAGTCCATGAAAACATGGAGTCATAACACCGTGGTCCACAGGAAAATGTGAAGCCCCTCAGGGACTGCTCCAATTCTCCCGAGTTGGTTGCTATTCTGGTCATAGTGACACCCCATGACCCTAGTCTCTCTGTATTGCTGCTGATCTAGAAAACTGCATTCCCTTCCTCCTGGATGAATCCCGGAGTTCGAAAGTCTGTGACAGTGCCCAGAGGGGATGTTTGGCTGCTGCTTTCCTTGCGACCAAATAGTCTCTCTCCAGGAGAAAATGTCATTGTGTGTTATTAGGCGGTGGAAGCACTAAGCAAGTGCATATGTTCTGGGAGCAAGGTCGGGGGAAGCATGGGAAGTACATCTGTGTTGGAGAAATCACTTTTTGTTGATGCATGAGCTTGTTGCCTAATGATTTCCCATTCATCCTCTTGTGAAGGAAAGATTAGATATTTATTCCATCCAGAGGCACAGCATACTAATGAGGGGCACATTGGGCTGGGGGCAGGGTCGGCTTGCCCACCAGCTCTGTGCTGAAGCAGGCTGTGAGCAGAGGGAGGGAGGGAAGACAGGGTTGTGGTCTGGTTGCCAGTGGGAGCTGTGCCCTACAGGAAGCTGGCCTGAGTGGGCAATGGGGCTGTCTGGAGGCTAGGGAACTCATCAAGAGTGAACGTGGAACTGTCTCCACTGTCTGGGCCTCCGGCAGCTTTGTAAGGCCATTTCTTCTGAAGCAGTGGAGAAGGACCTATTGTGAAAGGCCAAGTTTAGAAACAACTTAAATAAGAACACCCAAGGCCAGCAGAGCTGAGCAGCTCTGCTTACTGCAGGTCAGAGCCCTGTCTGGACCATTAGCTTTGTTTTCCAGCATCACATGGGAAACCTTTAGCCCCCTGGAACCAAGAACAGCTACAGGTCCTAATTTTGGCTCAAGTGAGAGTGTGTGGAAGGGTAGGGGCACATCCGTCACCTCTGCAGCAGGAACCGTTTGTGGACTTGGAGTCCTCACCTGTGGCGGAAGGGACCTGCTGCTGCTCAGCTGTGGGAGTGTGTGACCCGACTCCCGGATTGACCATGGAGGCCCTAGTGAAGGCTGCCCGTGGGATGGAGTGTGGAACCCACACCTCTCCTCTTTCCTTTCTGGGCTCTTGGTGGATTTTCAGCAATCCTTCTCTAGAGGAGCCTTGGCCCCTTGGGCAGTCCCAGAAAAGTCAAGGTCCTGTTGGCTTTAGAACCTGGGACTGGACACAGTGAGGCACATTCTCAGGATCTGAGCTTTGAGCATGGAGGGACCCCTCCCTGCACCCTCCAACCTCCAATTTCCTCCTGGTCACTACAGGACATGAGGTCTGAGGTTAGGGCTGCTGTTACTATTCTGGAGCAGGAAAAGCTGCTCCTTGCTTGATGTCCCCATCTGACCCAGAAATCCTTCCAGGGAGGCAGCCAGGCTCTTCACCGCCTCCCCTCTTTGGGGAGAGGTACAAAGGAGAGGTCCCATCCATCTCTGCATTGGCAGGGGTGGAAGGAATAAACTGTGAGTAGGATGCACTGGACATTTCCATTGATCTAAGGGAGGGGGTGTCAGAGAATAACAAGGATGATGAGACCAGGCCCAGGGGAGCGTGGGGGCAAATGAACATCCAGCAAAGACAACCGGGGAGCTGCACAGCTCCCGCTGAGCAGCAAACACACAAGGGAGCCCTGCAGCCCTACCAAGGACCTGGTGGCTTCTGATCCAGGTGGGTGGGGGCCAGGCAGCTGGGAGAGTCACTGCTGGGCTCACTTGGACTGCTCAAAGAGGGGTGCAAACCTGGCCATCTTCGTGCATTATTCAGAGTGCTCTGGCTGCAGGGTTCGGCCTGGGGAGCAGTCTTCATAGGTTTGGGCAGGCCACCCAGTTCTCCAGGCTCAGGTATACCTTTACACCTACTGGGACTTCCATGTAACCCTGATTTGCCCTGCTGGCCTCTTTCAGGAAATTCTCCCTCTCTGCTTCCATCCTGGCTTGGACCTGCATGCAGCAGTCCAGACACTCAGGATTTTAAGGCAGAATTCTAGGGATACTGAGCCTTTCTGCAAATTTCTGATGGAAAAGGTGGTCTTGGCCTGAATTGTTTGTGTTGCTCTCAGCCAGGGCTGCTCACTCTACCTCCCTGTCCCAGCCCCAGCTTTTCCCTAAGCTATGGCCCATATATGGAACCAGCCTCTTGGCACACTGCCAAACCAACCCTCCTAGACCTTTAAAAACCCATTTCAAGAGCTAAACCCTCCAGAAAATTTCCCCAGAATAACACGACCCAAGTCCCCGTTCCACAGTTGATCTTCCCCACTCAGGTTCCACCAAAGCGGCCCTTGTCAAGGCCAATGATAAGCTCCTTGATGCTGAACAAAATGGCCAGGTCTCAGTCTGCAGCTTACTTGATTGGTCACAGCATCTAATACAACTGAGCCTTACCCCTGTCCTTCTGGAAACACTTCCTTTGTTTCCTGAGACACTGTACCCACCTGGCTTTCCTTCTTTTCCCCTGCTGCTAGTCTCCATTGCTGGGTTTTCTTCATAGCCCCACATCAATTGTTAGAGTACCTCATGGTTAAATCCTGTTTCTTTCCTCTTTTCTAGCTAAACTTATTCCACTGGGATTTCAATCAGTCTCATGGCTCTTGACACTATTTATATGCTAACATCTCCTAGATCTGTTTCTTTAACCAAGACCTCACTCCTGGACTCCAGACTTTATATCCAGCTTCCTACGTAGCATCACCACTTGGATGTCCAAAAGGTATCTCAAATACGACGTGTCCAAATCTGAGCTCCTAATCTTCCTCCCCAAATGGGTTCTTCCTCCAAGATTTCCCAACTCAGCATCCCGAGTTGCTCGGACTGAAAATCTTGATTCTTCTCTTTCTCTACACCTTAGACCCTCCACCCAATCTGTCATCAAATACTGCTGGCTGTACTTTCAAAATACATTCAGAGACTAGCCACATCTTACGTATCTACCACCATCCTTGTTCAAGCTACTGTCATCTCTTTTTCAGGACAATCACATCCCCACCGACTTTCCTGCCTTTGCTCTGACTGTGTACAGTAGTCTAGTCCTAGCCCATCAGCTGCAGTGACCCTTTTCAACTTCTGGTTGTGGAACCATATTAACCTCTTGGGCCTCTTACCTCTCCCACTTTATCTTTCACTCTTTCCCCTCCCCAGCCCTGTTTCTGCTTCTGCCACATTGGTCCTCTTGCTGTTCTTTGTTTTTCTCTTTTTTTCCTTCCCTCCCTCCCTCCCTCCCTCCCTCCCTCCCTTCCTTCCTTCCTTCCTTCCTTCCTTCCTTCCTTCCTTCCTTCCTTCCTTCCTTCCTTCCTTCTTCCTCTCCCTCTCTTTTTTATAGACAGAGTCTTGCTCTGTTGCCCAGACTGATGAATCACAGCACAGTGCTGTGATCATGGCTCACTGCAGCCTCGATCTCCCAGGCTCAAGCGATTGTCCCACCTCAGCCTCTGAGTTGCTGGGATTATAGGCGTGCACCACCACACCTGGCCTTTTTTTTTTTTTTTAATTTTTGTAGAGACGAGGTCTCCTTGTTTTGCCAGTGGCTGGTCTCAAAATCCTGGCCTCACACGATCCTCCTGCCTCAGCCTCCCAAAGTGCTAGGAATACAGGTGTGAGCCAATGTGCCTGGCCTCTTTCTTGTTCTTTGATCATGCCAGATGCCATCCCACTGCAGGGTCTTTTCTCTCTGCCTGGACCTCTTTTCCTGCAAATATCTGCAGGGTTCTCTCCCATATTTCAGGTCTACGCAAAGGGCACCCTCTCAGGGAGGTCTCCCTTGCCCACCCTCCCCAACCCAACTCTCCTATCACACTTCCTGCTTCATTTTCTCCATGTCATGTATGACTCTCAGACATACTATTTATCTTAGTCATTTGCCTTCCTCCACTAGAGCATAAGCTCCATGAGAGCAGGGACTTTGTTGACTGCTGCATCCTCAGCATCTAGGACCATGCGTGGCACTTAGCAGATGCTTAAACAGGTCATTGCTGAATCAATAATTCCCAAGTGATTCCTCCTTTGACTTCCTCTGTTCCCTTTCTCTTGATCTCCTCCTGCTCGGTGCTCTTTGCTGCCTGCCGCTCTTTCTCCTTCATCCTGGCTGTGGGCGTTCCCAAAGCTCAGTTCTTGTTCCTGAATTCTCCTTCAGCCATCTGTATCCCTCATCCCACTCACTCACTCTTCTCACTTCAATACTCACCTCAATCTCCCCCTTTTTCCTTTTAATGTAATTTAAATAATTGTGTTCCTTTCATTAGATTTTACTTGCTCTGAAACCTCTGTTGAACTGTGAGTTCCTTGAAAGCAAGGACTATGTTCGTCCCTTCAATACCCAGTTAGTTGTTCTAGGACCCAACTACGTTCTTTGAGGGCTCGTTGAAGACCTGTTTAGTGGATGAAGATTCAATACGCTTACCTCTTACTCCTGCCCGTCTCCTGCCCAGGACAGACCTAGAAACCTGAGATCCAAGGTGGACACTTTGAAGGCGTTGTATCGAACTGCCGGTCAATGAAGCTTTGGGAGGCTTCATCCCCGGGTGATTCAATGAGTCACAGTGGATCAATTAGCTGATTCTTTGGCTCTACTTGAAAAAGCCTTTTGTGGCCACTCTGGGATCTCATTTGACTTGAGTGTGTGGGCGTGAGAAGAGGATGCAACAGAAAATTTTTTCAGGCAAGCAAGGCAACTTCATTTCAGGAGGCCTGTCTTCCCCCAACATGCTGGGCCAGTGAGGGACCTGCATGTCCCCAAGACGACAGAACTGGTTTCCTGCCTCCCCCATCAGACTGCAAGGTCTTGAGGGCAGGACTGTAGTTGAAGTCATATTCCCAGCCTGGTGCCTGCTACATAGTAATTACTCTGCAAGTAGTTATTATACAAAGAAAAGAAACCCAATCTTATGAGAGAGAAGTTCTCTCTAGATCCTTCCCTAAGTCCAAAGAGAACAAAGAAACATACTCGCCTTCCTCTGACTTCCTCTTTTATCATGCTCTGTCCTTCACTGTCATCAACATAACCTGGCCTAAAACTTTTCTTTTCTAGAAGCAGCTTTTCTAGAGCAATCTCATCTGACTCCGATTTCCTTTCTTCATGTCTCCTAACACCTCTGCACATGGCTTGCAGTGCAGCAGCTTGCATAATTGTGTTGTAAGCATCCTGAACTGGTCTGTCCCTAGGTGTGTGCCTTGTGTATGAGGGGTTTGGGGTCTGGGGGGCACAGGCATCTCCTACAGTTCCCATCAGCCTGAGCACCCTGATGTGGAGGGCTCTTGCTCTGCCTTCCTTTCCATAGCCCAGCCCATGGCTCTGCGTTCAACAAGTGACCAATGATGCACTGACCAGCACATAGTCGGCATTCAATGAATAGCTATTAAACTAAAGAGAAAGGACGTCAAACCTAGTGCTCACAGAAAGGAAATGGGGGAAAAGGTAAAGGAATCCAATGTCAGCACCAAACTCACTCTCCAAAATGACCAGATTTTGAGATGAGTGAGAGAACCTAAGCAGCCCACAAAGAAAAAACAGAACAAAACACTCTTCTGGATCCCCTGATGAGCTGCACAATTTCGGTGTTTATTTTCTGTCCCAAGCAACAATGTAACCATGCTTCCCTCTGGTGGTATAAGGATCATGAGTTCAAATCTTGGCTTTATTATTTCTGTTTGGGTGACAATGGGTAAGTCACTTAAACAAACTTCATTTGTCTATTTACATATAGGGGATCACCATAAGCATTGTGGTGAGGATGAAACAGGGCAAAGCAGGTTGTGCCCTTGGTAGCTAGCAGGAGCTCAATAAGTAATGACCGGCTCATTCCAGTAAATGGGGATTGAGAACGAAACGGGAGGGAGGGAGCTGAGTGCCGGCATAGGAAGGTGGCTCATGGGAAAAGGAGGAGGATGGGTTGCTGATGGGGCCTCCCCTGTGGCAGAAACCTCCTAGAGGACATTCCCCAAGGGCTTGAAGAGAGGCCTGACTCTTACTGACATTTAAGGGAAGAGTGAAGATGTCTGGAAATTCTGCCCAGTGGCTTATCACTGTGCGGTTTAGGCCTCTGCTATGGAGACCACACTCCAGAGAATGGGTAGCTCTGTTCTGTGAAAGCATGGGAGCCAAGAACTTCCTAGGGGGGAGGAGCTGAGAATCACAGGCCTCTAGAGATGGTTTAATACTGAGGAAAATGCAGCCCAGAGATGGAAAGTCACTTTTTCAAGGTCACACAGAAAACACACGGCATAGCCAAGACAAGAAATAAAAAAGGAATCATAATATCCAACAACCAGTCAGAACAGGTGACCTGGACTGAAGGGGAAGGTCAGGCCTGGGAGTGTTATAGCAGGAAGGCACCAGAGGAATAGGGCTCAGCAATTGCTCTGTGACAGTGCTGTCCTGGGTGGCTGTGTCCTCTGTTTCATTTACTACATATAATACCAGTAGGACTAGAAGCCATTATTATCCCTGTCTTGCTGATGTCAAACCTGAGGCACAGTTTAGATAATGTCCCAAGGTTTTAAAGCTAGAAAGTAAGGAAGTTAGAATGCAACTCAGGTTGGGTTGACAATAAAGCCTGCACTCCTTCTGCACAGCTCTGCTCATTTCCAGACCAGAGGCTATTCTACCATTTAAGGCCTCCCTTCCTCCCTGCATACCCTCAGTCCAGGTTCTCTGGAAGAATATGGAACACTTCATCACCCCTAAAACACAAACACACACAAATGCACACTCACATACACATACACATGCATGCACACACACACTCTAGCCTAGTCCAAAAACAACACACACGCACACACACACACATGCACACTCTAAACTAGTAGGGACCTGGTAAGGCAGGAAGATGGCTGAATCCATTAGCACCACCAAGCACAGCACATATTTATGTCCCCAATTACAGCCTTCGTCTCCCACTACAGTGAAGGAGAGGGAATAGCCACAGGAATAGTTGTGTGCGGTGGGGTCTGAGTCCTCTGTAGCAATAACTACAAGATTAGAGATGTTAGCAAACCCGGGTGACGGCAGCTCTATTATAATGATAAATCTACAGCTTTATTTAGAAATAATGAGACTGGGGGCAGAAGACGCTAGGAGGGAAGAGCGTGGTGATTTTAGCCAATTGAAGCTCTGGTTGGAGAGAGTGGCAAAGCTCTGGGTATGCCCAAGAGACCATCAGGGGCCCTTGGGCAAGCCAGGCAGGAGGAGAGATGGGGGAAGCAGGAGGGCAGCGCTTCCCAGGGCTGGAATGGGTGTGGTGAACTCCCAAAATTTCCATCCCAGGCCTGAGTTTCTTAATTCCACGCAATGCAAGAGGCCTCTGACTGTCCTGCAGGCCCGGTTTGCTCTGGCTCTCCAGCCAGTGGGGCATATGAGCTGCTGTGCTGCCCAGACTTCCCTCTGGAACAATCTAGGGTAGGGAGGTGAGTGTCCCTTGAGGCTTAAGATTTGCAATTAACAAAGAGCTAGACTCCCTGGATGCGTACCTCCCCTTCACTAGCCTTGAGCTCAGGGTTCTGTGTTTGTGAGAAAACAATGCAAATGTTTCAGGCTTTGGTACTTCAAGTCAAGCACAAGGGCGGGGGCGGGAACAAGGGACCTGCCTGGTGCCACCTGCCAGGGCTCAATCTGACTCTCCTGCACAAACTCAGGGAACAACACAGGCAGCATTCACATCACTTTGGTGAGCACAGAGCAGCCTCCAAGTCCCCTTTCTCATGGCACCTTTCCTTCTGCTCAGCGTGTGGGTCACGGACCCTCTGCTTTGGTCCAGACTACCTGATCTGACTGGTTACTCCAGACACAAACCATCCCATTCACCTCTGAACAAGAGCACAGGCTGGGTCTCTCCCAACCAAGCCTGGCTCTAAGCCATTTTCTAAATACTACTTAAGCTGCTTCTCCTCCAAGAAGCCTTCCCAGGTTAACTCCATTCAATTCCAACTGCTTCTTTAATAGTCTTTTCCTTGGGCACCCATATATAGTTTTAATTGAATTAAGTAAGCCACTGGTCATTTAACAAGAAAGTACTGGGTTCTTACACTCAGCCCTGAGGGCAAATATAAGAGAAAGTCAAATATGGGTCACAAGCCATTCCTGAGCCATTGGAAGGACTTTACAAGGTAGAATATGACTCAGGATATAACTTGGGGATACAGAGAACACACTGGAGAGGCAGCTGCTGTGAGACCGGGAGGCCACATGGAGGATGACGGCAGTTAGGCTCTGAAAGGTGGACTGGTTTGCACCAGGCAGAGAGGTGGGAACAGGCCTGCCTGACATGGAGAACTTGTTGGCAAAGGCAAGAGGCAGAAATGTCAGGTGTTTTTCTGAAGCTGCTGGATTCCTGAGCTCAGGTCCAAAGGGCAGCTCTGGGAATGGAATCAGACACATGGGAGAGATGGGAGCTGGCTGTTGGCTGAGCTCAGCTCGTCAGTATTGCTCCCCATTGTGCTGGCTGTGGAAATTCATATACACCCAGTGCTCTGTCATTCCTGGTGACTATGATGACTTGGGCCCCCTGGCCCCCAAATAATTAAAATGTGACAGCACCACAAATAGGTACAAGCACCAGCCTTCTTGCACCTCTTCCCCCTCTTTTTGCTTGAGTCCTTGCCTGGCAGGGTGATGAACCTGCTCCTGAGAATTCTATCTGCTGGCGGGGCTGTGGGTTGGAGGGTGGCAGGGGACTCACTTGAGAAGAAACATCCAGCTCAGACAGACAGTAAGACAGACTGGCTGAGCATGGGTGCGGCTCTGCAGCTTGGGAAACTCCTGCAGCTGGACTCCCTCTGCACCTGGACTCCCTCTGCACCTGGACTCCCTCTGCACCTGGACTCCCGCTGCGCCTGGACTCCCTCTGCACCTGGACTCGCTCTGCGCCTGGACTCCCTCTGCGCCTGGACTCCCTCTGCGCCTGGACTCCCTCTGCGCCTGGACTCGCTCTGCGCCTGGACTCGCTCTGCGCCTGGACTCCCTCTGCGCCTGGACTCCCGCTGCGCCTGGACTCCCGCTGCGCCTGGACTCCCTCTGCGCCTGTACTCGCTCTGCGCCTGGACTCCCTCTGAGCCTGGACTCGCTCTGCACCTGGACTCGCTCTGCACCTGGACTCGCTCTGCGCCTGGACTCCCTCTGCGCCTGGACTCGCTCTGCGCCTGGACTCCCTCTGCGCCTGGACTCCCTCTGCGCCTGGACTCGCTCTGCGCCTGGACTCCCTCTGCACCTGGACTCCCTCTGCGCCTGGACTCCCTCTGCACCTGGACTCCCTCTGCACCTGGCTGGAATGCTGTCCCTTCCTCTTGGGCTGTTGACTTATTTATGACTGTCCTTCCCCACCTGATTTAGTTCTCCTTATCCAGGAGACCTTCACCAGCTGTCCTAACTCTAAGGCTCCTACAACCGTACACAGCGGATCGTATTTGCTGCTTTGCACTGCCAGCTACTGCATGGACTTTTCCTGTCTCTGTAATTAGATGACAAGTTTCTGTGGGTCAAAGAGGCTGTTTCCTACCCCAGTCTCCCCTCACCCCCATGCCTGGCACAGTGTTCTTAGGAGGAGGAGAGGGAGGGGGTCTATAATGATAATAGTTGAGGATGATGAGGATGGTGGTGATTTGTTCCATGCTCTTTGGTTGATCTGCCCTTTTCAGAAGCCAGGCTGGGGAAGTGGTGATGGGACAAGGGCAGGACAGCCACGGGGTTCTCGGATATGGAAAGGTGCATCCAGGTGAGAAGTGTGCTTGGGCACAGACTGCTTATCCCAGGCATGAGGCTTCCAGTCATGCCTAGAGCCAAAGACACCAGATGGTGGACTCTGGCAAGGAGCAAAGGAGGCTCCTAGAAGGGCTGAGCTGAGCTCTGCTTCCTGCAGCCCCTGGCCCTCACGCCCTTCCCTGGGTGGCAGCCTCACTCTGAGGAGGGCTGAGCTGCTTTTCTCTACCTGCCCAGTTACCATAATGAAACCACAGCCTAAGGAGACCACAGGGAAGAGCTGCACCAGATGTAAACTTCAGAGTGATTTATGGGGTGGAGTGCTCGGGCCTGGGGCTGCCGCACAGCTGCTGTTCTGATCCACCCGGTCTGCCGCCCTGTCTGCCTGCTAGCCAGCCGGCTACTTATGTTCTTCTTAGGGATGACATTTCAGGAAAGCAAAGGTGGGGGAGGCCCTGGGCCATTGGGCTGGACTGGTCAAAGTCAGCACAAGCTATGAGAATGGGGTGTCCCCCAGACTCTTCCTGGGGTGTAAGCAGAGCCCACCAAGCTTTCTCACTTCGAACAAATCAAGATTTACACCCTTTGCACGCCAGAGCAGGGCTGATTTTCCCAGCCCCTCTCTTCACAGGCTCAACACAGAGATATTGAGTATTGACTATCTGAGCGGGAGTCTGCAGACAGAGTGGGGTCGCCCCTCCTCAGAGATACAGCGCAGGAAATATCCAGGTTGCTGCTCAACCTGTTAGCACTCCAGACAGCAGATGCAAGGCCACTGGAGCTTGGAGGGAACGCCCCCACTGAGCTCTTAGCTGCCTGGGGGTGGGGGGGTGGCTTAGAGAGAGGATACTAGCTATACCTGCAGGACGCAGCTATACAGTTTCCTCAACTCGGGACTGGAGCGAAGGGCTATGCCAGACCGAAGGGCTCCAGATGTGCCCTCTCCAGTTCTCTGTGCCAAACCTGTGCTCTCTTCTCTTAAAAGCCAACTTGAGCCCCAGCTCCTTGAAACCTTCCCTGGTTAATTCCAGCTGATTGCAAACAGCCCAGCACCCACCTCCTGTGTAGGGGTTAGTCAGGTCTCCTTTTGGGCTGGCCTCCCCCATCTCCCATACATGACTGGGAAAACAATGCCCAAGCGAAGGGACTCTGCTCTGTGTCGTCATTTGTGCTGTTCATTAGGTATGTCCAGCTCTCCTTCTGGGCACTCGGTAGGATTAATTTGCCCCTTCTCCCTCGATATTAGGAGTTACCATGTGTCTTGTTCTAATGGGAGTGGAAGTGACATGTGTCACTTCTGCGTGGAAGCTTTAATAAACAGTGCATGATTTGCCACTTCCTCTTCCTCCTGATGTTTAACTGTGGGGGCCCGTGTCTAAATGCAGCGTCTGTTGGCTTGGGTCCCCAGGTAACAAGGTGGAGTAGAGTCCCCAGCCCAGATGCAAAGCACACAAAACATGAACAAGGCATAAACTTTGGTTGTCTAAAGCCACAAAATCCTCAGATCGTTTGCTGCTGCAGCATAGCCTGGTTCAGCCTAATTGATATGGCCTGTTTCGATTGCCTATGCCAGGTTTCTGTATCTATATCAGTACTCTCTATATCAGTACTCTCAGTAGAAAGAACCATCCCAGAACATGCAACCAGAAGCCACAGATAAAAAATCCCTCCCCTTCCTAGCTACATGGGGACTCTGCTGTCTGCCATTCCAACCTGGGGCAGAGTGCAAGGGTAGGCTGGGCCACTG
The DNA here is from genome assembly GCF_049350105.2 of Macaca mulatta. Classification (NCBI taxonomy): domain Eukaryota; kingdom Metazoa; phylum Chordata; class Mammalia; order Primates; family Cercopithecidae; genus Macaca; species Macaca mulatta. Next base: position 126,104,873 of record NC_133406.1, on the reverse strand, counting down.
GGCAGTTTCCAGAGTCTCTCTTCCTATCCCAAAAGGAAAAGGCCCATTTGTCTCTAGGAAATGAGGGGTTGGGGACATGTCCAACCCAACCCAGAACCACAAATCCTCAAAAAGCCAAGGAACAGGGCTGTACTCACACTTGTGGCATATTGGATGTCCTTCCAGATGGAGGTTTCCCGAGACAGATCAGAGGCCTCAAAGAGGTTGTCCATGATGACCTCACCAATCATGTCATGGCAGGAGAAGCGGTCGAAGTCGAAGACGCTGAGATGCAGCTTGCGGTCAGCCAGCTCCTCATAGGGCACAGGGAAGTGGAAGTTCTCATCAAAGGTGGGGTTCAGGGTCTTGCGGTGCACCCGGGTCTGCAGCTTGCATTTGCGGTCAGGCAGGAGGTAGATCTTGACATAAGGGTCAGAGCTTCCACAAAAGTCCTTGGCAGGGAGGTCAAAAGCCTTCAGGATACGCACAATCAGGGTCTCCGTCTCGTAATCATAACGTAGGCTGAAGTTGATCTTCCCGCAGCTTTTGGTGGCCTCAGACTTGGCATCGTCCCCATCCACCGACTTCTGCTTGTAGAGCTCAGGCTTGATGCGGCCAATGCTGGTGGGCTGCTCTGCTGCTGGTGGAAGCTCGTTGCCATAGTCTACACTGGAGACGTGCATCTGCCTTGGCAGGTGGCGCTTGAAGGACGTGTGCCTGGTAGAGGGCAGGAGGGGGCAGAGGGAGTGTGGTCAGGGCTCAGGGGAAGGGGGATGAAGGCAGACACGAGCCTGGAAGCCCTGGCTCATTGTATCCCTTGTTGAGCCCCCTCTTCCTTCCTCTTCTTGACCCCACTTTTCCTCTGCACACACTTGGTGTACAAGGTTGTGGTGAGCATTACATGTCTTAATATATGTAAAGTAGTTGGAATGGCGCCTGATATATAGTAAGCTCAATAAATGTTAGCCATTGCTATCATAATCACTTTTTCCTGCTTTTCTGTTACCTGCTTTTTAGGTTTACTTCCTAGTAGACAAAACTCTGGTTTCCTTATTAAATCATGAGATCCCTTAAGAGAAGGACCATCCCTTCTTATCATCAGTGTGGCACCCCCTTCATCACCGTCATCAGCATCTCCATTTGTTGGGCATTTGCTATACAGCAGGCAGCGGAGTGGTAAAAGCATGGGCTTTGGAGTTAGACTGCATAGGTCAGTCTTGGCTCTGTCACTTTCCAGTTGAGATCTTGGGAAAGTTATTTAACCTCTCTGTGCCATAAAAACGAGGATAATAAAAGTAACAACCACATAGGATTGCTGTGAGAGTAAAATGAATTGATTACATATGAAGTGCTTAGAACAGAGCCAAGCATAATCATAAGCAATATATGTGTTAGCTCTCTTTATCGATTACATTCATTCTTCCATTGGCTCCTCACAACTGCCATATAAAAGTCATCAGCCTTATTTTACAGTTGGAAAAAGCGAGGCTAAGGGAAGGTGAGGAACTTGCCCAAGGCCATATGACAAACTGTCAGTGTGACCCCCTAGCATGTTCATTCCTGGCCTCCAGTCTGAAGATCAGGACTCATTCTCTTTGGTTGGTCCCCTGAGGGCCTGGAGAGCCATTGCAGGGACCTAGGAATCCATCAGAGCCCTAAGTTTTCAGTAAATACAATGCCTTACACATGCTTGCGCCACATCTTTTAAAAGTATTTCTGAATTTGGGGTAGGTTTTTGTCGTTACGTTTTTCTTGTTGCTATTTTCAGTTAAAGGATGCTGTATGTATTTACAATTGTTGTCATACAGGGAACTCTGAAAGGCTTTAAAGGAATCCTCATTCTCAAACTATTAAGACTCTCTTGCCTTATCTGCCACGCACTGCAGACTGTAGCTATCGGGCTTTACAGACATATCCCTAAACACACCATGAACTCTTACCTCTCCAGGCCTTTGCCGTTCTCTTCCTTCTGCCTGAAGCCTTTCCTTCCAAACATCCGACACTCCCCAATTCCACTATTCCATTCCCCTCATATCCACACATACCCCAAGTGCACACCACATGTACAGCAACCAGCCTCAAAGGTTTCCCTTTCGTGAAGTCTTTCCTCCTCGATCACCCATCATGGATCACATCTTCTGACATATTTCTCCATCAAAGGATATGTGTTATTATTTCTGATCTCTGATCCTCACAGGCTGGAATCCCATAGATGTATTAAGGGAGTGTGGAGGTGTGGGATCAGGGAAGGGAGCGGTCCACTCCTCACCTGGTGGATGAGGCTGGCTCTGTAGTTTGCCGCTGCAGCCGCGTGTGACGCATGATGTGCTCCTTGACCGACATCTGCACCTCAGCTGGGATATCTGGGGATGTGTGGCTGATCTTCACGGCCGCCTCCAGGAAGCCCAGGGTGCTGGGGTCCTTCAGCTTGTCCGCCATGTTGCCTCTGAAGCTGGGGCTCTGGAGGGCTTCCAAGGGGGGATTAGCAGAAGAGGGACTGGAGGCCTCCTTGTTCCTCCAGGGCATCCAGCACAGCTTCCAAAAGAGAAAGAGAAAAACTGCCACCAGGGCCACGCCACACACAATAACTACAACTGCGAGGAGGCTGACAGAGGTGCCTGCCCTCGGCATGAGCCAGGCAGGGAGGGACAGACAGACAGAGGCGGGGAGAAGCGGGTGAGGGTGTTGGAGGAGGGGGCACACAGAAGGGACAAAGACGGAAGAAGAGAGAAGAATGGTCATGAGAAAGCTGCCAGGTCAGAGGGAGAGGTGGTTTCAGGGTTGACTCTTGATTGTCCACTTCGTGGAATATCTGCAGCCTTGTGTTCACCTCAATCTGATTCTTCCAGCATCATCCTCTTTCCCGCCCCCACCCCCTCCCCCCAGCCAGCTTGGGGAGCACCTGGGCTGTCTTCTCTACTGCCTATTGGCGTGTGCACAGGGAAAGGAAAGTAATTTAAATAGTAGCCTAAGCAAATGTGCAAATTCGTGAAGCATGCATGTTCAGACGCTGTTTGAATTTCTATTAAAGCTGCTACTATGGCCAGACTTAGAGTCATTTTTGTCTACAGCCTACTTCCTTAACAGGCTGTGATACCTTGGGGGGCAGACACTGGCTAACTCATCCTCTTTTCTTCTTTATCCCATCCCCACTGAGCCCAAGACAGGAACTCAATAAACATTGAGTTGACTTCAAGTGAATGAGAGTCAGCATAGTCTCTTTGAGGGCAAGCATTATGTTCTTCTGTACTCCCAGAAGTCTGTACATAGTAGGTTCAATAAATACTTCTATTAAGTTGGAATCTGATCTACACAGAGCACGTGAAAGTTAAATACAGGCACAGTTCATTTTACTATGCTTCACTTTATTGTGCTTCACAGATACTGTGTTTTTTACGAACTGAAGCTTTGTGGCAACCCTGCCTTGAACAAGTCTTTTGGTGCCAGTTTTCCAACAGCATGTGCACATTTTGTGTCTGTGTGTCACTTTTCGGTAATTCTCACATTATTTCAAACTTTTAAATTACTATTACAGTTGTTATGGTGATCTATGATCTGTGATCAGTGATCTTGGATATTCCTATTGTCATTGTTTTGAGGCGTCCTGAGCTGTACCCACGTAAGATGGCCAACCTAATTGGTAAATATTGTGTGTGTTCTGACTGCTCCCCTGGCTGGCCATTCCTCTCCTTGGGCCTCTCTATTTGCTGAGACACAGCAATATTGAAATTAGGCCAATTAATAACCTTACTTTGACTTGTAAGTGTTCAGGTCAAAGAAAGTGTCACATGACTCTCATTTTAAATCAAAAGCTAGAAATAATTAAACTTAGTAAGGATGGCATATCAAAAGCCAAGACAGACCAAAAGTGAGGCATTTTGTGCCCCACAGCCAAGTTGTGAATGCAAAGAAAAAGTTCTTAAAGGTAATCAGAAGTGCTATTCCAGTAAACACACAAATGATAAGAAAGCAAAACAGTCTTATTGCTGATGTGGAGAAAGCTTTAGTGGTCTGGACAGAAGATCAAACCAGCCCCAACATTCCCTTAAGCCAAAGCCTAATCCAGAGCAAGACAGTACCTTTCTTTCATTCTATGAAGACTGAAAGAGGAGAGGAAGCTGCAGAAGAAAAGTTTTATTCTAGCAGAGGTTGGTTCTTGAGGTTTAAGGAAAGAAGTCCTCTCCATAATGTAAAAGTTCAAAGAAGCAGCAGCAAGTGCTGATGTAAAAACTGCAGTAAGTGATTCAAAAGATCTAGCTAAGATAATTGATGAAGGTGACTACACTGAAAAACAGATTTTCAGTGTATAAGAAATAGCCTTATATTGGAAGAAGATGCTATCTAGGACTTGCACAGCTAGAAGGGGGAAGTCAATGCCTGGCTTCAAAGTTTCAAAGGACAGACTGACTCTCTTTTTAGGGGCTAACATAGCTGATGACTTTAAGATGAAAACAATGCTTATTTATCATTCCAAAAATCCTACAGTCCTTAAGAATTATGCTCAGTCTACTCTGCCTATGCTCTAAAAATGGAACAACAAAACCTGGATAATAGCACATCTGTTTAAGAATGGTTTACTGGATATTTTAAGCCCACTGTTGAGACTTACTGCTCAGAAGAAATGATTCCTTTCAAAATATTACTGCTCATTGACTATGCGCCTAGTCACCCAAGGGCTCCGATGGAGGTGTGCAAGGAGATTAATGTTGTTTTCATGCTGGCTAACACAACATCCATTCTGCAGCCCATGGATCAAGGAGTAACTTCAACTTTCAAATCTTAGGCTTCAGCTGTCATAGATAGTGATTCCTCTGATGGATCTGGGCAAAGTAAATTGAAAACCGTCTGAATCGGATTCACCATTCTTGATGCCATTAAGAACATTCATAATTCAGGGGAAAAGGTAAAAATATCAACATTAACAGAAATTTAAAAGAAGTTGATTCCAAACATTGTCAATAGCTTTGAGGGGTTCAAGATCTCAGTGAAGGAAGTAACTGCAGATGTGGTGGAAATAGCAAGAGAACCAGAATTAGAAGTGGAGCCTGAAGAATGGATGAGGAGTTGCTTCTTGTGGATGAGTAAATAGTTTCTTGAGATAAAATCTACTCCTGGTAAAGATGCTGTGAACATTGTTGAAATGACCACAAAGGACTTAGAGTATTATATAACCTGAGTTCATAAAGCAGTGGCAGGGGTTGAGAGGATTGATTCCCATTTTGAAAGAAGTTCTACTGTGGATAAAATGCTCTCAGATAGCGGTGCATGCTACAGAGAGATCTTTAGTGAAAGGAAAAGTCCATTGACGCAGCAAACTCACTGTTTTTTTATTTTAAGAAATTACCACAGCCACTCCAGTCACCAGCAACCACCAAACTGATCAGTCAGCAGTCATCAACATCGAAGCAAGACCCTCCACCATCAAGAAGAGATTAAGACTCACTGAAGGCTCAGATTGTTAGCATTTTTTAGCAATAAAGTTTTTAAAATTAAGATATATATTGTTTTTGGGTGTAATTCTATTGCACACTTAAGGGGCTACAGTATATTTTACACTGTATACGTATATATATGTATAGGTATATATATTACATTGTATACGTTTTGTTAGGCTTTAGCTGCCACGGATAGTGATTCCTCTGATGGATCTGGGCAAAGTAAATTGAAAACCATCTGAATAGGATTCACCATTCTTGATGCCATTATATTTACAGTATATTACAGTATATTTTATACTGTATATATGTACATATTCACATATATGTATATACCGTATACACTTAATAGACTACAGTATATTTTATACTGTATATATGCATATTTTATACTGTATATATATTTTGTTTAATTCTATTATGCTATTCTAATAATTCTATTTATTTTTAGAAAATATTTTTATAAAATGTACTGTAGTCTATTAAGTGCACAATAGAATTACACAGTTATATATATGTTTACATATGCATATATATAAATTACATATACTTATATGTATAAAAGTTCTATATACATATATGTATATATAGTATAAAAGTAGTATAGTATAAGTTATATGTGTGTATATATACATATATACATATATAGTATAAAAGTAGTATAGCATAAAAGTTATATGTGTGTATATATACATATATACATATATAGTATAAAGTTGTATAGTATAAAAGTTATATATATCTCTATATACATACATATGTATATATGTATAAATTATATATACTTATATGTGTATATATACATATAAGTTTATATAACTTACGTGTGTGTGTATATATGTGTGTGTGTGTATGTGTGTGTGTATATATATATATAACTTTTATATGCACTGGGAAACCGAAAAATTTGTGTGACTTGCTTTATTTTGATATATGCTTTATTGCAGCGGTCTGTAACTGAACCTACAATATCTCCAAGGTATTCATATACAAATGATTCCTAGAGCTGTCCTCTTCCTTCCTGTGGCTATTCAAGAGCTTTGCTATAAAAATGGTGTTTTAAATGTTGTGATTGGTTTGGAGGTGGGCACTCACTGCCCCACCCCCAGCCCACCCCTAACCCCAGGGATGCCCATTATCCCAAGAAAGGGGTATGCCCCTATGAGGGATGCCCCTCTTTGTGAGAAATTATTAAGCAAACCTCCCATCCCACTTCCCTCTCCAAATTTGAGAATGAACCTTTGAGTCCAAGGCCTCTTCTTGCTCGGAGTAGAGAAGTCAGAAGGCTCTGAACCAAGGGCAGACCTTGCAGGGTTTGCAAAACTGTTACTGTGGACAAGCTAGCAGAGGAGTTTTGTTTGGCTTGCTTAATGATTGAAATGTTAAGAAATTCCACCATCATCATCACCCCAGACTTCTGACTTCACTGGAAAAGACGAATGACTTGGTAATTGACACGGGCTCCCACATAGTGGGAACTGGTGACTCTCTTTGTAAGGATATGTCCTCACCAGTTCAACCCTCCACTCCCTGTTCCCTGCCTGGCCCGTGAAAGCCTATAAGTTTGCAGCCTCTGTCTTAGCCTGTCCAAATGCCTTAAAAATATTACTATTTAAGGTGAGAAATGACCCCACAAGGACTGAGTCCAGGCTGTGCCTTTAAAGATGGGAGCAGTGGTCCACAGAAGGGACTTACTTGGAGTCACAGGTTGTTCAGACACAGAACCTGGACTAGGGTCCAGATGTCCACCACTCAGCCTGGCACTCTTTCCTCTGCCCTGGCCTGTCTGTCTCTGGTTAAACTGTAGGCTACTTTGACACATGTTTTTCCTCTTTGTCTGACTCAGGGCCTCGCACAGAAACTGGCACATGGAATGAATGAGTGAATGAAAGAATGATATATGAGGAGGCTGTAATTAGCTCTCATTTCAATTAAGTTCAAGCAACATTTACTGAGTACTTGCCATGTGCCAAGTTCTGGGCTAGGCTTGGGATACAAAAATGCCCAGGCCCCTCCTAAGGGGATCCAGGTACTCCCACAGCACATAGGCTCCAGGGAAAGAGATCCCACATCAGAGGGGCCAAGAAGGAGGTGAGGATATCAGCCACTCTCTCTGGGAAGCCAGCACTGCCTTTTGACTCCTTTGCTGCAAGTTACTTGCCTAGATCAGCTGTCACCTCTGAGAATAGAGAATAATAGCAGAGAATCCTCAAGTCCTGAGCCACCTACCACCACCCCCTTCCCAAGCCTTCCCAACGCCTGGCTCCCTGCACAGAGACATTAGAGCCTTTTCCTGGCCAAAGGAGCTGGAGCTAGTTCTTCGCCTGAGACTGCTGGACACCAGGAAAGCTCATTCTAAGTCAACTTCTATACTAAAGGTCTCCAATGTGGTGGTGTCTCCAATGGGGGTGAACCTTGGGGCAGGGGGGACACAAGAGACAAAAAACCAAGCCATTTTAATATTTGTAATCTTTAAAAGAAATCAAAATTTTAATATACAGGTTGACAGGACTAATAGCATATTATTATTAGATTTAGGCAATGTATTCAACATTACTATGTCTAAGGTTCAAAGAGCTTTATATCTATTCACTTATTTAATCCTCTCCAATGAAAAAGATATGATTATTATCCTCATTTTACAGATGTGGAAACTGAGGCACAGAAGGTTAAATAGATTACCCAGGTCACACAACTAGTAAGTGGTGAAACAGGGCTACAACTGAGCCAGTCTGGTTCTGTGAAACATGTATGTAACTTGGGAACAAAAAAAACATATATTGGAGGCACTAAGTTGTTTTTTTTAACCTGTTATGAGTTCATGATCTAAATAATTTGGAGACTGTTTCTTTAGGCCTTTATCCTAGTGGGCTCACCGGGAAAGTCACCACAGCTAGATGTGTCCTTATTCTACATATCCGGCCATCTCTAGCCCTTCACATCTGTTCTTTGTTACAGCTGTTCTGGATGCATTCTCTGCAATATGACTCACCTCAAAACAAAAGGTGTTTCTAGGGCTTTGCTTTCCTTTGATCATACATCTTACTTGTTCTGGTGATAATTAGAATTTTAATGAGAAGGGGGTAGGGGGAATCTAGAGAGCATACAGTGCATTTAAATGTTCAGCCTGACAAAAAATTGAATTCGTAAATGAAAAGAGAGGTAGGAGAAGGGGGTGGGGCAGGAGAATGAGGTTTTCCTCCGTGTGGTTGCTATTTAGATTGCTTCTCCACATGACCCTCAGCTGCTCTTCGCTCAGAGCTGTGATTAGGGAAGGCAGAGAGCATGGGTTATTGGAATCAGCACCCAGTGCCCAATAGTGGTTATATGAGACCAGGAGGCCCGTCCTGTGCCTGAAGAATCTTCTTCCAGGACTAGAGGAGCCTGGGCTTTTGACATCTCACTGGCAGGCAGTACAAGGAGAATTAGGTCTCAAACACTGAGTGGGTTCATCTTCACAGGAGATGCAAGGTTGGTGAGCAAGGTTGGTGAGCAAGGCTGGTAAGACCAGAAACAAGCAGCAGGGAGGGAGGTGATTGTAGAGGATTTACCCCCTTTAAAATCGCTATACATTTCCTCGAACTCAGACAGCCCTCATCTCCTAGTTTAAGGTACATTGAGGTACAGCCTAAGGGCTGCCCAGATAACCTAAGCTGTGTGCCTTCCAACTCTGGGTTTGCTGGGGCCAACCCACTGGGACATGTCCCCTAGGAAATCACAGGTGCACAAAGAGACTTCAAAATCCTTTCCCCATTCACATCTTGTTTGAACTTTGACCCCTTGAGGCAGCTAGAACTTTGATGGGCAACTCCACCAGTTTCTGAGTCCTGATCCAGTGCTCTTCCAATTTACACCACGCATTCACTTCAGGAAAAGTGAGAAGTAAGCCTCCAGTAAGGGAGAGAGGGCTCAGCCCAGCCCTGAAAAAGAGAAAGTACTTCCTAGGTATTTGGATTCTTCTTCCCTGTCTTCTTCTTTACTTCCTCTTCAGCTTAGAGAGAAGGAAGCATTGCCCTGAAGTCAGACTGGGCTCACTCACAGTCTACCTCCACTAGTTTTAAACTGTGTGCCTTTGGCAAACTAGGTAACATTTCTCAGCCTCAGTTTCCTCATCTATAAATTGGGGGTAATAATAGTATCTGCCTTATAGGGTCATTGTAAGGTTTAAATGAGACCAAAAGTGTTGAGGATAGTGCCTAAGATGTAATAAGCAATAAAATAAATATTACCTATTTTTATTAGAATTAGTTATGCCCAGCCCAATTTGAAACAGTCCTTAGTTTTGAAATTTGTTTAGTGGGCAGAACACCTGCAAACCATGAACATTAATCAATAGAGATCGTTTTAACCTTGCCTTCACAAACCAAGAACAATCTGACTAGCAGAAATAATATAACAGTTTCGGACGTAGCCAGGTCTGTCTGTATCTTGAGACATAACAAAACCATGGTTCAGATCACACATCTCCAGGCTTTCCTGCTAATACTCATTTGCTTGCTGCCTCCTCAGTTGCTTTGTTGTTACCATCACCAGCCAGCTGGTGAACAGGAATGAATTCCAAAGGAGTAAGAAGATCATGGAAGAAAAACCTGTAATTGAGAACATCCTATGTTCTTGAAAAATTTCTTGAAATTTGGGGAAAAGAAGCCAATATTCATTGTGAAATGTTTTCATTCAGGCATCAGAAGAGCTCTAGTATTTCATGGGCACCTGATTTGGTAAACCATAGTAGCCAGCTATCCAGCAGCCCTATGGGAGAGAAAACAGCTATGGAACTAGGCTTTGGGATCACCCGAGTGACATAGCCTTGTACAGGGGCACATGGCTCCTAGCCCTGGCTGTGAAACTGGACTCACAGGTGCTCAGACTCAGGATGGACATCTCAGGTGGGTGGCAGTGCCAGAATGAATGACAGCATAGCGTGTACCATCCTCATTGCTTTCTAATTGCGTGAACTTGAGCAAGTTATTTAACCTGTCCAAATCTTAGTTTTCTCTTTTATTTAGTCAGGATTCAAATTATTCCTACCTTTCAGAATCATTGTGAATATTAAATAAGCTAAGACTTTGAACACAGGCTCTGGTACATGGTGAATGTCCCCAAAATGTAAGCTGCTGTTATTCTTCATGTTTTGTTTTTTGGTGGAGGATAATAATTGACTGTGTATACAGAACAGACACAAAGCTAAGTCTTTGAGTCAGGGAAGGGAGACACCAGATCAGAGGACAAAGCATCCGAGGGACGTCAGGCCCCTCTTCTCTCCTGGGAAGTTGAGATCCCCTTCAAGGCCATCAGGGTAGAATCTGCTTGTCACCTTAAATGAGACTGTCTTGTTGGGGTGATGGCCCATGGTCTCCCTCCTCTTCCAGAAAACGCTGGGTTATTAATTAGCAGCTCAGGGCTTTCTTATCTTCCCCCACTGACACTTCTTTCTCCAAAGACAGCCCTAGTGCCCCCTCTCCTCTTCTCCACCCATAGTGTTAGAATTCATCAGCAACTCTTATCGCTTGCTATTGTTCCCATTTTTCTAATGGGCTCTCATGTCAGAAAAATCCATTTTGTAACAGTAACAGGCATTCTTCCTAACCAATTGTAATTGAAGAGATAAACTGGGAAGAGGAAGCAAAAAGAAAGAACCATTTTCCCTGCTCATCCCAAAGCCAGAGAAGGTTGGCTTCAGGGCCTGGAATTGGTGGTGGACCCTCAGAAATGGTCAGCGCTCAGGCTGGGGAGAGCAGGAGCTGCCTCTGCCAAGCAGCTCTCGTGCAGACACAGATAGAGACATGGACAAAGCACAGCCCAGAGGCCAGGGAGCAAGTGACGCAGAGGCCCAGGAGCTTGGAAGAACAGTGTTTAGCCTGGGAAGAGAAGATATTCTGGCAGAACCACTCATAAAATACTAATAATATTATTTATTCATTTCTACATAGTAAGCATTATGCCCTTTACATTATCTGATTTAATATTTTTACCCTCCCTAAGAAATTGGTATTCAAGCTTAAAGATAAATAAACTAAGTGTAGAGATGTTAACCAGGTAACTTGTTCAAGGGTACAGTGCATTAAGGAGAAGAGCTGGGATTTGAACCTAGGACTTTCTGATGCCCAAATCTGGGCTCTTGAACCAGATATCTGGGAGGACTACAGATTGAGCTGTAGAGTCCCAGGTTGGACAGAGAAGTTGGCAGGGGGTGGAGGGGGCAGGCATTTCTTAGTTGTACTCAGGAGAGGATGGCAGGGATACTCCCACTTTTTGGCCTGACCCTATGAACCTGGACAGAGCCCCAGAGACTCAGATTATGACCAGCCTGGTCACCACCTGCCCCATCTTACTTCTTCCCTGGAAAGCTGACACTTCAGGTTGCCCACCAGCCACCAGGCAAGTAACCAGTGGCCTCTGGAGAAGGTGTCCCTGAGGAATATCTGAGAGAGAGAGAGAGAGAGAGAGAGAGAGAGAGTATGTGTGTGTGTGTTTGTGTGTGTGTGTGTGTGTGTGTGTGTGTGTGTGTGTTAGGAGAACAGAGCTATTCTGTACTGAGGCTCATATGTGGCCCATTAATAATAAGCTCTGCCAGGGCTTGTAAGTTTATTAGGAGAAGCCGGTGTAATTAAAATTCAGGGCTGGGGGGAGGGGAGCAGAGGGCTTTTGCTTCCTTTCCTTCTTTCAGAGATCCAGCCTGAGCTACCAATGGGGATAATTAGCAGAGTCCAAACAGAGAAGGAATTAATGCTCCTGAAAAAGCTGTGATGAGGAGAGACAATGCCAAGCTAATTACGGCCGCACCAAGCTTTATGACTGGGCGCTCGCTTCCACCATCATTAGGGGATTCAGAGCTAAATTGGAGACGAATGTGGAGTGTTATAGCTAAGAGAGCATTGGCACTAATTTAGCAATTACTAATATTATTATTTTGGCGGATGGTAACTGTACCTTTCTGCCTGAGGGGTCAGGGCATGTGGGCCTTCTGAATGTGGGGTCAAGGCTGGAGTGATGGAGGTTGGGGGCAGACAGTCAGAAATTCTTTTCCCTCTATGCTCCTCTCCCTGTTTGTACCTGCAACTAGTGAGAGGAGGGGTCTGCCTGGGTCCTCGGGGAGCAAGAAAGAGTTCAGTGCTCCTAGAAGAAAGAAGGGAGGGATGAGGTTGTGTCATTATACTTGGAGTGCCCAGATCCGGATGCCCCTATTTATTTCTACTTTCAGAGACTCCTCTGATTTCGGTTCCTAAGTGTGACTCTGTCCTTACAGGCTTCCTTTCCTAAGCAAGACTAGAAAGGATGCCACCTAGTTGAGTCGGGACTTTGTCTTAGCATGCTTTCCCTACGCCAGACAACCCTATACAGACCATAAAGAAACCTGGCTTGATCCAGATGCCTCAATGCCACTCCTCACTATTTGCAGCCACATGTTATACCCCTAACTCTGTGGACAGGGAAGATAAGCTTCAGACAGTTAGAAGAGAACATGTCTTTTGTACAGAGCTTAGAGGGATGACACCTACTGAAACCACCATCCCTACTTGACGTTCTCATCAAAGTCAGAGAGAGAAGAGAACTTCTAGAACTGTAAATCGAAGGGCTCTACAACTCCTAGATACTGGACCCTGCTTCCAGAACTCTAAAGCTCAAAACACACTAATAAGAATATCATCTCCTTGGGTTCTAAAGGGTTGTGCATTGTACCTTTCCTCAACAACGGCAAAATCTGCAGAATTCCATCCTTCCAGTGAGAAGGACAAACATCACATAAATCTCATGGCCACAAGAAAACTGGAGTTAACCACTCCCAGCTGCCAGCCTAAGAAAAGCAGGGAAGCTTGAGGTCTCCTGTCAGGTTTCCGCATTTTCTGAAGCACTTCTGGACCTGTGCTTGCTACCGTAGGTACAGAACCCATGCTAACCATACCTAAACCTCTGCAACTTGGCTTATGGAAAAAGTTCATTCATTTCCACAAGGCAAATGACACAATGAAAGGTGGAGAACTGCTTGTTAGTTCACTTGGGATGTATTAAGGAGAATAGCAGGGCTGTGGCTCCAGAGTTTTTAAAGAAAAAGGGGAAAATTGCTTTTAGTTGGAACAGTTTGTGTACAGGTGTTTCCAAGTCAGGGTCTGATTAACTGAGACTTCCTGTGCAATTCCTAGCACAGACTCTGGCCTATAGAGGAGTCTCAGCAAATGACAGTGGAGTCTGAATCTCAATTGTCGAATCCCAGGGTGTTACTAGAAATCTGTAAGCTAGAGACTTATAACAGGAGAAAGTCAAGGGAAAACATAAAATGGTAAAGAGAGCTGGGCATGCTCTAGCCACTTGCATTTTTCATAAAACTACAACAAATGAAAAACTCTAGCATTCTGCTGGCTGGAGAATCTGGACCCAGGTAGTGGCTCTGGGATGCAGGGAGCAGGCTGGGAGGTGGAACAGTTGGGGCCTGGTCCTGAACTCCATGGCATCTCCCCAGACCCTCTAGTCACCTAAATTCTCAAGATCCCAAGGCCACTCTCAACCACTATCTTTCTCTTGCTATGATCAAAGGGTCTGCTCCTGCCTCCCCACATCCCTTTCAGCCTCCCAACTTGGACCCTGGGCTTCCCGGGACTTGTGACTCAGCAGCCAAAGTTAAAGTTTTCCAGAGCTAACTCGAACTCATCTTCTGATACAGCCTGCAGGGAAGGCATAGTAATTCATCTGGGCCTGCTGACTCTCACCCCTCAGGCTTTTCTCACCCTCAACCTGGCCATCCAGGCACCTGTCATTGCAGATGATGGGTATCCCTCTGGAGTCAGAACACCAGTGCTTCCCCCTACCAAGATGTGCTGCGTACATACAGCCCTGCCCCACTGCCAGCAACTTCCACCCTCACCCCTGGCATTTCTGCCCTGAACAGACAGGAGAGGCAGCTTCCATCCCAGGTGGAACTCCACAGGTATGTTCTCACCCTGTAGGCTCTGAGGGTCAGGACCAGCATTAAGGCCCCGCTGGAGATGGATCCTTGGTGGAAAAGATGGAAGGGAGCTGGGGAGTAGGGAGAGGCAGGAAGAGACTCCCTGATAGGGAAAATTCTGTGTCTGGTGGGTATGGGGAAACGGGTGGTGTGGGAGGGGATGGCACCAGAGAACCAGAGTCTTATAATAATAACTTGTTAGGCCTAACGTGTTCTGCGAATCTCCAAGGCAGGGAATCAACTTCCCCAACCTCCATCTCCATACTACCCTCTAAAAGTTCTTCTTTATGTCTAACCTCAGTCCCTTCTGCTGCAGTGATCAAGCCATTGACTAAACATTGCCACAACTAGGGAGAGCAGCGCCTCCTACGACCCTCACGGGGCTCAGGTGGGCTCCAATCACCCCAAGGCTGGATACAGCCCCCTCACACACCCAAGGCTCCCCTTGGCCTACTGCCCCCTCCCCTGAATTGTTCCTCACGGGTATCTACCTCTATATACGACCTTTAACCTCAAGTGAAAGGACCCTGGGACCTGCAGCCGCTGGGGAGTTTACCCCACCTATACCTGCTCCTGGAACCGCCGGTCCCTGGCATCTCGTCCCTGGAGCAGGGCGTGGGGACCAAATTCCCGCCTCTGGCAGCCCCTGTCTCCCCTTCCCGCGCCAGCGATGCGGAGCCACTGGGCAACTCCCGAGTACTCCTAGGCCCAGCCCTACTGGAGTCGGGGTCGGGGAACAAGGAGGAATGGAGCCCGCAGAGCCTCCTGGAACCCCGGTGCCCTGGTCCCTGCAGGATCTCCCCACCCCCACTCCGCATTCTCTCCAGGCCTCTCACCCCCCCAGCCCCTCCACCACGGAGGGGACACGACCCCGTACTCCCTCCCGCCCGGGACCCTCCAGACGTCGGGACAAAGAAGCCCCGCGGCAGCCGGCGAGCGTGACTGCAGGGCACTGGTGCAGCAGGTAAATACCCGGGGCCGGCCGCCACGTCGCCGACCCTCCCGCAGCTGCCGCCGCCAGGGCGCGACACGCCATTCCCGCTGTCGCGACTCCCCGGAGACACCGCAGCTGCGCGCCGGGGTCCAGCCCGGCGGGGATCGGGCTCGGGACTCACCCGCTCCGGCGAGCTCGACTCGGCTCGGGCTCCCGCCTCGGCTAGGCGGCCGCCTGGGGCTGCGTCCGGCGCAGGGTCCGCGCGGCTTGGGCAGGAGGCGCCCTCTTGGCAAAGTCGGCGAGAGGCGCCCGCTCAGTCGCGCACCCGCCCCGAGTCCGAGTCCGAGAGGGACGGAGGGAGCGAGTTATAGGGGCGAGGGGGGTGGGGGAAGGACGCCGCAACACCCTCATACCCTCCCCCACCCCGCCCCCCGTCCCCCGCCCCCCAGCGGAGACGCGGAAAACCACTCGCAGCTGGAGAGACACCCGGACACAAAGACCTCGTGCCAGCCGCAGACCCAAGTTTCTCCCGGAGAGACCGGGGGTCCGCCCGCGTTCACCGCGAGAACACGCACACGGACGGACAGACCGACGCACGGACCCCGGGACCTCGACACTTGCTAGGAGGCGAGCTCTCTTCCTTAGCCGGGCGCCCCTTGTCTCCCGCTCTCCATGGACCCCTCTCCTGGTAGATTGCCCGCAGAGCGAGCTTGGAGATGCGAGGGAAACTGAAGCCCCGAGGGTGCCCGGTCCTGGGAGCCTGGCTGTCTGCGGGGTCCCCCGCAGTCCGCAGTAGTAATACGGGAGGGCCAGGGGGGTTCTACCCCCACCCCCGGTCCCCTTCGGGTCTCTCCTGGCTGTGCAAGCGATGGGTCAGGGGGCTGGACGAGGCTGGCTCCCAATCCAGAATCCCTAGCTGGAGAGTTCTCGCTAGGTTCTGGGGCTCCTGGGACCGGGACTTTGGGGAAGGGAGACCTCAGGACGGATATCCAGGAAGGGAAGGGGCCCTGGGTCTCCCGTTACCTGCGCCTGCCGCGCTGGGACTCCGTTCTGGGGGCTGCAGCTCGAAGCTCCGACAAGTCTCCACGTCCAGCCCGAGAGGGGGCGGCCGGGCCCGGCACAGCGAGGTGAGGACCGCGAGCGCCTCCTGGCACCGAGGCCCGCCGGCCCCCCACACCCCGCTCATGCCCCAGACACCCAGGCCTGCCGAGCAGCAGCTCGAACCCGCGCCGCGGCCGGACTGGGGCGGGGCACAACGGCCCCAAGAAGACCCTCCCTGCAGCGGCCCCCTGCGGCTCCGCTCTGCTTTTAATCACTTCCCCGCAGGGTCCCCGCCCCTCACGTGGCATCCCGCGGCAGCTGGCAAGTCTGGCGCCTCGCGGCCGCCCCCTCTACACTCAGGGACTGGTCTGAGTCCGGGGAGTAGGGGGTTCGAGGCGGGGAGCCGGGCTGTCCCGAATCTCAGAGGGTGCAAGGCCAAGAAGGAGTCCGGGTTCCCGCTCCGCATTCACTGCCTGGTGTGACCTTGGGCGTCTCTGAGCCTCAATTTTCCTCTCCGTAAAGGTGGTGTAATGATTTTAAGTACTTCACGGGCTCCCTGGGGACAGAACGATCGTGTTTGTGGTAACACTGGGGAAACTGCCACATGCCGCACGAATGACAGGGAAATAGATAACCCCGTAACAGAAAGAGCGACGGTCAGGCTGGGTCTGGGGGGACCTTGGCAGAGGTTCCTGACGGGAGAAGTTAGACTGGTCCCCGAGTCCCAGCTTCGGAGGTAGAAGACCCCAAGACAGGCGGGCGATGCGAACTGCAAGACTTTCCGAGCTCCGCAATCCTGCGGTCAGCCGTACCCGCATGTTGCTATGGCGACGGGAGGCAGCGGCGGTCTCTCTCCATGGCAACGGGAGGGGAAAGTTTCTGGCGAATAGGAATGGGGGGCCATTTCAAGAGGGCGTAGGGCGCTCAGTTCCGCCGACCCACTTCCCTGCTTCTGTGAAACAGCACCAGAGATCATGTATCTTTCTGCCAAGCATAACAAGAAAGACAGAAAGCTAAACGGGAGGATTGAGGCTAGACTTAAAGCAGAGATCCCCTCAGAAACTGTGGAGTGAGGCCCAGGAACAGATTGGCTGAGGGGCTTCGAGGCTCCTCACTCAGCGCTGGAAGTCTATGAGCCATGGTCAGGGAGGCCGGGGGACCAGCGCCCTGCTGGGGGGCCTATCACGGGAGTCTCTTGATCTCCACCTGTCGGCGGTGGGGCCGCTTCTGTGAGGGGCTCGCCTGAAGCCCCAGACCCCGGTCCATTTGCTCTCCCGGAGCTGGGAAGGAAACTTTAGCTGAAGCCCCTGGAAACCGCTGGGTTGGTGTATGCCTGAGTGGCTGGCGAGGGAAGAGGGTCTTGCCTCTTCATTAACACGCTTGTAGGAAGTGACTCGAGCAGTGACTCACGTTCCGGAGGGAGGAGATTCGGAGCCCTAGGTACTGGCGGTCTCCACTGCGCGCCATCTGTGCCAGCCGGCCCTTAGACTTGCTATCCTCTAGCAGCTAGTGCCTTGGGCACCAAGGGCTAAGGCGAGGCCTGTGAGGACCCTGGCCCAGCCAGGCGGCTTTTCCACCTTGAGGCGCTCTCTGGCTCTGTCCACAGTGCTGAAGACCCAGTTGGTGCTACCGTAGCGTGGGCCTAAGTTTAGGGGACGAGGGAGAGGCAATTGTGGAAGGTTCACAGCTTCCACCTTGACCCCTGTGCCTGTGATAGGAGAAGGTTAGGAACTCAGGCAGGGACCAGGCAGACACGACGCAGGCGATACTGTGCAATCCGGGCTGCCTTCCTGCTGGAGGTGTTTGGTTGCTGTTCCAAGAACAAGTGGGACTCTGGCATCCCCATTCGCCTTCCTGGTGCTTCTGAAAACCCACCTGAGGAGCCCAGAGGCCCCATTAACTTATTTTCCATCACCCGATGCAGATCTCAGCACCCAGGAGAGCCTCTGGCTACATGCTTATTAGCAGTTTCCCAAGTGGCAGGTTTGTGTTTATGTAAAATACAAATGGAGAACTGCTCTTTGCCCGTGTTTATGGCAACTCTGTCACTCCGCTGCTATTTCTCCCTCCCCCTCGCGAGTTCCTGGGGAAATTCACAGAACAAAGCGCCTTGTTTTGCCTTTGCAGGGAATGAAAAAATACAGGACCGTTCCAAGGGCCCAGACCTGTGATGCAGGCAAATCAATATTTTGCTTATATCGAGTGGGGGAATTTGCATCTAAACCGAAGGTAAAGGAGCTCGTTTGGAGCAGAGCAGGTGGCAGGAGCCGAGAATTAACAGATAATTTCTCATTGTTCCCGGATTCAGCCTTCACACTCGGCAGGCGGTTCTGCAGCGTCTCTGGCGCCCCGGCAGCAGCTCTGGACCTGGCATTTCTCAATCTAACACTGTGAAGGAGCTGCTGCCCTGACAGGGCTGCAGAAACAGGTTAGGGCCCCTGGGTCAGTCATTAGCTACTGAAGTTGAAGAGTAGGAGTTAGGGTGTGTGAGAGAGACAAAGAGAAAGAAACAGAGACAGAGATAGAGGCAAGAGACAGATAAAAATAAGAGAGACAGAGGATGAGATAGAGATACAGAGAAACAGTTATAAGAGATAGAGAACAGAGAAACAGACAGAGAGACAGCTGTACAGATAAAGAAACACATTCAGAAGGAGACATTTAAAAAGTATTTTTAACATTAAAATAAAGCCTCACCCTAGTTGTCCTCTTTAGCCTGCCACCTCCCCCTGCCCCCAGGTCAACTGCTGATACCATTGTGGTCACATAATCAGCCACAAAGCAGAAAAAATTCTTCATGTAACGATGGAAACTTTTTTGTCTCTCAAACCCCTTTGCCCTGCAAACCCAACCCCAAAACACACTTTCGCTTCTTCCTATATGAAGAGATCAAATTCAGAGTCCCAGGGTCCCACCAAGACCTGGGAGGGAGGATCCGGGGTCCCACTCAAACCCAGAGAGGGAAAGAGGTGGAAAGAAGTAGAATTGTTGCCCTTCAATTCTATCTCGCAGAGAAACCCCGTTCATTCTGATTTTGGGTGTAGGGGTGGGGAGGAGAGAAGCAGGAACAGAGATAGTAAGCATGGAGTGGTGGCAAATAAGTACATTGGACAGGGCCTGGGATGGCTGGGATTCAGGATTGGTGCACCAAAGCAGCCATGAGGCTGTCATATCCCCTATCTGGGGCTTAGTGTGCCTATCCGAAGTTGGATTAGGAGCTCTTTGAGGCTCCTTCTGGCAACAGCACTCTAGGATTTTACATGAGGGAGAAAGGAGGAGGCTGGGGTGAGGGAAGGAGGGAGGCAGCCTTTCCTGGCTCTGAAGCTGAGGGTGGTTTTACAGAGGCCAACTCACTTTCAGCTCCCCCTCCCCCATTGTTCTCATTGCATCTACAGCCATGGATGGAGCATCCCGAGTTTGGGTACCCCCCAGGCCAGACTGCTCAGATGCAGGAAGAGGAGTTGGGGTGGATGGGAGGCAGAATAAGAGGAGGTTTGAGACAGAAATCAGAGGGCTCCCACTCCTATGCCCTCCTCTCTTCAGAAATAGCCAATGTGCCCACCCCCCCCAACTTAAGTCTCTGCCCTTGGGCAGGCTCCCACTCTGCTCTGAGCAGGAATGTCTTGTTGAGTTATGTTGCAAATAAAATAAATTAAAACCAAATAATAATTTCTTTCAAAAAATTGAACCTTGGTAGGAAATTGCTAATGCTGTAGGCGGAAAGAATGAGCTCCTTTGACATGAGCCGATGTGTCATATTGTCTTTTCATCTCAATGCAATTTCTAAATAGGGAGCCCTTTCCCCATTCCCTCCTCCCTCCAAGTCCCCAGCAGAAATGTAAAGGGAGCAGTCTGACGATTGAAGCTGGATTGTCTGACGTGCAGGGAGAGACACGGAGGAATAGACACACAAGCACACCTACAGCTTTGTCATGTGGA
This sequence comes from Macaca mulatta, assembly GCF_049350105.2. Lineage (NCBI taxonomy): Eukaryota > Metazoa > Chordata > Mammalia > Primates > Cercopithecidae > Macaca > Macaca mulatta. Next base: position 126,084,604 of record NC_133406.1, on the reverse strand, counting down.
TGGAAGCCAAGAAGGCTCTGACCCAACCCTAAGGGCCCCTGGTCTCTTCTCCCCCACCTCCCCCGTCCTCTGCTTACTGAGGCTTGTAGCTGCCTTCTGAAGAAGTGTTAATTTACTTAAGAAAACAGACATCAGTTGAACCTAATCTACTGCCAATGGAGAATCAAGTTGAGGTCCTGTATTTGAGGGTGTAACTTTATATCATTATTTGGAATAAACTGTACTATGGATTCCCTATGGGGTTTCAGCTAGAACAGCTTTATCAGTATTTCCTACAGATTCCACTCTCTCCCCAAGACCCCATACCAAGATAGTAAATCTAGCCAAAGCTGGGTGACTTCTGCAAATCATGCCGTTCCAAGCCATCATCAGAGTTTTCAGGGATTCCTCCTTACCTGAGAAGATGCAGAAGACATTGCAGAGCTCAGGGTCAATGCCTAGGTGCTTTTTGAAAGAGTCCATTCTTGCTTTTATTCCAAGAAATCTGCTTGGAAATTCAAACATCCTGAACCAGGGTATATTTGCCTCTCTCCCATTCCTCCCCCATTTCAGTGGTCTCATCTCTGTCCTGTGCTCTCTGTTCAAGCACACAATGTTCCACATCAGACTTGGGAAGACTGGACAATGTTTTCTGCATCCAGGCTGGCTTTGTGGACAAAAGCAGGCTGGAGTTTGGGGAAACAGAGACAGGTTGAAGGTCAGAAGGCAGTATCATCCTTCAAACAACTTTAGAGCTAGGCCTAACCATGGTGGGTTGGGGTCTGTCTTCATTATTGAGAAGTGAAGATGATGTCAGAGGGGAAGGGCTAGGAAGGGAGCCAAATAGTCCTCTTCTCACTGACCTTGTACAGAAGAAACAGCACGGGCTTTGGAGTTGGACAGATCTGCGTTCAAATCCTGGGTCTGTTATTTACCAACTGGCTTGCTTTAGGTCCTGTACTTTAGCTCTCTGAACTTCAGCTTCCTCATTTGTAAAATGGGACATATAGGGCCTGATTCACAGTGTACAAGGAAAGGATTACATGAGTTGGGTTAAATGGCGAAGGTACTGTGACTGATCTGTGGCAAGTGTTAAACAAAAGACGGTTCCTGTCCTCTTCCTTCCTTTTTTCAGAATGTAGAGGAAAATTTAGCAGGTGTACTATTCGGAGGTTAACCTGTATTCTTCCATGGGGCAAGTCTCTGCAAATTTTCCAGAAGGAATTTATCTCATTTAATTCTTACAAAAACACTGAGAGGCAGAATGGGTGGATCCTAATGGTCCATCTAGCAGAGGAGATTAAGTGCCTAGCTCCTAGTCCACAAGCAAGGAGATGGCAGATAACTGGAATTCAGGCCTTCAGACAGCAGATCAGCCCTCCTTCCTTCTTTGCCATGCTGCAGAAAGATGGTGGGGATGTGAATACTTTTTCTTATTTTCTTACAAAAGTTTACAATATTTTAAAATTGCCTTTATAATAAATAAAAAATTTAGAAATAAATTGCAATGCAGTGAAAGATTTTTTTCCTGTGCCTCTTTGCAATGCTCTTGGCTCTTTGACCCTAGCCATTTCAGTTGCCTCTTGGACCCAGTTACTGGTCTAGAGGAAAGATGGTGTCATTGATAAAATACGGGGCTGGGGCCAGCCAGCTTCATGGCTCCAGACGTGCTTGGTTGCTTCATTCTTGACAGAGGTAGGACTCTTCAGAGAGCAGCTGGAGGTGTCTCTGTGCCTGGACTGTGTCCTGTGGTCAGAGTCCTGCTTCCAGGAAAGGGCCAAGTCAAGATTCTTGTAAGACCGGGACCTCAAAGACTGGAGGTCTCCCCAAGGAGCCTGGAGAGAGTTTGCAATCTTAGGTCTCTGGCTATTCCACTAATGAAAGGAAACCAGATAAAATGCCAAAACTAATTAAAATGACAAACCCGAAAAGGCCCTATCAAAACTAGGAAGTCTTAATTCTTGATTTCAACAGAATTCAGGTAGGAAGAATCAACAGAGCATGCTTTGGGTCAGTGGACTGAAGCCCCCTGTGGAACCGAGATGCTGGAGTCCCTGGAGAGAACAAATCTGTTTATCAAATTCCAGCTTCCATCCAATTGGTAGAATAAAAACCCTTTTCTACCCCAGCCCCCAACCCTTATATATATTTCTGCTGTTTGCTAGAACCACAGTAAATGGTTTTAATGAGTCAGCCCCCAACCTTTATTAATACTTCTGTACCTTTGTAAAGCATGGCACAGTTTACACAACAGTCTTACATATGTTATCTCCTTTCACACAACCCCGAGAGTGGACATTATTATTCTCATTTCACTGGTGAGGTCTCAGAGAGGCTAGAAATAACTGGCTCAGGATTCACAGCTAGCAAGTGGCCGAGCCAGAGCTCGAGTTTGTCTTTTCATGTCACTCGTTCACTCATTCAACATTTGTTGAGGTCCTACTAAGACCCAGTCTGTGCCAGGCACATGGGATGCAGTCCTGTGCTGTTTCCTGTATACACTGGCCTTCAGCCACACCGCATACAGAGCCCTGAGCATATGGGTTCTGTCCTGAGGGAGTGCACATCACCAGTTGTGTAAAGAGGCTGTGTGTGAAATTGATTGAAAATGAGTTCTTCTACCTCCTTGATACACAGTTGCTCAACCCACATCAACTGTGAAATTCCACCTTCTCTCTGAATGGTCTTATCCACTTATAGGGCTTCAAATACTAAACAATGCCAACATTAATAGTAATGGTAAACATTTACTGAGCACTTACTCTTTTCCAGGCTCCATGCTGCTTGCTTAATATGGATTGCATAATTTAATCCTCACAACAATCTTCTTATTGCCTGCAATTTGCAGGTACCAAATGATAGAGCCAGAATTTCAACCCATGCAGTCTCACTCCAGCGCCCACCCTAAGGATTTCCAATTCTGTATCTCTGACTCATCTATCTCTCCTTGCTTCTCCATGTGCATTTATAAATTCATGTTCTGAACAACTTGACCCTAGACCTTCTGAATCCAATACATAAAAGACAGAAATCATATTTTCCTTCGCAAACCTGCTCTACCTTCTTAAAGAAGGCTATAACCAAACCAAATTAGTGGCTCAAACTAAAAATCTCAGAGCCTTCTTTGATGCTTCCCTCTCCCTTATTCACCTGCATTTGTCCATGACTGAATTCTGTTGTTTCTATTTCTCAAGTGTTTTGAACCCTTGCCCCCTCATCCTTGGATTCACTGTCCTTGCCCTAGCTCCAGCACCCAACATCCTTCTTCCAGATCATGGCAGTTACGTTATGGGGTAATATGATTACGTCACCCTCTCCATTAAATCTTTCATAGCATTCTTGGGACCTTTGAGATGAAGTTGAAACCCTCCAGTACAGCAAACAAAGCCCTTCCAGATCTGGCCTTTGTCCACCTAGGTAGCCTTCTCTCTAGACACTCCTGGCTATCCCCTGTGGGCCACCTATGCTGTGGTCACAGAGTGGTAATTCCTGTCCCTTGTCCTCACTCTCCACCCAACCTTCTGCACTTTTGCTCACTTTGTTCCTGCAGTTCCTCTTATCTCCCATTTTAGAGTCTAGAACTTTGTGACTGCTTGTCCTTCTGCCCCAAACACCTTCCCTCTTTTCCTCATCACCCAGCTTGTTCCTACTGGATGCAGTGGCACATGCAGGATAAGACTGTAGACTTTGAACATTATACTGAATGGGCAAAAGATGGAAGCATTCCTGTTGAGAACCAGAACAAGACAAGGATGCCCATACACATCATTCTTATTCAACATAGTACTGGAAGTCCTAGCCAGAACAATCAGGCAAGAGAGTGAAATAAAAGGCATCAAAATAAAAAGACGGGAAGTCAAACTATCTCTCTTCACAGACAATATGATACGATACCTAGAAAACCTCATAGTCTCTGCCCAAAGGCGCCTAGATCTGATAAACAATTTTAGCAAAGTTTCAAGATATAAAATCAATGTACAAAAATTAGTAGCATTTCTATACACCAATAACATCTAACCAGAGAGTCAAATCAGGAATACAATCACGTTCACAACAGCCAGAAAAATAGTAAAATACCTAGGAATATAGCTAACCAGGGAGGTGAAAGATCTTTACAAGGAGAATTACAAAATACTGCACAAAGAAATCAGAGTTGACACAAACAAATGGAAAAACATTTCATTCTCTTGGATAGGAAGAATTAATATTGTTAAAATGGTCACACTGCCTAAAGCCATTTACGGATTCAATGCTATTCCTATCAAACTACTAATGACATTTCTCACAGAATTAAAAAAATATATATAATTCATTTGGAACCAAAAAAAGAGCCTGAGTAGCCAGAGCAATCATAAGCAAAAAGTACAAAGCTGGAGGCATCACACTGCCCAACTTGAAACTATACTACAAGGCCACAGTAACTAAAACAGCATGGTACTGGTATGAAAACAGACACAAAGACCAATGGATCAGGTTAGAGAACCCAGAGATAAAGCTGTACACCTACAACCATCTGATCTTTGACAAAGCCAAGATAAACAAGCAATGGGGAAAGGACTCCCTATTCAATAAATGGTACTGGGATAACTGGCTAGCTGTATGCAGAAGATTGAAACTGGACCCTTCTCTTTCACCATATACAAAAATTAACTCAAGGTAGACTAAAGAGTTAAATATAAAACCTAAAACTGTAAAGACCCAAAAGACAGTCTAGGCAATACCCATTCTAGACATTGGCCCTGGCAAACATTTCATGACAAATACTCCAAAAGCAATCGCAACAAAAAACTTGGCAACTGGGACCCTAATTAAACTAAAGAGCTTCTGCACAGTAAAAGAAACTATCAATAGAATAAACAGACAACCTAGAGAACGGGAGAAAATATTCGCAAATTATGCATCTGACAAAGGTCTAGTATCCAGAATTTATAAGGAACTCAAATGAATCAACAAGCAAAAAACAATCTCATTAAAAAATGGGCAAAGAATATGAACAGACACTTCTCAAAAGACATACAGGTGGCCAACAAACATATGAAAAAAAAGTACTCAGTATTACTAATCATTAGGGAAATGCAAATAAAAACCACAATGAGATACCATCTCATGCGAGTCCGAATGGCTAGCTATCATTAAAAAGTCAAAAAATAACAGGTTCTGGTGAGGTTGCGGAAAAAAGGGAACATTTATACACTGCTGGTTGGACTTTAAATTACTTTAGCCACTGTGGAAAGCAGTCAGGAGATTTCTCAAAGAACTTAAAATAGAACTGCCATTTGACCCAGCAATTCCATTACCGAGTATATACAAAAAGAAATATAAATAGTTCTACCATAAAGACACATGCATGTGTATGCACTATCCACAATAGCAAAGACATGGAATCAACCTAGATACCCATCAACAGTGGACTGGATAAAGAAAATATGGAACATGCATACCATGGAATACTACACAGCTGTACAAAATGAGATCATGGCCTTTGCAGCAACTTGGATGGAACTGGAGGCCATAATCCTAAGGGAATTAACACAGGAACAGAAAACCAAATACCACGTGTTCTCACTTATAAGTGGAAGCTGAACATTGAGTACACATGGACACAAAGAAGGGAGCAATAGACACTGGGGTCTCTTTGAGGGTAAAGAGTGGGAGGAGGGTGACAATTGAAAAACAACCCATCGGGTATTATGCCGATTAACTGGGTGATAAAATCATCTGTACACCAAACCCTTGAGACGCTCAATTTACCCATGAAACAAACCTGCACATGTACACCTTGAACCTAAAACAAAAGTTGGAGGAAAAAAAAATGTATAGGCTTTGCAGCTAGATTGCTTGGTACAAATATTGGATCTGCCATCCAATTGAATGATTGACATAGTAGCTGTGTGACCTTGGGCAAGTTGCTAAACCTCTCTGTGCCTCTGTTTTCTTGTCCATAAAATGGAGATGATAATAGCAGTACCTCTCTCATTAGTTTACTGGGAGGTTTAAATGAGTTGATATGAACGAAGCACTCAGAATATCCCATTCTCTGACTTCCAGAGCTGACTCAGATATTCCCTTTCTTGACAGCCCATGGCACCCAATGCTTTTCTTTGTCACAGAGTTTAACGAACTATCCTGTTGACTATTACTAGGCCATAAGCTGCTGAGCTGCATATGTCTCTCATTGATCTTTATACCTGCAGGGCCTCACTCCTGATCCACACACAGCAAATGTCTGTCACTTTGAAGAAGGCTGAATGTGTGAGTGTAATGCAACGCGAAGTGAGTGTGTGAGTGCAGGAGGAATCCCAGAGGACAGTTCCACAGGCCAAGTCAGGGAAGGCTTCTTGGAAGAGTAGAGTTGTGATTAGAGTAGTTTGTCTGGAACTGGAAGGAATGGAGGAGCACATTCATTCCAGGCTGCAGGACCACCTGTGACACAGGGAGCTCAGGCAAAAATAAGCATTTCACAGGAAGGAGTGAGTCCAGGACAAGGGGCGAGAGAGGACCCTGGACCCTCAGGAATCCCAGTTCACTGCTCTGATGCTCATCTTACTCAGCTGGGTTGTTATCAAGAGCTGGGCTTGTTCCAGCGTCAGAGGCCAAGGCAGAGGGAGGCCCAGCCCTAGCCTTCAAGGAGATTCCAGTGAAGCCACAGGAAGCTGGGAGGCACCCAGTCAATACTCCTCTGCAAACACTCCAGAGTTAGGGTCATGAACATTTTCTTTTTTCGAAGAAATTGCTTACCAAAAGGTTGATTGAGGAGAAAAATAAATGCATAAATAATTTTTTAAAAGAAATTGCTCATTTTTCTCATGTCAAGCCTTCGCTGTGAAGCACGCGTGTGTCTGCTGGGGCAGCTGACTGTTTTCCAGGATAAATTTCTGATAATAACACCAAGTCATTACTGCACAATTAGTGCTGCTAATGAGGAATGCAAAGTTTGCTTCCCACTCCTTCCCCCACCCTTTCTACCTCTCTCTGCTCTTTTCTCCCCGATTCACACACATTCTTCTCACACCCCTCCCTCTCAACCACAGAGCTGGTAGTGGGAGACAGGAGGGCCCCAGCTGAGACTGTCAGACATTGGATTTTGACTCTCAAGGCTCCCAAATTAGCAAAGTGCCCAGGTAGCTGGGAGAGGGCAGAGAACCAAGGGGTGCCCATGAAGAGGACGGAGAGGCTGGCCTTGACCTGGGCACCAGAAAGTTAACAAGGGGCTAGGAGCAGTGGCTCCTGCCTGTAATCCCAGCGCTTTCAGAGGCTAAGACAGGAGGATCACCCGAGGTCAGTTCAAGGTTGCAATCAGCTATGATCGCACCACTGTACTCTAGCCTGAGTGACAGAGCAAGACCTGTCTCTAAAAAAATAAGAAGAAAAAAGTTAAATAAGGGTGGCAGCAGTAGCCTGGGGAGGTGGGGGACGGCAACTTACCCTTCAGGGTATGCGGCAGTGATCTGTCACCCTACAGACTTTGTCTAATGCCCTGGTAATAGTGGAATTTTCTCCAGCAGTGGGGAGACAGCCCAGTGCCAGGGCTAGGTAACAGAGCTATGGGTGGGTGATACTGTGTTTGTTTAGGTTGCTGGTGGGAACAGCAGCTAAGCTTGATGGGAACATATTTTGTTTCATTCTGAGTAATTATTTTCCCTACACACACACTCTTAGACACACATACATAGACCGTATTCAGACACACACGCCCAGGGGGATTTTTCAGCCTTGCTCCTGGAAGCACCTGACAGGTTCTCTGACAGGCGGCTCCCAGGTGGCTGTTGAGCTTTTGGGAAACCTCAGCAGCCTTTGTAAGATGGAGAGTTTAAAAACTGCCAGGAAGATTTTGTAGGGGAGGCCGGGAACTCACTGAGGCCTCTGTTCCTGAGTAGGCATTTCCATGGTAGGCTGTAGAGTCGCCCACGGACCTGGTGAGCAGAAGTCAGCTGTGGCCGATGGAGCCCAGCCTTCCCGGCCTGGGGAAGAGGGTGGGCAGAAGAGGCCCATGAGGGAAGCAGGAAAAGGAAGGAGGGGCAATAGTGAAGTCTGTGGCTTCAGGAGGAGGGTTCAGGGGTAGGAAGTTGCTGAAGCCAGGCTTGGATGCAGAGGATACTTGCAAGGAGAACAGGCTTGGGGATGACCGCAGGGTCTCAGCTCCATGGCTCAGGGAAGCTGTGGACAGCACAGAGCACGAATGCCTTGGCCCCAGTAGGGAGTGGATTGGATGGCCTGGCTTGCCTGTCATCCAGTTCTTTATGATTCTTGCGCATGAAAATTGACAAAAACCAATCACTTTCCTCACAGCTGTGCTAACCTAGGGTAGGGGCGGTAGGGAGGACGGCAAAGGCTTTTCACTATTCATTGGATTAAACTGTTAGAGCCAAACAGCACAACAAATGGAAGTCCACTGTTGTCTCTGAAAGCCATTCTAATTGTTAACTGAGCTGGTGAGTGAGATGCCCTGGGAGGCTCACGGTGGCTTCACTCTGCCTTCGGGTTTGTGAGCAGAACTTTGGTAATGCTTTCCTCTGTCACCCTCAGGCAGACAAGAAAGTACCTCGGTGAGCCTTCCTCAATTCTGAAGAGCCTCTCATTCCCCCACAGGCTAGGCCCAGAGACACCAACACTGAGCCTTGCCTTGTTTTGAGCATCTCCTTTGGGAGGAGGGTCCCATCTTCCTAATCTGGGTTAGATGCCCCCTGAGCCCTCCATTTCCGCTGTTGTCACTGCCCTCAGACTTTATGGTAACTGCTAATTTACTTATCCATCTCCTAGACAGATATGTCAGGGACTAGACCACAAGTTCTGTCTCTGTTTTGTTCACTTTGGTATTCCCTGCCCTTGCTATGTTGTCTGTTACCTAGTAGGTGCTCAAGAACGTTTAACTGGGTGAATTAGCTGAGATAGGAGTTTCAAAGTTTAGGAGTCGGGGAGTCATTTTTAGGTAGATCAATTCCTGCTTGCCAGGGAGAGGAGGGAAAACCACAAAGTGTCTAAAAGCAAAGAGAAGGCTTGCTGACCACAGAGGAGGAGAGGGGCATGTCTCCCTTCTCACCTGGAATTCCTAAAACCTGAACTGCAGGGTTAGAACAACTGCTGAAAAGATCTACCAGGTAAAGTTTCAAGATCTTCCCATAGAGCTCAATCTCCTGGACCAGGGGCCACCCTCCTGGGAGGCCTTGCTTTCCTTTCTCTGACCTCTTGCTCTCCTTTCTCTGACCTCTGCAGTGCTGGTACTCGGCGCCTCCAGAGAACCTCCCGGCAGGTGCTGCCTCATTGACTCCATGCTCTGGAAACCCTCTTCCTTGAACCAGTGGCCTCACTCCCTCCCCTTCACCGGGGAGCAGCTGACGACTCCTGCTGCCTCCTTCATGTTCTTCCAGGGCATTGCTCCCTCTCTTGCTGCTCCCACCCAAGTGAAGACAAAGTCCCCTTCCTCGTTTCTCCTCAGCATGCCACGGCAGGTTGGCAATTGAAAACGAACCTTAAGAATGACTGAGGAAGGAATTACCATTCGTATAAATAGTTTTTGAATATCCAAGAGTCGTCGCATTCTAGACAGAAAGAGCAGGTGCCGCATCGCAGGCATCTTGCCTGGGTGCTGGCCTGGTTGGGCGGGGGCTGGAGCTGGTTCTCAGAGGTCCCCAACTGAGCAGCAGGAATGAGGCATCCTGACATTTACCACAAGCTCTGCAGCAGCCGCCAAGAGGTCACTTGTGCAATACCAGAGAAACAAAAGCTAAAGGCCACCCGCACCAGAGACAGGAGCTGAGGTTCCACCTGCCGACCCAGAATATCAGTGACAGCTAGTGGTAGGGTCAACACAGAGCTGGTCAGGTCCCAGGGCAACCACCGCAGACACTTGCGGATATTCAGAGCTTACCTTTAGGGGGAGGTTTCTGGTGTGCTCTGTGGCTGAGTGGCTTGAGCAAGAGTAAAGGATCTGGGGGCAAGGCAGAGAGAGCTTCCCTTCTTTCTAGCCACAGCTAGTCTTTAAACTTAAGAGAAGACCACAGTCAACTGTCACTCGGAAAGTCGGATGACGCTCATTTTTAGCCCAACACAATTCCAATTGGCGAGACACAGAGGAGGTTAAAAGCATGGGTCTTGAAGTTAAAAAAAGGTGGACGTAAATCGTGGCTGTGTGATTTATTCTCCCTCTGTATATAATATTTCCAAACCTCCATTTCGTCAACAGTAAAATGGGGATAATACAAGCACCTATTAGGATTGCCAGGAGAATTGAATGTGATGGTACTTGTAAAGGGCCTAATATACAGTAAATGCTCAATAACTGATAGCTCTGTGATTATTATTTGAACTTGATAAGTCCTTACTGAGTGGCCTCTAATCTAAAAGTATGACCTTGATAAAATCCCCTATTAAGGGTCACCAATTGAACGCCTTAACCACAAGAGAACAGAAATTGCCCTCAGCTCCAGAGAGCAGTCTGCCGCCAGGTAAGGTAAACAGGTGTTGTTGTGACCTAGAAACCTTCAGATGGTCCCCTTCTCTTTGAAGATGAGGTGGGCTCTAGTGGGCGAGGAGGGGCTGATGGTTAAACTGAGCCCTTGGGACATAAATTATGAATCAGTGACCTTTTCTTAGTTTAATTACTCCCACTGCTGGGTGGTCTGTGCTCTGGCACTAGCACCGGTGGGGGGCAAATTCTGCTCACAGCCAGCAAAGCCCAGGGCCTGGTGCTTTTGCTTTCATCGCCCCTGGTTCGTGTGGCTATTTCTGTGGCAGGAAAATTTTCTCACTGTGATGAAGGTCATGCTCTAGTCTAGGGGCAGGCCCACTTTGGGTTCCCCTAATCCCATTGACCTTTGTAGAACCACCTTATTATTCTTCTAAGCTTGTTGACATCATCCAGCTTTTTTTCTGTTTTTTGTTTTTAAACCTGAAGCCGCCTGTATTAATAAAGCTGTCACACTAGTAGATTTGTGGGTTCTAATTGAACTGATACATAGAAACAATCACATTCACACTAAAAGAACACAGGGCGCTCCATGAGGGGGTGAGCCTCTGAGGCCTGAGAGACTGCTGTTTGTTTACAGCCTCAAGATGGGACAGACCAAGAGGTTGACTTTTTTTTAAATAAAATATTTTCAAATATGCACAGAGAGAATAATAAAATGAAATCCCACATACCTGTCACTTAGATTCAAAAACTGTCAACATTATCCCAATCTTGTTTCATGTCTTTCTCACCTCTTTATTTTCCTAAAGTATTTTAAAACAAATTCCAGACATTATATCATTTCACTTGTCTATTCTGCTGCACATACTTCTGATAAAAACTGTAAATGTGTATGACTCTAAATATACATGGCCTTACCTATATACAAGTACTCATCACCCCTGACAAAACCAACAAAACAATAATTCTCTGATATTACCCTGTCCACACTGAAATTGTGCAGTTATTTGAGAATGTCTTTTTATAGTTAGCGCATTTTTTATTAGGATCCAAAGTGGTTAGTTTTTAATAGCAGTTTCTGACTTCCGCTCTCCAAAGTTGATAACTGAATGGGATAACCTAGACAGCAGCCAGGCATGGGCAGTCATTAGAGTGGGGTTGGCGATATGAGGGAAAAACCTACATTTTTCCAAGACAGGGCCTGGGCCCCAGAAAATTCTGTTTTAAGCATGGGTTTCTTGGAGATATGGCCTGGAGCCTTGGGTACAGAGATATCCCTTTGGGATATTATAACAGCCGTCCTATGGGATAGACCTCCCATGATCACTACCAAACTGGCTTGGAGCTCTGCCAACGCCTTTCTGCTGCCCCTGTCTCAGTAGCTGTGGCTATCTGTTCCTTACGGATTGACTAAATGCTTATTAGGCATCTGTTCTGCGTTGAGAGCTGGGGGAGCCAGCAAGGAACAGACAGGTCAGATGCTACAAGTTTCCTGTCTGCTACCATGATAGTCCAGAGACAGTGTCTTAAACCCATGTCAAGTGTGTGCAAAGAGCTGCAAGAGCCGGAGGAAGAACCCACGAATATGCTGAGAGTCAAGGAAGGCTTCAGAAAAGGTGACATTTTGAACTGATTCTGGGGGTGTTGAGGTTGCTGAGGGGGCCAATGAGTCACATCTCTCGATTCCAAAGCAGAAACAGACACAGAAATAAAAATGAGATAAAATATCTGCTGAATTGGGGAAAATAACTTGGATCCAAGGCCCAAAAGAGCTCCCTGCCTCTCATCAGTCAGGGGTGATTTTAAATTAAAAGCCACAGGAGAAGGGATGGGGATGCAGCCAAAACAATGAAACTTTTTTTATTTGTTCATTTATTTATTTATTTTGAGACAGATTCTCGCTCTGTCACCCACAGTGGAGTGCAGTAGTGCGATCTCAGTTCACTGCAACCTCTGCCTCCCAGGTTCAACCGATTCTCCTGCTTCAGCCTCCCGAGTAGTTGGGACTACAGGTGCATGCCACCACGCCCAGCTAATTTTTATATTTTTAGTAGAGACGGGGTTTCACTGTGTTGGCCAGGCTGGTCTCAAACTCCTGACGTCAGGTGATCTGCCTGCCTCTGTCTCCCAAAGTGCTGAGATTATGCGTGTGAGCCAACGCGCCTGGTCCACAAGAAACTTTAAACAAATACCACACCATTTGTAAAATGTGATGTGAACAGGTCAAACCTTCACTAGTGTGGATGCTGGAGATTGATGCGAAGTAGGCCAGGAGAATCTGTGGGTCTGTTCAGGAAGGCCTCATGTATGTAGAGACGAAGGCTTCCTGTTCAGTCTGTGGCCTCCCATGTCCTTGCTCAAGGTGTTTTCCTGGCCTGGGGACCCTGCTCAAATCTCCTCAGCCAAATCATGTCCTTTTCCTTCTCTTCTTCAGGAAGTCTTCTCTTTCATTACCTCTTGTTCTCCAATGTCAACCTTTGCAGACCTGCTATCCACACCACTCTCAAAGTCTACCCTCTGACCACACACTTGATCTCCTGGCATTGAGCCCCTAGCCTTTCATACAGACCCTTTCACAAGACATAAATTCTTGTTGCTAGTGTTAAGTCATCTCTCATGAACTTCTGGATGGCTGTCCCTGCCCTGGGATTTTTTTTTTGTATCCCCACAGTGCTTTGCAAAGGTGTTTACCCTTGGCCAGAGCCTGTCTCATTAATTCGTTCATTCAACTAATAACTAAATCACCAACGAAGCACAGGAGATATAGCACTGAGCAAAAACAGACTCCCTGTCCTCATGAAGCTTATAAACCAATGAGAGAGGTGGATAATGAACAAATACACAAGTATAATATGATGTCAGTGCATTAGTTCATTCTCACACTGCTATAAAGATATTACCCAAGAATGGGTAATTGATAAACAAAGGAGGTTTAATTGACTCACAGTTCCACATGGTTTTAGAGGCCTCAGCAAACTTATAATCACAGCGGAAGGGGAAGCAGGCACCTTCTCCACAACGTGGCGAGAGAGTGTGAATGTGTGAAGGAGGAACTGTCAATCACTTGTAAAACTATCAGATCTCGTGAGAACCACTCACTATCACAAGAACAGCATGGGAGAAATCGCCACCATGATCCAATCACCACTCTCCCTCAACACATGGGGATTATAGGTTCCTCCCTTGACACATAGGGATTACAATTCAAGATGAGATTTGGGTGGGGACACGGAGCCAAACCATATCAGTCAGGTAGCAATAACTGTCAACAGCAACAAAAACATAAGCAGAGGAAAGAAAAGAGAAAGTAACAGGTGATGCCTTTATTGGTGTCATTGGTAACACTCCCTGAGATCGAGACAGGGCAAAATTTTTGGCCCTTGACCAGAATAAAGTGAAGGAGTGAGACATTTGAATATCTAGAGGAAGTGAATTCTAGATAGAGAGAAGAACAAATGCAAAGCCTATGAGATGAGAATGTGCTTGAAATGTTCAAGGAGATTCTGAACCACCAATGTGGCTTGAGCCAAGTGACTGAAGGGAAAGGGGTAGAAGGCAAAGTCAGAGAGGTTATGTAGGCTGTGTTGTCCAATATGGGAGTTGCCACATGTGACTATTTAAGTTTAAATTAATTAGAATGGGATACAATTTGAAATTTAATTTCTCAGTTGGTGTAGCCTCATTTCAAGTGCTCATAGCCACACATGGCCAATGGCTACCATATTGGACAGTACAGATATTGGATGCCACTGCAGAAAGCTCTATTGGACAGAGTTGGTATAGAGCCTTGTAGACCTCAGTGAGGACTTAGGATTTTATTCTAAGCATGATGGAAAACTCTGGGAGGGGTCTGATTTACATTTTAAAGGATCATTCTGGCTGTGTGGAGAATGCTTTTTAGGGGGTCAAGGGTGGAAGTGAAGAGAACAACTAGGAGACTGCTACAATAATCCAAGACAGATGATAGTGGCCAGGATCAGATGGTGGTGGTAGAGGTAGTGAGATTTAGTGGATTTGAGGGCATATTTTAAAGACAGAACTGAAAAGAATTTGCCAATAGGTCAGATGTGGGGTGTATGTGAGACAGAGGAATCAACAATGACTCACAGGTTTTTGATCTGAGAAACTGGATGAATTGTGTGGCACCAATCACTGAGCTAGAGATTGCTGGGGAAGAGAGGTTTTGGTGGGAGTGAAGATGGCATGGAAATCATGCATTCAGTTTGTGTGTGTCAAGTGTGAGATGTCTGTTAGACATCCATGCAGAGATACAAGTTATATTCAAGTTTGGAATTCAGGGGAGAGATCAGGGCTGAAGCTAAAAATCTGGGAGGTGATCTTCAAATCTGTAAGACTGAATGAGGTCATCCAGGACACTATGGTCTGAATGTTTATGTCTCCTCCCACCACGCACCAAATTCATATGTTGAAATCCTAACCCCAAGGTGAGGAGGTGGGGCCTTTGAGAGGTGATGAAGTCATAAGGGCTTCAGTTTCATGAATGGAATTAGTGCCCTTATAGAAAATGTCCCTTATAGAAAAGGTCTCCCTTTTTATCATATTAGGATGTAGCAAGAAGGTGCCATCTATGAGAAATCAGCCCTCATCCAGCACTGAATCTGCCAGCCCATGATCTTGGACTTCCCAGCCTTTAGAACTATGAGAAAAAAATTATTATTGATTATAAGCTATCTAGTTAATGATGTTCTCTTATAGTAGCCCAAAAAGACTAAGACACACACACACACACACACACACACACACACACACAGACACACACACACATGCAGAGAGAGAGAGAGAGAGAGAAGAGAGAAGAAAAGGTCTATAAACTGAGCCTGGCAGCGGCACCATTTAGATGCTGGAGAAGAGGATCTACAAAATAACTATGAAGGAGCAGCCCATTAGGTGGGAGAGCAGGAGAGTGTGGTGTCTGGCAGCCAAGTGGAATGATTGTTGCAAGAAGGACCAGCCACACCCAAAGCAGCTAAGAGGTTTAGTAACAGGGGACCTGAGAGCTAACAACTGAATATGGCAACATAGAGATCATGGGGAACCTTGATGGTGACTCTATCCACAGAGAGATCGGGAGAAAAATGTGACTAGAGAGCATGCAAGAGGGAACGGTAGGTGAGGTTGTAGAGATAGCAAGTATAAGGTCAAGTTTTTCAAGGAGTTTTGCTATAAAGGGGCAGCTCTCAGTGCTGCCAGGCAGTTACTGGAGAGAACTATGGGGTCTAGGGATAACTTTGTTTTTAATATGGCAGATGATACAGCATGTTTGTATGCTGATAAGGATGATCCAACAGGAAGGACAAAGTAATGAGGCGAAAGAAAGAGGAGTTAGTTCAGGATTGATGGCCTTGAATAGGAGAGGGGAGAGATCTGTTGCCCAGGTGAAGGATTTGGCCTTTGATGGAGACATGGGCACTTTGTTCCTTGCAACGAGAGGAAGGCAGCCTGTGTGGATTCAGTGTATCAGCAGGTTGATGGATATGGCAGTGGGAGTTTCTATTTTCTCAGTGAAATAATATGCTAGACCATCAGCTGAGAGTGAGGAGAGCATCACAGGTACAGGGGGTTTAAGGAGAGAGGAGAAAGTAAGCGATAGTCCTCTTGGAGAGCAGGAGAGTGAATTAACTGGGTGAATGTAGGAGCACTGCCCGACAGCACCAAGGGCTCACTTGAGGTTTGTGGTCATGAATTTAAAATGAGACAAATCAATGTGGGTGTGTATTTTTTCCAGCCATGATTGTAGGTGAAGAGCAGGCAGAGAAAGTTATAGAGTTAATCAGGATTGGAATTTTGCCAAGAATGAGACAGGGGCAACAGAGTTGATGATAATGATACAGGGCAGCGATTATATTGATGGATGTGGGAGCCTACGCTGGGTAAAGAGGGAGGTGGGCATGAGCAGAGGAATGGAGAGTGAATGGGTAACAGTGAGTGGCTTGGAGGTGCTGATTATGGGCATAATGACACCATACGCAATGCTGAATGGGAGCCGACAGCTAAGGAGGAGAGGACAGGACTGGACAATGAGCAGGCCAAGGGACTGAAAGGCCAGGGATGTTTAGATGGCCAAAGAAGTCACCAAGATCCATGACAGGTAAACCAGGTGATGAAATAATCGGTGAGTGGGGGAGTGTCTGGGAGGATTGTAGATAATTGCAAAAAGGGAGGACACCAGGTGTCTAATTTGATAGCCTGTGCTTCAAAGCAGTTGAACAATTCTTGCAGGGCAGGAGGAGAAAAATAGGCTGAGAGTGGCAAAGAGGCATGAAGGCACTGACCCTAGCTCCAGGTCCAGGGAGAGGTAAGTAGTGTGTGATTCCTAGTGCTGAGATTGAGTTATGAACTGGACAGACAAGGACTCTGATTTTATGGAGATTACATTTCAATTAAGGAAGTAAATAAATAAGTACACAAGATAGTATCAGATAATGAAAAGTATTATGAAGAAAATGAAAAGGTGATGTTCTTGATGGTATCTGGCCATGAGAGTGGGGGTGGGCTGCTTTCGTTCAGGTGATCTGAACAAGATGGGCGTGGGAGTCAGAAGTCCCAAGCAGAGGGAAAATGAAGTACAAAGGCAAGTTCAAAAGTGAGAACAGGATTCCTCTAGGCTTAAGGGACAGCACTCCGAGTCTGAAAGAGAAATTCGCTCAACAAAGCCTCCAAGAAACGAGGATCTGAACTAGACTTGTTAGTCAACAATGCCTAAGAAGGCATGGGAAGTGAAAATAACATTCTAGATGAACCCCTTTGTGTGGCTCAGAAAAGTTACAGTATTCCCAATGCCTGCTTTCTATAAAGTGCTACAATACTTTTTGCCCTTAACCAAATTATTCTTCCTTTGTCTCAAATCGAAGAACATTTTTATTCTGTTTGCAATGTTGGCTGAACATTAAAATTGCATCATTGGTTTCCTCTCTCACTTGTTCTCGTTTTTTATTTTATTGTTATTCAGTGCAAAACAAAAAGCTGTGATCGGAAAAAGACAATAGAGGGATGGCTGGAGGAAGCTTGTCAAAATAACCTCCTGTTTAGTAGTTTTGCTTCTGTTCATGCCTGACTTTCATATGCATAAAAGGGCCAGAAATTGATCACAAATGGCAGAAAATTACATTCCATTAATTTCAGAGCCTTTGACTCCGACGGCTCAATCTTCAAGAGCAGTTGCTTCTGGGATGTTCAAGAAAACAAAGAGTAAAAGCTATTTTGCGTATCTGTTTTATATTTTAGAAGAATACATTTCACTACATTATCCAGAGGGATTTTGCTCAGAATCTCATCAGTGTGTTTCGAGTCCGCTTGCCACAGAAGCCCTTGATTTCAGCTTGGAGACAAAAGGGTAGAAACTATGGGTGAGGTTGGTGAAAGGGGATCTCTTACAGGACCAAATTAATAAATGGGAACTGCCTTTCAAAATGAACTGAATTACTTGAAAAGCAGAAACAAAAATGAAAACTCAAAACCTTAGAATTGTTACCCACACTGTATCCCTGATATCTATTCATTCAGCCTTTGCTTGAATTTCCCTAGTGACAAGGAACTCACTACTTCCTAAGATACACAATTCCATTTTAAAGCAGTCTAGCTGGAAGAAATTTCTTTCTCTGTAAGAGTAGAAATTAACTCCTGGAAACATTCATCTATTGATCCCAGTTCTACCCTCCAGAGACTCCTGCACACAATTCTTAATGTATCACAAGACAATGTTCTTGTCTGCCTTGGGTTCAACATCCCTGATTGCTTCTTTGGGATTGTTGCATTCAAATGTCTCTTTTCCAGCCAAATCGCCTTCTAAAATCCAAAATGTTCATACTTCAAGGCTGTTACTCAAATTCAGACATACTTTTATCTCATTGTGTTTAGGAAACATTGAGCAGGGTGACACATAATCTGCAGAGGCTAAGGGATTGGGAGTGACTGTCTACCACCCAGTCTCTCCAGCAGATGGTTGATGCTGCCCTGCAAAACGAGAATTTACTCCCATCCCTTTTCTTCCACCAGGGCCAAGGCCAAACATTACACATGCATATGAATTTCTTATGCTTTGGGGATCATGAATCATTTTGAAAAGCTGATAAAAGCTATGGGTGCCCTCGTCAGAAATATGAACATGCACATAAAATATTGTATTCGATTTCATCAAATTTAGACATCCCACTCTGAATCCCATTCACGAGCTGCACTCCCCTTCCACAGAGTGCAAGGGATCCAAATTAAGAATCCCTGCTATAAACAAAGCCTACATAGCCCAGCACTATGTCCTCCATGGTATTTCAAAGGGTTTTTCGATTGAGGGCTTAAAATGACTCACTCAATTCACCCATCCTTTCAATCAAATATACAAGGTATGTGTTATACAGCTTACACACCAAGGGTATGGCACTGAACAAGACACAGCCTCCATTCTCAGGGAGCTCATGGCCTAGGGCAGACAGCAGGAGCAACTATGCTTACACAAACACTCTTACAATGACAGTGCTATAATAGGGTTAAGGACACGGCATGTGCGGGAGTGAGACACCTAACTCAGCCTTGGGGGTTTCTGGGAGGACTTTTCAGAGGAGGTTGCTAAGCCCTGAAAAAGTTTCATATTAGATTTTTAAAATATCTAAAAATACCAGATGTTGTACTAATTCAATAGGCCAAATTGGGTGCCTTCTCAGCACAGCACAACTTCTCACAGCAAAGACTTCCTTGTTTGTCTGCTGCAGAGGCTGCTACCCTGTAGCCTCGCTGTAAATACTCCAAGAACTCACCTCTCCTTGCCTATCCTGCTGTCTCCTCCCCGGGACACATGGCGGTGATTTCCCACAGCTGCTGATCCTTCCAAACTGTACTGGCCCCCAGGCAGGTAAAATTGGGACACAGCTCCTGCTGCTAATGAAGAGATGATGTTCCTCTAATGAAAACAGGACATGGTGCTGGGAGCCCACTAAGGATGAATAATTACACCCTAATTAAACACTGCCTTTTGTTTTCCGCTCATTTATTCAGTATTAGATGTGAATGAGGTTTGCATCAGGCAAAAGTCAGCTCTGACACATTCCTATGGAGTCACGGAGAAATCATGTCTCTCATTGTGCTTATTATACCACTTGGTGTTCCTTTAAAAAATCAAAATGTATATATAACCTTGGTAGGTGGGAAATGTTCTCTGTAACTCTGGATCCTCTTCAGATGCATGATCAGCACTGGGAATTTTTTCTGAATGAGCCTTGCTTTCGGGTTCTTGTTTTCCAGGTTCTCCTTGGCATAATCCTTCAATGCGATAATGACCAGCTTTGTTTACTCTTCCTGCTCACTATAGCTAGAATGGCAAGGATGAGAAAAGACCTCTTTAATTTGGTTCTTGGCATAAGGTTAGCGAGGATGTTGACATTTCCTAGCACAGAATAGGGCTGACCTGGGAGAGTTAGGCAATTTTTTAAATCCTTGTAGATTATTTCTCCATAGTTTGGCTTTATTATCTGGTTAGAGCTCAGCAATTTCTCTGAATATTTGACATCTTCATATTTTAATGCATTTCAAAGCCTGGACAAGATTTTTCTGGGCCAAACAGGCTTACCCAGGCAGCTTCCTCTGGCATGGAGAATCAAGGGCTATCTGTGCTTTGCAACAATCATGACCCCAAAGGGGCAGAAGACAGCACGATTGGTGGAGAAAGGGGACCTGGTGAGAATCAGGAGTCATGGTTATTAATACTGTTTGCCGAGATGGCAACTCCTGTTCTTCTTGTGTTTGGGACCATATATTTAGTTTAGACCAATAACTTGTAAACAAACAAACAAAACATGGGACACTTTCAGACTGGAGCATTTAGTTGCTGGTGTGAGAGCCTCCAGAGCACTAAGCAGGTGGCAGCTCCATGAGCATCTTACCATGGGTCCCAGGGTGACTACGATGAGCAGAATCGCTCCCCCAAGTGTGTTTATTTATTTATCAACTACATACCCGCACTGCCATCATTCACTCGTTCTTCAAGGTCCTTTGGGTGACATTCATCTCTAAAAAAATAAACAAACTCACATTTCAAAAGGTGTTTCAGATAATTTCTAACTTTTTTTGGCCAGTGTCTTGTCAGATTTGATTGGATCGTCGTTTTTTTACTGCATGATGTGACAGATGCTGAGCTCATATTGGGGTAGAAATGTCAGTTCTATCTCTTTCCTATTGTTCACTCAGGCTTATTATTATTGGTGTTAAGCTCAAACCACAGGGATCCTTTTAAGTTATTTTTCCATTTTATGAAGAATAGTTTAGTTAGAGTTAAATTACATAATCTCTAACTCAATAAAAATTAAAAATTATGGGAATACGAAAAAATGCATTGACAGACAAGAGCACCGTGTTAACCCTTCTGGGTGTGGGCCTCCCACTTTTGCCTCCGTGTCTCTCTAGATCACACATGGTTTGGAACCATCTGACACATAGAACAAGCAGGGGCTCAGGTGTCAGGCCACATATTAAATATTGGTAAATGTAATTTCTTTCTTAGTTTTTGTAATTATAAAAATATAAACATTGAATTTTATTGATTCAAAGACTTTTCATGTTTTCGTACCTCTGAAATTAGAATGCATTTTACAACCATAGCATGCCATAGTTTAATTGGGAGCTTTTAAACATTTTTCCTAATGTACATTAAAAAATGGTAATTAGTGGCATTTTTGGTAGATAAAATATAGCAAATAAAAATTTTAGAATCTTCTCCTCTTGATCCAAATGGATTGTTTTATGATCACTTTTAGAGACCAGTGCTCTAGAGCCTTGCTGCTCCAAGCAAGTGTGGTATTTGGACCAGCCTCATGGGCATCACCTTGGAGTTTGTGATTACCAGGCCCTGCCCCAGACTTCCTGAATCAGATCTGCATTTTAACAAGATCTTCAGGTAATTCATGTGCCCATTATGGTCTGAAAAGCCCTGCGTTAGAGATATCGAAATTTGGAATTTGTCCAGTGGCAGCTTACATTATATTTGGTGCTGGCAGACATATTTCAGAGGTGAATCCACCTGGCTAATGTCTACTCTTTTAGGACTCAGCTCCGGGGCCACCTCATCAGTGGTGTGCTGATAAATTTTTAACAACTGGCTCTCTGGGAAAAGAAAAAAACCCAAAAACCCTGATTTGTCACATTTGTCCATTTCCATGCCATAAATCTTCCTCCCATGGCTGATTTCAAACCACAAATGGTTATTTTAGGTAGCTTTCCTGGAAATTTGACAACCAGTTCTCTAGAGCCAGTATGTCCATCACTACGTGCCCTCCAGAAAGACCTTCCTCATCGCTCTTCTCTCCCTTTTCCAATGTTGGGGAAAAGCCACAGCACCTGTGTATATCTTCTTCAAGGCAGAACCACATTGTGCTACTTAATCAATATCTGTGTGGTAGGCAGAATAGCCCCCACCCCCACCAAAGATGTCCCAGTCCTGATCCCCAGAATGTGTAAACACGCTATGCTACATTACCGGCCAGCTGAGCTTCAGATCGCAGATTATCCTGTATTATGTGGGTGGCTCGAATGTGATCACCAGGGTCCTTATAAATCAAAAAGAAACGTGGGAGAGTCAGTGATGCAATGTGATAAAGGCTCCATCAGAGTAGATGGAAGGGGCCGTGAACCAAGAATGCAGTAGCCTCTAGAAGCTGAAAAAGGCAAGGAAATGGATTCTCCCATAGAGACTTCAGAAGGGAATGCAGGCCTGCTCACACCTTGATTTTAATGAGGGTGAATTAGCGAGACCCATTCTGAACTGCTGAGCTCTAGAACTATAACATAATACATTTGTGGTGTTTTAAGTCACTATGTGGCAATTTGCCACTTCATCCCTGGAAAACTAATATAGTCTGTCTCTTCCTATAGGTCAGTGGTTCTTAATCTTGACTACAGATTGAGAATCTGTTCTTAACTGGAATCATTAGGATGATTTTACAATTACAGATTCTTGGATCCTTCCAGGAGAGACTCTGATTTCATCACGACCTAGGCACTGAGATTGTTTAAAGCATAGGCAGAAATAGCCTGGGGCTCCTGATTCCATTTGAGAACAATGCTATAAACCTTGCAATAGCATCATCTAAGAGCCTGTTAGAAATGCAGAATTTCAGGCCATAACTCAGATCTGCACAACACAAATCTGCATTTTAAAAAGGTCCCCGGTGATTTGTATGCACACTAAATTTGGGGAGCAATATGCTAGCTCCTGAGCACTTTGAGGACAGAGGATCGGTTTCCTTATCTGGAATCCCCAGCACCCCACACAGCCTGGCACAGAAGACTTATCTTCAAGTAACGCCACATTGCAAGGTACTAGGGCTTAGAGTTTCCAGAGTAGGCACTAAGGAAATATCAATTAAACTGATTTCTGAACAAACCGGAACTCTTGAATGCTAGAGGGCTACAGGAACAATATGATGGCTTCAAAAAGGTCCAAGATGACAGTTTCAAACTTTTTTTTAATGTAGGGGAGCTTTTTTCCTTTTAAGTTATATTTTCTTTGAATGTATAAGACAGATAATAGTGGCACCAATAGTTTTCCTCTGTTCAGCCTCTCGCCTGATCCCCGGGCCCCTCGGTGCATATATCCTCGGACTCAGAGAACACAGTAGGACACTCTTCCTGGAAGAGAGGATAGAGAAGGCCTAGAAAACAGGATGCCGGCTGTTGGAGGTCTGGAGCAAGAGCAGGTCAGGGAGCAGAGGGGCCCACAGTAAGGGTTACTCCTTGGGGTTGGTTGTATGGATGAAAAGTGGTACAAGTTCACGGGAGTCAAGGTGTCAGATCTAACCAGACCAAAGAGGCCCAGTGCCAAGTAGGCTTGGGTCAAAGTCCAGAGGTGACGACTGGGCAGGGAGAAAAAGGCGTTCACAGAGCCTGCACATCCAGGCAGGGATCAGACCAGGCAAAAGGGGCAGGCATGCACCCACCGGCCACCATCCATTGGTCATCTCCATCCATGTGTGACTCTAGGCCAGATTCAAAGTCCAAGAAAAAGGAGTCCAGTTGACTTAGGATCCATGGCCCCCTTGACTGGGGGAGGACAGGTCACCTGTCAAAATGTTATAACCCTGTCAAAAATGTTTCCAATAGGAAAGAGGTGGTGTCCCCAGAGGAATTCAAAGTGCTGATGGGAATGGGCAGTTGAGAAACAGCACCTGACCATTATGAGCAGGTAGGGCTATGCTCATTTATCAGAAAAGAAACTGAGGCTCGGGTTGACCTGAAAACTTGCCCCGTGTTTGCATAGATAGTAAGTGCCGGCCCTGGGGTTTGAACCCAGGGTGGTCAGAAGCTGGTACTCTTTGAAGGACAACACATCATCCGGTAAGAGTCCAGTGCCTGTGACGGAGGCACATGGACAGAGAAAGCCCAGCAGCAGCACCGTTGAGAGGCCAGCTCAGGAGTCCCTGTGCTCCCTCTTCCCAGGACAGGAATGGGGCTGAGTCTACAGATGGGGGCGGGGAGGAGGCAGCAGGCAGGAGCCAGGCAAGTCAGCACAAGACAGGGAGTACAGTCCTCACCACCAGGCAACCTTGCTGATCCTGACCTGGGGCTACCGCCCCCTCCTCATTTTAAGTCCTTGTATTAGTTTGCTAAGGCTGCAGTAACAAAGTACCACACTGATTTGGTGGCTTAAACAACTGAAATGTATTGTTTCATAGTTCTGAAGGCTAGATGTCCAACACTGAGGTGTTGGGAGATTCCTTCTGGGGCCTGTGAGGAATGATCTGTTTTAGACCTCTCTGTTTGGCTTGTAGATGGCCATCTTCTCCCTGTGTGCCTTCACACCAACTTTCCTCTATGTGTGTCTGTCTGTGTCCAAATTTTCCCTTTTTATAAAGACAGATCATATTTGATTAGGGCTCACAATCATGATCTCAGTTAACTTTATTAGTTTTATAAAAGCCTTGTCTGCAAGTAAGGACACATTCTAAGGTATTAGGGCTTGGAATTCCAACACATGAATTTTGGGGAGGTACAGTTCAATCCACAACAGCTCCCTTTTTGGTGCCAAGGGAAAATGACTGGCTGGTGTGTGCTCCTTCCTGACTCAGGGTAGGACTTCACATGGGGCATGTTATTCCCAGAAGCTTTGGAGCATCTACTGTGCACTTGGTACTGAATCCAGCCCTCACAGAACTCATACGGTTGTGAGGGAGAAAAATTTATAAATGCATTATTTCATAAAACATTAGGTGCTATGGTAGATATGGTATGGCATAGTGGTTAAGAGCTCAGAATCTATGACAAGATTGGTGGGTTGGAATTCTGGCCCTGCTACTTACAAGCTGTGTGACCTTGGACAAGTTGCCTAGCTTCTCTGTGCCTTTGTTTTCTCATCTATAAAAGGCATAATAATAGCAATTACCTCATTGTTTGTTATGAAGATTCAATGAGTAAACATTTCTAAAAGTGCTTAGCAAGTGTTATGCAGTGCAAGTGTTTGTTAAATAAAACCATTAAAAGTGAACTCAGTGTGCTAAGGAAACACCAAGGAAAGGTACCTAACCCAGACTTCAAAGGCTTAGGGGACCAGAAGGGAAGCTCCCTGGAGTCTGTGAAGTTTTAATCTGGTGGAGGCTGCTGAGGACAGAAGGGCGAGTTCTCCAGGGGGCATTTGTGACATGTTATTAGAAAAGGTGTGGGGGTAAGGCGATGGGGGCTTTGGCTCCTCTGGAATGTGTCCCCAACTCTTCCTCCAGACACAGCAGGGGCAGGCTGGGCAGGGTTAGCCATGTAGTCAGTTCTTGGAGGAGGAAATGTCAACAAAAATGTACAACTTACAGGCTTGAGCCACCGCATTGCTTGAACCC
The DNA here is from genome assembly GCF_049350105.2 of Macaca mulatta. Lineage (NCBI taxonomy): Eukaryota > Metazoa > Chordata > Mammalia > Primates > Cercopithecidae > Macaca > Macaca mulatta. Next base: position 126,059,389 of record NC_133406.1, on the reverse strand, counting down.
GGGAGGTGGAGGTTGCAGTGAGCCGAGATCACGCCACTGCACTCCAGCCTGGGCGATAGAATGAGACTCCATCTAAAAAAAAAAAAAAAGGAGTACAACTTAATCTAAGCCCCGCGTGAAGGTTTTTTACTGCTTGGAAGTAGGGTGGCCTTCTCTCCTGTTAAATGCACAAGTCAGTTCTGCAAGATGTGAATCCAAATCCAACTACCTGCCGTTACCAGATGCATATCTGAGTTGCCCCTACTTATGAGTCTCTGTACATCCGAGGGATTAAAAAAAAATAAGCTAAGACTGATTAGAAATCCAACCCTTCTTTAACCTCATCCCAACACTACTTCCATCACCAAAACTGTTTTTAATATTTTCACAGGTCTTCTGTAGTCATCCAGCCATTTCTAGATAAACTGCAGTTTAAAAAATTGTCCACGTCCCAAGGACCCACCCTGAGGGCATGGATAATTAAAGGCAACCTGATTCCTACAAATTGCAGCTAGAGTCATCTTTGATGTGGGTCTTGAAAGCAAGTGCTAATGAGATCCTTTGCTGACAGGTGGAGGGAGGGCTGCAGATAGGAGTCAAAGGCACTGTCTGCAAGATACGGGGAGTAGAAGGGGCATCTGTTATTTAAAAGGCTTCTCTCTGAGGTCTGCAATCAGAAACCAAACCTGGGGGCTCACATATGACTAAGGCACTCCCCAATCTCTTGGTCCAATCGTAGGGCCATTATTGCCTCTCTCTTCCCAAGTGCTTTGAGGAATATTGATCTCATATTTAGATCTCTCATTATTTCAATTTCTTAGTTTGGAATATGTTTCTTTATTGTGCCATGAGTGACATCAGGGAGTAGGTTAATAAGGACAGTGGCCCCCACTAGGCCTCCACCCATTATTTATGAGGAGTTGACACACTGAGAAAGGCCCCCAGCCCGGCTTGTGTTCTCTAGATATATCGCAGACACTACAGGCCTTAACCAGGCCCAAGTGCAGTGATTAGGAAAATTTGTTTCTCCCTGTGAGTCATTATCAGTGAACACTCGCCTATATCGATACATTGGAACTGCCAAAGAGCTGTCCATTAAGTGGCTTAGATCGGGAGGTGCCACACTTCTGGAGTAAGACGAGGTTGGAGGGGCGGAAATGTGAAGAGAAGTATTTGTGGGAATCAAATTTGCCAACCCACTGGAATCCACAAACATGCTGCTGGAATTGCTATCTCTTTGCCATCCATACCAGAGAAGAGCAGGCAACGTGCCAGTGAGTGAAGTGGAACTGCATTAAAGTAATGATGCATGAGTGTTTGGGCCTAGCAGCCCTTCTCCCCTGGCAAATAAGCTTCTCGAGGGCCAGGGGTGTGTCTCATCCATTCCGAAGCCGGCCTCCACCTGACACCCTGCCCTACATGTGTTCTCACCAAAGTGGATTCAGGACTGGGGGGAATCTTCTGTGATGGAAGGTCGGGGGTGGGCAGAGAGGACCCCAGCTTCAGCCATGTCACTGAAGGCTGCTGCGGGAAGGTGAGAGGTAGTCAAGATTGCAGTGGCTGGGAATAACGTTGTCACTTCCGTTTATTGAGCTCTTACTGAGGAGTAAGCACTGTGTTAACACAGACCCGTGGGAATGCAGTTCTTCCTTTCCAGAATCCAGCCATGTGGGTTCTTTCTCCTCAGAGAGGAAAGGGGGAAAACAAGGCCCAAATGCCCTGTTGCAGGCCACAGGAGAGCTGTGGACGTCTACACGTTAATTTTTTCCAAAACACATACAATAGGATGTTTTAATTTAACCTTCATAGAAACCTAAGGGGTAAGATCTTTCCAGTTTACATAAGGAAACTGAAACTGACAGAAGTTAAGAGATTTGATCAACAGCTTGCGAATGGTAGAGCTTGGATCCAAACCCAGATTTGCCCGTCTCCAAAGCTGGTGTACTCAAGTCTCTCCCACTAAATATTCGCTTAAGGGAGGCCTAAACACAAATAAAGCATCAGGGCACTTGTAAGACACATTTGCAGGTGCACTGAAAAGTCAGACTTTGGGGCATGTGCTGTTCCCTGAGACTTAGCTGTAGCTCCTTCACTTTCTTTGCTGGTCAAACAAGCTAATCATTATTCAAGTGCAGGACAGCCAGGCTATTATATCTGTTCTATTCAAAAAGTAAATCACTCCCCAAATTGGATGCTTTAAGTATTATTAGTAACCAATTATTTGCAACACCACACACCACTACTTGTGACATATGCCCCAATGGTTCTCCAAGAAAGTGGTGGATAAGAAGCGGTTTCCTGGGCCCCCCACCTCACCGATTCCTATTGAGTTGGTCTGAAATTGACCTTAGAAACCTGAATTCTAAACAGTTTCCCAGAGGATTCTGAAGCTAACTGGTCCATAGGCCCTGCTCTGAGGAACCCTGCCTAGAGTATGCTGTGTCTTCTCCATGAAGCTGTGGGGTAGCGAGGGAAGGCCTCTAAGACTTGAGTCAGTAGTCCTGGGTTCTGATTTCAGCCTGGATGCTCCCTAGCTGTGTGGCTTTTAGACTGGTCTCCCTGGGCCTCAGTGTCCTCCCAGATCACTGGACTGGATCATCTCTGGGGCTCCCTCCCCCAGCTCTAAGAGTGGTTGCTTTTTGAGGCAAGGCCCCGGTCCTGCCCATTAGGAGTGGAGCCCTGTGCTTTCTTGAAGGCAGAGAGGAGGGGAGGGAGCTGGAGGAAAGGTGAGGAGGGAGTAGGGTTAATAGACAGAAGGGGTCCTGCCAGCCAGTAAGTGAGGCCCCATGGCCAGGCTGCATGCAAGATGCTTCAGAGCAGGCCAGTCCTCTGGACCTGGATTCCTGGAAACTCATTGCAGCCCAGCCCCAGGAAAAGCTGACTCACTGGGCTCTATCCCTCCCACAGACAGATTTCAGGTGAAAAGATTCTAGACTACAACAGGTGCTGGGAAGAAATTCTAGTGGTGGTGGTGGAGGGAAGCACTCAGGTGGGAGTCAGAAACCCTGGATTCTCCTTGCCCTGGTGCTGTGCATGCCATGCCTTTCCTGAGTTTCTCTGCTTTTGGGTTTCAGGGCCACGCCATAAAAGGCATCTCCAGGATAGACCCATATCCAAAGCCTCATCAAATCATAGACTTGTGGGTTCATGATTTGATGATTCTCAGACACCATTCCCACCCTGCAGTACCCTATGTCGTATAGAGCCTGTCACAGTGGCCAAGCTGTTGAAGACAGCCCCACATTGCTCTACACGTCAAAGGTGAACGAAGAGTGATGGAGGGAGGAAGCTGTCACAAACCTCAATTCTATACAAATAAGACGTCTCAGCTCACAACTGCCACTTGTACCTCTGCACATGCTCAAGAATAATGTGCTGTTACTACTCAACAGCGTGTTTCTAATACCACAGCTGAAATCACTTTGCTCCTGGGGCAACATTAGGAGGGGGCAAAGCACAGCACCAGCTGTGTCTGTGAAAATGGTTTCATGTAGGAAGCAAGATCCTCTTTCTACTGCCACTCATCTGAGCTGCAAAGAAACCAAGGGGACAGAGACAGTGTGGGTGGAGAGAGAGTGGGAAGAGGACAAGAGCAGCCATTTCACTTTGGTTCGGCGCTCTTGCCTTTCTCAGGCTCCCTAGCCAACTGTGGAGGGGTTGGAGGAGACAGTGGGAGCTGTGCTGTGAGAGCTGCCCACATCTGCCCCAGCCTTGTCTCTCAGCCTTGCAGCCGGGGGAGCGAGAGACATGACGAAGCAGGGGTTCGTGCTTGTCCATTCAGCATGGACCTACCAAGTCCTCATAGGGAGGAAAAAGGTCCATGATAAGTGTAAGGGATACTGAAATAAATAAGATCTCCATTCCTACCCGTTGCCGGCCTTGAACCACGTCTCCGTCCAATTCCTGCCACCAGGAGCCGCCGGCATGGCCCAGCTGGAGGAAACCAAGCTGGGTTGAATCCTCCTTGGATGAAGAGGAGCAGTGCAGGCCAGTGGGCAGGGCAAGGTGATGGCAAGGCTCTAATTCCATGATGTTGGAGATACCTCTCTCTGCTCCCCCAATTTTTCTGGTTCAGATCCTTAAAAATCCTCACCTAAACCTCTCAGTGGCCTTCCACAGCAGAGAAACCATGTTTTAACACAAGGTAAAAGTTCATGGGTCGGTGTCTCAGGGTCTTGCATTCACTCCAAGACCTATTTTTATTCTGTTTAATCAGTCTTATGAGCAGCCTTGTTAACACACTATTATTATTTTTTTAATTTGTGTGGATACATAGTAGGTATATATATTTATGGGATACATGAGGCATTTTGGTACAGGCATGCAATGTATAATAATCACATCATGGAAAATTGGGTATCCATCCCCCCAAGCATTTATTCTTGGTGTTACAAACAATCCAATTGTATCCTTTTAGTCATTTTCAATTAAATTACTATCAACTATAGTCACCCTGTTGTGCTATCAAATATTAGGTCTTATTCATTATTTTTAACATTTTTTATACCCATTAACCATCCTCACCTCCTTGCCAGCCCCCACTACCCTTCCCACCCTCTGAGAACCACCCACCTACTCCATGAGTTCAATTGTTTTGATTTTTAGATCCCACAACTAAGTGAGAATATGTGATGTTTTCTTTCTGTGCCTGGATTATTTCACTTAACATAATGACCTCCAGTTCCATCCACGTTGTTGCAAATGACAGGTTCTATTTTTTTTTTATGGCTGACTAGTACTCCATTGTGTATAAGTATTACATTTTCTTCATTCATCTGTCGATGGACACTTAGGTTCCTTCCAAGTCTTGGCTATTGTGAACAATGCTGCAACAAACGTAGGGGTGCAGATATCTCCTCGATATACTGATTTGCTCTCAGGAATGGGATTGCTGGATCATCTAACAGCTCAATTTTCATTTTTCTGAGTAACCTCCAAACTGTTCTCCATGGTGGTTGTACTAATTTACATTTCCACTAACCGTGTACGAAGGTTTCCTTTTCTCTACATCCTTGCCAACATTTGTAATTGCCTGATTTTTGGATAAAAGTCATGTAAACGGAATAAGATGATATCCATTGTAGTTTTGATTTGCATTTTTCTGATGATCAGTGATGTTGAGCACCTTTTCATATGCCTGTTTGCCATGTGTATGTCTTCTTTTGAGAAATGTCTATTCTAGTCTTTTGCCCATTTTTAATTGGATAATTAGAAGTTTTCCCTATAGAGTTGTTTGAGCTCCATATATATTCTGGTTATTAATCCCTTATTAGATAGTGTATTAGCCCATTTTCACATTGCTATAAAGGACTTCCCTGAGACTGGGTAATTTGTAAAGGAAAGAGGTTTAATTGACTCACAGTTCTGGATGGCTGAGGAGGCTGCAGGAAACTTACAATCATGGTAGAAGGGGAAGCAGGCACCGCTTACATGGTGGCAGGTGAGAGACAGCAAGTAAGAGCAGGGAAAACCACCTTATAAAACCATCAGATCTCATGAGAACTCACTCACTATCATGAGAACAGCATGGGGGAACACCTGCTCCATGATCAAATCACCTCCCTCCCTCACCACATGGGAATTACCATTCAAGATGAGATTTGTGTGGGGACACAGAGCTAAACCGTATCAGATGGGTAGTTTGCACATATTTTCTCTCATTCTGTGGGGTTTTGTCTCTTCACTTTGTTGAGTGCTTCCTTTGCTGTGCAGAAGCTTTTTAACTTGATGTGATCCCAGTTGTCCATTTTTGCTTTGGTTGCTTGTCCTTGTTGGGTAGTACTCAAGAAATTTTTGCCCATATCAATGTCCTTAAGAGTTTCACCAGTGTTTTCTTGTAGTAGTTTCATAGTTTGAGGTGTTAGACTTAAGTCTTTAGCCCATTTTGATTTTATTTTTGTATATGGTGAGAGATAGTAATCTAATTTCATTCTTCTGCATGTGGATATCCAGTTTTCCCAGCACTATTTATTGAAGAGACTGTCTTTTCTCCCAATGTATGTTCTTGGTAACTTTGTTGAAAATAAGTTTACTGTAGGTGTGTGGATTTGTTTCTGGGTTCTCTTTTCTGTTCTATTGGTCTATGTGTCTGTTTTTATGCCAGTACCATGCTGTTTTGGTTACTATAGCTCTGTAGCATAATTTGAAGTCAGGTAATGTGATTCCTCCAGTTTTGTTCTTTTTGCTCAGGCTAGCTTCAGCTATTCGGGTCTTTTGTGGTCCAATATGAATTTTAGGATTGTTTTTTCTATTTCTGTGAAGAATGTCATTAGGATTTTAATAGAGATTGCATTGAATTTGTAGATTGCTCTGAGTGTTGTGGACATTTTAACAATATTGGTTCTTCCAATCCATGAACATGCACTATATTTTCGTTTTTTTGTGTGTTCTCTTCAATTTCTTTCATGAGTGTTTTATAGCTTTTATTATAGAGATCTTTCACTTCTTTGGTTAATTCCTAGTTATTTAATTTTATTTGTGGCTATTGTAAATGGGATTACTTTTTTGATTTATTTTAACAGAGTACTTTAAATTGTGGAAAAGCACCACACTGAGGAGCTCTGCAGGGTAAAGATGTCACTCCCCTCCTCTCTCATCCTTCCTCCAAATAACTTGTCTCCCAGCTTCCAGGTTCTGTGCCCCATTCACACTCCTCGACCCTGCCAAATAAACGTCTCTGAAGCCCACTTTGATGGGCCACACCAATGTTCACAGGCCCCTCAGATTCAGGCTGACTGATAACAGTGATTACAAGGGCACCTGTAACTACAACTTTTGACTATCTACTACATTCCAAAACTGTTCTGCATGCTTCCTATACATAACCTTGTATAACTTTCACACAATCCTATTAAGTAGGTATTATTACTAACCCCATTTTGTAGATGGGAAAACTCAACTTCAGAAAAGCTAAGTTGCCTGAGATCACAGGGTAGAAGTGGCACAGCCAGATTTGAACCCTCAGCCCATGTCCTCATCACTACACTCCAGCATCTCTCTCTCCTTCCAAGTGTCATCTAGATAATGTCACACACTGGTCCACACTGAGAGGCAAAGGCCAGAGCTAGGAACCATTAACAGCCATCTTCTAATGCAGAATTTCCCAAGGTATGTTCTGTAGAACAAATCCTTGAGATGCTGGTCAGAGAGGTGGTTCCCAGGTCATATACACACAAGAGAGACTTTATTTTCTGTCTCCCTCCTGGAGGTTTACAATGCACAGAAGCTCTGATAATGACTGGGCAATTTATTGAGATTATATTTTGCATTTTGTTCCCACTGTAGGTTTTGTTCCCCAATGTTTTCTCTCTGAGAAAGGTTCCAGCCCTTTTTTGGTACCCTCTTGATTGAGAAATTTGTTTTGTAGATCTATGTAGTCACTTTTTGATACACTCTTCCTGTCTTTGATTGGTTCCTGTATTTACTGCCTCCTAGAGGGGTAGTAAATAGGCAAGTCCTTTTGCCTGGTAGAGAGTGGAGTTGGAAGGCAAAAGCAGACAGAGGAGTTAGAAATTCTCCAAGATGAAAAGGGAGAAGAGGTTGGGGGGTTCTGGGAGAAGCTGGCACCAGAAAGGGCCCCTGTGGAGCTGTCAGGACCTGATGGGGCATGTGAAGAAGCTGGGCTCCAAGTACTGAGACTCTGGCCTCAGCAAAGTTCCCCAAACCCAAGCCTGGCACAAACTCAGCAGAACCATTCCCCTTCACACAGCCACACAGGCCTAGACCAAGAGACCATTGTTGACGCCACTCTATCCTGAGCCCAGAGGGTCCCACTGTGTATCATACCTCAGTACATTGTCATATCCCTGGAGGGGGAGGGCAGGATCAGAGGAACTCTCAGTGACAGCTGAGGGTGGATTTTCCATTAGTCCAGTGGGTTGGAGGTTCAGGTTCAGTCAATTTGACTTTAAGAAAATAAGGCAATATGACAGTTCTTGTGCATCCAAGTTTGAGTTTCAATTCTTATCCATTACATTTGATAATTCATGATTAGTTAACTTTTTAAACACATGAAACCTATATTAGCAATTATTGGAATTTTGGTCATTAGATCACCTTTTGGGAATTCTAACTTTAGAACATTGGCCTCCACGTCTGTGACTTAACCTCTCAGGAATAATGGGGCCAACTAGACCAGGTAAGCAGGACACGAGGCAAGAGGGGTAGAGAGGAGGGGAGAGTAGGAGAGGGAAAAAGAATGAAAAGGGGAAAGAAAAGGAGCGAGGGAGAAACCAAGAAGAAAAGGGAAAAAGTCAGGGAGGTAAGAGGAGCAGAAAGAGATTGAGCCAGAGAACCATGGGAGAAAGGGACAGAGAAGAGAGGAGAGGGAGAGATTGGAGGAGAGGGAGGGGAGGGAGACTCCACCGTGCAGCAGGTGGGGACTTGGCCATGTGCTCAGAACACCCAGGAGATGGACAGGGCAGCACTCTGCCTGGCCTGTGAGTAAAGCACATCTAGGAGTTGCAGTGCCATATAGGTGTTCTGTGAGAGGGAGGAGAAGGCTGGATGCAAGGCTTAGAAGAGTCCCAGCTTGTTTTGAGGGTGCAGTCCTTTCAGAGAGGCACTCCGATGTGATGACTGGCATTCCACTGTGGAACAGAGGAGCTCCCCAGCTAGAGTAGAGTAGCCACAGCTAGAGGTTTAGCCAGTGCTTGAGTCCCAGAGCATGTGAGACAGGTGGTGCCTGGATTTCTGCCTGTCCAAGGGGCAAAGCTGACAATGGGTGCCTTCTGTGAGCCCTCTCCGCCTCTGCCCTTCTCCTTCTTTGGAATCATTCCTCTCACCTCCCTTTCAGGCATCTTCAGGGAAGATGTCTAATAAACCTATTCTTACTAAGTGTCTTAATCTTTTATCCCTTCCCCCAAAGTATAAGAAGGTGGGAAAAGAGCAAGGAAACAATCTCTAATTGTGAGATTTTCATAGGCTGTGCCTAGACAATGGGAGAGATGCTTAGGAAGGAAGGAAGGAAGGAAAGAAAGAAGGAAGGAAGGAAGGGAGGGGATTAAGTATTTTGGCCAGATTTTCTCTGGTTTTTCTTAGGGTGAGACAGATGACTAAGCCAAAAATACAAAGTCTGACCATGAAGCTGAATGGTGAAGTGAACTGGAAATCAGGAGACTAGATACAGACCTACCTTGGCGAGTTGGCTGTAGGACCTGGAGTAGGTTATTCACCCAATGCTCCTTTTGTCCATAAGGGGGTGAAACTGAAGGGTTCAATCTAGACGTTTCCTCTTGTAGGGTACCCCCAGCTCTAATATTCTATAGTTCCACAAGCAGAGTTTAATGTAAAAATCAAGTAACACTTGCAAGTAAATTAAACCTGTATATTCAAACAGCTATACTTAGTGGTACTTTGCCCTCCAGAACAAGTGTTTCTGGGGTGAAATGCACATTGGTGGAGCAAGGGGAGATGGGGAAAGAGTCTGTGGCTCTGCCTTTCCATCTTTCCCAGCCCAGCACCCAGAAGGAGAAGCTTTCTGGCTTCTACCGACTTTAGCATGGATGCCTGACGCCCAGCCTGCCCCAACCTTGTCTTAGGGAAGGGAGATGTAACACTATGACTCAACCTTAAATCCCTTTACTGGCATTATTCTCCCAACAACCTTGAGGGAGTATGCTAGTCAAGACTTTAGGTGATAAATGTCAGGAACTGAAACTCTTTTTAAAAAGGGAGGGGGGATGTATTGGCTCAGAAAGCTGGGAAATCCAGAAATGTATCTGCTTTCAGACATGGCAAGAACCAGGACATCAAATGACTTTATTAGGGCTCTTTCTTTCTGTATTAACCTCTGCTTATTTCTGCTTGGCTCCCTTCTTTGGACAGCCTGTTTCATGTAGTAGATAGCTAACGGCACCCCCTGACTCCTATGCTCCTATTTTAGCAGCTCTATCAGAAAAGAATCTGTCTTTCTCAATAACCCCACCAGTAAGAACTGACTGACCCATTGGGGTCATATGCTCCTTCCTGAATCAGCCTTGGTGGTCGGGGGATGAAATACTCTGATTGGATGTACCTGGGTCACATGCTTCCCCCGTTACTGGGAGAATGAAGTGGGGGTCAGCTCCATTTGAACCCCAAGGAATGGGTTACCTACAGGAAAAGTTGTAGAGAAGGGATGCCACAAGATGAAGCATCAGATTTCCTCAAATAGAATGTCTTTAAGCCTATGATACAGATGAGAAAATGGAGGATCAGATGGGTTAAATAACTCACCAAGGCTTCCAAAACTAGGAAGTCACAGAGCTTGGGCTTGAAGCCACATTTGTCCAACACAAAAGTGCATATTTTCACCACAGCACTCAGCTAGCTCCACTGTCTCAGCATCCCCAAGAGCCCCATGACTCCAACTCTGAATACTTGGGCTTGTCATTTAGGGTTCTCAAAATAACTGAAGTTGCAGGGAGCCTGACAACGCATTCGAGACCCTTGGATCCTCAAAGGAGCTTGCCGATCTGCTCTGTTCCTCTTCTTCTGCCTTCCCCAGTTGGAAGGAAGGAGTTGGGGAACCATAATCACGCCTCTCATTGCCTCTTCCAAGGCTAGATACACCAGTATGTGGAATAGGCTGAATGCCACCATTTAAGACAAATGTTCTCAACCACAGCGTGCTCACAGTGGCATGGTGAATCATCTGTGAGGTGTGTTGCAAGTAATTTGTTTTGTTAATAGTTAAAATACTGGAGTTTGCAAATGATTTATCTTATTATAAAAATAAGCAAGAGAAAATTCAAGGTTATCCCTATAACAACACACACTGTGTTCACTTATATTCTTTTGTGTACTTTTTCGAGTGGGAGAGGGAGGTAAAGTTAAAGCAAGCAGGCATTTGTCATTACCCTGGGCATAGCCATGGAAGATTTTCTTTTTTGTGTTCCCACCTGGAAAAAGGGCTGGGTATTATTGATTTAAGGGAGGACTTCTGCTCACAAATACCTCCTCAGTACCTACTTCCAATTCCACCAAGTAAAAAATAAATTGGTTTTTAAAAGCTAATGCAGGGTAGGCAGCGTGTTCAACAGTCACTCACATATTAGTGTGAATTATAGGATACCCTTGTTCAAGAATAAGGTATTCTAGAAACCTCAGATGAATGGAGACATTTCAAAATACTTTCAGACAATAAAAACTTCTGAAGGACTAAAAACAAAGTCAAACTTTAAAGTGAAGCTTTAAATAGAGCTGAAAGCTTTTTGAGTTAATAGATAATTTTATGCAAAATTACTTTCATACTAGCAAGTAGCTTCCTAAGTGAGTGACAGAGTAGGCAGCTGATTTTTTACTTCCATTGTGGCAAAGTGGAGCTTTATCCTCAGTTCTTTTTACCTTCTGGATATTTTAACTGGACACCCAAATTCATTGCAGCATATTTACAATAGCCAAGAGGTAGAAGCAAAAAGAAATGTGGTGCATGTATACAATGAAATACTACTCAACCTGGAAAAGGAAGGAAATTCTGACACATGCTCCAATGTGAATGAACCTTGAGGACATTATATCAAGTGAAATAATCCAGCTATAGAAAGAAAAATATGATATGATTCAACTTATATGAGGTATCTCAAATAATTAAACTCTTAGGAACAGCCAGTAGAATGGTGGTTGCTAGAGGGTGGGACAGAGGGTGGTGAGGAAAAAGGAATTATTAGCATCATTCCATGATTGTAGAGTTTCAGTTCTGCAAGATGAAAAATCTCTAGAGATTCATTGCGCAATAGTGCATTTAAAATGGTTAAGATTGGAAATTTTATGTTATGCATTTTTTACCACAAATTTTTAAAATGTAAAAAAAAAAAGAAAGAAAAAAAAGAAAGGGCCAGAAAACTAGAGCTGAATTATTGTCATTTAAGATGAAAGAAAAAAAAAAAAAGGAGAAAACAGAGAGGCAGTAACTAGTCCCAGAACCTAATTCTGGGAATGTCCGGAAGTCAAAAGTTACTTGGTGAAATTGCAAGTGGTATTGAGGAGGTATTTGTGGGCAGAAGTCCTCCTTTAAATCAGTAATGATCAAGCCTTTTTCCAGGTTGGACACGCAAGAAAAAAAATCTCCCATGGTTATACCCAGTGTAATGACAAATGGCTGCTTTCTTTCACCTGTCTCTCTCCCCGACTCAAAACCCCTCTCTCATAGAATAAATGGCAAAAGAAAAGTCTCCTTGGAGTAATTTCTTTCAAAAAAGGAAGAGCAGAAGTAGGAAGAGGGGAGAGGAAGAGGTGAGGGAGTGAGCAGCAAGCTGAAATTACAGTCTTAAAAAATGATTATTTTCAATAATACAACAAAAAAAGAAAATAATGCAGAGATTCCATAGCCAACATTGTACTGAGTATAAAAATGGTGCCACAGTAGTCACAAAAGCTCTTCATGTTGCTGGTAGAGACAGAGAGAGAACTTATGGCTTATTCAGACAAAATCTCCCCAGTCTCAATGGTGAGGGTTTTGGATTTAATCAGATTGCTTTCCCCACACCTACCATAAGAAAATGGAAGGAAGATGAGATATAATTTGGAGGCATGGAATCTTATGAAGATAAATGGGCTAAAGCCAGGGATCTTGGGTAGTCAAAGGGAAGTTCACGGAGATGAAAGTAACAGAGACTGTTACTGGTGGACTAGAGGAAGTATGGGTAAGGCAGTGAAAAGAGGTGAGAAAACAGTCAAAGACAAATTTTACCACTAGAAAAAAAAAAAAAAAAAAACATGCTGCAATTTGTTCTGCCTTCTCCCTTCTTAGAGTTAAAATAGCTTTTACTTAAATGTTATTAGTCCTTGCCTTCCTCCCACCCCAACTGCCATGGGCACTAGAGGGGTGAGACAAAGCAAAGATGGACCTGCATGGGGAGCTGGTTCAGTAGCAGCAATGGGGCTCCCAGGGATTGCCCAAGGCAAGCTGCAAGATACAAGGAGGAAAGTGCTGGATTATCGATGCCATGAGGTACACACAAAGACAACTTGGTGGAAACTCTGTCACACAGATTGCTCCAAGAAAGCCAGCTTGGCCAGCAGCCACGCATAGTGTCACATTCATGTGCAGCCCTCTGGCCTGGGAGAAGGCTGCCAGAGGCGGCATTCCCTAAGGGAGGCTGTGAGATTTGCCCTGCCCACTCTGGACACTGGGATCCTGTCAGCAGTAGTTAGGTGGGGCCCTTTTCCCAGTCAGATTCCATTTATGAAAATACTGAGAATTGTTCTTTAATTTAGACTTTAATAAAGATAAGGCAAAGGTTAATTGAGAATGGCTGAGTCTCACATTATGTAATGAGGACTGGCTAAAACACTGTACTGTTAACTGGGAAAATTGCTGCTGAATTCTGATATTGACCTCCACGCCTTCCAAACTAAGGAATTGATGGGTCTGTTGATTTTATGTTACCCAAGTCTAGCTGACCTGTATTTTCCATTCTTCCTAATTCTTGACTCATATTGGTCTGGGTTCATATGGATTTTTTTTGTATAAGGATCTTGTTACTAATTGCAGAGAATTCTCAATCTCTACATCTGTAATTTCTCAAAGTTCAGATTTTTAAATAACAAAGGCCACATCAGTTGCCGTCTAGGGAGGCTGCCTCGTCCAAGGTGTTCTGCAAAATGCCTGCTGTCCGTTACTTATAACCCAAAAATGGCTCCTTTCTCTACTTGGAATGTGCTGATCTGCTCCATCATCAGCATCTGCTTGCCTCTGCTCAGTTGCCTCTGCTGGTGGGCTGGGCTGGGAACTGGCTCCTTTTTGTAGCAAGAATTACTTCAGGAGTGAATCTCATCTTCTCGCTTTGGAAATCTAGAAATACATCCTATAACTTCTGGCACAACCCAATTCAACATCCACCTTTGGCCCCAGCTGGTTTTAGGGTTTTACTCTGTAGGTATTTCATGTTTACAGATGGTGACAAGAAAGAACTTGAATAGAAGGCCACTCTGTAAGGACATGAGTTTATACGCTGTGCAAAGGTGCCCAGCCAAGAAGGCAAGTGGGGCTGAACTCCAATCCCGCAGGAAGGAATGCCTTTTCTTTGCACGAAGGCAACAGCTCCCACCAAGCCAAGTGCTGGTGAAGCTGTGTCCACACAGAAGTATCCTTTTGAATTTACACACTCCATAGGCTGGCAGCAGTCTTCCCTGAAACAGATGCTGTGGGATAGGGAAACTGGGTTTTTAAAGACCTCAAAGAAAAATTTACCAGGATCATTCATGGAGGAAAAGCCAGCATGATCATCCCCAAAGTGGAAGCCAACAGTGATCAGTCAAAAGAACAAAGAGGGCCAGGCGTGATGGCTCACGCCTGTAATCCCAGCACTTCGGGAGGCAGAGGCAGACGGATCATCTGAGGTCAGGAGTTCAAGACTAGCCTGACCAACATGGTGAAACCCTGTCTCTACTAAAATACAAAAAATTGCCAGGCATGGTGACGGGCACCTGTAATCTCAACTACTTTGGGAGGCTGAGGCAGGAGAATCGCTTGAACCCAGGTGGTGGAGCCGAGATCGTACCATAGCACTCCAGCCTGGGTGACAGAGCGAGGCTTCCTCTTAAAAAAAAAAAAAAAAGAGGCTAGGTGCAGTGGCTCACGCCTGTAATCCCAGCACTTTGGGAGGCTGAGGTGGAAGGATTGCTTGAGTCCAGGAATTCAAGACCAGCCTGGGCAACATGGTGAGACCCTATCTTTACAAAAAATAAAAAACTAGCCAGGTGTGGTGCTGAGTGCCTCTGGTCCCAGCTACTTGGGAAGCTAAGGTGTGAGGATCACTTGAACCCAGGAGGCAGAGGTTGCAGTGAGTTGAGATCAGGCCACTGCACTCCAGCCTGGGCGACAGAGTGAAACTCTGTCTCAAACAACAATAAACCCCAAAGACCAAAGATTAAGAATCTAAAGCTTTACTCCCTAACTCCAGTGGAAGATGCTTTATTTTTCTTCTCTCCCCCTGAATCATTTCTCAAAGAGTAAGAGCTGATTTTTCCATGTGAAATTGGGAGGAAGAGGACTTAGATGATACAGCGCATAGCACAGAGCACAGGGGCCAGTTCAAAGTTGCATGAGCTGCCCTAATACCAAAAACACCCACTTATCCTATGGAGTAACTCCAAGGACTGATCACATTCAGCCACAGGGAGGGTAGCCGGGGGGCTAAATGCACTAGCCCAACAGGCATCAAAAGGGCAGCTTTGTTCACTGTGGCAGCACCTGCCCTCAGATATTGCTTCTTCCGGCTTCCCTTTCATTCTCTCATCTCTTGCGCTTTCTCTCTTGCTGCTTGTATTCTATGTTCTGGAATTCTCACTGCCTCCCAGACACTGTGGTTCACTTTGATTGATGCTCTTTGTTCTCTGTGTAAGTGGAGAACTGCTGAACAGAATAATATAGCCTTCAGCCAACTCTGTCATTCCTTTTGTTCCTACCTTGCCTGCTCAGGCACAGCAGTCGATGTGGGAACAAATGTTTTTGAGCACCTACTATGTGATGCATGATTCTAGGCACTGGGAACGCAGTGGTGATCAAAACAGTCAAAAATCTCTGCTGAAGGGGATGAGGTGAGGGAGGGATAGACAATAAACAAAATAAGTAAACTGGCCGGTGCAATGATTCACACCTATAATCCCAGCACTTTGGGAGGTGAGGCAGGCAGATTGCTTGAGCCCAGGGGTTTGAGGCCAACCTAGGCAACAAGAGGAAACTTCATCTCTACAAAAAATATAAAAATCAGCTGGCTCAAACAAATTAACAAGAAAAAAATCCCTTCAAAAAATGTGCTAAGGACATGAATAGACAATTCTCAAAAGAAGATACACAAATGGCCAACAAACATGAAAAAATGCCCATCATCACTAATGATCAGGGAAATGCAAGTCCAAACCACAATGAGATGTCACCTTACATCTGCGAGAATAGCCATATTCAAAAAATAATAGATGTTGGTGGGGATGTGGTGAAAAGGGAACACTTTTACACTGCTGGTGGGAATGTCAGCTAGTACAACCACTATGGAAAACAGTGTGAAGATTCCTTAAAGAAGTAGATCTACCATTTGATCCAGCAATTCCACTACTGGGTATCTATCCAGTGGAAAAGAAGTCATTATACAAAAAAGATACTTGCACACGCATGTTTATAGCAGCACAATTTGCAATTGCAAAAATACGAAACCAGCCCAAATGCCCTTCAATCAATGAGTGGATAAGAAACTGTGGTATGGCCCAGCGTGGTGGGTCACACCTGTAATCCTAGCACTTTGGGAGGCCAAGGCGGGTGGATCATGAGGTCAGGAGTTGGAGACCAGCCTGGCCAACATGGCAAAACCCCGCCTCTACTAAAAATACAAAAATTACCTGGGTGTGGTGGCAGACGCCTGTAATCTCAGCTACTCAGGAGGCTGAGGCAGGAAAATCGTTTGAACCGGGGAGGCGGAGTTTGCAGTGAGCCGAGATCGTGTCATTGCACTCCAGCCTGGGCAACAAAAAAAAAAAAAAAAAAAAAAAAAAAAAAATTGCGGGGGGTGTGTGTGTGTGCGTGTGTGTGTGTATATATTTATACACACATACATACACACCATGGAATACTATTCACTCATAAAAAGGAATGAGATTCGCAGTAATCTGCGACGGAATTGGAGAGCAATATTCTAAGTGAAGTAACTCAGGAATGGAAAACCAAACGTCCCATGTTCTCACTCATAAGTGGGAGCTAAGCTATGAGGATGCAGAGGTATAAGAATGATACAATGGACTTTAGGGACTTGGGGGAAAGGGTGACCAGGAGGTGAGGGATAAAAGACTACAAATTGGGTACAGTGTATACTGCTTGGATAATGGGTGCACCAAAATCTCACGAATCACAGCTAAAGAGCTTAATTATGTAACCAAACACCACCTGTTCCCCAAAGACCTATGAAAATAAATTAAAATAATAAAAATTAAAATTAAAAAATTAAAATGCTATATATGTTAAAAAAAAAAATAGCATGGTGGCATGTGCCTGTAGTCCCACCTACTCCAGAGGCTGGGGTTGGAGCTTTGAACCCAGGAGGCAGAGGCTGCAGTGAACTGTGATCACGCCACTGCACTCCAGCCTGGGCGACAGAGCAAGACCTTGACTCAAAAAGAAAAAAAGTAAATAAGATATATGGTATACTAGATGGTGACAAGTGTTAAAGAGGAAAATAAAGCAGGAGAGTGTGGAGGGTGTGGTGATGAACACCCTGTGGTCCCAGCTACTTGGGAGGCTGAGGAGTGTCCAAACGTACAAAGTATGTTTATATTTGTCTTCAGTAAATATCTGGAATTGAGATTCCTGGGTCTAATCATAAGTGTATGCTTAACAAACATTAAACTGAGAAAGAAACTGTCAAATGGTTTGCCATTTCATAACGGGTGGCCAAGAAAGCCCTTGATAAGATGAATTTTGGTTAAAGATCTGAAGGAGTTGAGTGAGCCTTGACATGTCTAAGGAGAAAATGCAGTGATCTTTGTGTACTTCTCAAGCTTCTGACTGGCTACACAGGGTTTATATTTTTACTAACTCTTATCAAGTGTATTAGTTATCAGCTGCTATGGAACAAATGACCCCAAAACTTAGTGGCTTAAAACAACAAAATGTTGTCTCACGGTGAGTCAGGAATCCAAGTGTGGCTCATCTGCTTCCCTTTGGCTCAGGGTCTCTCACACAAGGCTGTCATGAAGGCGCTGGCCAGGACTGCAGTCATCCCCAGACTCAGCTGGAAGAGGATCTGCCTCCGAGATCATGCAGGTGGCTGTTGACAGACCTCGGGTTCTCACTGGCTGTTAGCTGAAGATATCAGTTTCTTACAACTTGGACCTCTCCATGGAGCAGCTGACAACAGAGAAACCCAGCAAGGCAGAAGTCAGACTTTCAATAATCTAATCTTAGAAACGACATCCATCATTTTTGCCATACAAAAATGATGCCATAAATTTGATGGAAGCAACTCATTAGGTCCAGCCCACATTCAAGGGGAGGGGGTTACAGAAGGGTGTGACTTCCAGGAGGTGAGGATGGTTGAGGCCACTTGGAGGTTGACTGTCTCCCCAAGAATAGAACAAAGGCATGTACATCCTTAATATGCACCTGGATGACATCCCCTTGTCAATTTTCCCCATAGCAGCCAGAGTGGTCCTCACAAAATATAAGCTAGAGCATATCACTTCCCTCTGCAAATCCTCTATCACACCTTAGAGTGACACCTGCAGCTCCCTGGCTGGCTGCGGCCTCACTCTCTTGCTGCTTATCCCACCATCCACTTGACTCACGCCACTCTGGCCGCGGGAACCTTCTTGCTCTTGCACAAATGTGCTGAAGCCCTTTCTGCCCTGTGCACTCTTCCCACTTGGCCCTCCTTCCCCCATCACTCAGGTCTGCTCAGCTCTCACCTCCTCCGCGGGGCTTTTTCTGTTCCTCTGTACTTCAGCCCTCTCCGCTTATTCTACTTTATTTTCCTCATACCACTTATCCCTATCTGAAATAGTGTATCATTTGTTTGTTTCTTGTCCTCCTCTCTGACTAGAGGGTAAGGTTGACAAGGGCAGGGACTTTTGTCTATTTTGTTCACTGCTGTATTCCCAGTGCCTGGGACTTAAAAGAGTCTCAGTGGATGTCACCAGAATAAGCGAGTGACTGGACAGCCTTTGAATGTATGTAAAGATGAAGTCATCTCTAACACAGTAATAATAATATTTTCTACTTGGGGGGCTTATTATATCCTAGGCAGCTTACAAACATAATTTCATTTAATCCTTACAAAGATCCCATGAGGTGGGTACTCTCATTATCTTCATCTTACAGGGGAGGAAAACAAGGCTTGGCAAGACCAGGAAACCCACATGAGATCACACAACAAATAGAAGAGTTGAGATTTAAGCCCACAGTTGTCTGACCCTGCAGCCCACACTGTTTCCCCAGCAATAAAGCAACCAAGACAGTGGCTCTCCGTGCAGGATGTGCACAGGAGCACCCGCGGGGCATGGGCCTCACCACCATAGTGTCATAGTCACCATAAGACTATTTCTAAAGCTGTTCCCTAGGAAACCCTAAGGTACAGGCTAGGATAGCGATCCTGTCTCACACTTCAGGATCTAGTGACAAGTATTAATGCAGTGCCTACCTCTACAGGAGTCTACAATTTAATAGAACCTTTTTTTTTTTTTTTCCTGTCGCCCAGGCTGGAGTGCAGTGGCACGATCTTGGCTCACTGCAAGCTCCGCCTCCAGGGTTCAGGCCATTCTCCTGCCTCAGCCTCCCGAGTAGCTGGGACTACAGGTGCCTGCCACCACACCTGGCTAATTTTTTGTATTTTTAGTAGACACAAGGTATCACTGTGTTAGCCAGGATGGTCTCGATCTCCTGACTTTGTGATCTGCCCACCTCGGCCTCCCAAAGTGCTGGGATTACAGGCATGAGCCACCTCGCTTGAGATTAAAGCCACCCAGAACCTTTAATCTCAACCCACCTTTAGGCAAAACTGTGACATTTAGCTCGGGGCTACCCAGAGACCCTGCTGAGACTTGAGCAGCCCAGGTTTCTGCCCTTCTCACCCACGCTCACCCACACTGTGTCCTCCTCCCTCAGAGTTCTGTGCTGTCCCTCAGGGACAGTGAGAGGACAAGGCAGGGCTGCTCTCCCCCAGTCAGAGCTTTCAGCCCCATTGCTGCCACTGGCTGCAGGCTGATGGACAAATGAGGCTCCAGCTCCCAATCGGCCTCCCCTCCCTTCTCAGCACAGTTGACAGCAACGTCACCCGTCTGAAGCACCTGTCTCCCAGGTTTCCTCGCTCCTGCCACACTGAATTCCCTTCAGTCCCTGAACCTGTCATACTCTCTCACCTACAGGCTTAGCTCATGCTTGTGCCGCTACCAAGAACATTCTTTCCCTCTGATCAGCTAGTTAAATCCTATTAACGCTCAGGTCTCTGTAAATGTCACTTCCTGACCTAGGGAAGACTTCCCTAACTAGCCCCTGCATGGGTTAGGTACTTCCCTGCTCCACTGGCACCCACGACTTCCTGTACAACAGGAGAACACCGGCTTGCCTTCATAATTACCTGTACTTTCATAGAGGCTCCCTGAGATCAGGAACCACGCCTGTTGGATATATGTAGCCCAGCATTTACCTCCTCCCTTCTGGAAAGAGTTTACTAAATTTCCTTTCCTTTTTATTTCAGCCATGTGGTTTGTGTGCGACTGATGCTAATGTCCAAGTCCATCTGCAGAGTTTAAGTTAATGGGCATACCCTACCTCCATTCTCCCTGTCACAGCAGCTCAGGATTGACATGTGACTCAGGCCAGGCCAATCAGGCTGCACCTCAGGGCTCTGCCTGGAAAGATGAGCCCTGGACTCTTCTCCCCTGCCACACATGTAGCCTCTTGCGATACTGGAAGCAAGCCAAGGTTTCTTCCAGTTATGCTTAAATAACCTGTGTCAGCATCAAAGACAGAGCCCTGTGGCATGCTGCTAGTGTTCTCCTTTCAGGTTGATGTTGAGGTAGTGGCCATTATTCTTTGGATCTGGCTGTTACACCAGTTAACCCCATGCATTAAAGGAGAGTGTATTCAGTAAGTAAGTTCAGTAACAACTCAGGGGCTTAACATCTTCACCAACGGAGGTGAAGGTTGGGGTGGTGGAGTCTGGCCTGCAGTGGAGCCATGCAGAGCTAAGAAATGGAGAGAAAGAAACAGAGTCCTGGTTGCATTATTTGAGGCACTCGATCAAACATTGCCTGAAACTAGAGCTACCTCTAGATTTGTCAATTACACAGATCGATCAATTACCTTCATACTTAAATGAGATTGGGTTTGCTTGTTGTTGTTACTTGCAATCAAGAAAACACCTTAAATTCTGCCTTATTCACCACTGAATCCTCAGCCCTCAGCACAGTGGCTGGCACCTAGCTGTGAGTGAATGTAAGTTTCTTTGCTCTAATCAGGGGACTAGCAACTCCAGCAGGGAGGGCATTATAAGCACGTGGCTCTTTCTAGGCAGGTGCTACAATGCTGGTTCTACTTCTTTCTCCCAGTTCCTATACAACAGTGCATCAGGGATCCCTCTCCCAGCTCCCCTGGGCCCTGAAGATCCAGGAGCTCTTCTGTCTGGCTGCTGAGATGCAATCCCTACCTCCTGGTCCCATTTACAGAATCATCCCTAACCAGCTTCCCTCAAGTCCCCAACCGGCCTCAGCAGGCCGTGGTAACTCGGAGCCTGTTACGGACCATGGGGCCACTCAAAACACGGATTTAGGGCACTGTCTACTTGTTTTTTAAAAAATCTAGGCTGTGATTGGTTCTTCCACTCACACACTGAATAAATTCTGTGCCCTCTCTTGTGTCCACAACCTTATTTTATCACTGTTATTGAAATAACAGAATTTGAGAAAGAAACATAGAGGTCATTTAGTTCAACTCCATTCCTAGGGCAGGTGCCACCACTACTATATCTCTGACTGAGGTCTAGTCTGCTTTGGCTTGAATACAACCAGGGACCGGCTGCTCCATCCTTTGCAAGTCGGGCACATTGTCAGACAGCTCAGATTGTTAGAAAGTTCTTCCTGAAATTGAGCTGGAATCTGCTTCCTTGTCATTCCACCTAGTCCTGGATCTGCCATCTGGAGTCCCTGGCATCAGCCTGATCCCTCCCCCACATGGCAGCCATTGGGATATATGAGGACAGCTCACATGTCCCTAACGTCTGCTTGGCTCCAGGAGAAGAATCCCTTGTGCCCTTACCCAGTCCTCATATGATTTGGTTTCCTGATATTGCACCAGCACGTCATCCCCTGAATGTGCTTTGTTTGTGATTGTTCACCTCTCTGAAAATATGGTTCCTTGAAAGGATCTCAAAGATGTAGCCTGTCTAGCACCAAGCACAATAGAACCATCCCATCCCTGGTTCTGGGCTCACCACACCTGTTAATGATGATATGTAAATGCCCAGTGCCATTTTAACAGCCTCATCATACTATTAGCTCAATGTAATCTTAGAGAAAATAAACCCCTTCCATTGGATTTTCCATATTTTAATCTTTGATATATGGAGCTCCATAGTGATTTCTCTTGAATATTATCTTACAGGGTTTAGACGGGGCAGAATCACTAAAGTGATCATATAACTTATCATACAAATTGTGACAGTTTTAAGATTGAAAACAGGTTCTATTATTACTATTAACAATCACTTTGAGACAACAGACACAACCAGGGCTGTCCAA
This sequence comes from Macaca mulatta, assembly GCF_049350105.2. Classification (NCBI taxonomy): domain Eukaryota; kingdom Metazoa; phylum Chordata; class Mammalia; order Primates; family Cercopithecidae; genus Macaca; species Macaca mulatta. The sequence goes on along the minus strand of NC_133406.1, from coordinate 126,037,207 downwards.
ACAAACCCAGACCCGGGACCACCCTAAAAAAAATGGTTAGGACCACAGAGTCTGGGGTCAAATCCCAGTGCTATCATTTACCAGTTTGTTACTTAATCTCTTGACATTTCTGTTTTCCCATCATGGAAAGGGAGATAACATTTTTACATCATAGGATCATCATAAGTATTAAACAAGATCATGTATGGAAAGCATTTAACCCATACATTTCTAAGCATTTAATGCCTGGCTTACATTAAATGCTTAGAAAATATCACTTGTTATTTTTAGCTTGTTGAGATCTTTTAAATTTTGACCAGCTATCTCTCTTAGCATTGTGTCATTTTTAAATCTGAGAAGTACATCTTCCACAGCCTTGTCTGAGTTATTGCTTAAATAACCTGTGTCAGCATCAAAGACAGAGCCCCGTGTGTCCCCCTTCCAGGCTGATGTTTAAGCATTGGCCACTATTCTTTGGATCTGGCTGTTACACCAGTTAACCCCGTACATTAAAGGAAAGTATGTTTAGTAAGTAAGTTCAGTAACAACTCAGGGGCTTAACTGGTATACAGGTTTATGTTTCTCTCACATGAAAGTCTGGAGAGGCCCCACTTTGGCAGGAGCCCATCCTCCCACCATTAGCCAGGGACCCAGGCTGATGGCAGCTCTTCTGTCTTCAGCATGTGGCTTTCTGAGTGGTTCTGCTGCTCACCATTCCCACCAGTGGGAAGTGGGAGAAGAGTGTGGAGGAGCAAGTGGAGGAGATATATGTGCTGGCCTGCCAGGGGCATGGATCACTTCTCCTTACAAGCGCGTGGGGGAGAACTTAGACACAAAGGCGCGCCACACCATAGGGAAGGTGGGAAAGGCAGGGCAGCTTAGCTGCCAGGGACCAGCTCCACTGCTCTTCCTACAGAAGAAGGGGAGGAGAGTTCGGTGGACAGCTAGGAATTACCACCTCTCCCATTCACCTAATGCATTATCATTCAGGCCACATTTTCTATCTTGTCCTCGAGGAAGTAAGGTGACTACCAAATACGTTATGAAATCAAAGGCCTCCACCATTCTGCTCTGCTACTAGCAAAGAAAGGAAATCATTTCCAGGGCATCATGAGGAGATGGCACACAAGCAGCCCACACTCTGTCTGAGAAATGGTTTTACATTTGGGGCAGTGAAATTCATTTAAACCTTCCATTAATCTGTGCTGGGAAGAAACAAAAAGAAGGCAGAAACATAGTGGTGTTTAAAAATGAAATGAAATGAAATTCCAAGTATAAGAGCTTTATGGAAAAGTCAAACAGAAAAGGAGTTTTACATAAAAATTAAAATAATCTTAAAGATTGCTTAATATTTCCCTTTGAACATTCCTGAGCTCCTTGAAATAAGATGTAGGACTCAGATTTCTGACGCAAGTAACATAGGCATTATGGTCAGCCCTTAAACTCCAGCCTGCAGCTCTTAAAGTCAAGTCGAGCACTGCTGATAAGCAACCTCATTTATTCATTCAACAAACATGTAGAGAGAAGCTTCTCAGTGCCATGCACTGTGTGGGGAATAAAGAAATGAACAAACTGTGGGCCCTACTCTTGAAGGTCTTTCAGACTCAAAGATTCCTAGTTGCAAATATCAGAAACCATGTCTGTCTACTCTAAGCAGGAAGCGTATTTACTAAAGAATATTAGGTCCCAAAAACTCTAGGAAGCTATGAAGCTAGGAATAATGCCTCAAAACGCTTTGCAGAATAGTCTAGAAGAGACCATACTGGCCCCCTTGTCAGCAGAGACACACAGCTTGAACTGGTGACCCTGCCAATGTGGGACCTCAGATGCTTTCATCAGAATCTCCTGAGACTGAGACAGATACAAGCCACCTTAGCCAGAACATACTCCTCCCAGTTCTTGCTGCTTTGCAGTGCTAGCTTCTGATTCAGTGTCCTTCTGATGCAGCTGTGCCCTAGCTGCAAGGAAGGTGGGGAGAGTGAGTACCTGCCTTCTAAGTTAGGATGTGGGGATTTGTAAAACAGAATTCCCCAAACATAGGGAAGACGTGAAAAGGTTCTGGGTGGCCAAAACATTGGTAAGTGTCCATGATGAGGTGAAAAATACATGCAAATACATATATTAGAATGGAATACGGGCTTTATGAACTTCATGAAGAGAGTTGTGGAAACACAGAGGACAGAGAAATAAAACCTGACTGAGCAGGTCAGAGAAGACTTCACCAAGGCAGTCTCCACCTGTCCCACCCACCTAATGTGTTATCATTCAGCCCACATTTACTGTCTTATCCTCTGGGTCATAAAGGATGCTTAAGAACTTTCTGGGGAAAGTTTCTGAGGAAGGGCCCTGCACACAGAGGAAAAGCATGTGAAAAGGGATGAGAGTGGGGAAGGCTTGGTAGGTCTGCAGAGAGGCTCCTTGTGGTAAAGGCAAAAGCTGAGTGTCAGCAGCGAGGGGCAGATAGGCTGAGAGTGACAGGTCAAGATCAGATCACAAAAGCCTTTTATGGTCATTGGATGTCATTGAAGGATGGGAGTAATGTGATCTTTTTGTTTTTAAGAGATTACCTGGTGCTATGTAGAGGGTGGATTGGATAGGAAAGAAAATGAAGCTGGAGACAGAGTCCAGAGGCTAGTGTGAAAGACCAAGTGAGAATGATGCAAACCTGAATTAAGGCAGTGGCAGCAGGAGGGAAGGGTAAGTTGAACCTGAGAAATGGCTCTGCCCACTGGGAAACCCAAAGTATGGGTCTGGAACAGAGTTGAGGATCATTAGCTTTTAGATGGTAGTCAGTACACTAAGAGAGATCACAGAGGGTGAACAGAAGATGACCGGAACCCTTACAGTTAAGCATTAGAAAGCCCAAGTCAGGTTTCCCAATCCCAGCAGCAACCAAAGGCAGGATGTGCCCAGGCCATAAAGTGTAACACTGGGTATTAGGGGTGAGAGGGTGAAGATCCTGATCCAAACTCCCTGGAGCTCACTGTTGTGCTGAAGCACGTAGACGGCATTATAGTGTTTTGGCTACCTGCTTCAATTTCCTCTTCTCATTGTAATGGAGCATGATTTCTTTTTGGGGAACCCCCTCTCACCCGTTCTGGGCAGTCTTGGGGGTGTTAATCAATGTGACCTGTCTGGCCCTGGCTGAGAGGTGAGCATGGGACCCAAGAGCATTCCGATTCTCTTCAAGGACTTCTTAGAGCTCAGTGAAGCCAGGCTGGAAAGAAGAGTTTGGAGTTGGTTCAACCCAGCAGCATCTCCCTAAGGAGATCACCCCTTAATTCCTGCCCCATGGAATCCTGAGCTGTCCTAGCTCAATTATTCTTTCAGTCTGGTTTCTAGCTTTCCTTTCTACTCTGTGAACTCAGTGAGACTCTTAAATTGAATTTTTTTTCTGCATAGGGGAGTCAGAATCTGCGGTTTGCAATCAAGCAAACCCAACTCACCGAGTGACAGGCACTTAAGTCAACTCTGTATAATAATTCCTCCAAATCAACCTCCCAACAGGTGCAAAGCATTTATGAAAAAGGAATGGGGCTGTCATGCACCCTGGAACAGGGATCATTCTAGCTGTGACTTTATCCTCACTTGTCACAAGACCTTGAATGGGTCCCTTCACCTCTTCAGGCCTCAGTGTTCTCATCTGCAAATCACAGCATGGGGTTGGATGATACTTGGTGTCCAGTGGTGCGCTGGTAAACTGTTTCTTCAAAAATTTAAAAAAAAAAAAGAAAAAAAAAAGGTTTTGCTGGCTTTTAAACTACTTGGTCAAAAATCTGCTTCCTTAAAGCATAGAGAATTAATGAGCATCTCAAGCTTTACTTTTCCTTTTTAATGATGCCTGCACTATCAGAGTTTTCTAGTGTTCTCTCTTTTGTTTGGCATATAATCATGCACAACATCTTTATTTCTTTAAGGTGAGAGTATATTTTTATTTCCTAAATGCCATACTGTGAAGATCAAAGTCTTAAGTGTGTTTGTGCAGCTCAAAAATAAAGATATATTAGGGGGAAAACACTGGTCTAAGCCCAAAGCACACTTAAAGCAAGTTTTAATTTGGTTTTATTTTCTTTGTATAGTACAAACATTTATTTAACTTGTTGCCATTTGAAGTAAACAATTTCCAAAATGTGTGCTCAACAATAATCATTAAAATGTTTGCAGTGGAAAAAAAAAAGTGAAAGCCTTGATTAATAGTGTTTGATCATTTCTGTGGTATAAAATTCCTCCCGTGGCTAACTTTCAAGCTACCAATGGTTTAACAACCAGCTTTCTAATTTCCTGAAATTTTTACTTTTGCAATGAGGTACAAGCCAGCTTTGGTACATCACTGTTGGTGTCCCTTCTAGGGCTGGCTTCTGGTCTGTACCTCTCTACACTGGGAAGCTGGAAGGCTAAGTCTTTGACTCTTGTTGGAAAGAAAGCATATAGGGTGGTATTTCTCAAACTCTGTGGCAGGGAACTTGTTAAAATGCAGATGCCCACAGACTGCTACAGGGCACTCTGAATTAGCCTAGGAGTGGAAATGTTCCCCAAAATTTGCACTATTAACACACTCCCCAGCTGATTCTGATGCAGGGGTTGTGAGGGCCAGACTTTGAGAGTCACTGGCTTGGAAAGTGGAAGGGATGAAGAGAAAATGGGGTGAGAGTGGTGGTGGGAAATGGAGTGAAGCAAGGGGAGAGAGGATTATGGAGGAAACGATGACCCAGACCATAGACACAACTGGGAAGCAAATAGGAGGGAGGCAGGAGATATTCTCAGCTTGATATCCAGACTTGGAGGGCTCTGCAGAACACCATGTATCAGACGACTTTAATAAGAGATGATGAAGATGATGATGGCGATGAAGGAGGGCAGTAGGCTTTGTTAACCAGCTTTATAGGGCTGGTAGGAAGTAGAGCCATCTGGTGCATATTTGGTACATTACAGAATCTATTTTATTTTCACTCGTGCTGCTCAGCCAAATTTATATCTGTTTCTGGCTGCAGAAGTTGCCTGGTATTAGACTAAGCCCTGAGCTCTGAGCAGGAAGAATCCCATGCCAAGGACGTGATCAGTTTTTGCCGATCCTGGGGGCAAGGCTGGATTTCTAAGCCTTCGTAGAATTTCAGCCCTTGTTCTAGAGGGTGGGAACCAGGAACATTTCAAGTGAATGATTGAAAGTCCTGAAGGAATCTGTGCTCATCTCACCAAACCATCTATCTCCTCCTGCAGGAGATGGCAGAGTTGGCCCCAGCCTCCCTGTGAGGTCCTTCACATCCTCATTTCCATTTCTCTATTGCTTCTGGGGACAAGGATCTTGTTCATCTTTTCAGGCCAGGGCCTGTTCCCTGCCTCTCAGTGGGTGGAAGAATGAGGCAGGTAGGTGATTGTAATGTACAGGGGTTGGGAAGCACCATTAGGGCTGGCCTGGCTGAGACAGATACAGATAGAAGAAGAGTAAATTGCCCAGTGGTAGGGGGTGGTCGAAAAATTTACCTGAAATTTACCCTACTTGAGAAGGAAAACAAATCTACTTAAAGCTACACAGTACATTAATAATAATTTTTTCTTTTTTAAAAGACTGACTAATGCTCCTCCCTACCTCCATCACTCCCCCACACAAAAGAAAACAAGATGACTTCCAGGAAAGTTGGGGAAGGGGAGGTACATGCTGTTTTGCTGTTTAAGAGGCTCTTGGGAGAGCATTTGTTGTCTTTGGCCTTATTCCAAAGGCAAAGACACTGGGGCAGAATTTGTCTTCCCTGGGCTGGAACACAGGATATCACTAAGATTCCTCTGGATCCTGGAGTGATGCTGCGAGTTGCACGCACCTGCTCTGACTTTCCCCATTTAAAATTCCTCGTCAGAAATCCTTCCTTCCACTCTGACGTCCCAGACATCGCTCTCGGATCTTCCGCCCTGCTTGCCTTGCATTCCCACCCTTTAGCTCAGACAGATGAAATGCAGGATAAAACCTCTCAGTCCACGGGGCAGGGACCTTGTCTTTGTGTCTCATAAAGTGAGTGTACACCTTCAGTGCGTTGTAAATAATAAATGGCCACAATAAAGAAGCTGCTTCTTTGGGGTCAGGGGTGCCTGTTTGCAGAAAAACAGTTCCCCCTACACCTCCTCCCACCAGGTCTGGCTCTGCCTGGCACAGCTGTCACCGGAGCCTGAGGATGCAATGCACAGAGATTTCCAAAGGGACATGTGACCTGAAAACTTAAACAGAATAAACGGCACAATGCCAGGATTTCTTGGCCAGGGGAGGTCAGAGAGCAGCCTGCTGACATACTATGTACTTGAAAAATAAATGTACCGTGGAAATGCAAGATGTCATTATTATTACTTCGAATTTTATTTTCTGCTTAATCTGGCCTTTACAAATTACAAGAGCAAAGGGTTTTTTAGCCAAGTATATAATAATAATTTACTATTGAAAGAGAGATTGGCTGGTAATAATAGGTATTATTACTCTAAGAATAACTTGCCAATTTCATACAAAGGAGAAGGAGACCTCTTTCCAAATGGGTGAACAAGCGAAACAGACAAGGGGGTTTCGTGAGGGTGACTATGGGAAGGGCAAGGACATGATTACAATGTGGTCACTCACTATGATGACCCCATCACTGATGCTGAGAACACGTGGGGTAAAACTCTCGACTAGCCCTCTGTTTTCTCACTACAATTAAGAAACAGCAGTTCGTCTTTTTGAAAATATGCTACTGAAATCTCCCCTCTGTGTTTCCGGTTGCAGGGCACTATCAGAGCAACAAAACGTTCTAGAACAATGAGCTCATCTATCAGTATTTTGGGGGCCTTCATAATAATAGTAGCTGCCATTTATTGCAGCCTTGCTATGCGCCAGGCACTGTGCATCACCTCATTTACTCCTCTCCACCTTCTCTATGAAGGGAATCCTATTATCCATTTTATACATGAGAGACCTTAGGCTCAGGGTCGATGGCCCAGTGTTCTAGCCAGGATCCAACATAGACTGAATCCGGAGCCCAAGATCTTAACCACTGTGATCTACCACCTTTACTGCCACTTGTAAATGTTTCAATGGTTGAAATAACTGAGTACTAATAACTCAAACTTGACACCTCTAGGCAAGAGGGAATAGTTTTCAAGCATCTGAGCTGATGGAAGGACAGAGTGGGATGGATAGCACCAATGTACAGGTGCTCAGGGAGTCACTTGGACTTGGCTGTGGATGGCCTAACCAGGAAAGTTTGCAGCAGAATCGCTTTCTGAGTTATGTTTTTCCAGGCAAGTATTAAAAATAGCCATGATCTCCGAGACTACTCTGGCTAGGTGGGAGAGGAGAGTGACTCTGAAGGAGGGGTGGGAATGGAGAAACTACTGTGGCATAAAAATTTGACTACAGATAATTCGTAAAGTTGATGATCAAACTTTATTAGATTTGCTCTTTCTAATTAGCAGAGCTGGATGGTTGGAGCTCCTTCATCCCTCCGAGACTTTATTTTTTAAATTTCTTTGTCTTTCAATGAGGAATGTGGAGGAAAATTAGAAGGGTGGATGCTTCGAGTTTCTTATTGTCTAGCTCTGACCATCTGCCCTGGACTCAATTTATTCCAGATTGCCAGTTCCATGAGCCATCTTAATGAGCAATCAGGGAGAAGGTCTCAGTCCAAGGCTTGCTCTGGCCTAAAGTGATTGACTCACGAACGACTCACTAATTTTTAATTAATGCTCTGATCTATCCCAGAACCCTGGCTTGTGCATATTCTGCCTCTTCCCCCCACCCTTCACAAGCAGGAAGAAAGACGTCTGGGCTGCTTCGGTGCCTGTTGGGACGGGAAAAATAACCAAGGCAGTGTACATCCCTCTTGTTTTCAGGGAAATCACAGAACCACATCTGTTTTTTAAAGTGCAAGGGTGGAGGGCTGGGATGCGGGAGAGGCTGGGGGAAAAGGGATGTGTGTATGTGGTGGGGGCTATGGATGTGGTGGTAGTGATGTGGGGAGTGTGTCTATGTGTAATACGGTGTGTGTGTGATGTCATGTGGGTGTGCTATGCAGGTCAAGTATGTGATGGTGTCTGTGTGTGTGGACATGTGTTGTATGTGAGATGTGGTATGAGTTGCTGTGTGGGTCAAGTGTGTTTTGTGTGTGAGTATGGTGTGTGTGTGTGCATGTGCAGTGTGATGTGGTCTGAGTGTGAGGGGTGTGTGTATGTGTGGTACGGTGTGTGATGTGCAAATGTGCTATGTGTTGTGCAGGTCAAGTTTGTTGTGTGTGTATGGTGTGTGCATGTACATTGGGGTCTGGGTTCTATGGATGAGCATGTGTCTGTTGTGTAGTGTTTGTGTGTGCATATGCATGTTGTGTAGTGTGTGTTGTGTGTGTATAGTGTGTGTTGTGTAGTGTGGTGTGGTGAGTGTGGAGGAATGAATGTGGTGGTAGTGATGGTGGTGATGGTGGTGTGTGTGTATATGTGTGCATGTGCGTGTGTGAAAAGAGGCAGAGCAAGAATGAAAGCATCTCTAACAAAATAAGCTGCTTGAAAAGGGAATTTTTCTATCCCTAGAAATTTGCCAGAATATCTTCCTTTTTTGGCTAAAGCCTCTGCTCAGAAGGTCTCTGATGCTCTGGATAAAAAAGGACAAGCTGGGTTTCAACCAAATAAAATGAGTGTTAAAGATACTTTGGGGAGAAGCATTTTTACATACCCAGTGCTAACGATGCGGTGGTTTCAGTTTCCTTCCATTGAGTGAGAAGGAATATTTTATTTTGAAACCAGTGGAGGCTCAGGCCCTATGCAGCAAGGTAGAGGAGACAACAGCCCACGGCCCGTTTTTAGATTCGTCCCTGCTCCCCTGACAGCTCCTGTTTCCAGGTCGCGGATGGGATGAAATCCTCTTTGTGGAATACTGAAAAGGAGTTTTGGTCTCCAGGGTTTGGCATTCCAAACAGAAGTAATCGAAGTCACCCTGATATGGAGGTGCCATCTAGGGGCAAGCAGGGGCTGGAGGAGGCTCCTGAAGAACAAGGAAAGGAGTCATCTAGCCAAAGGATTTTGTCACAGTCCTTCACACATGCTTTCTAGATCTGGGGTCCTTGTGCAGGGGAGTGTCCCAGAAGGACACTCCAGCAGGTTCAAAAACATTTCCACTGAGAGGCTTTTCTTCAAGCCAAGCTCCCTGGCAGAGGGGCGTTCCAGAGAAATGCAAATGAAGTAAACATACGGAAAAAAGTTTACATTCATGTCATCAAGGAAATACAAATTAAAACAAGAACTGACACTGACTTGGTGAAGTTCTTTCAAATGATCATGTCAGGGCACTCTCACGCTGCGGGAGAAGCACACATTGGAAGGGAGGCAGTTTGGTAACATTTATCAAGAGCCTTAAAGCCTTAAAAGTGTCTCTACCCTTTGGCTCAGTAATTCCATTTCTACAAGTTTATTTTCAAAAACTCATCACGGTATAAAGATTTCTGTAAGGATGTCCATTGTAGTGTTAGTTATAAATGTGAAAAATTGGTATTAACTTTGATGTTCAAAGTAGAAAAGTCTAAAATAAATGGACCATCTGCATAATGAAATATTGTGTTGACATTAAAAATCGTATTTTTGGACACTACCTAATGATGTGGGAAAATAGTCAAATACAATGTAAAATTAAACAGGAAATATTTTTTAAAGTATATATATGATGTATGTTTATAGAAAAAGGGGTTGAAAGGATATACATCAAACTTAATAGCTGTTTCCTTTGTGGAAATGGCATCAGTGGTTTTTTTCTTTATGCTTTTCTGCATTTTCCATAATTTCATATACTGGGAAATAAATATTATAATGATAATAATAAAAACAACACATATAATTTAAGAAATAAGGCTGAGGCTGCATATGGTGCCTCATGTCTGTAATCCAAGCACTTTGGGAGGCCAACACAGACGGATTGCTCTGAGGCCAGGAGTTCAAGATCAGCCTGGGCAATACAGCTGAGACCCCATTATTACAAAAAAAAAATTTAAAATTAGCTGGGCATGGTGGCGCATGCCTGTAGTCCTAGCTATCCAGGAAGCTGAGGCAGGAGAATCACTTGAGTCTAGGAGTTTGAGGAGGCAGTGAGCTGTGATCGTGCCACTGCACTTCAGCCTGGGTAACAGAGTGAGACCCTGTCTCAAAAAATAAACAAATAAATAGGCCGGGCGCGGTGGCTCAAGCCTGTAATCCCAGCACTTTGGGAGGCCGAGATGGGCGGATCGCAAGGTCAGGAGATTGAGACCATCCTGGCTAACCTGGTGAAACCCCGTCTCTACTAAAAAAAAATACAAAACACTAGCCAGGCGAGGTGGCGGGCGCCTGTAGTGCCAGCTACTCAGGAGGCTGAGGCAGGAGAATGGCGTGAACCCGGGAGGCGGAGCTTGCAGTGAGCTGAGATCCGGCCACTGCACTCCAGCCTGGGCGACAGAGCAAGACTCCGTCTCAAAAAAAAAATAAAAATAAATAAACAAATAAATAAATAAAACATTCCTATGAACAACAATGACAAAGACAGTAGAAAAATTCCTTCCAATTAGAGGGGAAGGCACTCACATTTCTAAGTACCTCCTCCTATGTGCCAAGCCTTGGACTTGTGTCATATTATTTCATGCTCACAATAGCCTTGGGAGGGATGTCTCTCCTCGTAGCTCCAATGCCTTTCCCCTGCCCTCACTTTCAGCCCATGGTCTTGCTTCCTATTTCATTGAGAAAATGAAAGCAATAAGAAGACATCTTCCATACTCTCCCACTATTGCTTCTACCTCCTACCTGCGTCTGTGTCTGTAAATTTGGCTTCCCCTGCTGCTGTTACAGATGACTCACCTGTGCTCCTCTCTAAGGCCAGCCTCCGCACTCGTGCTGCAAGTCCAATGTCCTTTTGCCTACTCAACATTTCTCCGCAAGTCTTCCCTCTGTATCTCATGTCATCAATTTCCCTTGCTATTGGATCATCCCATCAGCATATAAAAATGCTATAATATTGCCCACATTAAGAAAAATTCTCGGCAGGGCACGGTGACTCATGCCTGTAATCCCAGCACTTTGGGAAGCTGAGGCGGGCAGATCATGAGGTCAGGAGTTTGAGACCAGCCTGGCCAACATAGTGAAACGCTGTGTCTACTAAAAATCCAAAAATATAATTAGCCGGGGCTCGTGGCGGGTGCCTGTAATCCCAGCTATTCGGGAGGCTGAGACAGGAGAATTGCTTGAACCTGGGAGGCCGAGGTTGCAGTGAGCCGAGATCATGCCATTGCACTCCAGCCTGGGTGACAGTGTGAGACTCTGTCTCAAAAAAAAAAAAAAAAAAAGAAAAGAAAAAAAAAATTATCTCTTGAGTGACAGCCCCCTCCAACTATACTTCCCCCTTTTTACACCCGCTTTTGCAACAAAACTCGAAAGAATTGTCTATATTCATTGATTACATTTCCTCCTGTTTTCTTTAAACCTCAGTAGTCAGCTGTCACCCTACCCTGGTCCATTGAAATTGTTCTTATCCAGCTCATCGCTGACCTCCATGTTACTAGTCCAATGATCAATTCTCAGTCCTCATCTTGCTCAACCTCTCAGCAGCCTTCAATGCAACTGAAATAGCTGACACTTCTTAAAATGTTTCCTTCACTTGACTCTCAGTAGTCTACACAATCCTGGTTTCCTGCTACATCGTAGGCCGCACAGTTGCTGCCTCCTTTTGCTGATTAAAACCTGCTCTGATCCCCAGGGTTCCATTCTCTGCTCTCTTTTCCTCTGTAAATATGAATCTCTTCCTTGAATTTCAGATATATAGATAGATAAATTATAAATTGATAGACATATCATATGAATCAAACTGAATCAAAAGTAAACTTCCTCTTTCCCAGACCCATGTTCCCACCACTGCCTTCCTCATATCAGTTAGTGGCAATGGCATTCTTACCATTGCTAAGGTTCAAAACCTTGGTATCACCCTTGAGGAATCTGTCCCTTTCACTCTGCATCTAATCTATTAGCAAATGTTGTCTCTTCCACCTTCATAATACATCCAAAATCCAGTCACATCTCACCACCTCCACTGCTACCATCCTGGTCCAGGCCACCATCATCTCACTCCTGGATTTTTTCCTCCAAACTAGTCTCTTTAATCCCACCCTTGACTCTCTACATTTACTCTCAACACAGTAACCAGGGCAACCTGCTAAAATGCAAATCAGATAATGTCACTCCTTCCCATCTTACTCAGAAGAAAGGCCCATGTCTTTCCAAAAGCCCATAAGAATCTGTATAATCTGGGTCTCTGTTTCTTTCTCCACCCTCATCCTACTTCTCTCTGCCTTCTCACTCTGCTCTTTCCATAGTGACTTCCTGGCTGACCTAGAACACACCAGGTATGTAATCTGGGTCTCTGTTTCTTTCTCCACCCTCATCCTACTTCTCTCTGCCTTCTCACTCTGCTCTTTCCATAGTGACTTCCTGGCTGACCTAGAACACACCAGGTATGTTATACCTCAGATATGTGTCTGGCTGCTCTCTCATATGCCCAGATTTTTGCACAAATGTCACCTTCTCAATGAGGCTTTCCCTGATCATCCTGTTTAAAGTTGCTTTTTGCCCCATGTCCGCTTTCCCGGCCTCATTGTCTCTATAACACTTGCCACCATCTGATACACTACGTAGTGTACCTTTCATTTGCTGTCTAGAGTGTCAACTCCATGAGGCAGGGTCTTTTGTCTGCTTTGTTCACTGTTATACCCCTAAAACCTGGATCAGTGCCTCGCCTAAAAGAGGAACTCAGTGAACATTTGCTGAATGAATGAATGAATAAATGAATGAATGAATGAACTAGCAGTGATTGAACAAGATTCAACAGCCTACTCAGGGCTTTAAAAATATGCCACTAATTATAGGCACAGAAAGAAAATTAGCCGTAAGCATTTCTTTTCTGTTCCCATTAGAACCTCTAATGAGATTGCACGGTTGTTATTATTTCAAAAGCAACAGCTTTCCAGTGTTTAACAATGTGCTAAATGCTTTTGCTGTTTGTTTCCATTCCTTTTTCCCTAACGGGTAAGGGGATTCGATGGCTGATTTCCCCACTCTAATCACCATCGGGAGGCTGGTTTTCCCTATGGCACTTGGCTTCTCCCCTGCTCAGATTCAGCCAGCACAGAGTCAGTTGATAAAATCTTTGAGCACCTACTGTGTACTGTGTGTAGGGTTCTCTCTTTGAATCATAAGTCTATTGCGCACCATGAAACATAAACCAAGCGTTGGTGACGCAGTCCCAGTTATCTCACTCGGAGGAATTTTTGGGGCCAGTGTCCCCAATGCTAAAGCAGGCCCCATCTCTGCCAGAAGATCTTTGATGCCACATGGGGCAATATAGAGTTTCCCAAGCTCTTCTGCAGAACTCTGTATCGGTGTCAAAACATTCTAGGCCCTCCTTGCATGATAATGGTCACTTATCTAGTGATGGAGGCTACAGATGGTGCTTACTGCGCATTTGGAATCACAGACTCCTTACAATAACTGAAAATGTCAGTGTCCACAGGCCTGGAAACGCTGATGTCACTGGAAAGTGCATTGTTCTTAGAGTTCAAAGACCCAATTGCACTCTTGGTTCCACCACCTACTGTCTGTGCCTCCTAAGGCAAGTTACTCCATCTTCAAAGGTAATTTTCCTGTCTGTAAAATGGAAATATGAAACCCACCTGTGCTAAGGTTGCTGTGAGGATCAACTGAGACTCGTGTGAAGGAGCTCATAAACACATGCAAGGAAGAAGCATTAGTGAACCCATTGTCTTCAGTCTCTCCTCTGAGTGCTCACCTGCACAGTTACTGCCATTTAATTACCCTTTTGGCCTACCTCTTTAGAAATATCAACTGAGGTTAGGTTGCAGGGGTTTTCTCCATCTAATTCTCTTTATTTTGCAAGCTCATTAAACATATGCTGAGAACAAATTTACTATTAGGCTGTGAATGTCTGCAGGGCAGTGACAGAGTCTCCTCGGTTCTGCTGCTCCAGAAAGGATGTGCAGTCAGCACTGGGCCCAGAGCCCACCTGCTTCAAAGGAGCCCCAGCGGCTTGGGGTCAAAGGGAGTGCCCACCTGTCTGACTAAGAGCATCCCAAAGAGGGTCTGAGAGCAAGGTTTCCCTTCAGGTCACAGACTAAGAGGAATTTTTCCTTTTGCGTCTCCAAGCAGGCTCACTTCCTCGCTGAACACTTTTGCCAGCTGCTTTCAATCCTAATATTTTGGCAGCCAAACAGCATGCTGTTCTGCAAAGGAGCTGGGAAACTGTTAATGATCTGATATGAACAGCCTCCCAGCTCTCCCGGGCTCCTGCTCAGAGCCCAAGGTTGACAGTGGGACATGGGGCCTCTTAGCATGCTGCCTTTTACTCCAACCAGAGAAGCCCCTGGGCCTCACGCATGACAGCCCCACCCCCATAACACCAACTCCATGTATGGGGGGAAACCTGGGCGCCTCTGTCTCTCAGGATCTGCTGCTCAACTCTGGTACAGCATGACGCAGAACCTTAAACACCCCCTCTTGGAAATGACACCATTCCGGCCTCAGGACAATGCTTCTCCACGTCTCTTAGGTCCTTGAAACAAAAGATGACTGCGTCTGAATGTCAAGAGTTGTGGGTTGTGGAGTTTCCAGTGTTGGAGATGGACATTATTTCAGAATGTGTGTCAGCTGGGGAAGGGGAGGTGACTGATCAGCAGAAACACTTGGGTGAAAGAAAAGACAAATATGTTAACATGTCAAATTCTTCCTCTGCCATAGCCAAGAATGCAATCAATTCTTGCAAAATTCAGTATACATTGCATGTCCATTTTCTTGCTTTTCTTCATGTTCCCATTTGTGATTCTGGAGTTACCCATAAACTAGTGTAGAATTCACAACAATTTCTATAGCAGTTAAGGAACCTTTTGCAATATTAAACAGTTTATAAAATCCGTGTGTGTGTGTGTGTGTGTGTGTGTAGCCGGGGTTTCTCAACCTTAGCACTATTGACATTTTAGACCGGTTCCTTCTTTGCTGTGGGGCTGACCTAGAATGTTTAGCAGCATCGCTGGTCCCCATCCACTAGATACCAGTAGCAAGTTATGTCAACCAAAGATGTACCCAGACGATGCCCTTGGGAAGCAAAACCACCCACCGAGAACCACTAGACATAGACATATTCATAGACATAAGTGCATGAAAAGTGATGCTGTTTCTTCACACTGGCAATGACAAGGATCTCACACACTAGAATTTTGCTTAGTTTTATTTAAGTAATTTTGATTAAAAATTTTCACATCCATTAATTATAAAAGTATTTCACTCAATTTTAATAGGTACATTTTCATACAATCAAAGAAAATTCATTTTTTGAAAACATGAAAAATGTACATTCAAATGGTTTACCTTTAGTTTAATTTACACTTTATGATAAAAATATGTTAAAACTTTGGACATTTTGAGTACAATCACATTTTTCTACACTCCAGATCAGTACCATCAATAGAACACATATGATATGAATATCTTGATTATATAACAACATAATTTATGATTTTGCTAAAATAAAAACATGAAAACTAAAGTCCATGGATGAGTATGTAATAGTTTCTGAATGATGTATGTATTTATTTCATTACGCACCCCAACATCACAGGTCCATCAACCAAACACCAAGACATGTGTAAGAATAATTTAATCCAGTCATCTTTGATATTTGGCTGAATTTCAGTCACACAGAAACTGTAGTTTTTGTACATATTGTGTATTTTGCTGAGGCATGTTTATCAAGGTAGGAAGCTAGAATATATTTTATTAAATCATTTATTCTCTTCGTTTATGATATATGGTCCTTGGGCCTTTGCTTATCTTTTGCCAGGAGGCTGGCATGCATGAGGACCAGGTCTCATCCACTTGACCTGAGGCCTCAGCCCAGGGCCTAAAATGGGACTGTGCAGGCACTGAGCCCCGCATGGGTTGGGGGCGGGGGATAAAGGGAGGATGGGGCTGGTTGATCAACCACAGGCCTGAGTTGCAGGCAGGCCCTGAGCAAAATGGTTAAATAGGTAAAGGTGATTATTCCCTTACTAGGGGCTTCCCTAGCCCACCTTAGATTCCAGGTTCCTCATGCCCTACCCCAGTCAAGGCTCAGAATTCAATCCCAAAGTACAACTTGACCCATGTACCATTTATTCATTCAACAAGTGTTTATGGATCTCCTCCTCTTCTCTAGGTACTAGGCTAGGCCATGGGATATAAAAGTTTCGGCTCTAAACAAGCAGGTCATTTCAAGAGGGAGAAAGGCCTTATCAATCCCCACTTATTCTATCTCCTTCCCTTTTTATCATTCTTTTATCCCTAAGTCATAATAAAGGGGAGAAATACATATTTAGGAATCATTGTATTTGTTAAGTAGTATCTTCACTTTTTTATAATCTTGCTTTCTGCTGTGCTAAGCAATAATTAATTGAATTTAATGCCACAGGGGTGAAATTATTGAGCTCCTGTTACCTGACAGACGTGAACTGTCCTCAGGGAACCCAAAGATTCAGGGAAAAAAAATGGTGCCTGGGCTTAAGGATGCCGCACACCAGTAGAGGCAGGCAGTTAACTAAGAAACTCTCTTATTCTGGGCTAGGGCTGCACAAAGGGTTTGCATGAAGAGTAACAACAGAGGAGGTGGGAAACGAACTTTTCCTGGGGGATGTAGGTGAAGCTTCACCAAGGGTGCTATTGGAGCTTAGTCGTGCAGGGTATGCAGAACCCCTCCAGGCAGAGGTGCAAAAGGACGAGTAGAGGAGGTAGCCCTGGCAAATGCACCCTTGGAAGGGACAAGCCACTAAAGCAGGGAACCAGCCCTTGGCACAGAGTAGGTGCTCCGTGGGTTCTGGTTTCCTTCTGTTGTATCCTGGCCGAGTGACAGTGCCTGGTTTGTTCATGACAGAGCTTAAATTATTCCTAGAGATGTAACACCCTAGCCGCAAAGAGCAATTGTTCCTAAGATTTTCTGGCCCTCAGTGCTGGCGCTCTGCCTTTCAGCAACCGTCAGAACATTCAGAGGAGCAAGGACAAGAGCAGGAGGGGAGGCTGAGGACACCCTGGCTCGTTAGTTAATGAGTGGCATTGACTGGCTACCTACCCTCCCAGGGTGATTGTGGAAATCAGAAGAGATAAAGAATATGTGTGTGTGTGTGTGTGTGTGTGTGTGTGATGTGGGAGAAGATACCAGAAAATATCACCCTTGTCTAGGAACTCATACAAGTTTGGGAGAAAAAGTTACCTGTGAAATGCATGAGAAGTGACTTAGGAACTTGGAAAGTTTTCAAGCAAAGCACCAGCAGCTGCATCACATGGAGAGACTTCCACAGGATAGATGATTGTGGAATGAGGGGAGGGACTCCCATGGGATGGGGTTAATGGGGCATGGCCTCCTTGAGAAAATGCTTGGGGACTGGTCAGAGAGAAGACAATGTTTCTGGGCAAGCAGTGCACCAGAGCAAGTGAATAGGCGAGGTGTGTGGGAAGGACAGCAAGCAGGTGCAGTCAGGTGACAGGGACACTGTGTGGAAGGGCAATGGGGAAAAGTGCTGGAGAAATGAGAATTACGGCAGTGAGGAGGCTAAAATAGTAGCTGGAGGAGCCTTCTTAGGAAGGCTGGGCTGGGGACCATTTAAGATCCACTCCAACCCTGTGACCTTCCAGCAGACAGTCCCACTGTTTCAGATGCCCACCTTTTCCCAGCATATGCCGATTCCCTGCTCCTGGGGTACATCCCAACTGGTTTAAATTAAGCTCAGTTATACCACTGCCTTTGGTTGAGTGTGGCTCTGTAATCAGGTCCCAGCGAGTGAGCCATACAGGTGATATGTTTAAAGGTTCTGGGAAGAAATAGTCCATCTTTCTTCTGGGCAGGATGTTGATGAGTCTGGATGTGAGACCTGAAACCACTGCAGTGATCCAGCCTGAGGAGAAAACCAATTTAGAGAGGGGCAGAGCAGAGAGAATCACAGAGGACAGGAGCTGGCACCCTGCACTGGCAGCCTCCCCCTCCTTTGGGATTTCTTTTTTTTTTTTTTTTTTTTTTAGAGACAGGGTCTTGCTGTGTTGCCCAGGCTGAAGTGCAATGGCTCGATCTCAGCTCACTGCAACTTCCGCCTCCCAGGTTGAAGCAATTCTCCTGCCTCAGCCTCCAGAGTAGCTGGGATTACAGGCACAAGCCACCACGCCCAGCTAATTTTTGTCTTTTTAGTAGAGACGGGGTTTCACCTTGTTGGCCAGGCTGGTCTCGAACTCTTGATCTCAGGTGATCCACCTGCCCCGGCCTCCCAAAGTGCTGGGATTACAGGCATGAGCCACTATGCCTGGCCAGAATTTCTTATTACATGAGATGATAAATACTCTTTATGCCATTTGAGGGTAGGTTTTCTTCTGCTTGCAGTCAAGAACATCATAATATCTATTTTTAATTATCCAGGCCAATAATAATGGGAAAGTTATAATTCTAGACAGAGGAACCCATCAAAGACACATGATCCATGCAAGTAGTGACAGATGTTTCAGCATGATTAATGCATGAAGTTCAGGATGTCACGTGGCTAGAGATGGAACCAGAGGTGCAGGCAGAGGCCAGGTCTCAGAGAGATTTGTATACTTTGTGGGGAACCTGGCCTTGGGAATATTTGGGATCCATTGATGAGAGGATTAAGTTGCCCTGAATAAAAAGTCAGCAACCCATAGGATTGCTGAGCAGGAAATAACTAGGATAGTGTAACTGAGGCTCTGCAGAGCATAGAGATTCAGGAAAAGGGCTTTGGTGAGAGACCAAGGTTTAACCCACAGTTCTACCACTGATGAGCCGTGTGCCTCGAGTACACTTCCCTCAATTTTATGGAAGACAAGTCCTGTTCTTCAGGGTGGTTGTAGAGCCTGTGAGCGCTGCCTCTGATGGCCTGCACCCTCTGATTGTTCTGTAAACACTCACTGACACTGCAAGGTGCCAGACGCTGTGCTGGGGCTGGGTGCAATGTCATAAAGGGCCATTTCTGCCATCAAGGCGGGCAAGGCCTCCAGGAAGGACAACTCACGAGAAGGTAAACGTCAACGTGATGTGCAAAGCGCTAGGTAGAGATAGACCCAGGTTGTCAAGAGAGGTTTTTTCCCCTAAAATGTAAAGAACAAAAAGTCCAATGATGGCAAAGGTTCAGTAAGTTGCTGACTCAGTTGGCAAGGGGAGCCATTCCCTCTCTGCCTGTTCCCACAACTCACTGAACACCAATTCTTTCTTTAGCTTGAGACTTCCTCAGCTCTTCCGTGGGACCAGCTGTGGGAAGCCAGCACCCTCCTCCCACCCCATTCCACTGTTTCCTGCAAGGTCCCTGTATTGACCCACCCATTAGGGTCACTTCTGAGGGACACTTTTCCAGCCTGCCACTGGGGAAGGCCTGGCATCTTTCCCAGGTCCTATGGCCTCCTGTCCTCTGTAGCCCTGAACACAAATTTCAGGCTAGCTTTCCTATAGAGCAATCTCACACCCTGCTAAGAGGTTCTCCAAGCCCATGCCTAACCAACCTGCATCTGAAACACAGCCATTCTTGGATGGAAACAAGGCCAAGATTAATTCTTCTGCTCAGGACCAAAGCATAACCTCTGGAAAGGATTCTAGAGGCTTCTTGGAATCATCATTATCTCAGCACTCTGCAGTTCCATGGCACCATATATCAGTCTACAAATCTGCCACACCAGCAGTCGTTGAAATTGGCTCATGATTCTGATACTTCTGCATCAAAGCTGCCACAAGATTCAGTGGCCCTCTTCAGGAGTCCCAACAGTCCGCTTCCCCAGCATTCAAAGCCATTCCTCACCCTCACCTTGGAAAGCACAGCAGGGTGACATTAAGCACTGAACCAACTTAAAAATTTTTTATTTTAGTATAGCATGCATACAGAAAAAATGCATGCATCATAATGGCATAGCTCAACAAATTATCACAATATGAATACCCACTGCCCAATGTAAGGAACAGAACTTTGCCAGCTGTGTAGGAGCCCTCCTCGTGCCTTTTCCTATTGTCAACCACACTCTGCCCATCAAAGCCAACTTCTAACATCATAGAAGTGTTTGAACCAGATAAGCACTAAAGGTTTTAAGCAGGGAGGAAATATCATCATATTTGTCCTTTGGAAAACACTTCCTGTCTAGGAAGAGAACAAGAGGCTGGGAGGCGAACTGGGAGTCTGTTGCAAAGACTGTGATTGCTGGGACCAGAAAAGAGGCAGTGAAAGCGGAAGAAAGGAAGGAGGGAGGGGAGGGGAGAGGAGGGGAAAAGAGGGGAGGGGAGGGGAAGAGAGGGGAGGGGAGGGGAGGAACAGGATGGGAGCAGGGGGTCATAAGGTCAACTTTCTGCCAACTTGCCCACTCTCTTAGTGGTGCTTTACTGTGGTCTGCAGATTAATTAAATGACCTTAAAAGCCTCCTACCCCCAAGCCTGAAAGTCTTTTATTCAAACCAGTCATCTGGAAAGCAAGCCTCCCACTGGTGCTTAATTCACTCAAGGAAAGATTAGAAGAACCTGGTTACCAAGCTTTGAAAAGTTGCTCATAAAATTCAGCAGGAGCCTGCAATCCTCAGAGACTTCTATTTTTACCAAAAACACACACAGAGAAGTGGAGAATTTTCAAATGAATTAGACATGAGATTGATCTTTTTATACAAAAGGAGGGTGAAAAGGAACAGTGATGCTGTTTGAACTCCCTGACACCCCACACACACACACACACCGCCCTGCATTTCCCTAAGCTGCCTTGACTTGATGGTGTTGGTGAGACCTGAGGTCTGCCCTGACCCAGGCACAGACCATGGTTGGAGCCAGGGTTTTCTCAAGACCTTGAACACAGTACACAATCCCCCAGACAGGGCCTGCTTCCACTCTAAGAGGAGATGGCCCGAAGTGGCTCCCCAGCCCCACCTGAATAAGAACAACATAGACTGGGAATGACTGTTGGTGTTGAGGAGGCTTAAAACAGGACATGCTTTGGGGGAGTTGGGGGGAATCTATCTTGGGCACTCGGCTGGTGAGGCAAAGCTCTGCAGTCAGCAATTATTTTCAACCCATCTTGTCCTGTAAGCATCAAGCTGTGGTCTTCCTCAACAGTAATTTGTCAGCTAGCTAACACCCTTATCTTTAGCTGTGGTCATTCAAGAACTCCTTTTTAAATTTAATTTTTATTTATTTATTTATTTTAAGAGACAGGGCCTTGCTGTGTCACCCAGGCTGGAGTGCAGTGGTGCAATCACGGCTCATTGAATCCTCGAACTCCTGGGCTCAAGTGATCCTCCTGCCTCAGCCTTCCAAGTAGCTGGGACTACAGGTGTGTACCACCACACCTGGCTAATTAAGGACTCCTGATTTCCTTCTGAGCTTTGCGTCAATTAGATCTGCGATTGTTACCCGTTGCTCTGTGGATCCCCAGGGGTTCCATATAGGTGTCTCAAGAGCCACTGAGGAGCCAGCACTCTGAGCCCCTACACACTTCAACGACAGACGCTCCACTTCTAAACTGGCCTTGAGACAACACAGCAATCCTGTCATAAAGCTTTGTCAGGTAGGCTTATCCCTATCTTCTTGGCTATCACAAAGTAATTAAAATACTAATTTGTGTACGGTTGCCCTGTAGGAGAATATAAACCTGAAAAACGATTTGTTCTTCAAAGGACTGGACAGGGATAACAAATTCAAATCTTAATGAGGCCATACAGGTAAGTCAGAGAGCAAACTGGGCTGCTCCAAGATGATAGCATGTGCTAGGGTCTTTGACAAAACAGAGTGTGCATCCTCACCTGCAGCCAATTGCCACCATGTGAAAATGCAGGCTCAAGGATGCCAGACCTTCCAATGCTTCCAGAGAAGACAGATGTCACATTTGTCTGTGAATATCCGGACTTCTAAGTCTCCGCAATTAATTCAAATTTTTAGAAAACAAAAACTCGTGCACAGTATGTGAACCATGGACTTCTAGTTTAGGTCCACTGGGTGAATAAGCCAGGATGCTAGGGAAGAGAAGGGTTTTAAAGGCTTAGGACTTCAGTGTTGAAAAGGGGAAGGCCTGATCTAGGGAGGCTGCAGACATAGAAACTAGGAAGAGAGGAGGAGTTGCAGGTTTCAGAGTGATGAAGACCTGAACCAACACAAGGGCAGCACCCATGGAGGTGGCATCTAGGAACAAGGGTCTGTGCAGACAGGGCACCAAGCATCAGAGCCTGGGGGATCTGGGGAAGGCCCCACAGCTGAGCGTGGCACTGGGGTGGTGGAGCTGCCAGCAGAGCTGCCTGCCCTTGAACGGACCAGAAGGGCCTGGGCAAAGAGCAGAGTCCACACCAACCACCATCAGGGACCAAGGCCCTCACCTGTTTCCTATGCCAAGCTTGCCTGATCCAAGCGAGGAGGAGAGAATCCCAGAAAACTAAGCACAGTTGATTTCCTCAAGCCACAATCAGTTTTGTTTAGAAAACAATGAAATGTGTCATTTCTTTCAACCTAAACGCCCTAGAACAGTGGTTCTTAAAGTTTAAGTTATGGATCTACAAGGGTCCTCAGGGCCCTTTCAGGAGGCCCTAGAGGTCAAAACTAATTTCATAATAATACCAAGATGTTGTTTACCCTTCTCACTGTGTTGCCATTTGCACAGATGTGGAAAGCAGGGGTGAGGGAAACTGAGGTCTCCCACCACGACTCAGGCGCCACCCTGCATTCACCATCACTGTGTCCACCTCATATAATAAAACAGTGGCCAGTTTCACTTGAGAATGTTCTTGATGAAGCAGCAAGAATTATTGATGTTATTAATCGTGACCCTGGAGTCCACATAATTCTCTGTGACAACTGGAAAGTGAGCATGAGGCAGTTCTGCTGCATGCCCAGCTATGGTGGTTGTCTTGTGTCTTGAAGAAAAGCTCTGTGGGAAGGGTTTGAGCTGTGAGCTGAAGAAGCCCGTTTGTTTTGTTTTGTTTTGTTTTGTTTTTTAAATAGAATACTGTTTTTACTTAAAGGCATCACTGATAGACAAAATGTGGTTACTCAGACTTACGTATTTGGCAGAATTTTTCTTTGAAATGAACAAAGCGAGCCTGTCATGTCAAAGAAATCAACCGACAGTATTTGTTGCCAATGATAGAATTTGAGCTTTCAAGCAAAAATTAACAATTTTTTTTTTTTTGGAAAACTTTGTATCCACTACTGTAAGTTTGACAGTTTCCCAGTACTTAAAGACTTTTCTGATGAGATTGGTGGTGAAATTAATGAATAGAATTTATGTTGTATACAGAAAAACATCAATATTTGGATGACCTATAGAACTCATTCAAGCAATATTTCCCAGATGACTAATGAATCATGTTACAAAATAATGCATGGATAAAAGACATTGCAAACATGTAAGATAGGCTAATGAATTTTAATATACTAGAGAATGAAAAGTTCATTGATGTGATTTTAGATTTTACGTTGCAACTGATCTTAGAGTAACTACTTCTTGTGGGGTAGGTATGATAACAAAGAACATTCATACTTATCCGAGAAGGCTGTTAAAATACTTTCTCTTCTCCTACTGTACATGTATGGAGGCTAGATTTTCTTCATGTACTTCAACCGAAACAACATATCCTAACAGATTGAATGTTATAAGCCAGACATTAAAGAGAGTTGTAAAAATGTAAAACAGTACCTACCACTCTTTTCACTTGATATTTTAACTTTGGAAAATATAGTTATTTTTAAATAAAAATACATATTTATATGACTACCTAATGGGCTTATTTTTTCTTACAATGAATTGCTAAATACATATTTTTAAATCCTCAATTTCATTTTGAATACAGTAAATAACTGTGATATACATAAATAGCTTGGGGTACTCAATAATTTTTTAGAGTGTAAAAAAGACTTTGATACAGAACAAGTCATTCCTGTTGTACTCGGCTTCTCTGGAGAGCCCAGAAAGATCAAAGCCTCATAACAGGAAGAGTGAAGTGGGGGCTGAGTAGAGGTTATGATTTGCAAATAAAATTCACTTTCATGTAGATGATAGCATTTTATTCTCAACCCTTCTCTAAGGGGCCAGCAGAATCTTTCACAGATAAGGAACTGAGACTCAAGAAGTAAAATACCTGGTGCCAGAGCCAGCTCCCAGGTAGGCCAGGCAGGATTTATACCCAGGTCCTCTGACTTCAGACCCAAAGCCCTTTCTGCTCACATGCACATTATCTCTGCACCTGAAATGGGCCTTGGCCCCTAACTTTTCCTTTCTCATCTTTCTTTCAGTTTGGTCTCATGGGCAGTGTGAGGCTATCTTAAAAGAGGAACTAAAATTCTTTTCCTACTTCAAAAATTCTGCAATTGACCATAGCAGCTTTACTCACAGCCACAGCCCTGTATGTCATGTGGCCCATCTGTTCCCTGCCTGTGACTGAGGAACCAGAGTGGTCACTTGACTTAGAGGCAGGGTCATCCATAGAATGCTCTGGGCCAGTCAGCTTCTCTCTTCCAGGATTTTAAGTTGAGAGACACAGAGGGTGTTGTCAATTTGATGGAGAATCTTGGAACTGAAAACTCAGGCTGACGCAGGGGCTGAAGTGGCTATTTGGGGAGCATTTGAAAGACGATTAATCAGAGGAAACTGGGGGTGGGTGGAGAGAAAGAGAGAGAGAGAGCAAGCAAAAATAAGTCACTGTTGGGGGACAGAGAAAGGGTCTAGGTCCCTGACTTAGCAGTCCCCAGTTGTAATGGCTGCAAGACCCAACTATACCTCTTTTTCTCCAAAAGCCCTGAGATGGCCGTGATGTGTCCACAGTTATCCCTCCCAGCCCACTGGCTTTCTAGTAGTGCCCCTCAACTCCCTGCAACACTCAAGGCCTTGGGATCTCTCTAAGGCTCATGGGTCCACTGGTGCTCGTGGCAATGCTGGAGGACCATCTGTATGCGCTCTGGTTTGTAGCTGCATCAGTGACTACAGCAGCAAAAGGGAGCCACACAAAGGTCATTCTATTGACACATAGTTCATTTGCTTTGGGGCCTTTTAGAACCAGAACCTACCTGGTTTGGGAGGCCGAGGAGTGTTTTCTCCACATTTGAATACAAGCTTTTTTCTCCCCTTTCCCTTGGAAACCATATTTTTTCCTTCATTCAAGTAAGAAGCACTGTACTCAAATACGCTCTCAATTTTATGAAAATTACTTTAGATGGGATTTAGGATCAGATGGATGGATTTCATTTCAGAGGACTTATTGGTTGAAAAGACCTTATCCCTGGCTCTGAACATAAATCTGTTTCCTATATTTATCCAAGGCTTTAAAAGCCACCCTCGTGAGGTACCAAAAGCTAAGGAACTCTGACTTTGGAAACGTGTTGGGCAGAAAGTCTAACATCATGGAATGACAGAAAGATAAGGCAGTGTGTCCTGTGTCCTCTTACCAAGTGCCAAGTGTGCCCTGTTAAAGTCCAGACTGGCTCAAGTTGCTTTAATTGTCACCTTTCTCCCCCGACTTCCAGCCTACAAACTGCTCTGGCAAATCTCCGCTGGAACAGCACCCCTATAAACACACACACGCGCGTGCGCGCACACACACACACTTACCAGCACTGTGGCTCTTGCCCTCTTCTTTCTAAGCATTACAGTAATAATGACATGAAGTGTTTGCCTGAGCTGAGTTACAACAGAGTGACTATGGCTTGGCAAAGCTTCAGTAAAAAGGGCACTGCCATACCCAGTTGGCAGGAGTGCAAATTGATACAAACTTTCTGCAGGGCATTGGCAATATGTATCAAGAGCTTTAAATGGGCTTATACATTTGACACAGTGATTTATTTCTTTTAAGGAAATTTATCCAAAGGTAAATAGTAATGTTCCTTAAAGCAGGTTTGTATTAGCAAAAAATCAGAAGCAACCCAAAAAATGTCTAACAGCAAGGAACTAATTAAAGAAAGTGTCATATAATCTGATATGTGTGGTCATTAACATCTTATCACCAAAGACTACCTAAGAACATGGAAAATCGCTTATGATTTTCGCTTATAAATTGAAAATCGCTTATAAATATGAAAATCACTTATAAATTTGTAAAGTGAAAATTTAGTGTATAAAAATCAATTTATAAATTATCCGGCTGGGTGCAGTGGTTCATGTCTGTAATAGGAACGCTTTTACACTGTTGGTGGGAGTGTCCTTGGATGAGAAATCTCTCATTTGAGTGACTTAAGGAAATGTCTCTTACTCTTCCAGGGCAGGTCCTTCAAAGTTGCCGCTAAGTTCAGTTGGAGCCAGAGAGGTGGCCAGACGGTGTGATTACAGCATTCCCCCCATAAAATATCCTGGGTCCCGTGGCCTCTCACTTTGGGAACATAAAACAAGGTCACGTTTATGTTGATGTCCCAATTCCAATGACCCTGAGCAAGCCCTCCCCTTGCCCAACCAGAACTGAGCCCCTCAAGGGGCCCCTAGTAAATTCTGGGAACTGCCCCAGGAAAGCTTCACAATGGGCACAGGCCAGGCTTCCAGCAGCACCAACCACAAGGGGCTGCCCTGAGTTGCCTCTTCCTCTGGCTTCCACTCACCCATTAAGCAGCTTGAAAAAGCCGTCAAAGGCCATCTATCCTGAGTTCTGTACAGAGGGCAGAGAATGGCCTTTCCCTACTCCCAGGTCGCACTTTGTCACCTGGGTCCTAAAGCATCCCAGCTTGTGCCCAGAATCTCACCAAGTATGCCATGAAAATAATTCCATCCAATTCAGATCCTTATCCCGGTAAAGATGAAGCCCAGGCCAAGGAGAGACAGTGGAGAAGAGATCCATGAAGCCCCTTCTTTCTTCCTCTCTCAATTACAAAGTATAAGTGTCGTGCATATAAATAGAGACAGAGGAAGGGGACAAGAACTCTTGCAATAACTGGGTTGCAGTTCAGCCAAAATTGCCCCTGAGGCACATAAATGAAAAACAGTCCGGTTAGATAAACCAAAGACGTCTGCCTTCTCCCTGTGGCTCTAAATCAATGACAGGTATATACCAAGAAGAGCACAGAGTCAGCAAAGCTGCAATCTGAATGGCGGGGAGGGGAGAGTGGAGAGGACGAAGCCACAAAGCTTTCTTCTTTATAAGAAAGTATTTATTTATAACATAAACATTTTGCCTCTCCTGGAGAGCTTCACCTGTTGCTTCTTTTCTTTCCTTTTACCTGCTTGAAAGCACAGTTCATTGATTCAGGCGGGTCAGCCCACTTTCAACAGACTCAACGGACCCTAAGGAAGTCATTAACTCCTGCTTTGAGACCCTCAGGGCAACTGGGCATAACAGAATCTCTCTGAGACTCCTGCAGCCCTTAGGAAGAGTCTATTCTAGGTATCCGGTTCACATTTTCTCTCAAACTAGTACTAAGTTGAAAAAATAGCATCAGTAGAGTCTGCCATTACCTGGAGTCAGGGCTTGGCTGTCAATTCAACACAACTACATCTCATCAGATGAAAAGTTAATTTCAATAATAGGATATCTGGGAAGGCTTCAGAAGATAATTTTCCCATCCTTGGATAATCTGGTACTGCTGACTGTTCTGGGGCGTAACGTGCCAGCCGGTGCCTTCACCAAACACAGAGCGCTAGCACCCTGCCCTGGCACCCCAGCCCCAGCCCCTTTCCAACCGAGCTGCCACACACGACTTGGGGAGCCATCTCTGGCTGCCATTCAGGGGAAGACAGATGGCTGAGAAATGATTTTCTGGAGTTTCCTGACCAGATTTCTCTCCTATGTATCATGAAGCAAACCATGGCTTTAAGATTTATCCCTGGAGCAGTAGGCAGCCACCGCCTGTGAGTCGAGTCCTGCTTGGTTGGGAATTTATTTCTAAACGCTGCGGGATTTGGGTCAGGGCTTGCATTTTAAGCAGCCCATTTTCACTTTCTGGGACATAGATAAGAAGGGATGACAAGCTCAGATTTTCACAGGTGGTATTGTTGCCATAAAAAGGGGTCCCAATCCAGACCCCAAGAGAGGGTTCTTGGATCTTGTGCAGGAAAGAACTCAGGCCGAGTCACAGGGCTTGTGAGCACAGTGAAATAAGCAAGACTGTTGGAAACTACTCCATTATGGAGTAGAGAGTCCTTGGAAAGCAGGAGGAGGAACTTGTGTCCTTCCTTTGTTAGTGTCGATACTTTTAAGAAACTATAAGGAGCTAGAATTAAGCTTGAAATGTGCAGACGTACGCATCAAAGGTAGGGGCTATTGGTGCTATCAATGACCACTCATCTTTCAACCTAAGCCTGCTCATTAACATTATCTTTAAGTCAAGTGGGGTGCACTCAAAACCCTGGATCTGGAAAACAGAGCATCTGGATGCTCTGTGGGCTTGGTGAAAGATGTTCTGTATGGCCACAAATATTCTGCACTTATAAGTGGTGGCCAGCTTAGAATGTGGCTATTTTCAAACCATAAGTATTAACCCTATAGGTGCTGTGTGAGTGCTTCGTTACTCACTTTAAGATGGAATCACTCTGGTCATGTTTTATTAAACCAAAGGCCTGGTAAGCAGGGGCTCCTCTAACACTATTAAATCAAAGAAAGAGGCAGACAAGAACAGTGAGATCAGGCAAGAGTCTGAAAATAGCACTGGGTGTGGGACAAAGCTGCCCATTGCACCACAGGGAGCTGAAGAGAAGGGCCCTGCCATTGACTGCCAGCTGGCTGTAGGCCAGGCACCCTCGTAGTCATTTTACGTATGGTAGCTCACTTATTCTTTGAATCTCTGACCTTAGCCATTTTGCTGATAAAGAAATTTTGTCTCTTTCCTAACTAGGTGCTCTCCCTAGTGTTTACCTCTACTCATGTGGCTTCAGTGACCCTGCGTGTGTCAGCGACTCACAATCAAACACTGTCATCCTTCTGAGCCCCCAACACATTTGCACAATTGCCCACAGAACCTCTTCAGCCTCAAGCTCAGCACTAACACCCCATCTTCCCCACCCCTGTGACAGTCCTGGGTCCTTCTTTCTTCACCTACCATATCCCACGGTCACCACATTCAGTCATTTCCCTGTGAAATGGCACTTGGCTCCATCCACAGCTCACCTCCTCCCCGCCACTGCACTGGCTCAGACCACCTCACCGCCACAACTGCTTCCTCCCATCCGCTCTGGATTGCAGCTGGAATTCTCAGCCACCTGATCCTGTTGCTATCTGGCTCAAAACTTTACAGCTCCCCGAGTTGTCCCGGATCTGTCATGGATGTCCCCTCATGATCTAGCTCTGCTCCCTCGTGAATGAGTCACCCTGTCACTTCGGTCCTGGAGCGTGTGATCCATGCACTTAACAACTTTAAGCCCAGAGTGTGCTTTTTATTACTTTATCCAAATCTTTGATGGCTGTTCCCTCTGTGTGGAATCCTCTTACTCACAAATGTTGGTCCTCCCTTCACCCCAAGGGTTGATCCAACCCTCACCGTGTTTGGCTGACTCCTGCTGACTCTGATTTCAGCGGAGATGCCTCTTTCTTATGTGTCCCTCATCATTCTACCCTTTTCACAGCATCACATTGTCCCCCACCGGACTGCAAACTACCTAAGGACACAAACAACATCTTTTTCAAATTTTTATTTATTTTTATTTTTTTGAGACGGAGTCTTGCTCTGCCATTAGGCTGCAGTGCAGTGGTGCAATCTCTACTCACTGCAACCTCGGCCTCCCGGGTTGAAGCAATTCTCCTGCCTCAGTCTCCCGAGTAGCTGGGACTACAGGCGCTCACCACCACGACCAGTTAATTTATGTATTTTTAGTAGGGACAGGGTTTCACCATGTTGGTCAGGATGGCCTCGATCTCTTGACCTCGTGATCCGCCCACCTCGGCCTCCCAAAGTGCTGGGATTACAAGCCTGAGCCACCGTGCCTGGCTAGAAACAGCATGTTGCTTACCATTGAGTCCTTAGTGCCAAGCACAAGATCTGGCACACAGCAGGTGCTCAAAACATTTTTGTTGAGTGAGTGAATGAGTGAACAAATGAACTAGCAACTTGCCCCAAGTTGCTCAGCTTGTTATGGAGCTGCGATTGAAACCCAGTCCTGTTAGTCTCAAAGCCTGTGGCCTTTCCTTTGCACTCTGATGACACAGTATCATCATGTGGCTTATTTAAAGTAAGGCTGGATGACCTCTGGAACTAATACAATATCTTGGGAATAACTGCAGTGAACTCTTGAGGGTGTTTTGAATCTGACATTTTGAAACCAACTTTGAGTATCATCCCTCCACTTACTATTCTGGTCTAGAAGACAAACCTTTTCCTGCTCTTTTATCTGGAGATTTCCTTAGGTCTTCAAGTTACCTCTTACTTTCCCCTATTGTGCAGTTTGTTTCCTGGTACAGTCCTGGTAATATGCCCTGAAGAGCCTGAAAGAGACTGAACCATTACTGTACTTTCTCATTAAAGGAAATTACTTGTATTTCTGCTCTAAAGTTGCGCCAACTCGTTGTTCATGCAATGTGACCAACTGTATGACAAAATTCAATCAGCCTAGAAAATTTCCACAGGAGCCAAAGAAGAGCCTCCCACTCAGCAGCAATCACTGTAAACACAAATCACAATGTTTGCACTTACATGAGCCATGGATGGATTACATTATCTACCTCTGCTTTATTTAGATGATGAACGACATGCAGCTGGGGAATACAGAGACACAGAAAAAGCCCTGAAAACCCTCAGAAGTGGGATGGATTAGTCTTTGCCTGAAGAATCACTGACTCCAATGAAGCAGGGAATGAACACAATGCACCAGAGCTACCTAGGGGGCCCTGGGCACCTCCGCGAGGCCTTCTCCTGGCCTAGCACCTTGGAGTGGGATCACATGAGATTCCAAGAGATTCTCACCATGGTACCCTCAAAGGGAGCCTCTCATTTGTCTTCTGAATGCTCAGCTGTTCAAAAATATATATATTAAAAATGCCCGCTTTGGATCTGATTCAAAATAATCTAGCCAGATGGGAGAGTTGTAGATGAAACAGATTGGCCATAAGTTGATCATTATTGAATCTGAGTGATGGCTGCATGTGGGGAGCCACTGTTATATTCTCTGTTTTTTTGTATAGTTTTGAAATTTTCCATAAATAAAAGTTTTTAAATGTTGCATATAAGTATAATCTGGTATAATTTTTCTGGGGAATAATTTAATATTATATATTCAAAAGACTTTAAAATGTGCAAATCCTGTGACTCAGAACTTCTACTTCCAGGAATTTACTCTTAGGAAATAATCATGAATATGTGAAAAGATTTATCTACAGGGATGTTAATGGCATTCTTATTTATAATAGGGGAAAAAAAGAAAAGTGTTCAATAATGAGGACTGGTCAAATAAATGATGGCACCTATTATGATAGACCATTATGGAGCCATTAAAATAATCTTGGGTCTGGTGATGAAGAAGAGGAACATCATTTCACACACTATTGATGGAAATAAATTGAATAACTGCTTCACAAAGTGAGTTGGTATTATTGATCCTTGTTTGAAATGTTTACTTTGGCCCAGCAATTACATTATTAAGAATTTTTCCCATTGACAGGCAAAAATGTATATACTGGGATAACCGCAGCATTCTTTATAGTAGGAAAAAATGAAAACAATATAAATGTTCAACAAATAAAGATAAGTTGAATAAATTATGGTTAACCATACAATGGAATACTTGAAGGCATTGTTTGTATGTCATAATAATTATGCCTAACATTCTTGAAAGCTTTCTATGGTCTAGGCATTGTTCTAAGTATTTTATATATGTTAATTTATTTAATATACTGGTATAAAAATGTATCAGTTAGCCATTACTGTGTAACACACTACTCTAAAAATCAGTGGCTTACAGAATAAACATTTTTAATTGCTTGATTGACCTTCCTCCTGACTCCGGAAGCAGCTGTGGGTTGGGTAGGCAGCTCAGCTGATCTTGGGTAGGTTTTCTTACATGTTTGGTGGTCATCTGGGGTAGGCTAGTTTAGAATGTTTTTGGCTGTGACAATTGACTTCCATATAGACTTTCATATCCTAACAAACTAGCCTAGGCTTATTCACTTGGCAGTGGTAGAATTCCAAAAGAGAGTAGAAGCATGCAAAACTTCTTGATGCTTATAGTCCAAACTAGCACACCATCACTCCTGCTGCATTCTGTTGGCCAAAGCAAACCCAGATTCAAGGGATAGTGGAATATTCTCCCTCTCTTGTTGAAAAGAACTTTAAAGTGATGTTTCAAGGAGTATGAAAACAGGGAAGGGGATATAAAAAAAATTTTGTAATGAATCTTCTACATATCTAAAACAAACAACAGTGAGTTTTGTATGCTCCTTTTTGTCCAGTAAAAAGATAAAACACCAGACACATCAACACATACAGATACATACACATATGCACAAACACACACACCACATACATGCACATAACTGGAAGATTTTTGTCAGGTACACAAAATTACCATTCACTAAATTTACCCTGGTGAAATTCTACTTCTTGAATAGAACTGGGTTATTGGGTCAGATAAAGACTTTCTTTTTGATGAACACTCTTTTATACCGTTTGAATTGTTTTGCCATATGAATAAACTAAACTTACAATTTTAAAAAACAGATATCAAAATTAAAAGATCTCAAATAAGGAAATCAAAATGCATAGAACTGAATGAAAGTGAAATACAGCATATCAAAATTTGTGGGATGCAGCTAAAGCATGGCTGAGAGGAAAATTCATAGCACTAAAATGCTTCCATTAGAAAAGAGAAAAGATCACAAATCAAAATTCAAAGAAAAAGTGTAGCAAAATCATGTTATGTAACAACATTTAAGACATGAAAATGTGCACAAAATGTTGTTAATGGAAACATGCAGGTTATAAGCAATATAAATGATGACATATAAATTTAAATATAAAAAAGGCTTAGACGCTGCATACCAAAATATTGACATTGGGTCATGAGGTGGTTTTGAATTTTCTTCTTTGTGATTGTCTATATTTTCTACGTTTTCCTACAATTTACATTTATATTTTTTGGCCAGAATATAGAAATGAAGATCCCATAAAAACAAGGAGCTAAGGTCCAAGGATCTCAAGAACAGCCTCAGTCCTCACATTCTTGGCTTTCTTTCCATTGGCTTCCGAAAACCTAGGCAGAGATTATAATTTCTCCCATAGTTTGACTGGCCATGGGAAATTTGTGTCCAAGTTCAGGCCCAACTTTTAGTCTTCCTCTCCTTCCCTCCTCACAACAGTGATATGAGAATGAAATAATTGGCTCCACTTAACAGATGAGGAAACAGAGCCCCAGACCAGGGCTGAATTCAGTCCACAATTCTCATTCACTCTATGTCACTGCTCCCTCCCTTCAGTGAAGCTGGAGGCAGGACTTAGACCTAACTGCCCTGACTTTCACTCCCTTTTGGAGTTTGGACATCCATTGGAAACTGCCACATTCTGAGGATATAGCATTGAAAAAAACCAACATAGTCCTTGCTCCACGGAGCTACATTTTAGCAAGACAGACAGATATGAAGCAATATAAAGATTAAATTATTCATTAAAATTGTGTTGAGTGCTTCAACGGAAAAATACAGGCTCCAAGAGAGCATATGACAGTGAGACCTGGCTTGACCTCAGTCAAGGCAGACTTCTCTGGGGCATTGGTGTTTATGCTGAAATCAGATGATTATCACCACTTGTGCTGGATCCAGAAAATCCTGCATCCTGGGCAATTTCAAATGAACACACCTTCAGATATCACAGTGTAGTTGAGGAAGAAGCACCAGTCTATGATCAGGAGACCCTGTTTTGGTCTCAGCTTTACTATTCATTAGTTCTGTGATCTTGGATAAGGTATTTGCATCTCTTAGCCCTTGTTTTCTCATCAGTAAAAATGAAGAACTTAGATTAGCCAGTGGTTTGGTACTATTTTTAAAGCACATAACCTAAAACTCATTAAAGCTGAGCTGTTATAAAACCTTGTGTGTTTGCTCTTCTCCCCCACCTTTCTTCTTGATGACTGTGGCAGTCTCTAATTCCCCTCAAGAAACTTCCATGACTTACAAACTAGAGTTTGAAAAATTCTGACCTAGGTGATTTCTGAGACCCCTTCCAGATGTGAAGTTGTGTGATACCAACTTGGAGTATAGGGACCTCATACACATTTTCCACCATACATGGATGTCAGGGCAATAGGGTTAAAAGATGATAATACCATTGAGTCAGACATTCAACATCCACTTCAACCTGCTTCTAAACAGCCTTCCTGAACTAAAGAGGCTGAAAATCTAAAAATTACATTTCCAGATTCTTTGCAGCTAGTGTTCCATATGTAACACAGGTCCACCACACAGACACCAACACGAGGCTTGAAACGCAAAGGTGAGCAATGTTGTCAGTGTTCATGTGCAGGGAGGTTGGATCTTTCAGCAAGTGCAGTAGCAGAAGCATTTGACTTTTCTGGAGCAGTGGGGATGATGGTTCTGTTCCTAGCATCATCAGAGCTGGATGGCCAGTCATGGCACCACTGGGCTTCCCCTAGACCATTCTGGAATTTTGCTTGGGCTTTTCCCCTGGATGCATAAATCCTGAATAGGTAGCATCCAAGTATGACTAGAGACTCTTTTGGAAACTCTAAACTAAATGATATTCTGTAACAAATCCTTTTCTGTTTAGACTAGTGAGGGTGGATTTTGTTACCTGAATGCAGTGGTCAAGAAACACCAGAGCAGACTCTTAGATGGCCCTTATCAGCATGCCTGCCCCTTGTCCTTCTTGCCTGATTCTCTACCTCCTGCCTCTGTATGTTCCTCCAATCTTTCTAAACTGGACTCAGCAGTTTCTATGCACCTGCCACCTAGTTACACTTTCACAGGCACAGACTATAGCCTCAGATAGTCCTGAGTTTGAATCGCAACCACCACTTAGGACAATACGAACTGAGGCAGATTCCTCATTCTTCCTGTCCCATCATTTACAAAATGGGGCTACCAACCACAGAAGGTTGTGATAATCAGATGAAATAGTGCAAGAGAAACTCACAGCAAAGCACTGGCACATAGGAAAGGCTCTTGGTTGCTGTTGCTGATGTTCTTATTACCTTTGGCTTTGGTGATGAGCACCCCTCCCATGACTCACTGGTTCCATTATGGTCTGTGGCATCTGCCTATAATTCTACACACGACACAGACAGAAATAAGAGCTCTCCTGGCTCCAGAGTCCAACCTGAAAGACAGGTCTCACCTCTGCACAAGTCAAGATTATCGGCTGTAAGCATGAGACTAATCTGTAATCGTCAGTAGAAAAGGGCATTCATTGGAAAGATAAAAGCAACTTTCAGAATCCATTGGTATTGGGAGAACCAGACACAGAAAATGACAAGAGTTTACGCATGTCCAGATAGCCAAGGCAGCCATCCTTTAGCAGTCTCTCTCCGCTGCTCCTGAAGTGAACTCTAATTGCCTCTTTATCTTGGTGCACCCCCTCCCCCCGGATTCAAAGGCCCAGGCAGGGGCATCTGACTGGCCCAGTGCAGGTCATGTGCCTGTACCCTGCAGCCAGGCTGTGGGAAGAAAGACCACCTGACCCTTGGGTTTCTAGAGGAGAAAATGAGACATTGTCTCCCACCAGGATGATACATACTGAGAAACTCCCAAAACCAGAGAAAGGAATTGGATGTTGGAGAGTATATTAGTCAGGGTTCTCCAGAGAAACAGAACCAGTGGGATGCACCTGTACATACTATACAGAAAGATGTGGATTATAAAAAATTGGCTCACATGGTTATGGAGGCTAGCAACTCCTAAGATCTGTAGGGTGAGTCAGCAAACTAGAGACCCAGGAAAACTGATGGTTGTTCCAGTCTAAAGACAAGAGGCTCAAGACCCAGGAAGAGACAGTGCTTCCGTTTTAGCCCAAAGACAGAGGAAAACCAATGTCTCCATTCAAAGGCAGTCAGGAAGAACTATTCTCTCTTATTTTTTTGGGAAGAGGGTCAGCCTTTTTGTTCTTCTATTCGGGCCTTCAACTGATTGGATGAGGCCCACCCACATTAGGGAGGGCAAACTGCTTTATTTAACTCCCCATTTAAATGTTAATTTCATCCAAAAGCAATTTCATAGAAATACCCAGAAGCATCTTTGACCAAATGTCTAGGCACGCTGTGGCCCAATCAAGTTGACATATAAAATTAATCATACCAGTGATCCCCAATGTCTTTCAGGATTCTTCAAGAGGACTGGAGTTTCTACCTTCTGCCGCTGTATGCTCCTTCAATCTTTCCAAACTGGACTCAGCAGTTTCTATGCACCTGCCACCTAGTTACACTTTTGCAGGCACAGACTATAGACTCAGATAGTCCTGAGTTTGAACTGCAGCCATCACTTAGGACAATACAAACTGAGGCAGATTCCTTAATCTTTCTTTTCCATCCTTTACAAAATGGGGTTACCAACTGCAGAAGACTGTGAGCTGGAAGCTGCTTGCAGGGATGGGGCTTGTTGTATGGGGTACTGTCTCCTAGGCAACACAGAAGCCACCTTGATGTCTACAGTAGCCCTCAGGCTGAGGTCATGGGAGAATTCATTGTTCTGCATAGTAGACCTCAGACTGCCAAAGTTTGAGAATCTCGGCTTATGAGAGAAATATACACATTCTTTTCCACAGCAAACTCCTCAGGCCAGCTTCCCCTCACTGGTACCATATGTTAGGATTAGACACATTTTCTGTCCTTATGAGTCTCCCATCCTGGTCAGGATTTGCAATGGCCCTATTTATCATGGAGTACCTGTCCCAGACCATTTATGTTACTCACACCCATTTGTCCCTATTAGGATACATTTCTGCTTGGGAGTCCTGTCATTAGAGGACTGGTCTCTTCATACGGCACACTGAGTCTCGTCATTCTCTAGACAGCTGGTGTTGATATCACCTGAAAACACTGACGTGTTAATGTATTTCCTCCTTCTCACCATAAACTCTAAACCAGTGCACCAAAGAGGCCTTGAAAGTGATGAGGTTTTCCATCTCAACAGGCTTTTCAAGATGGATCAGTCTCATTTTTGAGCAGTTTTCAGAACATACCATCTGAGCCTCCTCAAATTAACCGAATACTGAAAACAATGCATTTTCTTTCATGATGTTCTCATGTATACCTCCTCGTTTTCAGTTAACAAAAGGAAAAAAATGAAAACTTCTACAGGGAAATTTGCCAAATGATGCAAAACATATTCAATCGTATAGTCAAATTAAGTAGAAAATCTGATCCCCTAACAGGGACCTTAACAGCCAGTTTCATGGATTAAACTGTCCTTTGCAAAATAAATTTTTCCCCTAGAGAATGAATGAACTCAGTTGGGTGGGAGGTTTCTAAGGCTCTGCTTGATGTGTTAAGAAAAGTCATTTTTGCTGCATATATACTACGTTAATTCTCTGAAGTGAAACTTACAATATTTGAAATTTTAAGCTACAAACCATGACCTCTTTTTTACATACCGTGGCAGAACTACTTTTGAAGTGCCCCATGTTTTTTTAAACAGAGATTTTGAGTAACATTTCAAAGAGCCAGTCCTGATTTAGTAAGCGGATTACCTAAATTTGGCGTGTATTCAAACTCTTTCTATCATTGAAGCTCAACTTTTCTGGACTCTGGCCATATCTCTCTTTTCCATTATGATGTCGCTTGCTGGCAGATGTCCCCTTCACACCCTGCACACAAGGAGATGGCTAAGAGTAAATGGTGATGAAATAATCTTTTCTCAGAACCCCACCCTCCAAATCCCAGGGGCTCCCTGCGCCTAGTTTGCACCCTTCTCCATATGACCCACACTACATTCTGCCTGTCTCCCACACTACATTGCCCCCTGCATTCCGGACGATTATTATCATCCTGGTGGAAGCAATCTAATCACCTGGCAGGTACCAATGTCTACATTGAAACTCTGTACCCTGGCCACACTTCTGGGTTCACAGTCACCACACTGAGGTGGGAGGAGGTTTCCATCCCTAAACCAGTGACACGAATCCTTTTTTTCTTTTTTTAATTAAACCCCTTCCTAGGAGATTTCACACTTTAATTTTCTTCCAACTCTTTAGTATTTTTAATCTCTTACACGATTTATACTTCCAAAGTAATGACGTTGAAAATACAGATAATCAGCATCACCATGTAATGAGCCTCTTTTATATACCTTGACACAATGTTAAGCACTTTACGTGGATTTTTCTCAATTGAGCCAAACAATGACCTGCTACACTTTTGTTTGCCATGATTGTGGCTAGGAACAGGTGCTTTAGAATCTGCCTGGGTTCCAGTTCCAGCCCTGAGATCTTTAGACAGGTTTCAAAGTCCCTCTAAGCTTTTCTTTCTTCAACTGTACATGGGGATAATAAGAGCCTCTGCCTTGAAATGCTATTATCAAGATTATATGAAAAGGTGCATGTGACGCATCTAGCAGAGTGACCAGCACATAGTAGGTGCTCAATAAGTGGTAGCTTACTCTGAGTGTCCCCACCTGGGTGACCTGCAGGGTTCCCAGGCTCAGCAGTTTCCTGGTCGGGGACTGCTACAGCCTCACCCACACCCCCTCCAACCCCTGTCTCCAACCCTTCTCCAATTCCCTGGATTGAGCTGTGACACACTTTGAGTCTCCCCCGTCCCACTTTCAGGTGAATTTCCTTCCGACTATGTAGATAGAAAAGCAGCCTTTGACCCTCCACTCGGCTTTATTCTCAATCTGCTGGCTGACAGAGCCCCTCCCAAGGGTCCTGACAAGACCGAAGAATAGGACCCTCTTCTTCTGTAGTCTGAAATTACCCAAAGTCCTATGAAACCTTTCCAAATGAAGGTACTTGATTTCATTTGATACCTTCTTTGTTCTTAAGAGAATAGAATTATTTATTTCCATTCTCAGTTTAAAAAGAGCCCACGCCTCCTGCTGCAGGGCCCTGTTGCCAACCTGGAAGCTTCCAGGGTCATGGTCTATTTTAGTACCAGGCTGCCTAGAGACAGAAACTAGCATGCGTCACTCATAGGTATACTATGCATTTTCAAATGTCTGTGGGGTATTGTGAGGAATACAATGCAGGATACTTAAGACGCATGTGAGGGTGTTCAACATTTGACATTAAAAAGGGCATCTTCTTACTTTCGAAAGCTGGAAACTCCTCACGTCATGGAAAGAACACTAGAAGGAAGTCAAGTACGTTGCCTGGGAATGTGATCCTGCACAAATCACATCCTCTCCCTGGACCTCAGTGCCCTCATCTGTAAAGAATGGCAGTTGGAAGAGCTGACCTCTAAACCCCAGCACTAAAATTTTATGAGTTTAAAATCACTCTCTCCTAGCTACGTGATGATGAATATGTATAATGGCTGACATTTTTAAAGGAAGGAAACTACATAACAGGCTCTATAGCCACATTAAAAAAAATGGCAGACTAGTACCTGTTGGATTTTTTCTGTCAAATGTTAGTTTTTGTTACTTGTACCACTTTCCCACCCTCGTCACCAGCTGTCATGAGAGTCCCCTCCTTTGTCTGCAGCATCTTATAAATGTCTTTCAAGATTTATTAATGTTGGTGTTTTCTCAGCGACTATAAGGTGACCATTATTGCCTCTCTCCATTGTTTATCCATTTCACTTGCTTGGTGTTATTTTTATTTTTCATGCCCTCCAAGACCTCTCCTTGAACAGATTGCTTTCTATTACCATAGTCTTAATACTCTGTTCTAAGCCAAATTGTCCTCTGTCGCCCCTTTGCCATAGTAAATTCATCTGTGGGAAATGTAATTGCCAACACTCCAACTGTTGTTTAAATATTTGCCCCTTTCACACGACAACTTCCTCCAGAAGAATGAAATCCTCATAGTCAAGTCATGCGTTTATGTGCTCACCATCGGTGGTGCCTTTTTGCTCTGCCCCCAGCCCGAGTTTTCCGGGCCTTTCCATCTCTTTTCTATCTCCACTCTCCTGCCCTCACCCACTCTACCTACCTCTACCTCTGCACCCACCAATCAGAGTGCCTTTTCATGTCTGGAACCAATCAGAAAGCCTCTTCTTCCAAACATGTATTAAGCATCTGTGAATGGGCAAAGCCTCTCTGACAAAAGAAAGCACAGAAGCTTTGAGGTGTCCACTCAGGAAAGACAATCTGTAGGATGGGAGAACTGCGTACTGTAAGTCTTACCTTTCCTTTGGTGACGGCATACAAGGAAGTCTTACCCCCTCCAAAGTGATGAGCACTAGACACCCTTTTCTGTTTGGGAAAGACTTCTTGCTGCCATCACCAGGAGGGACATGGCTACTTCTTTAATACTCCGACTCAATCATGGACCCAAACTGTTTCTGTTGGATTATTTTAGAACAGCTAAGGCAGGGTGGGGTTTTTCCATTAGACTATGTTAAATATTAAAAGACAATAAAAAGGCAATGAACAAAGAAAACACCAGAAACTTTTTTCAAATCGAGAATACAAAGTGCAGCATGCTTATCCTATTATTGCTGTTTCAGTGCCTGGCCCTTCCCTATGCTCTCTGAAATGGTTACTCACTCACCCCTAGAGAAGTCCAACTCTGAATGTCCCTCGCATGAATGTCTTGCCTCCCGGCTTCCAGCCTGTCTCTCTTCCTCTCGACAAGCAGCCATAAGAAGCTGGCAGTCTTAACCACACAACCATCACTAATTCAGCAAACATTTCCGACCCCTGCCTTTCTGTGTTCAGCACAGAAGTGCAAAGTACAGTGTGAAACTTCCACCCCCAACACTCCAGGTTTGTTTTCTCTAATGGAGGAGGCAGACAATAAACTACAATTCCACTACAGGATTGTAAGTGTTATTATGGGGACATGCAGAGAAAAGTGCTCTCTAAATCAAACTGAGAGTTCAAGGAAGAATTTCTAGAGTCTGTCATGCTTGAGATGAGATGTGAAAGATGAGTATGATTAGTGAGATTTTAAAAAGAGAGAAAGGAAGAGGAAGGTCATTGAAGGCAGCAGGGACTGCATATGCAAAAGCCGTGTGTTTATGTGCTCACCAAGTTACACCAAGGCATTGTCATTGGGGAACCTCAGTTGGCATTGACATTGGTCATTGGGGAACCTCAGTTGGCTCTGTTTAGTTTGAGCAAAGGGTGTGAGGAAGAATCGGATGAGAAGAGGCCAAGAAGGGGTCAGAGGGCTGCGTCAGGAGAGGATTTGTGTACCAGGTGAAGACTAGAAACTTTATCCTGACAGGTCTGCCGAGCCATTGAGGAATTTTAAGCAGAGGATTGACATGACCAGGTTTGTGATTCTGAAACTGTAGCAGGAATGTTTAAAAAAAGAAAAAAGAAGTGGGGAGAAAAGGACAGGAGTCAGTGTGAAACCTGTTCCATAATCCCTGTAAGAAATGATGAGAGGTTAACCCCAGGTAGATTCTATAGAATTTCATGAGTAGTTAGATACGAAAATGGAAGAGAGAAAGAAAAAGTGAGAAAGCCCAGAACATCTCCTAACTTTGTGGTTAAAACAATTAGCTAAATAGCAACAGCTGACTGTATTGAGTACTTGTTATATACCACGTTAAATGCTTTGCATGCTTTCATGCTTTCATTCAGCCATTTCTTTGAGAGACTACTATGTGCCAGGCACAATTACAGGTACTGGGGATACAACAGTAGAGAGAAAAAGAAAAAAAAAGTAAAAACCCTTGCCTATATAGAGTATGCAGGAAAACGATAAGTAATGAGGAAGAAACATAAGGCAAAAAAGGCAATAGGAACACTAGGAGTGGAAACAGTTTAAACTATAAAGTGTGTGCCCAGGGAAGGCCTTACTGAGAAAGTGGCAGAGAAGTAAGGTATGTGGCTCTTTTGGGGGACAGGCATTCTGAGCAGAGGCCCTGTGGTGAAGCAAACCCCTGGAATAGCCAGTGTGGCTGGGTGGAGAAATGAGGGAGAAAAGTAGAAAGAGATGAGGTCAGAGGTATGGGGAGGAGCATGGGAGGACAGGTCACCCAGGGTCCTGCAAGCCATCATAAAGACTCCAGCTTTTATTCGAAGGGAAACTGGAAGCCATTGCAAGGTTTTGAGCAAAGTAGTAAGGTGATCTGACTTGCATTTTAACAGAATCACTCTGGCTACTCTGTTGGACATAGACTGAAAAGGGGACAACTCAGAGGCCATTCCAACAACACAGGTGACAGACAATGGAGACTGGGATGATGGCAGTGGTGACTGCAAGAAATGCTAAGTTCTGGATATATTGTGAAGGTACAGCAAGATGGGATAAAGTTTTAAATGTGGATGTGAGAGGAGGAGAAGACATCAAGAATGTCAGTCATGGAGTTGCCTTTGATTGAGATAGGGAAGACTATAAGAGAAGCAAGAATGAAAAGGGCTCATTTTTGACATGTCAGTTTTGAGATGCCTATTAGGTATTGAGTGGAGATTTAAGGAAAGAAATTGAATATACAAGTCTGAAGTTCAAAAGAGAGGTCTAAGCTGAAGCTATAAATTTTCATCTTCAACACAGAGATGGCACTTAAAACCACGTGATTGGATAAGACATCACTGGATGTCTCATCTACATCAGTGATTGGAATGGGAAAGGAACAGAGTCTATGATGAAGGTACATCCTAATGGACATCAGCAGTCCCCTGCAAGTCACTCCATTCAGAAGAGATTATGATGGGTCTTGAAGACAGGTGAGACTAACTTCCTCAGACAGAAGAGGTAGGTCTGCTTTTATTGACAAAGAAGGCTTGGCAGAATTTGGAAACTGAGGTCCTCTGTTTCATCAGAAACTGCCCATATGTCCCCATCCCAATTTTCAGGATCCCTCTTTGTCCCAATCAATGCTCTGACTTTCACATAAGACCCTTCAAGGTTGTGAATTTTTTAATAACACTTTTTAAAGACACAAGTTATACACTGTACAATTCATCTATTCAAAATGTACAATTTAATGAGTTTTTTTCATACATTCACAGGTGTAAATTCTTTTTGCCCTGTAATTCAGCAATCTTCAAAATTAGACCATGGGTTTGGATTTTGGGATCTTAGCCCTGCACCTGCAGATGATAAGGGTTTCTTTCAGGGAAGTTAGAGAAGCTTTCCAGCTCATCACATGGACCTTGATCTGGGACTATTGAGCACTGAGTTCATTATTTTCTTTACCCAAGCTGTCCAGTATACTTGGAAGCAACCAAGTTCTTCAACATTTTTATTTGCTCTAAAATCTTATATGGCAGCAGCCATTTGGTGCTCAATGCCTTCCTTTGAGCTTGATTGCAATGGCTATAGGTAGTCATTTAAATAAAGATTTGTCATTATATGCTATGGGTTGCCAGTGTCCAGTTTATCATCAGTATTGGGGTCTTTTATGCCTTTAAATCTGGTCATATCAGTGAACCAATTCCAGATTCCCATTATGAGATTTTCTTCTGGGGTGCACCCAAGATGGCCAAATAGGAACAGCTCCAGCCTCCAGCTCCCAGCATGAGCGACACAGAAGACAGGTGATTTCTGCATTTTTAACTGAGGTACCAGGTTCATCTCACTGGGATATGTCAGACAGTTGGCTCTGGTCCGTGGGTGCAGCCCAACCAGCAAGAGCTGAAGCAGGGCGAGGCATTGCCTCACCTGGGAATCCCAAGGGGGAAGGGAATTCCTTTTCCTAGTCAAAGGAAATTGAGACACACAACACCTGGAAAATCGGGTAACTCCCACCCTAATACTGCACTTTACCAAGGGTCTTAGCAAACGGCACACCAGGAAATTATATCCCACACCTGGCCCAGAGGGTCCCACGCCCCTGGAGCCTCCCTCATTGCTAGCACAGCAGTCTGAGATCTAACTGCAAGGTGGCAGCGAGGCTGGGGGAGGGGCATCCGCCATTGCTGAGGCTTAAGTAGGTAAACAAAGCCTCCGGGAAGCTCGAATTGGGTGGAGCCCACCACAGCTCAAAGAGGCTGGCCTGTCTCTGTAGACTCCTCCTCTGGGGACAGGGCATAGCTAAACAAAAAGCAGCAGAAACCTCAGCAGAGGTAAATGACCCTGTCTGACAGCTTTGAAAAGAGCAGTGGATCTCCCAGCATGGAGGTTGAGATCTGAGAACAGACAGATTTCCTGC
The DNA here is from genome assembly GCF_049350105.2 of Macaca mulatta. Classification (NCBI taxonomy): domain Eukaryota; kingdom Metazoa; phylum Chordata; class Mammalia; order Primates; family Cercopithecidae; genus Macaca; species Macaca mulatta. Next base: position 125,993,108 of record NC_133406.1, on the reverse strand, counting down.
TCAAGTGGGTGCCTGACCCCTGAGTAGCCTAACTGGGAGACATCCCCCACTAGGTGCAGACTGACACCTCACACCTCATACGGCAGAGTACACCCCTGAGACGAAGCTTCCAGAGCAAGAATCAGACAGCAACACTTGCTGTTCAGCAATATTCTATCTTCTGCAGCCTCCGCTGCTGATACCCAGGCAAAAAGGGTCTGGAATGGGCCTCAAGCAAACTCCAACAGACCTACAGCCGAGGGTTCTGACTGTTAGAAGGAAAACTAACAAACAGAAAGGGCACCCACACCAAAACCCCATCAGTACATCACCATCATCAAAGACCAAAGGCAGATAAAACCACAAAGATGGGGAAAAAGCAGTGCAGAAAAGCTGGAAATTCAAAAAATCAGAGCACATCTTCCCCTCCAAAGGAACGCAGCTCATCACCAGCAATGGAACAAAGCTGGATGGAGAATGACTGACGAGTTGAGAGAAGAAGGCTTCAGTCGATCAAACTTCTCAGAGCTAAAAGAGGAACTACGTAACCAGTGCAAAGAAACTAAAAACCTTGAAAAAAGAATGGATGAATGGATAACTAGAATAATCAATGTAGAGAAGACCGTAAAAGAGCTGATAGAGATGAAAACCATAACACAAGAACTACGTGACAAAGGCACAAGCTTCAGTAACCGACTAGATCGACTTGAAGAAAGAGTATCAGCAATTGAAGATCAAATGAATGAAATGAAGTGAGAAGAGAAGTATAGAGAAAAAAGAGTAAAAAGAAATGAACAAAGCCTCCAAGAAATATGGGATTATGTGAAAAGACCAAATCTACGTCTGATTGGTGTGCCTGAAAGTGACGGGGAAAATGGAACCAAGTTGGAAAACACTCTGCAGGATATCATCCAGGAGAACTTCCCCAACCTAGTAAGGCAGGTCAACATTCAAATTCAGGAAATACAGAGAATGCCACAAAGATAATCCTCGAGATGAGCAACTCCAAGGCACATAATTGTCAGATTCACCAAAGTTGAAATGAAGGAAAAACTGTTGAGGGCAGCCAGAGAGAAAGGTCGGGTTACCCACAAAGGGAAGCCCATCAGACTAACAGCAGATCTGTTGGCAGAAACTCTCCAAGCCAGAAGAGAGTGGGGGCCAATATTCAACATTCTTAAAGAAAAGAATTTTCAACCCAGAATTTCATATCCAGCCAAACTAAGTTTCATCAGTGAAGGAGAAATAAAATCCTTTACAGACAAGCAAATGCTTAGAGATTTTGTCACCACCAGGCCTGCCCTACAAGAGATCCTGAAGGAAGCACTAAACATGGAAAGGAACAACCGGTACCAGCCATTGCAAAAACATGTCAAAATGTAAAGTCCATTGATGCTAGGAAGAAACTGCATTAACTAGCAAGCAAAATAACCAACTAATATCACAATGACAGGATCAAGTTCACACATAACAATATTAACCTTAAATGTAAATGGACTAAATGGTCCAATTAAAAGACACAGACTGGCAAATTGGATAAAGAGTCAAGACCCATCAGTTTGCTGTATTCAGGAGACCCATCTCATATGCAGAGACACACATAGGCTCAAAATAAAGGAATGGAGGAAGATCTACCAAGCAAATGGAAAACAAAAAAAAGCAGGAGTTGCAATCCTAGTCTCTGATAAAACAGACTTTAAACCATCAAAGATCAAAAGAGACAAAGAAGGCCATTACATAATGGTAAAGGGATCAATTCATCAGGAAGAGCTAACTATCCTAAACATATATGCACCCAATACAGGAGCACCCAGATTCATAAAGCAAGTCCTTAGAGACTTACAAAGAGGCTTAGACTCCCACACAATAATAATGGGAGACTTTGACACCCCACTGTCAACATTAGATGGATCAACGAGACAGAAAGTTAACAAGGATATCCAGGAATTTTATTATTATTATTATTATTATACTTTAAGTTCTAGGATACATGTGCATAAGGTGCAGGTTTGTTACATATGTATACTTGTGCCATGTTGGTGTGCTGCACCCATCAACTCGTCCTTTACCTCAGGTATGACTCCCAATGCAATCCCTCCCCGCTCCTCCCTCCCCATAATAGGCCCCAGTGTGTGATGTTCCCCTTCCCGAGTCCAAGTGATCTCATTGTTCAGTTCCTACCTATGAGTGAGAACATGCGGTGTTTCATTTTCTGTTCTTGAGATAGTTTGCTGAGAATGATGGTTTCCAGCTGCATCCATGTCCCTACAAAGGACACCAACTCATCGTTTTTTATGGCTGCATAGTATTCCATGGTGTATATGTGCCACATTTTCTTAATCCAGTCTGTCACTGATGGACATTTGGGTTGATTCCAAGTCTTTGCTATTGTGAATAGTGCCACAATGAACATACGTGTGCATGTGTCTTTATAGCAGCATGGATATCCAGGAATTGAACTCAACTCTGCACCAAGTGGACCTAATAGACATCTACAGAACTCTCCACCCCAAATCAACAGAATATACATTCTTCTCAGCACCACATCGCACTTATTCCAAAATTGACCACATAGTTGGAAGTAAAGCACTCCTCAGCAAATGTAAAAGAACAGAAATTATAACAAACTGTCTCTCAGACCACAGTGCAATCAAACTAGAACTCAGGACTAAGAAACTCAAGCAAAACTGCTCAACTACATGGAAACTGAACAACCTGCTCCTGAATGACTACTGGGTACATAACGAAATGAAGGGAGAAATAAAGATGTTCTTTGAAACCAATGAGAACAAAGATACAACATACCAGAATCTCTGGGACACATTTAAAGCAGTGTGTAGAGGGAAATTTATAGCACTAAATGCCCACAAGAGAAAGCAGGAAAGATCTAAAATTGACACCCTAACATCACAATTAAAAGAACTAGAGAAGCAAGAGCAAACACATTCAAAAGCTAGCAGAAGGCAAGAAATAATTAAGATCAGAGCAGAACTGAAGGAGATAGAGACTGAAAAAACCCTCCAAAAAATCAATGAATCCAGAAGCTGGTTTTTTGAAAAGATCAACAAAATTGATAGACCACTAGCAAGTCTAATAAAGAAGAAAAGAGAGAAGAATCAAATAGATGCAATAAAAAAATTATAAAGGGGATATCACCACTGACCCCACAGAAATACTAACTACCATCAGAGAATACTATAAATACCTCTATGCAAATAAACTAGAAAACCTAGAAGAAATGGATAATTTCCTGGACACTTACACTCTTCCAAGACTAAACAAGGAAGAAGTTGAAACCCTGAATAGACCAATAGCAGGCTCTGAAATTGGGGCAATAATTCATAGCTTACCAACCAAAAAAAGTCCAGGACCAGACGGATTCACAGCTGAATTCTACCAGTGGTACCAGGAGGAGTTGGTACCATTCTTTCTGAAACTATTCCAGTCAATAGAAAAAGAGAGAATCCTCCCTAACTTATTTTACAAGGCCAACATCATCCTGTTACCAAAGCCTGACAGAGATACAACAAAAAAAGATAATTTTAGACCAGTATCCCTGATGAACATCGATGCAAAAATCCTCAATAAAATACTGGCAAACCAAATCCAGCAGCACATCGAAAAGCTTATCCACCATGATCAAGTGGGCTTCATCCCTGGGATGCAAGGCTGGTTCAACATACACAAATCAATAAATGTAATCCAGCATAGAAACAGAACCAAAGACAAAAACCACATGATTATCTCAATAGATGCAGAAAAGGCCTTTGACAAAATTCAACAGCCCTTCATGCTAAAATCTCTTAATAAATTCTGTATTGATGGAACGTATCTCAAAATAATAAGAGCTATTTATGACAAACCCACAGCCAATATCATACTGAATGGGCAAAAACTGGAAGCATTCCCTTTGAAAACTGGCATAAGACAGGGATGCCCTCTCTCACCACTCCTATTCAACATAGTGTTGGAAGTTCTGGCTAGGGCAATCAGGCAAGAGAAAGAAATCAAGGGTATTCAGTTAGGAAAAGAAGAAGTCAAATTGTCCCTGTTTGCAGATGACATGATTGTATATTTAGAAAACCCCATCATCTCAGCCCAAAATCTCCTTAAGCTGATAAGCAACTTCAGCAAAGTCTCAGGATACAAAATCAATGTGCAAAAATCACAATCATTCTTATACACCAGTAACAGACAAACAGAGAGCCAAATCATGAATGAACTCCCATTCACAATAGCTTCAAGGAGAATAAAATACCTAGGAATCCAACTTACAAGGGATGTAAAGGACCTCTTCAAGGACAACTACAAACCACTGCTCAGTGAAATAAAAGAGGACACAAACAAATGGAAGAACATACAATGCTCATGGATAGGAAGCATCAATATTGTGCAAATAGTCATACTGCCCAAGGTAATTTATAGATTCAATGCCATCCCCATTAAGCTACCAATGACTTTCTTCACAGAATTGGAAAACACTGCTTTGATGTTCATATGGAACCAAAAAAGACCCCGCATTGCCAAGACAATCCTAAGCCAAAAGAACAAAGCTAGAGGCATCACGCTACCTGACATCAAGCTATACTACAAGGCTACAGTAACCAAAACAGCCTGGTACTGGTGCCAAAACAGAGATATAGACCAATGGAACAGAACAGAGCCCTCAGAAATAATACCACACATCTACAGCCATCTGATCTTTGACAAACCTGACAAAAACAAGAAATGGGGAAAGGATTCCCTATTTAATAAATGGTGCTGGGAAAATTGGCTAGCCATAAGTAGAAAGCTGAAACTGGATCCTTTCCTTACTCCTTATACAAAAATTAATTCAAGATGGATTAGAGACTTAAATGTTAGACCTAAAACCATAAAAATCCTAGAAGAAAACCTAGGTAATATCATTCAGGACATAAGCATGGGCAAGCACTTCATGCCTAAAACATCAAAAGCAACAGCAAGAAAAGCCAAAATTGACAAAAGGGATCTAATTAAACTAAAGAGCTTCTGTACAGCAAAAGAAACTACCACCAGAGTGAACAGGCAACCTACAGAATGGGAGAAAATTTTTGCAATCTACTCATCTGACAAAGGGCTAATATCCAGAACCTACAAAGAATTCAATCAAATTGACAAGAAAAAAACAAACAACCCCATCAAAAAGTGGGCAAAGGATATGAACAGACACTTCTCAAAAGAAGACATTCATACAGCCAACAGACACATGAAAAAATGGTCATCATCACTCACCATCAGAGAAATGCAAATGAAAACCACAATGAGATACCGTCTCACACCAGTTAGAATGGCAATCATTAAAAAAATCAGGAAACAGCAGGTGCTGGAGAGGATGTGGAGAAATAGGAACACTTTTACACTGTTGGTGGGACTGTAAACTAGTTCAACCATTGTGGAAAACAGTGTGGCAATTCAAGGATCTAGAACTAGAATTACCATTTGACCCAGCCATCCCATTACTGGGGATATACCCAAAGGATTATAAGTCATGCTGCTATAAAGACACATGCACACGTATGTTCATTGTGGCACTATTCACAATAGCAAAGACTTGGAATCAACCCAAATGTCCATCAGTGACAGACTGGATTAAGAAAATGTGGCACATATACACCATGGAATACTACGCAGCCATAAAGAAGGATGAGTTCATGTCCTTTGTAGGGACATGAATGCAGCTGGAAACCATCATTCTCAGCAAACTATCGCAAGAACAGAAAACCAAATACTGCATGTTCTCATTCATAGGTGGGAATTGAACATTGAGATCACCTGAACACAGGAAGGCAAACATCACACACCGGGTCCTATTGTGGGGAGGCGGGGGAGGGATAGCATTAGGAGATATATCTAATGTAAAAGACGAGTTAATGGGTGCAGCACACCAACATGGCACATGTATACATATGTAACAAACCTGCATGTTGTGCACATGTACCCTAGAACTTAAAGTATAATTTTAAAAAAAATGTTCTATTCCCCTAGAACCACATTTGATACCAATAATTGTATCAGTAAGTCTTTAGTTAGGGAAGCAGAATTGCTATGGTTGTTATGGCATAAGGGATTTATTATAGTAATAAAACCTCACAATTGTGGAAAGAGCTAGAGATGGAAAGGTATAGAAGTGGGGTTGGATGATCAGGAAGGGAGTCAGTCAATCTAAGCCAGACATGTCCAACTGAAGGGGGGACTCATGGATAGGTCTATGGGAAACTTTAGCCTTGGTATAGCTAAAGCTTCTGTGGGCCCACATTCAAGTGTCTGGTGGTAGGCCTGGGCCACTCTTGGCAGTAGGGTTAGCAGTTGAGGAGAAGAACTGGACTTGAGAAGAGGAGAGCAAGGATATGCTAGGAACTGCTTGGCACCTGTGTGCCTACCTGACCAACTACATCTGACTGTGTTGACCTCCAGAGTAATGGCTACTGCTTTATTTCTAACTTCCAAATACCACACAAGTTCCTCTTTTGACCAACTCTAGCCTGGAATCATACAGAAAAGAGGACTCTGATAAACTCAGTTCCCAGATTAATTAAATGACACAGTAAAAACCACCTCAGCATCCAAAGACTGACCTGGGGCATCCCAACTTTCAGAGTTCAGAAAGAAGAGAAGGAAAAAGGAAAATGACTGGAAAAAGGGGCTGCCAGAAAAATCAAAGGAAAAGCTAGGAGAGTTTGTTGTCTAGCACCCAGGTGAAGAAAAGCATCTCAAACAAGTGAGAACAATTTAAAATCTAAAATGCTGTTGATGGGTTAAAAACAATGACTGAGAAGCAATCACTGAATATTCCAACATAACAGTCTCTGATGGCCTTCAAGAGAATGGTTTTAGTGGAATGAGAGAGCAAACTTTATTGGAATGGGATTTTTCAAGAGAAAATGGGAGTGCACTGAAGACAGCACATTTAACCAAGGAGTTTTACTAAAAAAGGAAGGCAAGAAAGAAGCTAGTGACTAGAGGGGAAAATGGGATTAAGTGAGTTTTGAGAATAAAGGAAGAAGGGAGCATGGGGAAAGGAATGATCCAGTAGAAGGAAAATCTGATTGTCCTGGAGGAATGCTGAAGCAATACGCTTGAGGGGACAGGAGCAGGGTGGGGTGAACTCTAGTGTATAAATGTAGGCTGCATTTATCCATTTTCATGCTAGTGATACTTACCCAAGACTGGGTAATTTATAAAGAAAAAGAGGTTTAATGGACTCACAGTTCCACGTGGCTGGGGAGGCCTCACAATCATGGCAGAAGGTGAAAGGCACGTCTTACATGGCAGCAGGCAAGACAGAATGAGAACCAAGCAAAAGGGCTTTCCTCTTATAAAACCATCAGATCTTGTAAGACTTATTCACCACCATGAAAACAAAATGAGGGAAACTGTCCCCATGATTCAATTATCTCTCACCAGGTCCCTCACACACCACATGGGAATTATGGGAGCTACAATTCAAGATGAGATTTGGGTGGGGACAGAGCCAAACCACATCACAAGCAACAGACTTAACTGAGAGCATGGGGAGGTCATCCATTCACTATATCTGGAGGGAAGAAAGAAAAAATGTGCAGAGACAGGACGATTGCTTTTCTAGTGAGATTGGAAGCAAGGTCATGAACTGAAAGCAAGGATAGAGTTGGAATCGTTAGAAGTTTGAGGAAAGAAAAGAGAGTTTGAAACAGCTATGGAAGATTGTATTTTTCAAAGATACTCAAAACATTATAGATCCCATTCCACATGCTCTTCTTACAACGTGATGTTGAGATCTCTCCATCAAGAAGTGAGTGTCTGTGTTCCCACCTACTTGAAACTGGGAGGTGCTTTGTAACTGTTTCAAACAATAGAATGCAGCAGAAATGACACCACATGACTTCCAAGGCTAGCTCATAAAAGGCAATATAGCTTCTACGTGGACTTTCTCTCTCTCTCTCAGAACATGTGTCTTTGGAACCCTGAGTCACCATGCGAGAAGTCTGGCCACCCTGAAGCAGCCATGTTGGAGAGACTACACGGAAAGACCACATCTTAGAGACCACAGGTAGAAACATATGAGGAGCCCCAGATGTTGCTGCATCTGGCTTTTTCAGTCTTCCAGCCCAAGTACTCAACATGAGAATGAGTGACTGTCAGATAATTCCAGTTCCCAGCCTTCAAGCCACCTAGTTGGTGCTCAATGAAACAGAGACAAGCTATTCCCACGGAGCTGTGCCAAATTTACAGATGCATGAGAAAAATAAAAGTTGTTGTTTCAAGCCACTAAGTTTGGATATAAACTTGTTATACACCAATATAATTGGATCAATAGTTATCTAGGAAGTTATCTAGGATGCCATCAATTAAGCATCCCTTGGTTTTGATTAACTCACCCAGGGAGTATGGTTTGGATCAGAGTGGTCTGGGGGAACATTTGCAAAATGTGTGTGGTAACCACTTTTCTGTTCTGGGGCCTATCATAATTGGGGTATAGGGGGCTACAGGAAGGAGGAGGTACTCTTCAGTGTTTATATTTTAAAACGGTTCCACAGGGAATATACAGAGAATAATTGACAAAAATAAGAAGCACGAGGGTTAAGGACCAAGTTCCATGGAAACTGGCATTTAAGTATGAAGTGAGCAGAAGGAGTGTTCTTGAAGAGTGCTTCTCAAATTTTTTTAAAAACACCTGCATTGAGGTACAATTTATATAATATAAAATTCACTCATTATAACTATATAATTCAATGATGCTTAGTAAATTTATAGAACTCTGCAATCATCACCAAAATTCAGTTTGAAAACATTTCCATCACCTCAAAATGTTTCCTCCTTGCAGTTAATCCCTGTTCCCACCCCAAGCCCTAGGCAACCACTAATCTACTTTCTGTCTCTATAAATTTGCCTTTTCTGGACATTTCACATAATGAAATTATGCAAAGTGTATTCTTTTGCATCTGGCTGCATTACATTTTCAAGTGTCATCCACGTTGTAGTGTGGATTTGTAGCTTTTCTTAAATTGCTGAATAGTTTTCCATTATGTGGATAAATCACATTTTATCTGTTCACCAGCTGATAAACAACTGAATTGTTTCAACTTTTTGGCTATTGTGAATAATCCTGCTATAAACAATTACGTACATTTCTTTGTGTGGATATACATTTTTGTCTCTCTTGGATAGAATCCCAGGAGGGCAATTTCTGGATTATCTTGTAAGTTTAACTTTTCAAGAAACTGACCGTGTCCTTTGCAGGGACATGGATGGAGCTGGAGGCCATTATCCTCAGCAAACTAACACAGGAACAGAAAACCAAATATCATGTGTTATCACTTATAATTGGGAGCTGAATGATGCGAACACATGGACAAATGTGAAGGAACAACACATGGGGCCTGTCGGAGGGTGGGAGTGGAGGAGGGAGAACATCAGGAATATCTAATGGATGCTGGGCTTAATACCTGGGTGACAGGATGATCTGTGCAGCAAACCACCATGGCACACACTTACCTATGTGACAAACCTACACATCCTGCACATGTACTCTTGAACTTAAAATAAAAGTAGGACATTTTTCAAAAAGAAACAATTATTTTTCGGTTTGCCCTCATTCTTCTTCCTGCACCGTGGGAGAAACTTGGATGACACAGCCACCTGTGGGCAGGGGAAGAGGAGAGGGTGGAAACACACATGCATTAATAGGTGGTGTCTTGTCACGAAAATTATTGCTCTTGTTTTCTAGATTAAGAAATTGAGGCCTGGAGTGGGTAACCTGCCCATGGTTATGCAGCCAGTTTGAGGAAAATCATCACCAAATACCACCTTGAACTTCTAGAGCACTATCTGGAATGTGTGGTGCTGACACCGTATAATTTACTGTTTCATTTTAGTCTTCCCTGTGTGGTTTTGTTCTCTGGCTGTTTGGTGTTCAATTGGAGTAGATTTCCTTAGCCTTGGGTTCCTAGTATAATTATTCTACCATTGTCTCCTTTAATTACGTGGTTGTTGTCCTTCAACTCTTATTTTCATGTATCTGTATGTTTATTCTGAGCTTCCTCCGATTCAATCCTTTTTTGGAAGAAAATGAAGCATAAAAGTATAAGTAAATAAAATAGCAGTTTCATGTGTATTGCTATTACATTCCCAAATGAACTGGGGACACCTTGAAGCCAGGATTTGTGTCTTAGAATTCACTTGCTCACAGCCCCCCAACACCTAGAGCGGTACCTGGAAGTGTTTCACAAACCCTTGTTTCAAAATTCACCAAATTGAGTGAGGAGGGTGGGAGCTACCATTGTTGACCACTTACTTCCTGTCTGCTACTCTGCAAACAATATTTCAGGTCATCCACACAATGAGGTGTTAGTATTCCCGCTTGTATAGGGTGACCCATACATCCCTCTTTGTTGGGGACCATCCCAGTTTTAACACTAGGAGTCCTGTGTCCCAGAAAAACCATAGACGGTTGATCACCCTACACTTTAGGGATGAGGCCACTGAATCTCAAAGAGATGAATTACCTTCTCCAACTTGTCTTACAGCTCCAAATCCAAGCCTGCCTGGAGTGTGGAACTAGATTATTAATAGGACAGATTGGAGTATAGGAGAAAAAGAAAGTGGGGTTGTCCAGGGAACCCTGGTCAAAGGCTCCGGTATGCCCCAGCAAGTGTCCCCTGAGCACTGTTGCAGTGCCACGAGGAGTAGCTTAAAGTCCTAGAGAAGAGACTGGGGTGGTTTAAAGAACTGTGAGTGGCAGGGCTTGGAGTTGGTATTAAGATTAACCGTAGGGGTGTAGTACAGAAGGGAAGGCAGCAGGCTCAGCAGGGTTCTTCTCACCCAAACTGGCTACCTTGGACCCTCTGTTGCAGCCCCTGACGGTCTGTATGCCTGCCGCTTGTATCACAGACTTGAGTCAAGCTGACTGCATCAGCTGACACTATATGTTCCACCAACAGAGTAACGAATGAATAATTTGGACCGATCATTATTCCCTACTTACTACTCACATGCCAAATATTTACGGAAACTAATACAGCGTTAAGTTTACAGCTGATAATACGGAAACCATTAGCTCCCCCTAGTCATCCCTCTTCCCTCTGGCGGAGAATCGCTCAACCTTGAAGGACACCAGCTGAAGACTTTAAGCTGTGTGATAAAGTTCACATTTCTTTTTTGTGACAAAGACATTTAGAGGCTCTCTAGCAATCTTTCTTGTGTTCTACATTTTTGCCTATTTAGTTTCTCTGCCTGTGAATCTACCTCTCCCCAAGTCACAAAAAATGAGGCCCTGTGTTACTGAAGATCCAAGACATGCAAATTCCACATCTGTCCCCAGCCCAGCTTCTGATACTTCCCAGACAATGGAATAATCCAGTCACTTGCTTTTCTTAGGCTCAGGGGCCACCAAAGGCTGCATGTGTTGGCTCCTATAATCCAGCTGAACCCATTATGGTCACCAAGCCCCTCTGTGCCCTGCACTGAGCCCAGAGCTGGATATACAGGCTGAACGGCATGGTCCCTGTCTTCAAACTGCTCACAGGATACTAAGGTACTGACAGTCTTAAGGCATTTATGAGGGAAAAAAATAGGTCATTATGGTTTATGTTGCTGGTGTGATTAAAAAGCAGTTACGTCCTTCAAAAGGCCCAGAATGATAATAAAATGGAGCGACACAAGGACATGTGAACCAGCTATCAATTCAAAACAATATTTTCAGAACAACAGAATAAGAGGGAAAACACATTTATTGTGGCCTTGTGTGGATAACACCCATAACTTCAGCTTCCCACTCTTGTTTGGAATTTTGCATTTTTCAAGATTTGTTTATTTTTGATCATTGTATCCAAACACAACAAATTTTAAATTATATGTCTTATACACTCTAGGGGTTATTAGCTAGACAATTCTGTGATTTTCCTTCTCAAGCTATGTCTGTTACTGATCCTTAGAGCTTCTTTGACAGATCTTCGTAAATCAGATTTATATATAGTCATATAATTCAGGCTACATTTATGTTCTTATTATCAGTGAAATTAATATCAAGTGAAAGCTTTCCATTTTTAAAGAACTGGACTCAAGGAAAAATGAACTTCCAACCCAAATTGCTTTGATTTGCAACTCTTTCAGCAATCAGAACTCTAAAAGTCAATTTGTGGGTCTGGATTTGAGAGTCTGCTATTTTTAATTAAGTATATAAATCCCCCTACCTCATTTTCCATTACAGCTATGTGTGGGGCCAACCTTGCTCTGCTGAAGTGCAGAATACATCATGTGTTTCACTAGCAGTAAATCCATCCCTGGAGACTTATCGATGGCCATGATCTGTCAAAGGTGGTCAGAAGATCAATGTTTCAAATACCCTCTAATGTGGATAAAAGAAACTTAGCTAATAATTTTTCCACATTAGGTTAGATTTACTTTAGGAAGCTTGGTATTAGAAAGGGCTCTCAAAAAGATTTCAAAAAATTTTAAATTCCCCCAAGAGAGAAAAAATATATTCAAGAAAAGACACTAAGAGTGGCACAGAAGATGAAAAGAGGTAGTGTAACATTAGTCCTTACCAATAACCCAGCTCTGAGCTCCACCTGCTGCTCCAAACCTATGTCTTTGTTTTACTTCATTAAGGCCAGAAACTGACTTCTTAAAATTTGACTTTTTGAGGACAATGTTGCCAAGAACTTATGGGTCACCAGGACACCAGGATCACCTAGAACTTCAACAAAATAAGCCACTGACCTGCTCCAGGGATTTCTGCAAAGCCACCTGGCTGTGCAACTGGACTAACAGCAGACTGATGGACAATGCACAGAAGAGATGAGCTTCCCTCTGAGAAAATGGATGGGTTCAGTGCTCAAAGAAAAGAAAAAAAAAATGGACCCTAAGAACTTCAAGCTATTAAGTTGACTTCTCCCTAGTGCCACAATCTGCTCTAGGGACATGGCAGAAGAAATTGTTTTGTTTTGTTTTGTTTTGTTTTGTTGAAACAGGGTCTCTGTCCCCCAGGATGGAGTGCAGTGGCAAGGTCTCAGCCCACTGCAACCTTTGCCTACCGAGTTCAAGCAATTCTCCTGCCTCAGACTCCCAAGTAGCTGGGACTACAGGTGCATGCCACCAGGCCTGGCTAATTTTTGTAGTTTTTGGTAGAGATGGGGTTCATCATGTTGGCCAGGCTGGTCTCAAACTCCTGACCTCAAGTGATCCGCTCACCTTGGCCTCCCAAAGTGCTGGGATTACAGGTGTGAGCCACTGCACGCAGCCAGAAGAAGTTTTTATACCAAAGAGAATAACCTTTTTTGCTAAATAATTTTTTAGAATTTCCCCACTAATTAGGCTCATGACCAGCAAAGTCAGCCACTTTGCTTATTTGACTCAATAATTTTGTCTTCATAGTTTTCCATGTTAGCCCAGGCTGTAGCTGTTCTGAAATTATCTTTGCATCCTGTGGGAAAGGTTCCAATAGTTAACAAAACGCTTCTGCAAATAATGTCATTTATTCACTCAAAAATTATTGTGCACCTCCTGGGGCCTGGGTACTGTGGTGGGCACTGGGGAAAGGCCCATTTCATCCTGAGATCTTTACATCAGTCTGTAGATAGGAGCTTGAAAAGCTAGCAATGTATTTATTTCCAGGTGTTCCCACATCTGGGGGTATGCTGGCAGAATCTCAGCCAAAATGGAAGGCTCAGGTCAGATGGCACTTAATTGAGTCAAAAGCTGTGCTTGGTCCAGTGAACAGCTGGGGCCTGCCTGATGGGAATTCTGCCTGTGCCAGGGCCTGCTCAGCTCAGAGGGCGCTGGACCAGAAAGTACTGAAAAGAGCCCACAGGTCCTTACTACGGCCTTGCAAGCCTGGAAGGGCTAAGGGTTAAATCTGAAGGAAATGGTACTGTCAAACTGTACTATTGCTCCAGTTTCTGGCCCAGCATATAAGGAGCTTAGAAGTCACTACTACACCCCAGCAACAAGTAAAATGCTGAACAAACTGAAACATCAGCAACGCTTCTTGGATCCATAAGAGAAGTGAAGTCACCGGGCAAACCACTGCCCCTAAAATTAGAGAGACTGGCAGATACAAAGAATCACAACATACCAGAATAGAAACTCAGAAGCACAAACCTCTGCAGGAACCAACGCTGGGCAGCGAAAGCAGAACTGTAATTGACAAACTGCAGGAAGTTCAGTGTGGAAAAGTCTGAGAGTTATAAACTCCAGGGGGACCTAGGCATGGGGAGGGGCCCTAGGCATTTGTGAGTTTGACCCCCAGGAGCTCTGCCAGATCCACACAGTACCTATCGGAGAAAAATGCACTTGTGTTTCTGACACAGGGAGGAGAAATGGAACCCACTGGGAACACTCCAGAGCATTCTGCTCTTCTTAACGAGGTTTGCCCTCGGGAGAAACTAGTTAGCCAGAGCCTAACCCGTTGAGGGTTTCATCAAAGGCTAGCTAACCTGGGGGAAGGGAAATAATTCCAGCCCACTTCAATCTTCCTGTCACACTGAAGGAGGGTGTGGGGACCAAGAAGCACAGGGGCAGTTCACACAGTCAAGGCACAAGCTCACTAGAAGACTGAGACCTACTCAGAGTGCTAGAGAATGCTTCTCCTCTCCCCAGCACCTTGCCACCACAGTACTAAAGGTCTGTTTACAGTAGGACACTTTACCCAGCATATCATGTCCAGCTATCAGGAAAAAGTTACAAGGCAAAACAACACAACGTGGAAAGACAGAGCAAACCTCAGAACCAGAACCAGATACGGCAGGGAGGTTGGAATTAGCAGATAAGAAATTTAATACAACCGTAAGTAAGATGCTAAGGGAGCTAATGGATAAAGTAGACAGCATGTGGGAACAGATGGGCAATGAAAGCAGAGAGATGGAAATGCTGAGAAAGAACCAAAAAGAAATGCCAGAGATGACAAACAAAACACTGTAACAGACGTGAAGGACGTCCTTGATGGGCTTATTAGCAGACTGGACAAGGCTGAGGAAAGAATCTCTGAGCTTGAGGATATCTCAATAGAAACCTCCAAAACTGAAATGCAAAAAGAACAAATACTGACAAAAACCAGAACAGGATATCCAAGAACTATGGACAAATACAAAAGGTATAAATATACATAATGGAAATACACATAATGGGAAAGAAAGAGAGAAAGGGACAGACAAGACATTATTATTTAAAAAAATAAAGGCTGAGAATTTTCCCCCAAATTAATGTCAGATACCAAACCACAGATCCAGGAAGCTCAAAGAACATCAAGCAGGATACATGCCAAAAAAAAAAAAAAAAAAGCCAAAAAACCCCCACAACTTCTAGGTCTATTATTTTTACACTACAGAAAATCAAACATAAAGAAAAACTCCTGAAAGAAACCAGAGAAAAACCCACCTTCCTTACAGAGAAGCAAGGATAAGGATTGCATGTAACTTCTCAGAAGCCATGCAAGCAACAGGAGAGGAGTGAAATATTTAAAGTGTTGAGAGAAAAACACCCACCAACCTAGAATTCTGTACTCTGTGAAATTATCCTTCAAAAGTGAAGGAGAAATAAAGGCTTTCTCAGACAAACAAAAATTGAGGGAATTTGTTGCCAGTAGATTTGCCTTGCAATAAATGTTGAAAGAAGTTCCTTGGAGAGAAAGAAAATAATGTAAGTCAGAAACTTGGATCTACATAAAGAAAGAAAGAGCACTGAAGAAGGAATGAATGAAGGTAAAATGAAAACTTTTATTTTTATTCTTTTTTTTTTTTTTTTGCAGTGGCACAATCTCAGCTCACTGCAGCCTCCACCTTCAGGGCTCAGGTGGTCCTCCCACCTCAGCTTCCTGAGTAGCTGGGACTAAAGGCACACACCACCACACCAGGCTAATTTTTGTACTTTTTGTAAAGATAGCATTTTGCCATGTTGCCCATGCTGGTCTTGAACTCATGGGCTCAAGCAGTCCACCTGCCTCGGCTTTCCAAAGCACTGGGATTACAGGTGTGAGCCACTGTAACCTATTTCTCTTATTCTTAATTGACCTAACACATAACAGTTTGTTCAAAATATTAATAGCAACAATGTATTTGATTATGCATGCTCATGCATATACGCTTCTGTATGCTTGTATGATGAAATGAAATGAATGACAACAATGATTCAAGGGACTGGGGGAAGGAGTTGGAGTTATTTTGTTATCTAGGCTACAAACCTGCACAGCATGTGACTGTACTGAATACTATAGGCAATTGTAACATGGTGATAAGTTTTTTGTATCTAAACACATCTAAACAAAGCAAAGGTACAGTAAAACTGCAGTATTATAATCTTATGAGACCACTGTCATAGATGCAGTCTGTCATTGACCAAAACATCATTATGTGGCACATGACTGCATACTAATACACTAAGAAAGAAGATACAATCATATAAGAAGCTCAGTTAAAACCCCAAAAGGCAGAAAAAGAGTGGACAACAAAAAGAGGAACAAAGAACAAGAGCAACACAAAGAAAACAGGAACAAATATCTTAGATATTAATACAACTATATCAATCATCATGTTAAACATCAATGGTCTAAATACACCAATTAAAAGACAGAGATAATCGGAATGGATCAAAAAACCCCATCCAATTATATTTTTTTACAAGAAACCCACTTTAAATATAAGGACAATTATAGATTAAAAGTAAATGAATGGAGAATCCATCCTATATCATGATAACATAAATCAAAAGAAATCAGGAGTAACTATATTAAGTTCAGTTATAGCAGACTTCAAAGCAAGAAAAGTTAACGATAAAGAAGGGCATTATATAATGATAAAGAGGAAAATCTAGAAGATATACAAGTGTTAATGTGTATGTGCCTAACAACAGTATCAAACTACATGAGGCAAAAACTGACAGAATTGCAAGGAGAAATGGATGAATCTAATATTGTAATTGTAGATTTCAACACCCCTCTATCAGAAATGAACATAACTAGCAGGCAGAAAATCAATAAAGACATTGTTGAATTCAACAATACCATCACCTGTAATCCCAGCACTTTGGGAGGCTAAGGCAAGAGGATCGCTTGAGCCCAGGAGTTCAAGGCTGCAGTGAGCTATGATCACAACACTGCACTCCAGCCTGGGTGACAGAGTGAGACTCTCTCTCTAGAAACAACAACAACAACAACAATAACAAAAATACTGGATATAATGACCATCAACTGGATATAATGACCATCTACAGACTACTCAGATGACTACATCCAACAACAGCAGAATATACATTCTTCTCAAACTCACATGGAACATTCACCATGACAGATCACAATCTGGGTCATAAAACACAACTTAACAAAAGTAAAAGAATAGAAATCATGCAATGCCTGCTCTCAGATCACAGTGGAATTAAGTTAGAAATCAATCACTGAAAGATCTCTGAAAAATCCCCAAATATATGGAGATTAAGCAGCACACTTTTTGAAAGTTTTGATAAATAACCTTTACTTCATTTAAATGTCTTCATTTAGTAGTCAAATCCCAGAAGAAAATGCTATTTTTAGGAGAATGTGTAACTGAAAAACCTCACATTTCCATTTAAGTTTAGCCAGTTATTCTTGACAAAAGATAAGCAAACTAATGCATGATAAAGCCCCCATTAAGTATCTCATACTTAAAAAAAGATCCCAAATCATAGTTAGTAGCTTTACTGCAGCTTTCATCCAAAATGTGTTTTATATCATCTGTGACCCAGGAAATCCCTGATATCTTCCTGTCAGGGTAAAGAAATGAAAAACAATAGGACAGTGATTATACTTATAAGTATTAGTCTGTTTAGAGCCCTAGATATTCCATATGCAGACCACTATGCTCACGTTTGTTTTAATAAGACTTTGCTCCAGAGCCTCACATTTTTATAGAGGTTACAGTTTTTCAGCACCAGACCAGGTAAAGACATGGCAACCCCATGATCCATAAAATCAAAGGGATGATGACTCAAGGTGACCATCAAGGTGCTGATGATTCAACAAGAAGATGACCACTTCTTGTTGACACTGAGATGACTGAGCTGTTTTACAACAAATCTATCTATACAGAGGCAACTTGGAAATGTTGGCCGCCTTCACAGCCTCAAAGCACTCTGCCAAGTACACCTCAGCACTGCTGTACTCTTGTCCCACAGTCAGGTAGGGCATGCTCGGCCAGTAGTGTTTCTCCACATGGTCCACAGCTGCTGGTGCTTCCCTGATCCACTGCCTACCAGAAATATGATTGCAGCAGAGGAGGGCAGTGAAGGACATGGTGCCTGAATCCACAGGAAGAGTCCCTAAACAACACAGTTCTAAATAACACATGCGTCAAGGAAGAAATCTCAAGAGAAATTTTAAAATATTTTTAGCTAAGTTAAGATGAAAACACATCTTATCAAAATTTGTGAGATGCAGTGAAAGTAGTGCTTAGAGGAAAATTTATAGCATCAAATGCATGCATTAGAAAAGAAGAAAGATCTAAAATAGATCATCTAAGCTTCCACCTTAGGAAACCAGAAAAAGAGGAGCAAATTAAATTCAAAGTAAACAGAAGGAAAGAAATATATAGGAGAGCAGAAATCAGTGAAATAGAAAATCAGTAGAGAAAGTTAATGAAATCAAAAGCTTGTTCTTTGAAAAGATCAAGATCAATAAAATCAATAAGTCTCTGGCCAGACTAAGAAAAAAAAGAGAGAGGACACATACCAGAAATGAAAGAGGGCACATCACTACAGATCCTATGGCCATTAAAAGGATAATAAAGGAATACTATGAACAACTCTGTGCCCATAAATTTGATAACCTAGATGAAATAGATGAATTCCTTGAAAGACACAATCTGCCAAAATTCATACAAGGAAAAACAGACAGTCTGAATAGGCCTGTATCCAGTAAAGAAATTGAGTCAATAATTAATAGACTTCCAAAACAGAAAGCATCCAGTGCAGATGGGTTTACTGGTGAATTCTACCAGATATTTTAAAGGGGAAATGATACCAATTCTTCACAATCTCTTTTAGAAGATAGAAGCAGAGGGAATACTTCCTAACTCAATCTATGAGGCCAGCATCACCCTAACACCAAAACTAGATAAAGACACTGTAAAACCAGAAAACTACATATCGATATCTCTCATGAACATAAATGCAAAAATCTTCAACAAAATATCAGCAAATCAATCCCAGCAATGTATAAAAATAATTATACACCACAACCAAGTGGGATTTATCCCAGGTATACAGGCTGGTTCAACATTCAAAAATCAATTAGTGTAATCCATCATATCAACAGGTTAAAGAAGAAAAATTACATGATCTTATCAGTAGATGTAAAAAAAGCATTTGACAAAATCCAACACCAATTCATGATAAAACCTCTCAACAAACTAAGAATAAAGGTGAATTGCCTCAACTTGATTAAAAAAAAATACCTAAAAAAGCCCTATAGCTAACATTATACTTAATAGTGACAACCAGAAGCTTTCCAAATAAGATAAAGAACAAGTCAAGGATGTTTCCTTTCACTACTCATTTTCAACATTGTATTTGAAGTCCTAGCTAGTGCAAGCACTTGATTCAAGGTGACCATCAAGGTGTTGATGATCACCTACATGATTCAAAAACAGGCCAAAGCCAGGTGCAGCAGCTCACACCTGTAATCCCAGCACTTTGGGAAGCCAAGGTGGGAGGATCACTGAAAGCCAGAAGTGTGAGGCCACCCTGGGCAACATAGCAAGACCCTGTTTCTACAAATACATAAATAAATAAATAAATTAGCCAGGCATGGTGGCACTCACTTATAATCCCAGCTACTTGGGAGACTGAGGAGAGGATCACTTGAGCCCTGGAGATTGAGGCTTCAAGGCTTCAGTGAGCTACGATGGTACCACTGCATTCCCTCTTGGGTGATAGAGCAAGAACCTGCCTCTACCAAAAAAAAGAAAAAAGTGGGTCACAGACCTTAACACCTGCCTCACCAAAGAACACAGACAGATAGCAAATAAGCATATAAGACAATACTCCCCATTATATGTTATTGGGAAAATGTAAATTAAAATAATGGGATACCACTACATACCTATTACAACGGTCAAAATCCAGAGCACTGACAACACTGAGTGCTGGTGAGGATGCGGAGCAACAGGACCTCTCATTCATTGCTGCTGGGAATGCAAAACAGTACAGCCACTTTAGAAGACAGTTTCTTACTAAACTAAACATCATCTTCCCATACAATCCAGCAATCATGCTTCTTGGTATTTCCTTGAAGGAGTTCAAAACTTATGTCCACACAAAATCCTGCACACGGATGTATATAGCAGCTTTATTTGCAGTTGTCAAAAGCTGTCCTTTAGTAGGTGAGTGGATAAATAGACTGTGGTACATCCAGAAAATGAAATATTATTCAATGCTAAAAAGAAATGAGCTATCAAGCCATGAAAAGACATGGGTAAATTTAAATGTATGTTACTAAGTGAAAGAAGTCAATCTGAAAAGACTACACATACTGTACAATTCCAACTAGATGACAGTCTGGAAAAGGCAAAACTATGAAAATGATAAAAAAAAAAAAAAAGTCAGTAGTTTCTAGGGGTTACGGGGAGGGAGGGATGAATAGGTGGAGCACAGATAATTTTTAGGGCTGCGAAACTATTCTGTATGATATTATAATGGTGGATACATGTCATTATGCATTTGTCCAAACCCGTAGAATGTACACCACCAAGAGTGAACCCTAATGTAAACTATGAACACTAGGTGATAATGATATGACAGTGTACTCTGCTGTGCTCTGTCCAGGGTGTACTGTGGTGGGGGATGTTGATAATGGGGAGGCTGTGCATATTTCGGGGAAGAAGGTATGGGATGTCTCTGCGCCTTCCTCTCAGTTTTGCTGTGAACCTAAAACTACTCTTTAAAAAGCTAGTCTTAAAATTAAAAAACAGGCCAGGTGCAGTGGTTCACGCCTATAATCCCAGCATTTTGGGAGGCCAAGGTGGGTGTTTTAGTCTGTTCTCACGCTGCTGATAAAGACATACCCGAGAATGGGTAATTTATACAGAAAAAGAGGTTTAATGGACTCACAGATACACGTGGCTGGGGAGGCCTCACAATCATGGCGGAAGGCAAAAGGCACATCTTACATGGCAGCAGTCAAGAGAAAATGAGAGCCAAGCAAAAGGGGAAACCCCTTATAAAACCATCAGATCTTGTGAGACTTATTCACTACCATAAGAACAATATGGGGGAAACTGCCCCCACGATTCAATTATCTCCCACAACACGTGGGGATTATGGAAGCTACAATTCAAGATGAGATTTGGGTGGGGACACAGCCAAACCATATCTCAGGGGTTGCAAGAATAGCTTGAGCCTAGGAGTTTGAGACCAGCCTGGGCAACATGGCAAAACCCCATCTCTACAAAAAATCAGCCAGGTGTGGTGGCATGCACCTGTAGTCCCAGCTACTCTGGAGGCTGAAGTGGGAGGATCACCTAAGCCTGGGGAGGTGAAGGCTGCAGTGAGCTGTGATCCCACCACTGCACTCCAGCCTTGATGACACAGCAAGACACCGTGTCAAAAAACAAAGTGTGCTGAGGTCAAACACACACAAAAAACTGCCTTGCCTCTGCCAGAAAGACATCAACTATAACAATAATCTGATGAAAATGACGACAGTAACAAGTAATAAACAGGTAAATAAGGGCAGCTACAGAGAGCAGAGTGCAAGGTAGAAGTGCTTGGGCCCTAATTTAGGCAGATCTGCCTCCACTGCTGACACTGTGACCTCAGGCAAGTTCCTTAACCTCTCTCAGCTGCACAGTCCTTGTCTGCATAGGGTAATAGTGAGGATAACAGGACCCCTCTTGCAAGTTTGTTTTGAGAGTTAGGAATAATATATGTAACGTGCAGGACACAATCCCTGACAAATATTAGGTATTCAATCAAGATCACTCTAAAGCCAAAGTCTTATTCTGAACTACTTCATACTTTAAGAGTTATCTACATTTGGATAGCAAATATTTTGTTGTTGTTGTTGTTGTTGTTGTTTTTAAAGGCAGATGAAAGAGCTGACTGCTAGCCAGGACGATGAGAGAGTTCAAAACCGGATACTGCTGGGAGGGTTGACAGTCCCTTGGAACTAAGGCCTTGGGACTCAAATGAGTGCTGGAGCTCCCCCTGGAGGCAGAGTTGGGTGTGTGTTAGTAGGATGTGGGGGCAGCGTAAATGAGCCACACAGAGCCAGCTGAAAACCCAGCATGCTTCTCTATTTGGTTTGTGTTTTTCTATTTAAAAAAATTTGTATTACTTGTTCAGCCAGATTTGCACAACATTTGCTAAAATTACTATATTTACTATACTTATATCACTATATTTGATTAAATGGCACGATTTAGAACAAGTTTTTTTAAAGGCCAATTTTATGAGCTAAATAGCTAGCTTTCTCATTAACCTTGGGTATTAATCAGTGCCTTTTTTTTTTTTGGCTTATCAGAACCCAGTTTTTCATCTCTCAAAACCACTTGCATTATTTCTATGTCACAAGTATGGGGAACAAGCATTTATTGAACACTAACTCTGTACAAAAATATACTAAAAGCTCAGGAGAACACCAAGAATGTGGATGGATTCCTGCCCTCTAAGACCTTTTAATGTAGTTGTGAAGACAAAATATACACATATGAAATGGTGAAGTCATGAGCAAGAAAATGATGACACGTGAGCTTGTCCATGCTAGGGCCCATATTCCACACAACTCTCCACCCCATTCCCAATACCTAGCACAGTTTAAGGCACAGCATAGGGACTTAACAGGCATTTAGTGAATTAAACTAAATAGCATGATGATAACAGAGAACAGGGAAAAAATACTGAATGACTATAAGAGAAAACCACCCTTTTCTGCCTCATTTTTCTCCTTAACATTTGCAAGCTTCTAACACACTGTTATTTATTTCATCGTTTGTCTCCCCTCTTTAAATGTGAGTGTTCTGAGGCAGAGAGTTTGCCTGTTTTATTCACTGCGTATCCACAGAACATCGGTTTGTTTCTGGAACATCATGGTTACCTAATATGTGTGTGTGTGTATATATATATATATATATATATAGAGAGAGAGAGAGAGAGAGAGAGAGAGAGAGAGAGAGAGAGCGAGCAAATGAGTGAATGAATAAATGTTTCAGGCCGGGCGCGGTGGCTCAAGCCTGTAATCCCAGCACTTTGGGAGGCCGAGACGGGTGGATCACGAGGTCAGGAGATCGAGACCATCCTGGCTAACATGGTGAAACCCCGTCTCTACTAAAAAATACAAAAAAACTAGCCGGGCGAGGTGGCGGGCGTCTGTAGTCCCAGCTACTCGGGAGGCTGAGGCAGGAGAATGGCGTGAACCCGGGAGGCGGAGCTTGAGGTGAGCTGAGATCTCGCCACTGCACTCCAGCCTGGGTGACAGAGCAAGACTCCGTCTCAAAAAAAAAATAAATAAATTAATTAATTAATTAAATGTTTCAGCCATAACTTATTAAGTATTTATACATAAGTGATATTGAGATTCCTGGAATCTTGTGGAATTTCAGCATCAGCATTAACCACAGGATGAAATACCAAAAATGTACCAGGGTGTTTGTTACAGCTTTGTTTATAATCATGACAAATTGGAGACAATTTAAAAGAAAGGAATGGCTATATTTAATATTACACCTCTATAATGGAATCTCTGTAATGGAATGGTACATCTCTATAATGGAATATCATAATTCCATTAAATATAGCAACATCAATCTATATTCTTTAGGAAAGGTTGATTTTTGTTTTCAGAACAATTGTGGGGGGCTAGAGGTATATGAACAGAAAAAAGTCTGGAGGGATTTACACAGAATGTCTTCACCAGGTGGCAGAATTAAGAGTGGAATTTTCATTTCCTTCTTTAAGCCTTTTCATATTGTCTGATTTTTAAAAATAAGAATGATATGCATGTATTATTTTAAAATCAGAAGAAAATAAAGGTATTTTTATTTTTGAAAAGACGTTGTCTGGGGCTTCTGTCTTGCAACCATGCTGGGGGTGTGGAATGACCTCTGGGTTCCAAAGTGGTCCTGTGCTCATCACCTTCCCACACCTGCTGCCCTGCGCCCTTCCCAGGGGCTCCTCTGTGACATAAATTTTAGTTGACCATAACTGATCCAGCTAGTTTTGGATTATCAGTTTCAGATGGTGGTCAAATTTAATAGCTAGTGGTTATTTCCATCTTTCTTCTTGATGAAGACTGCCCTGGATTGCCAACTGAACTTTCATCAGTGATAGCCTGAGAACCATTGTCTAAAGTCCTGACAGCAATGTTCTGTGACCCTATATTCCACCCCTAAGGGATCAAATAGACAGGGCCATCACTGTGTTGATAAGAGGAGAGTTAGAGAGAAGCTTTGGCAGGGATGAGTATGTCTTGAACGTCACAGTTATTAGGGGTTGGAGGGAAACAAACCATATTCCCCTTACCGGGGACTGTGCTGGTAACATCAAGTGTCTTGCAGGCTTGTGGTAAAAGTTCCAAACAACTCCTTCATGCTGGTTCTGGTTTAATTACCAACATTTGGAACTAGAGGTGAAACTAGGTATTCTCCTTTAGAGGTATAGTGTTTGCTGGTCCAGAGATCTGAGATGGTGCAGCCAGTGGGAAGGAGGAATAGCATGGACTTTTGCAGTCAAGTTATTGACTTTGAAAAAGGTCTTAAATTCTCTGAACTTAGTTCTTTCATCCACAAAATTATGTTATTAATATATACGTTACATCATTTTAAAGAATACAGGAGATTATGTAAGATTATAAAATCCTATCCAGTGCATGGTACACAGTAGGGGTTAAACAAATGTTAATTCTTCTATCAATGTCTATTACGGCTATTAAGAAAAGGGGAGAGGGGACAAGATATTGAGATCCCACTAAGTGCCAGTCACTCTCCTGAATCCTATGCTTACATCATGTTCTCACAACTCAGTATTACTGTGTAAATACCCACTGCACAGATGAGGCCCACAACAGCTAAGTGACTTGCCCAAGATCATGGCAACATGTGACAGAGCTGGTATTTGAGTCCAAATCTGTCTGCTCCCAAATCCCATTACTGCAAACTATATTTAAGTTGTTCTACGTAGAATAAATTGTATGAGGTCCTGTTATTTTCTGGAGGGAGAAGTGTCAACCCTCTAAGTAGGTGTGGTCAAAGTCCAATTTTACATTAGCCATGAAGTTCTCTCCAATTATTCAGCTGGGGACTGAATATAAGTAAATAATGCTTGATAATAACAGTAGCTCACATTTTTTGACGACTTACTATGTGTCAGGCCAAGTGCATTAGCCTATAGGATTCTCATTTCATTTTCAAGAAGTCCAAGAAGTGGGAGTTATTATTATCCTCATTTTACAAATGAGAAAACGGACATACACTGAAGCTAAGTAACGTGTCCCAACAGCAGAGCCCGGTTTGAGCGACTCGCCGCTGAACTACCCGCCACCCCTGGAAAGAAGCACCTTGAGGCAAGGAGCTGGCAGCCCGCCATGCAGTTCTCCCTCTGAATTCCTCTAGGAACTAAGCAGCACCTGTTCACAAGGTGCCCGTTCTCAGAGATCTGTTCTCAGTTCTCACCTTCTGAGATCCGGAGGTGGTGGTGAAAGCTCCTAACCTGTGAGGAAGAGGCTCATCCCTAGGCTTGGCCTTACAAGGACAGCAAAGGGCCGGGTCAGTGGGAGCCTCTGAACTTGGGGTCAAGGCAAGCAGCAGGCTCAGAGGTCAAGGAAGGGAGTCCAGCAGGGGAGGCTGCAGGAAAAAGAATTTGATGGAGGCAAGATTTATTCACATGCTCTAAAGGAACATTTCTTAAACTTTCTGTGACCAGGACTCACGGAGCAACACTGTCACATGTGGAGTAGCCATGCAAATTTTCTTCCACCGAAAGAAAAATCATTGTCAGATTAAGAAAAGACAGAAACAAAAAGAATACATATGGGTGACAGGAAAGTTTATAAGTTAAATTTCACAACATGAAGAAAAGATTTTATAAAACTACATTTCAGTATTTTCCATTATTGTACAGTATAAAATGGTTATTTGTTATAAAATACGATTTATTTTTGCAAAGGCTCACGGCACGCAGGACGGGTTTTCAGGGAACATCAGCGTTCTGATAGTGTTTAAAACATGCAGCTTGTAAGTGAATAAGCGACAAGCCCTTGATCTTAGGTCTATACAGACCAGCCACCTGGTTCTGATGCAGGACAGGCAAGCCCCAAAACTGGGGCTTAGCCCAAGGTTTTTGGCTTCACACAGGAAAGAATTCAAAGGTGAGCTGGTGGTGTTAAACAGCAGTCTTTATTGAAGCAGCAGTGCACAGCAGCAGCAGCGAGGCCGGGCTACCCCACTGGCAGTGTGTCCAGAGTAGCAGCTCAGAGGCAGTTCTGCTGCCATATTCATACCCACTTTCAATTCTATGCAAAGTAAGAGGCAGCTTATGCAGAAATTTCTAGGATGAGGGTAGTAGTCTCTGTGGAGTTGTCACCATAGAGAGGGGTGATAACTTTCAGGTGTTGCCATGGCAATGGTAAACTGACATGGCACACTGGTTTGCATGTCTTAGGGAGAAGTGCTTCCACGCCGGACCTGTTTTAGGTAGTCCTCAATTTGGTCCTGTATCTGAGTCCCATATCCAGAATCTAGTCCCACCTCCTACCTCAGCTCTGCCCAAATGACAGTGAATATTATCGTAAAGGTCCGAGACTTGTTAAAGCAGGGCTAGGTCCCTAAAAAGGAGGCCTTCAATTTTTTTAAATTCACATAACCCTAGCAGTAAAAATGTTGAAGATACACTCCAATATAGTGTATTTACTTATCTATGAATTATATTGATGCATTTCTATTATTAGCTAATATCTCAAGGCTTAATATACACTTAGGATGAGGTTTATCACAAATGCCAGTGGAGGTGAAGGCACTGTCCCCTTGATAATTTCTAAACTTGTTTTTGTCAACGTCTTGTCTGATCTGATGAGATTGTTATGGTTTCTAACCTCATGATATATCTGACAATGAGCTTCTTTTGCATTAGGGACAGTGCCATTTTCTTGTTGTTTATTTGCATTTGCATTGTAGGTGTTACCGCCACACTCCTTTCTTTGTAGAGCTCTTCCCAAGTCACTCAGTTGTGTGAGGATTCGTTTAGTTAAGACTAAATAATACAATTTCCCTATCCTCTCAAGTGGCACGAAGAAGCTACGATACTCTGAAAGCCAATGAGAGACTCATCAAACTGTGTGTGACACTCGGGGTTCCTCAGGATACCCCTTGAGGTCTGTATGTGACATGGGAGCAACAGACAGACCAAGCAAGCATGCATGCGCCAACCTGTATATTAAATTTAAGTGAAGCTTAATTCCTTTTTCATTTTTAGATAAAACATTAGTAGCAGACATCCCAATATTTGCTTCCCGTTTCCCCAGCGTATCATTCTGCATTCCCTGGGCTGCCCACTCCCTACTTTGAGATATTAGAGGCAGTATCTTTATAAGACTCTTAAGGTCTATGTGTGCGGGTAGATTTATGGGGTTTTGATCCCCCTGAAAAGACACGTCAAATCTTGCATGATGGCAACAAAGCCTTTTTTGGAGAGACTGTCAAAGGGAAAGGAGTAATACACAAGATTTTCCATCACTCCTCCCTTGAACCAGCCCCAGGACAGACTCTAAACTAACCTGATTTCTGGTCACTGTAAATAAAAATACTGTCTGTAGACTGACTTCTCCGGAAAAGTCCATTCATCAGGCAAAGGAGGAAATTAACAAAGAGCCTTACATGATTGAGGAGGAAGAAAGTAGGATTTTTTTTTTTTTTTTTTTTCCAAGACAGGATCTTGCAGTCACCCAGGCTGGAGTGCAGTACAGTGGCATGATCACAGCTCACTGCAGCCTCGAATTCCTGGACTCAAGTGATCCTCCTGCCTCAGCCTCCTCAGTAGCTAGAACTACAAGCGTGCACCACCAAGCCTGGCTATTTTTTTCCTCTTTCAATAGACAGGATCTCACCATGTTGTCTAGGCTGGTCTCAAACTCATGGGACTAAGCATTCCTCCCACCTTGGACTTTCAAAGGTCTGGGATTACAATCATAAGCCAGCTTGTCTGACCCAGAAAGTAAGTTTAAAAAACAAACAAACAAACAAACAAAAAAAAGCTGTCAGTTCATTTTTCCTGTGGATCTTGTGATGCAGCTGTACCTCTTCCCGCTCCACCACCCTCCATAACACATACCATTTTGGGCTGATGGGGCTGCAATAGTTGATTTTTTGTGTGTTTTTCTCCTTCATTAAATTGTAGGTTCCTTGAAGCAAGACCAATACAGTTTTGCAGCATCAATACATAGCATAGTGCCTGACAAATAGTATGTATTCAATAAATGTTATTGGATGAATACTCTCTTGGGGATAACAATAATAACCTGTTGTGGGACCTTGTGATCATGTAAGTTAATACTTAATAAACTCCCCTTTATATATATATATAGATATAATATATTATTATATAATAGGGTATATTTATAACATATATGTACCCTGTTAGTTCTGTCCCTCTAGGGAACCCTGACTAATACAGTCCTGTGGGGCCTGTAGGCTCCCTGTGTATTTGGCTTGGAGTCTGAGTGGGACTGGAAGCCAGTGGAAATAGGGGAGTGGTGTGAACTCACTTATGTTCCCACAGGGATCATGCCGGACTCCGTGGGGAAGGGAGGATGCTTGGACACAGGGAGGCCAGGCCAGGGGCTTCCATAGTAACCCAGGTGAGAGATGATGGGGGTGGACCATGTGGTTATAGTGGAGGTGGCGAGACGCAGCCAGATTCTGGATATGTTTTTAAGGTAGAAAACGCAGGATTTGTTGACTGATTAAATGTGGGGATGAGAAGAAGAAGCACCCCAAAACGGAGGCCTCACTTGAGGCCTTTAGCCTCTTGCAGAGTTCTGAAATATCTGTTCCTCTCTGCATTTGCCCTAAACCAAAGCCGATTTTCTAAATTTAGCCTTTCCTTTGTAACCATTGCTCAAAGCATGCATTTCTTGAAAAGTAAATGTATTTGAAATTTCCAAATAGTTTAGCAGTACATAAAATATATGATCTGTGCTGGTTCTCTGCCATGAATATCAATCTCTGAAACTCCTTGTTTCCCACAGAAATTCTACCAACAAAATTAGAATTGCAATTGTATTCCTCCTCGGTTGTCTGATTAAGGTTTCATTTAAGCCTTGGGCTTATTTTTGAAAGCCCTATAAACATTTTACACACCTACTCATATATTACCAAAGCCATTCTGAATGCAGCCTACAGTAAAATTAATTACTGTGTCATGAGTCTGTCACATTTCAAGATAAATCATAAATATTTACTTAGACCTGATTCAATATCACTTGGAAATGAACCAATATTGGCAACAAATTTCTTGGTATTACAGTACATTCTTTAGTTGGAAATTCCCATGTAAATATATCCATAAAGTTTTTAGAAGGCCATTTTGTACATGCAGAGAAGATAATAAATCAACATTCATAACATTTCAAAAATCCATAGGCCCATAAAATCCACATGCTTTTTCAGCTCCTCCGGGGTCTGTACCATGAGGCTGGTGGCAGCATAAACAGAAGCCAAGCCTGGGAGTGAAAGAAACACTAAGCGGGCCGGGCGCGGTGGCTCAAGCCTGTAATCCCAGCACTTTGGGAGGCCGAGACGGGTGGATCACGAGGTCAGGAGATCGAGACTATCCTGGCTAACATGGTGAAACCCCGTCTCTACTAAAAATACAAAAAACTAGCCGGGCGTGGTGGCGGGCGCCTGTAGTCTCAGCTACTTGGGAGGCTGAGGCGGGAGAATGGCGTGAACCTGGGAGGCGGAGCTTGCAGTGAGCCGAGATCACGCCACTGCACTCCAGCCTGGGAGACACAGCGAGACTCTGTCTCAAAAAAAAAAAAAGAAACACTAAGCGGCTGGGACACTGATGAGACAGAGCTGCCATGACGGCAGGAAATGAAGTCTTTGCAGGTGAAGGCAGCATGGGCCAGACCGACTTGAGCTGGGAAAGCCAGAATTTTAGTGCAATCTGTACCCTGAAATCAAAGCCAAAACTCACCCATGTGGTGGACCAAGAGACAAGCAATGTGGTATCATGAAAGCACACTGGATGATGTGGGTTCAAATCCCAGCTCTGCCACTTGGACACTGTGTGACCTTTGGCAAGGGAAATTGCTCTGTGCCTCAGTTTCCTCATCTGTTAAAAAGTATCTACTTCATGGGGGGGTTGTGGTGAGAATATAATGTGAAGGGCTTTAAAAAGGGCCTAACACACAGTGGGTATTCAATGTGCATACACACACACATAAACATTTATGTATATAGATGTATACATAAATATGGTATCTATACTATGTATACATAACCCATATATATATTAGTGAATATAGGGACCCGCATGTACATAGTATGGTGCGTATAACTAATTTAAGTCAAAAGAACTGACTTTCAGTCCCCAACTCTGTCACTGATTATCTTGCCTGTCTCCCTCAGTTTCCTGGGGATGTTAATGGCAATCTTGCCTGGAGCCTGTGAGGATTAAATAAGATAATGTGAAAGAGTTCTGCAAAGTATTAAAATGTCTAGATGAGTGTGGCCTATTATTGTGAGGATGCTTTCTATCCTACTATTGTTTTCTAATTTTTCATCTCTCCATCCTGGTGGGTCTGATTCTTTCCTGGTGGTTTGGATTACATAGACCTGGGCCCTTGACCGGCCAACCGGTCAGCAAAGCTGCTTGCCTTGGGCCAGCCAGTGCCCCTCCTGGCTCCTCACGTCTTTGCTCAGAGCTGCCTCTTCAGGACTGTCTTGCAAGGAAGCGCATGGGCCTTGATGGAGCTGGAGCTGCACTGTGTAGGTTGAACCTGCTGACACTGACAATTTGGGTCTTTGTGCTTGGATGACTAAAGTAATAGCTAAAAGAGGAGATGAAGAAGCTGCTGGGCCGGGTGAGCTGAAGAGGTTACATGTAGGGGAGGCAGCTCAGGGGAGCCGAGTATCTTTCCCGTGCCTCACTTTCTGGTTTCACTGTCTTTAGCAGTAGGAGGATTCTGTGCCATTTCCATCCCTCCAAGGACAGGAAGACAGTGTTGTTAAATTAAAAGGAAAAAGACTTTAACGTTGATGCATGCCTGAAATCTACATCAATAGAGAGCTGCAGAACCCTAGCAAATCTTTTCCATCTACTTCCTGAGTTGAAGGAAGAGTGTTTAAGTCTTTTTTGTGTATGGGGGGGTAGGGGCTGGCTTCTTTTTTCATACTTCTAGCAGCTTCATAGATGTATAATTTACATATCATACAATTCCCCAGTATAAACGCACATTCTGATGACTTTTAGTTAATCTATACAATAGTGCAGCCATCACCACAATCCAGTTTAGAAGAGTTACATTACTCCAGACAGATAATGCTGTGCCCATGTTAATTTCCACTTCCCCTCTAGCCCCAGGCAAACACCCATCTGCCTTCCATCTCCATAGACTTGTGTTTTCCATAAATTTCATATAAATGGAGTCATACATCATGTAGTCTTTTATATCTGGCTCCTTTCACGCCATATGATATTTTTGCATATACCAGTGTCAGTTCCTTTTCATTGCTACATCGTAGTCCATTATTATGGAATTTTATTTGGAATTTATCTATGTCTTTTGATTATTATTTGAAGACATTCTTTGCTAATCCTTACCAGCAGTATTCTTTTTGTCATAAGAACCGGGAAACACATTCTGCAGGGTCCCTGTGAGAACACAGCCTGTGTTTAATGCAAATGTTAAACTAGGAAAATCATTCACTTTCCCATACTTGATGCCTTGAAATAAAGGAATTTTCCAACTGGAGTAGGTACATAGGGCTGATGACCTCCATTGGGTTAGAACCTGCACAGGATGTTTGCAGGGTACAGTGTAACCCTGATGACGACAGGAGGGACCAGGACAAGGAAAACCAGATGACGTGGGCCCTTCACATCACTCCAGCAGCCAGGAGCAAGCCACATCCCAAAGGAGCAGCAGGATCCAAGGGGAGAGCCAAGAGTGTGGACCCCAGTTTCGCATCCTTCCCCGCAGAAGTGCACTCCCAAGGCAGAGACTAGCTCTATCTTGTCATTCTACTTTGTTGTTAACTCACACTTGAGCCCCTTCTCCTGGCAGGGGGGCTTAGGGGAAGGGGTATTGCCAAGGAAAGCCTTGAGTTGTCTCTAGAGGCTCTAATGTGAAGCCAAAAGGTAACTCACTACAAACTCATCACTAGGATGTCCTTTTACCATCCCTGGTAAAAGGATACATAGGCTCTACTAATAGAAGACTCTTCACTCAGTCAGTCAATAAATATGCGTGGGCTGTTCCCATGTATGTGTCAGACACCCTGCTGGGCACTGGAGTAGAGGGGAGACAGAGTTGCTGGCATTGATGAGCTCCCTGTCCAACCACAGAGGGCAACTATTAAACAAGTGAATGCAATTCTTAGAAAAGGTAACCCCAGAGTCCTATCAAAAGCACCCTGAGAACATGAAGATGAGGACTAGAAGAGTTACAGAAGAATTGGCATTTTACCTGAGCCTTAAAAGTGAAAAGTGTTTCAGATGACAAGCAAGAAAGGAGAGAGCAGTGTTTACACAGGCATTTCAAGATGATTTTACATTATCAGAGATAAATCTGTACTTAGCCAAGCCAAAAACCGAATTTCCCCTGCAACCAAACCAATGTGGTGGTTATGAACCCACCAAGAAGCCCTAGGAGGCTGACTGCTGGCTCTTCATAGTGTACCGGCCACGTTAACTACTTAACCATATGTTTACTAAGTGAAGCCAACTGGCAACAGAATAATGGGGAAAGGGATTTACTTTACAGCCGGCTTGGCCAAATGACTCCTATCCCACTGAGGATGCTTACCTGGTGCATAATGCCTGACTTCTTGAAGCTCTCCAGGGAGACAGCCATAAAGAGCATTGCTAAAAGGTTAGTTCGTACAGCATACCTCATGTGTACTGTGAACCAAAGCAGCAGTGGCTAGCCTGGAATACAATGGCTCAAGTTCCACAATCAGGAGGCTTTTTCCCCATCAGTCTCTTCTAAGCCCAGGAGTTAAGAGTGACTGCTCTGGGGAGCTTCTGGCTAAACACGGAGACTAGAACACATGCTTTTATCTGTTTCCTACCGAAAGTCCACTAAGATGACAGTATAGTATTTAAAAAACAAACAGACTACCAAGGCAAGAGACCAGGGAGGAAATTCAGCAGATAATAAATGTCTATAAAAATTTGGAAGCTGAGAAGCAGATGAGCAGATATAATTTGGAACAAAGCCAGCAAGACGAGGAGGAAGTCAAGATGAAGCGAGCCTCTCTATACTTCAGATCTCTAGAAAGATTCAGGAATTGAAGGCACGATGTGCGTCAAATATGGAAGTACATATTGGGGCTGGAAAAAAGATAGGTGATCAAGAGACGGAAAGAAGTAATGATACCCACTTATCCCTCCTCTTTCCCTCCTCTTGCCTTGCCCAGGCTCTTTTTACCCACTCGGTCTTTTTTTTTTTTTTTTGGTCTGGCTCCTTTTTTTTCATACTTAGCAGGACCAGGGATTTACTCTGTGGAGAAGTGAACCAGTCAGGCTCCTTGGGGAACATGGGGAGACTGGGTCCAACTGAGGATGGCTATTAGCCTCCCTACCAAAAACGGGGATTATGTGAATACTTAGAACCCCAGCCCCGCCTGCGCCGCCCCCCACCCCCCGCCACGCTTTGCCCCAGAATATCAAAAGCCAACCTTATGTTCCTGAAAGATTCTTCACTAGGGAAACTGGCCAGCTCAAGAGAAATGTCTAAGGTTGCTGCTTTGGGAGATCTTTAACAAAACAGTCTGGTTCCCATCTGATCACCACTGTTTACTGTCACCAGACAATAAGCCCCTAATATGCACACAGAGCTTTGCATCAGCATTTTAGTGCCTTACAACATTGATAATGCCTTCATGTCTTAAAACGGACAATCAAAGATTAGCAGATGTTTGGAGAGTACCTAGAATGTGAAAGAGATCAAAACAGACCAATAGATAAAAGAAGCTTAGAGGAAGAAGAGACAGCAATGAAAACAAGAAAACATTTAGAAATCTGTAAATGTTATCCTTAGAATAGGGTTAGATAATTGCATCCTAGAATTTGAGAATAAGAGACTCTAAAAAATAAACATTCAGAAAATAATGAAGAGTTCTCAGAAGTTAAAAATAAAATAGAAAAAATTTAAACTCAATAGGAAGTTTGGAAGATAAAATTGAGGAAATTTCCTAGAAAGTTGAATAAAAAATAAGTAGAAAAAGGAAAGATAACACAACTAGAGAATCCAATAAAGAGAATCCAATATTGAGGAAATTTCCTAGAAAGCTGAATAAAAAATAAGTAGGAAAAGGAAAGATAAGGCAACTAGAGAATCCAATAAAGAGAATCGGCATTTAATAATAGACATTCCAGAAAGAGAAAGAAAAGAAAAGAGAGAAGAAATTACTGAAGAAACAATACAAGAAAAATTTTACAAAACAGAAAGATAAGGGCTTCTGAAAAGTGTCGAATGAATGAAGAAAGAAAAACCCACACCAAGGCTCATAATCATAAAATTTCAGTACACTAAGGATAAAGAAAAGGTCTTAAAAGTTTCCAGAGGGGAAATTTAAAAAGATCAAATACAAACTTCTGAAGCTGATCAGGAATCAGAATGGCAACAATCATCTCAACAACAACAGTGAAATCCAGAAAATAATAGAACAAAGCCCTCAAAATTCTGGAAGAAAATCATTTTCAATAAAGAATTCTATGCCTATTCAAGCTATCGATGAAGTGTGAGGTAGAAGAAAGACATTTTCAGATATGCGAGGCCTCAAAAATTCACTTGCAGGCAGTCTTTCTCAGGAAGCTACTAGAAAATGTGCACTCATCAAAATAAAATTTTTTTTAAAAAAGAAGAAATCAAGAAAGAAGAAAACATGGGATCCAGGTAGCCAGGGACAAACACACAGAAAGGAGGCAACTGAATTCCCAGGGCATGGCCATGGGGATGTGGGGACTGCAGCTTTGCAGGCCTAGGGAAAGGCCTATCCAGATCAGCAATACACAGGGCTCAGCGGGAAGGAAGGAGAAAGAAAAGAAAAGGCAGAAGAAATAGACAGAATACTCAAGACAGGTCAGCGTATTGAGAGATTTTTCAGTGCTGTTGGAGTTTGGGGATTAATCAGTAATCGCCACTAAGCAGTAAACTAAGCAAACAAAGCATGGGATGATTTTTAATTCCCAAAAGGAACAAAAATATGAATGAGAAAGGAAACATAAGTGAAGTACACTATGTGGTTCAGCAGTCATAATAATGTGAACTCTGAAATTGGTTTAAAGGGTGATTTAACAATGTTGAGAGGATGGTGCAGAGACAGGACTTACGGCGAGGTGTGTGAGAAAGCTAAATCTGCAAGTGTCATCATAAAAAGTTAATAGTTAACACTTAAAGCAGAAAAAAAAGAAAGAACAATAAAAGCACATTTTTTTAAAAATGTGGAAGTAAGGACTAGATTAAACACTTAATAGAATTGAAAGTGGATGTGATGGATAGTTTTATGCAGCAACTTGGCCAGGCCATGGTGCCCAGATATCTGGTCAAATATTATTCTGGATGTGTTTGTGAGGGTGTTTTTAAAATGAGATTAACATTTAAATTGGTGAACTTTGAGTAAGGCAGATTGCCTTCCATAATGTGGGTGGGTCTCATCCAATCTCTTGAAAGCCTCAGAGAACAAAGACTGACTTCCCCTAAGCAAGAAGGAATTCTGCCAACAGGCAGCCTCTGGTTTTGAGTTGCAACACTGGCTCTTTCCTGGGTCTCCAGCCTGCCCACCTACCATACAGACTGTGGACTTGCCAACCTCCATAATCGCATTAGCCAATTCCTTAAAATAGATACTTCTCTCTCCCTTGCCTTCTGTGTACACACACACACACTGTCTTGGTTCTGTTTCTCTAGAGAACCCAGACTAATACAGTGGAGATCAGCCTGGCGGGGAATGGGGCTAAGGCACCAGGCAGAAGATTTCAGGGTTTTGTTATGAACCTGGTTATAGTTTTCAATCTTCTAGACTATGTGTATTTGTTACCTTGCAGGAAAAAGATTGAATTTAAAAGACAACTAAAAAGAAAAAGATGATATGCTTTATAATCAAGTGACCTTGGTTTAAATTCCATCTCTGCCTTTACTGGCTGTGACTCTTACATGTCTCTGAGCGTCAGTCTCCCCATGTGTCAGATGGGTCCTGGTGGGTCAGCAGGAGAGCTGAATAAACTGATGAATGTAGAATAAGGCTGGTGCAGAGTAGGTGCTGAATAAAGGGTAGGTGTTTTCACGAGAAGATGCCTTTGCTTTCATCAACTTTCCCTGGCAGGGGCTCAGTGTTACTTTGATTTCGTCAGGATTATTGTTCCAATAAAATACACTGGCAGAAAAACTCATTCTCCTGGAAAGGAGTATGTGCCCTTTTAATATTTTATCCCTGATGTACTTTATATGACAAATACACTTCAGCGTCGTAATTAAAACTCCTTCCAGTGAAGCCGCCTTAGTCCACCAAGGGAGGTCAATTCCACCTCGCCCTTCTGCATTGATCTGCTGTGCGGGCCGCTTGCGCCAGGCTGCTGCCTCAGGCTCAGTGATTTCCTGCCCATCACTTGCTGTGCACAAATGAAATCATTTCAAATGACCTAATGTGCACTTATGCCACTTACAAAACTGAATGAAGAGGCAAAGAAGCAGCAGCATGAGAGGTCCTGAGAGAACTGGTGCTCTTCGTAGCTGCATTTCTTGGGTGACTGAGTCGAAGAAAATATGGGGTTAGAAGGGCAATTACAACTAAGGAATGGTGTCGTGCTGCTGTCAGGAAAACCTGTCTGCATTCCCTGGAGATGATGCTTGGCTTGCTTGTGAAGTTATCGAATTCTACCTTAACAGTTGTCTTAATCTGGGGCATGTGCTTCAGAAAGGTCTGCAAACTCTCTGAAATTGATGTGAGTGTGTGCAGTTATCTGGGAAGCAGTCTGTGTCTTCATTAGATTTTCAGAAGAGCCTCTACCCTTTAAAATACGGAAAGGGCTGGCAGCTTCTCCTCTGGGTTATCCTAAGTATATAAGTATCTGGAGCTGAGATGTCAGTGCTTGGAATGGCCATGAGTCCTGGTCAATCCAATCTCCTAGAAGCCCGCGGCAGAAGGTGTCACCCAGTTTCCTTTTGGTTTCCCTGGACTCCAACCACTCCATACTCTGTAGTCTGGCTGTTCAGAACCATTGCATTATATTTGTAATTTCCCTACTGCAATACATATCCTCCGGCCTTTAAGCATTGGTATATCCTGTTTCCACTGTCTGGTGTTTCCTCTCATCCATTGTGGACTTGAGAAAAAATCTATTTACCCTTCAATACTCAGTCCAAGCTTCTCCTGTGTTGTGAACCCTCCTTGACCTTCCCTCCAACCTCCATCTCCACCAATAATCCCTGGCTGTTTTAACTCTGTCCTTCCTTCTTTTCAGCTCCCAGGGCACCACGGCACATATCCTTTCATTAAAGCATAGAGCATATTGGTTGTTTTCTCTTCTGTCCTTTTCATTAAAATGAGAACTCTGTAAGGGGAGATCTTTTTGTCTTTTTCATCTCTGAAAACAGTGAGAAATCCTATGTCTCTCTCACTAGCTATTCAGAACTACTTATGATTCGCTGGATGCAACAAGCTCTCCATGCCTCCTTGCCCCTTTCTGTGCTGTTGCCCTGAGCTGAACGCTATACCTGGTACATAGAATGTGCTCAATTAAAGTGTCGGGAATGTTGGTTGTTAAAAGGATGGCTTGTTTCCT
Source organism: Macaca mulatta (assembly GCF_049350105.2). NCBI lineage: Eukaryota > Metazoa > Chordata > Mammalia > Primates > Cercopithecidae > Macaca > Macaca mulatta. The sequence goes on along the minus strand of NC_133406.1, from coordinate 125,955,167 downwards.
GAACTGTACAAAACCCTCCTAATCTCATTTCCTTGTCGTCCTCCTCAAAAGTGTTCTGAATGAGACATGACATTTCAAAAGACAGTACATTAATTCCTGAAGTACTCTCTGTTGTTCATGATGGGAGACAGGAGGAGGTAGAAGGATTATAGAGACAAACCCCTCCGGCCCTCTTGCAGCAGCAGAGAAAGCAAGAATGAAAACAGGAGAATTAGCCTCTCGGGGAAATGTCCTCTAAAAGAAACAGCAAAGCAAATCAGACCAGATAGATTCCTGGATGTTTTGTTTTTTCCTGATGCAATTGGACAAAACAGCAGGTTTCCATCCTTGCTGTACTCACTGCACTGGGTCTTTATTTATTGCTGGCTTCCTGGGCATGTTTCTCTCTCCTCAAAAAAAGAGATTTGCTGGAGGCTGGCCCCTTTCCCATTAAGGTCACCAGAGAGCAGCTGAACGCTGGGAAATAGTAACTTCAGCAAAATGTCAGGGAAGATTTAGTGAAAATGAACTCCACATCGTGCCCCTCGATAAGGAGCAGAGCTGGCCAAGACCACACACGTGGTGTCGGGTGCTGGATCGCAAAGGCAAGGGCAGGCTGCACCAGTCCTGGAAGACTAAGTCCTCTGGTTAAGAAATAGGCTCCTGGGAGCTCCACCAAGTGAGAGAGGCCTGCGGCAGTGAGAGTCCATCTTGTGACCATCCCTATAACCAGCTCCCCAGTAACAGCAGGAGCCCCAGCCATTCTGTTTGCACCCCAGAAATTACCCACAAAACCCAACTGTGATTTATTCAGTGATGGAATAGGAGCAGCAGCAATTTGCAACATGGAGCCTAATCTGAAATAGACTCTGCTCTGCATAAGCAATTCCTCTGAAATATACTTTCCCTCTGTCTGGAAAGCCAGACCTTCCACCTCAGAACCTTCCATTTTCAAAGGGAGTTTTAAATCCTTATGCCAGGAATATCCACGTGTCACAGAGGTTTTAGGCCACAGATAGACTAGACCACCCCTCTGGACAGGGCATGCCTAAGGGAGACATCCAGAACAGGAATTTAAAGGACCAGGAGAAATCTAAGTCTCTGCTAATGTGCCCAGAAATCAAGCTGGTAACCGAATTTTTCCTCCACGTATATGGCTCCACATGATACATCCAAATGCATAGATTCATATTAGATAAATCCAAGCCAATTCCCTCCTTCATATTTTGGAAGAAGTGGTGACATACAACTCACTGTCTCTCGGCCAGCCTATCACACAGCTCCCTGAGTGTTTCCCCAGCAGCAAGTAATTGACCAGGCAATTGATGCCTCTTCTTCCTGTGGGACTGAATGAGACTAGATGTGTGAGCTGGAGCAAGTCCCTCTCCGGACCTCATTTTCTTCCTCCACACAGTGAGTGGCACTTGTGGTTCCCAAAGGCACTTTCAACCCACTGACATTGTGAGTGTTGCTTGTCTGACTAGGAGAAAAGTTAGGTTTCCAACAACTTTCTTCCTTCTAGATTTTAATAAAATAAAGACTTTATTCGTTTTATTAAAATGATACAAATAAATTCATATAAAATAGAAGAGTACACAAAGCAAGTTTTTTTAAAAAAAAATCTTAAATACCATTATCTAGAAGTAACCATACTTAATATTAGTTGAACATCATTCTAGATGTCTACTTATGCATATATTCAGATGCAAAGGTGGATAGATGGATAGAACTAATTTTTTAATAATTGGATAATACTCTATATGTTACTTTTGGCAAATATGTCAAATTTAATATTATTTTGAGCTCAATATGAAAAATAAATTGAAGTAAAACTGAAAATATTCTATCACAAGAAAGAGGTAGTGACAGATGTAGTGGCAAAATTTGTTCACAAATTCATTACCACTCCTTCAACTGAGGGGTGGGCTCTATGTCTCCAGACCCTTGAATCTGGGCTGTGCCTGTCACTGCTTTACCCAGTAGAATATAGTAGAAGTGACATGGTTTCAATTCTGCACCTAGGCTTCAAGAGAACTTGCAGTTTTCACTTCCTTCCTTCCTCATGAAACCCAGCCACCATGCTGCAAGGAAGCCTGATATGGTTTGGATGTTTGTCCTCTTCAAATCTCATGTTGAAATGTAATCCCCAGGGTTGGAGGTGGGACCAGGTGGGAGGTGTTTGGGTTGTGGAGGCAGATCCCTCATAAATGGGTTGGTGCCGTCCTTGAGGTCCTTGAGGTCCTTGAGATGGTGAGTGAGTTCTCACGAGCTCTGGTTGTTTTAAAGTATGTTGCACCTCCCCCGTCTCTTGCTCTCACCCTCGCCATGTGAGACACATGCTCCCCTTTGCCTTCTGCCATGACTGTAAGCTTCCTGAGGCCCTCACCAGAAGCAGATGCTGTCACCGCACTTCTTGTACTTCCTGCAGAACCATGAGCCAATGAAGCCTCTTTTCTTTATAAATTACCCAGCCTCAGGTATTTCTTTATAGCAGTGCAAAAAAAAAAACCAAAAAAACAAAAAACAAAAAACAAAAAACCTAACACAGAGCAGCTACACAGAAATGCCAACAATGGGAGAGAATTGAGGCCCCTGGTCAACAGTCACAACTGAATTCCCAAACAACAGCCGTCATCAACTTTGCCAGCCATGTGAGTAAGCCATCTTGGGAGTGACCCCTCTGGCCCCAGTTGAACTACTCTAGTTGACACCAGGTATATTAGAGACAAACTGTCCTTACCCCGAGATCTGCTCAAATTGCCAAATTGTGATCAAATACGTGATTATCATTATTTTAAGCCACCGTTAGGATGCTTTGTTGCACAACAATAGATCATTTAAACAAAATCTCTGTACAATTAAGAAAAAAGATGAAAAATTTAAAAGGTGAAATTTCTCAATTACAGATTTCACTCCTCAAAAGTCTCGACTGACCCTAGCTGGGGAAAAAAAGAAAAAAGAAAAAAGCACACTTTTATTTTTCCTGTTATTGCTTTTCCTGTATACTGTTACATTGAAAAGTTTACATGTTTTGTAATCTTTATGTTATGTTCTGAAACAAAATCCCAGGGTTATTTAGTCTTCATTTCATATTTAAACGGTAAAATATTTACCAGGAGATCTTTCACCACATCTTCTTAATTTCTAATTTCTATTATTTGGCTTCAACACTTGGTTAATGGCTTTTAACCTCAGATATTCTCCCAGCCAAAAAGAGTTTGTGAGTGCTATTTTTCCCACATTCACTGATGTTTAAGAATATCTATCTGTTACCTTTTCCCTTGGTTATTAACTTGGGTGAGTGTTTTGGTTTTTTGTTTGTTTGTTTGTTTGTTTTTAAAGACACGGTTTCGCTCTGTTGCCCAGGCTGGAAAGCAGTGACATGAACACAACTCACCACAGACTCAACCTCCTGGGCTCAAGCGATTCTCCCACCTCCACCTCCCACGTAGCTGGGACCACAGATGCACACCACTGCACTTGGCTAATGTTGTTTAATTTCCCACCATGTTGTCCAGGTTGACTATAATATTCTTGAGTCACAATTTTCTTCTGTATTTGTTGCTTCTTTGTCATTAGTATTCTTATGTTGTTTAAAGAAATATGAGGCCAGCCTGATTTTCTTTCTCTTGAATTGATTTGCGTTTCCTACCTGGTTGCCTGACATTTGTTTGTTTTCGTTTATCTTTTGAATTCAACAATGCAGTCAGGATAGATCTAAGGTAAATGTTATATTTACATTACCTTCCCTGAAACATAGTAGTCTTTTCAGCTTTATTTATTCCTTTTATTTCAGAGTTTTCCTTCAATTCCAATTCCAATATGATTTCGTTCCATTTCTTGGGTTTTCTACTTTAGAGACGCAAATTTACGCGTTTATTGGTTCACTTTATTCTCCAAATCAAATATTGTTTCTCTAATTTTTGATCTCCTTGTCTTTTTTTTTTTTCATTTACTGTTATCTCAAGTCTTCCCTTTCTGTCAAGTGAGAAAATTACTTCCTTTTCACTCTCTCTCAGTTCTGTTTAAATAAAGGAGAAGGTCTCAATTTGGTGCTAGAATATCTTCAACATCTTTCCAAACTTACCTAATTCTCCTTTTTAATAGAGAGTAGACCTTAAGGTTTAGTGCCTTTCACAGGCAATAATGTATAGCTAAAATTTAATAGCATTAATTTATTTTCTCTAGAATGAAGGGGAGAAAAAATAATTTATTTTTATATTTATTTTTATTCATTTTTGACAAGTTATATTGGCTTTCCATGAACTGCTGATATAAAGTTTCCTTTTGAAATAAATTTCTTAGACTAAAAAAGTAAACTGATTTAAAGAAAATGTTACATATATCATAGAACAAGTAATATTTAAATATGTCAAAAATTAAGTTTGTGATCCATGAATCCATGGCCTTTAGGAAAAACTGTTCTTTATTTTGTTAAAGCTTCTGGACTCAGGCCTTCTTTTTGGAGATTTTATTAAAAATCTCTACCACACCCTCAGTCCACCCAGCTGGTGGATCTTATCACTGGTTGGGGGAATCCTAGAGCCTATACTTCCATGTCAACCCCAAATTACTCACTTCCCCACTTCACTCTCCTATCTTCCCAAACATCTCTTTCCACCCCCTGCCAAGTGAGAAGACAAGAGGAGAAGGAGGTAAGGGTGTCTGAGTGGTCACCCTGTTATTAATAGTTCACACATCAGGGAGAGGAACTTGGCCTCAGTTTCCCAGTGTCTCTTCTGTCTGGCTTCCTGATCCCCCGGGCACCTTGTCTTATTTATTTTATCTTTTGCCCTCAGTAATGTTAAGTTCCTGTTCCTTGCTGGGGAGAACTAGCTGTCTGTGGTTATGATTGTCCCGACTTCTCTCTCCATTTTTCTTTCAGGCTGGAAAGATCACATGGCTAAACTTGGCAGTCTCTCTGTCTCCGCTGAGTTCTGCTCTTCACTACCTAAGTCGACTTTTGTCCAGAGGGAATTGTCTAATGAGAAAACTGAGTCAAAAGCACGTGAAAGATATCTAAAGCCTTTGATTTGGGGCCATTCCAAGGCAGGAGTGACTGATCCTGCTGCAGGTAGTCAGCTTCATTGAATTCCTATGATTTTATGTTGCCAAGGCATCCATTTTGAATGTAAGTTGGACTTTCTCACACCAGAAACAGAGCTTAGTTATCCTTGACAGTTTCCAGTTCTCCACCTATTCCCAGTTCCTCAATGTAGCTGACGATTTATCTGCTTTATACAACCGTCTCCTGGTGACCAACCCCTTTTGGCACAGTTAGATGCAACCTGCTTGATGCACCCCACTGACTCCCACACCCCACAAGGATTGCACAGATGTGCCACAGTGGCCACTCTCAGTCACAGCATGGTGCAGGGAACTTGTGCCTGCTTGCTCTAAACCCATCAATTAGAACTTCTCATGGGAAACCTGCTTGGGTAGTGCTGCAGACTCCAATAAAATCTTTGGCCTTTGGGTCCTCTGTGTCCTTTCTCTTACTTCCTGCCCACTGGTTGAGTGTGTGTGTCCTGGTCAGCTCCCTTCCTGTTGGCCCTGGGAAGGGTGCTCCCCTCTTCTCTCTGGGACCTGTAAGTAATAAACTGCTTGTAATATTTCACGTGTTTTGTTGTGTCACCTCTTCTGTTTCTCACCAGACTGACACACCTGAACCTAATTTCTTTCTTGGTCAGGGCTTGCCTAGAGAGTGGCTATCTTGGTAAGAGCCAAGTAGACACAAGTCAGACAAGAACCACAAAGGTATCTGCCAGTATAGACAAGTTTCCTGTGAGGGGGACACCTGGTCAAAAATTGGACCATGCACCAGGATAAAGGAGTGTCCTGTGAAAGGTCAGTTGTAAGCATCCATGACCAAGTCCTCTGGAGCCCTATCAGGACAGGGGTAGAGTTTATAGGAAATCTCCTGAGGCAGAACCTCAAGACCAAATAACAACAACAACAAAAAAGTCAGCTCTTTGATTGTGTTTAAGTTCTCTAAGACAAACACACACATATTCTTACACATATACACACATTCACACAAATGTACACACACATATAAGCTCTCACACACATACACACAAATATACACATACACATTCACACTCACTTTCACATGTGTGCAGACACACACACGCATATCTACACATATTCTTCCAGACATACACACATTTGCACATGTACACATATATTCACATACATACCAGAGGCACATACTTGTACATTGTGGAGATAAAAATGACTCCATCTTGGATGCCAATCCGCCATGTTAACTTCTGATTACCCCGGTCCCATGGATGCCTCCTGATTCCTGCTTTATTTACTGTCCCTAGTGTAAGAACATGTCAATCTTGGTGTTATTACACAAATCATAGGCTATGACGCATGGGGCTTTCTTGCCTGTTCTGGAGGGTTGCCTTTGATTGTCTTGCTGGAGCAGCGACACCTTTCCCTGTGGTACATAAGTCTTGGGTCTGGGGAATAACAGTGCAGAGACCTACCTGTCTTATTGCTGCCCAGGACCACACTTCCATCCTATTCTGACAAACTGGATTTGTCTGCCTTGTTCTTTGGTTTCTCGTGTTTGGGGGTTGTTTTTCATATAAGCCTTTTCACGTAACATACATACATGCACCTACACACATGCATACCCTCACTAACTCATACACACTTTCCTGTTAAACTCTTCTCTTTATTAAAAGAAAAAAATTATTCCGATTCGTTGGCATCAAGAAATGTATCCAAGGTTGGGCGTGGTGGCTCACACCTGTAATCCCAGCACTTTGGGAGGCCAAGGCCAGCAAATCACTTGAGGTCAGGAGTTCAAGACAAGCCTGGCCAACATGGTGAAACTCTGTCTCTACTTTAAAATACAAAAATTAGCCTGGTATGGTGGTGGGTGCCTGTAATCTCAGATACTCAGGAGGCTGAGGCAGGAAAATGGCTTGAACCTGGGAGGCAGAGGTTGCAGTGAGCCAAGATCATGCCACTGCACTCCAGCCTGGGGGACAGAGTGAGACTCTGTCTCAAAAAAAAAAGAAAAGAAAAAAGAAAGAAGAAGAAAGGAGGAAGAAAGAAAGAAAGAAAGAAAGAGAGAGAGAGAGAGAGAGAGAGAGAGAGAAAGAGAGAGAGAAAGAAAGAAAGAAAGAAAGAAAGAAAGAAAGAAAGAAAGAAAGAAAGAAAAAAGAAAGAAAGAAAAGAAAGAAGGGAGGGAGGGGGGGAGGGAGGGAGGGAAGGAAAGAAGGAAGGAAGGAAGGAAGGAAGGAAGGAAGGAAGGAAGGAAGGAAGGAAGGAAGGAAGGAAGGAAGAAAGTGTATGTCCAGAGCCATAGAAATACTCTGCAATGTCATCTTATTTGTTGTAACAGTGGCCTGCAAAGTAGCCAGTCAAATTTAAATGCAGGGATAGCCAACTCCAGAGGTCAAAAGAAACCAGTCTGGGTGAGCAGATGAGAGTAACTGATTGCTTTCATCATTTCTTACCAAAATAACTAAAACTACAGTCTACTGAAAATATTTGAATAAGTACAAAGCCAAATCCCAAACTTTTTATTTCAGCTTTGCAAGTCTCAGAAATTATTTTTTTCTCAGCTAGTGGAAGCTGAGTTCACTAAAAATGCTTGCTAACCTAATTAGGTGACTGAGCTAAGTACACATTCTAAGTTGGAAGACTGTGAGTAAGCACACAGGTGGGGGTAGGTGGCTTAGTTTCCCTGAGATCTGCTGCGGTGGAGATTTATTTTAGAAAGCTGCATCTTTAATTAAGTAGGAATAGCATATGATTTATTACATGTGCATAACATGTTGTAACCAAGTATCGCCATGTTCAAAGAGCCCTAAAGTTCTGTGAACTAAATGAGCAACGAGTCCGTGTCACTTGGCAGACACAATATGTGTCCCCTTCTTACTCCATGTATTAGTCCGTTTTCATGCTGCTGATAAAGATATACCTGAGACAGGGTCATTTATAAAGAAAAAGAGATTTAATGGACTCACAGTTCCATGTGGCTGGGGAGGCCTCATAATCATGGCAGAAGGCAAAAGGCACGTCTTACATGGCAGGAGGCAAGAGAGAATGAAAGCCTGTGCAGGGACACTCCCCTTAATAAAAACATTAGATCTCATGGGACTTACTTCACAAGAACAGCAAGGGAAAGACCTACCCCCATGATTCAATTACCTCCCACCGCATCCCTTACACAACACATGGGAATTGTGGGAACTACAATTCAAGATGAGATTTGGGTGGGGACACAGCCAAACCATATCACTCCATAATGTCTTCCACTTCATTTAGTTGCTTTTTAGAGTGATGCCTGTGCAGTGTGACCACATGCTCTTGGAATTTCAGGAGGGATGCTGCTTAAGCTAGTAGATATGTAGCAATCCTGGCTGAGCCCAATCAGGTTGCTATTACAGACTTGTGGGTTGATGGCCCTGTGGGTGTCTTTTACAGAAGCTGATATGCATGGTCAGGGGGTTCCTGGGGGCCAGAGGTACTAATAGAGCAGAGAAAAGAAAGGTAAGGGGCAGTTTCTGTCCCTGCCACAATCGCCTCTCCTTGGCTGACTCTGCCCTCTGTTCAGGCTAATTGATTACATTTGACCTCTTATGGATAGGGGGTTGGGAGGAAAGCCAAAGGAGCAGCTTTCATGAAAGTTCGAGGGAGATTCTGGGCACCACTGTGACTGAGGCAAGCAAGCAAAACCAAGTTGGAAGAGAGAGGTCATTGCTCTTATTTTGGTGCCACAACATAGCAGCAGGGTCCGACAGGGTCTGAAAAACCACAAAGAGCAGCTGTAGTATGACTGGCATGATTTTCCTGGAACAGTGACACAGGACCTTGTCTCATGAGGGTCACCAGCAGCGGCAGCAGAGGTTAGTGGCCTCCCTCAAGGGCTTGTGTGCCATGAGTTTCCACAAGAATATCAAGCAAAAGAACTTGAGGAGGCTCGTTCCTGAGTACCTAGGAGTCCCTGGAGACTCACAGAAATACTGCAGGGAGACCTTGAATGGCTGGTGGTTGAAATCCTACATTCTCCATGAGAGGGTTCAATGTCAGTGTCAATGGTATCTCTTTTGTTCCATCAGACTAGTGAAATGGAGACATTCAGATACACACACTCCATAATCAGTAAGTAAATTATCACTATGCTCACACACACACACAACAACAACAACAACAACAAAAACACCTCTATGCTGAGATAGGCTCTCTGGCTCCTGGGAAGACTATGTGTCCTTTGGATTACATGCCCCAGCCTCCCTTGCAGCCAGGTGTGCCTGTGTGAGCGAACACTGGCAAATAGAATGTAAAAGCAGAAAGAATATATGCCTCTTTCAAGGCAGGTTCATAATAATCTCCCACTTGTTACCACCTATCCCTGTTTTCGTCCCTCAGCTGAACAGAGAGGACTCCAAGGAACTTAAGGAGGTCAGAGCCAAAAGACTCTGGAAATAGTCTAGCATCTGAATTTTCTATTATAATTATTATTACTAAACCCTTGGGCTCAAGCTATCCTCCCAATTCTGCCGCCCTTAGTGCTGGGATTACAGGCATGAGCCACCACACCTGGCCTGGCACCTGAATTTTCTACATGGAAAATGACCAGACCAAAAATATCCACACTGGTTTAATGAAAACAAAAAATTTCACTGAGATTCTGGAATTGTTTATTATAAAAGTTAGTGATGCTAACCTTCCCTATTATACCAGAAAAGCATTGTTATCCCCAAACTACAAATATGTAAATTAAAGCTTACAGGGGTTCAGTCAGTGATTCTTAACCAGGATAAATTTTACTCCCCAGGGGACATTTGGCAATGTTTGGAGACATTTTTGGTTTTCACAACCAGAGGGGAAGGGTTGCTGCTGGCATCTGGTATGTAGAGGCCAGAAATGCTGCTAAATCCTCCAGTGTACAGGACCAGACCCTAAAACATTAACATTACTGAAGTTGAGTAACGCAGTGCGGTTGAGGGTTAAGAGACTTGTCTAAAACCACTGAACTAGAACTGGTAAGTGGCTCATAACCTTAGTCCTTTCTTTGTATCAGGTTCTCTTTATCTGGAAACTTGTGAGTAAGCTGCCATGTGACAGTGCCCATACCCCCATGTCACTTCTGGTGGGAGAAGTCCCCTTTTGGGGCCAAAAGAATCAAGCTGAGAAATAATAAATGCACATATGTACAAATTGTAATAAGCTTCAGAGACGAATGACTGATATGGTTAGGCTTTGTGCCCCCACCCAAATCTCATCTTCAGTTGTAATCCCCATAATTCCCACAATTCCCACATGTCAAAGGAGAGACCAAATGGAGGTAATTGGATCTCAGGGTGGTTTCCCCAATGCTGTTCTTGTGATCATGAGTGAGTTCTCACAAGATCTAATGGTTTTATAAGCGTCTGACATTTTCCCTACTTACACTTCTCTCTCCTGACGCCGTGTAAAGAAGGTGCCTTGCTTCCCCTCCACCTTCCACCATGATTGTAAGTTTCCTGAGGCCTCCCCAGCCATGTGGAACTGTGAGTCATTTAAACCTCTTTTCTTTATAAATTACCCAGTCTTGTGCTAGTTCTTTGTAGCAATATGAAAAACGACACTGATTTTTCCTACCTATTTGACAGAGACAAGAGTATTGTTTGAAAATCAGTAAACATATTTGCAGTCCCAACAAGACGTCAAGCCTTAGAAACCTCACTTAGGGAGAAGGCATTTTCATCTCACTGAAGATGAAAGGCCCTTGTAGCCTTTTACAAGAGCAAAACAAAAAGCTAGCTTCTGCTTCCAAAAGTAATATATTTGTTATTTTTAAGACATTAATAAAAAATAGAAAATAGGCTGGACGCAGTGGCTTACGCTGTAGTCTCAGCACTTTGGGAGGCGAGACAGGTGGATCACTTGAGGTCAGGAGTTCAAGACCAGCCTAGCCAACAAGGTGAAACCCTGTCTCTACTAAAAATACAAATATTAGCTGGGCATGGTGGCATGCGACTGTAGTCCCAGCTACTCAGGAGGCTGAGGCACAAGAATCACTTGAGCCCGGGAGGTGGAGGTTGCAGTGAGCCGAGATCACACCATTATACTCCAGCCTGGGTGACAGAACAAGACTTAGTGTTAAAAAAAAAAAAAAAGAAAATAAAGTGTTGTCTATATTCCATCTTCCTGAGAAAGTCATGATAAGTAATTTTGTTTATATTCTTCCACATTTTTTTCTATGCATATGCTAACATTTCTATTTCTAATCAACATATATTCACACAAATATGTGTGTATATATATTAGAGACTGCTAGAGTAAAATTTGCATTCTCTTCTTCCTGAGAACACATGTCGAATATATTTCCCAGGCTGCCTTGCAGTTTAGTTGTGGTAATGTGACTAAGTATAGCCCATGGAGCATGAGTAGAAGTAATATACATTTCTTCTAGACCTGGCTATGAAAACGTCCTATACATGCTGCTCTAAGCTCTTTTCTCTTTCTAGCTCATCGAGATGAAGACGGCCACATGTCGAAGATAACAGAGCTTCCTTCAGCTTGAGCTCTGCAGGATCGCTTGGAAGAAAGTAGCCCCAAGAACCTGTTTACCGGCTCTAGATTGTTATATGAACAGCAAGTGTACTTCTACTGTGTACATTTGTGTACAAGCTAGCAGTATTGCTCTGCAACTTGTTTCTTTCACTTAAAAATATATCTGGAACAGGCTGGATGTGGTGGCTCATACCTGTAATCCCAGCACTTTGGGAGGCTGAGGCAGGCGGATCATGAGGTCAGGAGTTCGAGACCAGCCTGACCAACATGGTGAAACCCCATCTCTACTAAAAATACAAAAATTAGCCTGGTGTGGTGATGTGCACCTGTAATCCCAGCTACTTAGGAGGCTGAGGCAGGAGAATTGCTTGAACCCAGGAGGCAGAGGTTGCAATGAGCCGAGATTATGCCATTGCACTCCAGCCTGGGCAACAAAGCAAGACTCTGTCTTGAAAAAAAAAATACATATATATATATATGGAACGTTTTTCTGTGTCAGTAGCTGTCCTGTATTTCTCATAAGATATACTTTTCCCCAACAATTTAACTTTTCAGAAATTAGGAGACATATTTGAGAAGTATGGTTGCCAAAAAGTTTCCATTAAATGATTGAGGTATCTCAGAATCAAGAAAATACCACATGTATTATTTTTTAGGGCCTTAAAAAATAATATGAATTTGTTGTTGCTGTTAAAAATAAAAACAGTACCACCAGATTTTAAAAGAAAGGGAAAGCTCTGCAGTATGGCATAAATGTTCAGACAGAATAGCAGTTTGCTTGAAATACAAGCTGAAATAATTTTGCTAATAAAGGAGCAGAATACTCACAATTCAAAGTGCTGAAGCTAAAGAAGTCTCTGAGATCCTCAAACTAAGTAGCATTGGTAAATAAGGAAAGCATTGGTACGGACACAGGCCAATTGCATCCAGGTTTAATCTTGTAAACTATTCAGAATATATTCAACAATTATAATAAATATGCAAAAATATTATTATATCAAGAGTACTATCAAAACAAAATTAACTTGAAAAATATCAGAAAGCTGTCCTAAGAAGCAGCTAAGTGGCCAGGCATGAGACGGAGATGAGAAATCAACCAACTGGGTGCACCATCTCCAAAAAGATTGAGAATGCCTATTTTTAACACCATATTTTATTCATGTTTAAGAAGAGCTATCATATTCTTACTTTTCTATCTGCTGTCAAACTTTCCACGTTCAATACACTTTTTAAAATTATGAGCACGTTTAGTATCACATGAGAAGTGGAATGTTGGACCTAGATTGGTGAGTTAGAAATGACTTCTCTCTCTCCTTGAAGGTTTTAGAAATATTATGCATTTAAGAAAAGCTTTTTTTTTTTTTTTTTTTTTTTTGCAGAAAGAGCTCCATAAAACATTAAACATGAAAAAATAGGCAAGATGTGCTGAGGGAAAACTTGACATCTTAAAATTAATTTTCCTTATAAAATGCATTTACTGTTTTCTCTCTAAAGCAATGAGGAGTTTTGTGGCCACTGTACAACTCTGTTTTGCCTCTTTTGATGGTTTCTGAGGTCCCTGGACTCCCTAAATTATTCTCTCTGAAATATGTTCTCTTTGGCAGAGTGGAATTTTTTTCTCACGGAAAGAGTGGTGGTTTAAAAATACCTTTTTTGGGCACAGAATAAAATATTCATCAAACCCTGCCTCCTGATTTCCCAACATCTATTTATGAAAACCTGCCATTAAACATCTTATGGTGACCAAAAAAAGTTCCCAGGTGACAGCAAAAATAACTGATTTATATTACGATTTTATATTCCAGTCCAGCCTTTAGACATTCCACAAATCTTTATGTTTGTATAGAAAATGATCTCTGGAGTTTTCTTCCTTCTCAACTACTATTTATGCCATAAGCACACAATATTCAAGAACTGATGAGTCTTGGACTAGAATTCACTGCAGAGAGTAGTTTAGGATATAGCTTGCAAGATTTCATAGAGTAAATCCCAGAAGCTCTCCACCCAATGTCATTCCTGACAAATGAAGAAAATATAGGTTCTTTGGAAGAAAAAGATGTGATTTGTAAAGCTAGCTGAGCCAACATCTTCAAAGTAAGAGAGACAGCCAGCGACTCACTATTCATAGGCATATTTTATACCCTCGAATCGTGTGGTTTCTTTGCTGGTGAGTAATGAAAGCCATTTGGTTTTTCTGTCCAAGTAATAACAAGTCTTGTTCAAGGAAACTAGTTTTATTTAAAGCTTTGAGATTGTTTTTCTTGTTTTCTTGGCTTAAAAAAGTCAGCATTGAAAGACTCTTACTTCTTTCTTTACTATAAAAAGGAGAAAACTGCTTATTCTTTCTGAGTCCTCTGTGGAATTCGTAGTCACGTAGGAAGAAATTTGCATCCCTACACCAACGTCTAGCTTGTTTTTAATTTTTTTTTATTTAGCAGACATTTATATATAGTCTGCACCAAGCACTTTACACTTATGAACTCCATTAATCTTTAGAATACTCAGATAATATTGTCTTGATAATTTCTTCTTTTCCCCAGAATTCAAGGTAGCAGTGATTTTTTGCTGCAGATAGGGCTGCAATTCATTTTAAGCCTTTTTCTCTTTTAGAATCATCCCAAGAAGATAGAAATGAAGAAAGGTAGAGTAACCCTCTAAAATATGATTTGGGGATCAATGTCAGTAGAGAAATAACAGACCAAAGCATCCAAAAAAGGAAATATTTAACTTTGATAGAGCTTATAGTTTGAGAAATGTATATAAAAACAGACTAACTCCCAACCATATAAGCTAAACAGCTGGTATTTATTTTATCAAAACTTCAGAAACTTTTGTCACAAATATACCATGAAAGGCAATACTACAGATTATATACTAAAGTTAATAGAGTGGTATTTTCACAATGCTCATTAAAGCATTTAGAGAAAATATCACCATGTTATACAATACTGCCCTATGTGATAGAAGACCAAGATCTTAATTTGGTCTTTCAGTGCTTATATATGTCTTTTTAATACATATCTAAAAACATGTCTTTTAAATACATATGTGTCTTTTAAATACATTTTTTTTTTTTTTTTTTTTTTGAGACAGAGTCTCGCTCTGTCACCCAGGCTGGAGTGCAGTGGCCGGATCTCAGCTCACTACAAGCTCCGCCTCCCGGGTTCACGCCATTCTCCTGCCTCAGCCTCCCAAATAGCTGGGACTACAGGCGCCCGCCACCTCGCCCGGCTAGTTTTTTGTATTTTTAGTAGAGACGGGGTTTCACTGTGTTAGCCAGGCTGGTCTCGATCTCCTGACCTCGTGATCCGCCCGTCTCGGCCTCCCAAAGTGCTGGGATTACAGGTTTGAGCCACCGCGCCCAGCCTTAAATACATATTTTTAAGATGTATCATTTAAATACAGAAATGGAGATAATAACACTTCCCTTAATGAAAACTGGGGGCTGGGCAGAAGAATCCCTGAAGTCTCTGCAGTATGATCTAACATCTTGTCACTCATCTCATGCATCAGTGTAACCTCATCTACCACAGCATTCCCCAAAGTGTGATTCACGGAATGCTAGATTTACATGAAAATAAAGCATTCCAAGATACACATGTTTCAGAAATGCTTCATATTATGTGGTCCTCTTGGAGATGCACAATGCAGTTAGGCTCTGAGAAGCCCTGCAATAAATGACCTTGCATGATTTATTTAACCTAGCCTTAGTGTTCCAAGAAGGTGACTGGACCGCTGGTTTATCTAATGAACTCTGGACAATCAGATTTAAGATACGAGGACAAGACATTGCAGAGAATAAAGTTAGAACCTGCATTTAGGAGCAGGTGGGGATGGTTTCTGTAGTGAAGTTGTTCTAGTTTGATTCTTAGGTGCAGAGATCGGGTTTCTCATCCTTCTCAGTTCATGACCCATTTTCACAATGGTCAAAGCAAGGCTCCTCTCTGCTATTTTTTAAAATTCAGCCCTGTTTTAAATGTACCTAAATTTGTTTTAATCAGATATGGTAAGACATACAGACACAGAAATAACCATTATAAGGAGGGAGGTCTTACTCTCACAAATCCAGGACCACATTGGGAGGCACAGGGCTAGTGGGGAGGCAGAGTGGAGGGTGGAATGCGGGCGAAAGGCTTTATTGAGATTCTTGCAGGAAGAGAAGGCAAGACAAGGTAAGTGGGCTTAAAATTGGCCAGTTTGAGTAATTTCAGTTGACTCTGGGGCTTAGAGGCTATAGATGGCCCTGGGGTGATTAGGGCAGGTGGATAGTGGCCCAAGGAGTACGTTCCCTGTGAGCGCCCAAGAAAGGAGGTAGTTTGGACTATGGGCTTCAAATTACTTGTCTTAAATATGAAAGGTGTACTCTCTGGAAAGTTTTTTGCTATGTCTGGGAGTTAGCCAGCCCTGGGAGAGGCAATCTCTCTGGGGTCAGCAAGGCCTCAGATGTCAAAATCTACAAGAATCAAAAGATATGCTTAATGCAATCCCTAATTTCCACTTTCATGCTCCTCCCCACAATACAAACCCATTCTAAACTATTTGAGAGATATATATGTGTGTGTGTGTGTGTATATATATATATATATATATATATATGTCTCCTTGAAAATGTAAATGCATATCCTTGGAAATATAAACATCTTTGCAAAATATGAAGTGAGTTTTATGAATACATGCAATTTTAATTTGCATAAGTAGCATTATGCTATGTATCTCATTCTATTTCTTACTTTTTTCATTCAACACTTTTGAAGATACAGCCACATTGCAGTATAACTATCTAGTTTTGTCATGTAGCATCTAGCTGCGGTATAATTTTTTTAGGCTGTATTTGGTTTATCCATCCCTTAGTAGAAGACTCTTGGTTGCTTCCAACTCCTTACCAGGAACAATGTTTTAATGTTCTCTTACATGAGAACTTCTCTGGATTGTAACTACTGTGTCAAAGAGCAGATGCACACTTAATACACACACATATTGCAACTTTGCTCTCCAGAATGGCCAAACCAATTTATACCCAAGCCAGTCATACCTAAGGGTCCTCATTTCCCCTTGTGCCCTGACATGGCTGATCTCATGTTATCATGAGATTCTAGCTTTAAAACGTTGTACCTGACATAGGCAGCACAAGATCGGCCACCCTGCATTTGGTTCCCCTCTTAGATTATCTCAAGTTGCCCTCCGTGCCACGAGACTGAATTGTGAAAGCACCAAACTTAACTTCATGTGGCTTCACCACAGGCTCAAAAGGCTCAATGTGATCTCAAGTTGGGTCTGCTTTCTTGATGACATAAACTCCAACTATGGCTTGGGATTTCAGAGAACAAAACCATGGTTTCACCCTTAGAAGCATGATAGAGTTTATTATGGAAGGAACCAAGAGGAATGGGGAATCATATTGTAAAGATAATAAAGCATCTTCGTGGGTTACGTTAAAAAAAATTAGTGAAATTATTATAAACCCTCCAAATAGAAAGGTAATTTAAGGCCTGTGCATGGAATAGTCTGACTTTAGGAATCATATTCACTCAGGAAATCAAGAAAAAACTGGAGTAGTTTGAAAACTATGACTCATTCTTGCACTTAGGACGTGAGCAGTTGAAGAATATAAAGAAAAGTCAAAATCAATTAATCTGTAGAAGGAGACAGATTTCCTTCAAAGGAAAATTGAGGTCTCAGATGACAAGATGGGCTGATTTAGAAAGACGATGATGGAACGCAGGGGATGTTTTGCATGTTACTATACCACAAAGAATGAATTGGGCCCAGTGAAATACAACAGAAAAAGCAAGATTGGAGAGAGATGGCTGGAAAGACTTCCCAGAAATTGCTGCAATCCAGGAAATGCTTGAGAAGTCCCTTCTTAACCCTGCAGATAAAAGGTCTGTACTAAAGACAGTTGGGGGAACCACCCTTGCAGACTGGAACCACTGGACCAAGGAGCCAGACAAATCTGGATCGATATAAGAGTGGAAGACTATGAATTCATGTAAAGCAGTGAGTTTCAGGATGATGCAGTCATTATGGGGTGAGATGAGATAGGGCTCATGTCCTGAGAGAGTGCATTTATCAATTTATGGAATTGCTATTTATGGGACTCTATGGGAAGATGCTGCAAAGATGAGACCAACAACAAGAGCACGACAGAGGTCAATAATAGATTGAGACCAGCCCTACATTGGATGCTGGTCTGATGGGAGACATCTTCTAGTTGGGATGATCTGACACAGGAAACTGGGGATGGTGATGATTGGTGTACAATGGGTGCTTTGGGCACACTCAGACCTCGTTAATTTTCTCTAAGAGACAAAATCAGGAGGAATAAGTACTTTTAAATGTCTGTGGCAGAAATCAAAGAAAAAGTGAAAAAGAGGAAAACATTTAACTGCAGCTGTAAGTGTAAGCCCTACATGGTTAGAGAAGGAAATAGATGCTCAGGATACAGGTTAAACTGTTAGAAACTCACTGAGCCTTCCTGAGAGGAGTAGGTGAAGAGAAAAGCGAATGAGACACCAACAGCAGATCGCACCTCTATTTAAAAATGTGGAACAGAAAGAAATGCTATAACACACAAACTCTGGGGAAAGATGGAGCTAAGATGAGGCACTTCCGTGGCCAAGGCAGCCGAGGCCCTGTGTGGCCCAGAGCACAGAGATGTCCAGGTGTGGACTCACTGGGCCAGACTTACACGGTCACGGGCCCTCAGTGGGCCCTGGGACACTGCCTTGAGAAAATCAACCATAGCTTCAGTTGATTAATCGGCTAAAGGCTGAAACAAATGTGTATATGAAGAGAAAATCTTCCCTAGCAATGTGCCTTGGCACTCAAATGTTTACCAACTCCAACACCCATGAGAGGGCCCAAGAGCGCCCAAGAGCACCCCTCAACACCCACAGCCTCATCGTCATGGTGCCCAGCAGGACACAGCCCACCAAGCCCCAACCCTGTCTGCTTCAGCCACCACACAAGGCCCAAATCCCAGGTCACCCTAAGCACCCAGCTCTCATCCCCACGTGGTGCATGAAACACTCTTTCATTCCCTTCCCTCACTCCCCATCTCAGTCTCCCTTCAGCAAACAATCCTAGCTCCTTACTCTCTTCCCTGAACAGCCCCTCACCTTCCCACTGTGGTGGGTACCTGGCTTTCCCTTGACCAGGCCTCCCCAACCGTCTTCCCACTGGGCATAGGGGAGGGACAGGAGTCCTCCTCATTCCTTGCCAAAATTTCCAGATCATTGTTCCCCAACCCCTCCCTAAAACTCCCAGTTCCTGTGACTCTCCTGCAGGATAAACCATCCGGTGACTCCTCCCCCTCGACCTCCCTGTGGCTCTGTTCTTTGAAGAGCTCATCACTGGGCTCCTTGTCTTTCTCTCCACCCACTTCTCCCATCATTATTCTTAGCGATTCCCTTCTAAACCCCAGCCTCTCAGCTCCTTGGCCTCCTCTCCTGCACTGACTGTCTCCTCTGCAAACTTCAGTCACCCGTGCCCATGGCTGAAGTTCTTGTCACCGATGATTGCACCCCTCCATGCTCATGATTGCAAGCATTCTCATCCCTTGCCTTAGGATTTTCCATGAACATAAACATGTCATCTGTGAATAAAAATAACTTATTTCTTCCTTTCCAATCTATATGCCTCCTAGTTATTTTTCTTTCTTTATTGCCCTGATTTGGAACTCCAGTACAATGTTGAAGACTTAATGCTGAACAGTACGCTTTATGCTTCCTGTGTTCCCAGATCATCCACTCTAATAACGCAAGCAGAGGGAGAGAGCGAGAGAAGGCGGATGACCATTTTCAGGAATGAAAGAGGTGACATCACTATAGATCGAAAAGGTCTTAAAAGATAATAAGAAAATATTATGAATAATTTTTGCCAATAAATTTGATTACTTAGATAAAATGGAAAAAATTCTTGAGAGATACAAATTATCAAAATGGCACAAGGAAAAATAGAAAATGTGAAAATATCTATATCAACTAAAAAATGTAATTCATAATTTAAAATCTTCCTGCAATGAAGGTCCAGAGGGTGAATTATTTCAAATATTCGAGGAAGAAATAATGCCTCTACACATAAGAAAGGGGATAGAAACAGTTCTTACTTTTTGAAGCCAATATTACCTTGATATATCAGAAACAGAAAAGAGAATAAATAAAACTATACTCCAATATCCATCATGAACATAAAGGTAAAAATTCTTAATAAAATCCAATCTAATCTAACAGTAAAAAAGGGTAATACACCATGACCAAATGGAGCTTATCCCAGGAATCCAAAATTGGTTTAACATTCAAAAATCAAATTATGTAATTTACCATGTTGACAGAGTTAGAGAAAACTCATATGATCATCTTAATAGATGCAGAAAAAGCATTTGGCAAAATTCAATACCCACACATAATTTTTTTAAAAAATTCTCAGCAAACTAATAAGAGAAGAAAATTTCTACCTGATAAAGGACACCTATGAAAAACTTACGCTAACATCATACTCAGTAGCGAAAGACTAAATGCTTTCTGAAATACCCGAAATAAGACAAAGAAGTCCACTCTTGTCCAACATTGTACTGGAATTCCAAATCAGGGCAATAAAGAAAGAAAAATAATTAACAGGCCTATAGATTGGAAAAAAGGAAATAAATTATTTTTATTCACAGATGACATGTTCATGTACATGGAAAATCCTAAGAAATCTACAAAAAAAAGTTTCCCAGAGCTAATAAGTGAGTTTAGCAATTTCCCAGCATATGTGATAAATATTCAAATATTAACTGTACAGTATTCCTATAAATAGTAATGAACAACTAGAAATCTGAATTTTAAATTTACCGTTTGCAATATCATCAAAAGTATAAAATACTAAGAGATAAATTTCACAAAATATGTGTAAGACCTGTATACTGAAAACTACAAAACACAACTGGGAGAAATTTTAAAAGATCTAAATAAATGGAGAGAAATACCATGTCCATGGATGAGAAGACTCAATATTAAGATGTCACATCTCCCCAAATTGAGCTATAGATTCAATGCAATCAGAATTTTTTTGTTTCTGTTTTTTGTTTTTTGAGACAGAATCTTGCTCTGTTGCCCAGGCTGGAGTGCAGTGGCGCAATCTCAGCTCACTGCAACCTCTGCCTCCTGGGTTCTCGGCCATTCTCCTGCCTCAGCCTCCCAAGTAGCTAGGACTATAGGCGCTCGCCTCTACACCCGGCTAATTTTTTGTATTCTTTAGTAGAGACGGGGTTTCACTGTGTTAGCCAGGATGGTCTCGATCTCCTGCCCTCATAATCCACCCGCCTCGTCCTCCTAAAGTGCTGGGATTACAGGCATGAGCCACTGCGCCTGGCCGCAATTGGAATTTTTTTAAAGGAGGAGTTTTTGATAAAATAAGGACAAGTTGATTCTAAAATTTATATGGAAATGCAAAGACCTGTAATAGCCAAAGAAATTTTGAAAAAAAGGAACAAAGTTGGAGGACATGCACTATCTGATTTCAAGACTCACAGTAATCAAGACAATGTGCTATTGGCACAGGATAGAATGATAGAACATGATAGAATCTAGAAATAGAATTTCAACCAAGTTAGTAAGGTCATTTAATGGGGAAAGGAAAGTGTTTCCAACAAGAGGTGCTAGAACTAATGGATATCCATATGAGCTTTATATAATCTTGTGCTCTCAGCACTTAGAGCAGAACAAGGCACGGTGCAGGCTGCTTGTTGAATAAATGAATAAAAGAACAAATAGCTATATAAAGACTAGTTTAGGCTGTGTCTGTGCAACGCAGCCTTCTCTCCAGGCAGAGGGGCAATGGGCTCCCAGTACCATGCAGTGCAGGAAAGTCATGAGATATATACTACTTAACTAACACACAGAAGAGTACACTGGTGAGTGGTATTTCTTTATACCCCTGGCAGCAGAGAGGGCCCCTCTACATTTAAAGCTACTTCTACCTTAGGGGCATTTCCATAGGGCCTAGGAACAGAGGATCACTGGGAGCACCAGTGGTGATATGAGCTACAGAAAAAATATTCACTTGCTGCAAATTCCTCCAAGAACTTCAAAATATACCCACTTTTCTCTTGGCCCACAATTATACAGGTACCCCCAAATTCCTTGGGGCCTAAATTAGGTGATCTCTCTACCTCACACAGTTGTGTGAACTTGAACATTTAAAGTGACTTACTCTAAGGCAGGGGTCCCCAACCCTCGATCCACGGACCAGTACCCAGTATCAGTCCATGGCCTGTTAGGAACTGGGCTGCACAGCAGGAGGTGAGCTGTGGGCAAGCAAGCGAAGCTTCATCTGTATTTACAGCTGCTCCCCATCACTCACATTACTGCCTGAACTCTGCATCCTGTCACATCAGTGGTGGCATTAGATTCTCATAGGAGCATGAACAGTATTGTAACTACACATGCCTGGGATCTAAGTTGCATGCTCCTTATGAGAATCTAATGCCTGATGATCTGTCACTGTCACCCCCAGATGGGATTGTCTAGTTGCAGGAAAACAAGTTCAGAGCTCCCACTTATTCTATATTATTGTGAGTTTTTAAATTATTTCATTATGTATTATACTGTAATAATAATAGAAATAAAGTTCACAATAAATCTAATGCACTTGAACCATCCCAAAAGTATCCCCCCTACCCCGGTCCATGGAGAAACTGTCTTCCAAGAAACCAGTCCCTGGTGCCAAAAAGGTTAGGGACCGCTGCTCTAAGGTACTACGACTCTGACTCCCAAAGTCACACTCAATGTCATTTGAAAAATTCCTGCAAAAGTTGTTAACCAATGTGGAAATGAGAGGAGAAATGGTCATTTCAGCTGAACAGAACAGGAGTTGGAGATACTCTAATCATCCCAGATAATTTCTATTGTATATTTATAAATTTATCTTTTCTATAATTAGATTTGCTCAGTAATAACAATGAAGTCCCCTAGTTCTTTAATTAGTTAGTACTTTTAACCCCCATGGATATTAAGATATCAAAAAGCTGAATTTGAAATGCAGATTTGAACTATAATGTATTCATCCCAGCATGCTGTGCAATTTTGCATTTATGTCTTTTGTTGTGTGGATGATGTTGTGTGGGTAACAATGAAGATGAAATCTTAGTGCCAACTACCTTGTGTATATAAAAATCTTTCCCTCTCTCTCTTTTAAATTAATCATGGAAGCGCTAAAGCCAACTTTTTCTGCATTTCTCAAAAGAGACTGATGATCCTCAACACAGGCACACAGAAGATACAAACACACACATAAATACATCCACATTTAGAGACAATTTGTAAAAACCAATTGAGGGTCATTTTTTTTTCTTTGGCAAAATGAATGCTTTCTGGAGAATTCCTTAAAATAAACATTAAAAATTGCACTGATTTTGTATTAAAGTAACAAAAGTTCAATTTATATGTAATGTCTTAAGGATACATCAACATGTAAAGACAGATATGCTAGTAAAGATTTGACAATTACTCCTATATATGGCATCACAATTTTTGCCACAACAACAGTATAATTTCCAGGAAGAGTCCGTTCAGAGGGCCACCTGAGCCCCAGTCTCCTTTCCAATTCTGCAATGAGCCCATACGTTTGCTGATTACCCCGCAGGTCTTGGATCCAATTTAACATTTGGTTGGTGGCAGTTGTAGAGGAAAACGTGGCACAGCAGATTGGAAATTTGCAAACCTCCTGGAAAAGCTATTTGCTAAGCTTGTGTCAAATATGCCTGAGTAGGCTGTGGCAGCTGCAAAATCTAGGCGCCCGGGGTGCAGATGGTGTTCCTGTCACGTGGCCAAGGATTGGCTGGATCCTTCACATCACAGAGCCCCTCAGCCAGCGGGGCTGGGTCCTTCCTGTAGGGCACCTGCATCCCACTCCATCCACTGCCACTGCCACTGCCACTGCCACCCAAGGCTGTGCTGTTGACACAGGCATGGTGAAAGAGAAGGGTACAGAAGGTCAGGTTTCTTGTGCCCCTGCATTTACTGCAACAAGCTATGACATGGGCTTGGAAGGAGCATGCTTTCCCAGCAGCACCTAGAATACTTAGAAAACTCTTAGTTACTACCCAAAATAGACACTTCCCTCCAGCAGTGCAAATCCTTCCCCATCCCACTCAAAAGGTATCAACTGTCTCATCTGGCACCTCTGACTCCTGCCAATCTGGATTTTCTGCCTTCCTAATTCTGCACAGAACTTCAGCTTCTAGCAAGCCTTTCTGGCTTCTTCACACAGCTCATAACATTCTTCTACATTGTGGCTTGTCAGTACTCACAGGCTCTTTGATTTATTCAATCAGCCATTGATTCACATATTCATTCCATAAATATTTACTGAGCATCTACTATATGCCAGGTGCTGGGGAGGCAATTGTGAGAAAGCCCTACAACGGTAAATAAGACAAACAAGGTCCTGCATGTAAAACTTTCCATCTAATCAGGAAGATCAGCAAACAGGCACATAAGGGGAAAGATAAAGAAATGAAGATGTTACAGGGGCGCACAGTAAGATTCTTTAGCAGACTTGCAAGTCACAGAGGCTTCATGGAAGAGCTAATGTCTAAACTGAAGCTAAAAGATGAGTGGGCCTTAGGCAGGTCCAGAGTAGCATGGTGAGGGTGGGTTTGAGAGGGCAGTGACCCTCAGGGAGACCAGGGGCTCCAGAGACCATATCCTAGCAAACTAGAACAAGTGCCAGAGAGGAAGTGGGGTTCTACTCGTGTGTGTTTCTTTTCATATTGTTTTGTGTGTGCTTTTGAATTTATGTCTGCATTCTATCTCATATATTGTTTTATCCTCCCTGTAAGAGCCCATTCTTAACACAGAGCTTAGTAAGCACAGGTGATGCTACATAACATGTTGGTGAATCGATTATAGCTATTTGCTAATTTGTTGAGGCAGAACAATCTTTCTATAGCTTGCCATGTGCTGTCAGTCAGGCTGCCTGGCAGCAAAGGACTCAGCCTGGGCCCCTGGTTACAGAAGGGACTGCCTTGTGCTTAGAGAATGATGTCCAAATGATGGCCACTTCCTTTATTCTGGAATAACTCCGTCTTGAATAAAAGATATTCCCATCTCCCCTGACTTTTTGGGAAGTAACAATAATTCACACTCCAGTGCAATAGAGAAGAAATGGAAAGGAGTTGATTGGCGGGCATTTAATAATTCACTAATGGACATTTCTCAGATGTTAGCTTTCTGGGTCTCTGGGCAGGATTCAACACTGAAACCACTCCTTCCTCCTCAAAGCACCCTTCCCTCTTGGCTTCTGAAATACAACACCCTTCTGCACCTCCTCTTGCTGCTCCTTCTCAGTCGTCTTTAAAGGTTCATCTTCTTCCACCCAGCCTTCAAATGACAGCAGGTCTCAAGGCTCATTCACAGATCACCTTATTGTCTCACTCAATGTTTTCTTCCTTGGAACTTTCTTAAACCCCGTTTTCCCAGTGATCAGCTCATGGGTGATTACTATCAAATGTGTAGCTTCAGCTGAAGAAGGCTCAGGCAGTTGTCATGTTTTGGCTGCTTAGCATCCAAACCTCTTTCCTATTCACGGAGAATTCCTCTTCTTGCAAGTCTTCATAGGGAGCAGAGCTTCACTGCACAATAGGAGCTGGAGGTGTTGTATAATAACAGCTTCCCCAGCATACAGCACAGCTAGGACATAAGCAAGAAACCCAGGCGCAACCAATCAAAGGTTCATTTAGAGACTCAGTCTAAATCTGTCCAGGTGACAAAGTGAGGATGACAGCTGGAACAACAGCCTCCACAGACCAGCTCTGGGGTGTCTGTGATGTAAGATGCCACATCCTGTGTTCAACAGCAGCTGCAGAGGAAATAGCAGTATCTTCCTGTCACCTGACTGCTCCAAGGTGGGATATTGGCCCAGGTTCTGGACATATAGCTTCCTTTTGATTCTTCCTGCCCACTTCACAAGCGTGGCTCTTTAGGCCTCCTGGTGATTCCGTGGGCTACCCAATATCTGTTCAGCAAATCTCTGTTCTGCTTAAATAAGCCAACATCAGTATCCATTCTGGTGATGGTGGCCCAACTCAGAGAAAAGTTCCCAGCTGGCTCTGTTCTGTTCCATCTTCACACCCAGTTACCCTCCATCAGCTGTTTTCAAGATGTAGTCCTGTCTTCGTCCATTTTTTACTGCTATAACAGAGTACCACAGACTGGGTATAAAGAAAACGAAAAAATCTCTGGGTATAAAGAGATTTTTTTATACAGAAGAGAGATTTCCTTGACTCAAGGTTCTGGAGGCTGGCAAGTCCAAGATCAAGGGGCCACATCTGGTGAGGACCTTCATGCTTCATCACAACATGGCAGAAGGCATCCCATGATGAGAAAAGGCAAGGGAGGACAAAAGTGCATGACACACTCTGTGAGAGAGAGAGAAATAGGAGCAGAGCTCATCCTTTTATTAGGGGCCCACTCCTGCAATAACTAACCCGCTCCCACGGTAATGGCATTAATTTACGCGTGAGGGCAGAGCCCTCATGACCCAATTACCTCTTAAAGTCCCCACCTTCTAATATTATTACTTTTGCAATTAAATTTCTACACGAGTTCTGCGAGGAACATTTAAATAGCAGGTCCCCAGGCACCTGGGGGTTGCTGAGGCACTTTCAGGAGGTCTGCAAAGTCAAAATGATTTTCATTAAATTCATAAAATCACTAAGACATTATTTGTCTTTTTCACAGTGTTGACATTTCCAGCAAGGATACAAACAGTAGTGTGAGGCTGTGGCATGGAGCTGTAACCATAGCATCGTGTTCTTCACCATCGTGCCCTTGCAGAAAAATAAAATAAAATAAAATAAAATTTAAAAAGCCAGTTTTGTTTAGGAATATCCTTTTTGAAAAAGTAAGGAATATTAATTTTATTAAATCTTCACTCTTAAATACACAAAATGTGAATGCTGCTGCCTCACATTCTGCCCAAGGCCCCCACCATCTGTTCACAGAGCTTACGAGTCCCCATTACTGTGGGCCGTGGGTAGTGCCCTGGCTCAGTGAGGGCCCACACCATAGACAGTTCTGTGTTTTCACTCCCTGGTCCTTGCAAGCCAAGACAAGAGCCTTTTCCCTCTTACAAAGACCCTAAGTCCTTCCACTCCTTCCTCCCCTAACCAAGTTGCCCTTCACCTTTTGCTCACCCTTCCTAACACTGGTCCTAACTAGTTCTTGAGAGCAGAGAACCTCACTCTGCAGGCATTCAACAGACATCTTTATCTGACCTTAAGCTTTGCTGTATCTTTTTTTATTATTGTTTCTATTTGGGGTGGCCTGGAGGAAGAGAAACCACTACATGGGACCCAAAAGTAGAAGGGTAGGAAAATGCACAGAAAGCAGATTAATATTTCAAATAACACTTAGCTGCACTTGCAATTCAGAACCCTGACTGTTCGGATGGTCTGTGGACGCTCCTCTCAGCCTCTGGCCCACACCCAGCCTACCCTGGATCCACCTCCTTCTACCTGGAACATTCCCCTCACTTGATGCTTAGCTAGCTACCTCCTGCTTTTAACTCAAATCCCACTGAACTTAAAAACCACTTTCTCAAAGAGGTTTTCTTCCATGTTTCAATCTAAATTAAGTCATCTCCTCCGCTACAATAACCTGTCCTTTCCCTTCATAGATAGCATTCATCATAATTTTAATTTTATATTTATCTGTGTGTGTTTGTTTATTATTTCTCTCTCTCAGTAGATCATGGCCACCAGGAGGGCAGGACCATGTCTGCTCTGCTCAGCACTATATACCCATCAAGGAAGTGCTCAATATTAATTTATTTTAAAAATCAAGGAGAATAGGGCTATAACTAGTAGTCTTTTTAGACCTTTCGTTTTTCTAATGTATGCATTTACAGCCACAAATTTCCCTCTAAGCCCTGCTTTAGCTGCATTCTATAAATGTTGACAGGTTGATAAATTGTACTTGCATTATCATTTCAGTTTAAATACTTTCTAACTTCACTCTTGATTTCTTTAGTGACACATAGATTATTTAGAAGTATATGGTTTAATTTCAATATTTTTAGTTCCTAAATTTTATATTATTGTTGATTTCTAATATAACTACATGGTTATCGGAGAACCTACTCTATATAATTTCAATTATTTGACATGTATTGAGACTTGTTTTATGTTTTATGGCGCAGTATAGGGGCTGTATTGGTGAACACAGCATACACACCTGAAAAGAATATAGATTCTGCATTTGTAAGATGTAATGTTCTATATCATTTAGGTCAAGGTGATTGATGGTGTTGTTCAGATCGTTTACAACTTTATTGCTTTTCTGTCTAATTGTTCTATCAATTGCTGAGAGAGGGGATTATACTTCACGTATTTTGAAGTTCTGTTATTAAGCACATACACATTTACATTTGCTGTGTCTTCCTGGTGAACCGATCTGATCATTATGAAATGTCTCTTTTTTATCTCCGGTAATATCTTTTGTCTTAAAGTCTGTTTTGTCTGTATGTTCCTTTTCTCTTAAGCTGATGTAAAATAGCACCATTTAAATTCCCACTTTTCTACATTCTCCCTCAATTTTTATCTCTATCTTGTTCTCTAATAGCAGTGTGGAGCTGAAACAAATTAGAAAAGTGATATTAACCAAAAAGATTATTTTCTCTAATGCTGAAAGGAGAGGTATAACCAAGAGGCTGGTCCAGCTCCCATTTTCATCTCTGATGCAGCCATCACTCACCAAAGAGATAAGCTGCACAGCCTCCCTGTTCCCCAGGCTTTCCTCTGAAAGTTTTTCCCCTGAAAAGCAACTCTACCAATTTCTAACATTTTTATGTGTTTGACTTTATTAAACTTGGGGTTTTCAATAATGCATGAAAAGGAAATCATTTCATGGCTAATAAAGCAGTTGGAAGACAAACTTTTTGACTAGAGCATCTAACTGCAAACACAATCGATGCAACTTTAACAAGCATTTCAGTCTACTACAGATTCAGGGGAGACTTTCATAGCACTCTGAGGAAACCAGGTGCAAGGTTAACTGTGATTTTTCTTCTGTTTGAACTTTTCAGAACATCTATTCCTGTTACAGAAAAGAGCTGGCAATATCGATTTTTAGACGATAACACAGAAGACCCACAGAAGTTCCTCTAAACATTCTAGTTAATGAAGACTTGGGGGTTTTATTTTTTTCACTAAATTGCTATAGTTCGATTGCTGGAGGAACCTATTGCTAGTCTTAGATTATTTTCAGTCTTCTTGAAACTCACCAATGTCAATACTGTATGCCTAATGTCATTAAAAATAAATCCAAACCAGTTTCCATATGGCATGGGCCTTAAATATCATATCTTATTATCATAGGTACCTTCATGAATGTTTATGACAGGCAGCTACCTAGATGATGGGATTTGAGAGGGCCACAAAAGCCCTAACACCGTAGCAAACTGTCCCTCATCAGTTACTCTTTTGAGTGAGACATTTTCTTCAGAAGGCTCCTGTTAGGGCTCACCTGCCACCTCTGCACAAGGAACATTAAAATGTACTAACATGTCGAATGTTTATCTGATCCATTAGTGGTTCACCCTGCATGGGTCCCCATCACACTGTAAAGAATTTTTGCCTGTAAACTCCCCTCTGTTTAGTTCTTTGCTCTTCTCTCTAGGTAGCTCTGTGGTTTCCATTCTCATCACAAAACAGAAAATGTGAAAATGCCAAATATACATCTCCAGCCCTGGCCTCTTTTTCCAAATAATGCATTCCCATCTCTGGCTTCCAGATGGTCATTCTCACTAGGCTACCATTAGCTGAAACCTAACTGCAATGGCTAATTTTGTGTCAACTTGACTGAGCTAAAAGATGCCCAGATATCTGGTGAAACATTATATCTGGATGTGTTTCTAGGGGTGTTTCTAGAGAATATTTGCATTTGAATTGTCAAGACTGAGTAAAGAAGGTGGCCCTCACCAACGTGGGTGGACATCACCCAATCCGTGGAAGGCCTTAATAGTACAAAAACAGGAAGGAAGGGTAAATCCTCTCTCTCTCTCTCTCTCTTTAGTTAGGACATCCATCTCCTTCTACTGCCAGACATCAGAACTCCTGGTTCTCAGGCCTTCAGATTTGGGGATTTACACTAGTGGTCCCCCTGGGTTCTCAGGTCTTCAGCCTTGGATGAATTATACCACCAGCTTTCCTGGTTCTGCAGCTTGCAGATTACATATCTTGGGACCTCTTGGCTGCTGTAATCACACAAGCCATAATAAATCTCCTATCTATCTATCTATCTATCTATCTATCTATCTATCTATCCATCCATCCATCCATTCATGCACCTATCCCATTGGTTCTGTTTCTTTAGATAACTCTGATGAACACACTAACTTTCCAAAACAAAATTCATTATCACTTCCACACTAATAAGCCCTAATTTATGCAGTGAATTATCATTTTTTTCAGTCAAAATAGGACTCCCCTCCTCTTCTCTCATTGAGGAATTCACAAAGCTCCATTTCTTCCTTTCCAGGTCTAGTATCCCCCAACAATAAGAAAGCAGAAGTTCTGAAGGACAAGCGGTGAGTGGACAAGAAGTCAGTAAGTGTGAGAAATGCCAGACATCATATCAGGCATGAAGACCCAAAAGGCTTATGGCCTTAGAGAATGACCAGTAAATCCTCAAATATATCTGGCGTACCACTGTGGGGCCCAGCAACTGTGTTACAGAGAAAGCATCCTGAAGGAAGTGATGCTTCCATTAAGGCCTGAAGGCAGGATAGGAATTAGCCTGCTAAATGGAGGCATAAAGGTACCTTAGGCAAAGGAACAGCGTGAGCAAAGGCATGAAGGCAAAATCATGATGGCAGCAGAGTTCTGAATCTTTTTGTTTTAGACAGAGTCTCTCTCTGCCACCATGCTGGAGTGCAGTGGTGCAATCTTGGCTCACTGCAACCTCCACCTCCCAGGTTCAAAACATTTTCCTGCCTCAGCCTCCCGAGTAGCTGGGACTACAGGCACGGGCCACCACGCCCAGCTAATTTTGGAATTTTTAGTAAAGACGGGGTTTCACCACGTTGGCCAGAATGTTCTCGATCTCTTGACCTCATGATCCACCCACCTCAGCCTCCCAAAGCGCTGGGATTACAGGCGTGAGCTACCTTGCCTGGCCATTTCTGAACCTTAAAGATCAATTTGCAGAGTGGACAATGTGGGGATGTGGAGGTGGTAGGAATTGAGACTGATGAAGCAGCCAGTGGTCAAATTATGAAAGACCTATGGATACACCCTTGCAATTTTTCTTATAAAAACCAAAGTTGTAAGCAATAAGATTACAAATTCATATTGGCATTTTGGATAGATACCTCTGGAAGCAGTGTGAAGCAGTGAGAGGGGAACAAGACTGGAGGCAGGGAAACCATGTGTGATAGATCGAATTATCAGTCCTAATTCTTCACTTCACTATAGTAACATTACACATCCACACCTCTTCCATGGCCTCATGGTGCCATTCATTTCCCACATGTTGACTTTGGACTCAATTTAGCCAGTAGGATATTAGCAGGCATAGCACAGGTAGAGATTTGAAATGTGCCTGCATGTTTGAGCTAATGCACTTGTGCTCCTGCCTTCCACCATGAGAAGAACATGTCGCTGCCTGCCTCTGGTGTCAATAATTCCAGAAGGATGACAGACAAATGGGGCAAACTTAAACCCAACATGCAGTTGGGACTTGAGGCAAGTCCAGCCAAGCCCAATCCAAGGTCATCGAACCACAGCCAACTTGTAGGCACTCAGATGAGGAAGAAATGTTTGTCATTGTAAATCCCTGGGTTTGGGGGTGGTTTGTTTCAAGAATTATTGTTAAAATAACTAATTTACATACCGGTTAAGAAGGTATTGAAAGAGAAACAAAAAGAAAAAAGAAAAAAAATGAATAAGAGGGTGATAAGGACTTAAAATAGGGTAATGGCAATAAAGATAAGAAAGAAGTAAATTGATGAAATGCCTAAGAGGTAGACTCTAAAAGACATGGTAAGCCAGGCACGGGGCTCATGCCTGTAATCCCAGCACTTTGGGAGGCCAAGGAGGGCAGATCATAAGGTCAGGAGTTCGAGACCAGCCTGGCCAGTATGGTGAAACCCTGTCTCCACTAAAAATACAAAAATTAGCCAGGCATGGTGGCACATACCTGCCATCCAGCTTCTTGGGAGGCTGAAGCAGGAGAATTGCTTGAACCTGGGAGGCAGAGGTTGCAGTGAGCCGAGATCACGCCACTGCATTCCAGTCTGGGTGACTGAGCGAGACTCTGTCTTGGGAAAAATAAATAAATAAATAATAAAAGACAGGGTAACTGATTGGATATGGAAAGCAAGTCAAGGAAGCCTCATGGGATCATAGCTGAGACAACTGAATGGATGGAGAGAAATGTCACCCACTGAGTTGAGGGATGTAAGAGGGATGAAGAAGAAGCATATTTGGTTAGAAGATGATAACTCTAGTTTTGATATGGGGAACTTGAGCAACCTGTTGGGTATCCAAGTGGAGATGACTAGAAGTCTATTAGAAAAGAGGGAGAGGGATGTAACAAACTTGCTTTGGTTTGGTTTCTGCTCTTCATCTTTTGAACCTGCTTTGTATGTCAGAGACTCTCTCATTGTATGAATTTGGTGGGAGACCACCCCCTCTAATTCTCCAAAAGTCCAAAAGGCCAGATACTTACTCTCCATGACACCTGAGGTCATGAGCCACATGACCCAAGTACTGCCAATCAGCTAATTCAGCTCAATGCTTTGTTTCATTAGTGAAACAAAAAACAGGGGATAGTTGAAATTTCATTCAAATGACTCCAGTGACAACATCCAGCGTCCTGTGTTGGTCCCAGCAGGGGTATCTGCATCCTGTGGGAGTGACCATAGTATACCCCACCCCATCCTACCCTGGCTGGCTCCTGCTCAATTTCTAAACCTGGTTCTCCAGCCCCAATGCAGGCTCCGTGAGCTATCCAATATCTTCCCTCAATCAATTCCTTTTCAGATTAAGTCGTCCAAACTGATGTTTGCACTGAAGAACCCCAACTAGTAAAGAAATTTGCAACAGGACAGAGCTGCAAGGAAATGGAGAGTTTGCTTGCAGATTGGTTATAAGTCTAGTCAGAATACTAAAATCCAGTTAATATTCAGGGAATCTGGCAGTCTGTGGCTCACAGTGGTAAATTGCTCAAATTAAATGCTCATTTATAGTCACCTGGAATGAAGAATTCATTAAGGCAAAACTTTGAAGACCATATTGCTACTTGCATAGAATGAAATGAAGAGCTTGAGTCATACAGACTGTTGTAAACGTAGCTTTCCCCAAGAGAACAGGAGAGTTAAGGAGAAGAAAAAGAGGAAGAAGAAGAAGAAAAAGAGGAGGAGGAGGAGGAGGAAGAAGAAGAAGAAGAAGAAGAAGAAGAAGAAGAAGAAGAAGAAGAAGAAGAAGAAGAAGAACAACAACAACAACAACAACAACAACAAGACGACAACGAAGACGACAAGCTTACATCTCTAAATGTCCCACGCAAAGACTTTCCAGTAATGTGCTGAAATGATATCTTATTTACAGTCTTTTAACGCTAACATAGCTGAAAGCCAAGCACAGAAGTGCATTGCCAAATTTCAACATCTGCTGAGTTGACATACTGAAGCAGCTCCATTGTCTGGGGTATATACCCCGAGGTTAGTCATCTCGCGCCAGGAAAATTTAGGACAGGGACACACACAAGGAGTTTAGGAGCAGAGGTTAAGAGAAGGGAAGGTAAGGGAAGGGAAGGGGAGGGGAGGGGAGGGGAGGGGAGGGGAGGGGAGAAGGGGGAGGGGAGGAGGGGGAGGGGAGGGGAGGGGAGGCAGCTCTCTATCTAGAGAGGAGTCTCCCAGCAGAAAACGACTGGCTGATGGAGGATGAACTGGGTTTTATAGTCCAGCCTGAGGAGCTGGCGTCTGATTTACGTAGGGCTCACAGATTGGTTGGATCGGGATGACGTTTACACAGTCCCGGGGAAGGCTGGCCACCCTGCCCTAATCTTATTATGTCAATAAACTCTCCTGCTGACCGGTGCCATCTTGTCTGCTTTTTACTGTACACGTGGCTGATAAAGAGAAGGGAATACGGGGCCACCATTTTGAACATGATTGGCACAACTACCGGCATCTATCAGCTCGATTTTACAGGCTGCTCTTTGTTAGAAGGGACAATGATTTGGGGCTGCTTTTCATTAAAAGGAAAATCTTACGGAGGACTTCCCTACCCTCACTATCTGCCTAAGTAATTTCTTAACTCCAATATCAAAACTCCCTAGGTATGTTATATAAAGGATAGGGCATTGTTCAGAAAAGACTGTGGCCCCTAGATGGCGCACGATGGCTGACGCCTATAATCCTACACTTTGGGAAGTCAAGGCAGGAGGATCACTTGAGTTCAGGAGTTTAAGACTAGCCTGCACAATATACTGAGACCTCGTCTCCACAAAAAAAATTAACTGAGCATGGTGGTCCACACCTGTAGACTCAGCTATTCAGAAAGCTGAAGTGGGAGGACCACTTAGTCTGGGAGGTGGAGGCTGCAGTGAGCCAAGATTGCACCACTGCACTTCATCCTGGACCACAGAGAAAACCCTGCCCCCACCCCACAAAAAAAAGACAGCGACCTCCAAAATTGTAATAAGGACATTTGGGAAGATCTGGGAGACTCACAGAACACCAAACATGGAACCCTCTGGGTCTCTCTTGCCAGCTGAAAGGCGTGTCCCTCCCTTGTCTGAGGAGGTTGCTCCTGCGCGGTTTGAAGATGCTCTAGCTCTGTGCACAGACTTCCTCACAGAAAGAAGCCAGCTCTGCTCATGCCCCTTTCCTCCACGCCATCGCTCATTGCTCATAAGTCTATAAATAGAGTCAGACTCTCCCATGACCTGGAAGCAGGAAGTGGAGCTTTTGATTACTTAAAAAGTTAAATCCCCATCAAAAGACTTTCAGATAAGCAGATTCTAAGGTGGAGATTAGCAAGCAAGACCTTTATCAGGAAGTGAGCTTGAGACCACGCCAGTGGAGCAGAAGGGACAGAAGCAGCCTTGGGCAAGGGAGCAGTTGTGCTGTGTGCACAACTGGCGCTGCTCCGGAGCTAGATGGTCATTTAGAGCTCTTCTGAGTTGGAACCAAGGAGCCAGGCTTTGTTAACCCAACTTTGACCAGTCATTGGATGTGGCTGCTTCACGATGGGGACATGACCTTGGGCTAGGGACATTTCTTCACTGAAGGCATCCCCAGAGTGAGCTGCTGGCTGAGGGCCCACTCCCAGCAGCTGCGAGAGTAAGTCCTTCATTTCTGAGAGGGGATACAGTGGTGTACCACAGGGTCCAACACTGTGCATTATTTTAAATCAGCCTGAAATTAATCAGGAGTATGCTCACCAGAAATCAGGAGACAGTGTGCTATCTCCAGCCATTGCAAGTGGCCCTAATTGCTGTATTAGTTGTTTTGAAATGTGGATTCAACAGTGGCTCATGTGAAATGAAATTCCATGAAACAATGGAAGAAATAGTCCAAAAATTTTGGGATATAGAAGTGCTGGAGAGGATTTATCACGTGTCTCCTGCCCATTCGTCTGCTAATTCTGTCTCAAGAGGGCCCAGAAGAGGGCCCAGATTGGTGAGGGAGCACCTCCATCTCTGAGAAGCAGTCTTGTGACTGATCTCCATAAACTAAAGATGCAACTGTAAGCAGTTAAAATGGGATCCCTGATTTTAATGGAAAAGGAAAGATACCAGAATAGCAGAAGCTGACTTCAGGCACTTACCTACAAAAGACCAGATAATCATGGTAGTTATAATAGACAAGAGGGCTGGAATGGTAACAAAAATGATCCAACCTGACTTGGTGGGAGCTAATTGATGAAGTCTCAGGTAGAAATCGAAGTTCTCCATCAATATCCACTCTCTTGTTCTCTCTAACCCAGCCTCCTTTCAGCTGATATGGTTCTAGAACTAGCTCTGGTCAATGAGATGAAAGAAGAAAGGTGGGCTATCTTCATCCATTGTGCTGCTATAACAAAATACCTGAGACTGGGTAACTTGTGAAGAACAGGAATTTATTTATCACAGTTCTGGAAGCTGGGAAGTTCAAGATCAAGGAGCCAGCAGGTTTGCTGTTGGTGAGGGCTGCTCTCTGCTTCCAAGATGGTGCCTTTTGCAGCATCCTCCAGAGGAGACAAATGCTATGTCCTCACATGACAGAAGGGCAAAAAAGGGCCAGACTCTCTGTGAAGGCTCTTTTATAAAGGCTTTATTCCTATTCACAAGGGAGAAGCCCTCATGATCTAAGCACCTCCCAAAAGGCCCTACCTTTTAATACCACCACTATGAGGATTAAGTTTCAATATGTAAATGTTGGAGGGGACACCATCACTCAGACCATAGCATGGGTCATCTCCAGGACATGCCCTTAAAGGGGGTGGGGAGGATACCATCTTCACTCACTCCCTTCCTGCATCCTACTGTGTGGAAGGAACACGGGGGAAAGTTGTCTTTGGTTGGAGGGACACCTGAGGGATGGTAGAGTAAAAAGATAGAGTCTGGGTTCCTGGACAATTTTGGAATGCAGAGCTGCCATACCAGCCTTAGACTGTCTACCTTCAGACCATTACATGAAAGCTGGGTCTCTTCTATGTAAGTCATTGTTGTTTGAGGTCTTTGTTACACCCAGCAAAATCTAAGTTACCTAGAAGTTGGTAGCTAAAAGTGTAGCACTGAGTTAGCAGGTGGCAGGAAAGAATCATTGTGGGCTAGGAAACGGTGATGCTGGTTGGTTTCCCACGGCAAAACATTTGGTCACAGTGTCACCTATTGGGAGGTATGAAACAAGCTTGCGGTTGTGCAGGAAATGATTAAGACAAAAATAAGAACATTGGTATATTTTGGGCGCTCTTTGCTCCCTCTAGAATAACCCAATGAGCTGAATGCGGTGGTGTGTGCCTATAATCCCAGCTACTTGGGAGGCTGAGGCAGGAGGATTGCTTGAGCTCAGGAGTTCAAGACCAGCCTGGGAACAGAGTGAGACCCCATTTCAATAAATGATGATAATAATTGTCATCATTGTTCTTTAATAACCCCAGGGAGAGAAGATGTTGGGGAGAGCAGCCAGTCTGCAAGGGTGGGTGGAAGGGGGAACAACTCGGCTGAGACTTTCCCTTCTCTGCCTGCAACCCACAATCTAAGTTGCCTAAGAGTCAAAGATGGGGCTTTGTGGATCAAAAAAGCTAAGCCAACTGCTTCTAGTCACTACACTAAGCATTTGTAAGTTAAGAGTCACCCTTGTAGCAGGAAATAAGTCTGTGGCTGTGGTGCTAAACCTTTCTCAACCTTTCCCAGTAGCCAAGAACGGATCAAGGGTGTTGACTTCCTTCCAAGCCTGTTGTTTCAGCTGGCCTCGAGGTAACCACCGTTAAATTGGGAGTGGGGTGAGGAAGGAGTTGAGCACAAAGGTTAGTGAGCAAATGGCCAGAGCCTTCAGGCTTAAAAATCTATGTTTAGACAAGACGGTTCGCTGTTGTTACTTGCACTTTGAACCAACCAGAAGTTAAAAAAAAAAAAAAAAACTTTTTAATAAACAGATGGCCAGAGATACACAGCCTGGCCTGAAAAGTCTTGTGACTGGTCAACCTTCAAGTCTGGGCCATCCAACCTTTTTACTTAAAAGGGGGCTGGGACGGCGCTGATGGTAGGGCCAGCCGGTAAGTGTCTTGGGCTTTGTGGGTCCCATGCCTCTGAACCCACTTCCTGTGTTTGCAGAACCTGTCATTGTGTGAATCGTGGTGAGAAGAAGGCCCCTTCCTCCACCAAGACGAATACTTCCTTCCCCTCCCCCTGGCAGCCACAGCATGTACAGGGGACCTACATGTGGCCCAGCTCTTGGGCAAGTGACACCAAGAAGCAGGGAAGTTATAATTCCCTCAGGCACCTCAGTCGTGTGGCCTGTGCCCAGCGCCAGTGGTGCAGCAGCAGTGTCTGTGCCCTCAGAGGGTACAGCAGGTCTCAGTCAGGTTGCCCTGTGGTGTGACCCTGGAGGGGGTCCTGGCCATGGTTCCCCCACACTCCTGCCCAATTTCTAAGCCTAATCTCTTCAGCTTTCTTGTCCACTCATGAGAAGCCTAGTATCTTTCCAATAAATTCTGTTTCCTGCTTAAGTTAATCAGTCTTCTGTCATTCTTCTTGCTGTTTTTTGAAGCCAAGAAGCGTAACTGTTACAGTTACGGGTAACTATTTTGTGGCCACCAGCACAAACCTATAAGATGCTAAACCTATAAGATGGTTTGAAATGGCTCTCAATGAGAGAGACAGAAATAAGCTGGAGGTGGAATCTCTGTGAACAGAAACATTTAAGGGAGGGAGAGAAAGTGATCTATAAAAGGGGAGTGATAGAGAATGGAACAAGTACGAAGTGAAGAGATACGTACAGAGACAGAGCTCCAAGTTAAGTATTTGGAGCTGGAATTGTTCTATGTGTAAATAAGATACAAAGTGGTTGGTGACATTCACAGATGCCACCAAGGGCTATAAGCCAGTAAAGGGTCATTGACATGAACATGGAAGTTACTTTTTTCAGAGTGAACTCCTTTAATCCAATTTAAGTAATTTATTAATTTGCTTGAGACAAGAGTCTCGCTCTGTTGCCCAGCTGGAGTGCAGTGGTGCGAACTCGGCTCACTGCAATCTCCACCTCCCAGGCTCAAGAGATTCTCCTGCCTGAGCCTCCTGAGTAGCTGGGATTACAGATACATGCCACCGCGCCCAGCTAATTTTTGTATTTTTCATAGAGACGGGTTTCTGCCATGTTGCCCAGGCTAGTCTCAAACTCCTGACCTCAAGTGATTCCCCCACCTCGGCCTCCCAAAGTACTGAGATTATAGGCATGAGCCACCACTCCTGAGCCTATTTATTTGGTTTTTTCTTTTAGAGACAGGGTCTCACTCTTCACTCAGGCTGGTGTGCAGTGGCACAATCATGGCTCACTGCAGCCTCCAACTACTGGGCTCAAGGGATCCTCCAACCTCAGCTCCCAAAGTGCTGGGATTACAGGCATAAGCCACTGTACCTGGCCCAATTTAATTTCTTTATTTTTTAAAAAGAATTTATTTTTATTTTTTAAAATTTTATTTTTTATTTTATTTATTTATTTATTTATTTTGAGACAAAGTCTTACTCTGTCACCCAGGCTGGAGCGCAATGGCACGATCTCGGCTCACTGCAACCTCCGCCTCCTGGATTCAAGCAATTCTCCTGCCTCAGCCTCCCCAGTAGCTGGGATTACAGGCGTGTGCTACCACGTCCGGCTAATTACTGTATTTTTAGTAGGGACAGAGTTTCACCATGTTGGCCAGGCAGGTCTCAAACTCCTGACCTCAAGTGATCTGCCTGCCTCGGCCTCCCAAAGTGCTGGGATTACAGGCATGAGCCACCACACCTGGCCCAGTTTAATTTCTTATTCCATTTTCCATGCAGTTAAACAATTTCCAATTGTCTCCATTTTTTCATTTTTACAGTATTGAAATTATTCTCATTGGCAATAATTTTTTTCATTTAAATTCTAAGATGCTTCATCAGCAGCTTTCAGCCCATGGATTCTACCGGTGACAGCATCTGCAATTGGGAATTTTCATAACCATTTTTTCTCCAATCAAATGTTGTAAATTTGGTCAAGTAGATTTATTCTGTTTTTACTCAGCGACAAATTTTATCCAGTGTAGTTTCCACCACTGACAGTTTCATTTAGTGATATTTAGAATTGAATATACCCTGAGAACTTGCATCTATTTGTATTTATTCCTTGGTTAACCCATGAGAAAACTGTGAATGGTTTTATGATATAGAGAGAGACAGACGGGGGAGACATGGGCAAGGAGAGGAAGGGAGGAAAGGAGAAGGGAGGGGAAGTCCAGAGGTAGGGAGGGGAAGGCACCCTCTGTCCTGTCTTTAATCAGCAAGTATTTAACCACCAGCACTAGGGGTCTTTGCTTGGGCACTCAGCAGAGTTGCATCTCTGGGCTCCCATGAGGCTGAAAGGGAAGAGAATCTTGTTCAGGCAGGCAGTTGTGAGCCAAGCCCGCCTGTCCCCTGGGCCAGAGCCTGCAGTTGCTGATGGGACCCGCCAGAGCTCTCTGGTCTCTGACCCAGCACCCAGCAATGTCCCACAACTGGCGGCCCCATTAGTCTGGGCCTCCAAGCAAGCACAGCACAGAGCAGAGTGATGCACATGGAATGTTTATGGAAAATAAACCACGGCCGGTTTAACATGAGCCACTGGAATATGGGGGCTATTTATTATGGCAGCATAACCTACCTATTTCAATGGACATCGAGAGCTGTGTGGCTTTGCACACTCTTTCACCTCTCTGATTACCAGTTTTCTCATGTAGAAAATAGAGAAAACAGTACTTCACTTGCTTGTTGTGAGAATTTATTAAATTTAGGCTGGGCATGGTGGCTCACAACTGTAATCCCAGCACTTTGGGAGGCCAAGGTGGGTGGATCATTTGAGGTCAGGAGTTCGAGACCAGACCGGGCAATATGGCGAACCCCTATCTCTACAAAAAATACAAAAAAAAAAAAAAATTAAAAAACTAGCCAGGCATGGTGGCACGTGCTTGTAATCCCAGTTACTCAGGAGGCTGAGGCAAGAGAATCGCTTGAACCCGGGAGGTGGAGGCTGCAGTGAGCCGAGATCGCACCACTGCACTCTAGCCTGGGCAACAGAGTGAGACTCCGACTCAAAAAAAAAAAAACAAAAAAGAGAGAGAATTTATGGAATTTAAAGTGCCCAGTGTCTAGTAGACCGTAAATAAGAGCTTTTAAAATTAATAGTACAGCTTAATATGAATTTTAATCCGGTTTAATTCAGAAATCAGCTGTCCCGTTTTCTTTAATGTCTTAGGATTCCGCCCACTCTAAGGCAGGGAGGCACACGTGTATGCCCCTCACCTCCAGGGTGTTTAAAGACCCAGTCCTCCCCTGCCTGGAGTAATGGGGAACCCATTTTTGGATGCCATAGTTTGGGCTCGGGTTTTCTGGGCCATCAAGACCTATTATGAAAGCAGTAGGAGACCAGCGTTCTTGGTGGGAGGTTCTGGGGAAAGGACAGGGAGAGGGAATGGAGACATGTTGAGCTACTGGATGAGGCCTGTACAGGATGAGCCTGGGCCTCGGAGCAAGCACAACACAAAGCAGAGTGATGGACTGAGACGCTTGTGGGGAGTAAACCGGGGCTGGCCCACTGTGAGTCTGACCCCTGGAAAATTGCCTGCGAAGGGCACCGCATTGCCAGAAGAGCCAAGCGAGCAGATCAAGGGAAAGGCCTCTGCCAGAAGCCTTCCCCCGAGAGACCGCTTTTCCTCCCACCGCAGGGTCGGCCTGCATGAAAGGCCTGCGCTCCGCTGGCTCCAGCGCCTCCGAAGTCACCTGCCTTGCAGGAGGGGCGCTCACCCAGACCCTCCCTGGGGTCCCCTCCTCCCCTCCATCCCCCTTCCCTCCTGGCCGAGAGCCCCTGGGAGTGACGGCGGGAAGGGGGAAAAGCTCTGGGAAGGGAGGGCCGGGCCAGCCCAGGGGAACACAGGGCCGTCTTCACCCCCCACGCCCGCCCTTCCTTCTCCACCTCCTTCTTCCAGATTCGTCTCCAGGCACTGACAGAATAGACCGAAAGAGGGACGGGTTTGACTTGTTTAGCAAATGCTTTTGATACCCCTGAAAGAAAGAGAAACGTGTGCCTTGGCAATAAGGGATTATTGCACGTTTTAACTTAGCAGGACTGAACCAGGCAGAAAGAAACCTGATCACCGGTCTCCAAAATTGGCCGAAACCTCTGGCGGCCGCGTCACTTGGCTCCACCAGTCTGTGCCTCCTGCAGCGCCTCTAGCGGCCTCGCAGCCGTCGCGCCTCAGCGGCGCCGCGGCGTCCAGCTCGGCAGTGTCCATCAGAGGGCGCCAGCGCTCCTCAGAAGAGGGATGGTGACGCTAGCCCTCGCGAGTGCAGCCCGGAATTGCAAGGAGGCTGCGGAAGGCTGTGCCAGCAACGTGCACGACAGCACCTTGCTTCTAGAGCATGGGTTTACCTGAACATGCAGCTCAGGGACTGTTTTCAGACTGAAACCATCGCACATTCCCTGTGGCAGGCAGCCCCTCTCCGAGGATAGCAATCATGATGATAGTCATGGTCATGATTTGTCATGGCTCCTTGCCCTGAGGGTCTTCTGCCTGAGGACCGTCCTGTCGTGGCTGCTCAGGACAGGTGATTACCTTTTGAGGGCCTGAGCTAGTACTCTCCCTCAGGTATTTGCAAAACTTTAATTGCCAATGTCTTGTAATTGTCTAGCTTTTGAAGATTCTCAGAACCATCTCATTCAGATCTCACAGAAATTGAGCTCTCCAACCCCAATCCCCCAGCTTTTTGCCTCCCCAAATTTGCCGTGTGTGTGTGTGTGTGTGTGTGTGTGTGTGTGTGTGTGTCAAAGAGAGAGAGAGCACACACTTCCCAAGTTCTTTGCTTACTGGCTCTCTGAAACCTCACAGGCCAATATTCACACTTCCTTTCTTTGACACTTTCCTTACTAAACTGTACCAGCCACACAACATGTACACGTGGATGGGCATGGACAGCACCAGATCCCTTCCCCACAGCACTGGGGTCCCAGCAGGTGTAGGAGACTTGATGGCAAGCACTTCAGACCAGCGTCTGGAGATGTATGTTCTGGGCCTGGGCCTGCCACCACCTATGAAACCCTGGGCAAGGCACTAGCCCTGGGTGCCTCCCCTGAGGAGGCGACTGACCACATCTCTGAGGTTTCGTGCAGCTCTGATGCTTCTAGACTGTGACTGTACAGAAAGCAGAAGGGCCACTGCCAAGAAGAAGGCACCATGTGCTGTTTTGGGTGTGAGCGTTGCCATGGACGGGCAACCCTGGACACTGAGCTTCCACCCAAACCAGCTCTGAGTTCATCCCACTCTTCTCCCCATCATGGCCTGCAGACCTCATCTCAGGAGCTGCATTCTCCAAGCCCAAAACTGAGAGGTGTGGTCTGATGATTTCTTAAGGGAATGTCATCTTTGAATGACCCACCTTAGGAACCCCAAAGCAGCATCTGCAGGCAGCCCCTCAGCCTCAGGCCTTGAATACATTCCTGAGGCTGCCCTGCTCTGCCAGTTCTATTAATATTACATTCGCCTCCTCTCTCTGCAGGGCCTTATACCGTGGGGGAGCCCCCGGCTCCCTTTGTTTGACTTCTCCCCCATATGCCACACCTGAGGACTTGGAAATATAATAAATGAATCCATTGTAATTATCAGATTAATTACAAAATGGCGTTTTTACTAAAGAAATGGAGAAGACCCTATGGAATTTCTGGGACGCTCTACCTAATAATAGACTCTCCACTGAAGGAAAGAGTACATATTTCAAGATCCAATATTATTTGCATTTTACTGGTACATGTGGATGTGGTTCAAATATTTTAGTCAGTTGGCTTTCAAATTTGCTCAAATTTTTTTCTGACAACTATAACCACTCCAATGTGTTGAATTCACATGGCATCTTTCATCCACCATCTCAAATGTTTTCACTCTCAGCTTCCTGAGTGCTCTTTGTCAAAATTGCTTTCGTTCTCTTTTTCCTTCAGGGACGGTTCCCCTATGGCTACACCTGAGACGTGTCTCTCCTGAAAACTCAAGATGAAGGTGCACTTGAAGGAGGAGGCTCAGAGCCTGAAGGGCTGGGGACTAGGCAGAGGCAGACACGCGGCAACGTGGGAGGATGGGTTGGGCAGACACGAGGCCAGTTGGCCAGTCTTCAACAGGCTTCCAGGCTCCTGAGGGAGAAGTTCGGGTGCCCTCAGGCCATGCCTGACTGCCCTGAGTGGGAGGCCCATCTTGTGGGCTGGGCACCGAGTGTCCCCACCAGACTGAACCAAGACAGGCTGAGC
The DNA here is from genome assembly GCF_049350105.2 of Macaca mulatta. NCBI lineage: Eukaryota > Metazoa > Chordata > Mammalia > Primates > Cercopithecidae > Macaca > Macaca mulatta. Next base: position 125,911,679 of record NC_133406.1, on the reverse strand, counting down.
ACAGGAATCCTGGCCAAACAGGAATCTGCGTGGCCACCATTCCACAGGTGCTGCCAACTGTAGGAACACTGCCTGCTCTCTGCCCCTGGGCCCAACCATTCTGAGGCTGCCCGGTCTTGACTTGCAACAACCTAAGATTTTTGGTGGCACAAGAGAGGTGATAGGTTTCAGTTAAGCCGCTTGGGACGCAAGGAGCATAGAGAGTTACAGACTAACCCAGGACCATAGTGTTCCAAGCCCTGGAGCTGGGACAGGAGGAGTGGCTCTTGGGACCAGCCAAGCACTCCACCGTGCTCAGGGGCCGGCCTTAGCCCGGAATGTCTTCTCCGTTCCTCAAACTCAGACTCGCTGCTGCTTCTTTTACTCTCCCTTGTTTACCTTTTCTCTGTCCCACAACTTCTGCCTCCAGATAGTTTCTATCTCCTTGTAACTTCAGCCTGCCAAGACCCTCACTCAACTTCTTGGTCTTGCCCCACAGTGGGATCCTTCAGCCGCAGTCCCCATGCTGCGTGATTTTCTTCATATTCACAAATTCCAATGCGCATCTTAGACCAAACAGCCTCAGGCCCCCAGGCACAAATGTGGGGTGACCTGACAAAGCCAGGTTTATTTACTTGTTGCAGTGAAAGAGCCACACACCAGAGGAACCATGAGGCATCTCACCAAATGTAGGAGATTGATTACTATACAATGTTGGGGAAGGTGGTGTTTAGGTGACGTTGAAATGATCAGTGTCTTGCTAGATTCACAGCAAGGCAAAGCTGAATGTGAAGGGGCAATGTCAGGTCTGGAATGCAAAGTGAATCCAAGGACCTCTGACCTTGGAATCTAAAGTTAGGATATACGTAAAATGTTGTGTCCGGAAACCCCTTACCTGAGGCTCTGCACACGGACTGTAAATTCAGGCTACTGCCCTGGCTCAATGACTGAGATCCTCCAAGCAACAGAGAGGTGTTTTATTCTTACTGATGTCATTTCAAACAGTGAAATTTCTGATAGTCTATATTTTAGAGAACACAGTTTCTCAGTGAGTGAGAAAACAGTAGTCACTCAAAGAAGGGAGTTATGACATTTTACAGCTGCACTGTGTCCTTGGGGAAAATAATGTTTTCTGTGAACTTTGCAGCTCACTTTATCCATGTCATTATTCCAGCACGATAGTCGGCCAGCAGATTCTTTCTTATGTTCAAAAAGAGCATCTGTTCGGCCCAGCCCAGCTTTGCAGGCTGCTTCCCAGCTCAGGCACAGGGTGTCCTTGGGTTCTGCTTTCCCCCAGCCAAAGTCTCATCAGTGACACTAGGAAGAAGGCTCTCCTTCAGGCCACTCTCCTGCAGGGGCTGTGGACATCACTCGTGTCCTGCCCAGTGAATTCCACATGAAAATGGGAGCTCCAGCTCCAGAGCTGGGGAAAGTCCCTCATTCAGTCTACTTGGTCAGGGCGGAAGCATCCTGCAATCCCCACCCGCCACTCCTTGCTCCACTTTGCCTTTCCACGTGGAAGCCCGTGTCCTCGGGCACAGGATAAACTGCTTAAACAAGAAAGAAGTTTCTCTCCAGGTGACAGTCCAGAGATAGACAAATGGTCCAGGGCTGGTGTGTGGCTCTGCCATCCTCAGGCATGGCTTCCATTTTGCAGCTGCAAATGGCTAGAACAGTCCTTGCCAATGCCCAGCCAACAGGCTGGGAAAGACGCAGGGGAACACACACTCAGTCCTTTTAAGTGCAAGAATATAACATCCTGGGAACTAAGGTGTGTGATTTCAGCTCATTTCTCATTCACAGGACTTGCTCTCAGGTAAGGGAGGCTGGGAAAGAGACTTGACTTGGTGGCTGTGTGCAGGAGCTGTCAACCCTCTCCTAGCCCACCACTTAGAGACAGTGCCCTTCTTGTTGGCTAGCCTCTTCCATCCACAGGCAAATGTTTCCTTTCCTCTTATGTCCTGTCCTAGTCTCTAAAAGAACCAGAGATGTTAACACCTGAGACTCTGCTGCATGCAGACCAATGGGGACAGGGCTGCAGATCCTGGGCAGGGATCTCCGTGCTGATGGTGAGGAGAGATTGGCAGTGGACCTTGCTCCCCCAGAGTCCTCCCTGCAGCTCCCTTCACTGCCCAGCCCCTGCCTTGCTCCAAAGAACTTTGGTAGGTAGAGGAGGCACTGCTCCAGGGCCCCAGGAGCACGGGAGTATCCTGAGGCCAGTCGGTGCCTCCAAGGCTCTTCCCAGCCTCCTCCAAACAGCATGTTCTCTTCTCCCTTCCTTGGGGCTAAAAGGGATCAGGGCAGGTGAGAGTGGAGGGCACTCAGGTTGTGCTGCCCTTTGTGCTCAGCACCCTCCATCCACTGCCACCCAACCTATGACACTCTCTTGGCTTGTTGACTGGCCAAGGCTGGGGACGCAGTTTTCTTACATGTCCACAGCAAAGCAGTAGAAGACAGGTCAGCACTGCAAGCTTGAGCCCACGTGTCCCGGCATCTCTGGGATCCCAGGCGTCCACCCACCCCACACCTCTGCCACTGGCTCCTGGGCCCCGGCAAGTGCCACATTCTTGATGTGGTGGATGCTATCCCAACTCATGTCAGTCCAGGCCCAGAGGCAATGGGAACTGATGGACAAGGTGCATCACCGCCTCTCCATCTACACAATTATTGTAGACATCCTACCTGAAAGTTCTGTAGTTGCCATGGAGGAATGCCCCAGAGGAATGAAATCGTACCAAGGTCGTAGCGACTTCATGCACCAAACGGCAGGGAGGCATAGCGGTTAAGTGAATAGACTTGAAGTCAGGTTAACTGCATTTAAATCTGAGGTCTACCACTTCCCAGCAACTGAAACCTTGAGGAAATTACTTAACTCCTCTAAACCTCAATTTTTTCATTTCTAAAATGAGGCTAATAATGGTAGCACACTTCGTAATCATCAGGGAAGACTAAAACAATTGTTGCACTGAAAATGCTTAAAACAGGGCCTAGCACAAAATGAGCATTTCATAAATGTTGGCTGTTGATACTTTTCTAGAGGTCTTTGGATTCAGTGAATCAAAATGACACTACATGACCTTGTGGCAAGACACTAATGATGGTCTCCCACATATCAAGTCACAGAAGTGGGGGACATAGTTTTAGGGCATTGGGAAAGCTGGTGTTGCCCACGGGGAACTGTCTGATGTGGAAAAGGGTTTCCCTGGGAGTGTGAAGTCAGAAAAATTGGTCGAAATCAGACTGCTTGCTGTTAACATGTTGAAGGCAGGCAAGCCGCAGAGACAAGGCCTCTGGGGCCTCCTGATCACCACTGTGTAAAACCCAGGCTATTCTCCAGCACCCCTAGGACAATCCCACCCCACAAGCAACAAGGATGGTTGTGTGAACCCTGCTGTTGTAAACCTGGGGCTGGGAAAAGTGAAACCAATTTGTTGGATAAAGATGTGAGGACATTTAAGCCCTTGCCATGCATGAAGTTAGGAAAATTGCAATCATTTCTGCTTACAGCAATGCCTTAAAAGTTATCCTATGTCAGCAGCTGTGACTGGGAAGAGCCCTGTGCTGGGAGTGCAAACGAGACCATGAACTTCTCGAGGTAGGTGTGGATCCAATCGACTGCCTGGCACGCAGATGATGCTCAGTAAATGTTGGCTGGATGCAGTCAGGAAACCTGTGTTCCAGTCCCTGCTCTGTAGGGAGCCAGCAGTGTCACCCCGGTCAATATGATTCTCCTCCAGGGTTGCTATTTCCCCATCTGCCTCTGGACTTGATATCTGAGATTCCATTGAGCAATAAGATTCTGTCCATTCCCAGCCTGGGAGCTTGCTGCCTACCTAAGGCGACCTGTCTTGCTGTAAGACCCTCAGGCCTTGCCCTCCTCGACCTCAGCAAGGAGACTGCCTGCCTGAGTTGGAGGTGGCATGTGTGGTGGAAAGGCAAGGCTCCGTGTTTCTTTCCTTTTGACTGCTCGACAGTGGAGCCTCAGACCCCTTGTAGGAGGAATGAGTCGGTGTGGGAAGGGTAAGTAATTGAGCCGAAACCGGCAGGAGGAGGAGAATAGGTGCAAAGGAAGTCAGGGCAACCAGTTCCCTGGGGAGAGGCTGAGAGGCAGCAAGGTAGAGGCTGAGCCAGAGATGATGAGAGAGGGCCCAGCAGCAGCAGCGAACAGCAGTGTGGCTGGGGAAGAGCAGATGGGGCTGGCAGATGGGAGCTGACAGGCTGCACAGGTTGGCAGGCAGCTCAGCATTTCTCAAGAGGCAGCTCTGCTGAGCAGCCAAGGGAAGAGAGGGAAGGCTGGGCTATCAAACCCCTTCTTCTTCCCAATCATGTCTTTCTCTAGGAGACCTACAGGAGAGGATTGGGCCTAAGAAGTCAGGGTTGCCTCCCACAATTAATGATAACATTTCAATTTGAAATCAATAACGTAATGGAATGTATTTCTTTTCATCGGAATTGGGAAGCATTCATTAAATACCTACTCCGTGGCAGGTCCTCAGTAGGATGCTAGGTGAGAAGGACCTCTCCGCCCTGCAGGGGAAGCTCAGTTGGGGAACAGAGCAGGCAAGACCTCAGGCTCCAGGCAGACAGTACCACAGTATGGGTGGGCAGTGGGACTGCTGTAGGGGAGGAGGGAGGGCCACTGGAACTGGGAGGGGACATAAGACAGGAAGGCTTGGCAAAGGCAGCAGCATGCAAATTGAACTCTCCGTTTTCACATGGAGGAGGTAAGGCCTTCTGACTGTGTGAGTCAGTTTGCAGCAAAGTGCAAAAGCCAGCCTGAAATATAAAGAAATATTAAGGCATACATGGCCATCCTTGGTTTCCCTTTAGTCTGGTTTGCTTAAGGGAAGCTTTCGTTATCTAAAACAGAATGTGGTGGGGAGGGGGAAGTAAGAAGCAGATCCTACCATCGTGCTCTGGATTCCATCTCCCACACATCTCCTTGCTGATCCCACCCTGGGACACTTACTCAGTTGGTTATCCCAGCTCTCTTCAGTCTCGAACTTCTCCTCTGTTGGTCCCTCATACCGTCTTTGAACTTGATCCACTACCTCATTAATAAACAAACTATCCCCTTTCATACCTCCCTCTTCTCTCTTCTCATTGTAGCTAAGTATCTTTAAAACGTGGTCTATATTGTCTTAGAGTTAGTTCTGCTGCTGCCTTAGTCTTGCTGAAGAATGGAAACAGAAGATGGAGATTCTGAATGGCCAGAAAGAAGGGCCTGGCCACAGACAGCTTTGCCTTCTCTGCACCGACCAGGTAGGGATCACAGGCCTCAGTAGTGCCAATCCCTTCCAGGTTTTATGCCAGAAAAATTCCAAGCCAAGCCCCTCAAAGGATCACAAACTGCATCGTTGGCAATGGCTTGTTTAATTGAACTTGAGAACTGTTCTTGACCCCAAAACCTGGTATTGTCACTAAAGGTTTTACCCAATCACCTGGGGATGCTGTCTTTCACCTCTCAGATTTGGAAAAGGATGAAGAGGAGGTACCACTCTATACTTCAGTGGAACAGAGACATTCAATATCCAAGCAACACTAGGCATCCTCCCACTACCCACACTTCAGGATAGGGACTGGCTACTATTGCTGTCTCAAACACAGGAAAGCATCTGTCACAGACTGAGCATTTTCCCTCCTCGCCACCTATGAGATATCGCATGTCTCTGAAATCACTCAGGTTGCCCCAAGCTCAGTCTCCCTTTATAATTCCAGGAAAAGCAGTGATAGCAGTTTGCTTATCACAGTTATAAATTCTCCTGCCAGGTACTACAATTCAGCATTGATGAATCCACAAAAAGTATGGTTTAAGACTTTCATTAAATCCTCCTAATGTGGGCCGGTTGAAAAAGAGTTTAGTAGACAGCTGAAGAGACTAGAGATAGCTAGAGTGATAGAGTCCTGATGCCCAGGAGAATGGAAGCTGCCAAGATGTGGTGGCTTACATATGTAGTCCCAGCACTTTGGGAGGTCAAGGTGGGTAAACACTTAAGCCCAGGAGTTTGAGACTAGCCTGGGCAACATAGTGGCACCTCATCTCTCCAAAATCTAAAAAATTACCCAGGAGTGGTGATGTATGCTTCTGGTCCCAGCTACTAGGGAGGCTGAGGTGGGAGGATGCCTTGAGTCCATGAGGTTGAGGCTACAGTGAGCCATGTTCATGCCACTGCACTCCAGCCTGGGCAACAGAGTGAGACCTTGTCTCAATATAAAAAATAAAAATAAATGCAGGTAGCAGTTTGTTGGTGAATTGAAAAGGAATCAGCCTTTCAGTCATGAAGGGTAGCCTCTGACCTCCACTATGTACATCCCCACCAAAATTGGTTAGGTATCCTGGAGGACTGAGACTCAGCAGTTAGCTGACCTCTTACACAAATTTGCATCCTAATCGTTATGCGCTGACTGAAACATCTGGTCTGTTTTGATTTGAGAGAAAGGAAATGTGGCAAAAAGGTTATGCATATGGAAGTGGAGAAATGGGAACAGAATGTGATGAGGCACTAAAGGATGAGGTCTGATGAATGGATAGATTGTTTGTGAAAAGTCCATGAGTCTATGGAACCAGCAAAGAATGAAAGGTTTAAGACACTTCATGAGTTGGGTTTTCTTGCTTGGAAAAGGGGGAATAGAAAATGATTTGGTAAGTACTCCCTCTTTTACTTCCTTTGGAAGGGATTGGGCAAAGTAGGTATTACTTACCTCTCATATAAGTAGAATTAGTTTTTTTGGTTTTTGGTTTGTTTGTTTGTTTTTGAGACAGTATCACTCTGTCACCCAGGCGGGAGTCTGTCACCCAGGCAGGAGGGCAATGGCGCGATCTGGGCTCACTGCAACCTCTGCCTCCCAGGTTCCAGTGATTCTCCTGTCTCAGCCTCCTGAGTAGCTAGGATGATAGGTGCCTACCACCACGCCTCACTAATTTTTGTATTTTTAGTAGAGACGGGGTTTCATCATGTTGGCCAGGCTAGTCTCAAACCCCTGACCTCAGGTGATCTGCCCGCCTCGGCCTCCCAAAGTGCTGGGATTACAGGTGTGAGCCACTGTGTCAGGCCTAGAATTAGTATAAAAAGCCATTTATCCATGGAGTTTTCTTTAATGAAAGGTTAACTATAGATGCAATTTCTCATAAGTTATAAAAATTTGCATCAGTTTTAATTTTTCTAGAAATTTGTTGATTTTCGTCTAAATTCTCCAATTTACTGGCATAAAGTTGTCTATAAAATCTTGCTTTAGGCCAGGTGCAGTGGCTCACGCCTGTAATCCCAGCACTTAGGAGGCTGAGGCTGGTGGATCACTTGAGGCCAGGAGTTTGAGACCAGCCTGGCCAACATGGTAAAACCCTGTTTCTACTAAAAATACAAATATTAGCTGGGCGTGGTGGCACACGCCTGTAGTCCCAGCTATTTGGGAGGCTGAGGCAGAAGAATCACTTGAACCCGGGAGGCAGAGGTTGCAGTGAGCCTAGATCGTACCACTGCACTCCAGCCTGGGTGACAGAGTGAGACCCTGTCTCAACAAATTAAAAAAAAAAAAAAAAATCAGTTTAGGCTGGGCATGTGGCTGACACCTGCAATCCCAGCACTTTGGGAGACTGAAGCGGGCAGATCACCTGGGTCAGGAGTTCGAGACTACCGTGGCCAACATGGCAAAACCCCATCTCTACCAAAAAATATAAAAATTAGCTGGATATGGTGGTATGTGCCTGTAATCTCAGCTACTGGGGAGGCTGAGGTTTGAGGGTCACTTGAACCTGGGAGGCGGAGGTTGCAATGAGCTGAGATCATGCCACTGCACTCCAGTCTGGGTGACAGAGTGAGACTCTGTCTCAAAATAGAAATAAAAATAAAAATTCATTTTAAACTTTTAACTGTAAAATAAAGTGCAGATACAGAAAAATCATACAAATGTAGTTTTGTGAATTTTGATTAGGTTGACACCCACGTAACTACTAATTTGACCAAGAAATAAAACTCTTCTGGCCACCCCAGAAGTCCCACCTTCTGCCATGTTCCTAACACAGTCCACTCCCTTCCTCCAAAAGTAACCACCATTGTGACTTAATCGCTTCTTGATGTTTCTTTAAGATTGTATAACCTGAATGCATTCTAAAACAGTATTTTTTTTTAAGGCGTGTCTTTTTTTTTTTTTTTTTTTTTTGAGACAGAGTCTCCCTCTGTCATCCAGGCTGGAGTGCAGTGGTGTGATCTCGGCTCACTGCAACCACTGTCTCCCAGGTTCAAGCAATTCTCCTGCCTCAGCCTCCCAATTAGCTGGGAGTACAGGCACACACCACCAGGACTGGTTAATTTTTGTATTTTTAGTAGAGACAGGGGTCTCACCATGTTGGCCAGGCTGGTCTCGAACTCCTGACTTCAAGTGATCCGCCCACTTCGGCCTCCCAAAGTGCTGGGATTACAGGCGTGAGCCACCGTGCCTGCCCTAATGGTATGTCTTTTAAGCCTCTTTCAATGCACAGTTTTCCCTCCTCCATCACTTTCATTGCCTTGCAGTTTTTCTGCTGATTATGAAGAATACAGGGCATTTTACCTGTAGAGTTTCACACAACCTGAATTCTGAAATTTGTTGACTGCATAATTATGGTGCATTTCAATATGTTTCTCTGTGTTGTGTAATTTCTACAGATTGGTAGTGGGATGTAAAGGCTTTAGATTCAAAGTAATACTTTGCCAAGACTATAGATAGGTTGGGTTGCATTCTTTAATCAGGAAGTGACTTCTGAACAGCCAGCAAAATTTGGAAGTGGATGAGTTAGTTGAAAGTGCAACCAATCACCCTCTGCCACTTTTGGGGTGTCACTGGGGTCCTGCCCTACTTGGCTAATAGTGCCACCATCTGACATTTTATGCATTTGTATTTGTTTGTATTTGTGGACCACAGGGGTTTGCTTAGATTGGACTCACTGGCCCATGGAACCATTTGGAACTGGGGAGAAGGATTCAGGACCTCACCCAGCCCTCTTCCCTGGGGACTCATTTGGAAGCACACTGTTTGCATATATGAATGCATGACTTTGTGTATGGGCCCTGATTCCTTTGCTATGGAAGATAAGCAAGAATGGTGGGGGTACTCCTTGCACTGTGTAATGGCTGGAAGGCTCTGGAATTTCCTTTCATTCATGTTCTTTTTTTCTTCCCCTCCTTTCTTCCTCACACCCTGCTTATAAGACCTGGCTTCTACACAAAAGCTGACCAGGCTGTCTCTTCTTCTGTTTTCTCTTCTGCCTGCTTTATATGGGTACGTAAGTATGTGTTTATAGGTACATATATATATATTGTTACGTGTTGTGGCCACAAGGTACCAAATTGGCTTAAAGGAATACTCATAAATTAATAAGCCCAAATGCTTTCCAAGTTCATGTGACTTAAGTGAAACTTTAATAAATAAGATGGCTCTAAAATTAGCAGTAAAATAATATTAGAAATGCCTTTAGAATTGTCAATATATATTTTTGTTTGGATTTACTGATCAAGAGGTTTCACATTTATCTCTGCCAGATATTACTAGGTGTCAACGTTTGACATAAAAACTATAAAACTATAAACCCAGGCCAGACCAGAATGATTTTGTTTGTGTAATTTTTTTATAAACAAGACATTTAATATTGTTTAAAGAAAACAACTAAATCTTCTGAGTTATTGACAAAATGCCCATATGTTTAACTTTAAGTTTCTTATTTGGATAAACACCTGATGTTCACAAAGCTTTAAAAATGCTTAGCAGGGAAATAACTTTAAATAATGACCACCTTTGTATGATATCTCAGTTTTCGTAAATAATCTAAATAAACAGTGAAAAATGGAAAGAATGGGTACATATAAACGAGATAAATGCTTGTAAGTAAGCTTTTTTTATAAAATTTTAAATCTTAAAATCATTTTGGATGCTTATGGGATGTCTGGGTCATTTGCAATTTTTAAAAAAGGGTTATGGCCGGGCACAGTGGCTATGCCTGTAATCTCAGCACTTTGAGAGGTCAAGGCAGGTGGATTGCTTGAGCTCAGGAGTTTGAGACCAGCCTGGAAAACATGGTGAAACCCTGCCTCTATATTATATTGTATTATATTATATTATATATTTTATATCAAAATTATAGTATCAAAATATACTATATTTTTATATTTTATATCATAAATGTAAAAATTAGCCAGGCACCCAGGAGGCTGAGGTGGGAGGATTGCTGGAGCCCAGGAAGTCAAGGCTGCCTTGAGCCGTGATCATGCCAATGCACTCCAGCCGGGGTGACAGAGTGAGACACAGTCTCAAAAAAAAATCAATTAATTTAAAAAGCATTATTAGATGGAAAATATGTTCCAAAAGATTGTGGAATGGTTCTCATCTATAAAATGCTAACATCTGATAGGCAGTTGAAAATTTCTTACTTCCTAAGTTCGTATAAACTATGCCAAAGAAGATGTGTTCTTATTGAGAAACAGAATAGTTTTGTCTAATTCAAAGGTTATCTGAAAGTTAATTCAAATTATGGACTTGAAAAGGTTATTGCATCCATGTAACTTTCTGTATTGTTTTTAAAGTCCTTGTGATGTTAAATTTACAGGGCTTTGACTCTTCGGTCTAAAAAGGGCACATGATAATGTCATGTCTAGACTTAATTCTCTTGAATACTTAAAATCTTTTGCAAGCTCAAAAATAACTGCTCTAGACTCATTCTGGGAAAAGCAATAGCAGTCACTGTGTGCTATAGTTCAGCAGCTAAGGTTTTGCACTTTCACACTGGTGGCCTAGGTTTAGTTCCTGGCCTTGGGAATAAGCCCTTTCTGTGTTGACAGTTGTGGGACTTTTGCCATTTGTTGATTCTTTCCCCCTTTATGAACAGCTTCTGATTTTCTGTCTTGAATGGCTTACATACCAGATCTTTCGCCAAAAATAAGAGTTGCTGAGAGTTAACCTTGTAACATGTACTTGAGATTACTGGAGAAAGTTTTACATGCAAGATGTATAAGGAAAGTAGAATGTGCTTTTGGCAAAAGGCTATAAGAAAGCATGAAAATACGGTTTTTATTGTAGAAATGTAATTTTTTCTAGTTCAGAGGTTTTAAAGGATTGTCCTAACCTAAAAGGGTAACAGGACAAAACTAAAGGTTTAAACAAGTTGTGAAAGATTTGTGAAAGATTGATCTTATAAAGAAAATTCTGTGGGTATGAGCAAGTTGGCTAAGATTTGAAGGCGATTACTTAGTTTTTCCGTAATTTAAACATAAAAGCACACTGATGTAGAGCCAGAACCTAGGTCCATGTGTTTAAATAATAATGTGTGTTTGAGAATTGGCCTATTATTTAACAGAAAATTGAAAAGGATTATAGAAGGTTATGAAAAATCTTACCTTATGGTCAAACTAATTAAGATTAAATAGATTTATTTATAAGGTTTTATTAAGAATTGGGTTTAACACTAACAGGATTCTAATGCAAAGGTGAAATTTGGCTTTATCTCTCTCTCTCTGAGACAGGGTCTCACTAGCCCAGGCTGGAGTGTAGGCTGGTGTGATCTCAGCTCACTGCAACCTCCACCTCCTGGGTGCAAGCGGTTCTTATGCCTCAGTCACCCAAGTAGTTGAGATTACAGGCATGCACCATCACACCTGGCCAATTTTTGTGTTTTTAGTAAAGATGGGTGTCAAAGGAAAATAAACCTTGGGGCTCCAAATCACTAAGCTAAAGGGAAAAGTCAAGCTGGGAACTGCTTAGGGCAAACCTGCCTCCCATTTTATTTAGTATTCAAAGTCATCCCTCTGCTCATCGAGATAAATGCATATCTGATTGCCTCCTTTGGAAAGGCTAATCAGAAACTCAAAATAATGCAACCATTTGTCTCTTACCTACCTGTGACCTGGAAGCCTCCTCCCTGCTTGAGTTGTCCCATCTTTCTGGATGGAACCAATGTACATCTTGCATATATTGATTGATGTCTCATATCTCCCTAAAATGTATAAAACCAAGTTGTGCCCCGACCACCTTGGGCAAATGTAGTCAGGGCCTCCTGAGGCTGTCGTGAGTGCATGTCCTCAACCTTGGCAAAATAAACTTTCTAAATTAACTGAGACCTGTCTCAGATATTCGCTGTTCAGATTTTGGCAACCATAAAGGGATTCTAAGTGGAGGTGCCCCTGACCTTTGACAAGTCTCCTATCAGTATTTGGTAGCAGCTTGAGCTATCTTTTTCTTTGTTTTTTGATTTTGAGACAGAGTCTCGCCCCATCACCCAAGCTGGAGTGCAATGGCGCAATCCCAGCTCACTGCAACCTTTGCCTCTCAGGTTCAAACAATTCTCCTGCCTCAGCCTGCCAAGTAGGTGGAATTACAAGTGCCTGCTACCACACCCAGATAATTTTTGTATTTTAAGTAGATACGGGGTTTCACCATGTTGGCCAGGCTGGTCTCGAACTCCTGACCTCGTGATCTGCCTGCCTCAGCCTCCCAAAGTGCTGGGATTACAGGCATAAGCCACTGCACCCAGCCAGCTTGAGTGATCTTTATGGACAAACCAATAGGACAGTTTGCTGAGGCCCAGAAGCATCCCCTCCAGAGAATCCCTGATGTCCCCAAATCTAAACTTTATTTTGCTGTACAATTCCTTTTTTTTTTTTTTTTTTTTTTTTTGGTGGGGGGAGTTTAACTTGATTCCAACGAAAGGAAGGCAAGTTTTTCCTGTGTCCATGACAATGGAAGGCAGGTAACTCCTTTCTGGAGTTTGAACTCACTTCCAACAGGGAAGACTAATTTAAGTTTTTTTCCTGCTTCTCAGAAACTCAAAAGAATGCCTCTTTGGAGGCAGTCTCCAGCCTGAGACCCATCTCTAGGTAAGTAACTGAATTGGGTTTGTCTTGGCTAAAGTTAAGATTAACAAGCAGCTGGTCTTAATTTCTCGTTACCATTAGAGCACTCAGTGATCATATAAGTTGTACTATCATGGGCCAGGCATGGTGGCTCACGACTGTAATCCCAGCACTTTGGGATGCTGAGGCAGGTGGATCACAAGTCAGGAGTTCAGTACCAGCCTGGCCGGCATGGTGAAACCCTGTCTCTGCTAAAAATACAAAAATTAACTGGGTGTGTTGGCAGGTGCCTGTAATCCCAGTGACTCAGGAGGCTGAGGCAGGAAAACTGTTTGAACCTGGGAGGTGGAGGTTGCAGTGAGCCAAGATGGCGCCATTGCACTCCAGCCTGGGCAACAGGGTGAGACACCATCTCAAAAAATATAAAAATTTTAAAAAAACAATAATAAATTGTGCCATCGTTTGCTTTGCTTAACTGTTGTTGTTGTTGTTTGCTTGTTTGTTTCTGTTTTTGTTGTTGTTTCCGTCTTTTTCCCATTGGGTTTGATCAACTCTATTTGACTTGATCAAATCCAAAGGAAAGTTCCAAATTACAGGGAACAAGGCCCCTGAAATGACTAAATTCCCCCGCTCCTGCACTCCCCCTGCCACACACAAAGAGGTAGTGTGGTGGGGAAGAAAAACAGCCAGCAAAAGGAAAAAAATAAAGATTTTTGCTTTTGACTACTTAAGGGGCTTTATTTACATAACGAGGCCACGTTTTTGTTAGCCAGACTGAACTGAAAGAGCAATGACTGTTGCACCATGCTGAAGTTCCATAGCTAAGGGCTCTACCTTATTTTTTCCTACCATGACAGCCTGGGTTTGGATCCTAAATGAAGCCCTTTCTAGTTTGATACTTGGTATATCATAAATATTAATAGTGTAGCAGGACAAGCCACAGAAAAAAACCCTCAGACACCAAGTTGAGGAAGGAAAGGGTTTTATTTGGCCGGGAATGTTGGCAGACTTATGTCTCAAAAAACTGAGCTCCTTGAGTGAGCAATTCCTGTCCTTTTTAAGGGCTTACAACTCTAAGGGGGTCTGTGTGAGAGGGTTGTAATCGATTGAGCAAGCAGGGAGTACATGACTGGGGGCTGCATGCACCGGTAATCAGAATGCAACAGAACAGGAAAGGGATTTTCACGATGCTTTTCCATACAATGTCTGTAATCTATAGATAACACAAGCAGTTAAGTCAGGGGCTGCTTTTAACCACCAGGCCCAGGGCACAGCGTCAGGCTGTCTGCCTGTGGATTTCATTTCTGCCTTTTAGTTTTTACTTCTTTTTTCTTTAAAGGCAGAAATTTGGGCATAAGACAATATGAGGGGTGGTGTCCTTCCTTATTCCCCCCTTTGAGAACTTCACTCATTAGTGGGAGTTCTCACTTTCATCCTCACTACCCATGTTTTCTTGCAAGACAGATCAATAGTGATTCATATAGTATACTTGTGCTCACGCATTTTGGTTAACTAAGGTAGTGATGAAGCTTTTTATCATTTGAAGGAGTACAGGTAGCAAACAAGGGAGTAGTAAGCAGGTTCCTATTACTATTATAATTCCTACTATAAGAATTTTAAAACTTCCTAGTGCTGGGAACCATTTTCCAAACATGGCCCCAGGATCAAATCCATGTCACATTTGCACAGGCACATGTGCCAGTTTTGTCATATCTCTATGTCTTCAACTACTTGCCTTTGATCATCTGTGTGTAGACAGCAATTAGTAAGGTTAAATTTCCCACAAACCCCTCTTTCAGCTGCTAACAAGTTGTCTAGGGCTAATCTATTCTGCTAAATGGCATTTCTTATCAAGGTTTCTTACCAGGCTAAAACAGTCAAAGCTCTGCCAGTTTCATTAGTGATTATTTCTAAGACAGCTTGTAACTGTATAATCCAGTTGAGCATGTAGATGGGGGTTTAGTATCCTTACAAGCCATCTTGTGCCCATGTGGCAGATCCATAGTACTGTATGATTCTTTCAAGGGGCCACTTGTCATTTTTCCAATCGCCTACGGCTATGCTCCTCTTTTTGTGGGAAGCACAGACAGGGAAGCCTAGGAGCTCACCTGTTTTTATGAGCAGTAGGAAAAAGGATGGCTTAATGGTGCTAACGACATAACCACCTGCCCATTGGTCAGGTAGCTTGGTGTGGGCTCTATGCCTGCATATCCAGTATAGTCCAGCTGGAGCTGTCCAGTCTCTGGATGAGCCCAAACAGTTTGCAACTTAGGAAACTTACTAAATGGATTCTTCTTAGTACAGTTTAGACCCCACCAGGTGATTGTTCTTAATCTTACTTCAAAAACTGTGACCATAGGGGGCTCAGATGGGTTACAACACACATCAGCCTGGTCACTTTCTGGGCTACATACCTTGTACTGGGTGACATTATACAAACAAGTCCCTTTTAGAGTTCCAGCACATTTATAACTATAGAACAAAAAGACACTTTTAACTTTTTGCCCTATCTCAGTGAGCTGATGTATACTCTGGGAACAGTCCCCAGTTTGAGGAAGGTCAGTTGAAGTCCTTACTGTGCAAATCCAAAATTTAAGGAAAATAAGTCCCACAGTGAGTTTCCTCATACTTCGGCTGTGTGTGGACCAGTCAGCTTCCAGGTCTGACTGAAGCAGGACTTGTCGTCTTCTTCAGAGTCACTTTGCAAGAATTGTCTGGGCTTGGTCTTGCCTCCCAGGTCTCAGGTGCTGCGGGTTTCACATGACTGTGGTGGATCCAGGCTGGGATTCCTTCTACTTTCATGGCTGTGGGAGTGGTCAAGATGACAGTCTGGGGTCCTTTCCATCATAGTTGCAAGGGGGCTACATTCCAATCCTTGATCCATACCCGATCACCTTTGCTGTCTTCTGTACCAAGTCAGCCACAAATGCCAACCCGTTGTCCAAGCCGATTTGTAAGGGCAGTCCAAACCTAGGGATGAGATCTCCACACTTGGGCATCTTGGTGAAGTCTACCTGGGAGTCTTCAAAGGGGGCTGCTCCATAAGCCTATATGCCGGGCAGCACTTGCCTAGCATTGTGCTGCTGGCAGGTGACACACTGCTGCACCACTGTTTTGGCAAGGGCTGACAGATGTGAGATGTAGAAGTACCAGCCTAACAACTTTTTAAGAGACTCTTGGCCAAGTGGGTGGTCCCATGCACAGCCAGTACGACTGAGGCTCCTAGCAGTTGTGGCATGGCTATTCTTCCATTGATAACCAGATCCATGCTTTTTCTATCACCTGTCCTCCTGCTGATGAAATGCCAGGGCAAAACAGATAGCCAATTGGACTAAAG
Source organism: Macaca mulatta (assembly GCF_049350105.2). Classification (NCBI taxonomy): domain Eukaryota; kingdom Metazoa; phylum Chordata; class Mammalia; order Primates; family Cercopithecidae; genus Macaca; species Macaca mulatta. The sequence continues at coordinate 125,895,545 of NC_133406.1, read as the reverse complement.
CACAAGTGCCACTCCAGTTATTCGGCAGAGTGTCCAGTAAAGGTCCATCACAATACCACCACACATCTGCTTGGGGATGAACAACGGCTGACTTATTGGTAAGCTCTCGAAAGTTCTTAAGCTCACTGCATCCCTTCAAGTCTCCAAGGAATGCTGAGTTTCCTCCCTGTTGTGAGAGACATGAAATGAACTTAGTGTTGGGAGACGGAAGCTGGATGGCCCTCAGGGGCTGATCCGCAGGGTGCTGAACTTCAGGATATAGCAGAGAGAGAGTTTGGCATGACTTATTACTCCAGGCTATAGAATCCTGGAAAAGAGCTACCATGCAGCCCACGCTTGGTCGACTGGAGGACCACCTTAGTGGAAAGCAGACAATTTGGGCCTCTGGCCTGCCATATGCACAAGCATAACAATCACTTTTGTTTAACGTGTGGACAGAATATTTGATCCATTCCAATAAGGCATTTGTATCTTGGTATCCTGTCTTAATTGCCAGTTTGTTTTAAGTCTTTAACGTCTATAATCCTCTAGTAAAACGAATGTATGGTTTTAGGAAATTACAAAAACTGGTTGGGGCAGCCCATCCTTGCTCTTTAGTGGTCCACAGAATGTTGGACCAACCATGGCATAAAAGCTCTACATCGTGGGGCAAGACTCCTGGTTGACACCGGGGTCTTTATCAAAATCTCCCCAGATTAAATGGTCCCAATTTACTAATGCCCAGTCTGAGTAGACTCAGGAGAGACAGAGGTACTTTTCTGAAGCAGAGAGCTGTCTTTGACTTGGCAAGACCCCACAGGGTATAACAAGGCAAGCATTAAATGCAATAGTTTGAGATGAAATTCACTTGGTTATGTTAATAACTAGATGTTCAGCAATAGAGCGAGGAAAGAAGAAAGAGTAATAGAATAGATGAAAGAGTTAAATTTTTCTTAGCTTTAGTTTGGTTGGGTTTTCTCCTGTGACTATGGCCCACGACTCTGGAGGGGGTGGCACTTCCTTGACCAGGGTATGATGAGTCCATCCCTTTTTCACTGTACAAACAGCAGTCTCAGTGGTTAGCAGCACAAGGTAGGGTCCTTCCCAGGCTGGCTCGAGTTTTTCTTCTTTCACCCTTTGATGATAACATAATCTTCAGGCTGGTGCTGTTTTACTGGAAATTCTAGGGGTGGTACATGTGCTAAAAGACTTTTAGTTGTGAGGGAAAGGAAAGTGGAAGATAAACCAAGTATATAATTTCTAAGAAATTGACCTTTTGTTTTAAACGTGGGGACATCGGCAGCAGACTTTATAGTTCTTGGTGCCTTCTTACTGAGAAATTTCCTTTAGCACCTATTTTTACTAGTTTTTAGACCAAAGAAAGCCAAACAACATTTTATATTTGACAATGCTTTCTATATGATTTTCATACCAGGTAAGCTAAATTTCACCTTTATATTAGTGTGTTATTAATGTTAAACTTAGTTTTAATAAAACTTTGTAGACATATTTATTCAATTTTTAATGTCTGACCATAAGGTAAGATTTTTATAGACTCTTTTTAGCCTTTTATAATTTTTGTTAAAGAGCAGGTTAGTGCTTTAAGAAAAACCTGTTGTGTATTTATTTTAATGTCCAGTTCACAGAAAAACTGGATGATGCCCCTTTAACTCTAGCCAATATGTTTACACACAGAATTTCCTTTACAATTAACATTTTAAAACTTCCTTAAACCTTCAAAGCAAAAATTTTTTTAACTTTTTAATGTAGGTAAATATCCACATTTTTATGCCTCCTTATAATCCTTTTACTAAAAGTATATTTTACTTTTCTTATACACTTTGCACATAAACTTTTTCTTCAGTAGTTTTACATTTAGGAGGCCTAATTACTTTTCAATTATACAACATTTCTTGCATAAATTCCTTTTTTATAACACACTTTTTTTTTCTTCTTTCACAACTTTCACAGACAATTCTTCAACATATCTCAACTTTCTGACTTATTGCAAACATCCCTTTCTTTAAACAATCAGTTAATTTATTTTACGACAAGAGTTTACTATATAACATTTTTTCACGTAAATTCTCCCCCGCCTTTCTCTCTCTCTCTCTCTCTCTTTTTTTAAACTTAGGATAATTCTGAACTGGTGAGGTGTGCTCACAGTGAGGTTTCCTTTAAAAGTTATTTTTCTACTTTTTTCTGTTAGCAAAACCATTGCCACTACAGGTTGAATGTATTTGGGCCATCTGTGGGTTACTGGGTTAAGGAATTTTGATAGGAAGGCTACGGGTTGTCAGTGGTTTCAGTCCTTCCAGGCTACGCCCTTGTTTATACTGACAACAAAGTAGTATTGGAGTGTTATATGGTCATGGAGAACACCTTTAATTATCAATTATAGGTTCTAAATTTACCTTGGCTTTTAAAGGAATAGGATACACTGCTTTTTTCTTAACTACTTGTGTGTGTGTGTGTCTCTCTCTCTCTTTCTTTCTCTCTTTGACTTTCTGTCTCTGTCTCTTCCTTTCTCTCTCTGCCTCTCTCTTTCTCTCTTTGACTCCCTCTTTGTCCCTCTGTCTCTCCTCTCTCTCTCTTCCTTTTCTCTTTGCCTCTTTTCCTCTCTCTTTCCTCTCTCTCTCTCTTTTAGCTCTCTCTCTCTTTCCCCTCTCTCTCTTTCTCTCCTCTCTCTCTCTCTCTCTCTTCTCTCTGCTGGTCTTTCCTTGCCTCTGCCAGCCGCTTATGCAGCTGTTCTCCTCTCTCCTTCCTCTTCCTCTAGGGGAGGGACCGGCGGGAGTGGAGCTACTCTTTCTTCCTTGGCTGTCTGTCCCTTTGCCACTAGTACTACTGCTGCCTGTCCTCTTAACCACTGTAGGGGGTCTAAAACCAGCTGCAACCAAGTATCTATATATGGAAACTGATCTGGGTGTCCTGATTTACCAGTTACTTTGTGCCATACCTTTGAAACTAGGGACCTGTCTAGGCTTCCTTGTGATGGCCATCCCACCTCTAATGCTGGCCAATCTATCTCACACAAAGCCTTAAGCTTTCCAGGTGTGATAGCAATTCCATAGTCCCCATTGAATCCTTTCTTGAAATTCTTTAACATCATTCCTAATGGGGTAGGCTTACTTTGTGTTTTACTCATTTTCCTCTCTGAAGACAGAACAACACTCTTATCACAAAGAGGGAAGGGAAAAGGGGGCAAAAAGTCACTCACTCCACTCACTCACCAAGCAATTCACACTAAAACCAAAGCATGGATAAGGAGTTACTCATTCATCAAGCAATTTGAGCCAAGTCAGAACCGAAATCAAAGCCAAAACAGTTCAAAACCAAAAGTCAATACCGAAATCTAAACCAAAACAGTACAAATCTAGTCAAAATCAAAACCAAAACCAAGTTGCTGATAAAGGCCTGCTGTGGGTGATCAGGCCACGCTTCCACTCAGATGGAGTGGGCAAGTTCCAAGACCGGTCTTACCGTGTTCCAGATGTCCGGACTCCAAGCGCCGATTCCTTCTCGGTGTTCAGCCACTGCGTGGATCCTCCACGGGGCCCTACCGTGCACTGCTCTGGTGAGGTGTTCCACCAGGACAATTGCCTACCCGGGAGCGCTCTCAGGATTCATGTTGCTAAAGCTGTCTGGAGTCCCCCACAGGGATGCTCCACAGGGCAGGCCTAAGCCGCCTAAGGGGCTGCCTCGACCATCCACTAATCACCTCGCTTCCTGGTCGGGGCACCAAGAAATGTAGCAGGACGAGCCACAGACAAAACCCTCCAGACACCGAGTTGAGGAAGGAAAGGGCTTTATTTGGCCGGAAGCATCGGCAGACTTACATCTCAAAAAACTGAGCTCCTCGAGTGAGCAATTCCTGTCCCTTTTAAGGGCTTACAACTCTAAGGGGGTCCATGTGAAAGGGTCGTGTTCGATTGAGCAAGCAGGGAGTACATGACTGGGGGCTGCATGCACCTGTAATCAGAACAGAACAGGACAGGGATTTTCACGATGCTTTTTCATACAATGTCTGGAATCTATAGATAACACAAGCAGCTAAGTCAGGGGTTGATTTTTAGCTACCAGGCCCAGGGCGCAGCTCTGCGGATTTCATTTCTGCCTTTTAGCTTTTACTTGTTTTTTCTTTGGAGGCAGAAATTGGGCATAAGACAATATGAGGGGTGGTCTCCTCCCTTAATAGCAGCAATTTGTCCTAGTTGAAATATGGTAATGAGATTTAAAAAGGTTCTTTTAAAGGAGTTCATGGTAAAAAGTCAGCTTAATTAAAAGCTAACATCCAAGATGTTTGTGTATATGTGTGCATGTGTGTGTGTTTGTATTTAAAAGGTCCTCATGTTTTTGTTTTTGTTTTTTTCTCCTACGACTTTGTCTTTTTTCCTCTTTGAACAAAAGTTTTTCTTAGTTGGCTGAATTCTGTTTTCTTCATTTGTTTCTGCTGTCTCTCCTTTCTCTTGTACCCTCTGGTGCATGAGGGACCTAAAATAGTTTATGATAGCCTGAGGTTCCTTAAAGAAAATGGAGAAGTCACCAAACTCCCTTTGAGGGAGAAACATATTTTTCCTTTTTCCTTATGGAACCCCAAGAGTGTAAACAGACAAGTTTGTCTCAGCCCTTAAACTGCTTGCTTTTGTATTGTGTCACCTGATTTATTGACTAAAATAGTTATTGCAACAGAGACTACTCTTGGACTTTTAAGGAAGAGCGTAGTTTAGACACTTAGAAATGTCTATGTTTAAAAAAACTTTTTAAGTGCGCTGTAAAAACATCACATGGTCTAGCCTCATAATAATTCTCCCTTTTTGGAGACCAAGAATTCAGTGTGTACTCTGCCTAGAGCTCAGAGATCCAGTTAAAAGATAGGTAGTCCCTATCTAAATAAAATTGTGCTTCTCGTACAATCTTATGATAGATTTCAATAATTTTATGTTTGATTTGGCATCCATCTTTAATCTCCCTCTAGCACCACCAGACTTTATCTCTCTGTAACTTGAGATGTAAATTTTGCTATCTGATTTTTCATCTAAGAGTTGTTTCCTTCAATACGCAGATTTACAGCTATTTAGCTGACAACTGCCAGGGTAATGAAACAGGTTATCAAGAGTTTACAAGTCTAAGATAGGGAAAAAAATGGCGATCTTAGGAATCTTTAAGATGTACTTCCATCAGTATGCCTAATACAGTTTTGTCTTTATGTATTGTGTACACAACGTTTTGCTTCCAAAAATATAGAAAAGAGGTCTAATTAATTGGCTTAAAGAAAAATAAAAGCACTAAAATCAAATACTTTTTCAGAAAAAAGGAAAGACTAGTCAATTGCTCTTTCAAGTTTATGTAACTTAAGAAAATCTTTAATAAATAAGTTAGCTTTAAAATTATTGGTAAAGTAATATTAGAAATGTCATAAGAATTGCCAGCAAACATTTTTGTTTGCATTTATTGATCAAGCAATATCATACTTCTCCCTGGCAAATACAATAAGGTGTCAAAATTTAGCACAGGGGTTATAAAACTACAAATCCAGCCCAAAACAAAATGATCTTTTCTTGTGTAATTTTTTTTTTTTTTTTTTTGAGACAGTTTAACTCTTGTTGCCCAGGCTGGAGTGCAATGGCACGATCTTGGCTCTCAGCAACCTCCACCTCCCAGGTTCAAGTGATTCTCCTGCCTCAGCCTCCCGAGTAGCTGGGATTACAGGCATGTGCCACCATGCATGGCTCATTTTGTATTTTTAGTAGAGACAGGGTTTCTCCATGTTGGTCAGGCTGGTCTCAAATTCCCGACCTCAGGTGATCCGTCAACCTCAGCCTCCCAAAGTTCTGAGATTACAGGCATGAGCCACTGTGCTTGGCTGCTTGTGTAATTTTCAATAAATAAGACATTGATATTAGTTTAATGAAAACAGCTACATCTTGAATTATTTAGTAAAATTACCATAACTTCTAATCTTGTGGTTTTAGGCAATGCAGTCCACAGGCAGTAAGGTGGTTCGTTTGGGAAAGAACTTTTATCATCTTTGTTTCAAAGCTTAACTATAAACTATGTTTCTCCCAAAGTGAATTCGACTTATGCCCAGGAATGAACAAGGACAGCTTAGAGGTTAGAAACAAGATGGACTCAGGTCATGTCTTTTTCACTATCTCAGTTATAATTTTGCAATGGCAAGTTTCATAAGTTTAAATGATGACAATCACAGTTTTCATAAATAATCTAAACAATTAAAATAAAATAATTAGGTAAACGTAATGGGATAAATACTTGTAGACAAACTTCTCATAATTTAGAATCTAAAGGCATATTAAATTAAATAATAGATATTTCAGTAAAAATATATATTGTAGGAAAACCTCATCCTTTCTTTAAAAAAAATGAGTGTCCTTTTGGTTGGGCACAGTGGCTCACGCCTGTAATCCCAGCAGTTTGGGAGACCGAGGCAGGTGGATCAGGAGGTCAGGAGATCGAGACCAGCCTGGCCAACATAGTGAAACCCCCTCTCTACTAAAAATACAAAAATTAGCCAGGTGTGGTGGCATGTGCCTATAGTCCCACCTACTCGAGAGGCTGAGGCAGGAGAACCGATTGAACCTGGGAGGCGGAGGTTGCAGTGAGCAGAGACCACGTCATTGCACTCCAGCCAGGGTGACAGACTGAGACTCCATCTCAAAAAAAAAAAAAAAAAGTGTCCTTTTTAAAAAGGTGAACAATTCATGTCTAATTCAAAGCTTATTTAAAGGTTATGTATAACACAAGGTAAAGGGAACAAGGAAATAAAAGAGACGTAAAGAAAGTTATAGAAAGAGGTAGTTTTTGGTAAGAAAGCTTAAAGAGAAATCATTTTATATGATAAATAATCTTGTATGGTAAATTCAGTCCTAGAATAAAATGACCGTTTAAGAAAGAGGGATGTTCAGAACAAACCAGAAAGCCCAAGCATGTTATGGATGGTCTGTGTAAGTCACAATAAGAGGATTTATTTAAAACAACAACAACAACAACAAAAACTTACATGATCAAGTTGTCTGTAATTAAAGGGAAATTACAATGGTCTTTCTAGAGATTGGGTTTTAAAAATCACTTATACACTAAAGAGTTGATTACAACAATAAAATTTTCTTAAGAGATTGATTTACTCATAAATTATAAGTGATTTTAATTTTTTTAAACTCAAAGTTCAACTTTTATTGCATCTCACCATTTTTGGTTTTCTCTCCCCTTCTAAAAGGCATGAAATAGAAATGCTCTTCTTCAACTCATTTTCAGCTCATATAAATTTTTTTCCCCTCTAGTTATATTTGTTGTGGCCTGATACTAACAATGTTTTCTTAAAGGTCTAAAGGAAAGGTTTTCTTCCAACAGAATATTCTGCACACTGCAGAAGGTCTTTTCTTTTGCTTTTTGGTAACTGGCCTAAAAGATTTTACGTTTTATCAAATTTTTTCTATGCCACTATTATTAAGTTTTGGTTTGCTTAGAAAAAAAACTGTGATAAACATTTTTAAAATTAAGGTTATTGCATCTGTGTATCTTTCTTTATGTACTTTTAAAGTCGTTGTGACATTCAATTACAGGGCTTTGACTCCTGGGTCTAAAAAGGACACCAAGTCCTGCTAAATTTAAAACCCTGACAGTAATTAAAGCCTTATCTTCAGGCCTGGTAGAAGATGTCAATCAAAATAAAAGGATTCCTGAGACATAGGGCCAGAAAGTAAAGCTATTCAACTCCTCAGACCCACAGGCTGTTGCAGAAGAGGTGAGTGTGTGAGATTGTGAGGGCCAATTTGAGAGATAAAATAAGTTCAGTTTTTCTATAAATTAATGATTAATGTCAAAGGCACACTGATGCAAGACACTGATGCAAGCATATAGGCCCCTGTGTCAGATTGACAAAGTTTTCTTGAAGCATTAACCAACTCCTTAATAAATGTTATAAAGCTTATAAAAGGCTTATGGAAGTTGTATCTTATGGTCAATATTAAAATTTTATACGTTGTTTATAAAATTTTGGAAAGCAAATTTAATTGGCTTCATTCTGTTTTTATTAGGGCTTATTGTTTGGAAAATTAAGTCTCCTTTCTCAAAGAATTAAGGTTTTTGTCTTTTGTTGAAATCCTTGAGTTATCACTTTGATTAAATGAATGACTTATTTTACAATGATCTGTGATTCTATTTTGTGATATCAAGTGTTTTAAACCTTTGATATTTGACAAACTTTCCAAAATCAAATTATAAATTGTGTTTTTCTGATCTAATTAATCCTTTAAGATATTAGATTTCCTAAAGCCCAAAAATGATATATTTGGCTTATTTGGTATAAAAATTATACGGAAAGCATTGTCAAATATGAAATGTTATTTGGTTTTCTTTTGGCTGTATTTGTATAAATATGTTATTGGTATATGTTCTAAAATTGTGGGGAAACTCCTATAATTCTGATATGACTTAGTGTACATTATCATAATAATTATAATTGTTATGTTAAATTATTGTGTGCCACAGGGGCAACAAATTTCCTTGTCAATTGTGTCTTTGACTATGGTTGCCCTAAAACTTTTTGTCATCCACAAACAATTATTATCTTGTTTAGGTCCTCTTTAGAAGGTGGTTTGATGATCAGCTATAAAACTCAAACAGGTGCTCTTGAATGCAGGTTTCTGATAACTTTGAAGATTGTGACATCAGAATAGAAAAAAAACTTTCAGGACTCATGGAGAGCTGAAATGTTCATGAATATCAAGCAGAATAGGAATTAACTGCATGGACTGAAGTAAAAGAAGACTGAAGTAATCTTTTTGACTTTTTTGCCTAAAATGTTGCTGATCCTTTTGTTTTTCAGTCAAGGAAACTTTTCTTTTGAGCTATTGACAGCTTTTTTTTTTTTTTTTTTTTTGACACAGTTTTGCTCCTTTTGCCCAGGCTGCAGTGCAATGACACAATCTTGGCTCACCACAACCTCTGCCTCCCTAGTTCAAGCAATTCTTCTGCCTCAGTCTCCCAAGTAGCTGGGATTATGGCATGTGCCACCACACCTGGCTAACTTTGTATGTTTAGTAGAGATAGGGTTTCTCCATGTTAGTTAGGCTGGTCTCAAACTCCTAACCTCAGGCGATCCACATGCCTCATCCTCCCAGAGTGCTGGGATTACAGGTGTGAACCACCACGCCTAGCCTATTGACAGCTTTTAACAATTAAATATATTTCTATGAAAAAAATTTGGAGCATATTTCTCTCTACCAGATTTCTCCAGAATTTGGAAAGTATTTCTGAGCATTCTTAACTTATGGCAATATTGTTATTTGCATAAGTGCAGTAAGAATCTGTTTTCATTTGTAAATGAAATAGGACACAATTGGGGAAACTGGTGATTTTACCAAGGCTTTGACTGGAATGGTGTGCATTCCTGTAAGGAATCAAACTTGACTTATAGAGCCAATAAAAGTGCCTTGGGAAAACTGGCCTCATACTTTGTCTACACAGTCCCTGTAGAGGGTTCCTGACCTGTGGTAAGTAAGGAATGTCACTTTCTGACAGCCCAGGAGCCCCAGTTTATCTCAGGACCTCAAAAGGGGAAAAATTCACCCAACTCATAGGTATTTGATGATACAAATCCATGGCTGGGCTTGGTTTTAAAAAGTCTTATCTGAGATTCCTTCTATGCAACAAAGTTCCATCAAAGCCAATTTTAAAAGCCTATGTAAAAAATAATTATTCTTAGACAGGTGTGGTGGCTTACACCTGTAATCTCAGGACTTTGGGAGGCCGAGGTGGGCAGAATCACGAGATTAGGAGTTCGAGACCAGCCTGGCCAACATAGTGAAACCCCATCTCTAATAAAAATATTTTTAAAATTTGCCAGGCATAGTGGCACACACCTGTAGTCCCAGCTAATTGGGAGGCTGAGGCAGGAGAATTGCTTGAACCCAGGAGGTGGAGGTTGCAGTGAACTGAGACCATGCCATTGCACTCCAGGCTGGGTGACAGAGCGAGATTCCATCTCAAAAAAAAAAAAAAAAAATTCTTGCTGCATCTCTTTTTTTTGAGACAGAGTCTCATTCTGCCACCCAGGCTGGAGTGCAGTGGTGCTGTCTCAGCTCACTGCAACCTCTGCCTGTCAAGCAATTCAGGTTCAAGCAATTCTCCCACCTAACCCTCCCGAGTAGCTGGGACTATAGGCATGTGCCACCACGCCCAGCTAATTTTTTGTATTTTTAGTAGAGACAGGGTTTCACCATATTAGCCAGGCTGGTCTCAATCTCCTGACCTTGTGATCTGCCCGCCTCGGCCTCCCAAAGTGCTGGGATTACAGGCATGAGCCACTGCACCTGGCCTTTCTTGCTGCATTTTATACAAATAATCTGGCCAAGTATAATAAAGCAAATTGGTCCTACCATGATTTCTCTTTAGTAAAACTGGGAAACTAGAGAGAGAAAAATTATGTTTCAAAAACTATAGTACACCTGTTGTTAGATTCTAGTTTTGCCTAATGTTTTTCATTTTTTATTATTTTCTACAGTATGGTCTGAATTCTAATTTTTCCTGGCTACAAGTCTCGAAAACAATGTTTTCAATTTTTTTCTCCTTCCTTTTCCTTCACCCTCCATTTTTCCTAATTTTAAATCTCTGAAAACTAAGCTATGTTTTCTTAAATCCCTGCGAACTGAATCTAGACAACTTAAACTTCAGTAGAAAATAACAGCAACTTATTTGCACATGTAAGCCACTTTCATAACTGCCTACTAATGTATGGACTTCAGAGTAATGTGGCCTATATTATTTTCCAGGATTGTTCTTTTGTTTGTTGTTGTTTTTCTCCCTTCCTCCCCTTATTTTCTCTTCATACGACATGAGACTTAACCTGCTAAAAATGAGCTTTCCTAATAACTCTAAGAATAAACCATCCTAGCTATGAGAGATCAGAAAAAACCTGAGACCAGAGGCTCATTTTCTTATAAAATGCTTTCTCCAAAAGATTTTTTAAAAGGGGGGAAATGTGAAAGGAAAATAAATTTTAGGGCCCCCAAATCACTAAGCTAAAGGGAAAAGTCAAGCTGGGAACTGCTTAGGGCAAACCTGCCTCCCATTTGGTTTCCTATTCAAAGTCATCCCTCTGCTCATTGAGATAAAGGCATATCTGATTGTCTCCTTTGGAAAGGCTAATCAGAAACTCAAAATAATGCAACCATTTGTCTCTCACCTACCTGTGACCTGGAAGCCTCCTCCCTGCTTGAATTGTCCCACATTTCTGGATGGAACCAATGTACATCTTACATATACTGATTGATGTCTCATGTATTCCTAAAATGTTCCCTAACCAACCTGTTCCCTGACCACCTTGGGCACATGTCATCAGGACCCTCAGGCTGTGTCATGGGTGTACATCCCCAACCTTGGCAAAATAAACTTTCTAAATTAACTGAGACCTGTCTCAGGTATTTGGAGTTCACACGAGGTTTTGCCATATTGGCCAGGCTGGTCTCGAACTCCTGGCCTCAAGTGATCTGCCCTCCTCCATTACCCAAAGTGCTGGGATTACAGGTGTGAGCCACTGCACCCGGCCAGCTTTCTCTTTTGAACCGAATTTTCATGTAACATTAAAGGATAACAAAAGATTTTTGTTTGCCTTTTGAACAAGTGACAGAAGAAAAAAAGGGAAGAGAATAGAGACAGATTTAGTTGGCCTCATGCTGTCTTTATTGGGTTTTTTTTTTGGAAAGCTGCGTCTACCCTCTATCAATGAGCAAAGATTTTTCCCTTTTCCTTAGAAAGACCTGGAATTCCATTTTGTAATATCAAGTGTTTAAACATTTAATATTTGACAAACTTTCCAAAGTTAATTTCTAAATTAAGCCTTTTTTTGCTCTGGTTATTCCTTTTAAATATTCAGTACCCTAAAGTCCAAAAGAGACATATTTGATTTGGCTATTAAAATCATACAGAAAGCACTGTGAAATATGAAATGGTGTTTAACCTTCTTTAGATTATATTTATATAAATGTGTTATCAGTATGTGTTCCAAACTTGCATGAGATTCTTATGATTCTGATATATCTTAATATGTTGTCAGTAGTGATTATTATGTAAAATTGTTGTATGCCATAAAAGTAACCAAAATTTCTAGTCAATTATGTCTTTAACCATGGCTGTTCTAAGACTTTCACCATCCACAATGGTGGTTTTACTTTGATCCTTTCATAGGGCAGTTTATAATCAGCTATTGAACTCTGAGGAGTACTCTTAAATATAGGTTTCTGATAACTTTAGAGACTGTCCCATTGGACTGAATAGAGAGAAAAGCTTCCAGGACTCTCACGGAAAACTGATATATTCATGAGCATTGCTGATTCCATATTGAACAGCACAGGAGTTAATTGCATGCACTGAAATAACAAAAGATTGAAGTAATCTTCTATCACTTTTTGTTTAAAACATTTGATTACTCTTTTTATTTTGTTTTTCAGAGTTGAGAAAACCCTTCTTTCAAGTTATTTGCAGCTTTTAACAGTTGGATAAAGTAAATTCTTGTGAGCAGAAATTGGAGTGTATTTCTTTCTCTCTACCTGATTTCCCCAGAATTTGAAAATTATTTGTAAGTATACTTAATTTATGGGAGTACACTTATTTGCATAAGTTCAATAAGAATCTGTTTTCTTTTGTGACAGGGCACCATTGGAAAAACTGGTTATTTTACCAAGCCTCTGACTGGAATGGCATACTTTCAGATAGAAACAGACTAAGGAATCAAAGTTGACTTATACAGCCAATAAAAAGCCCCTTGGGAAAACTGGCTTCACACCTTGTCTACACAGTCTCTGTGCAGGGTTTCCTGATCTGTGGTAAGTAACAAATGTCATTTTTCTGATAGGCCCAGGGGCTCAAAGTTATTTTGGCACCTCAAGAGGGTAGGAATTCACTCAAATTCATATAAGTATTTCCGGGCACAGATAAATCTGTGGCTGGGCTTTAGGCTTAAAAAAAATCTAACCTAAAATTCCTTATGGATCAAAGTTCAGCAAAGTAAATTTTAAAAACAGCCTATATGGCAAATAATTGTTCTTGCTGCATTTTATGCAAATACTCAGACCAAGTATAACAAGACAAAAACTTAATTCTGCAAATAAATTTGTCCTACTACAACTTATCTTTAGTAAACATGGACACTGGAGAAAAATTGTGTCAGAAAAAGATCATAGTACCCCTCCTGTTAGATTCCAGCCTTGTCCATTGTTTCTGAGTTTTTATTATATTTTTGAAATTTGGATTAAATCCTGAATTCTTTCCAGGCTACAAGTCCCAAGTTAATGCTTTCAATTTTTCCTTCCATTTTTCTAATATGGTCTCAATGAAATTACTACTACATTATTCATTATTCCTTGTAGTACAGGTAAGAAAAACATTTCAGACTGTCACTGAATCCTCTGTAACTTAAAGACGCTTTGAGTCTAACATCTGGATAGACTGTTCCAAATGTTAAGATGTATTTCTCTTCTGTTTCCATAGAAATGCCTCTTATTAAAAATCTGTTTGCCTTCATTACATGCAGAAGCCTAGCCCATCTACAATGCCACCTCCTGGAGGAGGTGCAGGTATTTGCCTAAACTGGTCCATTCTCAAGAACTAGACAGGGCTTATGACTACCTTCATGGGTATTCATACTTTCTGTAGCCTGCTAAATATATATTTAGCTAACCTGTCATCACATCCGGTTACAATTGGCAGTGGGGATCCTGCATGATAATTAAGACCAATTGCTATGTATACATCCCAGATAATTTGGGAAATGTCTCAGATAGCCCTAAGAGATATGCACCAACAAATCGAAGCTATGTCTGACCCCACATTGTCCCTAGACCAGTGGTTACTATCCAAATCTGGGACAGGACCATCCTGGTGGCAAAAGCTGCTTGTAACACTGGCCTTAATTAATTGCAGGGATAGGCATATCCCTCTGTTGTAGTGTTTACTGCTGTTGCACCCTCTGTGTGGGAATGCAAGACATGCTTTCCCAGGGACTCTGGAGACCTTGCACCATATTGCTCCAACAAACATCTGTAAGTCTGAGTACTCATGAATATTTCCAACTCCAAGTAGACCTCTTCCATTCTGATTCCCAATGACTATGACCCATTTTAGCAGGAAGTAGCCAGAATGAATATGGTGTCCAAATCCCATAAAAATGGAATTGAACTTGGCAATGGAGATTTGTAACTGAGTAGTCCCATTTTTCTAAGATATAGTTTAATTCTTTTTTTATCTGTTCTTATCTTTTCTTATCCTTTTTTAATCTGATTCTCCACTTCCTACTTAGCCCTTTAGAAATGCAAATATAGAGCTGGGCACAGTGGCTCACAGCTGTAATCACAACATTTTGGGAGGTCAAGGCAGGAGGAACAACTTTTTATTTTTTATAGGGAAAGGGTCTCATTATGTTGCCCAGGATGGTCTCCTGGGCAACATAATGAGACCCTTTCCCTCAAAAAAATATTAAAAAATTAGCAACACAAGGTTGTACAAGCCTGTGGTCCCATCTACTCAAGAGGCTGAGGTGGGAGTATTGCTTGAGTCTGGGAAGTCAAGGCTGCAGTGAGCTGTGATCACACCACCATGCTCCAGAATTGGTGATAGAGAGATCCTGTGTCAAAAAAAAAAAAAAAGGCTTGGCATAATGGCTCACACCTATAATCCCAGCACTTTGGGAGGCCAAGGCAGATGGTTCACCTGAGGTCAGGAGTTTGAGACCAGCCTGGTCAATGTAGTAAAACCCCATCTTTACTAAAAATATAAACATTAAAATTAGCCAGGCTTGGTGGTGGGCGCCTGTAATCCCAGCTACTTGGGAGGCTGAGGCAGGAGAATCACTTGAACCTGGGTGACAGAGGTTGCAGTGAGCTGAGATCATGCCATTGCACTCCAGCCTGGGCGACAAGAGAGAAACTCCATCTCCAAAAAAATAAAAATATAAAAAGAAATACAAATATAGCCTTTTACCTTTTACCTCCCCATTCACCAGATACTCTACATGGCAAGTTCAACATGTGCTCCAAGACAGAACTCTCAAGAGTTAACAGTCAATTTACAAACCAAAGCATGCCCTCTGTGGAACTCCCACTCACCAGGAGGTTATCTCGAGAGATAACAGTCAAAAGCATACACCCACTACTCTCTCACTACCTAGTTACAACTTATCTCTGCCCACAGATGTCAACTCAACTGCTCAGAAGATAAGACACCAAGCTAGCTAACAGACACCCACCTTGCTCACTTCCTCCTCTGCCTTCTACAAGTGTTTGCTTTCTGCTCCAAAAGTAAAGCTAGCTTTGGAATAAATCACTTTCATTATACTAGACCTTACTCTTGTTAATTGAACTTTGTGCAGCTAGCAACTGACCTGTGTTTCAGTTCCAAGACCATATTATAACCTAAGAATTGGTAATAGCTTGCTTGTAGTTTCTAGCCCTCTGTAATGGACCAAATTAGGGGGATAAAATAAATATATTAAAATCAACTTTATTGAGATATAATTCATAAAAAGTAAAATGTATCCATTTAAAGTGGACAGTTAGGCTGGGTGAGGTAATCCTAGCACTTTGGGAGGCCGAGGTGGGAGGATTGTTTGAGCTCAGGAGTTTAAGACTAGCCTGGACAACAGAGGAAGACCTCATTTCTACAAAAAAAAAAAAAATTTAACTTAGCCAGGTGTGGTGGTGCATGCCTGTAGTTCCAACTACAGCAGTTTAGGGCTGCAGTGAGCCATGTTCACAGCACTGCACTCCAGCTGAGGTGACAGTGCGGGACCCTACAAACTGACTTCTACAAAGTCAGTTGGGATTTGGATAGGGATTACACTGAATCTGTATATCAGTTTTGAGTATTGATCCATGAACACAAGATATTTTTCCAAATATTTAGATTTTCTTAACTTTTTTCAGTAATGCTCTATAGTGTTCAGAGTATAAATTCTACACCTGTTTCGTTAAACTATTTCTATCCTAATCTTTTTGATGCTATTGTAAATGAAATTATTTTCCTAATTCCATTTTCAATTGGTTTATTGCAAGTTTATTGCAGTTATTCAAGTGTGTAGAAATACAATTGATTTTTGTATATTGATCTTGTATCCTGCAATCTCAAACTCATTTATTAGTTCTAACAGTTTTTAGTGGATTCTTTGGGATTTTCTAGATATAAGACCATGTTTGCAAAAACATAGTTGACATCTTCCTTTCTTCTTTTTTTGAGACAGAGTCTCGCTCTGTTACCCAAGCTGGAGTGCAGTGGTGCAATCTTGGCTCACTGCAACCTCCGCCTCCCAGGTTCAAGCGATTCTCATGCCTCAGCCACTCAGCAGCTGGGATTACGGGAATGTGCCACCACAATTGGCTTTTTGTATTTTTAGTAAAGATGGGGTCTCACCATGTTGCCCAGGCTGGTCTTGAGAACTCTTGTCCTCAAGTGATCCATCTGCCTCGACCTCTCAAAGTGCTGGGATTATAGGCATGAGGCACAAGGGCGTCCAGCCTGTTTTATCTTCTTTACTTGTTTCAAGTCAATTCAGATTGTCTATTTCCTCAAGTCACTTTTAGTAGTTTATGTGTTTCTAAGAATTTATACATGTCATCTAGGTTATCTAATACAGTGTCATAAAATTGTTCATTTTATTCTAATACTTTCATTTCTGTAATGTCTTATTCATTTCTGATTATAGTAATTTGAGTCTTCTTTTCCTTGGTCAGGCTAGCTAAACATTTGTCACATTTGTTGATCTTTTCAACGAACTAGCTTTGGTTTTCTTGGTTTTCTCTATTCTCTATTTCATTAACTTCAACTCTGATTTATATTTCCTTCCTTCTGCTTGCTTTAGGTTTAATTTGCTCTTCTTTTTCCATTATCTTCAGATGGAATGTTAAGTTACTTTAACTCTTTCCTAACATAGGTATTTACAGCTATAAATTTCTCCGTAAGCTGGGCTTTAGCTGACGATCTGTCACGTTGTGTCTTCATTTTCATTCATCTCAAAGTATTTTCTGATTTTCCTTCATTTCTTCTCTGACCCATTACTTACTTAGGAGTGTTTTGTTTAACAATTCCACATATTTCCAAGCCCAAACTTCTTCCTGCTATTGATTTCTCATTTCATTCCATTGTGCTGGAGAACATACTTCGTATTATTTCTATCTTTTTAAACTTATTAGGGTTTCACAGACTAACATATAAACCTATCCTAGAGAATGTTCCATTAGCACTTGAAAAGAATGTATATCCTGTTTGTTGAGAGTATTCTACAGATGTCTGTTAGGTAGTTGGTTTATTGTGTGGTTCAAGTCTTCTATTTCCTTACTGATCTTCTGTCTGGTTGTTCTATCCATTATTGAAAGTGGAGTACTGAAGTCTCCAACCATTGTTGTTGAAGTGTCAATTTCTCTCTTTGTTTCTGTCAGTGTTTGTGTCACGTATTTTGGTGCACCATTATTAGGTGCATATGTTTATAATTATTATTTTTCTCTGAGGGATTAACCTTATCATAAAATGTCCCTTCACATAATTTTTTGTTCTAAAGTCCATTTTCTCTTAAAGTATAGCCACTCTAATTTTCTACAGGTGCTATTTGCATATTTTATTCTATCCTTTTACTTTCATCAATCTGTTTCTATTTTGAATCTAAACTGTGTCTCCTGTACATAGTATACAGTTGGATCAGGTTTTCAACATCACTAATGATCACGGAAATGCAAATCAAAACCACAATGCGATACCACCTTACTCCTGCAAGAATGGCTATAATCAAAAAATCAAAAAATAATAGATGTTGGCATGGATGCAGTGAAAAGGGAATATTTCTACACTGCTGGTGGGAATGTAAACTAATACAACCATTATGGAAAACAGTGTGGAGATTCCTTAAAGAACTAAAAGTAGAACTACCATTTGATCCAGCAATCCCACTACTGGGTATCTACCCAGAGGAAAAGAAGTCATTATATGTAAAGATAGTTGCAAATGCATGTTTATAGCAGCACAATCCTCAACAGCAAAAATACAGAACCAGCCCAAGTGCCCATCAATCAAGTGGATAAAGAAATTGTGATATATACATATATATATGCATATATATAATGGAATACTACTCAGCCATAAAAAGGTATGAATTAATGGCATTTGCAGCAACCTGAATGAAACTGGAGACTATTATTCTAAGTGAAATTCAGAAATGGAAAACCAAACATCGTATATTCTCACTTATAAGTGAGAGCTAAGCTATGAGGATGCAAAGGCATAAGAATGATACAATGAACTTTCGGAACTTGGGGGAAAGGGTGGGAGGGCAGTGAGGGATAAAAGACTACAAATTGGGTTCAGTGTATACTGCTTGGTGATGGGTGCACCAAAATCTCACAAATCACCACTAAAGGACTTACTCATGTAACCAAATACCACCTGTTCCCTGATAACCTATGGAAATAAAAAATTAAAAACAAAAAGGTTTTCAGAAAATTCAGTCTCTGTCTTTTGATTGGATTGTTTAACCTATTCATATTTAACATTACTGATTTGTTGGGTTTATGTCCTTTTTTCTTTTCCATGTCTTACCATCTTACCAAGTGTTTTTTGTGTGACTATTTTCTAATGTAGTATTTTCATTTCTTTTTTTTTTTTTTTTTGAGACAGAGTCTCACTCTGCCACCCAGGCTGGAGTGCAATGGCGCGATCTTGGCTGACTATAACCTCTGCCCTCGGGTTCAAGTGATTCTTCTGCCTCAGCCTCCCGAGTAGCTGGGACTACAGGCATGCGCCATCATGCCTGGCTAATTTTTGTAATTTTAGTAGAGACAGCGTGTCACCATATTGGCCAGGCTGGTCTCCAACTCCTGACCTAGTGATCCGCCCACCTTGGCCTCCCAAAGTGCGGGGATTACAGACATAAGCCACCCCAACTGGTCGTATTTTCATTTCTTTAATAGTTTCTCATTAAAAGAGAAACTTTGTTGATTTTTTTTTTTTTTTTTTTTTTTTTTTTGAGAGAAGGTCTTACTCTCTTGCCCAGGCTAGAGTGCAGTGGCATAATTATAGCTCACTGTAACCTCTAACTCATGGGCTCAGGTGATCCTCCTGCCTCAGCCTCTTGAGTAGCTGGGACTGCAGGCACTCACCACCACATTTGGATAATTTTTAAACTTTTGTAGAGACAAGTTCTCACTATGTTGCCCAGGCTGGTTGTGAACTCCTGGCCTCAAGTGATCCTCTCATCTCAGCCTCCCAAAGTGCTGATGTTACAGGCCTATAATCTAAACCACTGCACAGTCCTGAATTTTTAAGTCAATCTAGGCTTTACCATATGCATCTTATCAGAACTAGGCTAATTACATGCAAACATTGCTCTTATATATCTCTATTTTCATTTTCTCCCTTTTGTGATATTGTTATACGTATTAATATTACAAATTCAACAACCCACTGTTATAATTATTACTTTACCAACTGCAGTTTCCCTAGTCCTGTACACCTTTGCTCCTTCCTGCCCATTTCTTTGTACCATTATCAGAAAATTTCATACACATTACATTTATAGGGCCAATATTATATATAATGTTTACATAATTTGTTTCTTCTTAAAATCAAGAGGAGATATTCATTTGTACTGTCCTATATAATTACACAATTACCTTTACTGGTATGTATTCAAATTACTATCTGAGTCACTTGCTTTCAACCTGGAATCCTCTTTTAGTATTTCTTGAAAGGCAAGTCTTCCAGCAACAAATTCTCTCATTTTTTATCTGAGAAAGTCTGTGTTTCACCTTCATTTTTGAAAGTAGCTTTGCTGGATATATAATTATTGGTTGACTTTTTTCTTCTTTTGAGCATTTTGAAAGTGATCTGCTACTTTCTGTCTTCGTTGTTTCTCCTAAAATGGTCAGCTGTTGATCATATTCCCTTGAGAGTAGCAAGTTGCTTTTCTCTTGCTACTTTCAAGCTTTTCTCCTTTTAGCTTTTTTGTTTTTACTAGGACATGTCTGTTTTTGAAACTCTTTGTGTTTATGCTACTTGGAATTCACATAGGTTCCTGAATATGTAAGTTATCGTTTTACAAAAAATTTGGGAAAAATTTTGGCTGTTTTTTCTTTGAATGCATTTTCAGCTCCCTTCTCTCTTCTCTTCTACTGAAACTCCTATTATGTGTATGTTGGTGTCCTTAAAGGTCACACATATTTCTCTGAGGCCATGTTCACTTTTAAAAAATTCTTTTTCCTCTAATCTCTATCAATCTTTCTTCAAGTTCATTTACTATTTCTTCTGCCAATTCTACTACTGAGGCTCTGTAATGAACCTTTTATTGCAGTTACTGTTCAACTCCAGAATTTCTATTTAGTTCAGTATCTCTTTGATATTTGATATAACATTGTCATCGCATCTTCCTTTACTTCTCCAATTATTGTTTCCTTTAATTCTGGGAATGTTTTTAATGGCAACCTTCAGGTTTTTTTCTCATAACTTGACATCTTGTCACTTTTTTTTTTTTTTTTTTTGAGAGTCTCGCTCTATTGCCCAGGTTGGAGTGTAGTTGTGTGATCTTGGCTCATTGCAACCTCTGCCTCGTGGATTCAAGTGATTCTCTGCCTCAGCCTCCCAAGTAGCTGGGACTACAGGTATGCACTACCACGCCCAGCTAATTTTTGTATTTTCAGTAGAGATGGGGTTTCCCCATGTTGGCCAGGCTGGTCTCGAACTCCTATCCTCAAGGGATCCACCCGCCTTGGCCTCCCGAAGTGCTGGGATTACAGGCATGAGCCACCACACCCGGCCTCAAAGTTTTGTGTTGCTTGCTTTATTTCTAGTGTTTGAATTGTACTTTTCTGTCTTTGCATGCTTTTGTATTTGTTACAGACTGGATATTTTAAATAATATGTTGTAGCAACTCTGGATACCGGTCATTCCCTTCTCATATCCCTGGGGTTTGTCACTGCTTAGTGACTGGCTTATTTTAGTGTAGTCCCTGCCATCCACCAGTATTAAGCCTCTGTTGTTGCTCCCCAGATTGTCATGACTGGGTATACCCAGTCTCCTTGGGATGACAGTGTTTTTTTCTAGGCCCAGCTTACTCTTTTCATGATCATGTCTAGCTGTTGATCTCCAATAATTGCCAGCTCTACTGTTTTCAACAATGTTCTGAGTCATGAATTGCTCTACAAGCTAATTCTATCATATTGTGACTCCTTTGAAGAAAAGGTTTCCAAGGTCTGTTTCACATTTGTTCTAATCCCAGGAGAGCTCCTGTGAACTGTCTTATTCCCGGGTTCTCCTGCAAACTAGCTGGTCTACAGTTTATACGGATGTTGAATCTCTTCAGTTGCTTTTTACCACAACCTCCAGTGGTATGCGCTGAGATTTCAAATTATCTGTGCTATGTTACAAATGAAGTCCCTTTGTTTTGGAAGAGATTAGGGGTTATTTCATCTGGTTCATTTCCCAGGCAAAATCTCTAAACCAGGGCATTGGAACTGTAACAATGGCAAGCTTCTGTGTGACATACCACCACCTCTATCTCCATCCTAGAAACTGAGTGCTTAGTGGAGGGGGTGGGGCAACAGCCTGAGGCCTTCTCAGCTTAACCCTTTTGGCACAGAACTATCACCTCATGAGCCAGGACAAAGATCATCTGTGTCCCAGTATTCTAAACGTGCCACACCCAACGTAAAGCCTCCGGTGGCAAAGTGGGAGCTGAGTGGAAGATGTGAACCCATACTGCTCAACTGCACTCCCCTGGGTTTTAACTTCAGCAAAAGCAGCTGGAGGCAGACCAAGAATTGTTGATATCCTGCTTTTCCCAAGAAGAAGGTTCTCCAACAGGGAGGTGAGGAAAAGGAAGCCCTGTGTTCTTGGCTGCAGCAGTCTGGAATCTCCACATTAATAAGCATAGAGGAGGAAACAAGGAAGCAATCTAGGTTTAAATATCACAAACTCCCATTTCCTACAGAATTTTCACATTTCCTTGAATAGCTGTTTTTCTCATCTGCTGTTTGCTCACAGGATCATTTACGAAGGCTTTACATATATAGATGTTACATGGTTATTTATTTTACATATATTTTGTTTCACATAAACTGGTGAAAATAATTATCACCAGTTTCCCTGAGGAGGGGGTAAGCACAGCTCTTCACACTATCACGCCAGTCACTCAGTTTTCTCTCTTTTTTTTTGACATAGAGTCTGGCTCTGTCACCCAGGCTGGAGTGCAGTGGCACGATCTCAGCTCACTGCAACCTCTGCCCCCCGAGTTCAAGCAATTCTCCTGCCTCAACCTCCCGGGTAGCTGGGACTACAGGCACCACCACCACACCCAGTTAATTTTTGTATTTTAAGTAGACACGGGGATTCACCATGTTGACCAGGCTGATCTTGAACTCCTGACTGAAGTGATCCACCCGCCTCAGCCTCCTAAAGTGCTGGGATTACAGGCATAAGCCATCATGCCCGCCCAGTTTTCTTTTCAACTCATAAAAATCAGTATCATCATTATTTTTACATTTTTGTTTTTTAGAGATGGGATCTCACTATGTTGCCCGGACTGGTCTTGAACTTCTGGCCTCAAGCGATCCTCCCACCTTGACACTACCAAAGTGATGGGATTACAGGCATGAGATGCCACAGCCAGCCTCATTATTACTTAATTTACACTCAGTTACCATATATATATATATACATACACATAATTTTTTTTTTTTTTTTTTTTGAAACGGAGTTTTGCTCTTGTTGCCTAGGCTCTGGAGTGCAGTGGCGCAATCTCGGCTCACTGCAACTTCTGCCTCCTGGGTTCAAACGATTCTCCTGCTTTAGCCTCCCAAGTAGCCAGGATTACAAGCAAGCACCACTACACCTGGCTAATTTTTGTGCTTTTAGCAGAGATGAGGGTTTGCCCTCTTGGCCAGGCTGGTCTCGAACTCCTGACCTCAGTTGATCCACCTGCCTCGGCCTCCCAAAGTGCTGGGATTACAGGTGTGAACCACTGTGCCTGGCCTCATTTACCACTTTCTTTGTTCACCATCTCTTATGTCTTACGTTTTCTTTCTGATCTTATTCTGATTCCTGAAACAAACTTTCCCAAGTTCACTTAATGAGGACATGTTGGTAGTAAGCTCTTTTTATCCAAAACGTCACTGGCCCATTTTCCTGAGTTTTGTTTGGTACAGAATTCTAGATTGACACCTCTCAGCACATAAAATATACCACTCTCATCTGTTTTTCATTGTTATCAAGCAGCTGTCACACTAACTGCTGTTACTTTGTAGATAATGCTTTCTTTCTCTTGCTCTTTTAGAGACTATTTTTAGTGGTTTATCAAGAGTTTCACTCTGGTTTCCCACATTGTCTATGATCTACAAATTAGCTCAATGGGTCTAGAGATTGAGATTATTTCCTTGATTCCTCAAATGCAAAGATGACTTTAATCAAATTGGAAAATTTCTCAGCTAAAATATCCTCAAATATCATCCCAAACTATTCTATCATCTCTTTCTGGTAGTCTATTAGATGTTCATTGACCTTTCAAAATGTCCCTGGTGTTGAGTTTTCATACATTCTACATAATTTCTTAATCTTGGTCTTCTGGTTCATTTTATGTTTTGCTTTTCATGTCTAGATGTTTCACTGTTCCCAATCTTATTTTTCTTGTCATATGCTCTTGCTTATCCTCCACCCCCATCATTTTTTGTCTTGTTCCTTCTCAATTTTTGGATATTCTTTCATTCCTTACACATACTGTATTCCAATAAATCTAAGCCATCAAGTACTGAAAAACACATCATTTTGTGCCAATTTAATGCTGTACTGTCATCCGAATTTTAGAGATGTTAAAAAATTTTTTGTGTGTCTTCGAATACTCTAATCCAGTAATTCCAAAATCTGCAGTCTTTGTAGGTCAGATTCTGTTATTTCTCTTTATTCACAATGACTTTTTAAGGCTTTGTGAATCTGAGTATGAATCCAAAATTATTAGAACACTACCTATTGAAGTTATTTGAGATTGTTTAAAATGCTGCAAGAGTGTACCAACATTTGTTTTTGTTGAGTGCCCAGAATAACTTCAAACCTGACCAATTTAACTTCTTAGCTTTTTTTTTTTCTTTTTTGAGACAGGGTCTTGCTGTTGCCCATTGCTCACTGCAGCATTGACTTGCCAGGCTCAAGCAATCCTCCCACCTCAGCATCCCAAGTAGCTGGGGCTACAGGTGTGCACCTAGTATTTTTGTTAAAAATGGCATGCCTGGCTTAATTAAAAAATTTTTTTTGTACAGACATGGTCTCACTATGTTGCCCAGGCTCGTACCCAACTCCTAGGCTCAAGTACCTCTCGTGTTGGCCTCCTAAAGTTCTTAGCTTAATTTTTCTAACCACATGAGTAGTATGAGTTTTGTCATACTAAACTGATTTGTCAGCTTGTGGATACAAATTATCAGGCGAATTCTTTCTTCTCTCAATCCAGTTTTCTTACTTTCCACTCTGAGGTAGCATATTCTAGTGCATTCTTTCACTGAGTGTATCATCTTTTGAGGTTCCAGTTTTGGAAGTGTCTCACTCTGAGTTCATATTAATGCTGGCCACTAGGCTTTGTTTCTCTTCTAGAGCTTAGCCCATTCCAAAGTCATCAAGAACAAAAAGACTGGGATAACTGTCAGGGAAAATGTCCCCTTTAATATTGTTATTTCTCTGGATTCATGCCTTTTTGTTCAATTCCACACTAAGCCTTTTATTTTTAAATTTCTCAAGTATACCAAGATGTTGAAATAACAGCAAAATACAGTTATCTACCTTACACAATTCACTAGCTGTTATTCTGCTGCATTTGCACTATCTCACATATGCTTTATACACCCACAAAAGTTTTACCTACTGGAAAACAGCAAAAAGAATGACACTTCATCTCTCATTATTCCAGCATGCATCTCTGAAGAAAATGGACATTCTTCTATTCAGGCGCAAAACCACTGTCACACCTAAGAAAACTATTCCATATAAGAATTCATAAACAAATTTTCTGAGATGTTCCTAAAATATGTTTAATGGCTGGGTTTAATTGAAAATGAAAAGTTCATGTAGTACATTTCATTATACTGTATTTCACTGCATACTGATTATACTGCATTATTTTAGATAGAACAGCCTCCCGACTTGTTTTGTACTTTTTTTTTAAAGAATCCAAACCAGCGGTTTTGTAAATGTCCTACATTCCGATTTTGTTTAATTATTCCATGTGATTAGATTCAGGTCAAATGTTCTTGGCAAAAATGCTACACAGGTAGTGAAGTGGGGCTTTAGAATATCTTCCTTGTTAGCTCTACGATAAGTTTAAAGATTTTCATTTTTTAAAGAAACCTCATCCAGCATTTCAGGTATTTTGTACCATCAGGAGGGTTCTTCAGGGCATGCAGTTTGTCATACTGTCAGAAACCCATGCCCCTATGTAGCTTTGCCTTTCCAGATCACTGGTAACATGTTCACAAATGAAAGACTGCTGATACATTTACCACCAGCTGAGGTAAGGTAACAAGAAAAGGGGATGCTTGAGACGAAATCTTCCATAAGATGTTCTATCATACTAATTCATGTTTACATTTATTGTTCCCTAAAAGTTCGGAGCCTAATATGGGTGGTTGTTGAGTTTTGCAGTCCAATCAATTAATATAGGATTACATTAATACTTAAGGGCTGAGGATAGACTTGAAAGACTTGAGTTCCAGTATGAAAGCCTTTTCTTATAAAGTCAGTAAAAAGGTAGAAATTACATTTTGAACCTATCCTTTCATGGCAACAGAAGATATGAAAAAAGAAACAATACCTGTGAGAACTTGTATGTCAACCTTGTGCTATAAATGATCTCAATTCATCTCCATATTAATTTCATGAGCTGGATATGACTATCCTCATTTCACAAATAAGCCAAAGTAAAACTCAGAGAAGTCATATTGGTAACACAAGGGTTCAACCCCAAATCTGGACAATGGCAGAACTTATATTTTTTCCACTATATAAAATGCATCTAGAAGGGTAACAATTATGAATTTCCATTCTGTTTTACTTGGTTATTCAAGGCCTTAAACTCTGTATAATCTTTTAAAAAACCATTTCTTGAAAAAATAGTCTATACTCATTCCATGTCTCATTCACCTAACCCACTGTACACTTGTTGCTGCTCAAACTGGAACAGCTTTTATCAAGGTCATCTATAACTTCTATATTGCAAAATTCAATGGCCACTTTATGTTTACTTCAACACTTGACATCAGCAACAACCCCACACCCCATCTTGAAACCTCTTTCTCATCTTCTATTATCACTCTCCTGGCTTTCCTCCTACCTATATGACTAATCCATAGGAATCCTTTGTGTTTTGTTTTCCTAGTTCTTAAATATTGTTTCCTCTGCTGTTGTAACTATCCTGCTCTTCCCATTCTATAAATTTCCTAGACAATATCATATTCTTATACTGTAAGTGTACAATAGTAGCTAAACTTAGATGTTTATAAATGGCCACCATGCGCTAGACATATTCAGTGATGAACAAAAACAATTATGATACCTAACTGATGGATCTCATAGGCTGTATCTCTAGCCCAAGGGTCTCTCACAAGCACCAGAACCACAGAGACCCGCACCTTAATTTTCCATTAGTACCTCACACTCAATACATCCCAAACTGAACTCACTCCCCTGGTTCACTCATAACCTATTCCCTTCTCCTCCTCTTCCCAATTTTAATAGGTGCTAGCAACTCCATGGCTTCAATTACTGGTCCATTTTACTAAGTCTCTCAAGTTTGACTGCTATTCTCCCATTCTACTGCCAGATAGCTAATTTAGGGCTCACCTGGATTACTTAGAGCACACAATTGGGTCTCTACCTCTAATATTCTGCGGAACGCATTCTTCACTGCTACAATGATCTTTCAAAAAGGCAAATTTGATTATTTCAACACTCCAGTCCCCACTTTGCTTAAAATTCTTCAAGGACTCCTTGTTGGCCTCAGCATAATTCCCAAACCCTTTAATATAACTTACAAGACTCTCTGCTCGAAGAGGGCTCTGCTCAATTCTTGAGTTTAGTTTTTACCACTCCAACTTACACTGTTTCAGATTAACTTTAAGTTAATTAACTTTTCAGTTCCTGGTATACATACATGTTCTCTCTCACTCAGTCTTCTACATAATGTATTCTCTTTTCACTCTCTCTTAAGATTTGTCCACTGTCCTTTTATGAGTGAAAGAAATTGCTTTCCTGGCAACAAAGTTTGGGTTAGATCCTTTCCTATGCATTAGAATTATATTGTTAATCCCTATCATAACATTGATTACTCTAACATAGAGTCTAAAGTCTGTGAAGGCAATGACTGTATCTTGTTCACTACTGTATTTTGGTGCCTGGCACACAGTGTAAATTTTTTAAATGATTTAAAATTATGATTAAGTTTCAACTCACAGAAGAAAAAAAAAGAAATTCATTTGAAAACTTTTTCAATTTTCTAATTTAATAGAAATAACCAAAACAATGTGGCTTTCAAACAAGGGTTTAAAACTAATCTAATACAACTTCTACAACACATTCCAGAGCATTATAACAAGAATTATTTACAGGCAGCTAATGTATTAAATAACCATGAAAAGAAAAAACTTGCTTTTATTACACACCAGCAAAAATACAGGAACAAAACAATTAGAAACTGCAACCTTGTTTTAAAAAATTAAATATGATTATTTAGAGAATACAATACCACAGAAACAGCACTTTTTAAGAATCATATTGAAGGGCAGTTAACTATGTGCAAAAATAATAGTAGTAGTAGTAGTAATAATAATGAGGGGAGGAGACCAATTTAAATACTGGAAGCAAGGAACTAGTAAGGCTGTGAATTTAACCCTTTCGTGTGTAGGTATGTTTACATAAAAAATTAACAGGCTTTCAAATTGCACAAATCTTTTTTATAGGCTTATGTATATGTTTCACTGTGTTTTAAAACGTAGTAGATGCCTACATTTTTCAGAACCAGGAGCAGAACATGCATTCCATCCTTAAGATTGAAATTTAGGCCACACTTGAAAGGGAATATTGCAGTGGCACTTACAAAATCATTTTGGTGCCTTCCCACACATATAAATTTGGTTAATTTAAAAGAAGAGCATTTTCAATTTTAAAGATCACTTTCTAGAAAAGGGCTAAACTTAACTTTGTACATTTTGTAGTTTGATATGACAAATATAGCCAAATTAACTTATTTTTGAAGATAGTTTTGTTTCTCCGATACAATAAAAAATATATAAACGACCACATAGGCAAACACAAGGAACTAAGATGAAAGAAATGCTATACATGCATTTTGACCAAGTAAAAGAAACCATTATATTCAAGAGTACGTGTTGAATCTGAAATGTCTATGTAAACTGTGGCATATAAATTTTTTCCTTAAAAAAGTACCTTCAATTTTTTTACTCAAACACTTACTTTTAAAAAAATATGCAACTTTCCCCAATTTTTAAAATAAAATGCCACAATATATTGTCATTACTTCCAGCATACATTTAAATTTCTTAATTTTTAAAAGATAGACTGGGTGATATGCATACAAACTTTCCTATAAAATCACCATCCAGGAGAGGATTCTGACATGCTATTAGGCAACAGACTTAAAGCAGTGTTATTGCTTTATTAAGGAGGAGATAAACTGTGAGAAAAAAAAATTAAATATCCAGGTCTGGTACATGATCAAACTGTATTACACCTTGAAAATCTTGAATCACCTTCAGCAGATCATTAACATAGATGGTACAGAAATTAAGAATTCACGGTATGAATTAAGAATCTGTTTTAACTAATGGAGTTGGGTGCGTGGATTTTTTATAAAACTACTCACTGATCCGATGCTGAGTATGCAGATGAGCAGTGCTTTAACAAGAAATGAGATTTTTGTATTTCACATGTTGTACATGAATGGGGGTGGGTGTGGGATGTAAAAGCCAAGGGAGAGGGGGCCACAGCATCTACTCCCATTTTGGATAGTAAGAGACCATTTAATAACATATGGTAGGCCACAATCCAAGGGCATAGTTGGAAGACCTGAATCTATTAGCTTATTAACACTAATCACTAATAATTACATGGCAGGATACCTGCTGAGGTAATTGATAAATCTACAATTTGCACACTTATAAACCTTTTACTTCTACTTAAAAGCATTATTTCTTTCAATTAACTAAAAATTCCAAAACTTATCACAAAAAATGAGACAACTGACTTAGCATTACCTAAAATTCCCTTATGTTAAGATACAGAAGTCAGAAAGTACCAACTTGTTGATCCAAAAATAATAATTTCAATAGTGGATCCAATGCCTTATCATTTCTCTGTAGTAATGGTTTGATGTTTCCATATAGAGCATGACCTGCAATCTAACCATACTTTAGAACTTACAAAGCAATTCCTTCACTCAAGTGAATCGGCTGAGCCAAGTGCTGAAAACACAAATTTAGGTCAGCAGAAAAGACCGTGCAACACTTTGTTCTTCGTTTTCTGATGGGAGAAGTAAACTGAAGTACAGCAAAAACTGTAAAAGCTTTTAAGAAAACATTATTATGTGGACTTTTCTCCAAATCTTCTAAAATACTTCCATTTAAACAACAAATACAAATGTGACAGTATAAAAACAAACTGCCTTCAGGGACTGACAGATATTCAATTTTGTCTTTTTAAAACATAAATTAATAGGAAAACATATATCTAAATATCAATTTAAGTTTTTATACTTTTTAACCATAGGTATAAATGAGCTGAAAAAATCAGCTTAGAGACACAACGATCAGTGTGCAAGAAAAAAGCTTTAATAAAAAATCTAAAGTGAATACCTTAATGGTGGCATGTTGATAGCTATTAATAGTAATTCCTCAGCAGTATAAATTATCTTAACAGAAATGGAGACTATTAAATGTTGACAAAAAAGTGGCTTTTAAACTGATTTAACCAATCTTAAACCAAAAAAAACTAAAAACTCTAACATGTAATTTTAAGGGAACACAGTTATTTTTTAAGGCCCCAAACACTGAAAAATATTTACTTAAAATGTGTTTCTCCCCTCAGTTAGCAGAATCTATTTATGACTCATTATCTACAATTTTTTAAAAGGATCCATTTGAAGAGCAATACAAAATATTAAAACTCAAAGGCCTGACAGAAGGAAGTTATACTGCTGCTATTCCTCACTTTCCAAAAATGTGCCCTTAGATATATGTCTACTTATAAACTGAAATCATGGATGTTGTGAAAAAAGAGGGAAACAGGCATAGGCATAAATATTTTTAAATAATTTTCTCCCTCTTATAAAAAAACTTTTCCTAGGAATTTAAAATTTGAGTAAAATGTTTAAACAGTTTGGTATATTTTCAAAGGCTTATTTTTAAAAAATTGAAAGTGAAGAGGAAGCCAGGAATAAAGTAAATCAATAGCAATAATAAAATCAATACTCTTTAAATACACAACCAGGAAGCCTAAATCATATTCCTATTTACCCCCACCCCTTGTTAAGAAAAGAAAAACAACCCAAAGGAATTTGTATAATAATTTCTTTAGAGCACTTTATTTGATTCAATATGCACTAAAAAATATTGACCTCTTAGACAATTATGTGAAATAATTTTGAGTAGTCTACTCTCTGAACTGCTTAAACTGAATTTTTAAAAAGGCAAATAAATGATTTGCCACAAAACTGCTGATTTCTGAAAAATATCTAATGGCAAATTCTTCTATTTTGGTCTCTGTATATTCTAATGTGTCCATACAAAAGTAGGACTAAAATCTTTAATCAAACAAAAGAGAAGCCTGTAACACTGTAGAACACACATTTTGAATCTGAGCATCACAAAATGAAGAAAAGAAAAATGAACCAGAGCCAAGTTGATTTATCTGCCTCGGGTGCTGTAATTGGGGTGGTAAAGGTGGGTTTACTCCAGTAACCATTCAAGTGGGGATTGGCTCATTTTCAGGATTTACTTACAGGTCTCTTCTAAGTCCTTTAAGCCCCCAGTCCATGCAAATGTCCCACTTGGTGGACAGATGAGTAATCTAACCCCACCGGGTTTATTTCAATATTTCGATATCTCAATAATAAGCTGCTTCTGAAGATTTTTTGAGAAGTCTGTTCTCTATTAAAATAAGATAGAACCTCAAAATATGAATGTGAACATTAGAAATAGACAGAATATATTACAAATCCATTCTTGATAGGAACATTAGTAAGAATACACATTAGCTTAAAAAACAGGCTCAGCAAATGTTGCTGATCTGCCAAAAGTTTTAGTTCACTATTTACAAATAAGACAAAGTGAAATACAGAAAATTTTACACATTTGGTAGTTGACAGATACTGTTTGCCAATAGTGGTCTATCAGAAAACTGACATGAAGGAAGACTGGAAAAGAGCCAGTTGTCACCTTCTCAATCAAATTTAAATGTACAGAAAACTAGATTAATTTTGAAACAAACATTCTGCCTTTCATGGGAATAACTGTATGATCACATGATTTGATTGGGAAGTACAATTGTAAGTGTTTTCTGGAAATGACTACTATAACTCTAAATAATCCACTAATGAAAAGTTACCATTTTTATTTCAGTAGACCATTGAAGTTGATTAAATGATAACTAGTGGTCGTGTTTCCTAAACCCTAAGTATGAGTAGAAAATAAAACCACTGCTGAGTTCTTTATATCAATTTAAAAACTAAGACCCAACAGCATAAAAATGAGAAAAAATATAATGGCATGATTCAATGCAAATCTGCACTGACATTAAAGTAGAATCTGAGCTACTTGGGTTTTCAACTAGAAAACAACCTGATATGTATGTGTGTGAAGAGAGAGGGTTAAAAGTTGTTTTAATAACTGTGCGACCTAGTCCAAAAAGAAAATTTATCAAGTGACACGAGCCTCAAGTATTTACTCGTACACCAAGTATCCTGCACCAATCAATAGCACACAATCATCAACATTTGCCATTTCTAACAGAGAATCACCCTCATTAGAACAGAAATCCTCACATCATTTCACTTTTGCTTTTTGCTTTTAAAGTTGCAAACAGAGTTCTCTCCCCCTTTCTTGACAAGAATGTGTTTCTGTCCATTATTTCAATCTAATACTGTGTAAAAGCTATCAGCTTCTTCAAGGAGGTGCCCACTGTAGGCAGGATATTCCAGCAACACTTAAAAGTTTTCTGGGTTGTTTTTTTGTTTGTTTGTTTTTTAACAATTGATTCAAATCCATGTCATTTTACTTTATATGTACTGGTCTCTCATCTGACTTTAGGCGTTTTCTGCGGGGCTGTATAAAGTCTTCATCAGAGTCCTCAGTTACCTCACCATCATCCTCTTCCTGCTCAAACTCTGGCAAAGGTGCGAAGGTCCTGTCTGAGTAGATCTCTGTGAGTTTATCTTCAAAGTACAATGCAACTGCTTTCCCTGCCTGAGCTACTTCTGAATCAGCCTGCAAGCAAAAGATAGGAATATTCACCTATTGGTAATGCATATTCCTTCACCAAGTTTGCATGGTCTGAAAAGCTTACCTTCAAATTAATCTCTTGTGTGTCTGCATAAACTTGAACAACTTTCATCATCTAAAAAGGATACCAGAGTCAAAAAAAAAAAAGGGAAATTATAATCCTTTCTAAAGTTATGAGACTGTATAGGATTGGCGACGAAAAGTCAGCCATACTAGGGAGAACAAATTGCTATAACCAGATAAAGTGCTTTTCTAAAATTCTACAGAACATGGAACCATTTTCTTTACAAAGCCCTGTTACTAAAGCTACTGTGAAACCTCAGTAATTGTCTTATTTTGAATTATCAAGGTCAATCTGAATAGGAATTGGTCTGAACACATCAATCTATTCAAGAGAAAAATATTTGTGAAGCAAATTATATAAGAAACCTTGCTTTTAAAAACTGACACACTTTCAATAAACCACTTAATAAAAATTATATCTGTATAGCAATATGTTAATCATAAACTATTTAACTATTACTGAGGCAGGTAACATGGGTCTTATCAACTATAGTTCATGAAAGCATATCTATTTGAAAATAATTTAACTACACTGAAAAATAAGACAAAATTTGGGACTAGTTTCTAAATTTAACTTCAAATTAATGAGATTTTACTAATATACTCTGTGCCATACTGCTATAAAGGTGACTTAGAATTTTCACCTTATGAGGATTTTGTTTTGTTTTCAATTTTAAAATGCCATCTGGATGCTTCCAGAGGTAGTTACGGGAATACGTTACAGGATTCAATGTGATTTATTTTAGTAATAATCATATGGCACCCAAATTACATCAGCAATAAAAAGACTTTAGTATTAATCTTTTAAAAGATTTTGTGGATTCTCATTAAATTCCACTTTCTTCTCATGAAAATCTTCCATAATAATAACAGAATTGATTTTATCCTTAAGATAATAAAAACAATTTTCCTGAAACAGGTATATATCACATTTCTTCTCAAGGTATGGCTAATTCAACCTTACCCTCAAAAAAAACCAAACCAAACCAAAACAAAAAAAACTCCAAAAACCAAAAAACATAACCAAAATTAATGAAAGTCACACTGCTGAAATAAGAAAACTCAGTATCATATACTCTGGGCCACTATTCAAGATAGGTCACCAGAGATTAGTTTAAGGTTCTACATTTATGTTGTCAATAATAAAATGCAAGGACAAGGGTACAGATACTTTCCTAATTGTACCCAAAATGTAAGCTGTTTATAATCATATCCCACGAAACATACTTAACTACGGACAGTACTTTCCATACTTATGCCAATCCTCAACTCATTTAGAAAAAGTAATATTCTTAATGTATTATATTTAAGTATATACTCCAAATTATACACAATAAATTTTCTTCACTGGAGCTGTTAATACAATCAGATGTTTAGCAGGACTACAGCAGAAAAAACAATTTTAATAAAACTAAAGTCTTTCAGCAGAAAAAATAAAACAAGGAAACAAACAAAAACTAACAAATCAAGACTCTATAGGTTGGAAGTTAACATACTTCATTAAACCTTTCACAGTTCTTGAAGATCAAACGGACATCAGCCACAAAGTCATCTGGGATTTGGTAGTGTTGGGAATGTTTTTTCTGAAGCTTCTTTTTCACGGTGGATAAATCCATTGGTTTCTTTATAATTTTATAGTAGTTTGGTATCTAAAATAAGCAAATAATGGCAAATAAGAATTCTCCAAAAATGCCAAACTGTTTAATTTGAAAATGCATAGCATATTAATTTTAGGGGAAAAAAAGTTATTATAGAGCCAGCTGCTTGCAAATTTTGATACAGACATATGTACTTTACATCTTCATGAAAACCAAATCTTACGCAGAATATGTGCCAATCTTCATGGTTAGTCCAAGCCCCCAAAGTCCTACTTTTAATAGTAAGATTTGGAAAGAAAGCAATTAGCAAGGGTAACCAACCAGTAGCCTTGAGGCAACATTTGACTTATCAGAATTTTATGACTCCTCAAGAGTTTTTCTTTTTTTTTTTAAAAAGAAAATTTATAAAATATATTAATGTTACAATTAGAATATGATGTCTTTTGGAAGACATCACAGATAATATCATTTACATCACGAAATCTTGACTTAGTAACAGAGGAAGCAAGACTGTTAGCACGTAAGAAAAATTTACTAACTTTATTAATCATTTAGTGTTCATGCTAGGGAATTCTGGCCCCAACCCTGGCTAAAAATTTCTACCCTTGGGATAAAAGTAAAGTTAGAGAAGCTATTTTATTGATTGATTAATTGATTTCTGAGATGGCGTCTTGCTCTGTCGCCCAGGCTGGAGTGCGGTGGCGCCATGCTGGCTCACTGCAACCTCCAATCCCCTAGGTTCGGGCAATTATCCTGCCTCAGCCTCCCTAGCAGTTGGGATTACAGGCGTGCGCTACCACACCCGCCTAATGTTTGTATTTTTAGTAGAGAGGGGGTTTCACCATGTTGGCCAGGCTGGTCTTGAACTCCTGACCTCAAGTGATCTGCCGGCCAGGCCTCCCAAAATGATGGGATTACAGGCATGAGCCACCATGCCTGGCCAAGAAGCTATTTTAATGGCCCATAAAAAGAAAACATTTGAAAGTCATTTTCTACTTTAAAATCCCTGCACTTGAAGATGAGACAATTTTCCAGAAACAGATGATTACTGCTTGTACAAAACATCTTCCGTCTACGCCTTTTGTGATTTAAAATTCATTTCTCAGGCTACTCAGTAAACAAGTCAACTACCATTTAATACTCTCTAACAGGCCTGGTATGTAATAATGTACTATTCAACAACTGATGGCTAGTAATAAAATGTGTGTAGAATATTCTTATCCCACTTATTAGGCACCAAACACCTCTAATCTTCCATTTATTGTAGCATTTTAGAGCCTTTATCCCTTACAAAAGTCAATGACTATAGACTATGCTAAACACTTTACATAGGTTATCTTATATAACCCTCAGAACAACCCAATGAGGTAAGAAATGGTGTCAGAAAACTTGAGTCTTAGAGAGGTTGAGGAGCTTATTCCAGAAAGCTGAGGTGTAATACAAGCTTAGTGTAAGGCCAGAGCCTATATACTTTTTTCTTTTTTTTTTTTTGAGACAGTCTCCCTCTGTCACCCAGGCTGGAGTGCAGTGGTGTGATCTGACTCACTGCAAGCTCCGCCTCCGGGGTTCACGCCATTCTCCTGCCTCAGTCTTCGAAGCAGCTGGGACTACAGGCGCCCGCCACCGTGCCCGGCTAATTTTTTTGTATTTTTAGTAGAGACGGGGTTTCACCGTGGTCTCGATTTCATGACCTCGTGATCCACCCGCCTCAGCCTCCCAAAGTGCTGGGATTACAGGCGTGAGCCACCGCGCCCAACCGCCAGAGCCCATACCCTTAAGTATTATGAGACTTCCCCCACTGAGCTACTAAGGTAGGCAACTCACCGAAGCAGGAACAGGCTCCTGGAATTCAATACTTAATTCATGGCAATAGAGGTAAAGCAGAAGACGTTCACATTTCTGGCCCAAACAAGGAAAGGAAAGCACATGAAACATTTTTCTCCTAATAAAACATTCTCGAGAATGAGAACTATATCACAACAAAGTCTGATTACAACAAACTGAACACAAGCCCCCTGTTTATTAGATACTCAAGTAAATATGAACACCCAAAGAAAACTCCTGTGCTTCTCATTTTGTTTTCAGACTATCTTTGGTTCTACTTTAAATAAGAATGGAAGATAACTAAGGTAATTTATGGAAGGGAGTCACAAAAGCAACATCTAACACTTTGTGCAAAAATTTATAAATTACTTGGTAATAAATAAGTAAATAAATCATCACTGTTGCTCCTCATGGTAATTCCTTAGACAGGCAAGATAAATGTTGAAAGTTATTATCCCCTTTCTTCAAATGACTCCAGTCAGGTTCAAAATAAAAATGGCCTTCTCAATCTAACTCCAGAAACGTGTTTTTACCCAATCATGAGTAAACTGAGATGCATTTTACATTCACAGTCTTCTATTTATCTAAACTTCTTTTAATACAAGTCATACAAGTTTGTATACCCTAAACACGTATCTTGTCTTCACAGATAGTGGATGAGGGTTTTTGCAACTATATACACCAGAGTAGAGCCAAACTTAACTCTAATGACCGCATGA
Organism: Macaca mulatta; assembly: GCF_049350105.2. Lineage (NCBI taxonomy): Eukaryota > Metazoa > Chordata > Mammalia > Primates > Cercopithecidae > Macaca > Macaca mulatta. The sequence goes on along the minus strand of NC_133406.1, from coordinate 125,858,828 downwards.
CAATGCAAAAGATTCTGTCTTTGGAAATCAGACTACAGGCCAGATTGGTAAAATTCTGAGTAAAGTAAGGAAAGAGTTTCCATTTTTAATATGATGAGAAGCTATCAGAGAATTTTAAGCAAGGAAATGATAGACTTGTTTACTTTTTAAAAGAACGCTGTTTAATACAGAAAACAGACTATAAAGATCAAGAGCAGAAGCGAGGAGAGCAGTTAAGAGATAATTACAATAGTCCAGATGAGAAATTACGATGTCTGTCTAGAATGGTAATGGTGGGAAAAGGTGAGAAAATGGTATTATAGTTGTTATTATTTCATTTCTAATAGGTTTCTAACCTGAGCAACAGAAATGAATGGTGGTATCATTCAATTAAGGGGAATACTGGGGGAGGAATACACTTTTTTATGTTGTTATTTGCTTGGTTTTGTGTTTGGAAGGAGAGGATTAGAAATTAAGATTTTAGTTGGGACATCTTAAGTTTGAGGAATCCGGATAGAAGGGTCTGTAGTTCAGGGTTAGAGAAAAAAAGACTTCAGAGATCATCAATATACCATCAGATGACAGGATTAAAAATTAAATGTTACCAGGTTTTGTGTATGCTACACAGGAAAAAAAAAAAAAAAAAAAGATGTATATATAGGCAGACCACTACTGAATCCCAGTGATAAACCAACTTATTTGACACTTACCCTTTGGTCCACGGGGCTTAACCCCTGTGCAGTTTTCCCCTTCTTACTATGTTGCAAATTATCACAATCGTATTCAACTTCTGGCTTTCCAATATCTCTACAAAATGTGCATATCCAGTCCCCACTAGACAGGGAAATAGGTAATTAGTCCACGTAATTATAAAAAAAGCCTGCTCTAGAGAAGCTACTTCCCTAGACAGGGCCCTGGTTTATTTTCTTAATAATTTTTTGGAAAAAGGGAGGTTTTATAGTTGTGAAATCTCATCAGGTGAAGTCATGTGATTAAAAACTCCTCTAAACTTTCCTAGTCACGCATCAATTGATTACTTTCTGGAATGCATTATAAAAATGGCATCTCTGCATTAAAAGGGGGTCTCTAAGTAGTGATGAGCAGTACTTGCAGCATAAGGCCTAAGACCAACTCTCCCAGGTCCCAGTATCACCATTATGTAGACTCAGTATTTATGAATAAGAAGAGCACGGGTTACAGAGTTTCTCAGGTATCTTGTACCGTTTTGGCATGTATTAAAATGCCAAAAGTAAATCAGTTGTTTTTTCATGGTCAAAACCTAGAACACACACACACATACCTACAGGCACAAGCACATGTATATATACCTTCTTTTTTTTCAGAGACAGAATCTCCCCCTCGCCCAGGCTGGAGTGCAGTGGCACAATCTTGGTTCACTGCAACCTCTGCCTCTCGGGTTAAAGCGATTCTTGTACCTCAGCCTCCCTAGTAGCTGGGATTACAGGCATGCGCCATCATGACCGACTAATTTTTGTATTTTTTTTTTTTGAGACACAGTTTCACTCTGTCCTCCAGGCTGGAGTACAGTGGCATGATCCTGGCTCACTCCAACCTCTGCCTCCCGGGTTCAAGCGATTTTCATGACTCAGCCTCCTGAGTAGCTGGGATTACAGATGCCTGCCAACATGCCCAGCTAATTTTTATGTTATTAGTAGAGATGGGGTTTCACTATGTTGACCAGGCAACTCCTGACCTCAGGTGATCTGCCTACCTCGGCCTCCCAAAGTGCTGAGATTACAGGCACCCGCCACCATGCCTGGCCAATTTTTGTATTTTTAGTAGAGATGGGGTTTCACTATGGTGGCCAGGATGGTCTCAAACTCCTGGCCTCAAGTGATTGACCTGCCTTGGCCTCCCAAAGTGCTGGGATTACAGGCATGAGCCACTATGCCTGGCCACCTCCTATATTTTAACCCTACCAAGTATATACTTTGTTTTTATCAGGATTTCTTATCAAACTATGACTTCTAAAATGATTTATATTCACTCCCTCTCTCTATATAAATAGATATATGGTGATATATAGAGAGGTATATACATAGATACTAAATCTAGGGATATGTACTAACCAATCTGTTTGTTTTTCTTTTTCAGAGACAGAGTCTTGTTCTGTCACCAAGGCTAGAGTGCAGTGGTGCAATCTCGGCTCACGGCAACATCTGCTTCCCAGGTTCAAGCAATCCTCCTGGCTCAGCCCTCCAAGTAACTGGGACTACAAGGTGTGCGCCACCATGCCTGGCTAAGTTTTTTATTTTTTGTATTTTTAGCAGAGATGGGGTTTTACCATGTTGGCCAGGCTGTTCTCAAACTCCTGACCTCAAGTGCTCCGCCTGCCTCAGCCTCACAAAGTGCGGGATTACAGGTGTGAGCTACCACGCCTGGCTAATTTGCGCCAACATTTTACAATCCTTTCAAAGTTATTTGCCATTGAAAGAAAGTATTCAGTGGCAAAATTCTGACATTCCAGTAAATATTACTACCCAAAGAAAACTCTTAATTTCAAGATCAAAGTGCCAATGCTTTTCTTTTCTAAATAAGAGTAAAGAAAAAGAAGGCCCTTATTACATCTCTAGCAAATAACTGTATCTCCAAAGACTTAGGTAAGAAATTACAATTCTTCAGAAAAATATTCTGGCACTGTTTAAATATCTACTAGTTTTCTAATCCAAAAGGCTGACTCTTTCAAACGGGGTACTATTATTCAATTAAAGTTACTGCTTCTCGGGAATTTGAGAAGATATATCTTTTTTTTTTTTTTTAATTTATAACAAGAAAAAAGCTGGGTTTACTCCAAGAATACTGATTTACTTCCACTAAAAAGAAACTAGGGGACAAGAGAGAAAGGAGAAGATTGAAAAAAACAAGTATGACTCTACTATTTTATGGTCTCTGAAATCAGAGATGAAAGATTGCATGAACATAAAGTATTAAATGGAAGGGAAGAACTACAGCTCTTCTAAACCAAAACCTACCACTTGTAGATGCAAAAACTGATCCCTGATAATTAGTGAATTGCCCAAGCTTACTACAGAATTATAACCAGACTACAAGCTTTGTAACCTTAGCCCCCTCTTAATTTAGAATTTTATCTATTTTCCTTATACTGAATATAAACTAAAGGCCAGGAGATGAAATCTACTCTTTAACATTAATGTACCACTTAGATCTTAGATAGTTTATTGTTAGTTTCTCTGGAAGCTAACACCGAAAGAATAACAGGCTCCCTGTTTTACAGAAATACTACGCACTGGTTAGAAGGCCATCTGCCCTGAACAATCTTCTGTTATTTATTTTTAGCTTATGAAAATAAACACCAAAAATCAATTATTTCACTGGTACCTTGGAAAGCTAAGTAGTGTTGGAACATGACAAGTTAGATGAAAGACCTTTGGACATTTTTCGCAGCACAAGAGATCTCCTCCATTTTGGCAGACAGCACACCAGTCTTCATTTGGGTCATCATCTTTATTGTTGCCATCTCCTCCAATCCTTGCCGACCTGTGCATGAGGCTTCGAATTGGGGACTTTCCATTAACAAGGCTGCTGAGCCCTGACTGTTTGCAGCTTTCATTCATATCTGCAGGTTCAGTTTTCACATGGTTTTCCAGGCTTGCCAATGCATCCAACTCACTTTCTAGATGCAGGTTGGTTGAGAGAGGTGGTGTCAAGCTACTCTCAGGACTGCTCAACTAAAACAAAACGATCATAAATTCTTGAAGAATCATTTAATCTTTATTGTATGCAGTATGTGCATTTAAAAGTTATGTGAATATGCATATAGATATACTGACATAACTTAAATTTATTTTATAAATCACAATAGTGCCATAAAGAAATGACAATAATCCCAAAATTATTCAGGCACACTAACATATATGATTTTAAGGGGTCTGTCCCTCTAATAATGTCTCACTCAGATAATAAGTAAATTAATTAAACTGTTAAGCTACTGACTGGGAAGTCAGCATAGGGTTATACTTTTCCTTGAGAGAGTTAATTATGGCACACTCCTTTTCACACCTAGAATCTTTTGCATAGCATTTTAGAAGCATTCTATAATATTCTTCTGCTCACCTATCATTCCACTATATTGTAGGAAGGTTGCAACAACTTAAAGAAATCGTTCACCACCCTTGGCACCCATTTTTTTTATGGGGGTACTTTCTAAACCAAGTTCTGGATGAAGAGGTAACAGTACTCCAAACCCGAGGCTGAATCTCTTGCTCTCTGAATCTATATATACTGTGTTAAATATACTAATACCTTGAGATGAATTCCTATGTGCCAACCATATAAAAAAGGAAAAAGAAGCCCGGTCAGAAAGAGAAAACAAAAATCAAAATATTTAAACCAAGAGGGGCTTAGCCTTCCTTCATTCTATATTAGAAATTATATAAAATGTTCCACTCAAGGAACTCCAGAATGATTAGTAATACATAAGCCAAAAGACAATCTTCCTATCACAAAATTCTGATCAATAAATTTCTTTTGTGTCAGCAATCTTAATGCTGCGCTCACAGGTCCAGGAGAATGCCAAAGATCTTTTGTGGCATGAGATTCAACGTGACTACTGAAATAACAATTTCAGGACAAGATACAATCTGATTTAGCATCATGGCAAGAATACTGACTAAATACAAATTCAAAGATAATTTCAAATGAGTACTTAGTACAATTATTAAGTTTTTTCTGGTAATTACAGCTGACTCTCAGACAAAAAAGTTGAGTTAGAAAAAGATGTATCTGGCTTGTGCCAGGCATGAAATTTCAAAAATAAATAAATGTTCCTAGAACCACTACTTAGTCTTAATATACTCAGAGCTGAAAGAATCAATGAAGTGATGTCCTTAAGTCCCTGTCAGACCCCAGTGGGAGCTTACCATGCAAGCACTCCTCCTGCCATCCTCTGTTTTTTCTTGTTTTACACCTCCTGAAAAGCTACATATTTCATCTTCAGTCCCAGGTTCTTGCTTGACCTTCACCTGATCAGATTTGAAACTAAGACTTGTCTTCTCAGCAGTTCTTCCTGATGAGCCACAGCTAATAAGAAACAACAAATAAAGATCAGATACGTTTGACATATGGTATAAATAAAAACAATTATATGAAAAGTAATGTTTACTAAAGTGAAGACAACAGACAACTTTGTAGACGATAAGGATACCTCATAATGTGGTTAAGGGGAATGTGGTATAAAGCCTAGCTTCAAACTCTTTAAAATTATGCAGCAACTTTCAGAAGACCCTGAAAACACATTTTATGGTTTGAAGCACTTCTATCTTCACACATACATACATACATACATACACACACACACACACTCCTATTTCTTAGCTCTGTCCACTGAAAAGGCCTAAGAAACAATGAGCAATTCAGTAGCAATGAGTGCTATTAGCACTAGAATATTATCCTCAAACACTATTTTCCTGCTTTTCTGCTAACATTACCAGAACTTCCTGGGAAAGTAGCTGATTCCAGGTCTGAAGCAAGAAATGTACAAAATGAACCTGAAACACTGTTTCACAGGAAACACTGAAGTTTAAAAAAGACTGCTGTGATTATAGCAAAAGCACTAAGAAGCAAGCCTGAGAAAGCTCTGAAGGCCAAAGATGGAATAATGTTAAGTGTTCAATACATATATACATACATACATACATACGTAGATACATAACATATATAATGGATTAAAATATATAAAGTATGTTTAAATATCTCAGTCCATGAAGGTAATAACAATAAAACTGTCACTGTTGGAGGGTGTTAGAAATCAATTCGTTACCACAAAAGCAGGCAAATAGAATTTATCCTATCTTTCCTATAACCCAATAGTTGATGACGAAAGTTTCTCTTTACAGAAATATTCTAAATAATGATACAATAATTAAAATATCATATTTCAACCAGCAGAAAAATAATAGAGCTAAACAATGATTATTAACGGTTGCTATCACAAAAACCCCAACCAGGCATAATTCGCCCCTGCTGGAAGTACACACTACCACTACACTACCAAGTCTTCTTGCCCTCCCTTCCCCCAAAGCAAACCTAAATCTGATCAACCCTCTTGACCTAAATACCAACATAGACAAAAAAACAGCAGGCAGTGTGTACTTAAATGACAAGATGGAGAAATTGGGAAAACATTATAGGAGAAACTACATTTTTACAACAAATAAATTGATAGTGACATAAACAAACTGATGGAAATGTATAGAGCTTATTTGCATCTGACTCAAAGAAATCATCTGGTTCTTTTTAAAAGGCATTTGTTGCAAAAATTGGGAACACTAAACATTAATGGATCTCTACTGATATTAAAGAATGAGTTGTTAAATTTTTTTAGGTGTGATAATGGTTCTGTGGTTATAAATTTTTAAAGTTATTTTCATTAAGTGATATATACTGAAACAGTCACAAGTGAAATGACTGAGATTTGTTTCAAAATAATTCAGACCAGAAAGGAATTGGTAGAAGAATAGAAGAAGCAAGATTGGACATTATTTGATCACTGTTAAAGCTGGGTGTTAAGTATACAGGGGTTCATTGTAATATTCTACTTTTATTATATATATTTGCTGTTTTTCTTAACAAAAAGGAAAAAAATAATTATTAATGACATAACACTCACCTGCCTCGACTGCCAGTACTAGAAGTACTTGGGGGTCTCACAGGTGTGTGAGAATTGGATAAACCTAAAAAGTAGTAAGTCAAAATGAGTATCAATGCATATAAGAATATTTGGAATTCTACCTACTGGTCACAGAACTCAAGATTATTATAACCCAGCTAAAAAATTCTTGGAAATCAGATCTAGTCACAAAGTCGGGAATACATGTGTAACCATTAGCAGACATCAACCAGTTTCTCTCAGCTGTGTCCAGACATCACCTCAGAATCCTCCTCAGGGCACCACTATCCAGTCAGTAAAACAGACCAAGAAAACATTATCTGCCATCCCTCAACAAGTTATTTGATAAAATATTCTACTTAGGTTCCCATTAATTATTTTCAGAAGTCCTAAAATAATTCTTATTAAACCTTAAAAATTATGTGATTTAAAAAATGTTAATTTTGCATCTCATGGAAAATCCATATTCACAAGTGAACTGTTCTTCCTCTAGAAAGAAGTAGGTGGTCCGTTTCAGTAAGAAAGAAATAACATTTAATTTACATCAGAAAAATACATTCAATAACACTTCTAGAATGTTAACCTGTTTGGAGTTGCTTCAATCACGTATTCAAGAGTCCCAACTGAATCATTGAGTAATGGGGTTAATAAAACCACTGGGATTTTGGAAGAGAGCTATATATCATGGCTATTTTAATAGTTCTCAGCAAATTTTTTATTTTAAAATTACAGTTTGAAAATTAACCTGCCCTTCTTCAGCTCTTACTTTTTAAATAATTTTTCAATGTTTCATTATTTTACAAAGTGTTTTAAAGTTGACTTGGAACTAAAGAACTCTTCAACTGACCCTCTGTATTGTAAAATATAAGATTAAACCTATAAAAGACTGAATATACTAAGGGCTGAGTAATCTGGAGTTCCAAACAGTGTCGACTACAGATATATATTAATATGATTTCAGTTAGCGAAAAGAGTACCAATAGTATTTGAACAAAAATAATTACAAAGAACAATCAAGAAAAAAATATCTGTTATTGTGTCAACTTGGCTAGGATATGACACCCAGCAGTATGGCCAAACATCAGTATAGATGGTACTGTGAAGGTATTTTTTTTTTAGATGGGATTAATTAACATTTAAATAAGTGGACTTTGAGAAAAGTAGATTATTTTCCATAATGCAAGTGGGTCTCATAAAATCAGGTAAAGCCCTTTTAAGAGAGAAGAGAAGATGGAGCCCTGTTCTCTCCCCTACCTCCTCATGCCCCAAAGAAGATATTTTGTCTCAATACTGTAACAATACTCTTACCTGGGTCTCCAGCCTGCCTGACCTGCCCTGCCAACACCCACAATCACATGAGCCAATTCCTCAAAATAAATCTCTCTCAATCTCCCTTTCTCTCTTCAAGTAGACCTCCTACTTACTCTGTTTTTCTGGAGAATTCTGACTAAGATAGTGAGACTGTTTTTTTTTAGGTGTTAAAAAAGTAAGGTAATATCCCTGTTTGCTTTACCTGATGATCCCGGAGAAAGGGCAGAGGGTCCTGGGGAGGGATTCATGGTGCTTGTAGGCTGTGGGGGTAGGTGACTGCCTGAGATGTATCTACTTAGTAGATTATCTAAACTACTTGAGCCAGCATCTTCCAACTGAAGAGAAAGAAGATAAAGACAAATTTGCTTTGATTAAAGCAGAGAAGTTATTAATTTTATGTCACTGCTTATACTCAGTATACTAATAAACTAACAGATTATCCAATATCAAGTTGAGCCTTATTATTGCTTCCTTAGGGTCCCCTGAGGGCCCACACAGTATAAAGTTTATGTGGATAAAACTGTATTATTCAACAAACAACTACGTGCTCAGAGCAAAACAAATCCTGTATGTTCTATTATGAAAATAGCTGACATGCTCTGACACTTCTGCCATTTCTCAAAATTGCCGCAGGACCTATTTATCAGTATTCTTGTCCCCAGTATCCCTCCATTTCAATGTCCATAATAATTCACTTAAACAGAAATGTAATTATGTTAGTACCCAGCTCTAAAGCTCTAGAAAATTCTTATAGCCCACAGAAAGCCCTTAGCTTGACACATAAGGCCCCTTACTACATAAAAAAGGGCACAGTCAACAGTACATATGAGCCCTTTCCTTACTTAGAGGCAGTAGGATAAAGCCAGAAGACCCGTAACTATGATTCTGGGCTGGTTCTCAACCTGAACGTCAGTTTCCTGTCTTTAAAACATGCCACCTATATTGCAGAACTCTGATTAAATGAGAAAATGTGTAAGAAAGAGTAAAAAAAATTATTCAAGTATGGATATTACCTTAAATCTTACACTATTTCATAAAAGAAATGGTCATATTGTTCTTTTACTTATTTTTGAGACAGGGTCTGTCTGGCTCTGCTGTCCAGGCTGAAGAGCAGTGGTGTCATCTCGACTCACTGCAACCTCCACCTACCAGGCTCAAGCCATGCCCTCAATTTCAGCCTCCTGAATAGCTAGCACTACAGGCATGTGCCACCATGCCTGGCTAATTTTTGTGGTTTTTTTTTGTAGAGATGGGATTTTGTTACATTGCCCAGGTTGGTCTTCAACTCCTGAGCTCAAGCAATCTGCACACCTTAGCCTCCCAAAGTACTGGAATTACAAACAAAACAAAACCCATGCCAGAGACATGAAGGGCTGAAGGTGAGAGTAGGCAGTAGGTTAGATGGAGGGATAATCAAAGGACAATAGCAGTTGCGTTACCCTGTGGTCATAGCTGTTGGCCAAGGATGCACTTGTAAAGCTGTAACTACAGGTGAATCCCTAGCTGCAACTCAAGTCAACTGGAAGATTTGTTATGAGGGGGGAGTACCTAATATGGGCCAGAGATGAAAATGGGGCTGCATGCCACCTAAAAACAAAGAAGGGGGAAGATGATTCAAAACAGACACGAAAATACCAAGTTACCTATTTCCACTCCTTTTTATACTCCTCACCTGCAATTTATATTTCTTGCTAGAAAGATAACTTTAAGGGTAGAGGATGGACAGGTCAGGAAGAGGCAAACAGGAAGTACATTAAAGGGCATCCCTGATGTCATTATAACCTCCAACAGGTAGCTGCTAACTGAAACATTCACCTGTGGGTTTCACTAGACATGGATAGTCACCATAAATAAAAACTGAAACATTCACCTGTGGGTTTCACTAGACATGGATAGTCACCATCAATAAAGTTAAAAGTCTAATGGAAAGACATTAATTCATTTATTCATTAAAGCAATGTTTTTTGAGCATCCCTGAATAAGTACATGGAAATATAAGTATTATATAATTTTCATGACTTAAAAGTAAAAACACAGTCCAATAGGAAAATGAGCAAAGACATTTCACAAAAGACAATTTACAGAAGAAATAATCAATGAACATAAGAAAACCAATTTCACCAAAGAAATGAAAATAAAATTAACAATAATGTCATTTTAATCCATCACTGGAAAAGATGGAAGAATGATTTGGGAAGACAGTGTAAACATGGGCATTTTCAACTATATAAGCTGGCACAATATTTTTTGTAGAGCAATTTGTTAATATCTATGTGAAATTTAAATGTGTAATTACTTTTGGCCCAGTAACTACACTTCTACCAACTTAGCTTACAGAAATATGTGTTTAAAACTATACACTCATTGTGCCTCAATGCAGCTTTTTACAAATGACATTAAGGTATAAATAACATACAATAAACTAAACATATTCAAAGTGTAGGATCTGATGTGAAAATTTAATGTATTTTCACATAGTATACAACTGGGAAACCAAAATCAAGAATAGTGAACAGATCTTATCTATTACCCCCAAGATTCCTCATGCCCCATGGTACTCAATCTCTCTCTCAAACAACCTGTCCTCAACCAACCACTCATTTACTTTCTTTGGCTTTAGTTTTTTTTTCTAGAGTTTTATATAATTTGAATTATATACTGTATGCTTTTTTCATCTATTTTTTTCACTCAGTATAAATGAGATTTATCCTTGCTGTTGGATCAAGGTCATTCCTTTTCACTGTTGGCTAATATTCTATTACATGAACACATAATTTGTTTATCCATTTATCTGCAGGTGGACATTTGGGTTGTTTCCAGTTTTTGTCTTATTAAAATTAAGCTGCTATAAACATGTGAGTACGAATCTCTGTAGAGCTATATTTCCTGTTTTCTTTTGGCAAATAAAAGCAGAAGGGCTGAATCATTATGACAGATACATGTTTAACTTTTAAAGAAATTGAACCTTTTTCAAAGTGATTGTACCATTTTACATTCCCAACAGTGTTTGAAGGTTCTAGTTCCTCCACATTCTCACCAATACTTGCTATGGTTAATGTTAAGTCTATTTAATTTTAGCCATCCTAATAAGCGTGTCATGGTACATCTCACCGTGATTTTAACTTGCATTTTCCTAATGACTAATGACGTTAATATCTTTTCACAAATGCAGCTTTGTTTTTAATAGTAACATATGAGAGATAAACCAAAAGTTCACCAAGAGAGGGCTAAACAAACATCCAATGAAATGGAATACTATATGGATTAAAACACAAGAAAGCTCTAAGGACTGACATGAAACAGTCCAAAAGCAGCTAGGCACGGTGGCTCACACCTGTAATCCCAGCACTTTAGGAGGCCGAGGTGAGCAGATCACCTGAGGTTGGGAGTTTGAGACCAGCCTGACCAACATGAAGAAACCCCGTCTCTACTAAAAATACAAAATTAGCCGTGCGTGGTGGTGCGCACTTGTAATCCCAGCTACTCAGGAGGCTGAGGTAGGAGAATCATTTGAACCTAGCAGGCAAGAGGTTGAGGTGAGCCGAGATTGTGCCACTGCACATCAGCCTGGGCAACAAGAGTGAAACTCCATCTCAAAAAAAAAACAAAGAAGAAAAGAAAAAGTCCAAAAGCAAAAATGTAAAAACAAATGTAAAACTTGCAACACAGTATTTATAGCACTAGGTGTTTACATGTGGTATAATCTCATTTTCTGTTACTTAAAAAAAATTACACGATGGGTCTGTTGGCTCATATCTGTAATCACAACACTTTGGGATGCCAAGGTAAGAGGATCACTTGAGACTAGGAGCTCAAAACCAGCCCGGTCAACTATTAGTAGCAAGACCCCATCTCTACAAAAGAAAACTTTAAAAATTAGCCAGGCATGGTAGTGTGTGCCCGTAGTCCCAGTTACTGGGGAGACTGAGACAGAAGGATCCCTTGAGCACCACTGCACTCCAGCCTCAGCAAAAGAGTGAGACCCTGTCTCAAAACAAAACAAAATAAACCAAAATATATTAAAACACACACACACACGTTTTAAAATTCATGTTTGTATATTCCTAGGGAAAAATCTGAAAGGATGTACACCAATTGGTTATAGTGCTGGGATTTAGTCAGGTGAAAGAACGGGATAGACAGCTATTTTTATTTTTTTCCTTTTTCTTTTTTAAAAGCTACAGTGGTTTTACATGGCTCATGAAGGCCTTTAAAAAGTAGGCAAATCTGATAGGTCATGTACACTACTCCTACCCCACCAAAACCCTTCAAAAATGGTTTCTCATTGAGTTTAGGATAAAATCCAAAATCTTCTATGCAGTTTAACAAAGGCCCTACCTGATCTAGTTTCCATTTTCCTCTATAGAACTAGGCCCTTCTCTCTTTCCTGTTCTTCACTGGACTTTTTTCTGTTCTTCAAAAGTGCCCAGTTCCTTTAGACTTTGTGGGACTTGAAATTCTGCTCTTTTTCCTAATAAAATTTACTGCTGACATCTCCCTACTAACTCTTACCCAGCTTCCAGGTTTCAAAGAGGCTTTAACAACCCTCTAGGTTTTATTGGGTTCGCCTGGTATATACTCACCTTAGGTTGATGCCTTATAATTTCCCCTTTGAGTAATGCTATACAATTTATTATAGGTAGGGTTTTTAAAAATCTATAAATGTCTGCATTCTCCTGGCCTGTAAACTCTATGACAGCAGGTCTCTCTCATCCCCACTGTTCCTCAAGACAAGTACAAAGTACTCAACACACTTGTATGAATGGTTATAATTTTCCTATTAAGCATAATATGAAAGCATAATAGGGGTCCTTCCTCCCAAAGGTTACTTTTTAATAATGAGGGTTGGTGAAAAAGAAAAGAAAGAGAAAAATAATCGTAACAACTAACATTTATTGAATACTTACATGTCAGGCACCAAACTTAATCTGACCAACATATCCATGAGGTAGATTCTATTTTTTTTTTTTTTTTTTGAGACAGGGTCTCACTTTGTTGCCCAGGCTGGAGGGCAGTGGCACGATCACAACTCACTGCAACCTTGAACCCCTGGACTAAAGGGATCCTCCTGTCTCAGCTTCCCAAGCAGCTAGGACTACAGGTCCATGCCGAGATGCCCCGCTCATTTTTAATTTTTTTTGTAGAAACTGGGTCTTCTATGTTGCCCAGGCTAGTCTCGAACTCCTGGCCTCAAGTGCTCTTCCTGTCTTGGCCTCCTCAAAGTGCTGGGACTACAGTCAGAGCCACTGCACCCAGATTTAAGACAGCTTAAAATAAAACAGTGACAAAGTCAGCATAAAAAAGAAAAATCACAAAATCTGACCTCAGACTTGAAATTATCATCTACAGTATACCTAACTGCTTTGAATCTCACACTCCTTTCATGCCCTTTGTTGCTTCAGCATACATAATTCTTATCTGGAATATCTGCCTTCTAACTAACCTTGACTAGCTAACACTTGCCTACTTATCTTTCAAGTCCAAATTTAAGATGATCTCATATAAAGTCGATTCTGACTTCCACAGGCAGAGGTAGAATCTTCTGCCTCTACTCTTTCACTGTCATCTATACACATCCATTTGTACCAATAAGCTCACTGTTTTGACCCTGTTTAGAAAACTGTCACCCGGTCAGGTGCAGTGGCTCAGGCCTGTAATCCCAGCACTTTGGGAGGCCAAGGTGGGCGGGTCACCTGTGGTCAGGAGTTCGAGACCAGCCTGAAAAACACGGTGAAACCCTTTCTCTACTAAAAATCCAAAAAACTAGCCGGGCGGGGTGGTGCACACCCGTAGTCCCAGCTACTCGGAAGGCTGAGGCAGAAGAATTGCTTGAGCCCAGGAGGTGGAGGTTGCAATGAGCCAAGACTGCGCTACTGCACTCCAGCCTGAGCAACAGAGAAAGACTCCAACCAAAAAAAAAAGAACAACAATAAAAAAGAACAAAAGAAAACTACCTCCCTATTATACAAGAAACTCCTTGAGGTCAAGGGCCATTTCCATTTGATCCTTATCTAATCAGTACCTAGGGTCTAATACATGGTAAGTTCTCAGATATTTGTTAAAGAAAATATACAAGTACATTAATAGTGACCCATGTTTCCAGAAATGCTCTAGTGTTATGCTGTATTGAAGACTTGGCCTTGAACCTAATAAAAGGATTCCATATTTAGCTGCTATTCTACTGATCATCAGGAAAATACTACGTTTTACCAACTAACAGAAAGGTTCTAAACCTGATTAATGAAATACACGTACTGTACCATAAGTGAAACACTAAAAATACTACAAAACATTCCCTGTTTTCCATTTACTATCTCCTATTACCTTCTTGCATAAACAATGTAAAGCTAAAATTCTTCATTTTAATATATTTCTTCTAGTTACCTAACTATATCACCATTAATACATCTGACTTAGTATATATCAATAGCTATACAAATAATTCCTCATCTATTCTATTTTGTATAACAACTCACTTCTATCTTATTACTCCCAGTTGTGCCTTTTCACTCCCTCAAACCATTGCATATACCATTTCCCAAGTCTAAAACAACATCTCTATCTTGACCAACAAACCATATCTCATATCTACACACTAAAGTGCAATTCAGTCCTTGAGGAAGTTTTTCTTATCAGGCAAAAAAAATTGAGACTTCACCTCTACATTTGAATCTTAAACTTAGCTATCTTGGCTATTTCAGCAGCTTAAACTAATGCTAATGCTAGGTTTTCTCCATGTGAATTCTTAATCTAGCCAAATTAAGTAGAAGAAGAGTTAAAAATAATCCATAAATGGGCTTAAATATGCTTCCTGTAAAACCTGCAGAACAGTTACACAATTAAACCTCTTTTCTTTATAACCAGCAATGCAACAACAGCTTAGTACACTACGTTCATACTTGTATGAACCTGTACATGAAAGCTCACAGCAGCATTACTCCTGACAGCCAGAGAAGAAAAGCAAATGTTCACTGATGATGAACAAATGATATATGTATACAATGAAATATTATTCAGCCATAAAAAAAAATGAAATCCTAATACATGCTAAAATATGGACAGACCTGGAAAACATCATGCTAAGTAAAAGAAGCCAGACATCAAAGGCCAAATATAATTCCATTCATACTGTGCAACGTCCATAAAGACAAAGTAGATTAGTGGTTTCCAGGGGCTAGAAGAGAAGGATATGAGTGACTGCTAATGAGTACCATTTCTTTTGAGGTGATGAAAACATTCTTGAATTAGTGGTAATGGTCGTACAATCTTGTGAATGTACTAAAAACCACTGAACTGTACATTTTTAGAGTGGATCTCATGGTATATGAATTATATTTTTAAAAAAAAGATGATACTTGCCTCTCCCTTTGTAAGGTTCTTAAGAACTAGAACCAAGTCTTGTTTATCTTCTTATCCTCAATGCTTGAGAACTTTAGCATAAGGTAAGTGCTTAGTAAAAACTGAATGACATTGTTAAACTGTGCATACCTCTGGCTGCCCAAAGCTCTCAATACCATGTCTTTCCAGGCCTACAATCCCAAACTACCTCCCTGGTATTGTTACAGGTAGTGTAGAGAAAGAACTGGACTTATAATTAGTAGTCTGGACTTAAAACTCCAACTTTTCTTATTATTTATTTTCTTGAGATAGAGGTTCACTCTTGTTACCCAGGTTGGAGTGCAATGGCATGATCTCAGCTCACTGCAACCTCCATCTCCCAGGTTCAAGCAACTCTCCTGCCTCAGCCTCCCGAACAGCTGGGATTACAGGCATGCACCACCACGTGTGGCTAATTTTGTATCTTTAGTAGAGACGGGGTTTCTCCATGTTGGTCAGGCTGGTCTCGAACTCCTGACCTCAGGTGATCTGCCAGCCTCAGCCTCCCAAAGTGCTGGGATTACAGGCATGCACCACCACGTGTGGCTAATTTTGTATCTTTAGTAGAGACGGGGTTTCTCCATGTTGGTCAGGCTGGTCTCGAACTCCTGACCTCAGGTGATCTGCCAGCCTCAGCCTCCCAAAGCGCTGGGATTACAGGTGTGAGAGCCCCTGCACCCAGCCTAAAATTCCAACTTTTCTATCTATCATGTGACTCTAGGAAAGTCACTAATGAAACTGCCTGCATTAATTTCACATGGCTATAGAGATACTACCTGAGACTGGGTAATTTATAAACAAAAGAGGTTTAATTGACTCACAGTTTTGCATGGCTGGGGAGGCCCCAGGAAACCTACAATCATGGCAGAAGGCAAAGGGGAAGCAGGCACCTTCACAAGGCGGTAGGAGAGAGAGTCAGTGCAGAGGAAACTGCCACTTTAAAAACCATCAGATCTTGTAAGAACAGCATGAGGGAAACCACCCCTATGATCCAATTACTTCCTAACAGGTCCTTCCCTCGACAAGTGGGGATTACAATTCGAGGTGAGATTTGGGTGAGGACAGAGCCAAACTGTATTACTGCCTTTGCAAAAATTCTATCAGTGAAAGAGTCAGGGAGGATCTAATCTAGTCAACCTCCCTCTTCTTTGCCTTTAGCCTTCATGCCGACATTAATTATTCCTGGTCTTGAGACAAGCTGACTTTGGGAGACATTTAGTTTATAGTTCACATAACAGCCCTTCCCCAAAACTCAACTGCCTTTGTAAAGTTAAAAAGAGACCACCAGGCTAGCAGGAGGAAAGGAGCCTGAATTCTGCTAAGGTGTCGACATAAAGGACTGCCAGCCATTACTCTGGAGGTCATAAGATAGATAACTTCCTTAATTACTCCTGCAGATAACATCACTATTGCTGAACCTAAGACTGGCCTTTTTAGATACTTTTTGAGGTTTCTTGCATATCTGACACAGACAATGGTTCCACCTGGACCCAACAAGCCCTCCTGTGGCCCCACCCAGAAGCGATTCAGCAAGGGGGATTTTCCCACACCCCATGACTGCATCACCCAACCAATCAGCAGCAAGCACCCATTGCCTTACTGCCCCTACCCCTTCCACCAAACTACCTTTGAAAAACCCCTAAACTGCCAGACACAGTGGCTCACGCCTGTAATCCCAATACCTTGGGAGGCCGAGGCGGGTGGATCACTTGAGGTCAGGAGTTCAAGACCAGCCTGGTCAACATGATGAAACTCTGTCTCTACTAAAATACAAAAATTAGCCGGGCCTGGTGGCGTGTGCTTTCAGCTACTCAGGAGGCTGAGGCAGGAGAATAGCTTGAGCCTCAGAGGTGGAGGTTGCAGTGAGTCAAGATTGCACCACTGCACTCCAGCCTGGGCAACAGAGCTAGATCCCATCTCAAAAAAAAAAGAAAAGAAAAGAAAGAAAAGAAAAGAAAAGAAAAAAGAAAAGAAAAGAAAAGAAAAGACCCCTAAACTACAAGCCTTCAAAGAGTGATTTGAGTAATAACTCCTTCTCTTGTGTGGCATGGGTGGCCTCATGTCAATTAAATTCTTTTTTTACTGCAATGCCATGGTCTCTGTGAATTGATTTTGTTTGTGTGGTGGACAGAATTAACCCATCACGCGGTTATATGAACCTCTCTTACTCTTATCCATAAAACAGGGATACTACATATCAGGTGATTTTAAGCATTAAACTTATATATTGCCTGTGAAAGCTCTTCGCAAACTATAAGCTGTTATCTTAGAAATGTTACTTTTTAATTTGTATTTAAAAAGTTTCCATTCTGTATGGTCCAGTCCTCTCATCACCAATAAAACTACCAATCCCTCAGCCAAAAAAGACTTCTCCTAATATTAGGGAAGCAATCAGATTGAGAGAATTCACAATATGTTAGTGATTTCTGAAAAATTTTGTTAATAGTGCATTGTATTCAAAATTTTCGCTAAATGAGTAAATTATAGCTCTTACAGGAGCAGGGGGATGGGTAATTACGTGAGATGATGGATATGTTAATTTGTTTCACCATAGTAACCAGTTTACTATGTATATGTTTAACATCATGTTGTTACCTTAAATATACACACTTACTTTAAATAAAATTTTTTAAAAAATGTTTGAAGCTCTAGAAATATCTTTTAAAACTCTTATATAAGCCCATTAAAACTCACTAAAACAAAACACTAAACTGTAGCCACAGAAAGAATCAAGGGTGCTACTGTCACAACAGTTTCATTGCTCCTTGTTCCTATGGTGATCCCGGACTCCAAGATATGAAAGTAACTCATACATTGCATAAAATAAAATTCAGTATAATGCTGGCAGATTATATTTACATTTTAAAAGAAAATGCTTTTAACTGAAACAAATTGGTGAAATTTCAGAAGGATCCAAAGCATACTTTTCTTCAGTTGAAAGGGGCAAAAGCCCTCACTCAAAGGTCCTTCACATTCCATCTATTCCTCTCTTCCATCATTTCCCCCTCTCGGTATAAGCCTCAAAGTGTCTACTATCTTGGCCTTCCAACCCCATCCTTTTCTCAGCCCAACTGACTACCCCTTTTGGATTTAACAGAACAACAACAAAGATCTAACCACATTTTGGTCCTGGGTCTTCTCTCTGGCTCCAAACTCACACCAGGAGTGCATCATCTGAACAACGTTTGCCTGTGGCAGGTGTAGAAAGGGAGTAACTAGCCTTTTAGCAAAGGTGATATTAATCCACCATTATTGTACTTCCGTTTAGACAGTCCCATAATTTGCTATTCATACGACATTCAATTCCCCAGAACTCTAAAATATTGAGGAATGCTAGTTTTAGCTAAATAACTTTTCAAGACTCAAATATTTATACTTAACTCTTTTTTGTTTAACTGGCAAATAACAATGTGTCTACTTATGGTGTACAATGTAATGTTCTGATCTATGTTATAGAAAGATTGAATCAAGCTAATGAACATATCTAACCCACTAACCCATCATTTTTTTGTGGTGAGAACATTAAAAATCCATTTTTAGAATTTTTAAATATATAATACACTATCAATAAACTGTGGTCACCATGCAATGCAAGAGATCACTGAAATTTATATCCAAAAGAACCGAAATTGTTATATCAGAGAAATTATCTGCACTCCCATGCTCACTTCAGCATTATTCACAATAGCCAAGATATGTAAGCAATCTAAGTGTCCATCAACGGATGAATGGATTTTTTAAAATATGGTATACATGGCTGGGTGCAGTGGCTCACGCCTGTAATTCCAGCACTCTGGGAGGCTGAGGTGGGCGAATCATGAGGTCAGGAGATCGAGACCATCCTAGCTAACATGGTGAAACCCATCTCTACTAAAAATACAAAAAATTAGCCAGGCGTGGTGGTGGGTGCCTGTAGTCCCAGCCGCTCTGGAGGCTGAGGCAGGAGAATGGCGTGAACCTGGGAGGCGGAGCTTGCAGTGAGCCGAGATGGCGCCACTGCACTCCAGCCTGGGCGACACAGCAAGACTCCATCTCAAAATAAATAAATAAATAAATAAATAAAAGTGGTATACATATACAATGGAATATACTATACAGCCTCTAAAAAGAAGGAAATTCTGTCATCTTGCAACAACATGAAAGGAACCATTCATTATACATACATTATGCTATGTATAATAAGCCAGGCACCGAAAGACAAATACTAATCTCACATGTGAAATCTAAAAATGTCCATCTCATAGAAACAGAGAATAGAAAGGTGGTTAACTGGAGGCTAGGGGAGAGGGTGGGCGCGGAACGGGGAAAGCGAGGATGTTGACAAAAGTTTCACTTAGACTGGATGAGACTTTTAGTGATCTAGACTTTACTCTTTAGAAATTTCAAGGAAATGTTGATCTTGAATTAAAAAAAAAAACAACTCTGAAATAAATACTGTAACTCTGTAATTAACATTAAGTTTAATGAAGCCTCATTCAACTTAAATACAAACCTGTATGGGTGGAATATCTGGCAGCGATGGAAGGTTCTCTGGATTGGTAACTGAGGGGATTAGCTCTATTGCTGTAACAGATGGGCTGGTGGGACCTCGGTTTGCATTTGCCATAGTTGCTGTAGTAGGGCTCGTTGGGTTGATTGTGGTGTTGTGTACCGATACTACAGGAAAGGGTCCAGCATGCCCTGGGTTTGAGTGCTAATAAGAAAGAAGACATTATCATTACTTGATCTGCCAGAATCGCTGAATATAAACTATACCTTTATAATTTTTAGTTTAGGAAGGAAACAAGAAACAAAGAAGTGGGCCCTTTCAAACTTATTCAGGAGAAGAACAGTTCAAACTTAGCCTTTTCATTTTTCCATTCATTTTTGTGTAGTATCTAGGCAAAGGCAGACTTGCCAATAATTTCCCAACACGTCAGCCTGGTGATATGCTCTTATTTCATAACAAGGAAGTATGTAATAGAGGATCTGTAAGCCTCCAAATTTTCAAACACCAGGGTAAGAGAACTACCTTTCGGTCATCATTCCTCTTCAACCCTTAGTCATTTTCTAATAAAAACAATTACATAATGCAGCTTGATGCGGTAGAAAGAACAATGAATTTACAGAAAGGAAAAATGGCATCAAGTCCTGACTCTAATACTGTGTGACCTTAGACAAATCACATAATCTCAGTCATTTAGAAATGTGGATAACAATATCTCACTTGTTTCATCGTGAGGGTTGTTATGAGCATCATTTAAGACAACATAGAAGAACATCTTAAGAAAACTAATTATACACATATAAATAAATCATTTGAAATATTTAAAAACTAAAAATGCTTAATAACATCCAGTGATTTCTGTAGAGGTATACCCAAAGTCTAAGAAAAATGTTCTGAGATGATTCATTGTCTGATTGTTTAGCTTCTGTGCTCTGACAAGGTGTACTTGGACCCTAGAAATACTTGAAGGCTTTCCATGAACTAAGGGGTATATGATTATGTGAAAAGTCTGAAGGAAATAAATGTTCAGATCCTCAACCTTTTGTATGTGCTCTTTAAAAAGAAAAAAAAAATCTGATATGCCTGAGAATGTGCCATGCTCTGCTGGATCTCCTTTTCCACCACTTTTGCAACTGCCCTTCCCCCACCCTTGACAGAAGAACACCACACCTTTGACCATTCCTAAATCTATTTCTAGGTACACTGCACCAAGAAGGGAAAAAAAAAAACCCTGTAGAAATAATCAAAGGTACAATTGGAAATAATAATGTTGGGTGTCTGACTCCAAAACCTGGGTAACAAACCTTCAAATGGGTTTGAATATTTGATGATTAACAAAAAGGAAGTTGTCACTGACAAAAAGTTTTTAAATAGTTTTGATAGATCATTTTCTCAGCTTATAATCTAGAAAAAATTCAAAGAATTGAGGGATATTACCATAATAAAATTATTTTAATTCCCAAATACATAATTTTGTAAACAAGTTTCCTAAGCATTACATAAAAACAAATCCCAAAAAACTAGCAATAAAAACCTGTGTTGAATTCTGACTTATTTTAAAAACAAGTAACAGCATACAAACATACATAACCAAAAGCAGGAGGCAAAAAGTCTCCAACTAGCTCAAAGAAATGTATATCCAAAAGAGTTTTGTATCTTCTAATATTCTTAAACCATGTAAATACACCCATTTTGTTTCCACAATTGTGGAGGTATAATATAATGATAATTCGGTCCACAGAAAAAGTTTTAAAGCTTAATAATAACCCTATTGTCACTGGAAATTTAACAATTTATTACAATAAACATTTTTTCCTGCAGACAATTACAATAGGCTAATCTATATCTATCAAACAAAACTATATTACAGTAAGATCAAAACTCTGTTGAAGAAGTAGAAGTGAAATTCAAGTCCAAGGAGAGCTTGCTAGGGTATTTAGAATTCCGGTGGATTCATTTAAAATAATGTAAAAGTTTTTCAACTTTATAGCATCAATTTTTATAACATGCTATAAAGTATAGCTTTTGAAACTATTTAAACTTAAACCTATAATGGAAATTTTAAATGAAAGCCTTCAAATGTGAGCGAGTATATATATTTTTTCCTTTTTTTTTTTTTTTAAAAAACTAGAAACGGGGTCTTGCTGTGTTGCCCAGGCTGGTCATGAACTCCTGGGCTCAAGCAATCCTCCTGCCTCGGCCTCCCAAAATGCTGGGACTACAGGTGTGAGCCACCAGTCCCAACCAAGAAGCGTGTTATTTTAAGGAGCTCTTTCTCGACATACATGGACCAAAAAGTTGAAGGACCACTGTTCTAGGACAGTGTTTCTCCAACTTTACTATGCAGACTGACCTGAGAGACTTAGTACAAACTTAAATATTACTGAGTACTCCCCACCTAGAAATTCTGATTCAGTGGTTATGGCTAGGAATCTATTCTGACAAGGTCGCCCACCCCACCCAAGCTGACTGGTGATTCTGATGGTCTTTAAAACATGTTTTGAGAAACATCATTCTAAGAGTTAAAAAATAAACTCTATTGTAACTAGAAATCCTATGAAAAAGTGGCCTCACTTTATACTCATATCTCCCATATAAACATAACTAGGCAAAGATTATGAAACATGTATCTAAATACACTTATTAAAACGTATCTACATCCTAAAAGGAACAATATTTGAGTACAGAAAAGGTTAAAAAAAAATACAGTTAGCTCTATTACTCTCAAAGCCCTTTTTATATATTAGGATCAAAAAGTCACATTAAAAGAGCAGAGCAGCATTAAGGTTCTTGCTATTTTATCACTGCTTTTTGGGATTGTGGGTAAAATCACCAGCTCATTAGATTTGTTTTTCACTTCTGTAAATTGAATGGGTTAACTATATCAGGGTTTCTTAACCCATAGTATATGATGCACTTAAGGCAATTTTTAAAAGCTCTTAAAATTAAATACAAAATCTCATGTGTATGTTTATTTTTCTGGGACAAGAGGATATACAGCATTAATCAAATTCTCAAACATATCAATGACCTGCTCCCAAAAAGTGATTAAGAAAATGGTGTCTTTTAATTTTAAAATTGTAGGATTCTTACAAATGTAACTCTAGGCATACTTGTCTTTGGAGGTGTGGCTGCATCATGGAATACTGAGGGCTGCTGTGCCTGGGTATCCCTGGTATTCTGGCAGCATTCTGAGCGAGTCTCATCTGATGGGCTTGAAAAGCTCCACAGTTCATGTTGCCTCTTTGCATTGTTTGCACACTGATCAATCGAGGAGGCTACAAAAAGTAGAAATTGCAATTTATGTAATAATTTTAAAATAAATTTATATTTTAATTATAAAATGTAATCATAAAAATAATTGAGTCAAGATAAAAGGGTATAAAGTAAAAAGTATAAATAATTCTTATCGCTAGCCCCAATCCCCAGAGGACTGGTAATGACTAGTTTGTGTATCACTCCCTAATTTCCCTTTTCTCTCTCTCTCTTTTCCGTCCCCTCTCTTTCTCTCTGAATGTGTGTTTAAAGCGTATCAACATTAACTTAACCCATTCTGGATTAATAGTTTTGATTGGGATGGCAGTGGAGACAGCAAAAGACACATACGGATAGGAATGATTTGAACAAATGCCTAAGGAACATATCAGATCCCAGGCAGAAACAATCTGGTCCTTTGGTCCACACAATTACACGTGGAAAACAAAAAAGATTTGATGTGAAAGGATGAGAACTTACATCCTTCCACAGTATTAGTGAATTAATTCTGTTTCCCAAGAAAATTTATTTACTGCCTTTCTTCATACCTCCCTTATATCACCATCATAACCACAGCAAATATTTAAACTCTGACTTTTGAGCTCTGCTCAAAGTCCTGCTAGTAACTCTGAAATGTGTAACTTTCTTACATAGGAAAAAGTGTCGTGTTGAGGACTTCATAATTTCTATCAATAATGTAGTAACACCATACTTACCTGTTGTTGTAACATCTGAGGGGCTGCTTGTCTAGGATGCTGTTGTGTTGTTGTTGTTGTAGTTGGTACAGGTGCTGGTGGTTGCTGCATCCTCATCTGTTGCAACTGCTGATGTTTCTGTGCATACACTTGTTGTTGCATGTGCTGAAGTCGAAGCTGTGCTAAGTTAATCTGTCCAGGGGTTTTACTAATGTGGTTTGTCCCTGGAGGAACTTGCCCAACTACAACATTAGGAGTATAACCAGGAGTTGGTTTACTCTCTATTACTAGATTACCTGAAAAATTTAAAAAATGAGAATTTGCATATAATCAACTAAATCATCTACTTTGTTGAGTAATCACCATGTTTTCCTCTTTCCTCTGACAACTACCAGCACCTCAAAGCTCCAACGGTACAGCAGGGAATGGAGTCAGTTTAAAGATGATGATGATGATGATCAGAAACTTAATACATTCCAAAGCTGAATAAATGACTTTTGGTTATTCAGAAAAATATATTCTCTGCCTTTATTCTTTTTTACACAGACGTACAGAAAACTAAGAGACTAAAAGAGATATCTATTAGAAGAGGCCTATCGAATCAATCTAAATCAATTCTCCCATGACAAGACTTACTCAAGAATACTCGAGATTGCTAATACTGATTCCATCTGCCTTTGAATTGCCAAAATATGCAAGGCAGAGCATTACAATGCCACAAAAGCATCTTCTGAGGAAATACTGAATGCTTTAAACAACTTATATCCTTAGAAGTGATGGTTTTCCTTGCTTTTTACGGAGCCATAGATTTCCAGGGACAGAAGCCAAATTTTAGGAAGATGTGATTTAAGGTGCAGGTTGACAGGCTTTCCCTGTAATGGGCCACAGAGTAAATATTTTATGCTTGGCAGGCGACATAAGATCTGTCTCACAGTCCTTGGTTTTTGTTTTTACAACCAGTTGAAAACATAAAAACCATTCTTAGCTACCATGTCACACAGAAACAGCTGGCTGATGCCAGAACTAAGGCTATAGCTAAATTTGAATATAATTTTTTTCTTGTATGCAAAGATTACTTTTTTTTTTTTTAAATAACAGAAGGGCAATCAGCCTCTGCTTTTACAATTCCCACTGTTTAAGACTTAACTGTTCTGAAAGTGAGTTTACTCAATCTGTAGATAGCTCTCTAATTGCTAAGAAGTTTGTATGCATGTGTTTTAATTGAGCTCTCTGTAACTTTCATCTATGGTCTTTAGGTCCATACTATGCTGTAAACAAAAGCAAAATCCATTTCTCTTCCATGTGAAAAGAGCTACTCTTATCTTTCAAACATTCCTCAGGACCTAACTACTGGACACATTAGCATCCTAAAAGTCTGCTGCTAATGCACAATTTGGCTTAATTAAACAACTAAACACCTATGAAATTATTCCAGACAATGAATCATTTGCTAAGATTTCTATACGAAACAGTCAATATAAATTTAAAAGATAGCGGGTCGGGGGTCTAGAAACAGTACACATTAAAAAAATATATACAGAGTAGACTCTCAACTTTCTTAAGACGTAATGACTGGCATACAAAACCACAGCTAAAGTGAGTTTCCAATGAATAACAACATATTTTTACATAAAATGTAAAACGTAAATAGTTTTATATTTTAAAGTTAAAAATTTTATCTAAATTTGCTTTATTTTCTCCTCCTAATTCAGTGTTCCAAGTTATATTCACAAAACTCATTATTTCTCACCTAAATTGACTACATTCTTTGCCCAGAAGGTGGGATCACAATGGAAACGTATTGCTCCGTTAGCAGCAGGGACAGGATCACACCGTGCTTTCAAAATATGACGCAACTGGAAAGTAATCTTAAAGGGAAAAAAAATCCACATTAGTCTCAAAATTAAGTATCAACTGGGAAAACATAAGATAGAGATATTAAGACAAAAAAGCACATATATTTCCACAGTGTCAGCCTCAGATTATGCAGCATCAACATTTAAATTAGCAATCAAATCAAATGTACATGCTTGAATTTCTGCCATTTTGGGTAATAAATTGCATTAAGATACTAGGCATCTTCAAAAGAGTACATACAATATAATTCCACTTACATGAATTTCTAAAAAATAATAGAAATTAGATTAGTGGCTGCCTGGGGGAATGAGGAAACTTTGGGGGGTGAAGGAAGTTTTCTGTATCTTGATGTGGTAGCGGTTACATTTGCCAAAATTAAAATGTATACTTTAAACAGGTGCAGTTCACTGAATATATATCTTAATAAAGTCCATTAAAGAAAAATAAAAACAGTATGTGTCTCACCAGTCGCTTGCTGTACAGTAGTGCTGTGCTGCTGCCACTTGCAATTGCCCAATTTGTGAAGTTCATAACATGCTTCACCTGCCGGGAAAGGCCTGTGATGTCATTCTGCTGCTGTAGTAACTTCATCTGTCTTTCCTTTGTAACATTCTGAAACAGAACAAGAACTTCGCTGAAGAATTCCATATGAAAAAAAATCAACCCCACATTTCTAATGCAAATGGGCACAATACCTATACTTCCTTTAAAAATGGGCTAAGTGAATAACCTCCATGATTATTTAGCAAGCCTATCATCAATCAGTGGAAAAGCCACTAACAAAATGGGACTAAAACTTAGTGCTCTAAGCAAAAAAGGATATTCCACATATAGAAATTAATATTAGTTAATGTCTCTTTTCTATCAACATTTGTCTGTTAAAAATAGTGTCATCCTATTAGGTTAATCTAATATATGGTATTTATAGCATAAGGAGCTAACTTTAGAAATAAATTTAAAGGCTAAAAAAAATTTTGTGTCACCAGTGCCACCTCCTGGTATGGCATGAGAATGAAGTTAAAATCTCTTAAATATACAAGACAAAATGAAAAAGGTAACTTCCAGAGTTCCAACAGTAGAATTAGGGAAACTTTTCATATGACAGAAGTTCATAGAGAACAAAGAAGTGAGGACCGACCAAACTGCAAAAACCAATTTCAGAGAAACACTGCAAAGGAAAAATAAACTGCTTTATGGGAACTAAAATCACCCCAGGAGGGATGGGTAATGTCCAACATACTTTTGACATTCAGCGTGCTAAACAACTCATCTACTACTTTTTTAAGAACTTTCTCCCAAAAAATGTCTCAAGTTGGTTTTCTGGACAATATTTTTCCTAAGGAAAGAAGTTGTTCATTTTATAATGTAAATCAATGGATAAAAGTGTTCAACTGACAGAAGTTTGGTTTACTACATTCCTTTTATAAAGCTTAGGAAAACGTTTCTTCTACAAAGTTTAAGAACGTATTACACTAGAAAACATTTATTTTAAATTACCACCATGTTAGTGGTATATTTATCATTAGGTATTTGTATACACTTTAGCCTTAAGAGGCTCTTTTTTTTTTTTAAAACAGGGTCTCACTCTGTCCCTCAGGCTGGAGCGCAGTGGTGCAATCTTGGTTCACTGCAAACTCCGCTTCCCAGGCTCAAGGGATCTTAAGAGGCATCTTTTAATTCAGAAACTCTTGAAATGGTTTTACAAATACTATTTTAGATGTACAGTTCAAATGTATTTACAGTAAGTTTAAGTGTATCAAAAATAGTTACTAAGTGCTCTCTATTCACATGGGTCCTTTTGGGGGAAAAAAACCGACTAGGGTTAAATGCAACAGACTGGTGTACAGTAGGAAAAGGGACCCACGACTTCAACAATCTGCACAAGAGTACTTTTTTTTTTTTTAATTTTTAATTTTGAGACGGAGTCTCACTCTGTTGCCCAGGGTGGAGTGGCACAATCTTGACTCACTACAACCTCCACCACCTGGGTTCAAGCAATTCTCCTGCCTCAGCCTCCTGAGTAGCTGGGATTACAAGCATACGCCACCATGCCCAGCTAATTTCTGTATATTTTTAGTAGAGATGGGGTTTCACCATGTTGGCCAGGCTGGTCTCGAACTCCTGACCTTGTGATCCACCCACCTCAGCCTCCCAAAGTGCTAGGATTACAGGCGTGAGCCACCACGCCCAGCCAAGAGTACTTTTACTCTCACATATTGTGTTTCTATTGACAATTTGAGGTTAGTGGAAGTAGTCAAACACATCATTATTACTATTCAATGGTGCAGAAAAAATAATTCCCATATCATCTGGGCCTAGTTAGCATGAAATTTTCAATCGGGAAACATTTCTCTTTCCAAAATTTCAACTTTCCAGAGCATGAAATTTTCAATTAGGAAACATTTCTCTTTCTAAAACTTCAATTTCTCAGAAAACTCATATTTGAAATTTGCTAATCAAATGGGCAGTGTAGACTTTGATTAAAAATTTAGATTTCACGAACTGACTAGATTTTCATCTAGAAACTTATACCTGCAAATTAACTTTAAAATATGCAATATAAATACCTAATATCACAAAATTTTCACTAAGTTTAAGGTTTATAAATTTCAAAATGAGCATTTTCTGCAAAACTATGGAAATATTTTTAAAATAAGGTAAAACACACAAATGACTCAAGCAGAAGCCCAACATGCATCTATACGGAAAAATTAAATTGAGGCCCCATTTTAAAGGGGTGGGGAAGAAATGTGGTGGGACTACTTTGCCTTCATGTACATCATACTTTAGTAACATTTCTTTTTTCTTTTTCTTTTTTTCGTTTTGGAGACAAGGTCTCACTCTGTTGCCTAGGCTGGAGTACAGTGACACAATCACAGTCCATTGCAGCCTTGACCTCCCGGGCTCAGTCCATCCTCCCACCTCAGTTTCCTGAGCAGCTGTGACTACTGGCGCATGCCACCACCCTGGCTAATTTTTGTACTTTTTGTAGAGGCAGGTTTCGCCATGTTGCCTGGGCTGGTCTGGAACCCGGGGCTCAAGCGATCTGTCTGCCTTGGGCTCCCAAAGTGTTGAGATTACAGGTGTGAGTCACCATACCCAGTCTTAGTAACAATTATTTGATTTCTAAGAGGACATCACTATTTCTCAAGGTATACAGCTAAAGTCAGTGTTATTAAATTGGGCCACAAAATAACTAACTAGAAAAGGTCTCTTTTC